>NC_136061.1:1010395934-1011780934 GCF_964261635.1 Lissotriton helveticus
TAGCAAGTAAACGAATCAGAGTTGTGTGGCGGTTTCCACCGAGCACAGACACACTCCTCTGTTCCTGTGTCGGCCTCCGTAGCCGCTGCCAGTTGCTGATCCCGCCCGCATCATATATTGCTATAAATCAGCCCCGCCAGCAGACGACACGTAAAACAATAAAACAAGTCCGAACTTCGGAACATGTAAATGTGACAGCTAACATACCGTCAAAGCTGTAAATGATCGCTGTGCGGGTGCATTCATCTACATTACTGGGGCTGTGCAGGGGACTCGAGGACAGACAGACAGACAGTCACTGACTGCCTTATCAACTGAGATAGAGCTCTCAAACAAGAACTTGTACCTGCGGACCTGTCATAATCACATTAAAAACAGGCCCCGCTGTCATATGTATTGCTATAGTGTGTGTAAATTAAATAATGAGATACATATGTAATATTTCAATGTTAGGACACATAAACCTCGATTACAACAAGGAACTATTGCATGAAAACCTTTTTTTAAAAAAAACATTTCGGTTCCCCTTATATGTAAACCGATTTTCAGAAATATATATTAGAACACAATCGACTCCAGATTGGTGTGAACATCTCAAGTGTTCTGTTTGAAGCAGTCACACAATGTGCTCGGCTCCGACCAGAGTTGAAAATGGGTGTAATGAAAGAAAACAAGCCAGGAATGAAAAAGATATATTTGAATGCATCGATGTGTGCGTGGTGTGAATATTGCAAGTTTTCTGTTTGAAGCAGGCACTTTGTGGTGTAAGTGAAAGAAAACAAGCCGGAGTGTGAAGGCTGGCCGTGTTGTGGGAATGTGTCTTCGGTAAAAGATCTGAGCCGTCTTCAATCGCGGCATATGTTCATACGGCAATAAAACGGGAGATTTACAGCCCCGGCCGGCCCCCGACAGCCTCGCACCCTTCCAGGAATTACTGGAAATGATTTATCGCGCCAGGCCGGCCATTGTCACGCTGATGAAATACCGCGAAGATCCCGCTCCATTCACCGGCTCCCAAAGCCTTTACTTCACACCCGGCTCCGGCGCTCTGGTGCCTTGTGCCCACCAATGTGGGCACCGTGGTGCTGAACGCGCCTCCACACCCACCGAAAACAGAAATATGTCTCAGGCCAGAAGTCCGCGGACCGGTTTTTTATTATTATTTCAGCAATAACTCACTCCGCGGGAAACGCTGACAGTATCCTGCTATTGAAAACGGAAGCAATAAAAGTACTTCAAACCAGTCTATTAAAGCATAGAGCTTAAAAAAACGAATTTTACAAATGAATTGGCGCAAATAAAGATTGAATTGGGGAAGAGAAGCCGTGCGAGGAACGGAGCTGGCTTCGGACGTCCGCCCTGCCACCCGGGCGTCTTGCTTGCCGCTTTTATTTGACTTGGGAGGCGCAGAAGCAGCGTCCACAAATGTCCTTTTAATAATCAAATGCTGTAAATAAATGTGTGTGCCTGGAGTGGGAAGCGCCCGAGTAGGTGAGGCGATAATGAGAGACGGGAGCGGGGAAAGCGCGCTCGGAACCCATTATCTGCTGCTTAAAGCCTGCCTTGGGTAAAATTTCAAGCCAGTTTTATAGCCTTTCTATTATGACGCGGAGCGAAATTTACGACCCTGGCATGAAAAGAGGCTCGGGCCCTTTCTCGGCTGCAAGAATAGACGGCAGATGCCCTGACAGTGACTATTGTCCGCAGTAAAACACCAACAGCACAGCGCATCTCCCCCCAAAAGCCCCCCCAACGGCAGCCACCTCCATGCAAACCACGGCGAGCGCGGCACACACACGCTCACTCCCATAATTTTTCATTTATAGCGAGAAGGTCGGTATATCATCCATACTGACTCCTGGCTGGCGTATGGCCGCAGAGCAGGAAGCAAAGGGTGCGATTTATCAAGCATATGACAGCTAAGTTCATTAAGAATAGAACTCACGAAATAAAGTAAAAAATCTTTACGTACCGAGATGCTGCTCTCAGCGAGGCAGGAGCGCCGCGAATATACCGCTAACCCTTTGTATATTATATTCTTGGGATCTCCTCAGGTCTCAAGTCTGATAGAGTCCTTTTTGCTTGGCAGATTAATGACGACGCCGTGTTTCTTAAGGGACGTGCTGAATTAATTATTTCGCCAATCACGTGGGCCAGGACTTGTAGAAATCTACTCCTACCATCTTCCTGCCCCTCGGAGATGCTGCATGTTATGAATATTTCTAGGGCGGCTTATTTGGGGGCTGTGTGGTTACAACACCGGTGGCGAGGGCTCGCAAACATGGCCGTGCTGTGCAGGAGGCGCTCTCTGCTGCAGGCGCAGCGCCACACTTGCCACACTGTACACGGCCCCCCCTGCCCCTTCACCCGCCCCGCACTGTAAGTCCTTGCCACTAGCGCTGATATAACACACAGCCTTTTATTGATGTATGGCGGTTGCATAGGAGGAGTCAGCCCAGGCGAACCGGTGCAGGAAGGACTTGGGAGACACACACACACACTTATACACACACAAACACATACACACACATACACAATCTGATATTCTCTCACACACACAAACAAACGCTGACATTCTCTCTCTCTCACACACACACTAGTACACAATCTAGCTAACATAGATATTACATACACATATACACCGGACACACTCAGACATACACAAAAACGAATACACACATATATACCAAACCACGCCCCCAAAGACACAAATAAACAAACAAGTACCCAGACACACACCCAAAGGCACACTCACACACGAATACATACACCTACCCTCTACGACACGCAGATACGCACAAACATCCTCACATTGACACACACATATATAGATACACAATCACGCAAACGCAAATGATCTTATTAACAAACACGCACACACATACACACTCACACAAATACACAGACGTACACACATAGCCCTCACACGCTCAAACACAGATATAAACACGCACTTAGATGCACACCCAAAGACACACGCACGCTTACACACACACACATGCCCCTAAAAGACAAACACACACGTATACAGACACACACCACGCAAGTTCACAGCCGCCTCTCCCACATGTGCCACTGTTTACGTTTATCCATCAGCCGTCACGTAATGTGCGTTTCTCCCATAAAACAATTACAAATGTACGGAGTGTGATCAAATATAAGACTCTTCAAACCTAAATGCATAAAGACAGTGAAGCAACACAAAGAGATGTCTGTCAGCTGTCCCCGTTTATCGTGGGTTGTGTGTACACACTGTCTAGATAAGTGCACATAACCGATCCGTTATTAATGGTTTCCTATCTCAACAGAGACGCTACTGTTCGTATACTCTATGATATATAAGCATCAGTGACGCGCGTCGTGCGCGCAGCTTCCGTCCGTGTGTCATCCAGCCCTCTGTCCGAGATATTCCTAGAATGTACAACGCCTCTGACAGGGCCACGTGAGCCCGGGCCTATGCGGAGGGAGTCTGAGCGGGTCAGATCCATTGAGGGTCGAGTGTGAGGGTGCACGTCCTTCACACGCACTCGGGTGCGAGGAGGACCGGCTGCACCCTGTGTACTGGGCCGCCTTATTCTAGGCCCTGCTGCCTGAATTGCAAGAGTGTACTTAATCAAAACAAATGGTCACAGCAATAAGTCCTACTAATGTGGCCAAGGAACACCATCTTTCTACACATTAGTTATTTCCTTTCTGTATGCAACTTTTCATGAGGAATATGGAATGAAGTGATAGAGTCAAAGTGAAGGCACATTTCGGACAGTGTGAACACTGAGCAATATACTCATGTTTATGCAGGCAAGCAGTCAGTCCCTTGAATCATATCGCTCCACACAACACATGTGCAATATTTGTGCTGACCAAGTAACTATATGAACATACTTCTACAGTTTCACACGCACACACACTTCAGGCTCCCTAGTTTGTACCGCAGGACCCATCACAAACGCACACAAACATACATATGAATACACACACATTGTTGCACGTCCATACAAATACACTAAGGCACAGAAGAGGCATCATGCATATAGACACATACACAAGCGCGAACGTGTATATCGAGCTAATGCACACACACACACACCCTTAGGACACAATAACATGATTTGTGAGGACCCAGCTACCCCCCACATACAGACATAAATATACCGAGAAAGAGGCCTCGTGTGCATAAACAGTGAAACAAATGTAAACGCCCCTCCATATGCAGTCACATAATAACCCCATATGCACTCTGCGCAGCCGTGGACAGACAGGTATATGTATTTACGCAGAGATGATACACATACACACACACCTCCTTCCATAGAAATACGCACATACACGTAAACAACTACGCTCCCATACATCTGCAGCAACACACAAGCACATAATGACACTTTTATATATCCACCCCTTACACGCACTCACAGACACACCACAGCCACACAACCACCTAGCTCCTGAGATTAGAAACAAATTCCCCAACTACATTAAACGGAACACATTGCTAAACCTGTATGCACACACAGACGCACCCGACCATGGTTTGTCAATCATGCACTTGCACACACTCAAGCAACCACCTTTGGAAAAATACACACGCACGTGCACAGGCTCATAGACTTGCGACAGACACACACTTAGATCTATCCTACACAGATCAACAACACACACACAAGCTCTTATGCACATACTACACATATGTTCGCACGAGCACGGAGTGACATGTATATATAGCCCCTCCCCATCTCTCTCACACACACACACACACACACACACACACACACACACTCTAAGAGACACACCACATCCACAATCGGAGGAACACTGGCCATCTACCTCTCACTGTACACAGGCATAGATTCTGCAATACAGACGAGACACCAGACAAATACACAGGCACACAAGTGTATACTCGTGCACATAGAGACGCAATGACACCTCTCTGCCTCACACACACCCGCATACAAGCCCAGACTTAAGAGATGCAACTGAGGGATAAACACACACAACCGAACATGACTGGATTGGCATCTGTACTGTGCCATGTAGTATTTGGAAACGGAAGAGACATTTTAACTGCGCTGACGCTATTATAGTATGAATTACGGTAACAAAGCTATACAACCCCCCTCCACCACAGCATTGATGGACCGAGGCCCACACCTTGAGAAGAAATGGCCATGTGTGTTCAACGAAGATATTCGTTTTGAAGAGGGGGGAGGGTTACTTAAGAATTTTACACTTGGGATACCCTCTTGCCTGATCTGAACTTAGTGTATTTGGAACTTGCCACATGTTCGAGTATTTATTTTCCACCAGAGTGACCATGGTGAGGACTGAAAGGGATTTATGGGCAGTAAAACCTACAAATGGCGGCTAGATGACGTCCAATGAGTGGAAAGGACACACATAGGAAGTACACGTTTCAAACGGTAGAAAGGGTACATAAGTAACTATACTGAAGGCACGCATGGAGAACATGGCACCCGTGCGAAGAACAAGATGTACACGGGCAGTGCAAGGCCCACGGAGAATGCTCGACGCAAGGGGCGAAAAAAAGACATACATTGGAGTAAAAAGGCACATATGGGAATATTGTCACAACCCTCCTACGGGGAGTAGAAGAGCCTATGTGGAGTAAAGATTCCTCCTGAGGAATAAAGGAGCATATTGGGGGTAATGGAAAGATGGGCTGAGTAACCCGGCCTTAGTGATCAAACTCATACCTGAGGCATAACAGGCACAAATTGAAAGCAAAGGCATCTACAAAGGGTGGGCATTATATATCCCCATACTGAAATGTAGGCGTCCAAAGGGAGTCGCAAGAATGCATCATTTAAGAAATGAACCTGTCTGAACAGCACAGCTGAGAGTAAAAGGCAGATGTAAATGGTATCATAAATGAAGAGAGTAAGGGAACACATGGAGAGTAAAGGACGCCACTGCGAGTAGAAGATACATCTGCAATCAAAGACAAGCGTGTAGCAGGTGTATGGTCTGCACCGCATAACTGTACCCAAACAACAGGCTAAAATACCTGAGTGCAGCTTGGGGGTGTACGTAATATCCAGAGGTGGACAGACACATGTGGAAAAGTAAAAGGCACAGATGGAGGGGAGCTGAGTTTATGAAGAGGAAAGGACATGTGGGAAGTAAAAGGCACAGATGGAGGGGAGCTGAGTTTATGAAGAGGGAAGGACATGTGGGAAGTAAAAGGCACCCATGGAGGGGAGCTGAGTTTATGAAGAGGGAAGGACATGTGGGAAGTAAAAGGCACCCATGGAGGGGAGATGAGTTTATGAAGAGGGAAGGACATGTGGGAGGTAAAGGCATCCATGGAGGGGAGATGAGTTTATGAAGAGGAAAGGGCATGTGGGAAGTAAAAGGCACAAATGGAGGGCAGCTCACTCAGTTTATGCAGAGGGGAGGACATGTGGGAAGTAAAAGGCACAGATGGAGGTGAGCTCAGTTTATGAAGAGGGAAGGACATGTGGGAAGTAAAAGGCACCCATGGAGGTGATCTGAGTTCGTGAAGAGGGAAGGACATGTGGGAGGTAAAGGCACCCATGGATGTGAGATGAGTTTATGAAGACGGAAGGACATGTGGGAAGTAAAAGACACCCATGGATGTGAGATGAGTTTATGAAGAGGGAAGGACATGTGGGAAGTAAAAGACACCCATGGTGGTGAGCTTAGTTTATGAAGAGGGAAGGACATGTGGGAAGTAAAAGGCACAGCTGGAGGTGAGCTCATTTTATGAAGAGGGGAGGACATGAGGGAATTAAAAGGCACCCATGGAGGTGAGTTGAGTTTATGAAGAGGGAAGAAATGTGGTAAGTAAAAGGCACAGACAGAGGTGAGTGGAGTTTATGAAGAGGGAAGGACATGTGGGAAGTAAAAGGCACAGCTAGAGGTGAGCGGAGTTTATGAAGAGGGAAGGACATGTGAGAAGTAAAAGGCACACAAAGAGGGGAGCTCAGTTTATGAAGAGGGAAGGACATGCGAGAAGTAAAAGGCACACAAGGAGGGGAGCTCGGTTTATGAAGAGGGGAGGACATGTGAGAAGTAAAAAGGCACAAGGAGGGGAGCCGAGTTTATGAAGCAGTTTATGCAGAGGGAAGGGCATGTGGGAAGTAAAAGGCACCCATGGAGGGGAGCTCAGTTTATAAAGAGGGGAGGACTTGTGGGAAGTAAAAGGTACCAATGGAGGGGAGCTGAGTTTATGAAGAGGGAAAGACACGTGGAAAGTAAAAGGCAGTGCTGGGGGTGAGCGGAGTTTATGAAGAGGGAAGGACATGTGGGAAGTAAAAGGCACAGCTGGAGGTGAGCGGAGTTCTTGAAGAGGGAAGGACATGTGAGAAGTAAAAGGCACACAAGGAGGGGAGCTGAGTTTATGAAGAGGGAAGGACATGTGAGAAGTAAAAGGCACACAGGGAGGGGAGCTCAGTTTATGAAGAGGGGAGGACATGTGGGAAGTAAAAGGCACAAGGAGGGGAGCTGAGTTGACGAAGCAGTTTATGCAGAGGGAAGGGCATATGGGAAGTAAAATGCACCCATGGAGGGGAGCTCAGTTTATGCAGAGGGAATGACATGTGGAAAGTAAAAGGAACAGATGGAGGTGAGCTCAGTTTATGAAGAGGGAAGGACATGAGGGAAGTTAAAGGCACACATGGAGGGGAGCTGAGTTTATGAAGAGGGAAAGACATGTGGAAAGTAAAACGCACACATGGAGGTTAGCTGAGTTTATGAAGAGGGAAGGACATGTGGAAAGTAAAAGGCACACATGGAGGGGAGCTCAGTTTATGTAGAGGGAAGGACGTGTGTGAAGCAAAAGGCACCCATGGAGGCCAGCTCAGTTTATGAAGCGGGGAGGACATGTGGGAAGTAAAAGGCACACAAGGAGGGGAGCTGGGTTTATGAAGAGGGGAGGACATGTGGAATGTAAAAGGCACACATGGAGGGGAGCTTAGTTTATGCAGAGGGAATGGCATGGACATGTGTGAAGTAAAAGGCACAGATGGAGGGGAGCTGAGTTTATGAAGAGGGAAGGACATGTGGAAAGTAAAAGGCACACATGGAGGGGAGCTCATTTTATGAAGAGGGAAGGACATGAGGGAAGTAAAAGGCACAGATGGAGGTGAGCTCAGTTTATGAAGAGGGAAGGACATGTGGGAAGTAAAAGGCACCCATGGAGATGAACTGAGTTTATGAAGAGGGAAGGACATGTGGGAAGTAAAAGGCACATTTGGAGGGGAGCTGAGTTTATGCAGAGGGAAGGACATGTGGGAAGTAGAAGGCACAGCTGGAGGTGAGCGGAGTTTATGAAGAGGGAAGGACATGTGAGCAGTAAAAGGCACACAAGGAGGGGAGCTCAGTTTATGAAGAGGGAAGGACATGTGAGAAGTAAAAGGCATACAAGGAGGGGTGCTCAGTTTATGAAGAGGGGAGGACATGTGAGAAGTAAAAGGAATAGATGGAGGTGAGCTCAGTTTATAAAGAGGGAAGGACATGAGGGAAGTAAAAGGCACCCATGGAGGGCAGCTCAGTTTATAAAGAGGGGAGGACATGTGGGAAGTAAAAGGCACCAATGGAGGGGAGCTGAGTTTATGTAGAGGGAAGGACGTGTGTGAAGTAAAAGGCACCCATGGAGGCCAGCTCAGTTTATGAAGCGGGGAGGACATGTGGGAAGTAAAAGGCACACAAGGAGGGGAGCTGGGTTTATGAAGAGGGAAGGACATGTGGAATGTAAAAGGCACACATGGAGGGGAGCTTAGTTTATGCAGAGGGAATGGCATGGACATGTGTGAAGTAAAAGGCACAGATGGAGGGGAGCTGAGTTTATGAAGAGGGAAGGACATGTGGAAAGTAAAAGGCACACATGGAGGGGAGCTCATTTTATGAAGAGGGAAGGACATGAGGGAAGTAAAAGGCACAGATGGAGGTGAGCTCAGTTTATGAAGAGGGAAGGACATGTGGGAAGTAAAAGGCACCCATGGAGATGAACTGAGTTTATGAAGAGGGAAGGACATGTGGGAAGTAAAAGGCGCAGACAGAGGTGAGTGGAGTTTATGAAGAGGGAAGGACATGTGGGAAGTAAAAGGCACATTTGGAGGGGAGCTGAGTTTATGCAGAGGGAAGGACATGTGGGAAGTAGAAGGCACAGCTGGAGGTGAGCGGAGTTTATGAAGAGGGAAGGACATGTGAGCAGTAAAAGGCACACAAGGAGGGGAGCTCAGTTTATGAAGAGGGAAGGACATGTGAGAAGTAAAAGGCATACAAGGAGGGGTGCTCAGTTTATGAAGAGGGGATGACATGTGAGAAGTAAAAGGAATAGATGGAGGTGAGCTCAGTTTATAAAGAGGGAAGGACATGAGGGAAGTAAAAGGCACCCATGGAGGGCAGCTCAGTTTATAAAGAGGGGAGGACATGTGGGAAGTAAAAGGCACCAATGGAGGGGAGCTGAGTTTATGAAGAGGAATAGACACGTGGAAAGTAAAAGGCACTGCTGGAGGTGAGCGGAGTTTATGAAGAGGGAAGGACATGTGGGAAGTAACAGGCACAGCTGGAGGTGAGCGGAGTTCTTGAAGAGGGAAGGACCTGTGAGAAGTAAAAGGCACACAAGGAGGGGAGCTGAGTTTATGAAGAGGGAAGGACATGTGAGAAGTAAAAGGCACACAAGGAGGGGAGCTCAGTTAATGAAGAGGGGAGGACATGTGGGAAGTAAAACGTACACATGGAGGTTAGCTGAGTTTATGAAGAGGGAAGGACATGTGGAAAGTAAAAGGCACACATGGAGAGGAGCTCAGTTTATGTAGAGGGAAGGACATGCGGGAAGTAAAAGGCACCCATGGAGGCCAGCTCAGGTTATGAAGCGGGGAGGACATGTGGGAAGTAAAAGGCACACAAGGAGGGGAGCTGGGTTTATGAAGAGGTAAGGACATGTGGAATGTAAAAGGCACACATGGAGGGGAGCTCAGTTTATGCAGAGGGAAGGGCATGGACATGTGTGAAGTAAAAGGCACAGATGGAGGGGAGCTGAGTTTATGAAGAGGAAAGGACATGTGGAAAGTAAAAGGCACACATGGAGGGGAGTTCATTTTATGAAGAGGAAAGGACATGAGGGAAGTAAAAGGTACACATGGAGGTTAGCTGAGTTTATGAAGAGGGAAGGACATGTGGAAAGTAAAAGGCACACATGGAGGGGAGCTCATTTTATGAAGAGGGAAGGACATGAGGGAAGTAAAAGGCACAGATGGAGGTGAGCTCAGTTTATGAAGAGGGAAGGACATGTGGAAAGTAAAAGGCACCCATGGAGGTGAACTGAGTTTATAAAGAGGGAAGGACATGTGGAAAGTAAAAGGCACACATGGAGGGGAGATCAGTTTATGTAGAGGGAAGGACATGTGGGAATTAAAAGGCACCCATGGAGGCCAGCTGAGTTTATGAGAAGGGGGGGCATGTGGAAAGTAATAGGCACACAAGGAGGGGAGCTGAGTTTATGATGAGGCAAGGACATGTGGAATATTAAGGGCACACATGGAGGGGAGCTCAGTTTATGCAGAGGGAAGGGCATGGACATGTAGGAAGTAAAAGGCACACATGGAGGGGAGCTCATTTTATGAAGAGGAAAGGACATGAGGGAAGTAAAAGGCACACATGGAGGTTAGCTGAGTTTATGAAGAGGGAAGGACATGTGGAAAGTAAAAGGCACACATGGAGGGGAGCTCATTTTATGAAGAGGAAAGGACATGAGGGAAGTAAAAGGCACACATGGAGGTTAGCTGAGTTTATGAAGAGGGAAGGACATGTGGAAAGTAAAAGGCACACATGGAGGGGAGCTCAGTTTATGTAGAGGGAAGGACATGTGGGAATTAAAAGGCACCCATGGAGGCCAGCTCAGTTTATGAAGCGGGGAGGACATGTGGGAAGTAAAAGGCACACAAGGAGGGGAGCTGAGTTTATGAAGAGGCAAGGACACGTGAAATGTAAAAGGCACACATGGAGGGGAGCTCAGTTTATGCAGAGGGAAGGGCGTGGACATTGTGAAGTAAAAGGCACAGATGGAGGGGAGCAGAGGTTATGAAGAGGGAAGGACATGTGGAAAGTAAAAGGCACACATGGAGGGGAGCTGAGTTTATGAAGAGGGAAGGACATGTGGAAAGTAAAAGGCACCCATGGAGGGCAGCTCAGTTTATGAAGAGGGGAGGATGTGTGGGAAGTAAAAGGCACACAAAGAGGGGAGCTGAGTTTATGAAGAGGGAAGGACATGTGGAATGTAAAAGCCACACATGGAGGGGAGCTCATTTTATGCAGAGGGAAGGGCATGGACTTGGGGAGTAAAAGGCACAGATGGAGGGGAGCTGAGTTTATGAAGAGGGAAGGACATGTGGAAAGTAAAAGGCACACATGGAGGGGAGCTCAGTTTATGCAGAGGGAAGGACATGGACATGTGGGAAATAAAAGGCACAGATGGAGGGTTGCTCAGTTTATGAAGAGGGACGGACATGTGGAAAGTAAAAGGCACCCATGGAGGGGAGCTCAGTTTATGCAGAGGGAAGGACGTATGGGAAGTAAAAGGCACAGCTGGAGATGAGCTCAGTTTATGAAGATCGAAGGACATGTGGAAAGTAAAAGGCACACATGGAGGGGAGCTCAGTTTATGCAGAGGGACGGACATGGACATGTGGGAAGTAAAAGGCACAGATGGAGGGGAGCTCAGTTTATGAAGAGGGAAGGGCATGTGGAAAGTAAAAGGCACCCATGGATGTGAGCTCAGTTTATGAAGAGGGAAGGACATGAGGGAAGTAAAAGGCAACCATTGAGCGGAGCTGAGTTTATGAAGAGGGAAGGACAAGTGGGAAGTAAAAGGCACCCATGGAGGGGAGCTGAGTTTATGAAGAGGGAAGGACATGTGGGAAGTAAAAGGCACAGATGGACGGGGGCTCAGTTTATGCAGAGGGAACGACATGTGGGAAGTAAAAGGCACAGATGAAGGGAAGCTCAGTTTATGAAGAGGGAAGGACATGGGAAGTAAAAGGCACTGATGGAGATGAGCTCAGTTTATGCAGAGAGAAGGACATGTGGGGAGTAAAAGTCACAGATGGAGGAAAGCTCAGTTTATGAAGGGGGAAGGACATGTGGGAAGTAAAAGGCATTAATGAAGGTGAGCTCAGTTTATGAAGACGGAAGAAAAAGGCACCCATGGAGGGGAGCTTAGTTTATGAAGAGTGAAGGACATGTGGGAAGTAAAAGGACCCATGGAGGGGAGCTGAGTTTATGAATAGTGAAGGACATGTGGGAAGTAAAAGGCACAGATGGAGGGAAGCTCAGTTCATGAAGAGGGAAGGACATGTGGGAAGTAAAAGGCATTAATTGAGGTGAGCTCAGTTTATGAAGAGGGAAGTAAAAGGCACCCATGGAGGGGAGCTTAGTTTATGAATAGTGAAGGACATGTGGGAAGTAAAAGGACCCATGGAGGGGAGCTGAGTTTATGAATAGTGAAGGACATGTGGGAAGTAAAAGGCACAGATGGAGGGGAGCTCAGTTTATGCAGAGGGAAGGACATGTGGGGAGTAAAAGGCACAGATGGAGGGAAGCTCAGTTAATGAAGAGGGGAAGACATGTGGGAAGTAAAAGGCATTAATGGAGGTGAGCTCAGTTTATGAAGAGGGAAGTAAAAGGCACCCATGGAGGGGAGCTTAATTTATGAATAGTGAAGGACATGTGGGAAGTAAAAGGCACAGATGGAGGGAAGCTCAGTTTATGAAGAGGGAAGGACATGTGGGAAGTAAAAGGCATTAATGGAGGTGAGCTCAGTTTATTAAGAGGGAAGTAAAAGGCACCCATGGCGGGGAGCTTAGTTTATGAAGAGTGAAGGACACGTGGGAAGTAAAATGACCCATGGAGGGAAGCTGAGTTTATGAAGAGTGAATGACATGTGGGAAGTAAAAGGCACAGATGGAGGGGAGCTCAGTTTATGCAGAGGGAAGGACATGTGGAAAGTAAAAGGCACAGATGGAGGGAAGCTCAGTTTATGACGAGGGAAGGACATGTGGGAAGAGGGTGAGGTGCACACAGAATAACTAAAATGGTCCAGGTGTGTAAATATACATCGTAGTGAAAGGGGCATGTGTGGAGCAGAAAGCACCTATTGTTGAAGGTACGTCAAAAAGAAAACATGACGTGAACGCGTTACATGTAAAAAGCACAAACGAGGGTAAAAGGAACACACTTAAGGAAGACAATGGGAGGCGCATATTGAGTGAATACGGTACGAGTGGGCTGCGAAAGACATACATTGAGAGGGGGCTCTCAGGGGTTGTGAAGAAGTTTTTGTCCCTTGTAAAAGGCTTACATTACGTGCACATAGCACATATGGGCAGTGAAAGGCGCTGCGGTTGGACTGTAAAAGGCGCACATTGAGAGGGGAATGTAAAAGAATATACAAAGCACATATGGGCAGTGGGTTCCATATGGATGGGTGTAAACGGCACGGGCGCAAGAGAATGGATGTGCGAGTTGTAAAAGGCACACACTGAGTGATAAGGCACATATGGAGACCAATATTTACTAATGGGTTGTACAATACATACAAATGTACAAAAAGGGTACTTATGGAGAGTACATCGCACGAAAGTAAAAAGTACACGAGGTGAGAAAATGGCGCGCACTGAAGCAGAAATTTAGGCCCTGATAAAAGCCACATATGAAGTGTAACGGGCACGCTTGAAACGTGAAAAGCCGGTATAGTGAATCTGAGAGTGAAGTGTAAAAGGCAAACATGACGTTTAAAAGGCTCATATGCGGGCAAAGGAGGCTGGTGTGGCCCTGAAAGGGCACGCGCGGATTGCAAAGGCCGCACGAGAAGCGCTTCAAAGGCACAAATGGAGAGCAAAAGGCACACATGGTGAGGGGTGCATGGGAGAATGAAAGTCACATATGGCGAAGAAACGTGTATCCCCCCCCCCCCCCCCTCTCTTTGTGGTGCTCGAGGCTTTTGGAGAAGAGGAGAGTTTGAATTTCATCCTGGGTTGTACAACCAGCCAATAGGGTGAGGTCAGATCTGCAGATTTGTGACGCGTCCCAGCACTTGTGAGACAGCAGTCACACGCCTGTAGCTTTGTGTGCATGGATATATCCACCAACAGGCGAGCACTGCACACACAAAGAAGTGAACACTGAACACGGATGTAAAGGTGTCGCCTCGTATCTCCACAGTATAGACCCCTGTGGGTAGCACAGGGAAGTAGAGAGCACGGCGGCTGTTGTGGCATGGCGAGCTTTAGAGACACGGGGTGTACATGTAGCGTGACTAGCGTCTGCCCAAAAGGATGTGGCTGAAAGATCCGTACACGGGTGGGGGGCCGGGTCACTAGCCCCAATGCACTCCTTCCTTGACTACTACACATGCCTGTCTTCAGGAACACATTACTTACATTACTTACATGTAAGAGTAGTTTTGTACAAAACCTGATGTGGGTTCGCGTGCACAGTACACGTGAATTTATCTGCAGGGCCACTGGAATTATGTGGCCGGGGAGCACCAAAATATGTGGCCGGGTGGACTAAATCACGCGCCAAGGAAAGGCAAATATCCGGTGGCTTGTCTGTGTGCTAGGGGTCGCGCTGCAAATCTCTCGTATAGATATCGTTTCCAACGTACAGGTTCTGCTTAAACTATTCACAAATTATATATATATTTCGATGAGAAAAGCCATCACTTCGCTGTACCTGCCCCCTTTATTATTACACCGCCAGCCTGTCTTTTGTTGTCCCGCAGAAACCCTTCCATTGTCGGAAAATGAGCCCCTGATGTGTGTGTTTTTAAGGTAACACGCATTTAAACACCCATGACAGCAGGGGCTTCGCGTGCTGCCGCAGAGAACACACAGAACAGTACACATTCGTATATACAAGGCATTTTATTATTTCAATGTCATATGAAAGAATTACATAAATCTACAAGCAACCATTCATATAAATAATATTTTAACCGTTGGAGAAAATACATTGGTACGGTGTATGCAAAGCTATCGATTGTTTAAAAGGTGTGTGCGCGCGCGTGTGCGTGTATGTACACTGTGTGCTCACTGCGTGTTCGTCCATAGGGCAGTACACATCCTGTCCATTTACACACCTAGATTTATTTAAAAAAGAGCCCCCTTTCACTGCACAGAAATTACTCTGTGCGCACAATGAGGCAGGCGTGAATCGGTTCGTATGAACAGTCGGAGCAGAAACCATAGGTAATGTTGACCGTCTGTGATGATTTAATGCACATTTGCGTGCCTTTAAGGACGCCCATACCTTCTCAGCCGCCAAATGTGCTCAACTTGAACCCACTCCTCCGAGAGCTTTAACAACATTGTAAACAAATGCGATTATTCAAAATTCGGAAAAGTACCATAAAAATAGTAATAAATCGAGGGTCGCATTCTGTGGATAATCCTACTGCATAAGCGCAAAAACATGGATTTACTTTCTTTGTTACGTTTTATTTATTTCTCTCTTACATTTTCTTTATTCCATTCTTTCTATTTTACTTTCTTTCGTTTGTTTCTTTTGGTGTTTATTTCTCACACCCTTTGATGATTTTATTTTTGTTCTATCGCTTTATTTCTCCTTCCAGAGCCTGCTTGGCATTTTTGCTACTTTTGGTTCATTTTTCTTCCTTTCAATCCTTTGTTCTGTTCTCTTGTTTTAGCTTTTTCGTTGCTCGCTATTTTTTGCCCACTTTTCTTTCTTTCTGTTCTTCCCATCGCCCCATCCCCCTTTTATTTACTATCCTTTCCTGGCTTCCCTCTTTCAGTTATTTATCTTGCGAAAATACACATTTCGCCGCGTCCCTCGCTATATATAAACCTACATAGTAAAATGAAAGCACAACTCGTGGGATCGAATGCCCCCCAATTAGTTTCTAGTAACAGTGGGGCATGTGTTCGTGTTCTGAAAGGCCACAATCTGTTGCCCGGCCCAGGGTTAAACATTATAAAACTGTGACATGTAATCACCGGACAACTTTTGGGGGCAGAAGAATCCTTTGCCGGCTCTGAATATGAATGCTGTCTATGTCTAAGACAAGGGAGTAGGGGTCTGTCGGGTCAAGAGTTGAGAGGTCAGCTCCCCCGGCTGAAATACAGCTCGTCGGACTGAAAACATGTCCTCTGAGTGAACCTGCGGCCGCTCGGGGCTCCGAACATACCTTTTCAGCTTCTCGACGTGAAGGCGTCAGGGCAGGGGCCGGCTCAACTGTGTGTGCACTCGGCGCTTTTTGTGGCCGCCACAATGCTGCGCATAATGCCCGAAAATCCATCTTTAATATCTCAACGTGTGGGTAGTCAGGCTGGGCCCTGAGAATGCCAGGCGTGCCAGGGGGAACAAAGGGCCGCCGAGGCGGGCGCACAAAGAGCCGGCCCTGTTCAGAGAGACTGGGCCCCCAGCACAAGGGCTGGGTGCAGCCGTGAGCGATGGCTTCTGCCTCGAAGCAGCGCCTAGACAGCCTCCGCAGCGCCCAGCTTACCCCCTTCCCTCCTTTTCAACACTCTTTCTGGAATGTTATCAGCCAGTGACCCTGGAATCAAAGGCATGACACCTCTGTAGCCTGCCCGGCCATTTGTACTGGAAGGGTCTGTAAAAACAAGCCGCAGTCCCGTGCTAAAGGACTGTCAAAATACGGCTTCTCCACAAAAAAAACCGACCCGATGCCGGGCGGTTCCGCACCCTCCTGAGCTGACAAAGCTCCAAGCCTGGTGCAAAATGACCTTTCTGCAGCGGGCATCCGTGCAAACGTGAATACCTGAAGCAGTATACACTGGCCTCTACACGCCTCCTTCCCTACACTCCTAACAAATAAATGTACTATTTCTAAATGGGGTCATATGATTTTTAAATAAAAAGGATGCTTTTTAAATCACCCCGAGTCAAACAAGAGAGTGGAGTTCGCTCGCCGTACTGTTACAGAACAGAGGCACACTTTTGCTTCAGCTGATAAAATGCAAACTTAATAAAGAGAAGAAATCTTAAAATTGAATGTGCTGAACCATATAAACCTCACAACCTTCTGTACATGCTACTTACTATTATTTAAATATCTGCAACCAGACCAGTGGAAAATATCCCAAAATGTACTTTTTAAAAAACGGCCTTAGTTGACGTGGAATACTCTTTTTTTTAAACTATTGAATAGGATAAAAATGGGCGCGGAGTCCACTTGAGTTTAACAATTATGTAAAACATATAAAATCGTGGATCAATATAATCCTACATATCTAAATACAATTTTAAGAAGCTATTTCGATGCTACGTTTTTTTCCTAAAAGGCTAGATCTTTTATGCTTTCATATATAGACAAAAAGATCTGTTGTGGGTAAATGAAAATTACATCTAATCTTAGTGGGAAAATCCTCAAAATGTCCACGACATTATTTTGGTTTGGCTGTTTTAATCTGCTTCGTACCTTTGCAGTGAAAAATAAATAAATATGTAAAGACAGCCTAAACATTACACAGCCCGAAGCAAGGACTACAAATCGCCTATTTTTCATATTTTTTGGTTTCTCTTAAACGAGGCGAAGTGGATGGAAAACAAGGATAAAAAAAGCAGCGCCGGGAGTTTCCCAGACACGATTGGTTCGAGCAGTAAACAAAGGCGGAAACACGTAGCCCTCTGTCCAATTTTCGATCAAATTTAACCGCGAAATGAACTGAAATGCACAGAAGTGGAACATTACCCAAGGAAAAAACCCAGGAAATGAATCACATGAAAATGGCCCCGAGCCCATCCTCTCTGCAGTCGCACCATCCGTCTGAAACGGAAGCCGCGCACTTCCTGCACTGTGAAGTCTTAGCATGTCCTGGTCTGTGTGCTCATTTAAGCCGGTTTAATGTCGCTTTATTTGGGTTTTTGGGAAGGCCTGGCACGAGGCGAGCCTCCCTTTGCCTTCGCTGCAAGAATACGAGTCAAGAAGTGGTTTCATTGTCAGTGTAACAATAACCGGGCAGTACTTCGTCTGCGCCTCGGGCTCTCCGAAGTACATGTAGGCGCTGTGTTGATGTGCTCTTGTCAAAACGCAAAGGGATCGGTAGGTGTGAGTGACGTCTGGTCCTGCTGGCATCAGTACCTGGCCCGCTGTCTGTGCTGGTGGCATGCCGGCTCTGGCTGCGGCTGGTTTGGGGGGCAGTTCAGAGTCGAGGGGTGCACGGCCCGACTCTAGAGGGCGGTGAGGTCCGTCTGGTGCTCCTTGCACACAGTCTGTAGGTGCTGGCTCGAGGCGCTGGAGGACGACGACCTGCCCTTCGTGTTGGGCAGTTTGTGGTCCTTTTTCCACTTCATCCTTCGGTTCTGGAACCAGATCTTGATCTGGCGCTCGGAGAGGCAGAGCGTGTGTGCGATCTCGATGCGGCGCCTCCGGGTCAGGTACCGGTTGAAGTGGAACTCCTTTTCCAGCTCCAGGACCTGCTGCCGGGTGTAGGCCGTCCGGGACCGCTTCGGCTCCCCGCCCGTGTAGTTCGGGTTCACTGTGGAGAAGGAGAGGCAAACAGTTGAAAAGAGGGGAAGCGAGTCCAGTAAAAACACAAGAAACCACAACACCGATCCTATAACCTTCTTCACACTGCACGGGGAGAAACCTCCAGCATCACTCCCACTGCCCACAGTAGTACACCATGTCCACCCACACCTCCACAAACCTGACATTAATAACGCCCGCAGCCACCGCAATAACGGACCGCAAACCCCAAAATACAATACAGTAGGAACCACGCGCCAGTAAACTCGAAATTCCAACTAAATAACCCTCCAAAATCCACACTAACCCCGACAGACCCCCTCCCCACACACAATGCCACGGAATAGGTCCCCATATGCCTCAGACAATCCACGGGCATGTATAGAAGGGTGTTGTACATCCATATGCCCATGGAATTATAAACCCATGTGCCACCAGACATTACAATCCTATCCCCACGTTAAGTTGAACCCTCCTGTGACGACCCGGAGTTAGGTACACACACATCACATGTACTATCTGCCCATGTTCCATACTGGGTGGCAATACCGACCCATATGTGTGCATGCCGCACTCACTGCTCTCCCATGCAGCTGCCTCTACGCCCCGCTGCTCCGGCGTGCCTGGAGCACCGGCAGCAGCACATGGCCGCTGGCCCGCTTCCCCAGCAATAAAAATTTATGATGAGTGTAATTGCCGCTGCCTCATAAATTATTCGTGGCGGGGAGGCCCGCGCGGTGCTTACCCGTGTTGACGTGCACTTTCTTCATCCAGGGGTAGACGATGGCCGGCTGCTTGGTGGCCGGCCCGTTCTGGCTCTTCAGGCCGAGCTGCTGTCCGCAGGAGCGGGGGCCGGCCAGAGCGGGGGGCTCGGCGGCGGCGCCGGGGAAGAGGCTCTGGGGGGCGGGCGGCTCCTGGCCGTGGCCCCGCGGGGGCAGGGTGGGGCCGGGGGCGCAGCCGAAGGCCGGCTGCTGCGGGGGTGGCGGCGGGGGTGGCTGCTCGCCGCTGTACCCCGAGCGCGGGTAGAGCCCCGGGTGCTGGTACTGCGCGCCCGGCGAGGGGCCGAAGTACTCCGGGCTCGGCTCGGCGGCGAGGTAGCCGTTCTGCAGGTACTCCTCGCACGGCGGGAACTTGGGATCCACATACTTAGAGTTCACCATATACGAACTCATGGCCATTAATTTCAGAAGGTACAAAATACTAATTTTTCTCGTGTTGTCTTTTTTTCTCCCTCCATAGAGCCCTCCTACTCGCTGTCAACTGAATAAAGTTAGGCAGCCACGTGACCAGGCCAGCCAATGGGAGCGCAGGGACTTTATCACCGGATTTGTAGGCATCAGATAATTCTCACAAATTAAACTATAGGAAATAAGTGGAATTGAAAGTGAACACAAAATAAATCTATATTTAAAAATACAAGGTGTATTCAGGGCAGCTATGAAAAGGTGATGTCCTGCCCTAAAGGTAATTAAACATGTCTTTGGATACCCCCGCCGACCCCTCTGTAACCTTTGCTGCCAGAGATCACACCTTTGCGCTAGATTCGATAAAAAAGTAAAGAAAGGTTTTTTTTTCCAATAAGGAATTCCCAATCTAATAAAGTTGAACACGGACAGCAGTGTATAAACGCGAAAAGGAGAGGAGGGGAGGGGTGGGGTGCAGCCGGGGTGAAAGTACACCAGCGGGGGTAGAAAAAGATGTACAAAAGAGCTGCCCAGCCTTTGTCCCGCCAGGGGTCACCCAGAAGTTACTCGCATCTACTCAGGGTGAACATCATCAGCTAATATATAACTTCTTGGCACCTCGCACACGTTCACATGGAGCAGAGAAGCGCCAACACTAACAAGCTATTCTTTTATTTTAATTATTACCTTCTGAGGCAAATGGGGAGTATACGTATTCAACTATTAAAAAAACGTTAACACAAACTCATATTTTACATACTCTAACAGTTCGTTTAAAACAACTCAAACCGTGTTCTGTTTCACACCAAAAATAATCCTTGGAAGGAGAAAATTACATTTTTGTAAGATTTGGTGCGCCTTTCTGCAGGAGCAGGGACTGTTTTCATGGTGGGTCGATCATTCGTTTACATAATTCATAACAAAACACATACAGTAATTTTGAATACATTCAGTTGGGAAGATACTTAACTGATGGGCTGTTTACACAATCAAAGGCAATATGTTAACTTGAAACCGAAAACACACATTCGTCAGAGGTGCAATGGCTTCACACATGGGGTGCAAGAAAATACAAGAGCTGCATCCTCACAGAAAATATTGGAGATACATCCTCACAGAAAATATAGGATACATCCTCACAGAAAATATAGGATACATCCTCACAGAAAATATAGGATACATCCTCACAGAAAATATAGGAGATACACCCTCACGGAATAATATAGGAGATACATCCTGACAGAAAATATAAGAGATACATCCTCACAGAATCATATAGGAGATACACCCTGACAGAAAATATAGGAGATACACCCTCACGGAATAATATAGGAGATACACCCTGACAGAAAATATAAGAGATACATCCTCACAGAATAATATAGGAGATACACCCTGACAGAAAATATAAGAGAGACACCCTGACAGAAAATATAAGCGATACATCCTCACAGATTAATATAAGAGATACATCCTCACAGAAAATGTAAGCGTTACATTCTCACAGAAAATATAAGAGATACATCCTCACAGATTAATATAAGCGATACATCCTCACAGAAAATATAAGCGTTACATTCTCACAGAAAATATAAAGAGATACATCCTCACAGATTAATATAAGAGCTATATCCTCACAGAAAATATAAGAGATGCATCCTCACAAGTCGCATTATTCGAAAGCTCGGTATCCTAACCTTCTGCACAATACTTGAAGTTTTTGCATCGACCATATATTCCCCTAGAATCGAATCTGTGACTCTGTGAGCACCACACAAATTCGGTTCTACAGGGTACATATAGACAACCGAATAACACCTCATTCCGTGACTTTGCCATTCAGCAGCGTCGCTTTTCTCATCTCCAAGAACTTTCTTGAGAAATTAAGATCTTGCAACTGTGAACATTCGGATCAACAGACTAAATGTATAAAAACAATTACATAGGTGTTTTCATGCAGAATATTTGCAAACAACATAGGCAAGTAGACAGTAACCCCCTCTTTCTAAGACCCACTTCATGTAAGAAAAGGAGTAAAATCTTGTACTAAAAAATATAAACGTTTACCCTGATATGAAATACGCTCTTAATAACCGCACGGAAATGCGCAGTCTCGAAATTAAAGTAACGCGTGAAATACAAACATTTTTACTATGTTGCCCATCCCTGAAAAATGCACATGGCGAGCCCCTCACTTTACAGAGCCGTCCCTTTTAAATGAAAGCCATGAATTTGCCAATCATTCGCAATAGTCCGCGAAGCCCTCCAGTGGCTTTGTAGTTGTAAAGTTCATGCCACCTCCGAGTTACCTTGAGTCTCTGGTGAGTGCATGGCGGTTCCGGCCGGCTCAGGGCGAGGCGGTGGCGAGAGCCTCCTTCCACGACTGTCTGGGGGTTTTAGTGTGGTAGCGTTTATGGTGAAGGCCAGGGCGAAAGGTCATCGAAATCATTTACAAAGATATCAGCAAGTTTCATTATTTTTGCTTGGTCGACAGCCGCGAGGAGTACAAAAGTTCATGGCTTGTGCCTGACCCGGCTACTCTGTGTCCGGCTCCGTCCCCCCTCTAAAGGCGAGGATCTGCGCGCCCGAGCCCTCCTCTCACCCCACACTGACGCTAAAGTAAGGCTTTTGCATGTCTGATGTTTTATTTTTAATTCGTGGATATGTAATCCAGCGAGCGCATATTTTATCAACCCCTGTATCTAGCTACTTCTCTATATTTTTAGATAATATATGAAATAACAGCCCTTATATGGATGCAAAATTATGCTACTTTCTTTTGATCTTCTTTCCCAATTTGAGTCTAAGAAACGTGACTTTATATTAGGAGTTGAAGCTTTTTCCTGGCTTTTCGAATACCTCTTCAGGTTGTATTTTCTGTGGCGGGCAGGCGAACAATTTCTGTCCTAAACAGTGTCTTATTAGGCTGCTTTCCGAGCTGCCTGTTTCGAAGAGTGGAGCTGCATCTCTGGGAGACTCTGTGACCTGCATTTCACCCCAGCGTTCGACTTGCTCAGACAGGTCAAAGCCACAGATTATTGATGGACACGGGGCTGCATCTCCGCTCCCTCCGCTGCCCATACAGGCGCTTTGATCTGCCATCTATCTCTTTTTGTGTCTCCTTCATAACCGGGGCCCAGGGTGGGACTGGTGAAATGCGCCTAACTCATCGCTCAGGGGCCCCGCAAACGTACAAAACAAACACAAAATAAAGCAGCTTTAAAGCAGAGCTGGGCCCAGAAACAGTGAAGGGCCGGTGGGTGACAGGGGGCAGCAGACAGGGCAAGCTGGGTCTCTGCCAGGGGCTGGCATGTCCCTGGACACAGCCGTGTGATCCCTAAAACTCTCTAAAATCTGTTAAGAAAACTCCGCCTCGGGTCTTTTCAGGCAGTTTAAAAAATAAACGGCCTTTACAAGTTCAACAGGCGCAAATATAAAGTCACGGTTCATTGCAGGCTATTGTTACATTTTACTTGCAGGGTTTTACACATTACTAGGCAAACCTGGCACAAATAACACACAGCGCAATCTTTCATTTAATGCAGCCATGAACCTGACGTCACCAGCCAATAAAAATGTGGATCTTGGCTGAAGCCGGGCCAGCCTTAAATGACCTGTTTTGGCAACAGGACTTTGGGTTGGGCTCCTTGGGGAGACTACAGTGCACAATGTCCGAAGGGACCGTATACAAGGGAGGTCGTGCACGGTGAGCACAGCGCGTGCGTCTGCCACAACCAGGTCAATGGTCGCATGCCAGGAGCAGACTAAAAATGGGCAGAAAGGCTCTTAATCTGAAAGGAATCCGCGCATATTAATTTAACAGCGAAGCGTTTAAATGATGGCGCCTAAACCACTGAAATGTTTAATATAAAGCCTGTTGGATTGAGCATGCGCGAGGAGGAGCTGTTAACTGCGCCAATTCGTTCACTGGACACTTTCAAAGCACATGATAAATGCACTAAGTAACGGTGGCAGTCTGCACTCCAATTCTCTTTAGATCTAAATATTAAATATTACTTTTTAAAGCATCACATTTCCCTTTCAGGAGAAAAAAAACATGGCAGTGGAACCTAATGAATTCATCCAAATGTTGCTACATGAAACAGTTTATCAGCAAGTAGTGCAGCATTCTGTGGATCATTCACGCTTCACTTACCGTGGGCGTCCGTCCATGGCCAGCCACCTGTTGAAATAAAAGTAGAGGTCGTTATGTCGTTCACTTGCATTCAAAAGTCAGCATGAACAGGTCTCGGGCATGACCGATCAAGAGGCCGCCATTTCATACTATGCCCCCCACGAAGCCACGGTTTGCCAAGGTGACCCTATTGAGAGCGCGTGCCCATCTACGGGATGCTTTAGAAATAGAATAGTTAACAATGGTACCTGGAAACGCCGAGTTGTGGCGCGGTTTGCAAACTTACAGCCCTAGAAGACTCTACTGTAATTAGGTAACTATATGCATTTAAAGGAGCTTAGGAAAACACGGAACAGTTGAAAATATGATGCCTAACTGGCTCAGCAGCGCCCTCGGACCCTTATCAGCTCTCCAAAATGTCATTATTTGCATTACACACAGGCCTCAGACAGAACAAACACACCTCGGGCCTTGCAGGCCCCTGTCAGAGCTGACACTAACAATGCATCACACCTTGCGCGTGCACGGCCTGCACAAAGGGACTGGGCTGAAGTTTTATTGCACATGGAGCTGCACGCTGGCTAACGATGAGAAGCAATCTAAAGTCACAACAAACTATAATTCATCACAAGCGGTTCTGCAAAACCATCGCACGTTTAAACAGACGATTTCCAATAGGGTGCCATGAGAGTCATTTCTTTTTATCTCGGTGCATTGCATCTGAATGACACCTGCCTTCCAGTGAGCTCCCGTTACAAACTCTGAAAAGAAACATGGAAAGATTTCCTCACATGAGGTTGCAGTGGGTAGGTGGCTTGCGATGCACACCGCCCCAGCAAGCTTAGACTCAACTCCACGGTCCCCTCCCATGTGCGAGGCCCCGGCGGACGCCGGGGGTGCAGGCCCGGGACATAGACGGCTGACGGGGGACTTACTTGGAGCTCTCCCGGCGGACGGAGCGCAGCGCCGGCCTCCAGTGACCCCTCCGCGGCGAGCCGGGCCCGGCCGGCACCATGCTCCCTGCACACTCTCCCCACGCTCTGCTCCCAGGAAGCGAGGCATCGGCACTTGTATGCTCTTAAACTAATTTATGGTGGGAATTATATTTTAGCTTGTCAACTGAAGCCATAAAACAAAGTTTATTGGAATCACGTGCTCGCGGGCAGCCACTCAGGACGTATCTCTGCGGACCCATAAATAACCCTCATCTCTAAAACTTTTATCCGCCAAATAAAAGGCCACAGAAATGGCTCCATGGCCTCCGAATGGTATTAAAATAAAAAAAAGGCTACAAAACAAGCGAGTGTGCGCACTAGGGATCGCTAGCATTTAACAGCCTAGGAGATTTGCATAGCATTGTGTGAAAGTCCTTCGAGAGTATATGCTGGGAAAATGTTGTGTCTGATACATTCATTTTACGAGAGAAAACGAATCGAGGGCGGTGTATGGGGAGGGGGTAAACCGAGATGTGAAAAATCATTTGCACATATATTTCACTACTAAACCATGTATTACCATATATTTTTTTTACAACTATTGCCCTTGGAGTCTCATGAAAACACGTAAATAAAAAAACTCTGTTCAATATGTTTATTGCCAGGCAAGGGTCACGTGTGTAACAATGTGTTTTTTTAATTTTTTTCTTTTTTTTTTACATATGATGCAGTTGACCAAACGGTTTAAATTAAACACCAAAGACCAGAGGTGTGAAGCAACAACATCATTACAACGTGCCCCCATGGAGAACTTTGATCGTTTGAGCTGCAAAAGCCATAAAACCTGCGCGCAAACAACAAAAACATCCTGAGTGTGAAGGCACCAAAGTGTCAGCCAGCAAATGAGAACTTCAATCGTCCTGCAGCCAGGAAAGATACATCATGTTTGTCAATAACAAGCGTGGACACCGCCTTACACGAGTCAGCGCACTTTCGAAATGTACATGACCTTTTACATTAATAGGTCGTCTCATTTTTTTACTTCCTTCCCTATAGATTTCTCCAACGTCCACTTTACGCCACTCGTAAATGAAAGAGCGGGAGTCGCTGCTCCATGTGCGGTTCAATGTACCCAATTATAGATGCATCGATCGGTGAGGGCACTGCTAAATAAATACACGGCCAATACACACGAATACACGTATTTACATGCACTCAAATGTGACGTGATTTACAAATAATTACAGGTATTCGTAAACATACGAACTTTCGCGCATCGTTTGTTTTTTAATATTCTGATGCACTCTTTTTACCACCTCAAGTCATTTTGTATAAAATGGCTAAGAAGCACGCACACGTGGGCGTGTATGTGCACGAGCACGTTGCCTGGCTATATGAAGCCGTTATCACAGCGCTGTCACATGAACGGTTTTGGCCATCATATGATCTCACAGTAGCAATAAAAAGTTGTCATCTAAATATTCTGTACTTAATATGCCTTCCACAAACCTAATTCGAAACATACTCTCTCTCTCTCTCCCCCCCTCCTCTCTCATACTCTCCACCTGGAACTGGAAGTATGTATCGGTACCTTCAGGGGGAGAGCGGGCATCGAAACTTAACATGTCTGTCCAAATCACAGCACATTACTAGCAGAAAGCAGGAACTGTATTTCTAGACTGAACACATGTACTGCATACTGACTTTGTTTCATGGTCTACACTCCCAACAGCCCCAACCCGCCGCTCGCACACACATATACACACATATGCTCTTCCCCCTTTCTATGTCCTTTTTTGACACGCCTGCACACACGACACATCGCTCTCCAAACGCTTTTCAAAAACACAGGTTATTTTTGTATCCCACTGATACAGACCCCCTAACTCTATCTCACTCACATACACAAACACATGCACTTTCCTTCTCACAAACATCCCAATCTCACACATGTGATTTTACTACAAATACTATCCATCTGCCTTAGCGCTTGTTCTGGCCCCTCACCTGCATTTAAAACATTATTTTGCACCGCCGTTTGGTGGGCCCGGTTCTGGGGTGGTGAGGGAGCGCCATGTTGGTGTAGCCTGCGAAGCCTGACGCCGCCATCTTGGTGCGGGTCGTGGCGCCTGGGTTGCTCTACTTCCGCCGGCCTACTTAAAGCTCCACCCTATTCAACGCGCAGCGGTGACGCGCAAGGTGGCGCCTTCCCTGCGCCTGAGTCGTGCCAGAGTCCTGCCCGTCTGCGCCCGTCAGCGTTCCGGCAGCGGACGGTGCAGGACGGCTGGCAGGCTCTTTTTAAGTAGCTGGTACTGTACGTTTCTTAAAGTCTTATAATGTGCTATTTTTATTCTTCTGAGACTCTTTCTGATCTCCGTCCGCCGCTAGGGCGCTGCCACTCGGTTTTTCCGGGACATCGAACCTTAAGGAAAGGGTGTCAGGTTTGTGGTTGGCGAGCCCCTTCATGTAATAGACCAAAACATATTTCCTCGGAAACTACTATTACTTGTTTACTCCTTAATACACGTTCATTAGGCTGTCATGCCTTAGATATATGGAATTTACTTGATAACTCCGACATATCTTGTCTTTTTCTCACGGAGACATGGTTGAGTGATACCTCGGCCCCAGACTTAGCCAACGCCATCCCACCTAATTATTCCATCTTTAGGAGAGATAGAACATCTGGGCGTGGGGGCGGTGTAGCAATTATTGTCAACAATAAGCTGCACTGCACCACTTTTACGGTAGATAACATCCAGAACACCGAGGCGCTGGGTTTCACTCTCCATTTGTCTCCTCATTATGCTTGTACTGGCATTTTGGTATATCGTGCCCCTGGTCCATTAGGTTCTTTTCTGGACGAGCTACAGGTTGCTCTTTCAGTCCCATGTCTCAAATCTAAACATTGTTTATTTTTGGGTGATTTGAATATACATATGGATGAGGCTGTAAACCCCGACACGATGAAACTTCTGGAGGTTACGGCTACATTAGGACTTACTCCTTTCATTCATGATCCTACTCACAATAAGGGTCATACTTTGGACCAAGTATTTTCCACTGTTTCGATTAATGTACTCGCCCCCCAACCCGTATTATGGTCAGACCATTCCTTAATCACTTTTAGTCTTTCAAGTGTCTCTTCTGCCAGATTGAACCCCGTTAGTTCTGCCAAACGTTTGTTTAAGCCTTTTCATCTGCTATCTAGTGACACGTTACTCCAGGTCTTGGCTCGTTCACCCTGCACTTTGTCCGGTGAGGTGGAAGTTGACCTACCCCGTTATACGGAGTGGCTCACGGCCATACTGGCGGATCTCGTGCCTGAGAAAGTTGTCAAACCTGGAATGAAACGTTCTTCTGCTCCTTGGTTCTCATCTAAGCTTAGAGAATTACGTCAAAATTGCAAGAGAGCCGAAAGAACTTGGAGGAAAGACTATAACCCTCGTGAGAGAGAAAAATTTAAAGATCTGACCAAATCCTATCATAGGATGATCTGGAGTGAAAAAAAATCCTTTCTTGAACGGCGGATAGATGAATCGGATAATTCCTGTAAGGAAATTTTTAAAATTGTTAGAGACTTCACTTCCCCATCCTTAGCCACGTATGTGCAGTGTCATTCAGAATCTTGGCTGAATGAACTTGCACGTTATTTTGTTGAGAAAATAACCACTATTCAAGCCGACCTTGCCACTCATTCCATTCAGCCTCGGGCTGTGGATCCTGATGCTATCTCTCTTGCTATTCCCACTCTTTGGGAATTTCCGCAGCTAAGCCTTACTGCTTCACTGGATCATTTGACAAGCTTGAAATCGGGCTCTCCCCTTGATCCTTGCCCGGTCTCGTGTCTTAACAAAATAGCCTCTGTGCTAAATAGTCCCATTAATTCCATTCTAAATTCCTCATTGTCCGCCGGCATTGTGCCACAGGCCTGGAAGAGCGCCTGTATTATTCCTTTAATAAAAAAACCAACTTTGGATCCCATCATACATGCCAACTATAGGCCTATTTCCCTACTCCCTGCTTTGGCAAAGGTGGCGGAAAGACATGTGCATCGATCCATCTCCGATTTTATCGAGATTAACAACTTATTGCACAGTACTCAATCTGGGTTTCGTGCGAATTATAGCACCGAGACCACATTACTGGAAGTCACCACTGCCATTAGGGAGGTTTTAGACTCAGGAGGAAAGGCCATGTTGGTTATGTTAGACTTGTCGGCGGCGTTCGACACCGTTCCCCATGACACTCTCCTAATTCGACTCTGGGATTGTGGTCTAAGGGGGACGGTGTGGAAATGGCTTAAATCATTTCTAGCCAACCGTCGACAAACGATCTGGGCGCCACCTCACTCCGCAGCTATGTCAGCCCTGGAAGTGGGGGTCCCTCAGGGGTCTATTCTTAGCCCCCTGCTTTTTAACATCTTTATGGCCCCCCTTGCAGAGGTTGCGGAGTTGTTTGGCGCCCAGATCGTGTCTTATGCTGATGACACCCAGCTCTTGTTCACTCAGAATAAGAACGAGGTGTTTGATGGGACCCGCATCAGAGGCTGCTTAGAGGCAGTCTTTGATTGGTTCAGGAGGCATGGCCTGAAATGCAACTCCGATAAATCGGAGCTGCTCTTTTTCGGGTGTGTCTCCGAACCAAACTGGAAGAACTGGTGGCCTCAGGATCTTTTTCCCCCTGCCAATGCCAGTACCAAGGCTAAAAACCTTGGTATTATTGTTGACAACGAGTTGACTTTTGGACCTCAAATAGCCTGTCTTGCAGGGAAGTGCTTTGGTATCCTACGGATGCTTAGGAAATTCCTCCCTTTGGTTTCTGTGAATCATCGAAGGGTTATTGTCCAGGCATTGGTTGGGTCGCGCCTGGACTATGTTAATGTCCTTTATTTAGGTCTTCCTAAGTATCTTGTAAGAAGACTTCAGGTCGTGCAAAACTCAGCTGCTCGGGCCATTTATGGTCTACCTAGACGAGCTAGTGCTTCCAATCTGCTGAAGGAATTGCATTGGCTTCCTATAGCCAAAAGGGTGCTGTTTAAAAGCCTGACGCTTACCTATAAGGCCCTCCATGATTTGGGCCCTAGGTATATTAGAAAGCGCCTTGCTTTGTACCAACCGAGCAGAGCTCTTCGCTCCGCCTCCTTGTCTACAATGCGCGTTCCATCCATCAAACGAGCCAGACAAGGGGGGCGTTCGTTTCATTACCTGGCCCCACGTGCTTGGAATGAACTTCCAATTGCTCTTAGACAGGCCCCTAGTCTGTTGTCTTTTAGAAAGGCATTAAAAACATGGCTTTTTATTTAGGAATCGTGTTGTCTTTTATTTTCAGTTATGTTTCCTTTCCATTAAAGGTCCTCTTCGCCAAAGCGCCGGGACACTCCATTGTGAGTAGCCGTTGCGCTATAGAAGAGCCAATTAACATAACATAACATAACACACATACTACCATATCTTTAACTCGCACACACCCTCTTTCACTCGCACAGACCCACACTCCACCTCTTACTGACACACTATTTTGTCTCCCTGACACAATTTCCCCATACATAAATACACACTCACTGTCTTTCACAGACATACACATCTTCCTCTCTCTCACACATGTGTTCTCTCACCATGTCTCACACACACGTACTTTTATGCTAAGGTACACCCACATTATTTTGTCTCTCTCACAAACACACACATACACACACGCACGTTCCTTTTCACAAACATCCATATCTCACACACATTCTACCATATCTTTCACTCACACACACCCTCTTTGTCTCTCACAGACCCATACACTACTTCTTACTGACACACTTTTTGTCTCCCTGACACAATTTCTCTCTTACATAAATACACACTCACTGTCTTTCACAGACATACACATCTTACTCTCTATCACACATGTACTCTCACCATCTCGCACAAACAAACTCTTATGCTAAGGTACACCCACATTATTTTGTCTCTCATACACACACTACCTTCTCTTCCTCTCGCCAACGCACTCTTCACATGTCTTTCTCACTATCTGATACATAAAGATGCACTACGCTCTTTCTCTTTCACACACCACCTGCCTCACATGCATTCTTTCTGTCTTCAAGCACACATAAACTACCTTTGCCCCTTCACACACACACACACACACACACACACACACACACACACACACACACATACTGCCTCAACTAGGTCTCTTGCAATCATAAATTCTTTCACTTTCACACACACTCCTCCACTTGACTACTGACTTACACACAAATAATAAATTTGGTTGCTGACAAAAACACACTACCTCACACACACATGCAGTTTCTCACAAAGATTCACAAACGCTTATACACACACTAATCTCTATCCTCCTCTCTCACACACCCTCTGCCTCACATATATACACATACACCATCCCCATCCATATCCAGACTCCTTAGCTTCGTTCTCTAGCTCTCTCTCTCATACACACACACACACACACTACCCAATTCTTCTGTCTCCTTTCTCTCACACACACACTGATATATTCTTTCTGAATCACTTTCACACAAAATTCGATTCTCTCAGACACCTACAGCAACACTTTTCTGTATTTCACTCACTCATATATTGACATATGCACACAATCTTATTCAAGCTTTCTTTTACCCACACACATTACATTTTTCTCTTACACTCACACACTGCACAATTACCTAGCCCCTCTTTGTAGCTCACTCCTACAAACTTGTCTCTCTCACACACAAGCTCACATTTAACTTTTTATGGAAACTCTGATCCCCCACTATCGTTTTCAGACATATTTTCCACATTATTTCAATCTCACTCCTATCTATTTGTACTTACACATGCATGAACAAATACAGACAAAGAAATACAATAGGAAACAGCTGTTTCTATATTGTCATTCACACTTGTCATATCTCACATACAGTCTTTTCTCTGATACATATGCTATCTTTTACAAACACTCATAAATAGTCGCACATGCGGGCACATACTTTCTGTACCAAAAGATCTGTTTTCATAAAAAAAAAAACTTAGAAATTCACTGAACAAACCAAAAGTAAAGTCATGTTATAGTTAGGTGAACCTGTCAGTGACAACATTAATTTTTTAACTTAAAAAAACACAGACATTTACCAGAAATAGTTAGCAGAGCTAACGATAACTTGACCCCCGCCATGCACTGCTTATGCCCTCACATATGTGATCACTCATGACATGTTATATGGTATTATTTATGATATCACTGATGACAACTAAAATGACTCCTAAGGCTGCTCCCTCTGCGTGGGAGCAATATTTTGATCTGTTTCCAAAACAGATCAAAAGTCCGCTCCCGTCGGGCGGGAGCATTTTGAAAGTTCCCTCCTGCTGGGAGCTATCTGGAGTTTGCTCCCGCTTGGGGGGAGATTAAAAAATGCTCCAGCTATGCAAGAGCAAACACAGGAATCCCGGTCTGCACTGCTGCGGACAGGGAAACCGCCATGTCCTAGGGTGGGCTCCCAGGACATAGCTACTGAGCGACCCCGGGGAAGTGGGCCCCTCGGGGCATTAATGGCTCAGGGAGGAGGTCCATACGGCATCCCTCCCCTTAAGTAATCGGCCCAGGAATGGGCTCCCTGGGCCTTTAATGGTTCAGGGGGAGGGGGACTCAAGGATCCCACCCCATTTTGTAACATTTTGGCTTAGGGGCATACTACCCGGGGCCTTTGGAGGCTCATTATAGGACTGCTTTGACCTCCTCTCCATTTTCTTAAATTTTGGGCCCGGGGTGGGCTCTCAGTGTCCTTTAGAGGCCCGGGGAGGGGGACCCTGCTGCCCCCTCTCCATAGAAATTTTGTGGCCCTTGGGGTGCGCTTCCCGGGGATTTTGGGGGCTCAGGGAGGAGGATCACGTATTCTCACGTATTCTCCCCTTAATGAATTCAGCCCCGGAGATGGGCACAGCAGGGATAAGCTATTTAAATGCGGGCTGGCTGCCATTTTTTTCCTAATCCCACAAGTGTCTCACAGTATTGCTGCATTTTTTGCCAATTTGTTTTCTTTTTTGGACCAAGAGGGGCCCATTTTTGACCCCCCCCCCCATGGGGTCGAAGTGGTCATGGTATCCCTACCCTGCCCCCTTATATAAATATTTTTTACTTCAGGGCAGGGGACTAAATCACAGAGTCCTGTAATGGCTGCCAGCAACATTTGTCTTATGTTGCTGGCAGCCAATCAGGGCACTCATTCTTTCAGAAGCCTGACTCCCACAGGAGTGAGATGGACGAAGGAACATTGGGCCAAATAGAACTCTCTATTTGTAAACTGTAATTTTGTTTAGCAGTTTTGGCTGTAGCCCTGTCTAATAAAGTCTACAGAAAATGCACATGAGCACTCTGAAACTTTACAGGAAGAGCTGAAGTGGATGAACATTTTTTTGGAAAAGTTTTATGAAGATTTGTCAAACAGAGCCAAAGTTATTAGCAAACCGAAAAACGCTCTTGCTATGGAAAAGTAGACCTAGCTACAACTACCTAGAGTCCCTAAAAAGCAGGCTAGACCCCAGGAGATGGGGTTCTCAGGGATGGAATCACCCTATGGAGGGGGGGCATGTGTATCCCCATCTCTTTATTTAAAAGAGTGGCCCTGGGCGATAATGAGGCTCGGAAGGGGGGCACATGGCCCTATGGGAGTCCCCAAGGCCTAATAAGGCTCAGCAGAGGAGCCACACGGCAGCTCTCCCCCTGCGGGATGGGTTTCCCAGGGCCTAATGAGGCTCAGGGAGAAGGAACCATGTGGCTCCCCTCCCCTTTAAAATAAATAAGGCCCTGGGAAAGGGGTCCACAAGGCTTGGCTGTAGACCAGGCCTTGGCGCCAACCCCTCTGCAAAGCGAGGGATTGGCTGCATATGGGGGTTGGATTTATGTATCGTAATTAAATATAATTTTAAATTAAAATAGCCATAGAAATTCATTGAAAAAAACAAAGGTTAAAGTAACATTGTAGTTAAGTGTGATAAAAGACATGCTTTATGTTTTTTAACATAAAGCAGGTCTTTTTTTTATCACACTTAAATATAATGGTACTGAGCAATTCACTGGAAAAAATAAAGGTTAAAGTAATGTTATAGTTAGGTGAATATGACACTGAAAACATGAATGTCTTGAACTAAAAAAGCACAGAAGTTTACCATAGTTAGCAGAGTTAACTCAAACAAGCACCTTGACCATGTGCTGCTTATGAGCTCACATGATACACCCATGACACATTTTATAACATCATTTATGACATCACTGATGACATCAATAATGATATTACTGATGACATCATCCAAGTTTCTTCTGTACACATTGCTCTTTAAACAGGTATATCATTAGAGGTAAGAAAGTAAGTGCAAAATAGTTCAGAATAGTATGAAACATTTTTACTGCAGTCATACATAGAACCTCATAGGTAAAGCAACTTGTGTTATTTGTAACATACACTTCATGGGTTGCTGAGCTTATTTTGACTATGAGCCACAGATGAAAGACTAACCTATCCTGCACACCATCTTCAATCTGTATACAACTGTTCAGGGAAAACCAAGTTCCTCCAGATATTCAAAGCCCTGTTACACAACTAATGCCCTACTACTGACACTCTTTACCTGTATCAAACCCATGACAGTCACTGAAACTACTATAGGAAATTAAGTCGATACGGGGGATAAAATTCATGATAATAGTTGAAAATTTACTTATGAAAGCCAGAAACGACTAAAGGTCCGGCGCCAGATAAGAAATTTTTAACAGTATTTTTAAATATTTTAACTGAGTGGAAAATGCTTCTTTTTTAACCTTTGTATGACATGAAATGTGTTTTACATGCTTTATGGTTATGACAAACCAAATAAAGTTAATTTTGACTGACTGAGTAGAAAATAGGGTACTGTTAATGGTGTTTACTCTATGGAGAGAGTTTATTCTGCACCACGCTGTTTGCAGACAGTGAAGCAGTCATGGGAAATACAACAAAGAGTGTTAAACAAGCATTTACAATGCAACGGTCTCGCCTTTGCCAAAGTTAGAGCTATTGGCATTATAATTGACAACATTTTTATTTATGTGTTGATTTTGAAAATAGATAAATAAATGGCATTGTCATTTACAATGCCAATAGATTAATCTCTCTCAAATGCGAGACCTATTGCATTTGCACCCACACAGATCAACACAGAGCCACATGCACCCACACACAGACAGAACCACACACACACACACACACAGAGACAGAACCCCACACACACACAGACAGAACCCCCCACACACAGAGACAGAACACCACACACACACAGACAGAACCCCACACACACACAGACAGAACCCCACACACATTCAACGCAGGTTTCAAGTTGTCACTTTACTACGTCTCTAACCACGACGACATGACCTCACTTTCTCGAGACAAAAAGGATTTGGGGAACAACTAAATGGGAGGCCGATGGACAAATATAAGCGGTAGAACTGCATTCTTCAAAAAACTTAAAATTGGACTATAATAACAAGACTTGAACCTGCTTCTCCAGCTATAAAGTTGGCAGCTTTGAGAGAGGGAAGGAGGGCGGAGGAGAAGAGACTGCTGGAGTGATAGCATGAGACGAAAGCGGAGGTACGAATGGCTGATGTCAGCAGCAAAGAGTTAAAGAGAGAAGCCGGCTTCAAGAGGGAATGGATGCAACAAGCTCTGAAGACTGAAGAGGAGAGAGGTAAGAAGGGCGGAGGAGTAGAGACTGCTGTAGTGACAGCATGAGACGAGAGTGGATGTATGAGAGGCTGATGACAGTAGCGAGAGGTTAAGGAGAGAAGCCGGCTTCAAGAGGGAATGGAAGCAACAAGCTCTGAAGACTGAAAGGGAGAGAGGGAAGAAGGGCAGAGGAGAAGAGACAGCATGAGCCGAGAGCGGAGGTACGAATGGCTGATGTCAGCAGCGAGGAGTTAAGGAGAGAAGCCGGCTTCAAGAGGGAATGGAAGCAGCAAGCTCTGAAGACTGAAGGGGAGAGAGGGAATAAAGGCAGGGGAGAAAAGAAAGACTGGTCGACAGACAAACACGACAGAAACTAGACAAACACCAGCAAACAAGCTTTGGCAAAACCAATAGGTCTGGACTTGATGGCTGTTTTTTTTTTTTTTTTAACAGATTTACGGAAGAAGATTTTCTGACCAAAGCCCCTCTAAGTGGATAGATTATGAGGGAAATGTTTAGAGAAAACAAATGTCTTAAAGGCCAGACCAAAAAAAAAAAAAATAGTAGACTGGTGATACGGCTAAATCTGCCTGAAAGGCCAGATCTCAAAACAACCATCATAACTAGGCTCTGTTTGAGAAATCACTATTGGCGGGCACCTGGTGTGTAATTCTTTTACAAGTCAACATCCAGCACTCGGAAGGGGCGAGCATGCTTATGAAGATTAGTCCTCTTGGAAGCCACAAGTTATTTTCAAGTTTATTTTAATGTAGATAAGAATAGAGCCCTCAGTGAATACTGATATTAAAAGTGAGTTAAAAGTGAATGAATATGGTAGCTTAACATGTGTGGGAGTTATGACGAATATAATGATAGGTGGGTGATTGGACTGATTGATGGACAGGTGGATGCAATGAGGGGTGTAGGGAAAGAGGAAGGTAGGCGGGAAAGAACGACCAAAAGAGAGATGGATGTGCGGATGAATGAATGACTGCATGGATGGATGGATGGACTGACGGACGGACGAATGGATGGATGATGCGTGGGTGGATGGTTGCAGGGATAAATGGTGGCAGTTGGTAAGAGGTAAACAGTGAGGAAAAGAAGTGAGTAGGCAAGGATAGACAGACAGATAGATACTCGTCAAAGCGGAGGCTAAAATAACATTGTATAAAACTTGTCCAGGAAAACGGAAGAACAAATTAACATTTAATAATAAAACGATTTCTTTCCCTCTCCCTGTTTTTGGTTTTATTTAGTGTCATTGCAGCGGGCCCCAGAGGGTATAGTATGTAACGGTTAGTAATGATAAAGTATACAGTGACACTGACGTTTTTGGCCAGGTTTTTGTTAACACCTGCGTGATGCCTTTTAACTCAATTCCATGTCAAGTTATAGGGAGCAGCAACAAGGCTTAACTACTAGTTCCCAATTTAAACCACAGGCAAACAACACTATGCACGTCAGATTACGACTGCAGCATTCTTTAGGACATCAACTCGTGCTGAAGCATTGGGGTCTAAAACAGGTGCGCAGTCTCTTATCAGAAGATGAAATCCGGAGTTTAATAAGCATTTTCTCCACACCCACCCTGGAAAAAGGCAGCTGTTCATCACGTGTGAATACAGCGGTGAGCCTGCTAGTGGAATCTGTTGTCTTTATTCAGACTTTACTTGAAACTATCCCCAGATGCTTATTTTATTTTAAAAGTCCATGTTGTTATAAGGAATACCATCCATGACCAGTAATTGTTTACGGTAATATGCTCACATTGTGTTTCATAAGTATGCTACGTTTCGAGTGAGAGACCTCTTCGGTTCGATAATTGGGTACATTATTAGCTGTTTTTGCATCTATACAATAAGGAGCTAATCAGCCACATCTGACCACGCCCCCGCATTTGAAGCATCCTGCTTTGCTGCCTCTTCTTCTTCAGCGCATCTTTGCGTTCATTTTAAGCCCCAGGCTGCCTATTCTTCTTTAGTGTATTTTAAATGCTCCTGGCCTTAGAAGAAATTCATCAATCCTTTGAAGTGCACTAATTAACTGCATCTTCAGCCTAAACACTGCACGTCTGCCGGGTGTAAACGCGATATAGATCTTTATGACTATGGTGATGTCTTGCTTAATTTTCAACGCCGAAAGTAAAGTTTGTTCGTCTTCTTTCTTTGTCTAACGTCTGTCTCCACCTTGGCACCCGCTTTACGTAAAAGGTGTAAATGGATGAAAATCGGCCAAGGTGCTAAATGTCCCCTTCAAATGTTAAGCCACAGAATTGTGCTGTTTACCACCTGCAGCAAACGTTTGCAGTTTATTTCTACTACAAACAACTCCAGCGCATCTAGACGCTAAAGAAAAACTCTCCAGACTGCACATTTAAAGCCCATACTGTTTATACGACACACACTAGCGCGTTTAACCCTACACCCCCACAGCTACCATATTAAAAAATATATATTGCAAATGCGAGATCAATTGCATTTTAAATGCCAATTCTAATTTCCCCACCCATATCAGTGTTACTTATTTAACTAAAAACCCATACATCTGCACTACAAGTCTTATTTGGCAGATGGAAGAACTAGCGCAACGTTGGAATGTGCATTTCTGTTCTATGATATCACATTTTTAACGAGCATATTTTCAATGGGCGAGGCAAATCTCTTGAGTAGATGTACTAACTCTAACAGGTGTAAGGTCGCCATGTAATGCCATGCCTGGCAGGGCAGTTGTGCATGTGTCCAAGCCGTGGTTTCATTTATCATGGCGGTGCATTCTGGGAAACGCAGTTTGAACTTGGCTCGCTTTGGACTTGGGCCTGTAAAGAATGGTTTGAGACGGTGGCCGGATGGGAAGAGATGCTGTGACTTCCACAGAGCTTTGGTCTCAACAATGAATTGTTTTTAAACACTGCTCCAGTACCTGACAGAATCAACTACCATGACGGAATGGCGTGCACCTCATCAGTCTGATAATGAACGATTCTGTGAGACCCGCTGGGATTCATCCATTCATTCATTATCACCCAGCCCCTCCCGAGCCCTTGCATAGCGGTGAGATGGGAGATGGTGTGGTGGGCGCTTGCACCGGGAGATTAACCGGATAGGCACAGCTAAAGATTGGATAGGCTTCAAAAGGACCCGCCACACTCATTACCCCTGCTACTACGACTCCCTGGGTGGGACAGGCACTCAGGCACCCCAGGTACTCACCGTCGCCAGAGCCTAGCAGGGCGAGGAGGAGGGGGAGGCGGGAGCAGAGCGCGAGCCGAGACATCTTCACCGCGTGAGGCAGGGAGAGAAGTGAGGAGGCTGGGCGTGAGCAGGGGAGGAGGGGTGGGGGAGAGGGACCGAGGGGAAGGCAATAGAGGGAAGGAACGAGACCAGGAGAAGGAGAGAAGGGACAAGGATGGAGGAAGGGAAGAGAAAGGATGAGAGGAAGATAGGGCAAAGGGAAGGGAGCAGCGCGGAAATAACCCGCCCGCCCCAGCTCCATGAAAAAATGGCGTCCGCAAACAACCTGAAAAGAAAAAAAAAGGAAACACCCACAATGGACCCACCTCTTCGTGACGGCAAAAAAGGGGCGGGATGAGTAAAAATCGCCGGAACGCCCACGAATCTGCTCCGACAATAACGGACAAATCTCTCTTCCAATGGCTAGCCTCCATTTATGGGGCTAGCCAATGGAAGAGAAGGCGGGACAAAGCCCCATACTGGTAAAAACATAAGATTTCGCCTGCGCGAGCACTGCTGCGCAGTGCTACGCCAGGCGAAACCTAAAAAATATCTACTAAGTACAGTGCACACTCCAGGCAAAATTTGCCTAAAGAGCAACTTTTCACTTAAAATAACAAAAGTCTAAAGGTGCTAGAGATCACACTACCTGCAGCCTTCATACTGGGGTGAAATGTTTACAAAGAGCCCATCTTCTGAAGCAAAACAGGCACACGTCCATAGGTTACTACCTGGTGCACACAGTTCTTCTATATTAAGTAGAAATTGTCATGCTGAGACGATTTAGTCTAATAACTCAAGGCTGCTTACAATACATAGTATGCAGTACTTAGAATCTTTTCCCTGCTCGAAACGTTTTCTGCAGTACCAAGAAACTTGATTGGAGCATAATGAACACAAGCCAACTGTCACCTGCATACAGAGTTACTCTTCAATACAAAGATTTATAATGTGTTCAATATCTCTACAGACTTATGGTGTATTAGGGGCACATGCATTTTGTAAACACTTATATCGATTAGCTGAACACAAGCTGTACAAAATTAGGTAGAAAAGTAATATGATAGTTACCCGCCACTATGTAAACTATAAAACAAACTAACACACTCATTGGATGATGTCAGCGATGTAATCAATTATCTCATTTGAGATGTCGTCAATGATCACAATGATGTCATTATTGATGCCATAGAACATGTCTCTCTGACTATATCTGGCAAAGTTCTTTGTTTTTTTAGTTTATGTTGTCACTAACAAATTCCATAACTATAATGTTGCTTTAACCATTGGTTTTCTCAGTTAAGTAAATATATATACTCTTTAGGCTGGGGCAACCTGCCATGCACCAAGACCCTTAATAAAGCCCCTATGTTTGTAAACTCCGGGAGTCAGGTGAACAGCTTTATTCTGTCTTGGAGGCTGTTTTAATGAATAGCGGGTTGCAGTTTCTCACCACCAATGCTGCCCTGCTAGGGGTGTGGGCTTCCAGAAACGGAGGTGTTGTGTTTGGAATATATATATATATATATATATATATATATATATCCACACCATCTCGCTACCTCCAATGAGAAGACACAGCACTGCAGACTCGGATGCAGTTTAAACTTTCTTTATTTTCTTATTTTTTCATTAGTGCAAAAAGACGTACGGCCTATGCATTTCGGCACCCAGCCTTCTACTGGACCATATACATATATACACACACACACAAAGTACTTCTGTGGAAGTTAAATCACAGAACGGCACTCCAAGTAGTGGTACATTGTTTATTCGGCATGGCCGATCAAAGCGTGTGCAGCGTCAGACGCATTTCAACTTCTAAAGCCTTTTTCACTACGCGTTCGCACAAAAAGCACTTCCTATTTACACCGACACTGCAACACTGAAAATGGATTCTATGAATCTGTTGTGGCCTTGTTGGAATACTCAAGTTCATATGTTTTGTGCATAGTTTGCTTATACATTGAATCCCTACTCAGTAACTGTAATTGTTGCTGGCTAATGCTCCATTGGGCCAAATACTGATTGTCACAGATTCTAATTTGAGTAACGATTTGCACCTAAAAGCATAAATATGAAACTCAAATAAGATATTGAATCAAAAAATTGAGAATACTGAATAATTATGTACATGAAGTATGCATATTAGATCTAAAACAGCTCTGAAACTCCTCTGACGCGAATTCCCTACATGATATGTTGAAACTAGTACATTTTTAACAGGTTGACATAATTACATTTCTGCTCAAATCAGGACTTGAGTAAGACTTTAATTGTGTCAATGATTCAGTACCTTATTTGAGTTTCATTGTTATGCCTTTAGGTGCGACTCGTTACTCTGATTACAATCTGTGACAATCAGTATTTGGTCCACTGGGGCATTAGGCAGCAACAATTACAGTTACAGAGAAGGGATTAAATGTATTAGGAAATTATGCACAATACTATGAACTTGAGTATTCCAACATGGCTGCTATAGATTCATAGAATCCTTTGTCCATTTTCAGTGTTGAAGTGTTGGTGTAGATAGGATGTGCTTTCTGGCGCAGGCGTCGTGAAAAAGGCTCTACCGTGCTGAATAAAAAATGTAACTTTGAGTGCCACTCTGTGATTTAACTTTTGCAGAAGTACTTCGGATTTATGCACACGCAGGGGCATTTGATGAGCACCCATGCGAATAAGCTGCATGCCATCCGTATGCACTGCTTGGAGGATGTATATATATATATATATATATATATATATATATATATATATATATATATATTCCTTCTCCTTGCTTGTTGACTGCCACCGTAAACCAGATCAACGGGCACATCGTCAGGACAGACTCAGCACTCTCCGTAAAACACAGAACGGTTTCCTCTTAAGTAAAAAGATGACAAAGCCTTGTGAGGACATGACATTTTTATTGGTGTGGTACAACGAACGCATTTCGGCAGACACCAGCCCTGTTCACCGATATTGAGGCAACATATTTTTTCCTTATTTTTGTGAAACTGTGACATGTGCAGAAAAAGTGAAAACATAACCAGCAGTTTTTAACACTCGATATTGTAAATATGACCATATTTGGTTAAGATGTAATTAAAACGTCTTTGTAATGAATGGAGATCAGAACAATTAAAATAAAATTATTTATGCGGAATTCATGAATAGTTGCATGATATGTCAAAACATATTCTTATAATTCATCAAATATAAAGTGCACACAGTACCAGGATATGTCATAAATATAATACATATGGTTATAAAATTAATATTATTACATTTCTAAGAACCATCCTAAAACAATAAGCACATGAGTACATTAACATACATTACTGTATATAATATTTCATGCTGTATGTTTATGATTGCCATCAAATTATCTCTATTGTGTGATCATCAATGACCCAGCTCGGAGACATTTTTTCAATAATTCATCTCCATTTCAATTAATTCAAAAAGGAACCTGGTAGTGCAATCATGCCCAAGTGGGCTTTGTATCCCCATCACTAATTACTAAAGTGAAAGTATGCCTTCTTTCTAGCAAGATCTATGCTAATTGCCAAATAAAGTGCTCAGTGAAAAGTGCTTATGTTAAATTTGAAAAACATTACAAACTTTTCAGAGTGCTGACTTGTTCCTAATGTTTTTACAGTGGTGTGTGTATAGGTCTTCCTCAATATTGAGACCCCCCGCGGATTATTTTTGTGTTTAACTGTATGAAATTGGTCAGGAACAGTGCAAAAGTCGTAAGAAAATCAAAACCACATGGTTCACTAGAAAATCAAGATTTAGTAAATGTGGAAGGAGTAAAGCCTGCCAACATGGCAATAATATGAGTGACTATAAGCTACCAATAACAGCCCAAATAAAACATCAGAGTCTGTTACATCTGCAAGACATAATTTTCAGTATATATATTCCAATGTCCATGTGGGTTGTTCTACATAGGTAGTACCATCTTACCAGCCCACAAGCACATTTTACAACATCTATGAGCTATAAAATATGGAGAAAGGAGTTACCCAGTGGCCCCCATTTTGAAACAGAGCATGATGGTAAACCAACAGATTTATTGTATTTTGTCCTAGATGCTTTCGCTCCAAATATACGGTGCAGTAATAGAGAAAGACAGCTCAGACGCATGGAATCTAGAGCTATCATACAGTTAAACACCAAAAATCTGTGAGGCCTCAATATTGAGGAAGACCTATACACACACACCTGTAGAAAAAAATAGGAACAAGTCTGCACTCCTTTAACTCTTGACATTTTTGTAATGTTTTTAAAATATAACATAAGCACTTTACACTGAGCACTTTATTTGGCAATTAGCATAGATCTCACTAGAAAGAAGGCATACTTTCACTTTAGTAATTAGTGATGGGGGATACAAAGCCCACTTGGGCATGATTGCACTACTGGGCCCCATTTTGAATTAATCGATATTGAGACGAATTATTGGAAAGCTGGGTAATTGATGATCACATAATAGAGACAGTTTTTTGGCAAACATAAACATACAGCATGAAATATCATATACATTAGTGTATGTTATTTTATTTATGTGCTGATTGTTTTAGGATGGTTCTTAGAAATTGAATACATTTTTTTGTAATCATATATATTTAATTTTAGGACATATCCTGGTACTTTGTGCAATTTACATTTGATGAATTATAAGAATATGTTTTTGCCATATCGTGCAAATATTCATAAATTCTGCATGAATAATTTAATTTTAATTGATTTTATCTCCATTCATTACAAAGACACTTTAATGACATCTTACTGAATATGATCATATTCATAATATAGAGAATTAAATATGTTAACTGCTTGTTATGTTTAATGAGAAAACAAAGTCTGTTTTCAATTTTTTCTGCACATGTCACAGTTTTACGTAGTAAATAAGGAAAAATATGACACCTCCATATCGGTAAACAAGGCTGGTTTCAGTCAAAACGTGTTCGATGCAGCACATCACAAAAAATTCAAGTCCTCACAAGGAGTCGTCATCCTTTTGTTGAAGAGGAATCCGTTATATATATATATATATATATATATATATATATATATATATACACACACACACGTGTGTGTATTATCATGAAGAATCCTCAGGAGGTATTCATTTCAGAAGTGTAAATTAAGTGATTTCTTTATTCAGTAGTTGGGCAGCTTTGAGCTGAAATGTGCCAGTCAATAAATGCTATTGAATGGAAGAATCACCTTATTTTCCCGGACAGCATGCCTTCCAATGATATATATGCTATACATGCAGAACACAAATAGGGAGCCCTGGGTTGTTACCAGTATTTAGGTGGAGAGCAGCTCCTTAATATGGAGTGCATCTGCAACACCAAAGACACTCTAAATCTGCCCACCTCAAATGTGTGTGATATGGACATAGATAGATAAGTGATATAGATAATACATAAAGGGTAAAATGTAATATGGTCCAATGTTGCAATAAGTCGCGGCTTGCAAATCTCGCTGGTGGGGGGCACGGGGGTTATCGCGCGGGGTTACCGCGAGGGGGAGGGTAAAATAAAACTTACCTGACCGTTACCGCTCCTGGGCTGGGCCCGTGTTTTCCTGCTCCTGAACAGGAACAGGCATGCTGCCTCCCCTCCTGTAAGCCAATCACAATGCTGCAGTGGCAACGTTGTGATTGGTGCGGAGTCCCAGACGGCGCCCAGCTGGGCACCTGTAGGGGAGGTCAATTTCTCTATGTAGGCTGCATGCAGCCTACATAGAGAAAATGTAGAGTCCGCATGACTGCTTTGGTCAGACCCAGAGGGCTGACCAAACAGTCAGAGTACTCAGAGTGGTGCAAGCCACTCCTCCCCGACCCGCTGCCCCCAACCAGGCATACCCCTGCCTTCTACTTTCTCGCAGCGCGAGAAGCAGAAAATAAAATAGTATTTAAAATACCATTTTATGTTCTGCTTCTCGCACTGCGAGAAAGCAGTGGGGTGGCGCTCCTCCGCCCTAATGGAGGAGCTACCTCTGGTTGAAGTCAATGCGTTCATGTGACATGAGGTCCAATGTCAAGTGGTTTGTAAATGTCACCAGAATCCAAGATAGCAGTACAGGGCTACATTACATATGTTCTTGTTATGCATTTTTAATATGACATGTATATTTTGGGGTAGTTACCTTGAAAAATGAGTTTTCTTTTAAGTGCAGCTAGCCAAGGTCAATGATTGTAATATTAATGTCTAAGTTTACCTTAAGTTTGTCTAATGTCTAAGTTTTACTTATTTTTCATGAATCAATTGTTGATAAGACAATGGACAATGGTGAGGGCAAGTCAAATTTAAGTGATTCTATAACTGCAGTGTTTACAAGATAATTATGTTTTTCCACATTTACTACATAATTTGCACATTTCACTGTGTTCAAAGTGTTGTGCCTAGATTACATGCATTTAAATAACACTCCTGTAGAACATGCCACAGAATTTGCCTATTTTGCTGCACAATTTAGATATCCTTGGTGCACAATTTGTTCCTCTATGCCACATAATCACACGAGCTCTGACAATGGTAAAGCTTTGCTGGTCTATTATTGTAATCAAATGATTAATGCAATAAAGTATTTTTACTACTACTGAGTGGTTCGGTTGCTGTCATTATGATGCTAAAATAAATATGCAACAGGGAACACTTCTATATTTTATGGTTCCTTGTGAAATATGTTTTTTATACCACTGGACTTTGAGCAATAATGGCACAAAAAGGATAGATATGTGTATATATATGTATGCGTGTTTATGTATACAGCTTTGTTTCTGTTTGTCTATCACCTTCACTTACACACACTCACATTCCTACTCCTTATCTCTGTTGCTGCTTTTTTGCACATTCAATGTCTACTACTTATACACTCATGCTCTAACTAGACATATTTAAACAACTTATATCCCACATACCTGCTCTTTATCTCTCTGTTTTTTTCCAAATTATTTTTCTTTACATATGTTCATGCTCTCATAACGCAGATCCTTTTAAATTGTTTTTCACTAGGAGACTAAGGGTCGGATTGGAAAGGCTGGCACCCGGGCAATGGCAGAGGGGCCAGTATATGAGTTCCAGCTGTAGGCTGCTTTTTTGGGGCAGACAGGGGGTGGGGCGATTATGGCAGGGTCCATGTTGTTGAGATGCCGCCAGCAGCCCACTGGTTGCCTACGTGACCTTTCTGGAGGCAGATGGGCCTCCCTTTTACCAACAGGGCTAAGATATCACTCCCTTTCTCTCGCTGGGCCAGACCATTAATGTATGCAGATTGCACAGGGGCAGGGAACCTGAGTAGAAGTGGCCTCACTTGTATTCAGGTGTGTTTCACCAGTGTGAATAAATCTGTGCATTTTTTTTTATTTAAGTGAAGTTAAGAAAACATGCTTCTGCTCGCCGAAGCAGCGTTTTGCGGGAAGGCAATATGCAAATGTGTGCCACTTTTTTTATGTTCCCCGGGCCAATTTTTTATCCCAATCCAACCCTGATGCGACCCTCACTGTCCCTCACACTCTTGCTCACAGGCAAATAGGCTCATTCATACGCTTTCTCTCTGTCAGTTAGCCCAACAATACACTCATTGCCCCTCTCCCTTTCCTCCATCTCTCTCGCTCATACACACTTTCACAATCAATCACTATCTCTCACTTTCTTACAGACAGAAATGATTTCTTCTCTCCTGCCATAACATTCCCATACACACACTATCTTTCTCATACTCACCCCCCCTTTCCTCTCTCACACAGGTAGAGCCATTGCCTCTTGTTCCATCTCCCAAACTCACACATTTTTTGTCTCTATCACGCACACTCCCTAAATCGTATTTCTCGTGAGGTCAAATGCACAAACTGTTTCTCATACACTGTTCCTCTTCCTCTTCATCTTTAACAAATACTTTCTCTGTCACACACACCAGCTCTATTTTGTGTCTCTTTCTCTTTCATATTGACCAATTCAATTGCATTGTCGCACACCGTTACCCATACATTATAAACATCTTTCACTCCCTTCCTGCACACATTTTCATGCACACTTACACAGATGGAAGGAAATGTTTCTCTATTTCTCATCCAGCCTTATTTTTACAACACCCTCACACACTGTCTCACACTTACTATATCACACACCAAACATCTCTTTCACATGTGCTATATTTCAAACACAAATATACTCTTGCAATCAGCCTCACACTAAGACTTTTTGTCTCTCACACACTCTCATCACAAATACCCTTTCTCCTTCACGCCCTCTCTACTCTATATCACACATTATCCCCCCACCAAGACCTATTTTTCTTTCTATTGTCTACCTTTTGCTCTGATACACAATATCTCACAAACACAAATCTCACACACAGATCCTTTTTCTCACATGCTTTGTCTGTTTAAATCACAGAATACAGTATTTCTTCTCTCTGTATGCACACGTTTCTTTCTCATGAGCACCATTACCGAACCCAGAAACACATACTTGTCGACTTCCCATCTTCTCTTTCCCTCGTTCTGAATACCTCACTCATACAACTCTCTCATTGTGTCTTACACCATGTCTCTCCTCAAATTGCATTATGACTAAGGCTCCCTGTTTTCCGTTTTTTTAATGATTTATATAGATAAATACAGACCAACCGTTACTTTCTTGTCTGTATTTATTTTTAAATAGGGATTAAAACTGAAATTGGGTTGCTTATTGAGTAATTCTAAATGCTGTCTGTCGTGACTTTCAGGCAATAGCTGTGTGGATTGATAGGTAAGTGGGATAACAAAGAAAGGACTTTTAGTAAAGAGGCTTTAACAGCAGTAGATATCCACATGGCTGATACTGAAATTGCATTGATGTATCTTGTGCATGTGTTTACAGCATTGAAACCTAGTAGGCATTCCAGCATGAGTGCATTTTACCGGTTAAATAAATGTGGAAATATACTCATTTCAGCTTCATTTTTTCACTAAACTCAAAATAAATATGGATAAATACAGATAAAATTAGCAAAAAAGAAATATGGATAAATACAGATGGGAATATCAAAAAAATAAATACCATGAAACCGGGAGCCCTAATTATGACACCCCCAAATCCCGCTCCACAGCTTTACTTCGTCCACTGCCTGATGAACATTTTATTCATGCAGAGTAAACAAAACCTGAACATTCTAATTTTGATGAATGAGTACTCATTGTTAGCTGCACATTAAAATGAGAAGCTTACATAATCTCTCCCTTCTACAAGCCAAAAGTGTTTTAAGAAAGTAGGGGGTGTATTTTCTAAATTTCTACATTCTTAACTGCATAATTGAGTATTTTTTCTGTCTGCAAACAGTACTATTATTAATTATTTAAAATATAAAAGGTAAGGCTTTAGCTCTCCTAGGAGAGTATTCCTCTCCCACCTGATGCCATTGGCTGTTTGGGGTATCAGTCTGCCTCCTAGAAAGTCTTTCCATTAGAACCATTCTGCAGCATCAAATGATGGACAGAATGTTGAATAAATCAAACATTCACCCTTGGTCAAAGATCTGGGTTAAATTAATTGTTCTTTTGCTCAAACCACCACCCCAGTTTGGACCCAGCCATATGCAAATCAGTGTTGACCCTGCTTCTCATGGGAACTTTCCAGCCTGAACTGCCAAACCGGGTCCTCCCTGGACCCGGAAACAAGCATCCTGGGACCGGTTTTGGGGTATCACCGATCATCAGCCAGGCTAGCTTGAAGCCAGCGGCACTGCAAGCAAGGGACCCATGTCTGGGCATTCTCGTCCCACTTAGAGTGAAAATTGCTACAGCAACAAATGATGAACGGAATGCTGAATAAATCAAACATTCACCCCCTGTCAAGAGATCTGTGTTTAATCCATTGTACTTTTGCTCAATACACCATCCTAGTTTAGAGACAGCCATATGCAAATCAGTGTTGACCCTGCTCCTCGTGGGAAAAGTCCAGCCCAAACTGCCAAACCGGGTCCTCCCTGGACTGTAAAAAGCATCCTAGGACCGGTTTTGGGGTATCACCCTATATGATCTGTTTTTTTTCGCATTTGTAGCTTTAAGTGGGAAGGGTATGCCCAGGTGTGGGTCCAGTGCTCGCTACACCACCAGATTCAAGCGAGCCTGGCTGAGGAGGGGGTGAAACCCTGAAACCAGTCACAGGATGCTTGTTTCCGGTCCAGGGAGGACTTGGCCAGGCAGTTTGGGCTGGACTATTCCCATGGGGAGCAGGGTCAAGACTGATTTTCATATCGCTGGGTCTAAATTGGAATGGCGTGGAGTGTAAAAAAGCAATGGATTTAACCCAATCGGTGACTGGGGGGTGAATGTTTGATTTGTTCAGGATGCCGCCCATCATCTGTTCTTTTTTTAATTGTCACCCTACGTGGGAAGGGTATGCCCAGAAGTGGGTCCAGTGTTCGCTATGTTACCAGAGTCAAGCTAGCCTGGCTGATGAGGGGTGATATCCTGAAACTTGTCCCAGGATGCTTGTTTCTTGTCTAGGGAGGACCTGGCCTGGCAATTCGGGTTGGACTGTTCCCATGGGGAGCAGGGTCTAGACTGATTTGCATATGGCTAGGTCTGAACTGGAGTGGAGTGGTGTGCAAAAAAACCTATGGATTTAACCCAGATCTGTGACTGGGGGTGAATGTTTGATTTGTTCAACAGGCTATCGATCATCTCGTTTTTTTTTGCATCCATTAGAACCAGACATATCTTTTCTATCGGAAATGTACAAGCATCAAATAGTCACAATAACTTCTTTATCTCCTATATACATGCTTTACAGAAAGCAATCTGTTTTTGTTGCTTTTTTCCACCAGCATTGATAGAGTCAAGAGGTTTGGCCTTTAGCATCTTAACAGCATATGCATGAGCAATTGAAGTATCCAGCTTTCCTGCATGCCTTTGTTTGCACACATTTGCACATTTCAGTCTAGCAGACTATTTTTGCCATTGCTTGTTTTTACAAACAGTATTGTCCCGTATAAACAATACACAAGGGTAACTGTAATTCGTTTCTATATTGACATCTTGGGGTTCTATTGACCTTTACTAACGACTCAGCCTTTGGCCTTGTTGTTAATGATGTCACCAGGAACCTTTGTTGGCAGTACACATGGGTGCATGTGAGAGTGTGAGGGAGAGAGAGAGAGAGAAAGAGAGAGAGACAGGATGAAACAGAAAAAGGGAGACAGATCTCTTTGGCTTTTGGCTCTCCCACAGACATTTTGTATAAAATGCAGAGAAAGCACTGCACGCATATAGACGTATATGCGCACAAGCACGTTGTCTGGCTATAGAAAACCTTAATACCAGCGCTGTCACATGACCAGTTCTAATCATCATATAATCGTACAGTATCAATAAAAAAGTCATTTTAACAATTCTGTGCTCAATATTCCTCCCACAAACCTCATTCTCACACCTAATCTCACCCACACAACGTATATATATATATATATATATATATATGTATATATATATATAATATATATATATAATATGTATATATATATATATAATATATATATATATATATATATATATATATATATATATATATATATATATATATATATATATATATATATATATACCTTCAAGGGGAAAAGGTGGCATCAAAACTTACCTTGGCAAGTCTGTTTAAGTCACAGCACATTGTATACTAACATAAATCAGGAACTGTAGTTCTAGACTGAACATATGTATCTCATTCAGATTTTTTCACAGTCTACACTCCCAATAGCACCACCTCGCATGCCAGCACACACACACAAATGCACACACACCTACATACACGCCACGTGGCTCTCCAAATGCTTTTTCACATGCAAACACAGATTACTTCTGTATCCCAACGACACAGACACTCCAACTATCTTTCTTACACACTCTCTCTCTCCAATTCCCTTAGTCCATCTTTCTTGCTTTCTGACTTTTTCTCCCTGCATCACATTAAAACACTATCACACACATACTCTATACTTGTCACACTCTCACATGTACATACACGTTCACTCACACTCTCCCTCTCTAAAGAATGTCAGACACGCTGCACCCTTGTTTTCTCTCATACATGCATTCACTCATACACAGCCTCTTACTTTCTTACACACACACTTCTTTCTCCTCTCCCCAACACATCATCAGACATACCCAAAGACTCTTTCTCACACAACGCCTTCCTCAGACTCACACATTAGCTTTCACTCACATAACAGCACAATCTCTCCCACACATGCCATATGTGAACTTTCTCCCATACCTACACATTCACCGTTCTTCTCACATTAATACTTTGTTATTCTCTCTTTCCACATCTGTCACTCTCAACAACCTGCTTTATACGACTGCAAACCCATACCCAATGCAATTTGTAAGTGCAGATGTATTATTTTACATTGTAACAATACATTCGGACATGCTTCACGTTTCGCTCTCATTGCGGCTTGCACACTATCATTATGAAATGTCCTCCTAATGCTTTACCATGTTTATATTTAGAAGTAACAATATTGGTGAGGGGCGAGTTCTCACACAATTAGGGTCATGACAAGAATCAGCTCAGAGAACACGATTTTCATAACAGTGTATTCAGAGTATTAGGGCGGCTTTACCCCAACACACCCTAGTGTGATCAAGTTGTTGTTTATAGGAATAAGATGCTTTCCCATGGGCTGCAGGTTTTTTTTTTTTAATTTATATTATCTCAGGACGCATGGATTGGACATTATTCTAGTAATCTTTTTGGTCAATTAACAGACCAAGCCAAGTGAATCCGTTTTCACCCCACCCATTAATCTCAGGAATCTAGGTTGAAGGCATTTCAAACTAAGGGAGAGATTTACTAAGATCTTGTGCCATTTGCGTCACAAAAGTGACGCAAATTGGTGCAAAATCTTTTTTTTACGATTTACTTTCCAGTGCAAAACTTGCTTAGTGCTGGAAATAATGTGAATGTAATGCATAGCAGCGCATTGTGCTGCTTTGCATTACTTAGCGCCAAGGGAGCATAACTATGATTGGAGCATGGGCGTTCCCATGCAACTACCCATGGTTTCTGATGCTAAGCCCAATTCACTAATTAAGTAGACAGGCTTTAGCGTCAGACAACTGCGCCTTTTTAAAGTAGGAATAGAAAGGAGAAAGAAAAACATTTATCCTTCCTGTTCCGACTTTGTACATTTGCTTCACTTTATAGCACACATACAAAGAGGGAAAATGGTTTAGGTCAGTCTATGCATTGTATTTTGTACTGGGAAGGGTACCCTTACAGTACAAAACATATGCTAGACTCACAGAGCCACCCTTGCACCATGGTGAAAAGGTGAGACTGTGGCACAAAGCAGCTGATTTCAGCGCTGGCGCTAGAGAAAGGGGAGGGGAGTGTCATATTTCAGTAAATTTAGAGCTCTTCTCCTCTCTCCTTTTCAAGCAGAGCGAGCAGCATTTGCGGATGCCGCACTGGACGAAAAAGTGGTAAATCTGCCTCAAACTGTCCAAATTATTGCCAATCAAGAATATGGCTTTTTCAAAGATTGTTCGTACTCCTCATAAAACGGCAGTAGAGTGACTTTTAATGAAATGTGGGATTGTCATGGTAATCTGAAGCATCGAAAAGGCTGCTAGGGGCTGGCAAAGCCACCCACCCCACAATACCTGTAGAACCATGTCTTCAGATGATTCATGGGGGAGTCCAGGCAATATCCTTGCATTGATTCTAATATCTGTAGTCCTGTTTATCATATTTTAAAATCACGACTATAATTACCGTAATGCACAGAAAAATACATGGTATTCATACATGACACTAGAAACCGACAGCTCTGTAAAAATCTGACCCCTCTAGAACCTCAACCTTAACGGAGGCGTCAACTTTGGAAATCCCCAGTTTAATTCCCTCAGCAAGTGGTACTTTTTTAGGGCGATTTTTCGGGACAATCCTGGTTTATCACCTGCCCCGGCTAATTTCAATAAATTGAACACGTCTAGGTTTTGGGGAGGCTCTACGTGCGTTCAGTGCACAGTCAGCAGCCCTAGTGGAAAGCATTTTAGTGCTTCCAGATGATAGTGTGTGTTAAAGTTGCAATTGATTCCCCTTGTGCTGGGCTGTCTGTGCTTTCTATGTAGGAGAAGCCGGGCAATTTAGGCATTATGTAGCTCGCTCTCGATGAAAACCTTTATTTGTAATCCCAGTCTATTTCAGTGAGTCCCCGTTTTCAGTTTTCAACCAAGGTCACCATATACTATTGCTCAATTGTATCTTCACAGCCGGGGTTTAAGTGGGTCTCTTAAACGGGTCCCATATTCAGGTCCATAACTTTACTGGGAGGGGGAAACACGATGACTTCCGAACAATGAATGTAATAAATGTCCAGGTGATCCCTGTCAGTGATTTAGTTCTGCTTTATATTTCACGTGTTTTACCGAATCTTGCACTCGAATACAGTGTTAGCTATTCCCATGAAGTTCTGCTTTTGTATACTTGTATTCAGTCAGCATACTGCTCTTGTATAGAGCAATCTCTGAAATAAGTCGCCTCCAGGTGTTTTTAGCAGCCACAATTAAGAGGTCAGGAGTTGAGACTGAAGGAGTTTCTTGCAGTGCCAAAAAGGTGTCCAGAGCACATGGTCATTCAATGCTTGACCTCTCTGCAGAGCATACACAAACAACCACCGACAAAGCCAATAGTCCTAGCTGGTTTTAGGTGTAGGTCAGTTGGTAGGTTATTATATCCATCCGGACATAATAGAAAAGTCCAGGGAGAGAACAAAACACCCGTTGGGTGGCACACAATGATATTCACAGAAATGTAGTTCGTGTGGTTAAGCTAAGCCTATAAACTACACAGGCCACGCTCCTTTTAGAGACAACCCCCCACACGTTTTTCATCCCACTTAAAGCCCACTTCTATTTCAAGTTCACATGCGAGGTGCAATCATCTTGCTGCGTTGAAGATGGAAAAACAGGAGGAATTCAAGCTGCCGCTAGTACCAACCGATGAATTGAAATCTACGACCCCCTTACTTTCTCCATGGACTGCTGGGAAGGGCGTCAGGAGCGGTGTGTACCCTCGGCAGGCATAGCAACAGCTTCCGTTTACAAAGCCTTTTAGTGCGGTCCCCCATGTTTTAAATAACCCTCACCTATCATGCCTGCTCATTGCTACCTGATCTTGAAAGGCATACAGTGCTTTGGGATGTACAGCGTTCTTCCACGTTTTCACGCTAGTAAAGATGGCTCTCCCCTGCGGTCACGTGTGCAAGTGGACGTCTGGGGCCGACCACAAGAAACGATTGCTAAATTAGCGAGGGAGGGGAGGGTTGTCCTAGAGCGCCCTCTACTGGACAAGAGGCAGTACAGCATCAGGCTCACTAGACCAGAGGAAAGGAATGCCGAGCAAGTGCTTTGCTTCGTCTAATAGTCAGACTCTAAATCTATCTGTAATTTTACATCGGTTTATATAAATCGTGATGGCTCTGCATTATCTCCTGTAAATCCCATTTCTTTACATATTAAAGCAGCGATGTTTTTAATAATGTTAATAAATGTGTTTAATCCGGAGTCTTGACGCACAATGTAATTTACACTCCAACAATTGCCCACACGTATAGTATCTTTTATCCTTATATGCAATTTAAGATATTGGACTATGAATTCATAGAACATTGTATCCAACACCTGTTTAACGACTCGTGTGATGTCTCTCGCGCAGATTTGGCCCCCAGACACGAGGAAGATTTAATTATACTGTTCACTATGACAATTTTAGCTTCATAAATATGTTTCGGTAAAAACCAGAAGTGAGTATATATATATGCTTAACGTCGTTTCTTTATGCCGTCATTATCACCCCCTCACTTGTTCTATTTCAATGAATCCTTCATTCCGTTTTACCGCTCTCATGCCTTCCTGCTTTGCTTTTTCTCTCGAATTATTTATTTATTTATTACTTTCTATTCCCATTTCTTTCGCGTTCTTTCTCTCTTCTCCCCTTTCCTTCCTCTTCCTTGCAAATATCGGTCTCTTTAAACTTTTCCCTCTCCCCTGCAAATATCGGTCTCTTTAAACTTTTCCCACTCCCCTTTCTTCCGTCACCATTTCCTTCCTCCTCTTCATCGCAAACTTTCATCTATTCAAACTATCCTCTTTTTCCTTTCTTTCTTCCACTCTACTCCACATTAAAAAAATAGTAGTTGTCATAAAACACAACACCAAATACTAGTAAAATGATTTACGCTGAAATTGCGAGTACTCCTTATTGCCTCTAAATGCTCTATGTAAAAAAAAACTGAAAACATACCCAAAGGCTTTACCGAGTAGACCCTGACACACAGCAAATCATGCCCTCAGAAACTTGAAATATGGTACCAAAATGCCACCGTGTCTCCAAAATGACGTGTGCCATATCTCCATAACTACTGCTAACTAATATAGCTAAATTTGATTCAACAAGCCTGTCAGTCACTCAGGAAATGAGATTGAAATATTTTAATAATTCTGACAAGTATTGTTTACATTTTCTCTTACTACTTAACCGCTCCCCTCTTGCATGTGGGCCAGTCTACAAGGCGATGTCTCTTCCCTAACTCGTGCTCCTGCTTTGAACTTTCCCTCAGCTGTATGTGACGTACAGACACGAGTGGCTATTGTCAGTGCACGGAAGCTGCGGTTCCAAGGAGGCAGTGTGGGATGGGTCCACTGCACCCTAATTATGTCTGCCTTTTACAGCCATGGGAGTGGGGGGGAGGGGCTGTCCATGCTTCTGTTAAGACCCGTGACACTGCAAATGCATATGACATGACATGTCACAACATAACAGAGCTCTGCTGCAGTCCCTCCGTAGACCCCTGGAGGTAAAAGTCGTGCTGAACTAATGACAGATATAAAGATTCGAGAGGCTTACTCCAGACCCTCTGATCTAACATTGTCGTAACAAGCATTCAGTTTGGTTTCATACGTGTCATTGACTTGCTTTACTACAATTGCAATTTTAATACTAGGGCCTAATTTAGGGTTGGGTGGCTTGGGAAAACTTTTTGATATCTGAAGGAAGCACTATATCGGAATATTAAAGTGGTGGGATTACGTCTCACATAAGGATAGCGTGGTGTAAGCTAACTCTACAGAATTTAGAAGATTTCCTGTTACACCCCGTCCCCCCACCCCCGCCCCTCTCAGCCCTGCATCGTGCTCCTATTCCCTTACCTTACCTCTCCAGCCCTCAAACCCATCCTTTTGCATCCCACTTTAACCCACTCACACCATGTGGCCGCGCATCACACCTTCGTTCGCTTTCCCTGCATTTTCTCTCCTTCTCCAATCCAGATTTATTTGTTGACTCTTTTGCTTTAAGCTTTTAAACCCTTTGCCTCTACTGATAGTCTCGTTGGTGGCCTCTCTCCTACTAAATCCCTTTATCCCTCCCATTGTTTTGAGGTTCTTCCTCTGCAAGATGAGGTTATGCCACGGCCATCTGTGTCTTGTTTTCAAGTTGCAGAACCAGCGTCCTTTTCCACGCCTCTCGTGAGTCTGTGGGAGCCACTGGAGGACAATTCGCCATACCTAGGCTTCCATGACTCCGCCCCTCTTTCCTTATTTGCTTTCATCACCCCTCTTCCCCATACAGCCCACTTACTTACGCTGGAACCATCCAATTATACTCCCACCACAGCACTTCTCTCCATACTTGCTACATGTGTCCACATCTTTTCTTTTCGTCTAGCCACCCTGCTTGCTTTAATGTACCGATTGTACCAGTTTACCTCCCTCCTCATACCCGCTCCCAAGCAACGGACACAGTAATCCTGTTCCGTCTTAATCTTCTTCTGAACCACTGTTGTTCTTTTTTGTGTGCCTCAGTCACTTTATTATCATAGCCTCTTCGCAGAACCTGTCTCTTGTGTGATACTGCTCCTCGCCATTTGCTGACTCATCTAGCCCAGTTTCGTCATTTCCTTTAACCCATCTTTTTATCCTTCCTTCCCATCACCAATGTAGTTCTGTTTCTCTTAACCGTTTTCTTCAGCACCCATTCCTTTGTTCCATTTCTGTTTTTTCACCTCCCCAAGATGTGTAGGGCTCTCAAGAACTAGAGGTGGGTGAGCCAACAGATTAACATGTAGGGCCGGGCCAAGGTTGAGCCCTGAAAATGTTTGCTATTTAATTCATACAACAAACATCATGTAAAATATGATAAAGTCTCTTCGAAATTCCAAAAAGTGAATTTCTTTAACACGTGGAAGCTTTGACATGAAAACCTCACATTATAGCTTTGTACTGCGAAGTATTTAGAAAAAGTATTTTAGTTTTTAAACTTGAACCATTCAACATTATTATAAACATTATATTCTACTTAATCAAACACAATAGGTTATGGTACAACTGGTATTTTAAACTCCCATATTTGAAAGTGCTTTCATCCACAATAATGAAGCAATAACGCGTTTTGAATAAATAAAATATTTGCCTAGGATCACACAATTTAAATTGTGAAGCCATGATTTATCCAGGTTTTCTAGTTTCACTTGTAACAAATCAGTTAGTAAATGGGTATCTATTCGTCTTTCCTCATGTTCAGGCTTTGTTTTTAGCTCTTTGTGCATTTTCCAGCAGTTTTGATATAGTGCAATCTCCATCCGAAGGCACACTTTACATTACAAAAGGTCACATTTATTGTTTATTAGCACGGGGAGCTAAAGTGATTCCGCCAGATGCACAGGATGTTGAGCTGACACTCACTGAAAGATGGTTCCCAAATTCCGAAGTCGGCCCCTCTGGCAATAGTACCCCTACCTGGTAGAGGGTGAGAAGCAGGCAAAAGCCAAATGAAAGCCTGGCTGATTATGAGCTCAGGGTTCCAAGAGGACCTCGTAATGAGCCAGAACCAGGCTTCAAGCTTGAGCCTAGCTGGAGCTTTCAGTGACTCGCCCACCTCCATTAACCGCTTCACACGAAGCACATTCCGCCACGGCGGGTGAATTTGACGCATGCGCAGATCGGACGGCCCAGGCATTCCAACGCCCATGCCCACCGTGAGGTTGGGGGGCTGTCCGACGCATGGAAGTGGTTAAAAGCGGCTTGGGCATGTCATACTCACACCCTCTGCTGTGTTTCTGTCCCTCCTGAGCAGGTATACAAGAACCCTAAGAATTATGTCTAAATACTGGGAGCTCCATATTACATTTTTTACTCACTTCAGCACTGAAAATTTCAAAATATTATTCCTCACTTCCTTTCTGCCTTCCCTTCCTTATTTTCCTCTTTCCTTTCCTCTTCTCTTCCTTCCAAATGTTTATCCTTCCATTTCTGTGTAAGGCCGTACTCACTTCCTATCTCGCATTCATTTTTTTTCCACTGATCCCCATCTGGTCTCCATCTCACCTTTAGTGGCGGCTGCTGTGAAAGAATAGTGGTAGGCAGCGCAAGGGAGAAAAATACAAAAAAACAAAATATAACTTATCTGCCGGCCGCTGCCTTGCTGATTTTCTACTCCTATCGACCCCCAGCAGTCTATACCCAGGCTTCTAAACTCCCATACACCAATCCAAATACTGCTCTCATGCTGGTAATACTATCACCCAGCATGAGGAGCGCTGGGATTGATCTGAGCGGGCTGGCTTGATGCCCAGTCAGGGCCTGGGAACATGTGCATGTTCTCCACCTGACTGTGCAACACAGCTCGGGTTGGAGAAATCTAAGTGCGCATGTCAGTTTGCCCGTCCTAAAGCAGCCGGTCAAACTGGCATGCGCACTTACAGTGCCCACCACTCCTCCTCCCTGCTGCTGCCAGTCAGGATGGCCCTGCCCTAGACTTGGCTCAGTGAGGAAAAATAGATAACATTATTTTATTATCATTTCATTTTTCATGTTTGCACTGCTGAGAAAGCAGTGGGGTGATGCTCTGCTGCCTTAATGGAGGAGCTGCCGCTCCTCACCTCTCTATCTCATACTGCCCTCTTTGCTTCTATTCTTCACTTTTCCTCCTCGCCATTATTCCTTCATTAACTATTTCTCCTTCGTAACAATCCCCTATCCCCTATCCCTCCCTCGATGACCCTTACCCCTTCCTTCTGTTCTTCTGGAATCCCAGCTTTCATTCCCATTCCCGTGTATGTTTTCTTGCTTCTTTTTCTACTTAGTAACTTATACCCATACCTTCGTTCACCCCTCTGTCCCTCCCTACATTTAATATTTCATCATTTCCTCTCTTTCTCTTTCTTTCCTTCTTTATTCTGCCATTTTATCAACATCTACCTTCATCATTCCCTCTCATACCATCCCAAAAGACATTCTGTGGGCCTACCAAGATCATATAGGGGTTTGCACCTCACCCATTACTTACCATTGGTTGACTTTACCATTAGTCTTATTTGCTTGCTTTCTATTGGATTACTTTTCTTATTTCAGCCTGTCCATCTTGTGTTTTTGCCCCATTGAAGCACGCCCTCTTTGCCGTCACTTTCAATGGCTGACTTCTATGCTTTCTCTGCCCGTTTTTAGGAAACTACAATTTTCTTTTTGTTCACGCACTCAAGGAGAGTGAATGTTTTCCAGTTGTCTTTCTCTTGTGCTTTTTCCCACCGTCCTCGTGTTGCTCATTCTACCCCGTGTGCTTCTCCTATCCACACTCTACGTTGTTTTCTTTTGCCTATGTTTTCTCCCTTGTGTTGCTTCTACCCCACCCAGTGTTGCTTGACCCTCCCTGCCGTGTTGCTTCACCCGTTCTCTCAACCCACTCATCTTTTTTTAATTCTTTTTTTTAAAGTCACTTACTCGCTACATTTTCATAAAGCGTTTTCGCACTACTTTTTTAATTTACTGATTCATTGAAAAAAAGCCTGAATCCTTTTGTAGGCGTGCATTTATAAAATAACGTGTCAATGCATGGACAATAGGGCTTAGTGAGGAGACCTACTGGCTTTGCCAGTGCTTGTTTACCTTCTCCCTTTCTTCACCCATTTTTCCTTCATTACTTCTCTCTACAACCTCTTTTCATCATAACCTTTTCCACCAGCTCCCTATACGCCTCCATGTCATCCTATATAACCTCCCTTCCTTCCTCCATTCGTTCTTTCCTCATTGCCTTCCTCCCTTGTTTGCTCATTTCCTCGCCCACTTCCTTCTATGCCCCTGCACATCAATTATTTACCTCTTTCCTCGTTCCACTCCCTCCCTTTCCTCCATGTAGCCCCTCCATTCACTACTCCATTGCGCCCTCTGTCTCTTCCATCCCCTCTGCCTATCTTCTTTCCTAACTCCATTATTTCTACCTTACTCCATTCCCTCCCTCTCCCTTTGATTCACTGATGCTATATTCCTCACTGACTTCCTGTCTTCCTCCTTTCCTCTCTGTCACACGTTCCCCTGCATTCTTTTTCAGTCGATCTCTGTTCATTTTCACTATTGGTTAAGTGCCTTCATTTGCTCACCCACCTCCCTGCCCTTTTCTCTCATTTGAATTGTAAATATGAATAGCTGTGGGACCTCTCGCTTTGTCCACTTCTTTCCCACTACAGCACGTCACAACCACAGTCGGGTTGTTCTCCTCCACTCTACTCAGTCCCTTTTTGTCTGCCCTTACATTCGGTTCTTCTTATCTCAAAAAATCAAGATTGAGTTCGCAGTACGGTTCCTTTACAACTCGCAGTTTAATAATCATTCCTAACCTCATTCTCTCTTCTATCAACAATATTCCCTCCCGTGCTTCCCCACGTACAGATATCCTCTGCATCCGTTTCCTTAGCAGCATTCGTGACCTTCCATCCGGCCTGCTGCAGTCACTGTTCTTTCCCTTCATTTGTTCATTCTGGTAGTGTTCTCATGTACTCGCCTGTCAGAGTATTTCTAATAATGTCTCGCTCTTCCGTCGCCTTGATAAGCAGCCACCCTTAACATCCTTCAATTTATTCATTCCTTGCTTCCTTCTCCATCCATTTTGCCCTTCTGCTTTCTTCTTTCTCCCCTGTCATCCTGTCTTCCATCTTTCTTCTTATCTCCTTCCTCTCCCTTCTTTTCTTCCTACATCTAATGCCGACTTCTTTTCTGTCCCTTCTCATCCAGTTCAGCTGGGTCTGCCCTCTACCACTTTCTATTTTCTCGGTGATTCTTCGCTTCTCTCGCTCATTCACTTTCTGTTTCTCCTTCGCCTCCCACCCCTACATTTTGTGGTTCTGTCACTCTCGCTCTATTTTTATCCCCCTCTGTATTTCTGGTCTCTTTCTTCTTTGGCCACTTTAAATCTCTCCTTTCTTCCCTCATCTCTCTTGCCCAAGCCTTCCCTTTCCTCTATTGTGCTCTGTTTTTTTCCTCACGCCTCTGAATTCATGTCTCCAAACTGTCTAGCTTGTCTTTCTATCACTCTCTATGTCTTTCTCCCCAGCCTCTTTGGTTGATCCTCTTCGAACTCTCTCCTTTTTTTCTAGTTCTGCTTCTCTTTGGCTGACTCTAGGCCTTTCTCTGGTTGTCCTCGCCATCTCTCGCACTCCCCATTTTTTTTATTGAGTTTATCCCTCTCTTTCTCGCGCCTCATCTCTTTCTTTTCCCTCTCTTTCTTCATTTCCCTCCCTCTCTTTCCCTCCTGACTGTCCTTCTCCATGCTCTTTCCTTTGCAACCCTACTCTTGTTAGTTTTCCCTTTCTACCCTTCTCTAGCCGTCTCCTTTCTTGCCTCGCATTCTCTTGCTCTATATTTTCTTTTTCTCCTGCTCCCTTCTCTCACCCTGCATATCCTCAATGTATATATGTCGTCCACTCTCTCCTACAGCCACCCTTTCCAGCATGCCTTCCACTTCCCTCACAGTTTCTCTCGAGTTCTCGCTTTGGCCACGCCTCTTTTCTGATTCTGTCCCTGCAGTAGACCGGACCCTTTTCTCCCCCACACAGTCAGCTCCGCTGCTTCCTATTTGCTTCCGATATGTAGCACCTATCAAGCCTTAGCCAGTCTTTTTTCGGTCATTCATTCATTCTATGTCTCTTTCTCTTTCTAAGTCTTATTAGGTCTTGTCTCGCGCCCTGCACTTTTTTTATTTCCCTCTTCTTTTCTTCTCTCTATAGCTCTCCTCTTATGTGCTTCTTTATTTCCTGACGAGGGCCCCGTTTGTTCTTGTTTTCTAAAGCCCTTCTTTTCATGCAGCCTTTTTTTTTCTTTTCCCACTATTCTTTCCAGTGTTTTCGAGTCTTCTCCTCTACCATTTCCTCCCTTCTTTTTTCTGCAGTCCATCTGTGGCTCCTTTTAATCTCGTCCATCTCCCCTTTCTTTCCCTTGCCTTCAATCCCTTCATGCCCTCTCTCATTTTCCCACCACTTTGCCTCCCCTCCCTTCTTCTTCTCTCCTCTCTTCTCGCCTTTTACACCCCTGCTGTTCAGCTTGCTTCCTTCCCTACCCATGCAGTTTCCTTCTTTTCCCATGACTCACTGTAGCGTTTCATTCGTACTTTTCTGCATCAATTCCTCCGTTCACTCTCTTAGCTATGTTTCTTTGTTCCACTGTCCCGACCTCCCTTCTAACACCCCGTGGCCCTGTGTAGTTTGTCGCTGGCATTCTTTAGTGAAATGTAGCGCACATTGCCCCGATATATTTCATCTTGTGTGTATGGCGTCTTCTCTGCTCTTATTCTGTTGTTCTCGTTCTTGCTTTTCCTCTGCACCCTCTTCCCTCTACGTTTCTATATTATACCGAGGCACATCTCTTTACCAGGCACATGCACTTTTGTCACTTAGGGAGTATGCAGTACCGAGCAGGGCGTTTGCATTGCGTATGTTTGCTTGTTTGTTGCTGGGTTATAACTGCGTGTTTAAGAGTCAGAAACACGGGCGAGTGCACATGAGATTTGTGTGCGTCAGTGTTGCCAGTGAATGTAGGAGTGGCCATTAAAAGTAGAGACACAGGAGCATCGATGTGTGAGGGCTTACCTGCAATGTGTGTGTCTGTGTAGATTGCTTCTGAGTGTACAATGTATGCGAGCCTGTGTATGACTGTCTACGTCTGTAAAATGTGTATTTATTTGTATTCCATATGTGTGCTTGCATAGAGGAGCATATTTTTCTGTGTGTACCCCACTGCACGGTGCTTGTCCACGAGTCATTGTGTATGTAAACGCTAGTCCGTGTTTGCTTGTGCAATTAATGTGTACAATGGTGTGTGTATCACATTTTATGGCTTGTGTGTGCTGAGCGAATGCTGTGCTTGTGCCTTTGTGCATACCTGTGTGTTTGTGTAGATTATGTGTGCCTTAGTACTTGGTATGTAGCTCCGTAGTAGTGCTACTATGTGTAAAGCATGACTGTTACTTTGAGCTGTGCGTTTGTGCATGTATACAAAAGCTTCTCTAACGCTTTTGCATGGTGTGAATTTTTTAATTATTTTTATATTGGAATCACTGGGTTTATAGATAAGTATGCGTGTTTGTATTCCGTGCTTGGCTACGAACTCTGTTGTTTTGTGTGCCCTTCAGAGTATGTATGTCTTTTTGCGAGTACGTCTGTGTGCATTTGTATAATGTATGTGCCTTTGTGTGGTGTATGACTGCTCCCTGTTTTTTTGTATGTGTATGATATAATATGTGTGCTTTCCATGTAGTTTTTCGTAAGTGTGGGGCATTGTGTTTGCTTGTGTGCGTGTTTTTGCTTTTGTTCAGAAACAATACGTACGCATTTAGTATTTAAAAGTATGCAGATGCATTTGCATAAAATATTCCCGATTGTGTCCGTTTGCAATATGTGTGAGATGAGCAAGACATTGGAAATAGAAACATCAAGGCATTGTATTTCCAGTGATTGGTTAGAATACGCCATGGTATTTTCTGTACGAATAAAGAGGTGTGCATGGTAGGTGCGGTTTTTGTTTGCTGCAGGACTACGTGACAGGCATGCACGCCAAGACTCTGCATGCAGAAACAACAGGGCTCTCTTGTTTCCACAGAAATGTGGCATGTTCAAATGTTTACAATTCACCATTTTAACATTTAACATATAATTGGCAATCAGTTGGCAAACAGATTTCGCTATTTTTAATCTGCAAAGGTCTGGAGCTCGGTCGTAGCTATACTAGCCATACATGTGGCAGACATCCACAAAAATGTGTGCTATCCATAGTGGGGAAGAGCTCTGTTTTATGTAGGGGTTAAAAGCCACACAGAAGACAACAATTCAAAATGTACTCCATGCTCATTCAGGAAGGCATCGCTCACAGATACCATCCCATTTCAAGAACATTTCCGAAAAAAACACTTCCCTTTCTTTCAAGAAACACTTTGGATCTGGTACTTTTTACAAATTGCACCTCATTTCCAATTTACATGTGTATGCGGATTGCTCCAGCCCCCTGCCCCCCTCACTTCCTGGCCGCAGCAGCGCGCAGTGCCGCACTGCAGTAAAGCTGTAAATACCTTCCGCAGCTGTCTGCCAGCCTGCAGTGAAATACTGTCTTTGTTCGACATTTCTCTTCTCAGGCCGATCGTAAAACTTTCCAGCCCCAACGCCTCACTTTAAAACACACCCCGTTTAACAAAACAAAGCTGCAACCAGGCCTTTTGGCTAAAACGATTTCTACTACCACTGTTATTGCACTAAAACTATTTCCAGTTTTGGTCACTTAAAGATTCTGGCCCCAGTGTTTTTTTGATTTTGAACTGGCAAACTCGTATTTTCTTTGCCTCCAAGAATAAACAATATACACCTCGAAGTGGCATTTTGTTTGAAGTGTTTGTGAAATATTACACGACAGCAGCGGTGTCTGGGTGGAATCGAGGCAGTATCTGCGCCTAGAAAAGGTCATGCCCAGTGCTTGGCGCTGATTTACGCTGCTAACTGCTTTCGTTACAAAAGCAGCCCTGATACTTTGCAATGGAGCCGGCTGCTCGTTCAGAAAGCGCCCGGTGACTTTGAAAATGGAGGCAGCCGCAGTGCGGCAAAGAAGCTCTGGTTAAAAAGCAGGTCACATCCGCAGCTGCAGACTGTGGCACTCGCCACACACCCTCGCAGACGTCATTCTTTCACCTGCACTACCCCAGACTCTGCAGTGTGGGGCGGGTGGTATTCTAGCTGTGACTAGACGGTCTACCACTCAGATAGGGCAAGTAGGAGATGTAGAAACGCAGCGCAAGTGACGTTATTACCGTGGTCTTTCAGTGTTGCGATGAGCATCGTATTTTACATTCTGAGAATACCACAAGCAGGGCCGCGTTTCGTTTGTTGAAACTGCAGTGAGGGAGACTCTGATACTGTCAGAGTAGGAAACGAGGTCACTAAACACAGCCGGGCACACAGAACACACGGATACTCAGAATAGGCAGACAACACAAAAACACACAGATTCCTTACATTGTATCGGCAAACGCATAGAAAGAATGAGGGGCATTCATTCAGGCCCCCAATTACGGACATATATCTGCAGAGGTTATAAAGAAGCATTGACACCACAAACAGAACATGCACGCATTGATAATTCTATAAACAAGAGTCACAAAACCAACGTTACTGTATTAAATGTTACCGCGTCACAGCCATCTAGTGCTGTCAAACGTTGAAACTTCAAGTCACAACCAACAGTACGGAAATGCACGTTACTTTAGTTTTTTCAACAACACTGGTTGAAAAAACACTAACGAATGACAGTCGTGCTTTCTCTCCCCGTCGAGTACTGTTCTCGGTGTATCTCACGGTGTGCGCTGTTTGGAAGGAGTCATGTGACAATAACATGGGTTGCAAAGTTTGTAACACAGAATAGACCCACTGTTTCTGTGAAATTAATGACCTGAGACTAAGGGGGAAGGGGGTCTCAAACATGCCCAGTTTATAGCAATAGATTCCGTTACTACACAACATCTGCGTGACGTACCAGTAAAAAGGTAAGGGAAATTCGCGGACTATGGTATATTCCCAATGCAACCGTGTATTCGTTGTCGGTTTTACAGGTAAAATACTTTGGTGACGTCAGTCTTGTGCATCGAAGCTCACGGAATGCCTAATCTTCAATTTAGTCTTAAACCGCATGAAGCCATCGGCCACTTTATGCTTCACAAATTATTAACAGCGAAAATTCGAAGCTGAGCAACACCTGTTAATATTTAATGGCGTGCAATAACAACCCTGTGATCTAAAACCACAACATCAGTATATCCGGGGATAACATTCCAGCAGCCTTTAAATGATTGCCCTCAATGTGCAGCCATGGTGTTCGTGTACGAGGCGCTCGGGTCTCGGGTAACATGCGCACAAAAAAGATTGCAAGCCGCACATCTATCTGCACAGGCAACTGTGCTTCTCAGGAGACCCCCGCTAAGGGCTGCAGCGAAAGACTAAGCAATGCTGCGGTGAACCGAGGGCCAAACCCGACACTGCTCCCTACCTGGCACCCCACCCTTGCACCCACCACCGCCCGGACCCGGTGGCTCTTTCCAAACCCCACCACACACGTATGTGTAAACCAGACATACTTACCCTGAGTGCATCCGGGCAAAGGTGCGGGCACAACACTGGCCGTCCAATCCATCTCCGCCACCGGGAGCCGTCGGGGCGCTGACTGCAGTGGGGTAAGGGTGGAGTAATGCTGCCCAGTAGGGCTCAGCAGGGAAGGGTTCCGGGAGCTCGTAGGACGCAGTCAGCGGGAGCCCGAGGCTCTCAGATTCTGCAAATAAAGGGAATCTGCGAACCGCCGTCCGGCACACTAACTCTAGCACACCTCTTCGGAGACAAAGGTTAGAAAAAGAAGGAAAGGGTCTCTCTAAAGGCAGAATGCAGGGAAAAATCCGCCAGGGAAATCGGGGAAAAGGCCACGGAGGCGAGTGCTGCGCGCACATGACCGGCAACAGCCAATCCAGAGCCCAGGCAGCCCATAAAAAGGGCTATAACTAAGTTGTAAATTTTCTTCAAACAAAAAGGAATTTACTGCATTCTTTGCGTTTTTTTTTTCCACAATCTGCTTACAAGCGCCATTTTCCTCCTTGCAACCTTATGGCGTTTTTAGTAGCTTTCTGTTTTCGCAATCATTAGACGCGTAAATATGAATTCAACTGCAGTGAAAGTATAGTTTACTAAATTCAGCGCAGAACACCACATACTATGTTGATAATTTGTCCCAGTATCGAAAGAGCCCCTGTTTATATTTACAAGAATGCAGCCATGGTAAACCGAGCAATCTGGTGTTTACACAGCACACGTACAGAAACTCGGGATCACTGCTCGACTACACGCACTACATTTGATACACGTCCAACATTTCTTTTTACGGACTTGACTTCCTCAAGTCGTCATAGGAACTCTTTCTAAAACCACATCGACTCGCTTCTCAATACACGTCCAACAACAATAAAAACACTCTTTATTGCAGCGAAATGCGTATTAGCATTGCGTTTTTTTTAGTTTTTTTAAAAGACTATTATCGTATTGCTAGATTCAAAGAACCAAGGCATTCGGCAAAACTCGACGTTTACTAGAGTGTAGAGTACAATTAAATCCAAGTTTCGAGGTTTGCAAAATGACGACAGCACATTCTCATTTTTCTGAACAGTCAGACGAAACACTGACGTCTTGACATGTTGTACTGAACACGAACCAATGCCTTAATGAAAATACAATCTGTGTATCGTAGATCTGCAGAACTGAACACCCCAGCCCCTGCCAGCAAGTTATAAACCTGAATGCACAGGGCGCCGTGGCAGCATTAAAGGGCCACACCCATTCCTTATGGACACGAGCATGCTGTCCTAAGTGGGCTTTTGGCCTCTGTGAGCATTGCGTTTTCGAGATATATCAAGAAATGTTGTATAAACCTCCTGTCTAACTTAAACGGAGCTGGACAGATATAACATATTGTAATCTCTAGAAACACACACACACCTTTTGCTACCCGAAATGAGAATTTAAATAGGGCTGGTACAAAATACAGCGGGAAGACTGAGCCACAAAAATAAGAGCAGAGCTGGAGACACTATTAAATCGTACAATGTCTTTAAGGCGGGGGAAAGTCTCAAATTAGGGGACGAGAATTGAGGAATGTTTCGGGGCATGTAGGACAAGGGGCATATGCTCCGTTAAGCTGGTTGCCCATTCATTTCTGCCATGTGGCTTACTAGATCGCAGGGTGAAAATGTTTATACGAGGGGCATTGGGTGGTGCCCTTTGCCGTGGATCCAACGTGCAGTCATTTAGTCTGGCACCAGAGAGGAGTTTTTCTGGGTATCCTGTGGAACACGCCATGCTCAGGTGTCATCATACATTCTTCATCAGCAGCAGATGGCTTTGCCCCCTCTTAATAAACGATAACAGAAACCGTTGCTACACTATATACGGTTCTACCACCACCTCTTGGGTCCCCAAGAATCCCATCGGATTTTGCTACACACCATACTACTCCACAGCACCTGCATAGCTCCTTGCCACGACTGATTCTTGCAGGTCACACTTTAGACCACTTTTGCCCACCTCCCAGACCCCTCTTTGTTCAACTTTTCTATTTAATCCGTTACATCAAATCTGATATCTTGCTTCAAACCTGCAGTGATCCCACTGCTATTAAAAACAGAGCCGATCCTTCTTGTCTTTCTAATTACCATGCAGAGTCCCAGCTAACATTTTCTACAAAATGCAGTCACTGGTTTCCAAACAACCTACCTGTTATGTATCCTCAGACAACTCCCTCAGTACCTCCCCATCAGTTTTGCATACAGTATCTTCAGCCAGACCACTCAATCTTACCTCTTCAGCCTATCAAAAGCTCCTGCCCATCCTCAGATGGATCTGTGTGAATCATTGCATATTGTTGATTAGACCACTACATTATCCTCCAGGCAGCACCATCTTAGCCCATAAGTGGTTCAACACCTACTTCTCTAACCACTCTTTTTTTGTGGTCACATGGGGCTCCAAGCTATCTGCATACCCTACTTCCATTTGGTGTCCCTTGGCGTCAGTTATCACTCCCCCTTTCCACCTCCCTCATTTACAATATCTACTCATTTGGTTTCTGAAACTATCTCTACACAAATGATACCCAAATCTTCTTATTTACTGCTTTTACACTCCCTATTGCCTCACTTCCATTCGTCATGAGATGGTTCAACAGTGCGTCATTTTCAAGGTATCCCACACACGTTTTGTACTTTCCCTCTTCATCTCTATCCATCTCCATAACTAATTCAGTCTACTTCCCTCTGGGCACTTTAACTTTCCATCCCCTGATAAAGACGCCGGTGTTCTGTTACGTCCTTCTTTTCGAATTTATTTTGTTGTTGTTGCCTTCTAGTCGCACCCAAACCCGGCTGTGCTGCATCGGATTCTGGTCCCTAATTGCTTTAGGTTCTCCCCATTAGTACTAACTAACACAAGTTATTCAGGCACACCTTCCCTCCTAAATTTGTAAAATGCTTTAAAATGTAATTTCCGATTCCGTGAAAGGCTCTACTTAGGCCTCAAATTACATAAGTATGTACATGTATGCCTTATTATATTTAGCAGTATATAAAAGTGATTGTCTTCATCATTGAGGACTGAACAATGGCACCTGTGATTCATATCAAAATAGTTAACTTTGGTTGATGCTGACTGTAGCATCCTCCCCAGCTCTGGAGCACGTTACATACCACGTCACACACGGAGCTTTGGTTATCACGTCTTTATTCTTCAGCATGCAAACGTTAACTGAACGCACTGCGTCACAAACTTTATTAATTACACCCATCAGATTACATAATACTTGTAAGGAGTCTGCTGACGACCACTGGAGTTTTCATATACACAAACACAGGACATGACATTTCCTTTGCTAAATAAAAGTACAAACAAATATATACACATTATAACTCCTCGATGAGTCGTTGAGGCGCTCGCAGCAGTCTACTAGATCTAATTGTACGAGATAGAGGGGAGGTGCCTTCATCTGGCATCTCCACAGAGGTGTTGGATGTTTGACTTGGGCACTCAGGTGGACTTGCCTCATTCATGAGGTCTGGAGCTGACGAAGATCGAGGCGAATGCTTAAAGTATGATGAGTCTCTGGTTATCAATTTTCCAGGTTGTTAGGCAGTTACCATATGTCCTTTGCTCGCCACAACTCTTAGTGGTTCAGCATCAAACGGAATGTCAATATTGTGTGTCCATTTTTGCTTGACAAGAACTGTGTCTCCTTTCTTAAAGTCTGTGTATTGAGTGCACCAGCATAAGTCTTCATTTTGCACTTGCGAGAGGAGTCAGTGACATGAATCTCGTCAGGGTCTATTGACTGACTGGTGGTCCATTGTGGTAGCACAGCGTGGTGGTAGGACTTTCTCCTGTCGTGGAATGAGGAGCAGAATGGTAGACACGGAGGACTAGGCGTAAAGCTGACATGAGGTCAATTCCTTTCAGTGCAGAAAGCTGCACCATCATTTTCAAAGTACTCATAAATCGTTCAACAACAACATTTGCCTGTGGCTAGAGAGGTGTACTTTTCTGATGTTTGATGTTTGAACAATTAAGACAGTCTGTGAACTCTCTGCTATTGAAGGTTAGACCATTGTCAGATTTGAGAATGGACAGAACACACCATGTTACGAAAAAATGTCATTCAGCCTCTTGATGACTCTGTCATGTGTGGTTGATGATAAGTCTTCCACCAGAGGAAAATGTGAGTAGATAAATTTGAACGGAAAAGTGAAGGACTCGTTGGCATAAGTAAATGTCCAAAAGAGTGTTGAGGCTGTCTCCTACTTTAGGAACTGGGGCCCTCACAAACCCGTCTGGGTGGCATGCTTCATCATAGCGTATGCTCCTCGTCAGGTTGGCACTGCAATGCCAGACGGGCACGCTATCATGGGATCCGCAAGTCCAAAATCGCAAGTATGTAAATCATGCAATAAAAATGAGTTTTTTATTTAACCACTTGGATGCTAAGGCCACCTCTGGCTCTTCAATGTAATTTCCATTGAAGTCAATGGAAACTCCATGACGAGCCCAGGGGTTAAAGTTACGGGACAGTGTCTGACCTGCTGCCAACCACACATCCTCCCTAAGGTCACTGGGTGCCCCCCTTCTTCCTTATGTGTTCCCTGACTCTTTTATCATTGATGCAGACTTCTGTGCCTTTCAGCCTGTGATGGCTGATATTCAGCCAATTAGGGTCCACTAATTTGAATTTGACCAATGGAAAAACACTTTTCTGTGAGTGAGTGAAATAACTTTATTCGGTAAAAATTTCACCATAAAAGTATACAAATATATGCCATACATTTAAAAATACATAATAGATACTTCATACAAAAAAATTCCGTCAATAGTGTGCATAATGTACAGTACACATAATATGTTAGAACCCAGCAAACAAATATGCCTATGATCTCACATAACTATCCTCGTACATAATGGTAGGGTACATTTTAACTAATACAAAAATACCATCAAGTGTCCTACCAAAGGCCGGCTAGGTGTTAAGCGGGATGGGGCGGGGCTTCATCCTCCTCATACGTGTCAGCCATGCACTACCCAGATATTATACCCCGCATACCATAAGGGTGGAGGACGTATCTGTGCAAAGTACTCGTAGGGCCATTTTGTGGCATCTAAGACCCAACCCCCTACATAAGGGTTTTAGCCAAACCTTCCTGGCAACTTTATATGCGGGGCAAGCAAAGAGGAAATGCGCCACAGACTCATTCGGGGCAGCACAACAGGGGCAAGAGTTCAACAAACCACCGACGTTAGTCCACCCCGAGGTGAAGTCATGCACCGGGAGGGTCCCATACCTACATTTTAAATAAAGTGCTCTATCCAGAGGCTTTGATATAAGGGCTAAGAAGGATTCCAGTTTTCTTGACCCTTTAAACTCTAAGAACCGCTCTGTGAGCAAGCCCCCTGCGCCACTACGCATTGCTCCTGCCTGAACCCAGTCCCAGTAGAGTTTCTTCATCACTAGTTTGGGGGGTGGCGTTTGACTGGTCCATGCATCGCTTAAGCCCAAATGCCCAACCAGCTGTCTCAGGTTGCTCAACCATCTAATCTTATCACTGGTATTGAGCAAAATGAGTTCATCTAAAACAGCAGCATAGTTTGTAAGCTCCCTGTTCCTTCTCAACTGTACCCAAAATAATAGTGGGCGCAGTCGCACTAAGTCTTTAAAGGAGCGCCTGTCTAAATCTAGCCGTAGAGGGATTAGCGGAGTTGAGACTGGGAGAGCCACCAGGTCCCTCAGAAATTTGTTTTCAGCTGAGACTAACTCCGACACATTCTCAAACCCCCACAGCTCAGAGCCGTATTGGGCGGCCGGTAAAATCTGTCCCTCATAGATTGCCAGAGCCGGTGCCACAGGTTTACTCGACGATTCCCGGTATTCTCTCAAGGTCACCCCTGATACTCTTTTATGGCTCAATAACATTTTGGCCAGATGGTCCTTCCAGTTCATCCGACTATTAACCCGAACCCCCAAATAGTCAACGGAATCTACCAGCTCCAGAGGTGTCCCATTGAGCGTGAAGTTGTTCCTAAATCTTTTAGAGGGAGAGAGGGCCATAAGCTTGGTTTTGGAGGTGTTGATGGTAAGACCTCTATCCGTACAAAAGGTGCTAAAACGGTGCAAAAGTTTTTGGAGTCCCACGGGGGATTTGGAGATCAGTATGGTGTCATCTGCGAAGAGTAGAGTAGGTGTTTTTTCCCCCGCCAGGGTTGGCGCGTCTGCATCTTCCTCTCTCTGATGGTCCACCACACCATTCACAAAGAGAGAAAAGAGGGTCGGCGCCATAACACAACCCTGGCGGACTCCACTCCTCACGGGCACCCTATCTGTCAATTGTCCCTGGGTGCCCCATCTAATCCTTGCATAATTCCCCTCGTGGAGCTTTACAATCAAACCCAAAAGAGGCCCAGGAAAGCCCATCTTCTCTAGCGTATCCCACAGCCTTGCTCGAGGGACCAGGTCAAATGAAGATCTGAGATCTATGAAGGCAAGGTAGAGACTACCCTTATTGATGGTTACAGATTTCCAATAGATGGCAAAAAAACGAAAGACCTGGTCCATCGTGCCTACCTTTTGGCGGAATCCAGCTTGAAAGTGGGAGAGGACATGTTCTTCTTCCATCCAGGTTCCCACCCTAGAGATGATGACCCTGCCAACCACCTTCTGAATCACATCTATCAGACTGATTGGTCTGTAGTTGGCAGGGTCATCTCTAGCCCCCTTTTTAAACACGGTGACAACCTCTGCCCCCTTCCAAGAGTCTGGCACAGGTTGTCCCTTGGCAATCAAGTTCATTATAAGGGCAATAAGTTTGGCCCAAGGAATAGGATCTTCTAACAGGAGGTCCCCTGGGATCCCATCCGGGCCCGCCGCCTTCCCCGGGGTCAAATGCCTAATTGCCACTACTAACTCCGAGGGTGAAAATGGATCCTCAAGCACTAGTGGGAGTTGGTCCCTTCTCACCGGGTCCAAAGGGGGACAAGAGTGTTCTTCAGCTCCACGTACAGTGCTGAAAAATGGGAGAACCATTGTTGGCTTGTTATATGGGTAGCTAGTAGTTGAGAGCTCTTCTGCCTAGTTTTATTAATAAGCTCCCAAAACAACATCGAATTCCTCTTACTAACTGCGGAGTTAAGATCCTTCCAGTGTTGTTCTTCCCAATCTCGTTTGGCCAATACCATTACCCTTGCATAATCCTTCCTAGCCGCTCTAACTAGTGAGGGATCTTTTTTTAGCAGGGCAGCTGTTAGTTCTTTCCTTTTCCCCCTGCACCGAGCCGTGTACCAAGGGTTGCTGGATATGGGAGATGAGTTATTTAATATTCCTCTTTTCCCCTTGGCTAGAAAGTGTTGGCCTACTTCTTCTATTGTGTTTTTGTATGCAGTGGAAAAAACGAAAGGCGATTCCTGGGCATTTCCCATTCCCAGTTCCAGGGCCCCCAGTTCAGCGGTCAGATCTGCCACATGTGACTTAATACTCACAAGTTGGTCTTCCTGCAGTTGGGCCTTGTCCCATTTCAGCCTTCGGTTACCATTGTAAGGGACAACCTCATTGGTTGTCCTCAAGGGAGCGCTCTTCACACAACCATTCAAGGTGCCCCACCTTAGCTTGGTACAAAGGGGATTGTGGTCACTGTCCTGCGTGGGTACCACCTCCATGTCTACCAGATCTCTCCATAATTTGACGTCCAGTAAGATATAGTCGATTCTTGACGGCCCAGTAAGCCTGTTAAAAGTCATCGCGCCGGCACGGTCGGACGTAGTCCTACCGTTCAATGCTCTTAGGTTATGTTCCCTGGTAAGGGCATTCATTTGTATTGCCCTTGCTGACCATTTTCTAATTGGGGCTAAAGACAGGGATGGAATGGACCATCTAAAATCTTCCTCCTCAGTACCCAAGGGATCATCCCCGCTAAGGGGTGTAGTACTGAAAATTCTGGACTCGAGAATTAAACTTCATCATAGCATGACGATTTTTATATCAAAAGACCGAGAATGGCTAGTACACTATGTACAAACATTTTCGTCAATTTCGAGTGACGATTTCACCTCGAAATCGTCATTTTCGTTCTGAACCCTTGGCTTCCATTTTGTATGCGGCAGCCATTTTGTGAGTTGCCCTTTACATAGGCTTATGATACAGCTAAATTCGATCCCAAAGGACACGTACACCTTAATTAACTTTCCTGTGACCTGGGCAAGTTGGAACCATTGCCCCAGGCCGAACCTGTTTGGTCAGTTCCTCTCCCAGTGGCCGAATGAGATAGCATCAAGGCTCAACAGGCCATAAAACCTTTTCAGCACACACACACCCTGCCGAATCTTGCTCACACCTGTCCCTGCTCTTTTCTCTCACTTGCTTTATGATGGGGAGGTGCCCGTTTTTATTGGGTGTCCACCGGTATCTGATGAAATGTTGGGCCTTGCCGGGTGATTTGTTGTGGGCTGGACGAAGTGAAATATGGACATGTCATCATAACTCTGCTTTTCCTTTGTAACAAAGAAATGTGAATAGTATACTGTAAATTCGAAGAATGTTTGTCTAAAGCACAATATTTCGTATAAAAAGAGAAGCCTGACTTTGTGAAGTTGAGCAGTCTCCTGAGAATATACATCCCGTGTGCTGTACTTCTAGGACGCTTGTTTCTTGGTTGCAGCCAATAAAATCGATCCTTGACTTCACCTAGAAGACTCTGAGTTTCTGTGGTCTGAATCAGGAAAGAACCCGAGGTCTTTGGGTGTACCCTGGCACCGCTGAGTTACCGGTTCAGTACCGGTTCTGAAAAACCCAGTACCTCAGTTGCCGCCCAACGTTTGGGGCGATACCAACGGTACCAGTCCAGCCAGAGGTTTGTGAGGAGCTTCGTGTGAAAATTCTGGAGGAAGGCCATCCACTTCATCGACCCCTGCATGTCGACGTGGTCCGAAGGTCTTTGCTGCGAGGTTCCCCGCTTCCCAACGGCTATGAAGGACTGCTGCCCTGGCTATCGCCCTGATTTGGACCCTTGAAGTTTGGTAGAGCGAAATGATAAGACGAGTCTTCTGGTGACGCCATCGATATCTCAGTTAAGTATAAGTGGAGCGTCTCCCAGTCCTTAGTTGGTTTTGATTTGGAACTTGCAAGTGCCAAAGCCGAAGGACTCGTGTATTCACGAGAAATATCGTAATCGATAATCCTTTGACTTTTGGAGCTAGACTAGAGAGCGAAGATGCCTGGTCTTAGACTTGGAAATTTGTTTTGTCTTGGTTGTAATAATAGGGACTCCCGATTGGAGGACTCATGTCCGGTTCCTCCGGTTGGAACTCCAACTTACGAATTATATGTAAAACATGGAGTAGGGCCCATCACATACAATGAAGTGTGGATCAAATACACCAGAAAAGATGGTGTTTTAAAATGGCCCCAATATGGTAGCTTTGATACCGAAATTTTAGATAACCTCGAAGTTAAACTTTTCAAGAAGAAAGCCCGGCCGGCGATGTTTGACTCTTTCCGCCTATGGCGTAAGGAAGCCAAACAGAAGGAAATTAAATTAGCGAAGAAAAATAAGAGAGAAGGGGGAATTTCGATAATGCAAGCTGCTATGCAGTTTAAAGACAAAGAAGAAGAACAGATGAGTGAGCAGTTGCACAGGCAACGTAAAATGGTAATAGATAAATGCTATCAAGTTTTGCCGTCTCTTCAGCAAGATACAGCAAAAGAGCGTGAAAAAGATCTGTTAATGTCACATTTATTAAGTTCGCCACCCCCCTATGCGCAAAATGCCACGGCACCTCCGCAACCTTTAGTTGTGCAACCTGTGCCTCCTGTTCCTCCACAGCACCCACCAGCTGTTCTTCAGCTGGCTCCTGCTCCTTTGGTGCAGCCTCCTCAAGGCCCACCGATCACATCTGTTTCACCTGTGCTTTCTACCACTTTGCCTAGTACACCTTCTATTTCTCCTAATGATCCCTCTGCTATTGCTTCTGCCCCTGCCTTATCTCACCCTGTTTTTCCACCCGTTCTTCCTTCAGTTTCTCCTTCCGTTCGGCAGAGAGTGGCCAACACTGTTACTAATCTTTTCTCACCTCTTTTCAGGTCGCCTACTACGAACCCTAACATGGAACGAAGACAGTTGCGAGAGATTCACTGAATCGTTTAGCGCATAAATGGGTTATGGACACTGTAAGGTATGATGTAGAGTCTTATGAAACGGTTGGTGGGCAGGTGCACAGCTTGTGGGTCAACTATATTATGAGCAAGGTTCAAAAGGGTAGAATAGGTGCACCTAGGTGTCGTCCTCTACCTGGTGGACGAGTGAAATTGTCAAAGTATAGTGCTATCAATTAAAAACTGATAGCATCCCTTAGGGCACACTGTATCGGGCGTTTCTTGCCTCCAAAGTTTTAAAGGACCAAAAATTCCTGAATTCTTTTGATCAAACAAATTTTAATCCATTGTGTTCAATTCAAGCATGTTAATCCACATACTTAGTTCATGACATTGCATTCAACATGATTTTACCAGCTCCAATGCATTTCGGACCGTTGTCCTTCATCGGGGAGCATCTAAAGAAACGACATACAAAATCCTATATGTATTCCTTTCTTATTAAACTTAATATACACAAATGAAGGTAATTATTATTGAAAAACAGTGCATATGGGTGTAATTCTGTGACAATTAATTCGTGACTCAGTCTAAAAAACAGGTGAAACGGTGAGCTTCGTACTATAAGTGACTCTATTGAATCTAAAAATGTATGAAATGGGCTTCTTAGACTAATACAAGGCAAACGCTATAATGATATACAAGAAAGCATGCAAAAATTAAGAGAAAAAGGTTCACCGAGTCAGTGCGGGTAAACTACAACACGCGTGTTCAGAATTCAACCCAGCGTTATCTACGGCTGATCTCCGGTAAAGTTTTGAGACAAAACACATGTTCTACAGACTTACATTGCGGGAAAATCACAGCGCATTCATGCGCGTAGGTTCAAAACACTCGGCAATCAGTTAACCTTGCTGACACGGAAGTGTAAATAAATCTAAGACGTGTGTCACGTGATCGGGAGGTAAAACTAAACAACAGACTATCGATCGGTAATACGGTGTAACAGCACCCGAGGGAGCAAAAACAAATGGAAAACGGTGCAAACATGAAATGCTAAATAGAGAAATAATAAATGGTACTAAAGTAAACACCGATATAAAAATGCGTCATAGGTACATCATATAAGAAAGGAATAGTGATGAATATAACAACAAGGAGAATTGTTCAGAACTAGTGAATCCCAGCTAGGGGATGTCTGCAAACTTATTTATAAGTAACAAGAAAATTTGATACGTTCATTAAGTCCATATGGCTTTGTTGATTGGTGTCTGTATATCCAGTAATTTTCTCTTTGGAGTAAGTGTTTGTTGTTGTCTCTTCCCTCCACTTTATTGATAACCTCCAAAATGGTATATTTCAATTGGGAGATAGAATGTTTCATCTCATTGAAGTGGGTTGCAACTGTGGATTTCTGATTCATAGTACGAATGTTGGACTTGTGTTCATTTAAACGTATTTTAATTTTTCGCTCAGTTTTTCCAACGTAAGTTTTTCCACACGGACATTTGAGAAGGTAAACGCAATTGTTGGTGTCACAAGTAGCAGTAATCTGTAAATGAATTGTATGTCCTTTCATGGGATGTGTTATTTCTGTACCAGTTATTATGTTGTGACAATGATTGCAGTTATTGCATGGTCTGGTACCACGGGATTGAGGGTTCAATGTTCTGGGCTGTTTGAGAATTTCTCTCAGATTTTTGCCCCTGGTATAGGCAAAAAGCGGTAAAGATTTAAAAATGTCATTGAAATCTGTCTCTAGTTGTAGTAGCGGCCAATATTTGAGTACTGTGTTTTTATAGGTAGTGCTTACATTAGAGAATTTTGAAACCACAACCATCCGGTCGCTTTTGAGTTTTTGAGTGGTTTTCTTCAAAGTCTTCTCACGATTCATGGGTTGGACATGCGTTTTGGCCATTTCCAAAATCTGGTCTGGGTATCCTCTTGAGCGAAATCTTTCTGTCATTTCATTGATGCGTACCTCTGCCATGATAGGGTCTGATGTTATACGTTTGACTCTGAGTAGTTGTGATCTAGGTAGGTGTCTTTTTAAGGATGGTTGGTGGAAACTGGTGTAGTGTAGGATATTATTGCGATCAGTTGATTTTCTGAAAATATCTGTGGTTATCTGATTGTCTTTGAGGGTAATTTTTACGTCCAAAAAGTTGATCGAATTGGATTCAATGTTCCATGTGAATTTGATTCTGTCATTGACGTTATTTAAAGTATCAAGGGCTGTTTCTAAACTTTCTTTGGTATTCTTCCACAGGATAAATAAGTCATCTATGTATCGTACATACATTTTGAGATTGTTACTCCATTCGGGTTTCAACCATATGTTGGTGTGTTCGAACTCTCCCATGTAGATATTGGCGTAGACTGGCGCTGCGTAATTACCCATGCTGGTGCCCACTAGTTGCAAATACTAGTTGTCCTGGTGTTTGAAATAACTGTGGTATAATAAAAGTCATTAGTTCCATTAAGAAGATCTTCCTTTAAAACTTTGGAGGCAAGAAACGCCCGATACAGTGTGCCCTAAGGGATGCTATCTTATGATGTAGAGTCTGTCATGGAAGTCTTCCGTCAATGGGAAGCACCGACGCAGAGATATGTTTTTGAACAAATGTGTGTTTTCCTCTGTGAGGATTTGGAAGACAATGATCTGGAATACAACCCGCCCAAGTTGTGCCGTGTACGGTTCGAGTTTGGAGAGGGCATGATCGTAGGTCCAGATGTCGAGAGAGCGGTTGAGACATTGTTGTCATTTTGGAGTAAGGGGGGCAGTTCTCAGTCGTCATTTGAGCATGGCACATCCGGTAGGAAAAAGGCGCGACAGTACCCCATGAGAGAGGTTCCCCCACAATGGAGAGAGGGTGACGCAAATGCTCACCCACCTATTCTGCCACACTTTCAGCGGGTGTGGGTACATGTCCCATGGAGGTGAGCTGAAGTTTTAGCCCTTAAACAGACATTACCTGATCCCCGTAAAAATCCCGCAGGGTATTACAAAGAGTTGTCACAGACTGCAGGGTCATGTATCATGAATTTAGCCGATATCGATATGTTATTTGGGAATGTTGTTCCACAGCCTTTATGGGGTAAGATTCGTCATACAGATCATGATCAGGAGTTAGGTGACTCATGGGCTAATATTGCTGCTGCAGATGCCCGACAAGTTGGTGGTGCTAAGCCTGAGCCTTTAGTAGCTGAACTTCCTAGTAAAATAATTGATTACATGAAAACGATAATGCCTGCAATACGTGTAAATTGGGATAAGTTGTCTGCATTTAAGCAGAAGAAAGATGAAACAGTCTCAGATTTCTTCACCAGGTTTGAAGAGACTTTTGTCGACCACAGTGGTCAAGATATGAGCACAGAAGGTGGTCAGCGTTTGTTCGTCGATAAATTCGTGCACAATCTGCTTCCCGAGTTGTGTAAAAAGTTAAAAGATTCAGAGAGTTCATGGGCATTTTCCTCCTCAGCACAGATATTGCCTACTGCACAGTATTACGAAAATTGCGACAAAGACGAGAAAGATAGAGCAGAAAAGAAAACTAAAGAGTTGAAAACGAAGGTTTTGTTACAGCAAGCATATCCGCCACGTGGTGGTGGTGGCCAGAATAGTGGTGGTCAAAATAATAGTGGTCAGAGTAACTATCAGAATAATTATCAGCAGCCTCAACAGTATCAGAGGAGCTCGCAAAGAGTCGAGTATACTCAACCACGTGTCCCTGTAGGCCCCAATCAGTGTTTATATTGTAAGGAAGAGGGTCATTTCAAGTATAGTTGTCCTATTTTATTACAGCGTGCAAATGGTGCTTCTGGTGTAAGAGGTCGAGGTGTTCAACAAGCGTCTAGAGGTAGAGGACGTGGAAATTTCCCCCAGAACACACAGTCTCTTCCACCTCAAAATTCGATGAATAGGTTTGATCAGCAGAATAACGCATCTGGTAGGACAGCTCAGTACTATACTGATGATTACTATACAGAAGATGAGCATTGGGAAGGTAATGATTGCTAGGACAGCCATAGACAAAGAGAGGGAGTTGTTTCAGTTCCAGTAGATCAGAGTGGACCTTACGTTGAGGTGATTACATCAGGTGTGTCAGAGCCTTTTCTGTTGGATACTGGTGCTACAAAGAGTTCTATTATGCACTCCAAACTCCCTGGAGCACCTTTGTCTGGCGAAATGAACGTTTCGGTAGGTTTTTCTGGCGCCCCAGTTAGAAATCCGATTTCTGACCCTTTGTCCCTTTCTGTTGGACCTTGTGAATTCGAAACACCCCTTATTCTGACAACAGGTTGTGGTGAAAACTTGCTAGGATTAGATTTGCTAAAAAGATTGTATGCGACTTTGTACTGTTCTCCTTCTGGAGTACAACTTACACTGGGTAAGAAAGTGGTTTCTCCAATGTATTTGTCGAGAGACAAACTTCCAACAGAATTGTCATCTCTCCCTAATATTCTTTGGGCTACTGGTCCTAATGATGTAGGTCTTTTGGAAATACCACCATATGTTGTAACATTGAAAGCCAATGTTAGAATGCCACGAATTCCCCAATATAGAATTTCTAGTGAAGGTGAAAAAGCTTTGCTAGCGATCGTTTACGAACTGATTGAAAAAGATGTGATTGAAGAGACAAGAGGCAACGTTTGCAATAGCCCTGTTCTGCCTGTTTTAAAACGAACTGATCCCTCTCAGCCACCTGTGTACAGATTTGTGATTGATCTTAGGTCAATAAAATAGTTGTACCACAATTTCCAGTTGTCCCTGACATTACTGCATTATTGACTATGATTCCAGCTTCTGCCACCTGGTTTTCGGTGATTGACTTGAAGAATGCTTTCTTCAGCATCCTGATTGCTGAAGAGAGCAGGGATATTTTTGCCTTCAGTTTAGGAGGTCGCAGCTTCCGCTTTAAACGCGCTCCCCAGGGCTACTGTGAAAGTCCATCAATATATAGTCAAGCTTTAAAAACACAGCTTGATACGATTGTTTTACCTGAAGGTGCTACCCTTATTCAGTATGTGGATGATTTGCTTGTTGCTGCAGATACTGAAGAAATATGTAAGAAAGCCACGTTGTCATTGTTGCGTCATCTGTGTGATTTGCATCACAAGGTGTCCCTTTCCAAATTGCAATATTGTTGACAAGAAGTGACCTAGTTAGGTCATCTCTTATCGAAGGAGGGAAGGAAACTGACCCCAGAAAGAATTCAGGCAATAGCGAAATTGAGTGTGCCAAGAACACAGAGAGAAGTGCGTGCTTTCTTGGGCATTACATCGTACTGTAGACAGTGGATTCCAAATTTTTCGTTATTAGCCAAACCTTTGGTGGCATTAACGTGTAAAGATACACCCAATCCCATTCCCTGGTTTGAAGAGTGTCAGAAAAGTTTTTCTGAATTGCGCACAGCATTATGTTCTGCTCCTGTGTTGGGTACCCCCAACTACAGTAAGCCCTTTACATTGTATGTCCATGAGAAGGAAGGTTGTGCATTGTCAGTTTTGACTCAGTTGTTTGGGGACAAACAGCGTCCATGTGCATATTTTTCGTCGACTTTGGATCCAGTAGCTAGAGCGTTGCCAAGTTGTTTAAGAGCCACAGCGGCAGCAGCTGTTTCTATTCGACAGTCTGCTGGTCTAGTAATGAACAATACACTAGTCGTGATGGTACCACATGCAGTAGACACGTTGTTAAATAGAACCAAGACACAGCACTTAACTAGTGCTCGATTGTCAGGTTACGAATTAACATTGTTAGCTAGTCATGTGCACATAAAAAGGTGCAACACTTTAAACCTAGCTACGTTGTTGCCAATTGAAGAGGAATTAGATGCTTCAGAACAGCATGATTGTTTTCTTAGAACAGAAGAAGAAACGAAAGGGAGAGTAGATCTCTACGATACTCCTCTTGCTGAATGTGATGGTACATTGTGGGTGGATGGTTCATGCTTCAAGCTCCCGAATGGTGACACGACTGCAGCATATGCTGTCACGACTTTGCATACAATTGTTGAAGCTGCACGTATTCCACATAATTCAGCTCAAGCAGCAGAATTGATTGCACTTACCAGAGCATGTGTGTTGTCTAAAGGAATGAAAGTGACTATCTATACCGATAGCCAGTATGCATTTGGTGTGGCTCACAGTTTTGGACGATTGTGGAAAGAACGTGGGTTCCTGACTTCGCATGGAGCTAAGATTCAGCATGGTCAGTTGGTGAATGAGCTTCTTGAATCACTGACCATGCCTCTGCAAGTGGCGATTGTGAAATGTAGTGCTCACAAGAAGGTGACTGATGATGTTGGTCGTGGAAATGCATTTGCTGACGAAATCGCGAAAGAAACTGCAAGGAACGTGATGAGCCGAATGTATGTTGCAGGCCCTGCAAGATGGGTTGGTGATGTTGGAATGTGTGAGGACACGATAGAGAGTGTGAAGTCTATTCAAGCTGAGGCTACAGAGAAAGAGTTGAGCATGTGGAGAGAAAGTACGGGTAGAATGGATGCAAATGGCTGTTGGATTGAATTGTCAGAGCATCAGAGATGGTTGTTACCCGATGCATATGTGCTTGCAGTGGTTACAATGGCTCATGTAATAGCTCATATCAGCGTAAAAGGGATTTGCAAGTTGTTGGCTCCAGTATGGCAAAATTCAGGAATTCCCAAGTGTGCAGAGAATGTTGTCAAGAATTGCATGGTGTGTCTGAAACACAATCCTGGTAGGGGAACCCCAACTCCAGCTGGTCATTTTGCACCTCCTACGTATCCATTTGAGGTTTTGCAGCTAGATTTCATCCACATGGAGAGGTGCAACAATTTAAAATACGTACTCGTTGTTGTTTGTGCCTTCTCAAGATGGGTAGAAGCATACCCCCTAAAAGACAATACTGCCTTATCCACAGCTAAAGCCCTTGTGAAAGAGTTCTTCCCCAGGTTTGGAATGCCTAGAATGGTCTGGAGTGATAATGGAAGTGAATTTGTGGGTCGTGTGATGAAGAGAGTGTGTGAAGGGCTAGGTATCCAACAAAGGTTCCACGCTGCAAATCACCCCCAATCAGCTGGATTAGTAGAATGTTACAATGGCACGCTTAAGTTGAAACTGGCCAAAATTCAAGCGAGCACAGGTCTTAAATGGCCTGACGCTCTGCCCTTAGCACTCTTGTCTACCAGAATGACTGTGCATTCGCGAGTGAAACTTAGTCCCTATGAGATAGTTTTTGGCCGCCCGGCCAATATATGGGGAGTGCCTAGACCCACCAAGTTCAGCGAGATCGAACACCCTGTTTTGCTTGATTATCTGTATGAATTGACGGCTAAATTGCGTGTTTTGCATCAACAGGTTCACGACACCCTGCCTCCGGTCTCCGAGACTCCAGGTCACGCAATCGACCCTGGTTCCTGGGTCCTTGTCAAGAACTTCCAGAGAACCAAAAACGACCAGCCCAGGTGGACCGGACCGCACCTCGTCCTTCTTTCCACAAGATCGGCTGTTCGAGTGGAGGGGAAGGCAAACTGGATCCACGGGGTCCATTGTAAAAGGGTACCCCTACCTCTGCCGTATGACCAGTGGGTCCAGAAGGGTGTCGCCGACTCAGAAACTGAAACTGTACCACGCTTTCTGCCCTTCAGTGATGCACGAGTAAAAGGAACATTTACTGAACAAGAGAGCGAGAACATTCTGCAACCAGCTGTATCACCGTCAATTCCATTGAACACTACAGAGCCTGAACTCCTGTTTCAGGATCAGACAGTACCCGCGAAAAAAGCGCTATAATTTGAGGCCAAGACCTATGGACAAATAAACAAAACCTTTTTTTTTCACCTCCAAGTACTATTTTTGAAAGTGCAGCTCTCCCATCTGAGAAACTTGCTCATTTTTGTTTTTCGAACCGCCATCCGGGTTCCGCTGCTAGGGCCGCGATTGCCCAAAGTCTTTGGGGTGCAGCTGATGACGTTAGGTCGGCAGTTGTGGTTGGTCTAAGGGAGTTGCCCTGGACTGACAGAAGCATTCCTTAGCAGAATCAACCTCCCATCGTGGGCAGCACTTTAGAGAAGATGGAGTTTCTCGAGATGGAGAGACCTGCCAAGGAAATGAACTTTAAACACAAGATTTGTAATATAATGACAAAGAAAAGCTTTTTGATATTGTGCATTTTTATGCTATTCAGTGTGATGATATTTTTAATAAGTTATGTGTTATTCTCTTTTCGAGTAACATTTGCACCCACTACATCGCCCATACCTCCTCCTTCTACTGTTTCCCCACACTCTTTTCAACCCCTTCCTGAACACGAATCAGCTAGGAGATTAGAGTTTATTAATAACTCCTTTGTTCAGCTCTTGCACCAACACCAACTTGTAATGAACACAACTAACTGTTGGGTGTGTGGTCTTATGCCTCACACAACGGATAAAGGTATCCCTTATCTGGTCCTGCCTTTCAGCCACAATGGTTCTGTGTGGGCATACAGAACAATGTTCATATACGCACATGAAGTCTACCCCCTACGTTCTGTAACAGACAATCCTAAAAATAGTGCTCTAGTTAAGGGTATAGTAGACATGATTAAGGAAGGTATTTCTTATGAGACTATCCCGAGAGATGAGACACTAGTATACATAGGATGGAACATAACCGGATATGGAGCTACTCTGAGTGAGAAACAGCAAGCTAAGAGATCTTCCCCGATTTGGATTGTACCCCATCAGGGTCATCTGTGTCTGCAAGGTAATGGCACGAATCCCAGAGCTCAGTTAGGGAAGAGTATCTGCACTAAAACGTATGTTTTTGCAGCCCAGACTTCCCCTTCGTTTTTAGCAGCTAAGGGTACCTATTTCATCTGCCATGATAGAGCCTATACATGGTTGCCCCCTGACTTTTCGGGCTCATGTTTTGTTTCATTCCTGTTGCCTCCCACCTACACAGCAGCGGCAGATTACCACAAGATAAGGCTAGTTAGAGGTGTCTTGAGTGAAGAAGCACTGCAGGTCAAGAATTTGGGGACTTTGCAAAGGGTTTTCTGCCGTTCTGGGGATCCATGGCTAACAGCAGGAACATAAGGCAATTGACCAGGGTAGTTGAGTCCACCGTGATTGAAACTGCTGGTGCCCTTAGTAACTTGACTGCTGAGCTCCAGTCGGATCGTCTTATGACCCTTCAGAACAGGGTCGCTTTAGATGTCATACTTGCAGACCAAGGTGGGGTATGTAGATTGATCCAATCGAGTTGCTGTGTTTTCATCCCAGATAACGCTCCAACAGTGTACCAGGCCATCTCTAAACTGCATAAGATTTCCGAATCTATTCATGTAGATAAAGGAGATTGGTCATTTATGGGGTGGTTCTGGGAACTGATATCCGGTTGGGGATGGAAAATTCTGATGGTCATTGGGATGGTCTTAGCCATTCTTTTCCTGTTCTGTCTGTGCGTGCAGTGTGCTCCTGCAATATGTGGCCTCTGTGTCACATCATGTGTAAGGAAGCCTGTATCAAGAGACTAACTAAGTACTAGAATGATGTTGCAGCAACATCTCAATGAATTTAGAAATATAGATCTGGACTCAGATTAGCATGAGGATAGATTAATTGCCTATGTAAGGGCAAAAGGAGGGATTGTAGTACTGAAAAGTCTGGACTCGAGAATTAAACTTCATCATAGCATGACGATTTTTATATCAAAAGACCGAGAATGGCTAGTACACTATGTACAAACATTTTCGTCAATTTCGAGTGACGATTTCACCTCGAAATCGTCATTTTCGTTCTGAACCCTTGGCTTCCATTTTGTATGCGGCAGCCATTTTATGAGTTGCCCTTTACATAGGCTTATGATACAGCTAAATTCGATCCCAAAGGACACGTACACCTTAATTAACTTTCCTGTGACCTGGGCAAGTTGGAACCATTGCCCCAGGCCGAACCTGTTTGGTCAGTTCCTCTCCCAGTGGCCGAATGAGATAGCATCAAGGCTCAACAGGCCATAAAACCTTTTCAACACACACACACACCCTGCCGAATCTTGCTCACACCTGTCCCTGCTCTTTTCTCGCACTTGCTTTATGATGGGGAGGTGCCCGTTTTTATTGGGGGTCCACCGGTATCTGATGAAATGTTGGGCCTTGTCGGGTGATTTCTTGTGGGCTGGACGAAGTGAAATATGGACATGTCATCATGACTCTGCTTTTCCTTTGTAACAAAGAAATGTGAATAGTATACTGTAAATTCGAAGAATGTTTGCCTAAAGCACAATATTTCGTATAAAAAGAGAAGCCTGACTTTGTGAAGTTGAGCAGTCTCCTGAGAATATACATCCCGTGTGTTGTACTTCTAGGACGCTTGTTTCTTGGTTGCAGCCAATAAAATCGATCCTTGACTTCACCTAGAAGACTCTGAGTTTCTGTGGTCTGAATCAGGAAAGAACCCGAGGTATTTGGGTGTACCCTGGCACCGCTGGGTTACCGGTTCAGTACCGGTTCTGAAAAACCCAGTACCTCAGGGGCTCGAATGTACAGTTAAAATCCCCACCCACTATAATTTTAGATGATGGAAGGCAATTGGCTAATGCCAAATCTAAACACGATAGTGTGGGTGAGGCTGTGTCCCCCGGTGTCCCTCTGGAGTAGACATTGAATAAATCAAACCTGCACACCTCATTTGGTCCCCTAATTGAAAGATGTAGGATGTCCGTACATGCTGAATTGTGACTAACAACTTCCCAGTTCAAATCATTTTTAATCCAGGCCAACAAGCCTCCCGCTGGCCTGCCCCTCCCACAGCTTGAGGCGGGGGAGAAGAAGGTTGAATACCCTGATTTATGTAATGGGGACAGGCTCCAAGTCTCTTGGAACAGACACACATCGAACTTCCCAATGAAATTGTGCCATTCCGGTAAGGCCATCTTCCTTTTTAGCCCCGCCACATTCCAAGATAACAAATGAACAACCCTACAACCTGTAACAGACACATCAGGGGCCCCCTTGTTCCCACTCCTCCCCCAAGCAATGGACTTTGGGCTGGTCTCCACATGTTTAGTTATATTTAGGGTTACATTTTTGCCAACCTTGGAGCCCGGACACAATACCTCTGTGGTAGCTGTAGTTACGCTACTAACTGTGAGATTGGCTAATATAGGGTCCAGTTTCCCCGTATCAAGAGAACTGGTTTCACTTGAAGACACTTGAACTATACCCCCTAAGCTGGTATCAGATGATCGACCACCCATATATACCCTCAACTGTGATCTTCAATTGCAGTCTTCCATGCCTGATAGCACAGAAAACCTATTCCCTGACTCCAAAGGTGTAAAGGGTCTCAAATGGTCCATTCTCCTGCTGCTGTTCCTATTATATCTCGGGGGTACAGTATTCCACCCGAAGGGCTCGACCACATGTGCAGGGTAATGACCGTGAAGTGCATACCTAGTGTTATGTAATGGCAGGGGGTTTAAATGGGTGGGAATCAGCCCATTTGAAAAGGATGGGGGGAACACCAAAGATCTAGGATAAAAGTATGTCAGGGCCCGTGGGGTAATGCAGTTGTCACCACTTCCCATGGGCCAATTTAATATGTGATCCACTGCACGCGGGTCTCTAAAATTAACTACCACCAAATCGCCCTCAATGTCTTTACATCTACTGCCCAGCCAGGTGAGTCGCCTAACGTGCACTATCTCACCATCAATATTGTGTGAGATGGGTCTATATGTACCCAGCCAATGCATGATTTTGTTCTTCAGCTGGGCAAACCCTTCTCTCTTATTGTCTAATAGTGGTGGAACCCCCGTTAGAACAACTACAAAAGGCACAGCTTGTGGAGGTAGTTCCACTTGTGGTCCTTTATTCACTGTGGCTCTAGTGTGTCTAGCACTTCCCCGTTCCTCCCAAGTGTTCCCTGTGGGAGCCGTTGCCAAACCCCTTGGCAATTCAGTAACCGGGACTCCTACCAGCTTTTGAGGCTGTAGCTTTTGCTGGGTAGAATCGCCCCTACTAGAAGGCTGTGGAGTGGCTTTGATGATTTGGGATGGAACTTTAGCGACATTAGTAGAGGGTAACATGACCAAGGTTGCTGGCGGAGCAGCCATACCTACCTGGGCCTTAGGAGGAGTAACCTTACTACTTATGGCGGTCTCTAAGATCGTAAGTCTAATCTCCACCCTCTTTAAACTCTCTAAAATGGGCTGAAGGAGAGATCTGAATAAATATTCCAAATTTCCCTGTGGAATTGTGAGGGGTACTACATTCAATTGTGTCTCCAGAGGGGCTGGGTCAGGCTCAGTGATATTAATATCCGTGACAGGTAGTGGAAGTGCTAGGGGCAATGGCCGGATTGAGGGACTTTCTGGCACCTCCACTGGCGCCGAGACAGGTTTATTAGCGGGCTTTGAAGATTTGCCAAAATCAGAGTGGCTAGTTTTAGTTTTAGACAGCCCGCCCCCCATCTTCCGTCTTCTTTTACTAGGGGGTGGGCCATGGGTTTTTGCCAAAGCTGGATGCTTCGGCTTCATCCTTAACAGCTTAACACAAGTGGGGGTCTGGGTAGTTAAGTCGACAGCCGTACAACTTGGAATTGAAGGGGGGGAAGCACTAACAATCTGGTCAGTAGGAACACCAAGAATGGGGGTGGAGTCCCGCAGCAGCAAAGGGACACTATCCATTGATAATAAATCTTCATTACTACTACTTGGGCTTCCTCCCTCCTGGGCTGCGATGTAGGGTGTGGGGTCTACAAACAACCTATTTTTCAAGCCTTAAACCGAGCGTCGGCGCTCAGCCCTATGCTCTGCCAACAGGTTTTCCCTGTCACCATCAGTCGATACCCTGGAGAAGTAATTATCCAGTGTCCCATTTCTAGACCCCCCTGACTTGTCAGTGGTGGCAACCTCGGGAATCAGGGCCATGCCCATCAATTGTTCAGGGGCCACACGTGGAAAACGGTAGCGGAGGTAAGAGGGTAGGCCCAGCCCAGCCTCCTCTGGCCTACGAGGGCCTCAGAGGGCCCGCCCTCCCGCGCACTCACGTGCTGCGGGATTCGCAACTGTTTATGTGAACCGTTGGTGAAGGAGTGGGCGGGGCGATCAGGGAGAGCGGGCCAGGTGTGGTGGCCTCGGGGTTGCCGGGACTCCTGGGATATCGAGTCCCGATCCCAGCGCTCGCAGCCCTGCAGCCCAGACGCACACCCACAGCTGCCTCCAGAAGTCCGGTCCAGACTCAGTGGTGGTGAGTGACGATGCGGGACCCGCGAAGCGGGTTCTGCGAGGAGTATGATGATCCTGGTAACCCGCTAGTTTAACAGCTTAGCAGCAGAGTCAGTAACAAAGTAAGGCGTCCCCCCTACTTTTCTGTACTGAATCCGTGAATTACATTTTTATGATTTGACTAACAGATTTGGCCCGATTGCCGAGATATCTAGCCGTTCTTTTAACCTCATTCGACAATTAGACCCTCATTATGAGTGGCCTGTTAAAATCCACAGAATTTCTCCCATTGGAATTAGCATTACCGTGGGCCTGGTTAGTTATGGAGGTGAACATTTCACAGATTAGAGGGGAATGATACACGAAATTCGTTTTTTAGGGTTGATTCTCATGTTTCCCCTATTTTTTCATAAGGCGATGTCAGGTACCCTCACTTATCAAAATCACCATGTGAAACACCATAAGTTGGATTTCTGATGGGCCCAGTACCTCCTGTTACAGTGAAGGTGGGCGACCCAACAAATTATAAATTATACCATTTTATTAAATACCTGAAAGACCTCAGTCAGCTCTAGGGTCCTTGTCTTTTTTCACCCATTTCCTCCTTTTTCTTGTCTTTTGCCTAGGTTGCTAGGATATTCTTTGGATGCCTCACTGAAAAACTAGGTACATGACTCCTCTTCCTACGCTACCCCCTCTGCCCCATTTGGGGTCCTACCCTCCTCAGCTTTACTCCCCTATCGCTTAATGTGCTCCCCATTCCCAGTCTACCGCTCCTCCGCTTACTGTTTCACCCTGCATTTGCATTGTCAATACGCAATGGTAAGCTAACTATCGCTCCTCTTCCTTTTACCAGGGCCCCCTGCTAATTGGGTTACCTTTCCTCTCCCACTCTCAAATATCTACAGCCTGAACCTTTTTGTTCCCTCAACTGCTTCCTCCTGTGCACCACATTCATCATGGTACAAAATACTTATCATGCCTGTAACCCTTTTGTTCAATCAGGCATGAACTCTTTTAAAGATTATCTACCCCCCAACCTTTCGATAAATGCGAAGAAGACCTTTAACCACAACCTCCTCAAACGCTGGCCCGAAACTCTTATATTGGAAACATATATCTCCAGTAAGGACGCTACAGTGACAGACCTCATCTTCTACACCAACAGAAGAGTGCAGTGGAGAAAGGCCCACACTTCTTTGCTTCGTTCCAAATTGCTGACCAAAACTCTGCACGGCTTTCGTTTAACCATGCTTCCATTCCCAGCCTTTAAGGCTGAGCTGACTGTTTCCCTTTACAATAATGGTAATGTCCTTATTCATGCCTCGGACCTGAACCTCAAACGATTTAACTATGCCTTCCTTAGGATTAAGAACACACTAACAACCCTTACACTCGCTGCCAGACTGGGCCACCCATATTTTATGCTCCCTAGTTGATAGATGAGCCCTCCTCCCCTAATCCCGTGATCCAATCTGTAAACACGCACCCCACAGATCTACCCAACTTAACAGAGGTTATTTTTACTCCCCACACCTCGAACCCGAACAACCCCTTTCTGTCTTGCGCAGATGTGGGTTTTATCTGACCTGAGTATCACCCACCTTTCGGCTGTCTCCACCACTGTTCCTCCTATACCCTGCCTTCCATCTTATCCTCAGTCCCCTGCGTCACCCACTGCTCGCTCCAACAACGGGGGTGATGGACACCCTACCAACTCTAACAGGCAGGTAGGCTCGAATTTTCTTCCCTTAGGCCCTGGATCTTCCAACTACTGGGCCCGGAACCTGGTTGTTATCTCCTGTCCGCTGACCAATAACAGACACTCACCCACACACTCAATACATTCTTCACCCTCTACCTTTCCTAATTCCACCCTGCCTTTCCCTATTCCCCCTCCAGGCCCTGATTCCTGTCTCAAGCATGATTTTATCTCCCTCTGTAACTATGCCAATGGTCCTTTGCAACCCTCTATTACCCCTCTCACGGCTGAACCAGTCCTACCTTCGCTTGCTAGTCCTGCAAATAAGAGCATTAACATTCCCTACCTTGAGGAGAAGATTGCTGATCTCAGCATGATCTCTTGGTTGTCAAAGAGATGGTGCAAAGCATACTTCAGTTCTCATTGAAGATGGAGAAGCGTTGGGTCTCATCCCCCGCTCAGAGGAATGCTACTTACAACTCACAGAATCATTTCTACTCAGTTAACAACCATCCCACTTTCTGCTCCTATCTTAGTTCTAGCTGGAGCTCTAGGCCTTTACCTGATCATCAATCTGGGCCCCCAGGGCCTTACCTCAGCTATCTAAAGAGGACATTCTCACCCTTCTTTTGTCTTACACTGACTCGAAGACGGTCTCCTTCTCCAACTCTACTCTCAACATCCCCTCCATCATTGTTGACCCTGACTGGGAACAGAGTCTTAAGTTCAGAAATGTGAACAAAGAAAACCTATTTCACATAGCCACCTCTCTTCAAGAAGTGGTCACTTCCAATCTGCACGTCAAATCGATGCTACTCAACTGTAGATCAGCTGTGAAACATGCAGCTGATATTTCAGAGCTCATCATTGCGCAAAACCTGGACCTTCTGATCATCACTGAAACATGGTTCAATGATACTTCTTCCTAAGTTCTTGACATCCTAATCCCCCCTGACTACTCCATTCTCAGAAGTGATCGACTTGGTAAAACAGGGGGGGGCATTGCTTGCATTCATCGCTCCAACCTCTCAGTAAAACAATCTCCATATGCTGTGCTATCCTCCTGTAAACAACAAGTCACTGAAATCTGGAACAAAGGCAAAAACATTTGTGTGCTGCACTCGATCTTTCACCCTCCTGGTGACAATCTGGTCTTCATAGGGCAAATCATGGTGATCATTAGCTCAAGCTCGGATCAACTCTGCCACATATTCCTTGGAGACTTTAACCTTCATTGGAATGACACAAATGATCCTATTGTATTTTCCTTTAAGACTTTCCTCTCTGACCTTAACCTCTCACAGCTCTGTAAAGGTCCTACACACAATAAAGGCGCCACTCTCGACCTTATCATTGTCAAAGACAACATCATAGAAAAAGGCGATATCTTACCCTCTGACTGGTCTAATCATTTTCAAATTCCCTTCCTCATCTTAGATAAGGGCTTGGATTGACAGGGTCAACCCCTTAAAGCGAAACAACTGACTCGCAATATGAGAGACCTCAACATCAATATGCTAACTTCAATCACCAAAAACAGACTTCAGCCCCCCTAATATGACCAATCTTGATGATCTTTCTGATCATTACATTAACACGCTGTCTAACATTCTTGACTCTATTGCACCAAAGCAGCTCAAAAAGATTCCAGTCAAACTTTCCAAACCGTGGTTTAATGGTCCCCTAAATGATGAACGGCACAATCATAGACTCTCTGAGAGACTCTGGAGAAACACGTCCTCCACCACAAATCTCACTCAACTTAGAAAAGTGAGAAGCTACTAAAACAAACACATCCGCCTGGTGAAAAAAGACCACTTCAGAACTCAATTGGATGGAGCCAAAAATAGACCCAAAAAACTCTTTGAAATCATTAAGGAACAATCAAACCAGTCTTCCAACCAGATCTCCACTCTGACATCCCTGCTCCCTAGTGGTGATGATTATACAGCTCACTTCTCTGAAAAAACAAGGAAAATAGAGTTTGAGCTATTATTACCTGTCACCCCAACTTTGTTACATAAGAAACCTGCGCAGGATCAGTGGAGCTGGCAGAATCCTTGACAATATCCTCGCCTTTGGGCTGCTCTCTCAAAAACAACACCTCTTGGAACAGGTTTCTCCTACCAGATTGCACTGAGCTCCTTCACAACATGGCATCCCTTAAATCCTCCAACCATTTTGGTGATCCTTTACCCGCTAAGCTCTATAAAGATTTAAACTCAGCCATTCCCCCTCTTTGGTCCAGAATCCTTAATGAATCCCTTGTACAGGGAAAGATTCTGGACTGCATAAAGGTTGGGCAAGTTACTCCCATTCCTAAGAAGCCCAATGCGGACCTATCAGATCCAAACAGCTCCTGACCTATAATCAGCAGTATGACTCTAGCTAAATTGATTGAAAAATGCGTCCATTCGCAGCTCTGCAACCACATTGAGAAACATTGAGAAATATCAACTCCTTGACCCTCATCAGTAAGGTTTCAGATCAGGGCATAGTACTGAAACAGCACTAACGCACATTGTTGATGAGGCCTTGAGAGCCCTTGACCAAAAAGTCCCTTGTCTCCTGATCCTTCTGGACTTGTCCTCAGCCTTCAATACCATCAAACATGATAACCTGATTGATCTTCTTCAACATAGGATGAGTTTATCGGGCCCGTTCCTAAATTGGTTTGCCTCCTTTCTGCACAACCGTATGCAAAGGATCAACGTTTAATATTCCCTTGCTTCCAGTAGCCTTTTAATGATTGGAGTCCCCCAAGGATTCACGCTCTCGCCCACTCTATTCAACCTTTTTATGGAGCCACTTGCTGTCATTCTGAACCGAGCGAACATTCAATACCTCATGTATGCAGATGACATGCAACTGTACCTGAAGATCTCCTCTCAAGAGGACATAAAAACATTAAATGCTGCACTTGCACAAACCCAACAATGGTTAGCTCAGAACCATCTCCTACTAAAAACCCTCAAAACAGAATTTCTGTTGATCTCCCCACCCAATCACTTGGCTCCTACCCTTGACTGGATTATCCCTAAATTGCAATATGGGCTGGTGACACCTGCTGAACTTCGCAAAGCTAGCTGGGCTCCACTCAGCTACCGTGAATGCATCAGCTAGACTTATAACAGGCTTGAGAAATTATGACCACATTTCCCCCGACCATCTGCAGCTAAATTGGCTATCTTTTGAAGCCAGAATCCGACTCAAGATAGCTTGCTGACCCATAAAGCCATACACAAGAACACCCTGTACTACCAAGCACATAAGCTTGAACTATCGGGCGCCAGCCAGAACCTCAGAAGTAAGCCCACCCTCCTCTTGAAACCTCCAAAATTCAAAAAGAAGAACAAAAGTTACTTACCTGTAAACTGTGGTTCTCCAGTATTGGTGTCTTTCATAGATTCACATGCTTGAATAATTCCCCGTCGTCGAAGTGGGAATCCCACGGTACATAAAATAGTAGTAAGAAACATATATACATAAAGTACATACCTATATATATATAATATACATATAAATAGATATCAAAATATATCTAAAAGAAATAAAACCTTAGAGTATCATAGAACAACATTGGCCCATAGAAAGCATGGAGACAGAGTTCACTTTAGTAGCATATCCATGTCATTATAATAGTCCACATTCCAGCCAATCAGGCTGTAGCACCCTCTAGAACCTTCTCCTCAGAAGCTCAAGCCCTCAGATTTTCATAGCACAAGAGTGACTAAAAGTGTATGAGGAGAAGAGAGCCTCTGAGGGGAGGAAGGCTGGGTCGCATGTGAATCTATGAAAGACACCAATACTGGAGAACCACAGTTTACAGTCAAGTAACTTTTGTTCTTCTCCAGTATTAGGGGTGTCTTTCATAGATTCACATGCTTGAATAAGAATAGAAAGCAGTACGCCATAATACTCAAAGTCATAAAAGGTAATAAAGAAAAGGCAGTGATATAAATACACATTTGCAACATTTACAATAATGCACAAGAAAACCTTTTATGACAGGAGGCGGGAAGCAACAGAGGCTCACCTTTATTTGAAGAGATTTCGCAGCACCGCTTGACCCACAGCAGTGTCTGCAGCGTCAGCTGTCTCCAGACAGTAGTGCCTCGTGAATGTGTGCCTGCTGAACCACGTTGCCGCCCTGCATATCTGATGAAGAGGCACTCCAGCAAATAGGGCCGTAGAGGAAGCCACCGCCTTTGTCGAGTGTGCTCGCACCAGAGCGGAAAGAGGCTTGCCAGCCTGTTGATGGCAGTAGGAGATGGCAGAAGAAATCCATCGAGCAATGATTTGTTTAGTCACAGGATGTCCTTTGCGCAGCCGTCCATAGGCCACAAAGAGCTGGTCCGATTTTCGAAAGGCAGCAGTGCGTTGGATATAGAATTTGAGGCATCGTTTCAGGTCCAGGGAATGAAGAGTACGCTCAGTGGGAGACTGAGGGTTAGGGAAAAAAGTTTTGAGTAGTACAGGTTCGTTAAGGTGGAAGTCTGAAAGGACCTTTGGTATAAACTTAGGGTTTGTACGTAGTACAACAGCGTCCTTTGAAAACTGAAGAAATGGTGGCTGAATGGTAAAAGCCTGCATGTCGCTCACTCGCCTTGAGAACGTGAGTGCGAGAAGGAGAGAAACTTTCCAAGTAAGGAATTTTAGATCAGCTGAATGGATAGGTTCAAATGGCGGCTTAAGAAGCTGGGCTAAGACAAGATTCAGACGCCAAGAAGGTGGAGGACGCGGGACAGGTGGAAACATCCGGAAGAGACCTTTAAAGAATTGACGAATGGTCCGAGAGGAGTACAGGGATGTGGAACCATCATGTCAAAAACGGAAAGGGCAGCCAGGAAGACCTTGAGAGTGGAATGTGAAAGTCCCGACTTAGCCAAAATGAGGAAGAAAGGCAATATTTGCTATGGGGTGGCGAGCTTAGGATCAATGTTCTCCGAGTGGCACCAAACACAAAACCACCTCCATTTCAATTTATAGGTTTTGATGGTGGAAAATGCCCGTGCATGAGCAAGGACTTTTCTGCAGTCAGGATCAAATTCAGATTGGCAAACACGTGGTGCTCAGGTTCCAAGCGTGAAGCTGGAGAGATGCCGGGTCTGGATGGCAAATCTGCCCGTGGTTCATGGTGAGAAGGTGCGGCAGGGGGCAGAGAGGGATCGGATCGCACTGGGAAAGAAGAAGGAGATCCGTGAACCACGGTCGACGCGGCCACCTGGGCACAATCAACAGAATCTGACAAGGTTGAGTTCTCATCCTGAGCAGGAGGCGAGGTAGAAGAGGGATCGGCGGAAAAGCGTACATGAATCCTTTCGACCAGTTGATCGAAAATGCATTTCCGCCTGACCCTTTGTGGGGATGCCAGCTTGCGTAACGTAGGCATTTGCGGTTGAGCGGAGTCGCAAAGAGATCCAGCTCCGGCTGGCCCCCCCGGCGAAAGACATACTCCAGAGTTGGCTGATGGAGTTCCCACTCGTGATTGTTTGTGGCCGATCGACTGAGAGAGTCTGCAAGGGCATTGGAGACGCCCGGTATGTGAACTGCAGTTAATTGGACTCGATGTTGTATTGTCCATTCCCAGATTTGTTGTGCCTGTCTGGAGAGCAGAAGAGATCTCGTACCCCCTTGCTTGTTGAGGTAGTGCATACTGGTGGTGTTGTGCGTACGCACCAACAGAGACTCCCCTTCCACCAGCAGACAAGATGATTTCAGGGCGAGGAAGATGGCCAAGAGTTCCAGCCGATTGATGTGCCACTGGCGCTAGTCCGCAGTCCACTTGCCGTTGACTGATAACCCTTTGAGGTGCGTACCCCAACCCTCTAAGGAAGTGTCTGTCATAAGGGTAAGCGTGGAGGCTGTTTCCTGAAACGTACGCCCTGTCACAATGTTCGGAAGGTGAGCCCACCATTCCAGTGCGCCTTGAATGCGAGGGGTCAGGAAGACTTTGTCGTTGAATGACCCTGAGACTTGCCTCCATTGTTTGTCCAATTCTTCTTGGAGAACTCTCATGTGTAACCTGCAATTGGGGATTAGCGGTATGCAGGACGAGGTCATGCCCAGAAAGGATTTTAACATTCGGACAGAAACGGGCTTTCTTGAGCGTAGAAGAGCCACCAATTTGCAATGTGATCTTGGCGCTCTTGAGAAATAAACACCTTTGCTAGATGAGTGTCGATCAATGCTCCCAGAAAGACTCTTTGCTGCGCTGGATGGACATGCGATTTCTCGTGGTTGATGGAAAGACACAATGTTTTGAAGACTGACAGGCAAGTCTGAGTGTGTTGCTGTGCTGCGAGAAAGGTCTGTGCCTTTATCAAGCAGTCGTCCAAATAAGGGTAGATTTGTTTACCTTGTATGCGTAGATACGCTGCAACCAGAGCCATGATCTTTGTGAAGACTCTCGGAGCGGAACGAAGGCCAAAAGGCAGAACGTTGAATTGGAAGTGTTTTGATCCAACCTTGAAACGGAGGTACTTTCTGTGTCTTTGATGGATTGGCACATGAAAATATGCATCTTGAAGGTCAATTGTGGAGAGGAACTCTCCGGGGTTCAGGAACTGCAAAATTTCCAGCAAGGTCAGCATTCGAAATGTTTGGGATTTGATTAACTTGTTGAGGGCTCGGAGGTCCAATATCGGGCGACACTCCTCTGATTTCTTCCTGATAAGAAAAAAGCGGGAATTAAAGCCCGTCCCCTGTTGTAATCGAGGAACCACTTCGACTGCTCTCTTTTGGATCATAACTGCAACCTGTGCAAACAGTTCCTTTAAGTGTGCTGGTGGGGGACCAGAGTGCGGGTGGTTGGGTGGAAACTTGAGAAATTCCAGAGCGTGGCCCTTTGAGATGACATCCAAGACCCAACTGTCTAAAGTTATTTTCGACCAATCATAGAAGTAATGAGAGATTCGACCTCCAATTCGCTGAGCAGGATAAGGCTTGGATCGTGAAAAGTCATTGTTTTTTAGAGGTGTTACCTCCCCTGTAGGTGGTTTTTCGCCTATAAGGCCTGGAATAGGAGTGTCTATTTAGGTTTTGGTTGGAATAACGTTGTTTGTTATCACCATAGGAGCGGTACTGGGATGAGCCTCGAAAATTAGAGGTTGTGCCCCTGCCACGTGCTCCACGAAATGGCCGTTTCCTGTACTGGAGAGAACCAAGGGCTCGACCAGTGTCCGTATCTTTCTTGATGGACTCTAAAGCATCGTCCACGTGCTTGCCGAAGAGGGATTCTCCATCGAAAGGTAAATCGAGTACTTTAGCCTGTACCTCAGGCCAAAAAGACATAGCCTTAAGCCAGCCCTGTCTTCTTAAAACGGCAGCACCTGCAAGCTGTCTGAAACCAGTTGAGGGAATATCAATTGCACAGTCTATAATTTCGGACGATTTCTTTTCACCCTCCTGCATGATCTTTTGTGCCTCTGCCCTGGATGATTCAGGAATCAGGTCGACTAGAGCTGCGATCTCCGACCACATTTGTCGGTCGTATCTGCACCACATTTGTCGGTCGTATCTGCCGAGGATGGCTAAGGAATTTGCCGCCCTGTTTGTAGTTGCGGCCATTGTGGTGAACTTTTTGCCGATGGTATCCAGGCGGCAACTTTCCTGGTCCGGCGGTGACGATAAAGGAGAAGCTGGGTTACGTGACCTCTTCTGGGCAGCCTGTGTAATGACCGAGTCTGCCTTCGGTTGAGACACAAGCCAGGCAGGTGAATCCTCGGGCGCCTTATATTTTTTGTCTAGGCGTGGAAGAACGGCAGGAATGGAATTAGGCCGTTCCATGAGTTTAAGTCCCTCCTTCCAAATGAAATCAATTATTGGAATGGTGTGCACTTGCTTTAAAGGTTGATCCTTAAAATCATAAAGAAAACAGTCTTGCTGTTTGACGACCAGAGGCAGGTGGAAACGTTTCGCGTACATCATCATTAAAAGGTGGAAACCCCCAATATCCACTGGGGGAGAAGCCAGAGGGGAGGTTGGCGGAGGAGACGGAGTCTCGGCTTGATAATTATCCCAATCTGCTAGGTCAGCGTCATCATCTTGGTCCATATCCACATGAACGTCATTATCAGTACCAGGGTCCTGAGGAACAGGGGACCATGGCAGTGCAACTTGAATGGGTTCCTGCACTGGAGGAGGCATTGGAGAAGCCTGCGAAGAAGGTGGAAAACGACGATTATAGTCGTCCAGCATGTGTTGCAGATTTGTGATTAAAGACATCGGCAATTGCACCAAAGGAATTCCATGTTCCAGATCCTGTTGGTCATCATGAACTGAGATGTGCAACTCCCGCTCATAGTTATCCTCATCCTCATCCTGATATTTGATATGAAGCTCCGACGGGCTACTTGCGGGATGAAAGTTGTCATCAGCGTAGGAGCCATCAGAAGATTCCTCCTCTGCGGACGCAGACAATTGAGCCGGAGGACCTTAACCCGTGTTGGACAGGGCTCAAAACCAGTGGAGCAGGACGTTTAACAGTAGTTGCAGTGACCACAGTGAATGTGGTTGCAGTCGCCAGTGAAAATTGCTCCGTCGACGGTCCCGCCAACGAGCTCGTCGATGATGTCGTCACCGAGGGATTCGTAGTCGATGTTCCAGGCGTCGACGATGAGGTGGATGCAGTCGACGAAGTCAAGGCTTTCGTCGTTGGAGATGCCATTGTCGTCGACGACGAGGTAGACGTCGACGAGGTGCTCGACGTCGACGAGGCTATCGTCGACGAAGTAGGTAGCGTCGACGAAGTCTTCGACGACGAATGTCGCTTAGGTTGGGTCATAGACGAGACAGACTTCTTCGACGTCGACGAGATTTTCACAATTAAAGAAATAGGCCGAACCTCCTTGGCCATTGTCGACGATGTAATCGTCGTCGTCGTCGTCTTTGTCGACACAGAGCATGTCGTCATCGAAGTAGGTATCACGTCGACGGATGTCGTCGTCGCGAGCTGGCACTCGTTTTGGATGACGAGGGCACGAAGTGGGACTGCGACGCCAGAGAACAAGGTCCCACAGGCGTAGAGGCTGGCAGTTCCTGTGGGGAGAAGGACTTTGCATTGTCCACAAGCTTCTTCTTATTAAGGAATGGAGAAGGAAGCTCAGTCTCTGATCCACGCTTCAGAGAGGTCTTGGATTGACAGGAAGACACACTCTCTAAATCAGACACGGGGTTGTCTGATGTCTTCAACCTCTGTAGCCACAGAAGGAGACGGGCCTCTCTATCTTTCAGGGTCTTAGCTGAAAAGGTTCTGCAAAACTTGCAACTCCTCACCTCATGGTCTGGGTATAGGCAATAGATGCATTTTTTATGAGGGTCCTCAGAGAAAAGGCGAAGTTTTCCACAGGCAGAACAAGGCCGGAATAAAGATCTTTTTGTAGAAGACATGTTGAGAAGATTTGAAGATATGAAAATTGAAGAAAACTGAGCAGAGCTCAGGGAGACTCCCTTCACACGACGTGTGGTAGAAAATCTGAGGGCTTGAGCTTCTGAGGAGAAGGTTCTAGAGGGTGCTACAGCCTGATTGGCTGGAATGTGGACTATTATAATGACATGGATATGCTACTAAAGTGAACTCTGTCTCTATGCTTTCTATGGGCCAATGTAGTTCTATGGTACTCTAAGGTTTTATTTCTTTTAGATATATTTCGATCTCTATTTATATGTATATTATATATATATAGGTATGTACTTTATGTATATATGTTTCTTACTACTACTTTATGTACCGTGGGACTCCCACTTCAACGACGGGAAATTATTCAAGCATGTGAATCTATGAAAGACACCCCTAATACTGGAGAAAAGATCTTACAACCGCGCTTTCACTGGTCTTGCTCTGAGAATCTGGAACTCCTTGCCATCCGGGATCAGATCCAATCCTTCCACTACTTCCTTTAAAAAACGGGTCAAACGACTACTCCTGAACGAACGTTAACACCCTCATTTTATGATCTTGCTCTTGTTTTCATTAATACCCTTATTCTTGTTGTACTACACTGATGCGTTATTGTATGCTTTTACTTTATTCTGATCTAGTCCTCAATGGCTCCTTAATTGCATTAACTGGGGATCTTGCTCTTGTCTTGTAAAAATTCCCTGATTTGTATTGCACTTCTTTGATGCGTTTTATTTTATGATGTTTTACTCTTCATGTTCTAGGGCACCGTTGATACCCTCTACTCTTAACATGAATGTTTTCCTCTATGTTGTAACTTCACCTACTTTCACATTGTGTTTGTACCCCTTCTTGCCTAAACTCCGTACACCTCTCTGATACCCCTATGGGTCTTGTTTGCGCTTTATAAAACTATTCAAATAAATAAATAAATTAACGTGAAGAGCTGAGCCTGTTGTGTTTCTATCTAGGACCCTAATTCGATATTCCCGATGTATGCACTTATATGGTTATAATAAATAGTATCCTTATAAAGGCATAAGAATCATATCCATATTTAGTAATAGCCCATGCAGTCCAAATACGGCAAGGCTACTCCCCAAGACTCCTAGAAAGTACAACCCGTTCTTTAAACAAACCAAGCCTCCAGCAGCCCGGGAATTCCCCCTGCTTTTGTTTTAATTTGCACAAGAACTCCTGGAGTCCAGAAAGAACTGTTAGTTCTTAGTGACGTTTTATGTCCAACCTTACGTCAAACCCGGCACCTTTCAGGTATAAATATACCAACGTTGCCTTAAGCAAACACACGGTGGTTTGGAGCAGAGCGGCAATCTACTTACCTGAAGCCCAGCTGATGCGAGAGCCGAAGGAAGCCGCCCCTCCCTTTTGACGCACTGAGAAAGACACTGTCTTTTTCTCCAGCCGAGAAAATCCAGCTCCGGTGTTTCCAGTCACCCTTGCGGGTTGCTGGGAGATCGAGTCCTGAGACACGAGATACAAGACCTCCTTCATTCTAGAACCAAGGTGCGGAGCTGACTAAACCCTTAAGAGATTTCTTGATTCAGATTCTTGGCAAAAACCAACTTAACTTAAACTGCAACTTATTTACTCCTTCCCACGTATTAGGCTTAGGTCAGGTACACCGGGGTAGGCGTATCTTAGAAGCACCAGTTGAGTACGTTAGTCAATGTTTTTATGTATGTATATATTTTATCCATTTTAAAGTATCATATGGCTAAGAAACCATATCAATGCTTTTACAGTATGATTTCATAATACTCCTTTTACTGTACGCACTTTACTTCATGATAAGATTGCAATCGTGGCAATTCATTTTTCTTGCATGAGAAAGAAGACTGCTCAATAAATAACACCTTTTATTGAAAACGCCTGTCTCTCTATTTCTCTGCACTCTGGTGAAACTAAGAATGTACGATTGACTGAGTGAAATAGCTGTCTATTGTTTTCACATGACTCTAGGGATACACTCTTTATTCTGAGGGAGCAAAGTTGTCATGTTTATGCGGTTGTCAGAAGCTAATCCCTTCTTGTCTAAATCAGGAGAGTTAACTCTTTCCTGAACATTCGAGAAAGTTTCTAGTGACCTCTGAGCTAGCTGGCAAAACTAATTAAGTCTAATATAGTCAGTAGAGACCTAGTTGACCTCAGTCCTATGTCTACACTGCTGTTTATATTATTCCAATGCGCAGAGCCTATTGGGAATATAGGAACTACACTACATGGTGCCCAACGTTTGGTAAGGCGATAATCTAACGCAAGACATTAGAGTAACTCAGTCGTGCTTTTTCACACAGACCCCTTTTCCCGTAAAAACTCCAATAGACGTCTGGAGTGGGTAAAAGATTAATATCCGCCGGAACTTAGTAGGAAGAGATTCCTATGTATGGCTTTAGTTTAGTCAACGTTGAAGGATACAGGGTTCCAAAATATTGTGCACCTAATCTTTGTTTCTTTGAAACTTGATCTGCAACAAAAACTTTCAGTCAGCAAATGGCGGAAAGTGACGATGAAAGGGAGAAAGCTAGAATAGCAGCTCAACTCCTAGCGGATGACACAAGTCTCCGAGATGAAGACCCGAATGCTATAATCATTCCGGTAAATGTAAGAAGAACTATAACTAAAAAACTTATAGAAAATGGAGTATCATCACGAGGTGGTAGAGTAATATTCGTGGTAGAGGCCCATGAATATCGGCAGACAGAGGTATTCTATTCATGGATACATTTTCCAGCAGCACACGCTGTGACACACGAATTCCACTATTACAAAATAGAGGAATCTCCGGATGAATACGCTCCTTTCGAGGACGTTGAAATCCACTAACTTACCAAGAGCACCTGCTCTGGTTTAATGGCGCCCTAAAACATCAAAATCACATCACCAGGCTCAGTCCACTGGGTAGACCAGGAGCAACGTGGCCGGTTCTAGCCAGCTACACACCACATCCCGACATTGAAAAAATGTCAGACCGAGAACTTTTACCTCAACTAAAACAACTCATTAAAATACATAGACAATTGGTCCAATATGTCATGCGGACTTCAACAGTCCCACCAGCAATAATAATTCCACAGACCACCCCTCACCAGGGGAACACAAATAAAATCACACCACAGAATATACAATCAGCCATTGCAAAATACCCGCAAAACGGGAACAAATTCCATTCTGGTTAGCACAGAAAATTACTCAAATAGAGGCGGTATTTCCTGATACTACTCCGAATGAGAAACACAGAATTCTGACTATCTGTCTTCCAATGGGGATCGCACCACATGTGGAGGACTGTGACACTTGGGGCACAGTCTTTGCTTCCATATACACAAAAACACATGGTGTTCTGTCTAAGGCGGTTATACCAGACGTACTAAGAAAGATTCAAAATGAATACGGTCCAGAACCTGCTTTAACTCTGGGTATGAAATTACTGAAAGACTTCAAGCAGGTCTCGGCTATATTACTAGCCAACATAAAAGGAGAAGCAGCATCTGTGGCGATCTGCCAGAAATTGAAAGAAACAGATATAGCAGAACAACCTTTTGAACTTGCCAGAATCATAGAAAAATCCTATGAAGAACTAGGAAGAGATAGTTTGGGTGGAAAACCAGTAAAACCCCAACTAACTGAAAATCCTGAAAAAACATTTATTAAAAATAATCTAAACACTCCAAAAAAGAGTTTGGATGGAAATAAACAATCCACTCCCAAAGAAAAACGATTCCAGTCCAGAGGAAGGTCTCCCCAACGGAGAGATAGATCTCCAGAACGAGGTGGCAAGTCTCCCCAGAGGGAGCACTCTGAGAAAAGATACAACCTTAGAGATAGGGATAAATTGAGAAAACCTGATAGATATCAAGATATTGATACACGTCCCTCTCGATCTTTTCACACTTCCTCACAGAAATCGGAAAGAAGAGGATGGTCAGAACACAAAGAAGAGCACGTCAAGTCCAAAGACAAGGAACCTGCTCATCAAAGTAAAAAATTACAATTTCCAAAGAAGAAGGTAGCTAGTATTAGAATAAAACATGCCCGAAGATACTGAAGACACAACTGAAAAACGGGGAGTGGGCCCAGACAATGCTAGACAGCTCAGCAGAAGTAACCATAGCTCGCAAGATCCTGATGAATCTTCTGGAGACAGTGGACACGAATGAATACATTCAAGTGGAAACTGCAGACACCAGAGTTAGCAAACCCCATAAATTATACGAAATAACATTGCGTATAGAGGGGGACAAAACTAGGAAAGTAAGGGGTCTCTTTTGGGACAACTTATCGAAAGGCTATGACATCCTGTTAGCTGAGAAAGACTGGCCACCAGAGTTTGTCAGGGAGTGCCCTCATGGCGAAGAAATGATTATGCCTGCCTTCTCAAATCATATTCCAATTCATAACATTTGCAAGAAAATGGGCAGTAGCCTACGCTCCTGCATTATATAAAAATCATGTAGGATAGGATGAGGATTCTCCTCCTCACAAAATCCAGTTAAAAAATCAACCCACTGCACAAAGGCAGTACCCAGTTAAGCAAGAAGCTAAAAAACAAGTCAGGGAGATCTTAGATCAACTTGAATATCAGGGGGTGATTGAAACATGCACCTCACAAATGAGCAATCCTTTGTTTCCTGTCTCCAAGCCAGACGATTCATATCGTCTAGTTTTGGACTACAGACACCTAAACTCCTGCTGCAAAACATTTGCAGTACAAAACTCACACAGTGCAGCACTAATGAATAACATCGTGCGTAAAAAGTATAAAACGACATTATATATCTCAAATGGCTTCTTTTGTCAAAACATTGCACCTGAAAGCAGGTATTTGACCGCTTTCTCAATAATGGGGTCACAAAAACAATTCTGTCGACTCCCACAGAGGTTCAAGAATAGCCCAGGATTATTCTCAGCAAGGGTAACAGAGTTACTACAAATATATGATGATGAGGCATTATCATATGTCGATGACATCTATCTTACAGACGACGACCTGGAGACTCACTTGAAAAGAGTGAACACCATAATACTTGGGTTCGCAGCTGAGCGTTACAAATTCAACTTTAAAAAGTCAAGAATTGCCCATCTAACTGTCCTGTTTTTAGGATATGAATCATCAAGTGAAGGCAAAAGCCTAGTAGACAATTTCTTAGAGAAATGTGCTGTACTCCAAGCTCCTAAAACGCTGAAGAATTTACAATCAATACTAGGATTCCTGAATTTCGGAAGAACATACATTCTAAATTATGCAGAGAGGGTTAAACCTCTCTATGAATTAATAAAACCTGATTTCAAACCAATCAATTGGACTCAAAAACACACTGAAATTTTAAGATCATTACAAGCAGACATGTTAACTAAAACAAAATTGCAAACACGCAAAAACTTACGCAACCTTGTAATCCGAGTTATCCCAGGAAGATGCGGATTCAAGTACCTAACCTTTAATGAAGGAGAAACGGTACTAATAGCTTACAAATCACATTTGTACACACAAGCTGAAATGAAATTCAGTTCTACTGAAAAACTACTAATAGCGGTTCAAACTGCTGTAGCAAAAGAAAGAACCCAAGCCCAAGGCAGGAGGATATCTGTTTTAACAGCAGAATCAGCCCTTGAGGCATTAACAAGCCCACGCAATCTAAATGCAGTGGCATTCGATCCAAAATGGATACAATGGGAAAATTCTCTCGCTGCAGAAGACGTGAAGCACTATTTTGACCCGAAAATGAAAAAACTAGAAGATCTAGAATATGAAGAAGAATATCCTCTGCTAATCGAAATTCTGCCTCTTGAACAGTACACATGTGTAATCTACATGGACAGATTTGCACAACACTACGATGTAGAGGAAAAATCCCACTACGCAGCGTGCGCGATTGTTAAAGGTCGCTGGCGCTTAGGTAAATTCAGACCATTAATTACCAAAACTGAATCACGCAGAAACTGTACAGCTCAGCGAGCTGAAATAAGATCTTTAAAGATGGCGCTTGAAAATGCTGATCGTGAATTCCCGACACTAATAGTGTGCGATTCGCATTTCTACGTCAAGTCTTACAATAATAACATGCAGACATGGATCAAAAACGGTTACAAAGATGACACAGGTGCCACAATAAAGCATACAAATCTCTGGGAACAAGTAGTTCTTTTGCAAAAGAACTACGAAAGACTCACGTGACACATACACTGAGTCATCAACGTGATGGCGTTCATGTTGCAGGGAATTCATTGGCTAACAGAGCCACAGCGGAAGCGGTTCAACCGGCCTCCGTAGCCACAAAAAAGCGTTCTAAAAAACACATAGACGGAGAAACCATGCTGGCGGTAAAAGCCTCATTAAAAGGCGACTATGCAGCATTACCTCTCGACTATCCACTCAGTAATACATACATAATTGATGCAAACTCCGTTCCTTTTGCTCAAATCCCTTGATTGAAGACACACACATGGGATTAGGTCTAAGGCACCAAGAGATCGTGAAATCTCTAAAAGAATTACAATCAGAATACTGGTGGCCGGGGATGAGCCTGCAAAATTACAAATTTGCAAAGGATTGTCCAGACTGCAACCGAGATCGCAGTTGTGAACCGGACCAGACTACTGCCAGGACACCCTTATTAGAAAGCATCAGGCTATCTATACGCAAAATTCCAGCAGGAAAAATGCGATCCCATAAATATTAAGACTAGATTCACTTAAAATGCAGACACCAGGTCTCGGCTGATGCCAGAACTGTTATAAAAGATTTGCGAGTCTTTATCGGCACATACGTAATTGGCATGCTACATTCTGACCAGGGTCCTGCGTTTAGGTCTCGAGCTTACAAAGAGGCCATGGCCAGCATGGGCATTACATTGCGGTACTCTTCTCCCTTCCATCCTGAGGGAAATGCGGTAGTGGAAAGAAAAAACCGGGACATAAAGCAATCTATAACGGCGAGGGTATTAGGTTCGGGTGATGGGTGGGTCAAACATTTAACAAGTGTCCAACGTAGTCTTAACAATCTGCCAAGAAATTCTCTAAAATGTCTCACTCCCTACGAACTATTGTTCAGCACTAGAATGCATATTCAGGACTTAGATAGTCACACTTCAGTGGTAGAAGAAAAAGCCTTTGATATCAAAGACCGTTTGGCTGTTTTACAGGACTTAAATGAAACAAGAAGAAGTCTGAGTAATACAAAGTTAAAGCCAACAGCCACTGAAGAGAAACCACCTGTCCCAGCAAGACCTGTCTGGATTCCAAAGATTGGGGATCTAGTCAGAGAAAAGATCGCGGTGAAGAAGGAATTTGGGCCTTCTTACAGAAAAGCAGTACCTGTCTTAGCTGTCAGCGGAACAAGATCAGTTGTACTACCGCCCCTTGCTGGTAAAAAGGAGAATCGAGTTGTATTCATCGACCTGGTAAAACCACAATCATGTGGCCAATAATAAGTAGTAGGCCCAGTGGAATCCCAAGAAATAGCAGAAGACCAAATCTTGCTACAATCCAAGAGGTTCAAACTGAAAGACTAATCACATTTGATAAACCTACAGTGAATAAAAAAGGACTATGCAACAAAGCAATGGAACTTGTGCCTCTTGAAACCCAAATTGCAACAGTTCGTCAAGAAACACCTGTCTACAACGATGTAGCCTCAGACTATGCTAATGAAACAAAGAAAAATCCAAAAGCAAATGAAAATCCGGAAACAATTCCAACAATTGACAGAACTACATCTGGCTACTTCATCAATTTCGATGACTTTTCTGAACATCCAAGCGAGCCTGAAGAAACGCCAGCAACAAAAACTTTTAAAGACAAAGTAACTGAACTTTTTCACCAACTAAAAGAAACTTATCTGATTTCACCATGGATTGAATTTTGGATTGTGTTTGGTGTACTTTTCCTCCTGCTTTGGCTCATCATGGTTCTATGTTTGGTAACATTCATTGATGGAACATATAGTACAATGGACACAGCAAGTCAGAACATCAACTTGGTCCTAAAGCCTCACATATCCTCTCACATCACAAAAAGAGAACTGTCACCAGTGAACATCACAGCCAATCCAATACCCGGTGGGGTAGCATGGGACAAAACGGATTATGAAATCTATGGCCCGATTGAGCTCTTGAAATATCCACACCAATTTAAGATTTCCTTAAGTGACTTTGTGACACCAGGGGCCCTATTTATGAAGGCCTTGCGCCGCCGAAGCGCCACTTTTAAAATGGGAAAAAGTGACGCACCTGCGGCGCAAGGCCTTCATAAATAAGGCCCCAAGTACTTTCTCCGATGATTGGGACTTTGAAAATATTAATAATATGATGTCAGATTTAGTAATGTCAGCCAAATTCACAGAACATGATTACTTGCAGGGTTCATCAAACTATGAAGAAATGTACTGTTATAATCATTATTGGCTTCACTATTTGCATAAATCTGCTCAGCCTAGAAATGTTTTGACTTATAACCAATGGGAACATTGTCCAACACCGCCAAAAGGCAGTTCAAAAACATTTTATGAGAAATTCACATACTTCTCAGGGTTTAACAACAGTGATGCAGAAACGTTTTATTTTAGAATGTTAAATAAGACAGGAATGAAAACAATGTTGACAAATACTAAATGGATTTATTCTGAAAAATGTTATGACAAAATATCTACATTTGGTTTTGAATTTTGGAAAAACAACATTGAAACAAAAACCATCTGGGGTTTAAAAGACTGGCAGGTACAAGGTCTAGAAGCACTATTTAGAGCCTGCATGATCCCAGAACAAATAATATTCTTGAATGACACCATTCAACAGACAACCTGTCTTGGTTTAGCCAAGATAAAAGACTTAAACAAACCGTCTATTCCGAATCCCATGCCTGATAGTAATAGCATACAGATGTGGAGATAGACGTATCCCATATTTTACACCAAAACAGAACAAATCCTGATTGGAAAAAATGGTTGATCTGGCCCACAGACACAAATAACTGTCAAGACAGATTCCTGAACAAAACACAGGGGTTTAAACAGACCAGGCCAGACCCTAGATACTCCCAGAGACAACATCCAGGGATAGTTACAACATACAGTGTAGGGAAACTCTGCCTCGAATGGCTACAGAAATCCACACTGGCTGAAATTAAGCAACACTTGACTTTACTTAAAGACGGTGCTGACTTGCGTGATTTCATACTGGGACCACGCAAACAGCGTCAAAAACGTTTCATATACGCCGGTATATACGCAGCTTACAATGAAGCTTGGAAAGTAACACAACTTGAAACAGCGGAAAAAATACGAGAAATTGATCGTATAAATTTGGAAAAATCTGTAGTGGACAATGGGTTAACGACTCTGTCCTCCAGAATATATTCAGTGGACAGTATTGTATCATCTGCTATTGATATAATAGAGCAGGACTTGCTAATGTTACAACATGGCCAGTCCCAATTACGTTCTATTGTACAGCTAGGCTGGACGTTGCAAAACCTGCATTCAGGCTACGTGCCATGGCGTTTAATCAACACAACGTCATTATTCTCTATCTTTAACCTTACTGATAAACAAATCCGTTTGGCACAAAAAGGAGCAGACTATACGATTCTGAGCATTGAAAAACTTGAGATTACCATTGACAATGTCAGAGAAACCTGTCATTGAATGGATAATACATGGAACAATTACAATCCCAATAACAACTTTCCAGTTTAAGTATTGCCAAAAATATATACCAGCAGGCCTGTATGAAAGGTTGGGTAAAGGATACATCAAGTCAACATGAAATTTACCTTATACACACAAATGTTATAGTGAAGGGAAAAAAGAGGTATTCCTTAGTGGTAACAATTGTAAAAAATCACTGAGCGGTACACTCCTGTGTCAGGGTATTAACTTGCATGGAGCCTGCGAAGGGTCTTCAAATAACCTTTCATGTCACCTGCACAGCACTCCTGCAACACAGATAGAGCCATTCTTTAGACAACTTTCCAACGGCAGTTATGTTCTAATAAGTGACCACAGCTGTTGTGGCATGGTGCCAGGAAAAGCCTATCTCGTGAGCGTTAGTTCCATGGTCACTTGCTGTATGCAAGTATTGAATCCAAACAGCAATCTAGACATGGAGGCGGTAATATGGCCTGCTTTGAATATCTCTTCTATTCGAATTGATACTTTAAGCAGAATGAAATCCATTCCTTTACAAACGACTGTGCCTTTAAACTCATCCAAAGAGACGTATGATCTGCAAGTTGCAAGGACAGCAGCAGAGATACATTCCCTTATTATCAACAAATTGCCCCGTGCATTTCGTAGAAATGTTAGGTCAAATCTTAAACATGTCTGATACCAGTGGCATCGCACATGTACTTAAGACAATTTTTTCGGGACTGTTAGCACCCTTTGAAACAGTTCTGGGCATTTTCCCGAATTTTGTCCATTCTTTTTTCGGCGGCCTGCCTCTTCTTTTGGGACTCGTAGCAGGAATTTTATTTTTGATCCTTCTGCTCCGATATGGCAAGCCAAGCCACAGACAGAACTCCAGCTACAATGGAAGAAACGATCTTATCAATAAGCTACCGAGACCGCATCACTAGAGTCCTCGGATTAGCCCGGCTAAGAGATCTGAGTGCAACATGGTTTCTTTCATTCAGACCAATCTGGCAAGATTGCATCTTACCTGTGCTTCGATGTCTGCTATGCAGAGAAGAATGCGTGTTAGACGTCTGTCTTACACTACCATCAGCAGTACCAATGGATATCGATACTTTGCTAGGTCCGGTAATGACTCATGCAACGTGTTGTCCCCAGCGGCTACCTATTCTGATGACGGCATTCGTTGAGACTTCACCACTACGAGTAGGTGGCGGTGAAGTACGAGAGGAAAGCAGCACCAAACAGGTACAACCTTCTGTGAGCATTGCTGATCCAGACATCGATGATAGCAATGATTCTCACATTTGCACAATTTCAGCATTTTCGAACTTGGTCGAACTCTCACCTACTGTTGTAGACCAATTTTTCGCAACTCTGTCTGATATGATGTTCTCCCCTAACAACGAGAATAACTTTTAAAAACGAGTACACAGCGTTCCCTGAACTCTGAATTCGGCCTTCAGTTTTTGATAAACAACACTACTGAAAACAATTGGAACTATTTTTTCCCCTGAAAACGAAATTATTTTTTCCACTTCCAAAATATTTACCTTTTTTTTTGCACACAGTAATCTGCTTAAAGTAGAACTATTCTTAGAGAACAGAGCTTCTATTTTTAGAGATACTGGAGACAATATTTTACCTCAGCCTCTAGCACATGTACAGTATTGTATAAATATGTGATGAAATGGTCTCGACCTTCTTTTCTGTATTCAGAGCAATTTCATGTGTAATTTTCGCAAATTCATTCAGCCAAGATATATATGCATTTAACTGAATGATACCACTGCTTGAAAAACGTACAGTACCAATACTCATTTTCGTGTATTTACCATATACCATTTCAAATGCGAGTTTTGTATTTCGGGGTGGGTTGTTAAACACACATGCATCGTTATATGTTTAATATTGCTTAGTTTTTAGTAATGATGGACATTAATACGTGGAGTGGGTGTTGTGTTTCTATCTAGGACCCTAATTCGATATTCCCGATTTATGCCCTTATATGGTTATAATAAATAGTATCCTTATAAAGGCATAAGAATCATATCCATATTTAGTAATAGCCCGTGCAGTCCAAATACGGCAAGGCTACTCCCCTAGACTCCTAGAAAGTACAACGCGTTCTTTAAACAAACCAAGCCTCCAGCAGCCCGGGAATTCCCCCTGCTATTGTTTTGATTTGCGCAAGAACTCCTGGAGTCCAGAAAGAACTGTTAGTTCTTAGTGACGTCTTATGTCCAACCTTACGTCAAACCCGGCACCTTTCAGGTATAAATATACCAACGTTGCCTTAAGCAAACACACGGTGGTTTGGAGCAGAGCGGCTATCTACTTACCCGAAGCCCAGCTGATGCGAGAGCCGAAGGAAGCCGCCCCTCCCTTTTGACGCACTGAGAAAGACGCTGTCTTTTTCTCCAGCCGAGAAAATCCAGCTCCGGTGTTTCCAGTCACTCTTGCGGGTTGCTGGGAGATCAAGTCCTGAGACACGAGATACAAGACCTCCTTCATTCTAGAACCAAGGTACGGAGCTGACTAAACCCTTAAGAGATTTCTTGATTCAGATTCTTGACAAAAACCAACTTGACTTAAACTGCAACTTATTTACTCCTTCCCACGTATTAGGCTTAGGTCAGGTACACCGGGGTAGGCGTATCTTAGAAGCACCAGTTGAGTATGTTAGTCAATGTTTTTATGTATGTATATATTTTATCCATTTTAAAGTATCATATGGCTAAGAAACCATATCAATGCTTTTACAGTATTATTTCATAATACTCCTTTTACTGTACACACTTTACTTCATGATAAGTATTGCAATCGTGGCAATTCATTATTCTTGCATGAGAAAGAAGACTGCTCAATAAATAACACCTTTTATTGAAAACGCCCGTCTCTCTATTTCTCTGCACTCTGGTGAAACTAAGTATGCACGATTGACTGAGTGAAATAGCTGTCTATTGTTTTCACATGACACTAGAGATACACTCTTTATTCTGAGGGATCAAAGTTGTCATGTTTATGCGGTTGTCAGAAGCTAATCCCTTCTTGTCTAAATCAGGAGAGTTAACTCTTTCCTGAACATTCGAGAAAGTTTCTAGTGACCTCTGAGCAAGCTGGCAAAACTAATTAAGTCTAATATAGTCAATAGAGACCTAGTTGACCTCAGTCCTACGTCTACACTGCTGTTTATATTATTCCAATGCGCAGAGCCTATTGGGAATATAGGAACTACACTACAAGCCAGACCAGTGCACGAGCCGAGCAAAATGTTTGCTATGTATATCATAGACCAAACCAGTAAATAGCCTCTTCAAAATTAATTTTTTTAAATTATTTTGCATGTGGAAGCTTTGGTATTAAAACATCACAGTATAGCACTGCACTGAGAAATATTTTATTTAAAAGTTATATTTTTTAAACATGATCCTTTTGTAAATCCTGTACTGGCCCAGATTATTAAACAGTAACATTCCCTATCTAAAGTCTTTGTTTTTACCTCTTTTTAATTGTGTGAAATCGACACAAAGGTATTGCAGTGCTTTACATAAACACCCTGCTACATTACACAAGATCAACATTCATTGTTTATAGGAATAGATAAATTAATTGATTTGCCCAGAATAACAAACCCGATTCCCCAGGTTTAAAATCGACAGCTAGCCTCATCCAGGGTATATAGAGGAGGCAGGCAGAAGTCACATGAAAGCTCAGCTCTTTAGGGGCTTAAGGTTCTAACAGGACCTCGAGCTGAGCTAGATTGAGTCAGGCCTCAGGCTTGAGCCTGGCTCGAGCTTTCCGTGCCTCGCCCATCTCTATGTTAACAGGCACTTCAGAATTAACAGGCCACTCATAACAAAGGTGTTTGTTTTTGGCTGTATTTGTAAAAACTGCTGAGGAGATTTTAAAGAGCCCAAAAAAGGATCACATGTTCGATTAAATAATTTGACCTCATCCAAATAATCTGGAAATTGGTTCACTGTTTCTACTGTTGGTGCAAGTTTTTTGCAAGGACGCCAGATGAAAATATCTTCCCACCCCTCTACTGATCTGCACAAAATGATTCACTATCAAGGCAATGTTATTGTGTCAACGTTTATGATTATTTTGTGCACTTCAGCACAAAAATTATTAAAATTGTTTAAAAAAGTGTTTCTGTGTGTGATGTAACAATAACTATACATTTCAATGTGGTCTGTTTGGCTGTGCAGAATTTCTTTTGATGGGAGCAGTTCTCTAGGGAAAACCTTCAATATCCTTGAGATACTCTTTCACAGGAAGGTAGGGTAACAATACCCCAGACAACTTGTTAAAAGTGTATTTATTTTATTGTCACTTTAAATACACAAAAACAAAACATGATACCTACTAGTTTCAACTACATTGAGTCATAGCCAAAGCCAATCACTTAGTCCATCTTGGAGCAGCTTAATTTTAGCTCCACCTTTGCACATCAGAAATACTTAATATAAACATGCACTTAGCACATGTTTCTAGTGTGACCTAACAACATTAATATAAATTATTGCACTTGACATCATTTTTGAAGTGCAATCACTGTAAAATTAGAGAATTCATACATGCATTGTGTGCCTTGACCATATTCTTTGGAGATCTTGATGAATAAACAATTTCACCTATTTAGATTGTGATTGCTCTAGAAACGTCAATGGGTTAATGTGATGTGTGCACTAATGTTTCATATATTTCATTTAAAAAAATCTTTTAGCCATACTTACACATGCATATTAAAGATTTTACTGTATGCCATGTCTTGAAAAATGTAATAAATAAAAAATAAAAAAAAGATTTTACTGTATGCCACATGTAATATGAATCTAATGTATTGACAGTTATATTAATTTATGTTTGAAAGTGCACACAAATATTAAATGTGCACAATTGATTTAATACTTTAAAAGTTATCCTGATGAGGCCCGTTTTCCATTCTGCATAAAATACAATTTTTTATTTCTGCTTGCTTGACTTTTCCCTTACAGGTGCGTTCACATAGGTTATCAATTTAACAACACTGTACTAGCGATAGAGAGACAGCCGGAGAAGACGACCTTGACAAAGGAACACGGAGAGCCAAAGCATTAACTGAAGAGTCCTATTCAGCATTATTGCAACATGGCTTGTTTGAAAAAGGATGATGACGTTCCCATGCTCAGTGTGGGGCATTTCCTAAATGTTGGAGCTTACAACACGAGAGTGGAAAAGGACAATGGAGCGCCTGATGTGAAAAGAGGAGTGGTACCGGAGTGGTTCTGGTGCAAATAACTGGCATCTACACTGTCTGAGATTGCCGCCACTTTTTCTTGAACTTTGATAGGTTTAGACCTCTATGCTTATTCTCTTTGACTCTTGCTGAGTGTGGCTTAGGCTAAAACTTTTTCCCCTGACCCAAGAAGACTCTTGACTGAGCTTCTGCGATGCTGACACCTTCCATTATTCCCCCACTTCCCTCACTTTATTGTATTTTCCTATTTTTCTGCATTTTCCTGTATTGCTGTGACTGAACTTCTTGTTTGTCTCATACTGGTATGCCAAAACTTGTAGGAGGTTGGGTTTCTCTGTTGTTATTCTGTATCTTTTAGCATGGTGCTAAGATTTGCTTACCTTAACTTGACTACTAGTCCTTATTCTGTAGCCAAAAGAGTACACTGTTAATTGAAATTGATTGATATAATGTCAATTCCCATCGTCTCTCAGGGAAACAAAAGATTAATTGGATGACAAATGGTAAGAGGTTTGGCCCAGAGCGCTGGATTAATCTCTATTCCCTATTTTCTTTGCCGGACTGCTTCCTGGTTCATGTTTTATTCTACCAAAAGTGTTCAGATAATCTAATCCATTGTATTTCAAGCCGTTCATTTTCACTTTCCATGATGCTGTTTTCAAATTCACCAATCTCATTCAACTATCTCTTCTAAGGGGTGAAAGTGAATATTCTCAAATATATTCTTTCCACTGCATATAGCACCATGCATTAATGTTTGAGGATATTCTTTCTTCATTTTTTTTAATCTAATATGTGTCGGCAGTGGAGTGTGGCGAGGCTTCAATCCAAGTTTGGTTCTTACTGCTTGAACAAATTTATAGTTGAAGCAACACTCATTGGCATTTTATTGATGTATTTTTCTGTGGTGCATAATGCTAGTGGGAATCAGCTTTTAGTGAGTTATGCCAAAATGTTGTCACTCTTATAACTGAGAGTTACATCCCCTCAAAGTTTTATCGTCTCACGTCTGGTGGGGATACCTAACCACAACAGTTTGCCCTCAGGTCACCATTGGTATTATTAGCTTAGTTCAGCTGTATAATGAGATCCACATTCCGTTAAGGACCTTGTGCATATATCAATAATGTACCTGAAGTTTAAATTTCTTATTTTGCTATATTTGGTCTACTATCCAAAGAGATCTATTCCATAGCCCCTAAATAAAATCTGTCTCTAAATTGACTTCAGACAGATCAGATGTGGCCCCCGTGCTTACCTGTGTGCATCTGATTCCTAAAGGGGTGAGCTGCGTCTCTCCTGGTTGTAATATAGGTGGGGTCTTAATTGGTTAATTGGGGGTGGGGTTTCGTGTGTAATAAAAAGGTTCTGGTATCACCAGAACAAGGAACAGTCTATTGTGTGTGTTGGTGCTTGCTTACCTACGACATAACATTTCTGGCGACGAAGGTGGGATCCTGTGGCTGTTCTCCTGCTTGGTCCCGGTGTGTTCGTGGAATTGCAACGCTCCTCTGCGGGCGTTCGCATGCCGGCATGTCATCTTGCCGTGCTGTTTGGGTCCCGGGACTACTGCGGTGTCTTTTTGGACGGGCTGCGGTGTTTGGCGAGCGAAGCTTCCCAGTCCGGTTCCTGTTTACTTCCTGCCCGCTCCGGGTCTCAGGCTCTGTTTGGGGGCGTGGCCTGAGTCCTGTGTTGGTGAAGTGCTGCGGCAGGCCGGCTGGCTCACGGCAGTAACAGCGTGTTTGCTGTTTATTCTTCCTTCAGCGATGCTGTCAATCTGGAGCTGCGGGCTTGCTCTCATTGCGAGGAGGAGCGCGGTCCCTGAGTGTCTCGTGGCAGGAGCGCTCCGGGGGACACTTGGAGCAGGAATGTGGGTGTTGATAACAGTGTTTGGCTCTGGAGGCTACCGAAGGGACCCTGATGTGTTAATCTCAGTGCTAGGAGCGGACTGGTCCTGCAACTAAATAGTGAGCACTGCCTTAAGGCCATTGGTTGCTGTGGATGTTGAGGCTACTGACGGTGAGAACTCTGTAATATTCTGCATTTGACCTGTTGCATGGTAGTGGTGCAGTGATATTCTTACGTCACTATGACGACCATACCCCCAGTAGAACACTTCCTGTTGGATGGTCCTCCGTCTGCCCAGGCGGCCCGCTGGAAGGAGTGGGTGGACCGTCTGGAGAATTATTTTGAGGCCATTGATCTGGTGGAGGAGCGGAGGCGTCCGATGTTGTTGCATCTTGGGGGTGCGGCGATTCATCGTGTGGGAAGGTCAGTGCTGGAAGATACTCCTCATACCTATGATACTTTGAAACAAGCCCTGACTGCCCATTTTGATCCTCTAGCGAACCCTGATTATGAGAGGTTCCTACTACGCCAGGCTACGCAGTTGCCTGATGAATCAGTGGACATTTTCTTTGCTCGTCTATGCACTTTGGCCAGCACCTGTCTTTTGCCTGATGCTGCAGACGAAATTAGGGCCCAATTTATACAAGGCTGTTATTCAAGTAAATTCCGTGAAGCAATCCTCCAGGTGCCAAATATGCCCATGGCTGACATGTTGACTCGTGGCAGATCCAAGGAGCTTTAGAAGGTTAGAGCGGCTCATATGGATGCTGCCCTTCAACATGCTGTGAAGGCGGAGCCGGTGAATGCTGTTTCATTCAAGCAGAAGATCTGGCAACGTGGTAAAGTGGATCGACCCCGGACTTGTTTTGGTTGTGGGGGTTTGTTTCCTCATAAAGGGACTTGTCCTGCAGTCGGGAAACGGTGCTCTCATTGCAATAAAGTAAATCACTTTCAAAGGTGTGCCATTCTGCTCTTGCCCGAGGCTCTGTTCCTTCATCATCCGCCCAGGTATACTTGGCTGTTCCATTGTTGGCAGATGGGGATATGGATGACGATGACGAGATTGTACACGTTATACATGCCTTACAACCTGGGGGTGCTGTACGGAGAGGTCTACCCAAATGTTGTGTGCTGGTGAACGGTCATTCTGTGCCTGCTCTAATTGATACAGGGGCATGTATTAATGTGATGGCTGAGTCTATGATGATGGAACTACCAACCATTACTGTGTTAAGTGGGACTTCCACTAAAGTAATTGCTTTTGGAGCTCGTGAACCCCTTCCCTTGGCTGGTGTTTTTACTGCTGAAATTTCACATGGTTCTCATATTGTGAAAACACTGGTGTACGTTACTAGGAGTGGTCAAGGAATGCTGCTGAGTTGCCAGACATCCGAACGATTGCAATTGGTTGTCTTTGCCTTGGCCACCCATCAATGGACTGTTGATGACTTGCTGATTCCGTTTTCGCCATTATTCAAAGGTATTGTCTGTTTGAAAAATAGGATAATTAAGCTGCATATTGACGATTCCATTCAACCAGTGGCGTTGCGTCATAGAAGGGTGGCTTTTCATCTTCGGCCAAAGGTGGAGGCGGAATTGGCAAAGCTCGAGGCAGCTGATATCATCGAAAAAGCGGAAGGCCCGACTCCTTGGATATCCCCTATAGTGATTGCCCGTAAGCCTAAACAACCTGGTGAAGTCCTTATTTGTGTGGACATGCGCTTGTCCAACGTGGCGATTAAGAGCAAGCGGCATATCACCCCTACTATTGATGATATCGTGGTGGAAGTAAGCGGGTCTAGGTGGTTTTCCAAAATGGATCTCCGTGCTGGTTACCACCAGTTGATGCTTGGCCCTGCTTCTAGAGTGATCACCACGTTTTCTACGCATGTAGTTTTACAACGATATAACCGCTTAAGCTTTGGTATTTCCAGCGCCGCTGAGGTGTTCCAGGATACGATTCGTGGGGTGTTGTCTGGACTGGATGGTGTAATAAATGTCAGTGATGACATTCTGGTCCATGCCCCTACCTTGGATGGACATCTTAGCCGCCTTAAGGGTGTGTTTCAGAGGTTGTTAGATCATGGACTAACTTTACATAAGGAGAAATGCGAGTTCTTGAAGACAGAAATTTCGTTCTTTGGGTATCGTTTTTCACAAGATGGTGTGTCTCCTGATCCTATGAAGGTATGTGACATCCAGACTGCTTCTGCTCCTGTTAACGTGTCTGGTGTAAGGAGCTTCATGGGCATGGTCAACTACAGTGGCCGCTTCATTCGTGGTTTGTCTGATTTAACGTCTCCTTTACGAGAACTGACTAAATCTAATGTTACCTGGGATTGGGGTCCTGAGCAGGAATCTGCCTTTCAAGCTACCAAACAGGCCCTATCCGCCGATACTACTCTGGTGTACTTTAATCCATTGCTGGACTCTGAACTTTCTGTGGATGCAAGTCCTGGTGACCTGGGTGCTGTGCTTTCCCAGCGGCAGTTGAACGGTGAATTAGCCCCAGTGGCATATGCCAGTCGTGCTTTGACTGCCACCGAACAGTGGTAGTCTCACATCGAGAAGGAGGCCATTGCAGTACATTGGGGGTGCCGTCATTTTCATTTATATTTGCATGGCCAGCCTTTTGTTGTATATACTGACCATAAACCCCTTATTCCTTTGTTTATGGGTTCATCTTCCAAACCACCTCCCCGCATTGAAAAGGGATTACTGTTTTACGGTGGTCTTTCGTCCTGGGGTTTTGAATCCAGCTGATCCAGCTGATTTCCTTTCTCTGCATTTTCGTCCTGCTACTAGTGCTGAGGAAAATTATGCCGTGGAGGTTGAGGAGTATGTGCGACTGGTGGTGGAGCGTTCCAGGCCTCTCCCTATTTCCATGGAGGAGATTGTGGATTCCACGGCTAAGGATGGGTGTCTACAACTCTGCCTGTCTGCTGTTTGTACTGGGAGGTGGAGCGAGATCATGAGTTCCGCCAAGAGCCGTACTGAGGATGCTAGATCTGTATTGGCATCTCTCTTTCAGGTGCGAGATGAATTAGCCTGTTCCCCGGAGGGGTGTCTTATGAGGGGTCCATGGTTGGTGATTCCTGCCTGCCTTCAGCAGCGTGTGGTGGATTTAGCCCATTTGGTTCATCAGGGGGTTGTGAAAACCAAATCCCGTTTGAGGTCCAAAGTATGGTTTCCCGGTATGGACGCTCTGGTGGAGAACACGGTGTTGGATTGTGCGCTGTGTCAGGCTGCCGGGGGTGGAGACGCTCCGGCCCCCATCATTACAGAAGATATCCCCTCATTTCCTTGGCAAAGGGCAAGAGCTGATTTTGGATGTTTACCTGATGGGAGGCACATGTTGGTGGTGATTGATGACTTTTCTAAATATCCTGAGGTCGAAATAATGGACACCACCACTGCATGTCGTACTGTACCGCTGTTTGATAAAATCATGGCTACTCATGGCTTGATTTCTGAATTGCGTACCGATAACGGACCTCCTTTTTCTAGCCATGAGTTTTCAACTTATCTGCTAAATAGGGGTATTGTTCATCGTAAAATCACCGCTTTGTGGCCTCAGGCCAAGGAGAGGCAGAACGATTTATGCGTACCCTTAACAAGGCTATTAGAATTGCTGTCACTGATCGGCAGGACCTGGATTGTGTTATCTTTTTGTTTCTAAAGGAATATCGGATGACTCCTCATTCCACCACAAAAGTCAGTCCGATGTAACTATGCATGAATCGTCCTATGGGTGACTTTGTACCTTTGATGGAGACAGTACCTGCAAGCTATGCGGTTGTGGCTGGTGAGCTGCGCAACCGGCAAGCGAGGAACGATAAGATAGCATTCCGGCGTGGGGCTAAGCCCAGGACATTTTCTGTTGGTGACATTGTAATGGTTAAGAATCGGCACCGAAAAGGGAAATTCAGTTTACCTTTTGAGCCTGAGCCTTGGGTTGTGCAATCTGTTCATGGAACAAATGTTACTGCTGTGAGGAATGGGGTGATTATTTCTCGGAATGTGTCTTTCTTTGATGGAGGGTGTGGACCTGTGGTGCCATCTAATGTGGACTCTGTGGGTTCAGATGATGGTTTTACTGATATGGAGTCTGTTTGTGTTCCGTTGTCCGCTGATGTGGCGCCCAGCCAAAGTATTGCATTCCTTCCTTTTCCATCCTCAGGTGTAGAGTCCGAGGCGGTCATCAGGCCTCCATCTGATGTTGGTTTGGTTCCTGAAATGGAGTCCCAGCGATGGGGTGAGGGGAGATATCAGTTGCGTTCATGTCCTGCTCGATCCATCTGTTTGAAGGATTATGTGACATGTTGAAATGAGTTTATGTTTGTAGTTTAATTTTTGTAAAATTGAGGAGTAATGTGATGTGGCCCCCGTGCTTACCTGTGTGCATCTGATTCCTAAAGGGGTGAGCTGCGACTCACCTGGTTGTAATATAGGGAGGGGTCTTAATTTGTTAATTGGGGGTGGGGTTTCGTGTGTAATAAAAAGGTTCTGGTATCGCCAGAATGAGGAACAGTCTATCGTGTGTGTTGGTGCTTGCTTACCTACGACATAATAGTCACCATTGGTATTATTAGCTTACTTCAGATGTATAATGAGATCCTCATTCCGTTAAGGACCTTCTGCATATATCAATAATGTACCTGAAGATTACATTTCTTATTTTGCTATATTTGGTCTACTATCCAAAGAGATCTATTCCATAGCCCTTAAATAAAATCAGTTTCTAAATTGACTTATCTGATAGACATCTAGCTGCAGATTCCTTACCTTATAATATCTCAGGCATCAGGCTGGATCTGGAAGACTTTTGCTAGAGCAATATCCCTGCTCGCCGGTAGGTGGCATCAGTTGGCTCCACGTGGCGTCATCATGTCGTCCGTAGCGGAAGTGCTGTCCACATCACCTATATAGGCACCTCAGTTATTTTCTTTTTGCACCAGCAAGCACAGATCCGTGAAGAGAGCTACCCTCCATCACTTTTAGACATGCTTTTCTCGACATTTTGTCGAAACATTTTGGTGTGTAGGCTTTTCCCTTGATGTTGGAAAAGACTTCTGGATTCAAACCGTGAGGCATCTGCCATCGTGCCAAGTTGGTGACGGATCTAACCTTGGTTTGTCTCTGGTGCCTAGAGAGTGACCACAACTCAAAATCATGCTCCGACTGTCGGGCCATGGCTCCGAAGGCTTTAATGGAGAGGTCTGCGAAAGCTGCGTGCGGGCCAGCACTCGACTCCACGTCATTCGCCCCAAAGCTCCCATTCCCAGACCTGGTCCAGGTCGAGGGGCAGATCCGGGCACCGCTTCAGGAGTCCTAAGTCCTCGTTCTTCCTCTGGAAGCCATAGAGTCAGTCAGGTATGAGGCATAAGAAGCAGGAGAAGTCAAAGCGTGCTTCAACCTCTCCCAGTCGATTAACCAACGTGACAGAGGAGCCTTGATGCTCTGGACCTTGTTCTGCAGAACCTGTGCCGGGGTCAGCTCTGCACTTCCTTGCCTTTCCAGAAGCCGGAGTGACTACCATCCAGTTTAAAGACTTCTGTGATGCCACGTGCCTCATACTTGGGAGCCCTGAACCACCCAACATGCCTTTGGGCCCCAGAGGCTCAAAAAGGACTCCATCAGGCTTTGTGCTGGTGTCTCAGGCACTGATGCCCTAAAATGGATTCTGTGGCAGATCCAGACCGGCACCGGTCATTCCCCAGCAGCCTTCCCTGGCACCAGCCCCCATGCCGAGACACCAGGCCCCACCGGCACCCCCGGCTGCGCCAGCCCTATTCTCATCCCCGCTGACCCAGAGCTGGATCAGTACCTATTGATGTGAATTCAGTGCCGACGGCACCCTTTTGGTCATAGGTTAATTCTTCAACCTTCTTTTGAGGGGCTAGGAACGGTAGGGAGGGGTCGCTGGGCCCTTTACAAGACCAGCCTGAGCACGACAAGTACTGGCATGAGGAATTGTGTGAGGCCAGTGGCCTGGATGTCTCACAAGATTCTGGACTGCTTTCTCCCCCTACCATGGCTATGGAGGAGGGTGCTTCATATGCAATGGTGGTGAGAAGGGCAGCCAAGGCCCTGGACCTTCGGCTCCCTTTGGTGGAGTCAAGACGAACATCTTGACAGAGGTCCTGAAGCCAGATGTCCCCTTCTAGGAACCCCACCTGCCTTTCAACGAAGACTTGACTGATGTCGCTCTGGAAATATGCAAAACACACGTTCTGGAAATATGGTCAAAGGTCAGCACGGGGGTCCCTGTGAATAGGACAGTTGCCCACCATCATTGCCCAGCTCTGGGCGACCTGAAATTCCTCACCAACCACCATACCCTTGAGAGTTTGGTGGTCCAGACCTCAACCTCACAGGATGTGTTTCCCTCCGCACCCCCGGACAGGGAATCCAAGAGACTGGATAGTTGGGGTAAGAAGATTTATCCTTTCACTAGTCTTGCATTGCAGTCAATAAACACTGCATGGCTATTGGGCCTTTACGGCCACTCTATGTGGTAAACTGTTGTGCAGGTGCTGCCACAGGCCCCGGAGGAGGCATGGTGAAATTCTCTCCCAAGCAGTTTCAGATTGTACAGATGCAGAAAAGTTCACCATTCCTTGTGAGCTTGACACCACTGACTCGCTGGGCAGAATAATGTCATCAACAGTGGCTGTTCAACCACACACCTGGCTCAGAACTTTGATGCACCTGTCTCTTTGGAGACCAGGCAGAACTGGCCCTGGATCGCTTGAAGGACTTGCGGGCTATGGCCAAGTACTTGAGCCTCCCAGTGTCCAACCTTCCCCTGGCTGCTTTTTGCCCCTTTTGTAGCCACGGAAGGGTCTTTCAGCTGCCTCAAATATATGCCACCCAGAAGACTACGCAAGTTCAGTAACCTCTGTGCGGCCATGAGTGCTGCTCCTTTCAACCCCATGGGTCAGGTGGCCAGTGGTCCAGTCAGTCCACTCCTCCCCTTGCAGCCTCTGAACTTTCTTAGTCTGGCCCATTCAAGATCATGGGTGGGCAGTTGGTGGCAGGATCAGCCATCCCCTCCACAACTGGCAAAACATCACATCAGGCAAGTGGGTTCTTCAGATAGTCCGAAGGGGTTACTCCCTCCCCTTTGAAACTATCCCTCCATCCATGCTTCTGAGTTATGACTGGCTGATGGAGGACCACCTGAACTTTCTTCAGGAGGAAGTCAGGACTCTCTTGTCCAAGGATGCCATTGAGAGGGATCTGGCACCAAAAGTAGCCTGTGGTTGCTTTTCCAGCTACTTTCTGGTCCTGAAAAGGACAAGGGCATTTGTCATATTCTAGATCTGTGAGCCCTCAACTACTTCCTCAAAAAGCAAGAGTTCAAAAAGCTCAATCTGGCTCAGGTTTTGTCTACCCTAGAACCCAGTAACTAGATGGTAGCATTGGACTTGCGGGACACCTCTTTTTACATTCCCATCCTACCTGCCGATTGGTACTAAGTGCGGTTCACAGTAGGCAACAAGCACTTTCAGTTCTAATTGCTGCCCTTTGGCCTTACCAGTGCCACTTGAGTGTCACCAAGGTGATGGCGGTAGTCGCAGTTCATCTGCGCAGATCTGGGGTGCCGGTCTTACCCTATCTCAACAACTGGACGTTGAAGACAAGCTTGCCCCAGACTGTCCTCTCCCACCTCCAGACTATGGCAAATCTCCTGCTTTTGTTGGGGTTCACTATCAACATGCCGAAGTCACACCTGACTCCCTTTCAGATGCTATCTTTCATCTGAGCTGTTCTGGACACAGTGCAGTTTTGGGCCTATCCTCCAGAGTTGCGAGTCCAGAATATTCAGGCGTGATACTGATGTTTCAGCCTTTATCATGGATTTCTGTGAGAATGACTCTGAGGCTACTGGGCCTCCTACATCCTGATATTGACACATGCCAGATGGCATAAGCAGGCTTTGCAGTGGGACCTGAAGCTCTAGTGGGCACAGCATCAGGGTAATCTCTCCGACACAGTCCAGATCTTGAAGGGAACTGCACAGGATCTTCAGTGGTGGCTGACCAATGGCGATTGGGTCAGAGGCATATCATTCCTGATTTACTTATCCAACATCCTTGTTCTACTTTTCTGCTATCTTGTCACTCGGTTCCATCTATAAAATTCGGAGATGCGCACAAAACAAAGTAAGACAGGTGAAAGGAAAGAAACTTCTGAAATGTCTGGGCAAACAACAACACCTTCTCCGGCCCCAAGGGGGGTGAGCAGAGGTCAGAGGAATGCTCAGCAGAGGATGGAGTTGAAGGCAAAGGCATTGGCTGAGAAGGAAAAGCAGTCTGAGCAGAATGTGCTGAATGACACTTCAGACGATGATGAGTATATACCTGATTAGGTAATAGAGCAAAGCTGCCCCGAACAAGTCGCAGGTGGAGAGAGCGAGGGGCTTAATAATTAAATTTTGCTTAGCTCTAAGCAATACCCTATCTTCCATAAGTACTCGTCACATCAGAGTAAGTCAAAAGTTGCAATGCAGTCCAGTTATGAGAGGACAACAGGCCCAGCTCAACCAGATGAACCGGCTCAACCAGCTCGACCTGCTCAACCAGCTCAGGCACAATCTCTGATGCAAGAAGTGACAAACCCTCTACGGCCTGGCTGCAATGCTGTCCCTACTATTCAAAGTGAGCAAGCAGCAGTGCAGCCCTTACAAGACGTAGTAGGCAGTAGTCAAGGTATCACTGAAGAGGTTGAATCTGAATCTGATCCAGAACCTGTGTCTTCAGGAGATGAGGTAACCGGAGATGACTCGATTAAACAAATGCTAGCTGTTTGACAAAAAAAAAATGCTAGCAATTATTCTAAAAGAGATCAGGGATTTTAAAGTATCTCAGTCACTCGAGAATGCACAGATACATGAAAGACTGACTAAACTGGAGAATATATTCAACATCCCAAAAAGAATAACAGAAGCCGAAAGTCGTATCTCCGACCTAGAGGATAATATCTCAGCCATGCATCAAGACATGCAAGCCCTAAACAAAAATAAGAATCAGATGGAGTTAAAACTCCAGCACTTAGAAAACTACAATAGACGATCCAATCTACGCCTTGTCGGAATACCTGAAAGTTCCGAAAGTGTTGAAATGGTTGTGTGGACAGGGTCACTCCTGACGAAAATAATAGCAGAGCTGCAAGGAGATCTTACAATTACTAGGGCCCACAGAGTCCCAGCACAGAAACAATAATTTGCTAAAAAAGCCGTGTACAATCCTAATGAACTTTGCGGACTACGTAATTAAGGAGAAAATATTAAGGACAGCAATAGCAAAAAGATCATTCTCCACTACAGAGATTCAACATTTTTTATTTTTTCCGGACACGTCCGTAGCTTCAGCACGCAGGTGGAAGGATTTTGTCAAGATGATTGATTCTTTCAAAGGAAAGGGAGCCCAAGCAACAATTGTTCAACAATCTAAGTTAAAAGTATTAGCTAAAGGAAAATCCTTTATTTTTTCAGATATTCACAGAACTCAAGCTCTTTTGGAAGAACTGTCCGCCACCTGAGAAGAAGTCGTGTTTGAGATTCACAGTGGGCTGAGGAGGCAATAGATAAAAAGTTGTATCATTGCATAATCAGGCCGATTAAGACTGGTCTAGGGTTGAACGTGAAGGCGCATTGGTATGCAGCAAGATGGCATCCAGCAAAGAGGGGTGGAAGGAGGCAATAGTGGGTAATTCCGTCCTCCAGGGGTGGCTGAGGGGGTGAAGCATTCGGAAAAAACAGAGTTCTTCTACAGAGATTTAAATTTTCAGGGTATGTATAGGTACTACCTCAAAATGTCAAATATAACCATCTTTCTATGTTATTTAAGTCAGATATGCATCTAAGCCCACAGATTTTTGTTAGTGCCTTTCTGATGGGGCAAAACGTCATTGCAAGGATTACTGTTTGTTATTATAAGTACTGTCTATATCTCCTAGGCATTTTATGCACATTATTCACTTCATGCACTTTAGGCATCTATGCACTCTTTGCACTTTGTATTTTAGCTGCTATGAAATCTATTCTGCTCAATGCTAAATTTGTACGATAGACAGCTGTCTTCTAGAGAGTATTCTTGGAGGATTGTATATGATTAAGCTCGGGCACTTTTCCCAGTTTTGAAGCAGTTTGAATGTATGCTCGCACGTGGCACTTTTATTACAAGTACTGTATTTTTTTCGTGTAGGCATTTTTTGATCCCTACTTGCTATATATTCAATTAGATAATCTATCTCTATGTTTTAGGCTTTGTTTTATATTAGCACAAGTCACTTTAAATATCCCAGCTACTGCTAAAGATATTTTTTTGCTGCTATTTCGTACCTCAGAGGCCTGCTCTGTGCATCAGGATAAATATTTTAGATCACTTTTAGATGTCCATACCAGCATTAGGGATCCGAGAGGTACAGGTTTATGGGGTGCTTCTATCAGAGTAGTTAGTAAGATAGCATAACTATCAGTATGAAAGCTTAACAATTCTTTCTGTTAATGCTAACAGTCTTAATAACAAACGCAAGACCCATGCAATTGAAAGCTGTCTCAGAGAAAATAATCCTGATGCTATCTTCCTACAAAAGACTAATTTTTGGAGTATTACAGACGCAAGCAACATTTTAAAGAATTGGGCAGGCTTCCATTGTTCATCTAATGCAGGGAGTGCACAGAGGGGAGTGGGCATACATGTTGGTAAACACATGCAATTTCATGTAAAAACAATGCAGATGGATCCGGGGGAAAGATCCGTGCATGTCTATGGAAACCTAAATCAGGTAAATCTCACCCTGGCCACAATATATGCACCTATTTTTGATAACCTGCTCCCACTAATATAGCATAAACAGGCTCTAACCCGTATTCCCGGACCCATCATATGGGGGGGGGGGATTTTAACTTTCCTCAGGACCCCTCAGTTGATTCCTCGAAGAAAGATCGAAAACAAAATAAACCCCAGGTTTCCATTGCTCTGTCTAGCTGTAAAAAGGAACAAGACATAGTAGATAAATGGCACCTTTCATGCTTTTCTGCAAAATATGATTCAGCATCTAGAATAGATTTCTTCCTGACTTCACACGACTGTACTATCAATAAGTATGGTCATATTTCAAATGCCTTTTCTGACCATGTCCTAATTAAAATAGAAATTGTTGTTGGAGGCTGGGAGGGAAAAGCGCCTAGAAGGTTGTATTTTAATAAATTTAATCTGGAAAATGAGTCCTGGTGCACAGAAATTGCCAAAGAGATTAGCGTATTTTTTCCATAAATACAGACTCGGCTCCAACTAATGTAGTTTGGGATGCATTTAAGGCTACGCTTAGAGGTATAATTACTTCAAAAGAAATCCAGCAACAAAGGGCAAAAAAAAGAGGAAAGACTAAAGACCGAGGTAAGACTCACCCAGGCTAATTGGGAGTTTATTAAGGATAGAAATTTGAACACAAAACAAGAGCTACTCCATGCAAAAGCACAAATGAGGTAGTATTATAGTATTATTATCAACTAGGGGATGTAGCAAGTGGCACTTATCTTCAGACAGTGTACGAAGGGAGCGAATATACAGGGACGTTTTTAGCATGGCAGACAAGAGAGAAACAGGTCCGAAATAGAATTGAAAGTATTTGGGACATGCTAGCCAAATCCCGACTAACTAGATTCGAAGATATCGCTGACGCCTTTCTTAAGCACTACAAGGGAATCTACCAATTAGACCATCGTATGTCCTCTGATCATATTATAGGCTTTCTCCCCAATTTGCCAATCCCCCACTTAACTAGGGAATTTAGAAAATAACTATTAGAGGAATTTACAAATGAAGAACTCCAATTAGTGATCGGTACCATGGCAAACTGTAAAGCGACTGGGGAAGATGGTCTGCCAGTCGAATTTTACAAAAGATTCACTTTTACTCTTAATGCTCAAATTTTAAAACCCGCTATCTACTAACTTAAGGGTGGTGAACCTCTGACATCTTTCCATATAGCAGTAGTGGTTAGCATTCTGAAGAAAGATAAAAACAGGGAGAATGTCAACTCTTCAAGACCCATAAGCCTCCTCAATGCTGTCTATAATCTTTTTACAAAGCTACTCACAAACAGACTTAATAGAATGGTGGACTCACTTATACATGCGGATCAATGTGAATTTGTAGCTGGAAGACAGCTTTCTGCCAACATGAAATTTTTATTAGAAGCATTAGATTATTTTAATAAAAATAAGATAGAGGCTCAGGTGTGGTTTTTAGATGCTGAGAAAGGGTTTGACCTGGTATCATGGGAATGTTTATTTTTAATTTTGGAAAACTTTGGCTTTCCAGAAGGGTTCACACAATTAATAATACATGGATTCACAGGCGCAAACTCTAATTAATTCTATAAATGTGGGAACCTGTCAAAGAAATATGGGTACCAGGCAAGGCTGCCCTCTATCCCCAATTTTGTTTGCCTTGTTTATAGAACCCATGGCAATAGCGATCAGACAGAAAATGGCACATACTGCTCCCCGGCAAGGGATGACCAAAATAAAACTATATGCCGACAATATTGTCCTTTTTTTAAATGTCAAAGAAGACACTCAGAAGGAAATCCTTGGGATTTTCTCGGATTTTCAGGCAATAGGAGGCTATAAAACAAATAAGGACAAGACTGAAACCTTACTGTGCAATTGCTCCACGGATTCGCTATTGCTAAATTTGAGATCAGTGTATAATTCTCGTCCAAAGAGATATCTAGGGATTTATGTGACGGAGAAAGTAGAGGATCTATTTCAATTGAATTATATCCCATTGATACAAAAAGTTAAACACCTTCTAACACGATGGAACCAACTCCCATTATTAATACCTGGTCGTGTGGCATTCATACATATGTTTATCTTGCCTCTATTCAATTTTTTATTTGCAGCTGCTCAGTGTGCATTACAAACGTCTTTTTTTAAGGAGAAAGACAGTTTGTTCTCATCGTTTTTATGGGCTAATAAAACACCTAGGCTGGCACGTAGCACTTTAAATTACTCTATTGAAGAGGGAGGGCTGTCCCTTCCAAACAAAAAGGAATTACTATCATGCAAGTTCTGCACATAGCAGCTATAGATTTTTCTTCCAATCAGGAGGTATTTTTTTATGAATAAGATCTTAATGGAGTATACAATTTTAGATCCAACAAGAATAGTCAAGTACCCTAAGAAAGTACGATATAAGACTCTCCAATGGATTTTTAAACAAAAAACGCCACTGTTAGCATTTTATGGCATCCCCATAGTAAATGGTTAAACGAGGCTGTCTCACCTTTACATGGGGGAGAAGGGATTACTAGAAACTGGCAGTTTAAGAAAATGGGAAGAGAATGGATACACGCAAGTTAGGGATTTTGTTAACAACTCCTGGAGCCCGAGATAGAAATAGGGCTCCTTACCTCTAAAAATGTGCTTAAATGGTCATTCATTAATATAAGGCACTTTTTGGAAAATGTCAATGCCAGAAGTATAACAACAAGTATAGGCATAAGTGAAGCTTTTGAAACCCTGATACGACGGTCAGTCATCGCATGGGTGAACATTTTTGACAATAATATTTCTCTCCCCATTTATGAAAAAATTTGAGACAGATGGTAGAAAAAAGAAGAGCTACAGCTTCCAAGAATAACTTGTAATAGAGTTATCAAACTAAATGCTACAGTATTAAGAGGCACTAATTTTAAACGTATGCAATTTTATACAAAATGGTTAGTTTATAGGACACCATTCTTCTTGCATATTATATATCCACAAATTGAAGATAGGTGCTTTCGCTGAGCTAAAGAAGGCGGAGGCACCTGGTCACATTTCGTCTGGGATTGTCCCAAAATTGGTAATCTTTGGGAAAAAATTGAAAAATACCTTAGAGCTACCATGGATTACTCTATCTCCGTTGACAAATATATTGCAGTATTGGGTTGGTCCCCAAATATGGCATCAAGCAATACACAAGAAGAATGCTTGTATATATCGGCCTTAGTAGCAAGATCTTTTATCCTCCAAAATTGGCGTAGCAATAAAATACCTTCCTTTCCAACATGGAGAGCAAAATTTAGTAAAGTTAAAGAATTCAAGAGAAGATATGCATTAAGATCAGGGTCATCTAGGAAGTTAGAGAAAAATTGGAGCTCCATAGGTAATTAGTCCGGGTTCTGGGGGTAAAGACTGTTAGTAGATTGTATAAAATTGGGGGATTTGGGGATTTTAAGCAGAATAGCTAAACCCTGCAAAGTTTTATATTATACTATGTGATCAATTTTATTCGGTATCAAGCACATATGCACTTTAATACGCTTTTTTTTGTGCTTTCTGCATTTAGGAAATTTGCCATTCTTTATAGACTTTTTCTGCTAAGAATCATAGTAATTGGATGTATTTTCTTAAATTGACATATCTTTATATTGGTGCAATGTTGTTATTTGTAAGATATTTTGAGTACCTATACAATAAGTTTTGCACTATGCACTTTACCCTGCAGTTTCATATTGTATTTTGAGCTGAACCCTCAATAAAAATATTTTTTTAAAACACCTTGGATGTGGCTGCCAACTGGGAGAGGTGGAGATCAGAGGTCTCCGACAGAATGCAGACTCCAAATCAACTTGCTGGAGCTCTGAACGATTAGTTTGGCATTGAAAGCTTTTCTCACTCCCATTTAGGAAGTCTGGTTCAGCTGTTCACAGACAACACCACCGCCATGTAGTATGGCAACAAATAGGGCAGAGTGGGTCCTCGACCCTTCAGAGGCACTGCGTCTCTGGACATGGCTGGAACAGCAGGGCAAATTGTTGGTGTTCACCACCTGGCAGGTTCTCTGAATGCCAGGGCCGACAAACTCAGTCATTGATGCCTAGTGGATCACGAATGGCATCTCCATCCAGAGGCGATGCAAGGTCTCTTTCTGAAGTGGGGAGAGCCATGGTTAGATTTGTTCACCTCTGCCATGAACATTCAATGTCAGCAATTTTGCACGCTGGAGTTTCCAAGATGGCACTATCTCAGCTATGCTTCTCATCTCAAGTGGAGCTCAGGCCTCCTGTAGGCCTTTTTGCCAATACCATTCCTGTCCAGAGTGCTCAAGAAGATCAGAAGCAACTGGATCCAAGTTATACTTGTGGCTCCGGACTCGGCACAGAGAGTCTGGTATCCCGAGCTTCTCCAACTGAGCATTGATCCACCGACCAGACTCCCCCTTCAGGAGAATATTATTTTGTGCCAGCAGCAGGTGAACCTGTCAACTCTACATCTTCTTGCATGGAGATTAAGTGGCAGCAGCTGACAACATTCAACCTTTGTCCCAAAGCCTGTGATGTGATTTTGGCAGTCAGGTATCCCTCTACCAAAACTGTGTATGCCTGCAGATGGCAGAAAATTGTAAAATATTGCACAGAAAGGTCTACTGAACTTTTTTCTGCTTCCCTCTGTCAAGTCCTTCTTTTTATTTTGACCATTGCCTAGCAGGGCTCTGCTCTCAGCACTCCTTTTGGCCTTGTCTGCCTTCTTGAGGCTGCCAGACCAACCCTCTTTATTTAAATCCACTATTGTTAACAGATTTTTAAGGGGCTTGTGCATATATTCCCACCTGCCCCATTCATCATGCCTCAGTGGGACCTAAATTTGGTTCTCACCTTCCTGTGGGTGCCCCATTCAAACCTCAGCACAACTGTTCCCTCCGGCTGCTTTCCATCAAAACAGCCTTTTTAGCGGCAATAATTTCTCCCAGGGGGGTGAGCATACTGCAGGCTCTGTGTTCCAAGCCTTCTTACCTGAACATCTTCCCTGATAAGTTAGTGGTTCGCACTAGGGCCTCTTTCTTACCAAAAGTGGTAACTTCATTCCATGTGGGGCAATCAGTCACCTCTCCCACTCTCTATGCTCCCTTGCACAACTCTAGAGGAGTGACATCACCACCTGGATCTAAAAAGAGCGTTGTCATTCTACTTTGACTGTACTAAAGAGATCCGGGTGGACGACCAACTCTTCGTGGGGTACGTTGGATCAAAGAAAGGTTGTGCAGTGCAGAAGTGGACTATCTCGCATTGAGTCATGCTCTGCATTAACATTTTCTACAATCTGTCCAAGAAACAGCTTCCTGAAGGCTTAAGAACTCATTAGATCTAAGGCTGTGACCACAGCGTTGCAAAGTGGTGTTCCAGTTCTTGACATTTGTCAGGCAGCAACGTGGGAGTCACTACACACCTTCAATAAGCAGTACTGCCTGGACAGTAAAATCCGCAGAGATGCCCTTTATGGCTGCTCTGTTCTTCAGGACTTCCTGGTGTAATCTTGTTCACCGTCCCTACTACAGAGATGGTATTGCTTGCGTGTCTATTATACAGTACGAAATTGGCGGCTAGATGTCTCTATCAAAAGGACAAGTTACTTACCTTCAGTAATGCCTCATCTGGTAGAGCCATAATCTAACTGCAGATTCCTTACCCACCCACCCATCCCCACCGCACTGCGGACAGGTTTTTAGGGTCAGGGCTGATCCCTTTCAGGGCCCTAGTTATCAGTGCACTTCATGGCTCCGTGCTCCTGGTGTGGAAAGTTGTGAAAAGTAACTGATGTCAGCGTGCCGAGGTGGCACTGAACTTCTGGCGTGCAAGGGTATTGCTCAAGCAAAATTCGTCTGGATCCATCCAGATGCCTGGGATATTCTAAGGTAATGAATCTGTGGCTAGATAAAGTCTCTACCAGAGAAGGAATTACTGAAGGCAAGTTACTTGTCCTTCACCACCTGTGCCTGATGTCATAATCCTTGCATTGCTTACAGCACCACCACATAGGAAAATTAAATAAATAATTCATTTTCCCTCGTCATCCGTTGTAGAAATCCACAAAAACCCGACCTCAAAGCTCTTACCTGCACGGCTTGCTTCTGATTGCTTATCTATCAAACTAATTCTTGCAATAGCTTCCATATCAACATTCCAAACAAATCACTCCCTAAACACCAAAATGTCCAGCGCCACAAGACAAATATCCTGTTTGGTTTGAAAGGCACTAAGTACATCACACCTATGCTGAAGTTCATACATTGAAACCATCAAAAGGAGAGGCCAGTTTTCAAATTCCTTTCTCTACAGAACATTACATAGCTGTTTCCTGAACTAAGTTGCAAGCTTTTTATCCCTGAATTAGCAACCAGAATATGAAGGCTTCACAGTCAAAGTCTACTTTCCATACAGACTAATTGTTACAAGAAATTTTGAGGAACGGTCTTTCAATGGGCAAAGCTCATTTATTGGAACTCTCTTCCACTTATTCTGAGACTGCTATCCGATTTTCTCAAATTCAGGAGGTTGCTAAAAGCACATCTCTTTTAACAAGCTTTTAGTTAACCAGCCCATGCGCCAACAGTCCACACCCATTTAACCCAGCACTTCTGGCTAAACACATGAAAGAGACTTTTTACATTTCATGTTCCGCTTGATTGTGCTCTCTCCAAGAGTTCATCACATTTATATCACAATAAACGGATGAAGGTTCCCATCAGTGGCAATCATAACTGCTTGTCGTAATCACATTACTGATTGCCGTAAGTTCCAACCAAGGACATTATCCTTCTCCCTCCAACCAGTTTCCTAAGTGCCCTGAGGCTACCGCCTTGTGGATTTGATGCTTTCAAAGTACCCCAAATATTAGATACACAAATATGTCCTCTTTGTATATTGTAAGTAAGTAAGTAGCTTTATTTCGATAAAATTGATATCATAAAAAGCAATACATGTACATTAAAAACAGTAAAAACAATACATTAATAATAACTTTAAGCGACAATTTACATACAGAACTGCAAGTAAACAGACTAAAATACTCTCAGGCAAGGTGGGAAAGTCTGTTAAATCTAATACGCCATGCCCAGCCTAAAAATTTAGCCAGTCCACTAGCAAACAGGAGCCGAGGGTCCGTTTTTAGGATTCTTAGGGCCTCCTTGTGGGATCTAGTCCCGAAATCTCTACAGAGTGGCTTCAGCCATCTGCTACGGGGGACTGCGTAGGCCGGGCATTCAAACAGTAAGTGTGGAACTGTCTCTAATCTGTCCGAACAACACGGACAAAAAGGGGTTGTCTGCACCGGGACCTTCCAACTAGCAGTCATGGTTCCCACTGGAAGAACGCCTATCCTAAATTTTAAATAAAGGGCCCTGTCCCAGGGAGCTAGGATAAAATCCAGATACGGCTCACGGAAATGCACCTCCTTTATCAAAAGAAATTCTGCCGTTGACCTGCACAAATTGGCATTACTCTTTCTGCCCTCGATCCCCCAGGACCAGAATAGTTTTTTCAGGATTGACTTGGGCGGGGCAGATCTAGTAATCCAGGCGTCCTCAAGGCCCAGATCTATTAGAAGGTGCTTAACTTCCCTTAGCCACTGAATCTTGGCCCAGCCAGGCATTAGGAGGATCTCTTTTAGACCATCTGCGTAGCTGGACAATTCGGGAACTCTCCAGATACGAGCCCATAAAAGGACTGGGCGCAGCCTCGCCTGGTCACTGATAGGGCGGGTACCCATATCTAGAAGAAGCGGGAGAGTTGGGGTGCTGTGAGGGAGGGCCATTAGATCTTTATGGAATTTATTTTCGGAACGGGTCAGCTGATCCACGTTCTGCACACCCCATACTTCTGCCCCATAGAGAGCTGCACTGACACCTCGTGCCCTATAGATATCAAGAACCGGTGCAATTGGTTTGTGGGAAGAGGCCCATTGTTCCTTAAGAAGGGCCCCTGTCACCCTCTTATGGGTCAGCAGCATCTTTTGGTGATGGGATTTCCAACTCATGGAGTCACAGAGACGAATGCCAAGATAATCAAACTCCTTAACCCTCTCGAGTGAGACTGAATCAAGGGTAGGTGGTTTGACTGATTTCTTCGGGGGGTTTAAGACCAGGAACTTCGTCTTGCCCATGTTTATGACTAGTCCCCTTGAGTCGCAGAAGGTCTTAAAGCTGTTTAAGAGACTCTGCAGGCCCACTGGTGACTTAGAGATCAGGAGGGTATCATCTGCAAATAGGAGGGTAGGTATTCTCTTGCCCGCCAGGGATGGTGCATCTGCTGGATGTTGTAGCAGATGCTCCACCACTCCGTTGACATATAAAGAAAACAGAGTGGGGGCTAGAACGCAACCCTGGCGGACACCTCTATTTACAGGTATTCGTGATGTTTTTTGTCCCTGATTACCCCACCTGGTCTGTGCAAAGTTGTCTGCGTGGAATCTTATCAGCATGTCCATTAGATATGGGGGAATGCCTAACGCATCGAGAACACTCCAGAGGTGGTTGCGTGGGACCAGGTCAAAGGCAGTCCTTAGGTCTATAAATGCAAGGTACAGACTGCCTTTGCCCAGTACAACCACTTTCCAAAAAAGCATCATCAACCGGAATGCTTGCTCGATCGTCCCCATGCCAGTTCTAAAGCCGGCTTGGAAGTCTGATAGAATATTGTTCTCTTCAACCCACTGCAAAACCCTTCCTAGGACCACTTTGCCTGCCACCTTCTGCGAGGAATCCAGGAGGCTTACAGGACGGTAATTGGCAGGGTCGTCCCGACTCCCTTTCTTAAAGATAGGGATGACCTCTGCGCCCCTCCATGAATCTGGTAGGGCCGCACCAGCCAAGCCAGCATTCATTACGGAGGCAATAAGTCTCCCCCACTCGACTAGGTTAACACGGAGCAAATCCCCCGGGAGGCCGTCAGGGCCCGCCGCCTTGTTGAGGACCAGGCACTCAATCGCCCCTTCTACTTCTTTGCAAGTGAATAGGAATTCCTCACTGGGCTCTATGTTGCCCGAGGGATACTGTCCCACCTCGATAATCTCAGGGGCCATGGCCACTGCATAAAGCTTGGAAAAATGATCGAACCATACTCCCTCGGTTATGTTACATGTTATGAGGGAGTCCGTGGGTTTGTCCCTAGTTCTTATTAGGTCCCAAAAACCCTTAGAGTCCTTCCTTGAGCTAGCTGCCATTAAATCTTGCCAAAACTGGTTCACATGCTCGGCCCTCGCCTTTGCTAAGGTTTTTCTATAGTTGCGCCTAGCGAAGCTAATCTGGGCCCCATCCTTAGCTTTCACCGCCCTGATCAGCTCCCTTTTGGCAACACTGCAGGCATGGGAGAACCAACCCGCGTTGCGCATGAGTCTACCCTTTGCATTGCCTCTTGAACCTGAGGAGTGAGCCACACACAGTTCACCTAAAGCTTTTGTTGTTTCAGAGAACAAGTTAGAAACCTCGAGATTGGTGGCTCCCAGGGAGTCTAACCGCATCGCGGTATTAGACATTATAGATTTGGCACCCTGGATCTTATCTTCATTAGCTGCAAAGGTATTCCATTTTAGGCGTCTACCGCAATTAGTAGGGATTACTTCATGCGTTGATTTCCAGACATGAGGGGTTTGGGCTGGGGAGGCACCCGTCCAGATTGAGGACAGGAATAGAGGGTTGTGATCCCTAACAGAAGACTGGAGGACCTCCATGTCTATTAGGTGGGCCCAGAAGCTGTAGTTCAATAGAATGAAGTCAATTCGTGAAGAATGACCAACTCTATTGAACGTATGAGCTCCTTACGGATCTGAAACCGATCTACCATTAGTGGCCCTACGGCCATGTTCCAGACAGAGGGCATTGAGGTCGATGGCATTTTGGGACCAGCTTCTGATAGGGGTCAATGAGAGGGAGGGAATACCTCTCCTGGCATCGTCCTCCCTGATGCCCAGTATATTCTCCCTAGCCAGGGGTTCAAATGTGCAATTGAAGTCCCCGGCTAGTATAACAAGGGAGTCGGACACACAAGAACTAAGGCCCTCCTCAATGCCCGTAAGAGAAAGTGTGGAGGACCCGCCCCTTGTTCCTCTGACATAAATGTTAAAAATTTCAAGCCTCCTCCCCCCACGTGGCCCTCTAACTGAGATTCTCTGTAAGTCAGGCGATTTGTTAGCAATAGGCCTAATAGAGAGACCCAGCGAAATACTGGCCCAAATTAGTAGGCCGCCGAAGGGCGGCCCTTCCCTCCGGGTGATTGTATCGCAGGAACAAAGTAGGTGGTGAAGCCCACCTTATTGTATGGTTCCAAGCACCAGGTTTCCTGGAATAGGCACAACCCGAAGGATTCAACAAATAAGTTCCAATCGGATATGTCTATGTTCCGTGCAAGGCCTGCTATGTTCCAGCTAAGCACCTTCAGTCCTTCGCCACCAACTCCCTCTGGACCCAACACACGGTCATTTGTAAGAGGGGCAGAGACAATACTAGAGGCCTCAGCCGGGGTCAAAGATAGGTCATCCCTCCCAGAAACCACCACGGGGGACCAGGCAAGCCCCCCCCATGGACAACGGCGGCAGCGAAATATGGCTGCTGCCCGGAAGTCCCTCATCTCGGATGGCTACTTCTGATGTAGGTAGCTCTGGGAAAGTCAATCCTTCTGTCGGCAGCATGCATGTTCCAAACGACTCCCTAGGAAAGGGATTACCCTTAGCGTTGAATTCAACTGGGGCTACCTGACCTAATTTATCGTTGAAGGGCTCAGGGACTATTTCAATAACTCGGAATTCAACAACTCCACCCTCAGTGTGCAAAGCCCTATTTACCAATAAGTTGCAATTTTCAGAGATGCATGGGGGTAGCACAGAGACAGGGCGGAATAACGAGGAAGATGAGTCATCAGAACAAGATGTGCAAGGTACCGTATGGGTAAGTCAATCAACTTCCTCAAGACAGCCAAATCTATTATAGGTGGGTGCCCCATTCCACATGCCTTGAGTACCCTGCCAACAATCGACTGACCCACCCCATACATAATTTCTAGCCAAAGTCCAATTCCCCCCCGTTGTTGGAACGTGGAAGCGGGGGATAGAAATAGGTTAGAGGTCTAGCTACTATGGGCGAGTTCCCCCCATAATTGTTCCATGAACATATATGGTGTACTGTATTGGGGTCTTCAAAGGAGACAATAATACAATCGCCTGAGATAGATTTGTGCGAGGTACCTATCCATGGTACCCGTCGCACCATAAGAATTTTACTTCTCAGGTGATTGGGTAACGGCCTGTTTTCATTTAGCCAATGTGTTACCTTGTTTCTCAGTGACCCGAAATTTTCCTGCTGGTGATATGCAATTTCCGGAACTCCTGTTAGCACCACTACGTAGGGCCTTACATCCGGGGGGAGATCAATGTAGCCCCCATGCTGTTTCTCGTTAAATTTTACCCCTTGTGAATTGGGATGATGAATCTTAGGTTCTTTAACCCTCGGGGCTGCCGTGACTTTCGGGGCTGAAACAGATTGTACCGGTAATTGATTTGGTACCTCTGCTACTGCGTTAATGGTATTACTTATGACCGCCTTAGACCGGGGTTTGGGTATGGGTTTGGTCACAGGAATTATGGATGGGGTAACTGCGGGTGCTGGTATAGTATGGTTTGCGCCAAGTGTGCTATTCGGTTTATTTTCAGCTATACTAAGGGTTGCTAGAGTTAAGATATTCTTTTCTGTCTCAAGCAGCTGATTTTCTATGCGCGATAGTCTAACTTCCAGAGGGGTTAGAAGTTTTTTTAACGTTTCCCAGACAATCGTCAAAAATTCCACATCTCTTCCCTCTATCACACAGACTGGTACCCCATCATTCTCACCTTCTATTACTAAATCAGGCTCCCCCGCCGATGCTGCCAGGTTAGTTTCTACAGCAATAGAGCTGTTATTTTCAGTAGGTGGGGGTGCATGAGGGGGTAAATGAAGGGGTATGCCGCCCACCCCCCCTTCAGTAGGCTTAGCACCGGTAAAAATCTGGGCCTTTGCTACCTTCACCTTCTTCCTAGAGAAGGCAGATGTAGTGTTACGCTTTCGTTTTTGGATAGCACCCTCTTGGATGGTAAAAGGAATCCTCCCACACGCCCCCTTAGCATTAGGGGATAACTCCGTTGGGGCCCCCTTGCCAGAACCACCCCACCCAAGGATGGACTGAAATTGGAAGAGGATGAAAGGGGTAGCCCCACAATAGTGGCTGGGAGGGGGGAGTCCGATGTCTGATGGACAACTGCCTGCGTCAAGATTGAAACAGGGCCTACCCGTCGCTCAGGGGTTTTGGCAGAGGCAAAATGACCTAAAGATGATTTCTTAGCCATAGTCAGCTCCTGGGATATTCTTCTAGCTGCATCGAGTTCCATGGAGACTCTCTGCTGCATTTTGTTGATCTCCACATCTATGGCAGTGTTAGTCCTGGTAATGAAGTCATCGAGGGTCCCATTTAGCTGCTTCCCTTTAGCTGCCCTGCTTCTGCATTCGCGCATGGACATTGTTCCTTGGGTTCGACAAAGGGCTGATGGGAACAAGGCAAGGATTGGGATAGCAAAGTTAAAACCAAAGGGGGTTGCCCGGTCCGGTCTCTTCCGTTCTCTAACGGCCTCAAACGGCCCGCCCTTTGCCCGGGCTTAGCCCCGGGCTCAGTCCCGCGCGCGTCCCGTGCGGCAGGAATCGGAACCAATTAAGTAGGAGGGGGAAGTGGGGGCGGAGCACTCAGGGAGAGCGGGCCAGGTGTTAAGGCTCAGGTAGCAGGGACTCCTGGGAAATGGAGTCCCTCAATACACCGCTCGCAGCCCTGCAGGTGCTTTGATTACCCCACGGCAGTCCTTGCAGTCTTCAGTTGGTCCAGGCAGAGACAAGCAGCGACGCGGGGCCCGCGCAGCGGGTCCGGCAAGGTGTGGCAGTTCTGGAAGCAGGAGAAATTCGGTCAGGCAGTGTTCCAGCAAGTACAAGGAGAGCGTCCCAGAAATGCTTGTTGCGCTCGGTGATTTATACCGCAGGTGGGGGCGGAGCACTCAGGGAGAGCGGGCCAGGTGTTAAGGCTCAGGTAGCAGGGACTCCTGGGAAATGGAGTCCCTCAATACACCGCTCGCAGCCCTGCAAGTGCTTTGATTACCCCACGGCAGTCCCTGCAGTCTTCAGTTGGTCCGGGCAGAGACAAGCAGCGACGTGGGACCCGCGCAGCGGGTCCGGCAAGGTGTGGCAGTTCTGGAAGCAGGAGAAATTCGGTCAGGCAGTGTTCCAGCAAGTACAAGGAGAGCGTATATTGTTTGAGACCATGTTCAATCTACAACCTTGTAGAGACTGCTAATTTTCTAAGCGTCTCCTTTTTTGTATCCTTTTGGTATTCCAGGATTTACTTTTTGAGTTTGCTTATAGTGTGTTTAATGCTTCACTCATATTTCATTTTTCAAGGACATTACAGTGCATAGTGTGGCTATTTCTTTTGCGTGTTTTTTGTTATCAACAATTCCTGTCCGATTACCCATCCCTTAACTCCTTCGACGCTCATGACGAGCCCAGCTCGTCATGGAGTTTCCATTGATTTCAATGGAAATTGCATTGAAGTGAAGTATGAAGCTTAGCATCCAAGTGGTTAAAGCTTGTCCCACTTTCTCATTGCTTTTCCTTTAATATATACCCACTTTTTAGGTCGAGCTTTCAAGACTTTTTGTATATACTTTAATATATACTTACATGTGTATGTACTTTGTGGGCTCTGGAGATCAGCCCTAGGACTTGTCTGCTTCCGCTTAGGGACTCTCTTTTCTGTTCAACTGCCTCTATTTAACTGTCTTGATAGAAAACGACCAGTAGAGGTCAGTAAAATACCTGAATTGATTTCTGCTTGTTCAACTTCCTCTATTTAATTGTCTTGATAGAAAACGACCAGTAGAGGTCAGTAAAATACCAGAATTGCTTTCTGCTGAGGAAATTTCTTTTTTAAATGTTTCTGCCAACTGCCTCTATTTAAGTTTCTTGAAAGAAAACGACCAGCAAAGGTCAGTAAAATACCAGAATCAGTTTAGCTTGCTTTAGATTCCAGTCCATAGAAATTGTCTTCCAAGAGCACCAGTGGACAATAATATTTTTTTTCAAAACTTGTGTTTTCATTGATATGACCACCGAAGGCCCGGGTTTTGTATTAAAAACAGAGCTTTGGACTATACCATTTCTCGCTGAAAGTCAATATTTCTATCCATGTATTCCCATACCTGGTGTGTCACGCAGTTTGGTGCTTACTTTCCTCCATGTTAAAGAAGAGTAGCTGTTTCAGCACTCAGGCTTATGTACTTTATAGCTAAATACATATGAGGTCCCAAAGGCGAGACAGATTGCATTGCAAATTTTGTTTGCTTTGTAGCCACGTTTGTAATATAGAAAATGCACAAACTCCATAAATTCAAACAAATTACAAATGCAAAAACATCTGTGCAAAAACCCACACAATCATACGCCATGAACCCAATACCATGCCTGTGAATAAACATTTACAATCCAAATGCATGAATTAGTGCCCACCAGGCACTTGCACAATCAAATACACGGCAAAATCTATGCATATGCCTTAATTTACTGGATGCAAGTTGTACCCCCTTGATTTCTGTGTACCAAATTATGGTTACCAAATGGGTGGCAGCACTTTTCATGTCTGCAGCTTATTTTAGTCACCCTTATTTTAAAACAGCTGTTCCGAAGTTGCAAAACCAGTCTGCAAAATGCAGGCAAAGTTTTGTGGACCCAAAACTGGTACACTGATGCCACATCAGATAAGTAGAAATTATTTTTAGCATTTATGACCTAGTCGCAACTGGTTCTTTATGGGGTAATATGGATTTTGCCAAGATATTGCAACGGGCAACGGTTCTTTGGGCAAGCCTTGCCTAGACTGCCCGCCTGCAAGCTCTCAAAATACAACCTCTGGAAGAGCACAGCAGGCTATGGATGACCACATGGCTCTGGCACACACTTTGGCTATTCTCAGCGAGGCATGAACTTGAGCCACACCCTGGCTCTAGTCGGGAATTTTGACGTCAATTTGGCCATGCCTTTCAGCTGCTTCGCCATCTGGTTATCCGGCCAAGACTCCCCACACCTTAGATTTTGGACATGCTCAGCTTGCGCTGGGTAGGTAATGACCTTCTTTTATGCCCTGAACACAGGCCTTCTTTCTGTCGAGCAATTGTGGTGAAGGAACTATATTCTCTGTAGTAATGTGTACGTTTACATTCGACATTTCCCCTCAAAATATGTCACACACTGGATACTTTTAACCGTGTTTCAATTTTCTCGTTGGTATGGAAAATCATGAATATGGGTAATAGTTTAGCCAAGAAACATAGCTTAGCATAATTAAGTCAAATCAATCCACTCCAGAAAACTGTTAAAGGGAGGTTTTGGTTTCATAGACCACTTTGTAAAATAATGTGATTTATAAAACACATAGATATTTGCCTAAACGTTTCAGCTAGAGGATGGTTAGAAGACAGAATATAAAATCACCGAAATTAATTTACTATGGTAAGCTATGCACCCCTAAACCCCAAAGCATTGGTCGTGACCTCAAACATCACAGAAGAAGGCTGTGTGCAGTTGATTGTGGGGCAGAAAAACTGGGAATAGATTAGGGCTGAAGGCCAATCTCTGTTAATGCTAAACTGTTCTGTGATGTAAATAAAGCAAAGATGCATATACATAATTGTCTTTATTACACAGGACGAACAACATAATAAATATCGTATTACAAGTAAAGGTTTCATTTTGATCTACGGGTGACTAATAGGGTTTTTAAGAACATAACACACTTTTTTTTGTACAATTAATAAGTACAGTAACGCCAGTTTTCTTCCATTTGAGTATGGATGTAGGGTATCTACTTTGTTTTTGGAGAATGTATATGGTATCCTGTGAAGAATTTAAGTTAAGAATATCAGACCAAGGGGGAGGAGCCACGCTAGCAACCAAGATGGCCGCATAAGCTCCCGGCTCCGCCGACCTCTGCCAGTTGCTCACAAATCCTGACGATTATCCTGATTTCTCACCGGACTCCCGCGCAGCTAAGGTGTTCCTGACTCTAAAGGTGCAATCCCGGAATTCCTAGCTGCTGGAATAATGAAGATACGCCGTGTTCCATTCTCGGCCTAACCCAGAGTTGAAGCCGGGGCCGTGATTTCTAACCCAGCCGGATTGGAGTTGAATAACATCGGCCGCGGGAAGTGAGTGGCGTCCGGTCTCCTGAAGTGGAGTATTATTTGTCCGTTTCGGATGGTGGATCGGTGGCAGCTTTATCTCGCAGCTAAGGCGGCGTGACGCATCGGTTGCTGTGGTTGGGGATCCGCTGCCCGGAGGCCCCGTTGGGCTCCCGGGGTCGACGGGCTTGGTTCCTCGCTTGAGGTGACGGTGTTGAGATCGCGCTTTTGAGAGTTCCCACAGTTGTCATCGGATTTGCCTGTGCCTGGTGCCCCGGAGTAGTCGACCTCCGGGGTTCAGAGACCTGCTTGGTCGCTTCGCGAGGGGCGATGGAGCGGGTGGACTGTATACCGTCGCTGCATACTGTAATGGCCGCCATTGGGGAGCTCCACTCACAGGTCACCGCCTTCATCCAGAGGATGGTTGTAGCGGCTGATATCATCTGCCGGAGACCGGACTCCGACCCTTTGTTGGTTCTGGAACACGCTGTTTTACCCGCGGAGCAGGAAGCGTCTGAGACGGAGGGCCCGCGCTGAAGCCAGACTTTGTATCTTTTGTCGACCCCCGAACGACGGCTAGCAAGCCCCGGACTATCGAATCCACATCATGCCCTATGCCGATGCCGCCCCAGATGGACATGGATGATCTTATATTTCAGAATGAGTTCTCCAGTGACTGTAGGATTGTTACCTCACCCTTTCTCTACTGGATGGTTCAAATACGCTCTAGCGATTTATCTCTGGTGGACAGCGGACATCGTTTGACTCTTAGACTTTGTGTACTATTATCCTGGCCTCAATCCTTTCGTACTGACTTTGAACTTTCTCAACATTTTGATACTCTCATTGGGATGGCGGATCGAACGGTCAGGGCTTGCATGAAAAATCGCAGTGGCCAGGGTTGACTTTGACTGGATGGGTTTGCACAATGACTTCATTTGATACGGGATTTGTAACCTATACTAACGCGGGAGTTGGGTGGTTCTTACAAGCTCCCCCCCATCTGACTTTTATCGTTGCATTGTATTATTCTGGATACGTGTAGGGGCGGGTTGCTACTGGCGGGGAGTAAGGGAGACCGGGTGCCTGTTTGATATTTCTTCCTCCACTCTTCTTTTTCCTTCTTTTAGGTCTAGTTCCGGGGCGACAGGCACGCTGCTAGTGGGAATGGGCCGTAGCCATTGCAGGGGTGCAGGGTGGGGGGATCGGGGAGGGGTTTGTTATTTTGCCTTAGTTTAGTTCTATGGCCTTTTTTTTCTTTCCTTTTTCTTTTACGAGAGACGGGTCGTTTATCCTGTATTGATTTCTTATGTATCGGGGTGTCTGACTTGATCTTCATTATCCTGAACTATGGGTGGGTGAGCCCTGATGGCTGCTACTTTGATAGATTGTTGATCGTACTTCTCCTTATTGATGTACCAAACTAGGTTGACATTGCATGCTCCTCTGAATTGAATTTTCCACATTGATTTCTTCGCTCACCTATCGCAAAATTGTATTCTATGTATGACACCCGATATATGTAATTTTCTCTTGTTTTCTTCAATAAAACCCTTAAAAAAAATTAAAAAAAGAATATCAGACCATACTAATCAGGTGCTGGTGTAGAGAAAGGTAAAATTAATAAATTGACACATTTGCAGTGTCATTGATCCACAGTCCTTTTACTATGGATGATCCCTTAATAAAAAAAGATAAATACACATACAACCTTTCAGAACACCAACTGTATCTTTGTCTTTATTGCAGATATGTGATGGGTATCCATACTCAGTAGGCTAAGTTTGTGGTCAGTTGTCTGTGAATCTGCTGAGGACATGAGGCAGTCAATCATGGACTTTAGAGAGCAGCCTCAAATGAGGAGTAAAAGTAACAACTTGCTGGAGAGAGTCTAGTTTAAGGCCCTCGCCCCACAGTCTACTTTCCAAATCTCCACCAAGAACCCACAAACTCCAGGCAGTTCCAGTTACTCCTGGCACTTTCCCCTCCTTGTTTACCTCGTCACTTCTGCCACATGTAGGCTGCTTCACCAGGTCTTCATCTCCTATGACACCATTCCCTTTGCTGTGGGGTATAATCATGTCTTTATCCTGCACTGGGTCCAATATGTAGGAACCACCTTCACCAAGGGCGGAATAAAGCTCCCTGGAATGGTATCTTCATTGGCAAACTCTGCAAGTTCCAACTTCAAGGGGCCAGTCACATCTTTTGGCCTGCCCCTCTATAATGTTCACACTCCCACTGCACGATCATATCTACCATCCAGGCAATCAATCCCATTAAAACAGCAGCTTCCACATCCACATGGGGAGCGCAAATTTGAGACTAGACTTTAAGTTTTGTATTTCAATTCTTTATTACATTTTAACAATAGTAAGCAAACAATGATCAAAAATCTTTTATCAGCACAGGTTCATAAAATGCCAACATTACAATATGAAATTTAGCTGTAATAATGCAAACATTTAGAAGAAATCAGCATAAGAAAAAAACTGTCCAAGTACAGCATTAACGTGCTAGGATGATAAGTTGATACAACAAATTTAAATGTGTTATTATTACAAGAAAAATAAAGTGGTATGCAAATAATACATACCAGATTTAATGAAACTCATCTGCATTGACGTATGTTGAAGGGCCCCATATAATTGATCAAACTGATTTAACTTATCATTTAATTTATAAATCAGTTTCTCAAAGTGAGCCACATCAAACATATCTGCACGCCAGGAATGAAGCGTTGGTACAACATTAGTTCTCCAAAAACGTAAAATATTAATTAATATTAACACATGTGTGGTATTTCAGAAGTATAATGTAAAAGGAATAACTTTGTGAGAGAGAAGGTAAGGAAATAATGCACCTCCAAGTAGTGTTCAATCTGGAGTCAAAATGTATAAATACTGTGACATTCCCATAGAATATGAACTATTTCACAGTCCTGTGATCTACATCTCCAACAGAGGGAATCTGGACTAAGTTTAGCTGAGTGTAATTTAGCCGGACACCAATGCCAACAATACAAAATTGTGAGATACTTAAATTTAAGATGGGAGTATCTAAGTTCTCTACTATTGTTCTCTAATATAGTAGCCCCTGCTTTGTCCGTAAATTCCACATTCAATCGTGTGGACCACCGTGATTTTAAAATATTGGAATTTTCTATAAAAAATGAGGAATAAATTAAAAGAGCATAGAGTCCAGAAACAGTACCCTGGAAATGTTTCCAAGTATGGAGATATCATGCAATCAGAAAATGAGATGGTACATTATGAGTATTAGCTGCACTTAGACCTAACACAGAGTCAAGTTGAGTGTATCTTATAAATTGCGATGAAGGAAGATTGAAGCCATGTTTTAAACTTGAGAAGGATTTCAAGGATTGAAGATGCATGAACACGTCCAATATACGGTATATCTTATGCTGGGACCAAGTAGACCAGTTGAGTTCAGCGTTGGATAACGTGAGCAAAATCCAATGGATACAATATGTCAAGTCAGTGCTTGGAACATTGGGCCGACAGGAATTTTTTGCTACTCTGGAAAGATAGTGAAAGAGGATGTGGCTTGGGTTAAAGCCCAATTCTTAAATATGCTGTCTGCAGAGAGAGAGAGGCGTTGAAGACTGTGAAACCCACGGTGAGAGCCCATTTGCTGTTAATGACAATCCCACTGATAGAACTGTACTTGTTAATTGTCACAAAACCTTTCCATCGATTTCTTCTAATTAGGTTCCGTTTTAATCTTATCCATTATCTTTTAGCAGATGTACAGAGCTGGAGCAGGGCAAAAGATCTAGGTCCCTGCACATGTGATAATTTTTCTTTGCAGGACACCATGCACTTTACAATGTTTTGTGAGCATTTTAGCCTCATGAGGAGAACATTTTTATGACCCATTTTAAATGGGAAGGGATTCGTACAAGTCAGACCAGCTCTACTATATCTGCAGTTGTTAAATAACCCATAGGAGATTTTTAATGTTGTGAATTTTTGGGTGGCGGCAGTCAGACATAGGAAGAAAGGATGTTAGATATTTTAAAGTGTTGACTGAGTTCATATATAGATATAATTGCTTTTATCGTAAGACTAATAAACTATAAGCCATTTGTTTTTATTAGCATTATTTTATTGTTTGTATGTGGTATATATATATATTTTATAATATCTTTTTATTGTTTTAGGCAGAAAAAAACCAATCAATTTGACATGGCATAGGTGACAATTGGCAAGTAATACAATCCTAGTGTGAAGACACAGTAGCGACAATAGTAAAACAATACACATTAAGTAATTAATGACAATGTAACCCCTGAGCTGGGTCATGGGGATAACGGCTCTTCCTCTGAGGTATGTACTGGGGCCACACAGATCCCTCCTCTATACGCGTTCCATCCAGACTACACCCTTGCCCACTTTTTGGGGCATCCTCGTGCTATGTATACCGTCTTTTCTCTAAACATGCACCAATCCAGACTCCTCTCCCAAGAGGCCAAGGTGGGTGGGGCCTTTGCTCCCCATTGACGAGCTATCTCTCGCGGGGCCACCAAAGTCCCCAGTGTAGCCCAGGTCTTCTCCATTGATGTTAGGTCAGTGGGACCCCACATGTTTAAAAGGCAATGCTTTGCCTCCGGATGAATGGTCTTGTGTAACACTTCCTCCATGACTTCATGCATCTCCCGCCAATACTGTTGTATCTGGTCGCATTCCCAAATTATGTGAATGAAGGTACCCGTGTTTCCACAACATCGCCTGCAGTCTCCCCTGTTAACCCTCCCCATGCGGACTAGTTGTGGCCCCGTGATGTATGCACAGTGAAGTATCTTTAGTTGGACCAGTCTCAAACGTGCCGGGATGGCAACCTCTCTGGGTGAGACAACCGCCTACAGCCACTCCTCATCATCAAATTCTAAGCCATCCCTCTCCCAGCTGTCCAGAGGATCTGGGGTATTGTTGAATTTGATCAGTTTCTTATATGTTAAGGAGATTGCTTTTTGGGGAAGGTAGCCATCAAGTAACCGGTCTTCTAGTGGTGATGACTCTGGGGGGTTCATGCCGGTCCGTAAGGCAGTGGTTATGGCATGCTGAATCTGTGTGTACCGGAAGAGTTCAGTGGTGGAGAGTTCATATTGTTGCTGGAGCGTGGCAAAGGGGATCACGGCGCCCTTAATCCAAAGGTCACCCAGACGAGATATACCAATCAAGTCCCACTTATCAAAACCCTTCGTGGATCAGAGGCTACCCACAGCGGCGTATCCAGTGTGAGCCTACGATCCCAACCCAGACTCTTATTAACGGAATGCCAAATGGTAACAGAATGTTTAGTGGGACCTGTGAGGGACAGTCCCCGAGGGTTAGAATATAAGGATCTAAGAAAATTCCCCGCAGGTAGTCCATCCATCCATCTTATACGCCGGGTCATCTGGTTGGCGATAGGTGCATTGATTGTTAGGCACTAAGTGGGACGCCCAATAATACTTACGGATATCAGGAGACTAATGCCTCCGTCATACCAACTAAGGGCCAGTTTGTTAAGTGCTATCCTGGGTCTCCCCTCCCATAGCAGTTCTATTTGCAACCCCTCTATTTCCCTGAAGTATTGTGCTGGGACTGGGTCTGGATAATTTTGTAGGGGGTAGAGTAGCCATGGCAGCGACATCATTATAAATAGTGCCGCTCTTCCCAAAAGCGAGAGCAGCAAGGCATTCCAACAGGACACATCTCTCCTGAGGCGCTGCAGAGGCGGGACAAGATTAAGGTTGTACCTCAGTTTAGGGTCAGCAGTAATAAAAATCCCTAGATAGCGGAAGCCATTTCTCACTGTCTGCATTGGGCAGTTTTTCGTATGTGGTATATTTTAATGTATTTTAAATGTATTAATATGATTTTTATTCAGTCTTTTATGTAAATTGTTCACTGTGGTGTACTTTTATGGCTCCGGTTAGCCAAATAAAGTGATTTGAACTGAACTGAACTGAGTTCAGCCCCATTGTTCATGTTATCTGCATTATTCTTCCACAGGAGGGCTTGAGAGTGAAGATGGATGTGAGTATTCGTATGCTTATGTGCTTTTGGCCTTGCCAATTCTGAAGAATACATTATATGGTACGTGGACTTAGTACATTTCAGGAATCTAGTATAATAAATAACCAGATCCGTGTCTGATTGTAATAGGGACCGTTCAAGTGTTACTCAGAGTGGTGTATTCCTATAAGTAGGTAAAATGCAAATTGAGTGGGACAACTGTTGTGCAATCCTATATTATTCCAAATTAGGAAGACGTAAGCCTCCTTTAGTTTATGATGAATGTAACTTTGACCCACTCAAACAAAGTCTATCACCTCCTCATATGAACCGAGAGATAGTAGATTGCAATGTTTTGAAAATAGATTTTGAGATGAAGAGTGGAATCATACCAAAGATATAGTTGAATTTAGAAATGGTGTTCATTTTTATAATCTGAACCCTACTCTATAATGATAAATTGAGAAGAAGCCAATATTCAAAAGCCTCTTTTGGTTTGCTCAAAAATGGGATTCAAACTATCAGCTATCATAGGCCACAATTAAGGCAAATATCTATATACTTTGATTTCAAATGTAGCCATTTAAATGGAAGACCATTGAGATTAGCTAAAGTAGTAACGGGAGTCAAAGGTAGAGCTTCACATTTAGACCAATTCATTTTATAACCCAAAAAACTAGAGAAAGTGTTTAACTGAGAGATTAGAGCGATTGCTGAGGATCAGCAACACCTCCTTCGAGACCGCCATCTTCCCGGAAAGCTGGAAGCACGTCGAGATCAACGCTTTACTCAAGAAACCCAAAGCACACGCCAAGGACCTCAAGAACGCCAGGCCGATCTCCCGGCTCCCATTCCCGGCAAAAGTAATCGAGAAGATGGTCAACAAGCAACTGACACGCTTCCTCGAAGAGAACAATGCTCTGGACGCATCCCAATCGGGATTCCGCAGCAACCACAGCACCGAAACCGCCCTCATCGCCGTCACCAACGACATCAGGACCCTGCTAGACAACGGCAAAACCGCGCCCCTCATATCCCTTCCGCTCAGAAGCCACCAAGATCATCTGCGGTGTACCCAAAGGATCATCACTCAGCCCTACACTCTTCAACGTCTACATGATCGGCCACACTGGGAGCTGCACTGACACCCACAGACCACACACAGAACCTGGGAATCATCCTAGAATCATCACTATCAATGACCCAGCAAGTCAACGCCGTCTCATCCTCCTCCTTCAACACCCTCTGCATGCTTCGCAAGATCTACAAATGGAGCCCCACTGAGACCAGAAGAACGTCACCCAGGTCCTTGTCAGCAGCAGACTGGACTACGGCAACGCCCTCTACGCGGGAACCACGGCCAAACTTCAGAAGCGACTTCAATGCATCCAGAATGCCTCTGCATGTCTCATCCTAGACATCCCCGCCACAGCTACATCACAGAACACCTGAGAAATCTACACTGGCTCCTCGTCAACAAGAGGATCACCTTCAAACTCCTCACCTATGCTCACAAGGCCCTCCACAACACTGGGCCAGCATACCTCAACACACAATACACGACTCACCTTCTACACCCCGAACCACCAGCTCTGTTCCGCCGACCGCACCCTCGCCACCGTCCCACGCATCCGAAGAACACCCTCCCCATCGACCTACGAGAGACCAAGGACCTACTGATCTTCTGGAGTCGCCTCAAGACCTGGTTATTCGAGCAGTAGCAACACCCCCACCCCAGCGCCTTGAGACCCACATGGGTGAGTAGTGCGCTTTAGAAATTATTGAATAATTGATTGATTGATTGATTGCAGATGTGAGAGAGTGAAAAGAATATCACCTGCATAATAGAAAGTATTGATTTCCCAAAGCTGTAGGGTCAATTCCCTTAATATCTGTATTAGATCGTATAGCTATAGACAAGGGCTCTAAAGCCAATAGAAATAATAAGAGGGAAAGTGGACAGCCTTGCCTAGTTCCGCAATACATGTTGAAATAAGGAGACATAAACCCACCACATGTTACGCCACTAGTTAAAGTAAGAAAGTCTCTGCCGAAACCCATCCTCTCCATAGTACAAAATAAGTAGCCCCATTCTACTCTAAATAATACTTCCTCTGCATTTTAAGAGAGGGGTACTTTCCCCTTTTTATCATTTCATAGTTGCCATAAGTGTGAGATGGTGCAAGGATGAGCGACCTGGGACAAACTCAACTTGGGAGGGATGTATTTTAATTCAAGGGATGAATGCTATTCTCCTTCACTTACAGAAGCTCATCCTGATGTCACTCCAATTAAGTTGTGTCCCTCAAAAATGGAAGCACACAGTTGTGCTTCACCTATGGAAGAAACCTACAACTGATCCCATGCAAATAGAAAATCTCAGATCCTTTTGCTCCTTCCTTTCTTCGCCAAAACAACCGAAATATGTGAGCACTCATCTAATGAGCTTCATTGCATCAAATAGTTTAGTACATCCTTTCCAATCAGGGTTCAGGGTATCTTACTCTACGGAGTCAGCATTATTGTTGCCCACAGAAACCTTAAGGCATTATGCAGCTGGAGGGCATACTGCTGCCCTGATAATGTTGTACCTCAGCGCAGCCTCCAACATGGTTTTCTATGGCTTTCTCCTACAGACGCTTGTGCGATGCGGTGCCTGAGGCATTGCTCTACAATGGATAGCTTCTTTTCTCCAACTTCACAGCTTTGAAGTCGCCAAAGACCGTTTAAGTCTGGGATGAGACCATTATCACAGGGCGTACTGCAGGGCTCTATCTTAAGCCCTACTTCATTCAGTTTTTTACATCTGCCCCTTAGCTGAGATCGTTAAAATACAGAATGTGAAAATTGTGTCATTTGCAGACGATACTCAGCTAATTTTAACACTGTCCCAAGCTGGGTGGATGCAGTGACGCAGTTTAAATCTTGTCAGGAGGTACTGATCGTCGGCAAATCACCTTCTGTTGGACCCGGCCTCGTGGCGTGGTTCGCCCCTGCTCCTCCGCACCCTGTTAGCATAGCCCTACACCCTGAGTTCCCTGCGCAGCACCCCGTCAGTGTAGCCTGCACCCCGAGCCCTGGTCGTCCTGCTCCCTGTACGCCCAGAACCCGTAACCAACGACCAGCCCCGCTTATCCCGTCCCACTCCCGGTTCCGAGCACCTACAACCTGCATGCCCCACAAGGCCCGGCAGCCATTTTCCCTTCCCGCGATCCCTGTCTCCCTGGGCCTAGCGTGACCACGTCCCCAGCGAAACCCAGACTCCAAAGGCGCGCCAATTCCGGCTGGGGGGTAAAGGGCTCCCCGAGTGAGATAAGCCAGGGAGTTTCGATGGCACCTCCGGCCTCCCCTGAGAGACTGGTATCTATCATACCTTTGGCCTCCCCCTGTGGGCCAGTTTCGATTGCCCCTCTGGCCTCCTCGAGGGCTGGCTCCAGACCTGCTGGGCGTCTGGGAATTCCCGGACGCATCTTCCAAAGAGATCAAAGAGCCAACCGCCGGACCTCGCCAACGACCAGCCCCCAAGGCCTGAGGCCTCCGCCTGCGAGGGTCCGGACATCAAAGGGCCAATGGACTATATCAGGGCCCGCCCGACAACTAACGGGCAGTTGTATCTTGGACCTGAAGCCCTGCTGATCTGATCGCGGCTGACCCTGAGAAGAACTCAACCTCGCATCGCTGAGCCCTGCTGACGCTGTCGCAGCTCCCTCTTCGCAACAAGAAACTGAACCACCTGAGCCTTGCTGACGTCGTCGCGGCTCGAGCTTGAACTCATAACCATCGGAGCCCTGCTGACGCTGTCGCGGCTCGTCCTCTCTAAGACCTCGGAGCCCTGCTGACGCTGTCGCGGCTGGAGCTAGAACTCGTAACCATCGGAGCCCTGCTGACGCTGTCGCGGCTCGTCCTCTCTAAGACCTCGGAGCCCTGCTGACGCTGTCGCGGCTCGAGCTTGAACTTGTGACCACCTGAGCCCTGCTGACGCTATCGCGGCTCCTCACGAACTTCTCCGGATCGAGCCTTGCTGACCTCGTCGCGGCTCGAGGAGTACTCTGGTCCGGCTGGACCATCGAGATCACCATCACGACCGAGCCGACTCGACGTGAGTGAAGCAGCCAGTACGACCATCATCTTCCGTATCGCCCGGCTCGAGGATTGAGAGCTGTGCGTAGGGTACGCTTCATACTGGGCTAAAGGCTAAAGACTGTCCCGCTTCCCTCTTCCCAAACCCTCAAAGACTTTGTGATCCCTCGATCAATTGTTCATAAGAGTGCTACTTTCTTTTACTGCTTATAAAGAACCTGTTACTGAAATTCAATGGTGTGGTGTCCGTTCGTAAGTGTGGTGTGAGCTCAGTGTGTACGATCTTAGACTCGAAGTCCTCCGCGGTGAGGACCTCACGATAAGACTCGGCAAGATCTGTGGGAGAGGTGGGTCCTGAGGTGGTCGGGTGAGCACAACCTGGCCCTCTGAGATCGCCCCTTCTAACATTGGTGGCAGCGGTGGGATAAGAACCTACGTCTACGGATCGTACAGTACTGACACACTACCCGAACGAAGAACAACCATCAGTCTCACGAATGACGAGACCACCTTCCAGATGGAGCTTCTGGAAGACTATTCGCACCGAGAGCTGAAGCAATTTTGCAAAGATCGCCATATCCCGACAACGGGATTAAGCACCAAAGAAGACTTTCAAAAAGCCCTGACAGCCTGGGTGGAGGCCGGAGCACAACCTCCCCCGCCGACAGAAGACGGTGGAGAGGGAGGGCCACTGACCGAAACCCACGCCCCAGAGCATGAGAGAGCAGAGTCCCCGACGCGGAGTCCCAGCGCGGAGAGAGGTCTGTCTCAAGAAAAGATGACAAACCGAGAACGCAACCGAAACCACGAGCTAGAACTAGCGCGTCTGAAGATAGACGGATAACTCAAGCTGGCCGAGAAGAAGCTAGCCATCGAGCAGTTGCGGCTGCAAGGAGAACTGGAGGAGAAGAAAATCCAGAGAGAACACGAAGGGAAAAGACTCCAGCTGGAGCATGAGCGCGGCCTGAAGGAGATCGAACTGAAGGCCCGGAGCGAAGACAACCGAACCTCGGGGGCCCGAGAGGCCGTTCCCCCGGCGGAACCAAAAGTCCACATCCCCAAGGATGTGGCCAAAGAATATTATAAGAACGATGATATCCAGCAATGGTTCAAGGCCTACGAAGTCGCCATGGCCTCCCACCGAGTTCCGCAGACGGATTGGGGAGCCGGGCTGTGGGGTCGATTCCTGAGCGAGGGAAGAGACACCCTGCTCGACCTTCCGTCCTCCGAGCAAACCTCCTACAGCCACATGAAGGAGGCCCTCCTCACAAGGTACGGGCTCACCCCGGAAATGTACCGACAAAGGTTTCGAGACTGTAAAAAGATCCCCGGCACTACGTGGGTAGAATACGTGAATTTCTACAGCCGGGCCTTGGAAGGGTGGATCAAGGGCAGCAAGGTGTCCACCTTTGAGGGGCTCATCGACCTCATTGCTTATGAACATTTGTCCACGAATTGCTTTGTGGAACTCCGACAGCACCTCCTGGACAGCAAGTTGGCTGACCCCCGCAAACTGGCAGTCGAGGCCGATCGCTGGGTGAGCACCAGAGTCCCCCGGGGGCCCGGGGGAGACTCTGGCCGAAACGAACAAGGATCTTCCCGCCCGAGGGGAGGGGGGTCAGAATAGACAGAGGGGGTCCCAGGTAGGGTCCCCGCGCAGTCCCCCCAGAAACCAGCCCGGCACCTCGCCTCCCACAGCGCGCGCAGGGTTCCCCCCAGCCAAGCCAGGGCCCGAGTCAGCCAAGCCTGCTACCATTGCCAGCAACCAGGGCATTATGCCAATGACCCCCGATGCCCTCTGTTCAAGAAGCCCGTCGCTGCGGGTCCCCCAGCGCGCCAGATAGCCTCTGTAGCCCTAGAAGAGGAAGGGGAGGAAGATTTCGAGGGGGGTGACCCCGCCGCAATGATGTTGGTCTCCCTGGGTAATAGGGAAATGGTCCCAGGAGCCCCCCTGCCAGACAACACGGAGAAGTACAGAAAACAGGTGACCGTCAATGGCCACCACATAGGGGCGCTCCGAGACACCGGGGCCAGTATCACCGCAGTAAAATGTCACTTGGTCGCCGAAGCCCAAATTGTACCCCGCGTCTCCTGCAGGGTGATCGCAGCTGACAACTCCGTCTGCACCTGCCGGATCGCTCAGGTCCCGTTCGAGTGGGAGGGCGTCTCCAGGGAGTTACGAATAGCGGTCCGCACCGACATGCCCGTGGACTGCCTGCTCGGCAAAGATCTGGAGAGCTCCCCATGGAAGCGGGTTGAACGAAGGACCCACCTGGAGATGGTGGGCCTGGACGAATGGGCCTGTGTGAGCACCCGGTCCATGACCACCCGGGTGGCCACCCCCGAGAGGGTGAACCCTGAGAACGCACAACCAGCCCCCGAGGACCCCGAGGTCCCCGAGTCCTCTGAAACCCCTGAGCTGTCCCCCGGAGAAAGCCCTCCCTCCGACGCAGGTCCCCTCGGCCCTGACGTCGAACGGACCCCGAGCCTGGATGACCTTCCTGAGCTGGCCCAGTGGCGCCAGGAAGGAGGACCGTCCCGAGAAGAGTTTTGCCTCAAACAGACCTCCTGTCGTCTTTGGTGGGGCCGCGGCAGCAGGCCGCCGCCCAGGCCTCCGGTGACCAGTCCGGCTCCCACTTGGTGTATTGGGAAAAAGGCCTCCTCTACAGCGAACAAAAGACTGCCGAGCTAGGGTCAGCCCGGGTGCTAGTGGTACCCCTACGCTTCCGCGGCTTCCTCCTGAACCTGGCCCATGATGTACCCCTGGCGGGACACTTAGGACAAGACAAGACGTATCACCGCCTGGTTACGCACTTCTACTGGCCGGGCATGCGCTCCGATGTAGAGGCCCACTGTAAGTCCTGCCCCACGTGTCAGTCCAGCGGAAATAGCGGAGGAAAGCGCAAGGCCCCCCTCCAACCCTTCCCCGTGGTCAGTACCCCCTTTGAGCGGGTGGGAATAGATATCGTGGGGCCTCTCGACCCCAGGACCTCCTTAGGTCACCGATTCATCCTCGTCTTGGTGGACCATGTCACCCGCTACCCCGAAGCCATTCCCCTCCGAACGGTGACAGCCCCCGTAGTGGGGCGGGCCCTCATGGGAATCTTCTCCCGGGTGGGATTACCCCGAGAAGTCGTAAGCGACCGAGGGACCAACTTCATCTCGAAGTACATGAAGTCCCTCTGGCAACAATGTGGGGTGACGTACAAGTTCACCACCCCATACCACCCCCAGGGTAACGGTCTGGTGGAGCGCTTCAAATTCAAAACAAAAAATCTGGGTGTATGGTTAAATTCCAAATTGTCTTTTGAGAGACAGATTAGCAGTGACGCGAGGAAATCCTGAGAAAGACTCTGAACCTGCTCCCCTTAGCAGCAAGGAAAACCCCTGTTCACACTTTTGTAACTTCTCAGTTAGATTATTGCAACGTTTTATATCTTAAAGCAGCCAAAAGAAGCTTAAAGAAACCCCAAAAGATACAAAACAGGGCAGTACGCCTAGTTCTGGATCTTCCTAGAAGGATGTCGACTACTGATGCCCTTGCTACTCTCCACTGGCTCTTAGTGGAAAAAAGAATCACTTTCAAAGTCATGTATTACTGTCACAAAATCCTTAATAGCAAGAGCCCTGAATATCTGCTTCCAGTGGTGAAACCCTACCTGCCTCCACATCATTTGAGATCCTCAAGGGCCCACCTAGTATTGGTGCCCTGGGCCAGGTTTGGGGCCCGATCTTTTTGCTACTTAGCAGTTAAGATCTGGAATTCCCTACGGGTCTGCCTGAGAGCGGAACCATCTGAAAATCTTTTCCGACACAGACTTAAAACCTGGCCTTTTAAGTCTTCCTAGATTGACCTTACGGGAATTTTTCACCCGCCTCCAGTATTTTTGTTTCCCTGTTTTTACCTGGTAGGTTAGGCCCTACTGTGGGGGGACACCGCAAGGTGTAAGTAACCATGTGCTTTATAAACTACCTTATTGTTATTACTTTTATAGAGGTAATAACCGACCCAAAACTATCTCTTTGGCCAGAATTTTAACATCTGAATTTATTAATGAGATCATTCTAAAGGGTCTTTACCCTGTTTAGGAAGAACTGTGATACGAGCCCATAAAACAAGCATTTACAATGCAATGGTCTCGGCATCATTAAAGGTAGAGCTATTGGCATTGCTCATGACATTTCTTTTTTTTTCTTTAAATCATAAATAAATGGCATTGTCATTTACATTGCCAATACACAGCACTCTGCACTCAACAGCACACACCACTCTGCACTCAACAGCACACACCACTCTGCACCTGCACTCACTGCTCTGCACTCACTACTCTGCACTCACTACTCTGCACTCTGCATTCACTACTCTGAACTCTGCACTCACTACTCTGCACTCACAACTCTGCACTCACAACTCTGCACTCACAACTCAGCACTCTGTACTCACTACTCTGCACTCACTACTCTGCACTCACTACTCTGCACTCACTACTCTGCACACTCACTCTGCACACTCACTCTGCACTCACTACTCTGCACTCACTACTCTGCACTCACACTCTGTACTCACTACTCTGCACTCACTACTCTGCACGCACTACTCTGCACTCTGCACTCACTACTCTGCACTCTGCACTCACACTCTGCACTCACTACTCTGCACTCACACTCTACACTCACTACTCTGCACTTACTACTCTGCACTCACTACTCTGCACTCACTACTCTGCACTCTGCACTCACTACTCTGCACTCACTACTCTGCACTCACTACTCTGCACTCACTACTCTGCACACTCACTCTGCACACTCACTCTGCACACTCACTACTCTGCACTCACTACTCTGCACTCTGCACTCACTACTCTGCACTCACTACTCTGTACTCACTACTCTGCACTCTGCACTCACTACTCTGCACTCACTACTCTGCACTAACTGCTCTGCACTCTGCACTCACTGCTCTGCACTCACTACTCTGCACTCTGCACTCACTACTCTGCACTCACTACTTTGCACTCACTACTCTGCACTCACTACTCTGCACACTCACTCTGCACACTCACTACTCTGCACTCACTACTCTGCACTTTGCACTCACACTCTGCACTCTGCACTCACTACTCTGTACTCACTACTCTGCACTCACTACTCTGCACTCACTACTCTGCACACACTACTCTGCACTCTGCACTCACACTCTGCACTCACTACTCTGCACACTCACTCTGCAAACTCACTCTGCACTCACTACTCTGCACTACTCTGCACTCAATACTCTGCACTCACTACTCTGCACTCTGCACTCACTACTCTACACTCACTACTCTGCACTCACCACTCTGCACTCACTACTCTGCACTCACCACTCTGCACTCACTACTCTGCACTCACTACTCTGTACTCACTACTCTGAAACTCACTACTCTGCAGTCTGCACTCACTACTCTGCACTCACTACTCTGTACTCACTACTCTGCACTCACTACTCTGCACTCACACTCTGCACTCACTACTCTGCACTCACTAATCTGTACTCACCACTCTGCACTCACTAGTCTGCACTCACTACTCTGCACTCACACTCTGCACTCACCACTCTGCACTCACTACTCTGCACTCACCACTCTGCACTCACTACTCTGCACTCACTACTCTGCACACTCACTCTGCACACTCACTCTGCACACTCACTCTGCACTCACTACTCTGCACTCACAACTCTGCACTCACTACTCTGCACTCACTACTCTGCACTCACTACTCTGCACTCACTACTCTGCACTCACTACTCTGCATTCTGCACTCACACTCTGCACTCACACTCTGCACTCACACTCTGCACTCACTACTCTGCACTCACTACTCTGCACTCACTACTCTGCACTCACTACTCTGCACACTCACTCTGCACACTCACTCTGCACTCACTACTCTGCACTCACTATTCTGCACTCACTACTCTGCACTCACTACTCTGCACTCTGCACTCACTACTCTGCACTCACTACTCTGCACACTCACTCACAACTCTGCACTCACTACTCTGCACTCATTACTCTGCACTCACTACTCTGCACTCTGCACTCACACTCTGCACTCACTACTCTGCACTCACTACTCTGCACTCACTACTCTGCACTCTGCACTCACACTCTGCACTCACTACTCTGCACACTCACTCTGCACACTCACTCTGCACACTCACTACTCTGCACTCACTACTCTGCACTCACTACTCTGCACTCACTACTCTGCACTCACCACTCTGCACTCACTACTCTGCACTCACTACTCTGCACTCACCACTCTGCACTCACTACTCTGCACTCACTACTCTGCACTCACTACTCTGCACTCTGCACTCACTACTCTGCACTCACTACTCTGTACTCACTACTCTGCACTCACTACTATGCACTCACACTCTGCACTCACTACTCTGCACTCACTACTCTGTACTCACCACTCTGCACTCACTACTCTGCACTCACACTCTGCACTCACACTCTGCACTCATACTCTGAACTCACAACTCTGCACTCACTACTCTGCACTCACTACTCTGCACTCACTACTCTGCACTCACACTCTGCACTCACACTCTGCACTCACACTCTGCACTCATACTCTGCACTCACTACTCTGCACTCACTACTCTGCACTCTGCACTCACTACTCTGCACTCTGCACTCACTACTCTGCACTTACTACTCTGCACACTCACTCTGCACACTCACTACTCTGCACTCACTACTCTGCACTCTGCACTCACAACTCTGCACTCACTACTCTGCACTCACTACTCTGCACTCACTACTCTGCACTCACACTCTGCACTCACTACTCTGCACTCTGCACTCACTACTCTGCACTCACTACTCTGCACTAACTACTCTGCACTCACTACTCTGCACTCACTACTCTGCACTCTGCACTCACTACTCTGCACTCACTACTCTGCACTCACACTCTGCACTCACTACTCTGCACACTCACTCTGCACACTCACTACTCTGCACTCACTACTCTGCACACAATACTCTGCACTCACTACTCTGCACTCACTACTCTGCACTCTGCACTCACTACTCTGCACTCACTACTCTGCACTCACCACTCTGCACTCACTACTCTGCACTCACTACTCTGCACACTCACTCTGCACACTCACTACTCTGCACTCACTACTCTGCACACAATACTCTGCACTCACTACTCTGCACTCACTACTCTGCACTCTGCACTCACTACTCTGCACTCACTACTCTGCACTCTGCACTCACTACTCTGCACTCACTACTCTGTACTCACTACTCTGCACTCACTACTCTGCACTCACACTCTGCACTCACTACTCTGCACTCACTACTCTGTACTCACCACTCTGCACTCACTAGTCTGCACTCACTACTCTGCACTCACACTCTGCACTCACCACTCTGCACTCACTACTCTGCACTCACTACTCTGCACTCACTACTCTGCACTCTGCACTCACTACTCTGCACACTCACTCTGCACACTCACTCTGCACACTCACTCTGCACTCACTACTCTGCACTCACTACTCTGCACTCACTACTCTGCACTCTACACTCACTACTCTGCACTCACACTCTGCACTCACACTCTGCACTCACTACTCTGCACTCACTACTCTGCACTCACTACTCTGCACTCACTACTCTGCACTCACACTCTGCACTCACACTCTCCACTCATACTCTGAACTCACAACTCTGCACTCACTACTCTGCACTCACTACTCTGCACTCACTACTCTGCACTCACTACTCTGCACTCTGCACTCACACTCTGCACTCACACTCTGCACTCACACTCTGCACTCACTACTCTGCACTCACTACTCTGCACTCACTACTCTGCATACTCACTCTGCACACTCACTCTGCACTCACTACTCTGCACTCACTACTCTGCACTCTGCACTCTGCACTCACTACTCTGCACTCTGCACTCACTACTCTGCACTCACTACTCTGCACTCACTACTCTGCACTCACTACTCTGCACTCTGCACTCACTACTCTGCACTCACTACTCTGCACTCACTACTCTGCACCCAATACTCTGCACTCACACTCTTCACTCACACTCTGCACTCACACTCTGCACCCACCACTCTGCACTCACTACTCTGCACTCACTACTCTTCACTGACTACTCTGCACTCACTACTCTCCACTCACTACTCTCCACTCACACTCTCCACTCACACTCTCCACTCACTACTCCGCACTCACTTCTCTCCACTCACACTCTCCACACACACTCTCCACTCACACTCTCCACTCACACTCTGAACTCTCACTCTGCACTCACACTCTGCACTCACTCACACTCTCCACTCACACTCTGAACTCACACTCTGCACTCACACTCTGCACTCACTACTCTGCACTCACTACTCTGCACTCACAACTCTGCACTCACTACTCTGCACTCACTACTCTGCACACACTATTCTGCACTCACTACTCTGCACTCTGCACTCACTACTCTGCACTCACTATTCTGCACTCAGTACTCTGCACTCACACTCTACACTCACACTCTGCACTCACACTCTGCACTCACACTCTGCACTCACTACTCTGCACTCACTACTCTGCACTCACTACTCTGCACTCACTACTCTGCACCCTGCACTGACTACTCTGCACTCACTACTCTGCACTCACTACTCTGCACTCACTACTCTGCGCTCACTACTCTGCACTCACTACTCTGCACTCACTACTCTGCACTCACTACTCTGCACACTCACTCTGCACTCACTACTCTTCACTCACTACTCTGCACTCACTACTCTGCACTCTGCACTCACTACTCTGCACTCACTCATCTGCACTCACTACTCTGCACACTCACTCTGCACACTCACTCTGCACACTCACTCTGCACACTCACTCTGCACTCACTGCTCTGAACACTCACTCTGCCCTCACTACTCTGCACTCACTACTCTGCACTCACTACTCTGCACTCTGCACTCACTACTCTGCACTCACCACTCTGCACTCACTACTCTGCACTCACTACTCTGCACTCACTACGCACACTCACTACTCTGCACTCACTACACTGCACTCACAACTCTGCACTCACTACTCTGCATTCTGCATTCACTAGTCTGCACTCACTACTCTGCACTCACTACTCTGCACTCACTACTCTGCACTCACTACTCTGCACACTCACTCTGCACACTCACTACTCTGCACTCACTACTCTGCACTCACTACTCTGCACTCACTACTCTGCACTCACAACTCGGCACTCACTACTCTGTACTCACTACTCTGCACTCACTACTCTGCACTCAGTACTCTGCACTCACACTCTACACTCACACTCTGCACTCAAACTCTGCACTCACACTATGCACTCACTACTCTGCACTCACTACTCTGCACTCTGCACTCACTACTCTGCACTCACTACTCTGCACTCACACTCTGCACTCACTACTCTGCACTGACTACTCTGCACTCACTACTATGCACTCACTACTCTGCACTCACTACTCTGCACTCACTACTCTGCACTAGGTGCTCTGCCCTCTGCACTCACTACTCTGCACTCACTACTCTGCACTCACTACTCTGCACTCACTACTTTGCACTCACTACTCTGCACTCACTACTCTGCACTCTGCACTCACAACTCTGCACTCACTACTCTGCACTCACTACTCTGCACTCACTACTCAGCACTCTGCACTCACACTCTGCACTCACTACTCTGCACTCACTACTCTGCACTCTGCTTTCATTACTCTGCACTCACTACTCTGCACCCACTACTCGGCACTAACTACTCTGCACACTCACTACGCACACTGTGCATACTCACTCTGCACACTCACTACTCTGCACTCACTACTCTGCATTCACTACTCTGCACTCACTACTCTGTACTCTGCACTCACTGCTCTGCACTCTGCACTCACTACTCTGCACTCACTACTCTGCACGCCCTACTCTGCACTCACCACTCTGTACTCACTACTCTGCACTCACTACTCTGCACTCATACTCTGCACTCACCACTCTGCACTCACTACTTTGCACTCACCACTCTGCAGTCACTAGTCTGCACTCACTACTCTGCACTCACACTCTGCACTCACTACTCTGCACTCACTACTCTGCACTCATCACTCGGCACTCACTACTCTGCACTCACTACTCTGTACTCACTATGCTACACTCACTACGCTACACTCACTACTCTGCACTCGGCACTCACTACTCTGCACTCACTACTCTGCACTCACTACTCTGCACTCACTACTCTGCACTCACACTCTGCACTCACTACTCTGCACTCACTACTCTGCACTCACTACTCTGCACTCACACTCTGAACTCACAACTCTGCACTCACTACTCTGTACTCACTACTCTGCACTCACTACTCTGCACTCTGCACACTCACTCTGCACACTCACTCTGCACTCACTACTTTGCACTCACTACTCTGCACTCACTACTCTGCACTCACTACTCTGCACTCACTACTCTGCACTCTGCACTCACTATTCTGCACTCACTACTCTGCACTTACTACTCTGCACTCTGCACTCACTACTCTGCACTCACTACTCTGCACTCTGCACTCACTACTCTGCACTCACTAGTCTGCACGCACCACTCTGCACTCACACTCTTCACTCACACTCTGCACTCACACTCTGCACTCACTACTCTGCACTCACTACTCTGCACTCACTACTCTGCACTCACTACTCTCCACTCACTACTCTCCACTCACACTCTCCACTCACACTCTCCACTCACTACTCTGCACTCACTACTCTCCACTCACACTCTCCACACACACTCTCCACTCACACTCTCCACTCACACTCTAAACCCACACTCTGCACTCACTACTCTGCACTCACTACTCTGCACTCACTACTCTTCACTCACTACTCTGCACTCACTACTCTCCACTCACACTCTCCACTCACTACTCTGCACTCACTACTCTGCACTCACAACTCTGCACTCACTACTCTGCACTCACTACTCTGCACACACTACTCTGCACTCACTACTCTGCACTCTGCACTCACTACTCTGCACTCACTACTCTGCACACTCACTCTGCACACTCACTCTGCACACTCACTTCTCTGCCCTCACTACTTTGCACTCACTTCTCTGCACTCTGCACTCACTACTCTGCACTCACTACTCTGCACTCACAACTCTGCACTCACTACTCTGCATTCTGCACTCACTACTCTGCACTCACTACTCTGCACTCACTACTCTGCACACTCACTCTGCACACTCACTACTCTGCACTCACTACTCTGCACTCACTACTCTGCACTCACAACTCTGCACTCACTACTCTGCACTCACTACTCTGCACTCAGTACTCTGCACTCACACTCTACACTCACACTCTGCACTCACACTCTGCCCTCACACTCTGCACTCACTACTCTGCACTCTGCACTCACTACTCTGCACTCACTACTCTGCACTCACTACTCTGCACTCACACTCTGCACTCACACTCTGCACTCACTACTCTGCACTCACTACTCTGCACTCACTACTCTGCGCTCACTACTCTGCACTCTGCACTCACTACTCTGCACTCACTACTCTGCACTCACTACTCTGCACTCACTACTCTGCACACTCACTCTGCACACTCACTCTGCACATTCACTCTGCACACTCACTCTGCACTCACTGCTCTGCACACTCACTCTGCACACTCACTCTGCACTCACTACTCTGCACTCACTACTCCGCACTCACTACTCTGCACTTTGCACTCACTACTCTACACTCACTCCTCTGCACTCACTACTCTGCACACTCACTCTGCACCCTCAGTCTGCACTCACTGCTCCGCACACTCACTCCGCACTCACTACTCTGCACTCACTACTCTGCACTCACTACTCTGCACTCACACTCTGCACTCACACTCTGCACTCACACTTTGCACTCACTACTCTGCACTCACACTCTGCACTCACACTCTGCACTCACTACTCTGCACACTCACTTTGCACACTCACTCTGCACACTCACTCTGCACTCTGCACTCACACTCTGCACTCTGCACTCACACTCTGCACTCACTAGTCTGCACACTCACTACTCTGCACTCACACTCTGCACTCACTACTCTGCACTCACACTCTGCACTCACACTCTGCACTCACACTCTGCACTCACACTCCTCACTCACTACTCTGCACTCACACTCTGCACTCACAACTCTGCACTCACTACTCTGCACTCACTACTCTGCACTCACTACTTTGCACTCTGCACTCACTACTCTGCACTCACTACTCTGCACTCATTACTCTGCACTCACTACTCTGCGCTCTGCACTCACTACTCTGCACTCACTACTCTGCACTCACACTCTGCACTCACTACTCTGCACTCTGCACTCACTACTCTGCACTCACTACTCTGCACTCACTACTCTGCACACTCACTCTGCACTCACTACTCTGCACACTCACTCTGCACTCTGCACTCACACTCTGCACTCTGCACTCACACTCTGCACTCTCACACTGCACTCACTAGTCTGCACACTCACTACTCTGCACTCACTACTCTGCACTCACTACTCTGCACTCACTACTCTGCACACTCACTCTGCACACTCACTACGCTGCACTCACTACTCTGCACTCACTACTCTGCACTCACTACTCTGCACTCAGTACTCTGCACTCACACTCTACACTCACACTCTGCACTCACACTCTTCCCTCACACTCTGCACTCACTACTCTGCACTCACTACTCTGCACTCTGCACTCACTACTCTGCACTCACTACTCTGCACTCACTACTCTGCACTCAGTACTCTGCACTCACACTCTACACTCACACTCTGCACTCACACTCTGCCCTCACACTCTGCACTCACTACTCTGCACTCACTACTCTGCACTCTGCACTCACTACTCTGCACTCACTACTCTGCACTCACACTCTGCACTCACACTCTGCACTCACTACTCTGCACTCACTACTCTGCACTCACTACTCTGCGCTCACTGCTCTGCACTCTGCACTCACTACTCTGCACTCACTACTCTGCACTCTCTACTCTGCACTCACTACTCTGCACACTCACTCTGCACACTCACTCTGCACATTCACTCTGCACACTCACTCTGCACTCACTGCTCTGCACACTCACTCTGCACTCACTACTCTGCACTCACTACTCCACACTCAATACTCTGCACTCTGCACTCACTACTCTGCACTCACTCCTCTGCACTCACTACTCTGCACACTCACTCTGCACCTTCAGTCTGCACTCACTGCTCTGCACACTCACTCCGCACTCACTACTCTGCACTCACTACTCTGCACTCACTACTCTGCACTCTGCACTCACACTCTGCACTCACACTCTGCACTCACACTCTGCACTCACTACTCTGCACTCACACTCTGCACTCACTACTCTGCACTCACTACTCTGCACACTCGCTCTGCACACTCACTCTGCACACTCACTCTGCACTCTGCACTCACACTCTGCACTCTGCACTCACACTCTGCACTCACTAGTCTGCACACTCACTACTCTGCACTCACACTCTGCACTCACAACTCTGCACTCACTACTCTGCACTCACTACTCTGCACTCACTACTCTGCACTCTGCACTCACTACTCTGCACTCACTACTCTGCACTCATTACTCTGCACTCACTACCCTGCACTCTGCACTTACTACTCTGCACTCACTACTCTGCACTCACACTCTGGACTCACTACTCTGCACTCTGCACTCACTACTCTGCACTCACTACTCTGCACTCACTACTCTGCACACTCACTCTGCACTCACTACTCTGCACACTCACTCTGCACTCTGCACTCACACTCTGCACTCACACTCTGCACTCACTAGTCTGCACACTCACTACTCTGCACTCACTACTCTGCACTCACTACTCTGCACTCACTACTCTGCACACTCACTCTGCACACTCACTACGCTGCACTCACTACTCTGCACTCACTACTCTGCACTCACTACTCTGCACTCAGTACTCTGCACTCACACTCTACACTCACACTCTGCACTCACACTCTTCCCTCACACTCTGCACTCACTACTCTGCACTCACTACTCTGCACTCTGCACTCACTACTCTGCACTCACTACTCTGCACTCACTACTCTGCACTCAGTACTCTGCACTCACACTCTACACTCACACTCTGCACTCACACTCTGCCCTCACACTCTGCACTCACTACTCTGCACTCACTACTCTGCACTCTGCACTCACTACTCTGCACTCACTACTCTGCACTCACACTCTGCACTCACACTCTGCACTCACTACTCTGCACTCACTACTCTGCACTCACTACTCTGCGCTCACTGCTCTGCACTCTGCACTCACTACTCTGCACTCACTACTCTGCACTCTCTACTCTGCACTCACTACTCTGCACACTCACTCTGCACACTCACTCTGCACATTCACTCTGCACACTCACTCTGCACTCACTGCTCTGCACACTCACTCTGCACTCACTACTCTGCACTCACTACTCCACACTCAATACTCTGCACTCTGCACTCACTACTCTGCACTCACTCCTCTGCACTCACTACTCTGCACACTCACTCTGCACCTTCAGTCTGCACTCACTGCTCTGCACACTCACTCCGCACTCACTACTCTGCACTCACTACTCTGCACTCACTACTCTGCACTCTGCACTCACACTCTGCACTCACACTCTGCACTCACACTCTGCACTCACTACTCTGCACTCACACTCTGCACTCACTACTCTGCACTCACTACTCTGCACACTCGCTCTGCACACTCACTCTGCACACTCACTCTGCACTCTGCACTCACACTCTGCACTCTGCACTCACACTCTGCACTCACTAGTCTGCACACTCACTACTCTGCACTCACACTCTGCACTCACAACTCTGCACTCACTACTCTGCACTCACTACTCTGCACTCACTACTCTGCACTCTGCACTCACTACTCTGCACTCACTACTCTGCACTCATTACTCTGCACTCACTACCCTGCACTCTGCACTTACTACTCTGCACTCACTACTCTGCACTCACACTCTGGACTCACTACTCTGCACTCTGCACTCACTACTCTGCACTCACTACTCTGCACTCACTACTCTGCACACTCACTCTGCACTCACTACTCTGCACACTCACTCTGCACTCTGCACTCACACTCTGCACTCACACTCTGCACTCACTAGTCTGCACACTCACTACTCTGCACTCACTACTCTGCACACTCACTCTGCACACTCACTCTGCACACTCACTCTGCACACTCACTCTGCACTCACTGCTCTGAACACTCACTCTGCCCTCACTACTCTGCACTCACTACTCTGCACTCACTACTCTGCACTCACTACTCTGCACTCTGCATTCACTACTCTGCACTCACCACTCTGCACTCACTACTCTGCACTCACTACTCTGCACTCACTACTCTGCACACTCACTCTGCACACTCACTCTGCACTCACTGCTCTGCACACTCACTCTGCACTCACTGCTCTGCACACTCACTCTGCACTCACTACTCTGCACTCACTACTCTGCACTCAGCACTCACTAGTCTGCATTCACACTCTGCACTCACACTCTGCACTCACACTCTGCACTCACACTCTGCACTCACACTCTGCACTCACTACTCTGCACTCACTACTCTGCACTCACACTCTGCACTCACACTCTGCACTCACACTCTGCACTCACTATTCTGCACTCTGCACTCACTACTCTGCACTCACTACTCTGCACTCTGAACTCACATTCTGCACTCACACTCTGCACTCACACTCTGCACTCACTACTATGCACTCACTACTCTGCTCTCACTACTCTGCACACTCACTCTGCACACTCACTCTGCACACTCACTCTGCACTCACTACTCTGCACTCACTACTCTGCACTCACTACTCTGCACTCTGCTCTCACTACTCTGCACTCACTACTCTGCACTCACTACTCTGCACTCACTACTCTGCACTCACTACTCTGCACTCACTACTCTGCACGCACTACTTTGCACTCACTACTCTGTACTCTGCACTCACTACTCTGCACTCACTACTCTGCACTCACTACTCTGCACTCACTACTCTGCACTCACTACTCTGCACACTCACTACTCTGCACTCACTACTTTGCACTCACTACTCTGCACTCACAACTCTGCACTCACTCCTATGCACTCTGCACTCACTACTCTGCACTCACTACTCTGCACTCACTACTCTGCACTCACTACTCTGCACACTCACTCTGCACACTCACTCTGCACACTCACTCTGCACACTCACTCTGCACACTCACTACTCTGCACTCACTACTCTGCACTCACTACTCTGCACTCTGCACTCACTACTCTGCACTCACTACTCTGCACTCACAACTCTGCACTCACTACTCTGCACTCACTACTCTGCACTCACTACTCTGCACTCAGTACTCTGCACTCACACTCTACACTCACACTCTGCACTCACACTCTGCACTCACTACTCTGCACTCACTACTCTGCACTCACTACTCTGCACTCACTACTCTGCACTCTGCACTCACTACTCTGCACTCACTATTCTGCACTCACTGCTCTGCACTCACTACTCTGCACTCACTACTCTGCACTCACTACTCTGCGCTCACTACTCTGCACTCACTACTCTGCACTCACTACTCTGCACACTCACTCTGCACTCACTACTCTTCACTCACTACTCTGCACTCACTACTCTGCACTCTGCACTCACTACTCTGCACTCACTCATCTGCACTCACTACTCTGCACACTCACTCTGCACACTCACTCTGCACACTCACTCTGCACTCACTGCTCTGAACACTCACTCTGCCCTCACTACTCTGCACTCACTACTCTGCACTCACTACTCTGCACTCTGCACTCACTACTCTGCACTCACCACTCTGCACTCACTACTCTGCACTCACTACTCTGCACTCACTACTCTGCACACTCACTCTGCACACTCACTCTGCGCTCACTGCTCTGCACACTCACTCTGCATTCACTGATCTGCACACTCACTCTGCACTCACTACTCTCCACTCACACTCTCCACTCACACTCTGCACTCACACTCTGCACTCACACTCTGCACTCACAACTCTGCACTCACTCCTATGCACTCTGCACTCACTACTCTGCACTCACTACTCTGCACTCACTACTCTGCAGACTCACTCTGCACACTCACTCTGCACACTCACTACTCTGCACTCACTACTCTGCACTCACTACTCTGCACTCTGCACTCACTACTCTGCACTCACTACTCTGCACTCACTACTCTGCACTCACAACTCTGCACTCACTACTCTGCACTCACTACTCTGCACTCACTACTCTGCACTCAGTACTCTGCAATCACACTCTACACTCACACTCTGCACTCACACTCTGCACTCACACTCTGCACTCACTACTCTGCACTCACTACTCTGCACTCACTACTCTGCACTCACTACTCTGCACTCTGCACTCACTACTCTGCACTCACTACTCTGCACTCACTACTCTGCACTCACTACTCTGCACTCACTACTCTGCACTCACTCATCTGCACTCACTACTCTGCACACTCACTCTGCACACTCACTCTGCACACTCACTCTGCACACTCACTCTGCACTCACTGCTCTGAACACTCACTCTGCCCTCACTACTCTGCACTCACTACTCTGCACTCACTACTCTGCACTCTGCACTCACTACTCTGCACTCACCACTCTGCACTCACTACTCTGCACTCACTACTCTGCACTCACTACTCTGCACACTCACTCTGCACACTCACTCTGCGCTCACTGCTCTGCACACTCACTCTGCATTCACTGCTCTGCACACTCACTCTGCACTCACTACTCTCCACTCACACTCTCCACTCACACTCTGCACTCACACTCTGCACTCACACTCTGCACTCACTACTCTGCACTCACTACTCTGCACTCACAACTCTGCACTCACTACTCTGCACACACTACTCTGCACTCACTACTCTGTACTCTGCACTCACTACTCTGCACTCACTACTCTGCACTCACTACTCTGCACTCACTACTCTGCACACTCACTACTCTGCACTCACTACTTTGCACTCACTTATCCTCACACTGCACTCACTACTCTGCACTCACTACTCTGCACTCACTACTCTGCACTCACAACTCTGCACTCACTCCTATGCACTCTGCACTCACTACTCTGCACTCACTACTCTGCACTCACTACTCTGCACACTCACTCTGCACACTCACTCTGCACACTCACTACTCTGCACTCACTACTCTGCACTCACTACTCTGCACTCAGTACTCTGCAATCACACTCTACACTCACACTCTGCACTCACACTCTGCACTCACACTCTGCACTCACTACTCTGCACTCACTACTCTGCACTCACTACTCTGCACTCACTACTCTGCACTCTGCACTCACTACTCTGCACTCACTACTCTGCACTCACTACTCTGCACTCACTACTCTGCACTCACTACTCTGCACTCACTCATCTGCACTCACTACTCTGCACACTCACTCTGCACACTCACTCTGCACACTCACTCTGCACACTCACTCTGCACTCACTGCTCTGAACACTCACTCTGCCCTCACTACTCTGCACTCACTACTCTGCACTCACTACTCTGCACTCTGCACTCACTACTCTGCACTCACCACTCTGCACTCACTACTCTGCACTCACTACTCTGCACTCACTACTCTGCACACTCACTCTGCACACTCACTCTGCGCTCACTGCTCTGCACACTCACTCTGCATTCACTGCTCTGCACACTCACTCTGCACTCACTACTCTCCACTCACACTCTCCACTCACACTCTGCACTCACACTCTGCACTCACACTCTGCACTCACTACTCTGCACTCACTACTCTGCACTCACAACTCTGCACTCACTACTCTGCACACACTACTCTGCACTCACTACTCTGTACTCTGCACTCACTACTCTGCACTCACTACTCTGCACTCACTACTCTGCACTCACTACTCTGCACACTCACTACTCTGCACTCACTACTTTGCACTCACTTATCCTCACACTGCACTCACTACTCTGCACTCACTACTCTGCACTCACTACTCTGCACTCACAACTCTGCACTCACTCCTATGCACTCTGCACTCACTACTCTGCACTCACTACTCTGCACTCACTACTCTGCACACTCACTCTGCACACTCACTCTGCACACTCACTACTCTGCACTCACTACTCTGCACTCACTACTCTGCACTCTGCACTCACTACTCTGCACTCACTACTCTGCACTCACAACTCTGCACTCACTACTCTGCACTCACTACTCTGCACTCACTACTCTGCACTCAGTACTCTGCACTCACACTCTACACTCACACTCTGCACTCACACTCTGCACTCACTACTCTGCACTCACTACTCTGCACTCTGCACTCACTACTCTGCACTCACTACTCTGCACTCACACTCTGCACTCACTACTCTGCACTCACTACTCTGCACTCACTACTCTGCACTCACTACTCTGCGCTCACTACTCTGCACTCACTACTCTGCACTCACTACTCTGCACACTCACTCTGCACACTCACTCTGCACACTCACTCTGCACACTCACTCTGCACTCACTGCTCTGCACACTCACTCTGCACTCACTACTCTTCACTCACTACTCTGCACTCACTACTCTGCACTCACTACTCTGCACTCTGCACTCACTACTCTGCACTCACTCATCTGCACTCACTACTCTGCACACTCACTCTGCACACTCACTCTGCACACTCACTCTGCAACCTCAGTCTGCACTCACTGCTCTGCACACTCCCTCTGCACTCACTACTCTGCACTCTGCACTCATACTCTGCACTCACACTCTGCACTCACACTCTGCACTCACTACTCTGCACTCACACTCTGCACTCACACTCTGAACTCACTACTCTGCACTCACTACTCTGCACTCACTACTCTACACACTCACTCTGCACACTCACTCTGCACTCACTACTCTGCACACTCACGCTGCACACTCACTCTGCACAGTCACTCTGCACACTCACTCTGCACTCACTGCTCTGCACACTCACTCTGCACTCACTACTCTGCACTCACACTCTGCACTCACAAATCTGCACTCACTACTCTGCACTCACTACTCTGCACTCACTACTCTGCACTCACTACTCTGCACTCTGCACTCACTACTCTGCACTCACTACTCTGCACTCACAACTCTGCACTCACTACTCTGCACTCACACTCTCCACTCTGCACTCTGCACTCACTACTCTGCACACTCACTCTGCACTCACTACTCTGCACACTCACTCTGCACTCACACTCTGCACTCACTCTGCACTCACTAGTCTGCCCACTCACTACTCTGCACTCACTACTCTGCACACTCACTCTGCATACTCACTCTGCACTCTCTGCTCTGCACACTCACTCTGCACTCACTACTCTGCACTCACTATTCTGCACTCACTACTCTGCACTCTGCACTCACTACTCTGAACTCACTCCTCTGCACTCACTACTATGCACACTCACTCTGCACACTCAGTCTGCACTCACTGCTCTGCACACTCACTCCGCACTCACTACTCTGCACTCACTACTCCGCACTCACACTCTGCACTCACACTCGGCACTCACACTCTGCACTCACACTCACACTCTGCACTCACTACTCTGCACTCACACTCTGCACTCACACTCTGCACTCACACTCTGCACTCACTACTCTGCACTCTGCACTCACTACTCTTCACTCACACTCTGCACTCACACTCTGCACTCACTACTCTGCACTCTGCACTCACTACTCTGCACTCACTACTCTGCACTCACTACTCTGCACTCTGCACTCACTACTCTGCACTCTGCACTCACTACTCTGCACTCACACTCTGCACTCACTACTCTGCCCTCATTACTCTGCACACTCACTCTGCACTCACTGCTCTGCACACTCACTCTGCACTCACTACTCTGCACTCTGCACTCACTTCTCTGCACTCACACTCACTTCTCTGCACTCACACTCTGCACTCACACTCTGCACTCACACTCTGCACTCACTACTCTGCACTCACTACTCTGCACTCTGCACTCACTACTCTGCACTCTGCACTCACACTCTGCACTCCCTACTCTGCACTCACTACTCTGCACTCACAACTCTGCACTCACAACTCTGCACTCACTACTCTGCACTCACTACTCTGCACTCTGCACTCACTACTCTGCACTCACTACTCTGCACTCACTACTCTGCACTCACTACACTGCACGCTCACTCTGCACTCACTACTCTGCACACTCACTCTGCACTCTGCACTCACACTCTGCACTCACATTCTCCACTCACTAGTCTGCACACTCACTACTCTGCACTCACTACTCTGCACTCTGCACTCACTACTCTGCACTCTGCATTCACTACTCTGCACTCACTACTCTGCACACTCACTCTGCACTCACTACTCTGCACTCTGCACTCACTACTCTGCACTCTGCACACTCACTCTGCACACTCACTCTGCACTCACACTCTGCACTCACTACTCTGCACACTCACTCTGCACTCACACTCTGCACTCACAACTCTGCACTCTGCACTCACACTCTGCACACTCACTCTGCACTCACTACTTCACACTCTGCACTCTGCGCACTCTGAACTGTGCGCACTCTGCACTCTGCACTCACACTATAATAATAATTATGTCCTGTAACCAAGGGTTTGTGTGTTTAATACACTCCATCACTGCCAGTTACCAGCGGTTCAGTGCCCCTTTGGACGCCGCACACCAAAGTGAACACAATGTGCTCCGAGGGCAGGGGCTTGTCCCGGCTGAGAAGGGAGGGGGCATTGAAACTACAAAGATTTGTTGATCCTGTACAAATCCGGGCTAACGTTCTTTACAGAGCCTAAAACAAATCAAGAGCAGCTTCGCGTGTACCTGTGTGCCATTGTATACCCAATTCAAGTTTTCTTGTGCAATTGTTCCAGCGAAACGTCCATTATTGATATAGTTCACTGCAATAACCTACTTTTCTTAGCCTTTGACATGTACTTTACTAAGAACCGGCATGTTAATAAATAAATAAATACGTGCGACGGCAATAAAGCAGCATTGAAAGCGATCACTTTCGCGATCGCTATTGTTAAAAAATGCACGGTGAAGGAGCACACAGCAAAGAATGGGGCACGCGCGCCCGGCATCTGGCTTCAATTACCACGGGCCCACAAGCTTTGGCAGGGAGCCAGCATGCGCGCACACACAGCTGAAAAAAACAAGTAACTGGAAAGAGGTGAATGCGCGCCGAGCATCTGCGTTCAATTACCGCGGCCCCTGACAGCTGGTAATTGATAAAATATAGCCTTCTGCTGCGCGTCTCCGCACAGAATATGCAGGAAGCCGAGCAACTCAACAGCCTATGGCCTATTGCGTGCTGGCTTGTAAAAACACAGCCATGCGAGGGCCAATTGCCATGCAGCTGCCATAAATTAAGAGCAAAAATCACGCGCTTCTCTGGAATTCGTAGGTTACATTTTGGAACTCCTCACAAAAGGACTCTGAAGCCACACCCACTTCGTGGGATGTAGGCCGAGTCCTAAAAATCAGGAGGTAAATGTCCCACACACAATGCTTCATTGAAGACTGAAACCAGGATCGACACTGTGTGTGTTTTTGTTATTTAACAGATTTCAAAAGGGAACCCATCTTCACCAGACACTTTCAAAGAAGCCAAAGGGTCAATTGCCATAAATATTTCAACAATCGTGACCTCTCTTTCCAGCTCATCTCTCTGTTCCTGTGTTAGTTTTGGAACATTACATTTAGAAAAAAAGTATTTTCCTGTGAATAATCTGAATTATCTAGAGATGTATACAACGTTTCATAAAATGTCTGATATTGGGACAAAATTTCTGAAGGACGTGTGAGCAAAATGGCATAGTTCTTGATAGCAGGGATCACTCTAGAGCCGTGGTACTCATAGTACAGGACGCCAGCGACCCTGCAAGCTGTCATTTACGGCCTGCGGACCTTGCAGGAAATGTGCCTATGTTTTTTTCAAAAGTGTCAGTAAACACTGAAGAGGGCTGCAAGAGCCTGCACAGATTCAATACGTATTCACTACATATTCTCCAGCAGCCCTGTTCTGTTTACTGCCCGCCTCTGTGACGTCACACATGGTGGGAAGCAAAGGTCCTATAAAAGTTAGCTGTTGCACTTTCAGAGCTGACTTTGTTATGTTGTGCTTTTAATTACTTCTTGTGTGTTGCTTTAAGGCTCGTGTTAGAACGAGCTATCTTGTAGAATGTATTGTATGAATAGATTCGTATTCCATGTTGAGGCAGTTGTAGCCTGCCTGAGCGACTGAACAGCTGTGCTGCCTGACTCTACCTGTTTACCCTGTTCTTGGAATAAACACCTTTGGAAAGGAAACCTGCCTTCTTTGATACTTTACAATTGGCGACGATTGGATGGGATTTGGCACCTTAAAGCCTACAGCCTCGTGGAATTTTTTTTTTTAATTTTCACCATCAATCCATCAAAGAAAAAGGGAAACATAATCTATTGTTTCTCCCTTCATCCGAATCATCGAAGTGTTTGGGACATCCAAGGAACTGTAAGTTCGTATATTGTTTGTTGTGGCTGGGACTTACTTGGCTTGGAACTTCCGTTGGTTGCGCATGCCGGCATCTTTCAGTCGGGAGCCGAATTCTTAACAGTCTCCTGACGCGCGACCACTGCTTGCCATACGTCACTCACGCATTCTCCTTGACCGCGTGATGACATAATCACGCCAGGTCACGCTGCGTGACCCTACGTGGCGGCCATCTTGAATTGGTCAGGGAATTTTAGGCGTTTCCTCCACCGAGACGCAAGGAAAATTACCACAATAACAAAACGAAAACGAACTTTGACGAAGCGATGCTGAGCTTTTGACGAGTAATTACGGACAAATTACTTCATTGATGAGGGTAAAAGTAAACAGGTGAGATTGTCGGGGCACTCGTTTTGTTTTAATAACAAAGTATATTTATTGCAAAACAGGGTATTTTTGATTAAACCCTTTCATATACTCTATAAGTACTATATATAAGTACTATATTTATGGATTCTGGGGATCAAAACCAAAGTGAAAGTGAAGAGGTAATGGCTCAACAAAGTTTTGTTATTAGCCCCCCACAACCTTTTTGGGCTACTGGTTCACAACCAGACATGAAATGGGCGGAATGGAAGGAGTATTTTAATAATTACATCTGTGCAATTGATGAAAATACCAAAATGAAACCAGAACAAAAGAAAAGAATACTTTTACATTCTCTGGGTCCTAAAGGATTAAAGACATATTCACGTATGCAGAAGTTAGCTGATGCTGATTCAAGTGAATTTGACAATGCCATTGCAGATATGGACAGGTATTTTGCGCCTAAAGTATGCATAGGTGTAGTGAGACACAAATTCTTCCAAAGGAAACAGAAGAAGGATGAATTAGTAGATGAATGGGTCGATGACCTTAAAAAACTTACAATTGACTGTAAGTTCAGAGACTTACATGATGAGCTTATTCGAGATCAGCTGGTTATGCACAATGAAAATTCTCCAATTCAAGACCGCCTATGGGTGAATGGTGACGCACCTCTTGATGATGTACTTGCAATAATGAGGAAATCAGAAATGTCGGGGAGATGTGCCACAGTTGTTAAAGATACCGTTAAAGATTTGGACAAGGCATCATCTGCTGTTTTCAAAATCCAAGGAGCACCTAAATATCAGAATAAGCAAATTCCGAATAGAAATTTTGGTCAATCCTTCAAGGGTCAAGGGATGGACAATAAGATGGAGGATAAAAGGTGTTACCGGTGTGGCAGCAAAGAACATATGGCTTACTACAAATCGTGCCCTGCCCTACGGAAAAAGTGTAGTGTTTGTGGTCTTATTGGCCATTTTAGCAAAATGTGCCGTAGGCGCACTAATGTCAAATGCATTTGGAATGAGGACGAGTGCGTGAACGAAAGTAGTGAGGATGAGGAGAGTTGTGTAAAAAATGTAAGAGGAAATTACATGTTAAACATTACTGAGGAAGGCAACTACATGTTAAATATTACTGATGAAGCTATGGAGGGCAAACCTATATGTGAAGTCTCTTTTGGTGGTATAAAAGTTAAAGTGTATGCAGATTCAGGGTCTCCATATACAATTATCAACGAAGAGATTTGGAAAAAGAACTTCACACAGAAAATAGGGGATAAGTTAAATGCCTCAGATGTTAACCCGGTGAGTTATACAGGAGGTAAGATTGACCTTTTGGGTTTTAGATGGCTCACTTTCATTTTTAAAGGTAGGGTGACAAGGGGCAAGTTATACATATCCAAAAAAGGACCTTCTGTCCTGGGGTGGTATGACCAAAAGAATCTCCATATCATTTTAGATCCTAATAGCAAAGAAAAGGTACTAGTGGTAGATGAGTGTAGCAAATTGGAGGATATAGTGAAGAGAAAATTCTCCAGTGTGGTGAGTGGACAGTTAGGCAAACTTAAGGGTTTTGAGCATAAAATCACGCTCAAAGGGAATGCACAACCCAAAGTGCATAAGGTTAGACCTATTCCCTTATTAATAAGAGACGAAGTAAAGAAAGAAATTCAGGGCTTATTAGCCAAAGGTGTTATCGAGGAAGTAGACTCATCGGAGTGGATTAGTCCAGTAGTGGTAACAAGAAAATCTAATGGTAAAATCCGTTTGTGTATTGATTTACGCCACCTTAATCAGAATATAGTGATTGAACGTTTTCCATTGCCGAAAATTAACGAAATGGTTTCCTCCTTAAGGGGAGCGACCTGGTTTTCCACAATAGACCTTTCCGCTGCCTACCACCAAGTAGTTTTGGAACCTGAGTCTAGGCATCTAACAGCCTTCATTACACCATTTGGCTGTTTTCAATTTATTAGGATGCCATTCGGCCTTGCATCGGCTGCTGCAGTGTTCCAACGCTTAATGCACAAGTTATTTGGTGATATGGTTGGCATTTGTTTCTTTCAGGACGATGTTCTAATTGCAGGCAATGACAAGAAAGATCATGACAAGAAACTGTGGAAGGTATTTAACACACTTACTTCAGCTGGATTGACAGTTGAGCTGTCTAAATGCAAGTTTGGCGAAAGAAGTGTTTCATATCTGGGCCATATAATTAGTGAAGAGGGTGTCAGACCAAAAACTTCACTGATAGAAAGTATTGTTAACTCACCTGCACCTGATTCTAAAGAAGAGATTAAATCTTTTTTGGGTATGGCTGAGTATTGCGCCAAGTTCATTAAGAACTTCGCTTCTAAAGTATATAACATCAGGTCCTTGCTGAAGAAAAATGTGAAATTTGAATGGTCTAGAGAATGTGAGAAAGAGTTTACTGAAATCAAATGGGAGTTGCAGAAAGTGAATGCTTTGTCTAGTTTTGACCCTAATTTGGACTGTTGCTTGACTACTGATGCAAGCGATAAAGGGTTGGGCGCAGTTTTGTCACAAGTGGATGACAAAGGTAAAGACAGAATCATCTTATTTGCATCCAGGGCCTTGTCACCAGCTGAAAGCAGATACCCTATAATTGAGAGGGAAGCTTTGGCTTGCGCCTGGGCTTTGGAACACTTTCGTGCATTTGTTTGGGGGAAAATGGTTCACATCAGGACGGATCATAAACCGTTAGTACACATTTTATCCACTGATGGCACTGCTACTGCTTCTGCTAGACTAGCGAGGATTTCTATGCGCATGAAAGAATACATTTACAATATCACATACGTACCGGGGAAAGACAATGTTGTTGCTGACTGTCTGTCAAGACTTCCTTCCCCTCTGGAAGAATGCGTTGACGATCCCTGGGGGAACATTAGTGTGGCATTTATACATGATTCTGGGTTCCCAGCAATTAGCAGGGAAGATTGGATAAGAGAACACAATGCAGATAAAGTATTAATAGAAGTCTCAAGATTCATTTGTCAAGGTTGGCCAAAAGAAAAGTTGTTATCTGGCTCTGTGAAGTTGTTCTGGGAGATACGATCTGAGTTATCTATGGAGAAGGAAGTTTTATTAAGAGGAGATAGAATTGTTCCACCTTCTGGGTTGAGAAGAAATATCCTACAGTTATGTCACGAGGGACATTTCGGTATAGTAAGGACTAAGTTGGCGGTTAAAAGTTTGTTTTGGTGGCCCAAGATTGACAGTGAGATAGAAAATGTTGTCAGAAGTTGCCCTGTTTGCAGTTCTGCAGTCAAATCTTTGAGAACTTTGAGACCAGCTATGAGTGATGGACTCATTCCTAGCATGCCTTGGGAAACCATTGATGTAGACATATTTGGTCCGGTGGGAGACCCGAAGGAATATGGGTTAGTTGCTATTGATTTGTTTACCAAGTGGCCTGTGGTTAAGTTCGTGGACAAGGTAGATACTCTGGCTGTGTTGAAATTTTTAGATAAGATTTTTGTAATGGAAGGTTTACCAATTAATATCTTGACAGACAATGGTGTACAATTCATGTCTAGAATTGCGAAAGATTATTTTGTGAAATGTGGTATTACACACAAAACGACCTCATTATATAATCCCAGCGGGAATGGAACTGTTGAACGCTTCAACAGGGTAATTAAAGGTATTTTACAAGCTGCAAATTACAAGGGACTAGATTGGAAAGTGGAAATACAGAAAGCTGTCTGGTCTTACAAAGTGACTTTGAATAATTGCACAGGAGTTTCTCCCTTTGTAATGATGAGAGGCAGGTTACCCAGGTGTAAAGTTAATCCTAGCTGGTTATTTAAAGACAGTGTACAACAGTGGTCACCGGTTGAGGTCAAGAAGAATTTAGAATTGGTGCATGACAAGAGTAAGACTTACTATGATCAGCGCCATAGTGTGAAAGATATCATTGTAAAGACTGGAGATTGGGTCAGGATTAAAAAACCTTACAAAGTTTTGAAAGGGGAGAATAAATTTGATTCACCTAAACAGGTTCTCGAAGTTCTTAGGAATTCAGTCAGGTTAAGTGACGGCAAAGTATGGAATTTGAAAGATGTAGCTTTGGATATTGTTCAAAATCATGGGGAGAGTGAAGTAGTGAAGGACAAACGTACTGACTTTGATTGGGTGGAAGATTATTTTCATGACAGCGAATTACAGTCCCATCTTTCGCCCAGTGTTTCCCTTCCTCAATTAAGGGAGGGGGAGGTGGTAACTGGTTCTCCAGTTTCTCCTGGATGTCAAGTCAATGAATCTTTGCATGAACCTTGTAATGCTGAACATGGACCCAACTCTATTGACACCAGTCATGTGTATGAAAATAGTGTTAATAGTGATGTAGTTGCAACACCTACATTACCCGCTGTTAAAGTTTCCAATAGGACGCGTATGTTGCCGTATTGGTTAAAGGATTACATTAAGTAAATTATTAAGAATTATTTCAAATTTCTCTTCCTTTAATTTGTTGTTTTCCTTCTTTGGAACTCTTTAGTTATTATTGTGTGGGGGGGGGGATGTGTTATGTTGTGCTTTTAATTACTTCTTGTGTGTTGCTTTAAGGCTCGTGTTAGAACGAGCTATCTTGTAGAATGTATTGTATGAATAGATTCGTATTCCATGTTGAGGCAGTTGTAGCCTGCCTGAGCGACTGAACAGCTGTGCTGCCTGACTCTACCTGTTTACCCTGTTCTTGGAATAAACACCTTTGGAAAGGAAACCTGCCTTCTTTGATACTTTACAGACTTTTACGGGGCCTTCTGGAAAGCTTCCTGCTTACTTGTTGCCCATGACGTCCTCTCCGCACCGAAGAAGGGGGCAGTAAGTCAAAGGGTAGGGATAGTGTTATGTGTTGATATTTGAAGTAGACACGAGCGCGCACGCACTCGTGTCAAATTCAAATAACATTCCACGCAGGATGATATGGTTTGAAAGAGTACCGCGTGGGATGTATGCGTTTGAATGGATGCTGGGCGATATAGGCAATGTAGGTGGCGGTTACTGGCATTCTTACTTGTACCTGTCAACAGTTACATGCAAATAAACTACGCTCTGCGCAATACCTGTTTCCTCTTCTTGTGAAGACTTTTTTACAGATAGGACACGCATTGGCATAGCCAATAGGTCTCGCTTTTGGGACCTTTTAAGTATTTAGTTATGCAGCACAATATCCTTGGTGCAACAACATCAACCGTTGCCTGGCTAAACACTTATAAGGTCCCAAAGGCGAGACCTATTGGCTATGCTAATGCTTGTTATATCTCTTCTGGTAACCCTCCATGATGCACTGAGGGGATCACTACTGGTAATCTTGCATCGGATGCCCACTAAAGTAATCTTGCCTAATGTGGTCACTATTGAAATAGAAGATCTGGGTAATTTTCATTGAACAGCAGTAGCTTATTTTACAGAAAAGGTTGGAGACTTCTGTTGTTTGTAATGATCAAAGAGTGGTTTACCAGTAAGGAGATAGCAGTCAAATGCACAAACAAGTACCAGCATGCGTTGCAATGTACAGCATGCCCTGCTCATAAAGGGGAATGGTAATTAGGTTAAATTTCATAAGGCACAGACAGCCTTTCCTGATGTTGCTCGCTTGCTGTTTTCCTTAGTTTAATCAATTTAGACCTCTGTAGATGGAATTCAGAATTTTAAAGCCAATTTGGCAACGCTTACTTGAGCAGTGTGAAAATACAGGGAATTTGCATAAGTCCTCTGTGCTAATTAATACTTTCCCATAAGTAGGCCATTTAAATGGTAGACAGGCAAAGATGCTTCAGTAACAGCACAGTGAACGAGTGCCAGCCAGCTGAGGGAGGAGTAGTGATAAAGAGCCCTTCTAGGAGACCGCTCACACCACAACTGCAGATTTTCAACAAAGAAATTGTGTTGTGCGTTCTTGGCTTGACTGCCAGCACTATATGCTGTGCTGTGGAAAACAGTCTCTCCGTCTATACCTGGGCAAATGCTCATACCTCAACCAGACACCCACCCGAAAAGGACACACCATCATAGGAATACAGACAGGCACACAAAAAGACACATACATGCACAAACACATACAAAACGTATATAAAAGGGAGACGCTTTGCCTGTGCTGTTTGCCGCTGGGCGCCGCAACGGAAACCACAACATCCAGGAGCCAGTGGGGGTATCAGCTGTGAACTCGCCCCTCCCCCTGTAACCGGGGACTTTAAATACCTCTCGCGTCTCCCGCTCTGCGGGAGACGCTTCACCTGTGCTGTTTGCCGCTGGGCGCCACAACAGAAGCCACAACAGAAACCACAACATCCAGGAGCCGGCGGGGGTATCAGCTGTGAACTCGCCCCTCCCCCTGTAACCGGGGACTTTAAATACCTCTCGCGTCTCCTTCGCCTGCGCTGTTTGCAGCTGGGCGCCGCAACGGAAACCACAACATCCGGTGGCAGTGGGGGTATCAGCTGTGAACTCGACCCTCCCATTGAAACCGGAAATACTTAACCGCTTAATTCCACCCGCATCGCGGGACATGCGCGGGCGGGCGCCGGGCTAAGCCCGGGCAAAGGGCGGGCCTGTTTGTGCCTGTTAGTGACGGGCAGTGACTGACTGGGCCATACCACTCTGGTATTTATTACTATATTCAGTCAAAGCTAGGTTTTAACACCACTATTGTACATAGCTCACTGCTTTTGTATTTACCGGGTGTTATCACCTTTAAGGGATCAGTTTTCTTCCTTTTGTATTTTATTGAACGTTAAACTTTGTTGCCTCGTCACCCTGTACTGTCAAGTAATCCACGTTTAGTATCATGGGTAAAACCCTTCCCCCAAATTCCCGCCCACTCACATGGCAAAAAGCAGCCTTAACAACACCAGTCCCGAGTTTAACGGCTATTGATAAAATGCTACAAAAAAACAATTGGGGTGGTTTCTACGGCTATACAGAACACACCTGCTACGCCTCCCCCCTTGCCAACTGGGAATGCATCTTCACCTACTGCCAATTCGCCCGATTCTATGCTAGTGTCCTCTTTTGCTGAGCTTCCACGCGCTTCCATTGTCCCTATTGTTAGCTCTCCCATTATTTTTGCACCCCCTATTTCCCCCCAGGTGGCTAAAAAAGCACCCATGCGCCGCTCCAGAAACAAGAATTTGAAACCATATAAAAAACCAGCCAAGGCAACTACACCACTAGATACCTCCCAGGCTGAGCCAGGCCCCATCATTACCACTCTTGCCTCCCCGGTATGGGCTACTCATTTACTGATTGACTTTCAAACACAAATGGAACAGCTCATCAAATCTCAATTTAAAACCTTGATGAGTAGAATCAATAAAGTTGTTTCATTGTTAACGCCTTAACTGCGGCGGGTTTCCGCCGCGGTGCGGGCGTTCTAAAGGATGTGTGGGGCTGTGCCGGCCGTTGGCCGACAGCAGCACTGGGGAGGGAGTGCTCCCATCGGCCAACGATCGACGGGAGAACGGAAGGGGTTAAATACCAAGGGTGGAGGAGGAGGTCAGCTACTTGCCCCTACCGGGAACAACAACATTGAGAAACCGGACTTAGGTAATATAAATCAGGTAAACCAAGGTCCAAGTTTAGATGAAGGCCTCCGATCTGACAATTTGGCACTTAGATCGGATCTACCGAACATGTCTAAACGTTTTTCTAACATTACCGTCTCCGGTTCTGTTACCCCGTCTAAGGTGCCTTCAGATATAGCCACTTTTGTCCCTTGAGAACCACCCCTAATCCCACAAGTAACTATTAGAAATCAACCAGACCAGGTTATGGCCCCTCACAAGCCAGCCATGAAATCTCCCAGCAAGGGAATCCAACACTCGCTACCTTGCCCCCAGTTACTCCCTGTGGCTTCTCTGTATATGGTGATACTAACTGGAGTTCCTTCGCTGTCATGTGAGCGAGGCGAGCTGAAGAATAAAATCATTTTCTGGTTGAACAAATACAGACCACTAATGGGAGCGAGGCAGGGAGAAATCCTATTCGCTAGAAGAGTCAGCTGGTTGGGGACTAAACCGAAGGATATTGGAGGGGACTGTGTGATTGTTAATTTCAGGGATCCCAGAGTGGTTAAACACATTCTTGGCTGGGGAGGTCCTTGTCAACAGGGTACAATCATTCCACTACCTCTGGGATTCTTTTACTCACGGGAACTAGCACCTGGTGGCTTTGGATCAACTTATTTTCACCAAGGTGGACAGGAGGTAGAATATAACTTACCTGTAGTCAACAGATTCAGTGCCTTGAATAATGTAGATTGACTACACCATCCACTAAGTTTTAAAGAAACAGTTACTAATGTAACTGGGTGTTCTGCAGAGGATTGCCAGAGGGCTGAGGAGGGTCCACCCCAGATGATTTTCAGGGCACAGGAAGATGGAATATTAACGACCCCATTGAGTATAAACCCACGCCCTCAAGGAGATGGAATTGAGCCGGACAACCTGGCAGGAACGCCCCCTCGTAGTGTGTTTGCATCCACCCCAGTTAGTCCTTCTAGGGCCGAACCACTTAGAACTTTGAATGGGTCATGGAACTTAGCGGGGATAGGTACTAAGCTAGCCCATCCAGAATGGGATGAGCTGGTGGACCAGTACAATGTGTGCCTGTTCCAAGAGACATGGATGGTGACCCCCCCATAAGGGTGGGCTTTGCAACATTCCACATACCTGCTGTACAGGGACCCAGAGGGAGACCCTCGGGGGGATTTGTATCTGGGTAGCTACACACTTGGGGTGCTCAGTGAAGGTCATAGAATCCCACTCCCCGGATATTCTCTGTATTGCCCTTAAATACTTGGATGGTTCGAGTGTGGCGATTTTTAATGTTTATTTGCGCCCCACTCCCTACATGTTGGGGGCATCTACGTTAGAAGCTCTAGATGAACTCCTCTCATTATTTCCCTTACCGACACATAGAATTATCGGGGGCGACGACTTTAATTGTCATTTTGAACCGTTGGCCGGTATCCCTTTGGTAACGCAAGATGAGGATTCTACTTGGCATATGAAACAAGTTACTTACCTGTAACTTTAGTTCTCCAGTATTGGTAACTTTCATAGATTCCCATTGCTTGTATCATTCCCCGTCGTCGGACTGGGAGCCTCGGTAATAATAAATATATATATATATATAAATATATACTTAGGTAAATACACCCTAATAGGTGTAAAAAGTAAAAAATTAGGCCTAGGCCTCATTATATTTTGTAGCCTATAGGTGTCCTTATGTAAAAGGACCCAAACTCACATTATCAACCAATCAGATTAGCCTCACCCTGTGGAACCTTCCTGAGAAAGCTCAGAGCCTCAGATTTTCGTAGCCGTTGCTTTGCCACATAATCACCTAGCCCAGAAGTGAGCTTTCCCAGGGGAGGCGGGTGGGCGCATGGGAATCTATGAAAGTTACCAATACTGGAGAACTAAAGTTACAGGTAAGTAACTTGTTTCTTACTCCAGTATTGGAACTTTCATAGATTCCCATTGCTTGTATCAGAGTAGATAGCAGTTAGCATACCTCAAACATTTCGTGCATAGTTATAGAACCATTATAAACCAATGATATTATACATCATAACAACAATAAATCAGTAACCATATCATAATAAACGAAATGTTTGAAAAAACAGGAGGAGGGAAGAGAGGAAAGCTCACCTCTTACTGGAAGAGATTTCTCAGGACTGCTTGTCCAACAGCCGAATCCCCCTTTGCAGCCGCCTCCAGGCAGTAGTGCCTCGTGAATGAGTGAGTACTGCTCCAGGTGGCCGCTCTGCAAATATCCTTTATCGATACTCCAGCAAACAGCGCTGTTGACGATGAGATCGATCTTGTGGAGTGCGCCTTCACCTGTCCTTCCAACGGTTTGCCTGCCGCCTGGTGGCAGAAACGGATCGCACTTGATAACCATCTGGAAATTCCCTGCTTTGACAAAGGAAATCCTTTTCTTGGGGCCCCGAAAGCCACAAACAGCTGGGGCGTCTTCCGAAATCCAGCTGTGCGTTGCAGATAAAATTTCAGACATCTCTGAACGTCCAGAGAATGAAGTGTCCTCTCAGCCTGAGTGGAAGGCCGAGGAAAAAAAGAATTCAGAACCACCGGTTCATTCAGATGAAAGTCTGTCGGTACCTTCGGAATGAATTTGGGGTTCATTCGTAGGATCAATGTATCATTCTTGAACTGCAAGAAAGGTTCTTTGATAGTTAAAGCCTGTAGTTCCCCTACTCTCCTTGCAGATGTGAGTGCCAGAAGAAGCGCCACTTTCCATGATAGGAACTTCAGTTCAGCCCTATGTATAGGCTCAAATGGCGATCTCATCAGTTGAGCCAGGACCACATTCAAGTGCCAAACCGGAGGTGGGGGCCTGACTGGCGGAAAAACTCTAAACAGCCCTTTCAGGAATTGCTTAATTATCCTTGCTGATAGTAGAGAAGGGCCCGATCTTGTCCTTCTGTACCTGGAAATAGCTGCCAAGTGGACCTTGATGGAAGCATGAGCCAGACCTGCCCGTGCCAAAGATAGAATGTATGGCAAGAGCTGATGCGGAGCTGATGAGAATGGATGCACTCCATCCCTCTGGCACCATAAATAGAACCTTTTCCATTTCGCTCTATATGTCTTATTAGTGCTAGGAGCTCGTGCCTGTGACAAAATGTTCCTGCATTCTTCTGAAATGTCTAAATCCTTAAACTCTCTGTGTTCAGGAGCCAAGCTGTCAACTGAAGCGAGCTCGGGTTCGGGTGGAGAACCTGGCCGTTGTACATTGATAGAAGGGTCTGGTTGGGGTGCAGATGAATGGGCCGCTTTTCCGATAGAAGAAGCAACTCCGTGAACCAGAACTGGCGAGCCCAGGCAGGCGCTATTAGTATCATCCTGCACTTGTCCAGCTTGAGCTTCTTGAGGACACGAGGAATCAGGGGAAATGGCGGAAAGGCGTAAACAAATGCGCCGGACCAAGACATCAAAAGGGCATTCCCCAGTGACCCTCGATGGTGTTCCCTGCTCGCATAACACCGGCATTTCTTGTTCCTCGGTGTTGCAAACAGGTCGATCGCTGGGGTTCCCCAACGGGAGAAGATGTCCTTGACCACTGTGTTGTCCAGTTCCCACTCGTGTGAGACTGCCCTCAAGCGGCTTAGCGTATCTGCCTTCGTGTTGCATACTCCTGGAAGGTGTTCCACCACGAGCGTGATGTTCTGTGAGATCACCCACTCCCACAGCAACTGGGCTTCCTGAGAAAGCAGTTGTGATCTTGTGCCGCCCTGCTTGTTGACGTAATGCATTGCGGTGGTGTTGTCCGTACGCACCAGGATGGCCGAATTTGAAATCCTTGGAAGGAACGCCAACATTGCCAATCGAATAGCCCTTAGCTCCAGAACGTTGATATGCAAGCGACGTTCTAATGGTGTCCAGTGGCCACTGACCTGGAGATCTTGCATGACCGCTCCCCAACCCTGAAGGGAGGCGTCTGTGGTAATGACGCGAGGAGCCGGTGCCGCTCTGAAACTGAGACCCACTGCGAGGTGAGATTTCTTCATCCACCATGAAACCGTCCATTTCATCTGCTGGGTGACCGTTACCTTGTCGTCGAACGACCCTTCCACTTGTCTCCACTGAAGGTCCAGTTCCTCCTGCAAGGGGCGCATTCGCAGCCTGCAGTGCGGAATCAATTGAATACAGGATGAAATCGACCCTAGAAGAGATTTGTACATCCTGACTGTCATCCAAGTTTTCCTCAGCAGCCGAGCGGCTGAAGACATGAGTTTCAACTGTCTCTCTTCCGATGGGAAGGCTTTGCACAACTGAGTATCGAGGATCGCTCCCAAGAACTTCACCATACCTGACGGTTGAAGAACCGATTTCTCTCTGTTGAGTTGCAAACCCAGATGAATGAAGAGGCTCAAGCATGTGTCCACTGCTTCTGTTGCCTCTTGGAAGCTTGGTGCCTTCAGCAGCCAGTCGTCTAAGTACGGGAATACTTCCAGCGACTGTCTTCTCAGAAAAGCTGCTACCGGGGCCAGCACCTTTGTGAATATCCGAGGAGCGGATTTTAATCCAAATGGGAGCACCATGAACTGGAAGTGACTCTTGCCCACTGTGAAGCGAAGATAACGTCTGTGAGCCGGATGGATCGGGATATGAAAATAGGCATCTTCCAGGTCTAGTGTAGCCATGAAATCGCCTGGATTCAAGAGGCGCAATATGTCCTGGAGTGAAATCATCCGAAACGACAGCTTTACGAGATAGGTATTGAGCTCCCTTAAGTCCAGGATCGGACGCCACTTTAGTTTCGTTTTTCGGATCAGAAAAAATCTTGAATAGAAACCTTCTCCTCTTTGTGATAGGGGAACACGTTGGATCGCCCCCTTCCGAAGCATTTGTTGAACTTCCAATTGCAGAAGGTTTAGATGTTTTGAAGTAGTGGCGTGGGGAGCTCTTGTAGGTGGAAACTCCTGGAATTCTAGTGTATGCCCATGTCGGATGATGTTCAATACCCACTGATCCGATGTTATTTCTTCCCAGCTGCTCAGATGTTGAGATATCCTGCCGCCCACTGGAGATACCAGAGGCGGAGGAACAGTTGGCAGAGTCAGGAGGCCGCTATTGACGCTTGCCAGCGTCTTTGCCCTGACGCCCCTGACGTCCACGAGCGTTCTGACGAGAGAACGATTGAGACTGTGAATGTCTCTGATAATATTGATTGCCGTACTGTGGTCTGTACGACTGCGACTGCTGCGAGTATCGCTGTTGCTGATAACCACCTCTTGGAGAAGTGAAGCCTCTTCCTCTCGCTCCACGGAATGGTGTCTTTCTATATTGTAGGTTCCCCAGAGCCCTTGCTGTCTCTGTGTCCTTCTTTATTCCCTGTAGGGTGTCATCGACATGTTTCCCAAATAACATGTCCCCATCAAAGGGCAAGTCCAGAATCTTATTTTGGACCTCTGGTCTAAAATAGGTCGCTCGTAGCCACCCCTGCCGTCGAAGAACAGCCGCGCTGCCCAGAGCACGGAAAGAAACGGTGGCGATGTCCATCGCACAATCAATCATTTCAGAAGAAGACCGTTGTCCTTCTTCCAGAAGTTTCCGAGCTTCAGCTCTAGGGTCATCCGCCAGTAATTCCACATAGTGCGCCACATCACTCCACATCTGGCGGTCATATCTTGCTAGAATCGCCAAGGCATTGGCCGCCCTGACCAACAAACTAGCCATAGAAGAAAATCGCTTTCCAGCGTTGTCTAACCTTCTACCCTCCTTGTCCGGTGGAGTTGTGAGGGTGGCCGAAGGAATCCGTGATTTCTTCTGCGCCGCCTGCGATATGACTGAGTCTGGTCTAGGTTGTCCAATCAAGCAGGCGGGACTGTCATCCGGAGCTTTATACTTTTTCTCCAAGCGTGGAAGTGTTGGAATGACTGTCGCTGGAGACTGCATCACCTTCTTTCCTTCATCCCAAATGTGCTCTACAATGGGAATCGAACGCACTGTCTTACGGTATGCCTCTTTAAAATCATACAAAAAACAATCCGTAGATGTTGCCGGCATGGCTAGCTTAAAGCGTGCCGTGGCTCTTTCCATCAAGCTGAAGAAACCTCCCACATCCGCCGGAGGTGAATCTACCGGGTCCGGCACCGGAGAAGCCGGATCCTGTGCTATATACTGGTTCCATTCGTTATCAGGATTCTGATCCTGGTTCTGTTCATCCTCATCCGAGGTATCATCCTGGACCTGTGTCTGCCGAGGATATTCCCTCTCCTCTTCCCCCTGTGAAGGGGCCACAGACTGAACTGCCATCACCTGAGGCTGAACATGCGCCTGACCTTCCACTGGTCGCGACCCTTGCCTGCTTCTATACTCCTCCAGCATTGCTCTCAAGTCCGTCAAAAGACTCATAGGCATTGTAACCGTGCCCTGTTGTGCCTGAGTTTCCTGGTATGCGACCTGTTGTTGATGTCGCTGCTCCTGCCCATAATAGTACTCATCATCCTGGTCAGAATCGTGGTATTTCAGATGCAACTGAGATGGGCTATATGCATCCCCATACATCTCATTCTCCGAGTACTCATCCTCATCCAACAACAGGGCTGGGGGTAATGATGAAACCTTTCTAGGTGAAGTCATATCCGGCGTTATTCTCCTCTTCCTGGTGCCTCTATCACCTGCCGTCGACGGCATCTCCATAGTCTGAACCGTCGTCGATGGGACCGTCGACGAGACAAACTTCACCGTCGACGGGATCGCCATCGTCGACGGGCTCGTCATCGTCGACGGGTTCGTCATCGTCGACGGAACTGCCATCGTCGACGGGCTCACCCTCGTCGACGAGATCGTCGTCGTCGACGAGATTGCCACCGTCGACGGGATAGTCATCGTCGACGGAATTGTCTTCGTCGACGAGGTGGTAACCGTCGACGTAGTCATCGTCGTCGACGCTGTAGTCGACCCAGTCTTCGTCGCCGGCATCGTCGTCGAAGTCCTCGTCGACGCTGTCGTCGTCGTCATCCTCGTCGTCGATGGATGGCTCGTCGATGTATGAGGAGACAAAGTCACCACAGAGGCTTTAGCGCCTTTTTGACCACTGTTGAAGCCTCTACAGTTGGTTTCTTGAAGGACTTAGAAACTTTCTCCTGATGTGAAGGCCCAGCCGAGCCCTCATCCAGTTTTGCCTTCAGCACCTGAGGTGCTAGCCTTTCCCTCTCCTTTACACTCACGTGAGGAGATTCGCTAGGCCCGGGCTTGCCAGACCTATCAGAGGTCCCACGCAAAGCCTTTGAGGGGGGTTCAGATGAAACTTCCTCAGATGGTACACCCCTCTTCAAAGATGTCTTGGAAGATGATGATCTGGCATCTTCATCATCACTAGAAACCACTTCTTCCTTCTTTTCCAACTTTCTCAGCCAAAGAAGTAACCGTCCTTCACGATCTCGAAGAGTCTTAACAGACATCATCCTGCATATCTTACAACCCTCTGGCTTGTGGTCAGGGTATAAACAGTATATACAATCCTTATGTTTATCCTCAGTATAAAGTCGTTTTTTGCCACAAGTGGCACAAGGCCTGAAAAGGCTCTTCTTTTCCTTATCAGCCATAGTAAGAATTTAAAGGAATCCTGTCAAAAAACAGCTTAAATAGTACCTCAAAGTAGAAGTTAGAGCAGAGCTCTAACGAGACTCCCTGTCATCCACGATGCGGTAGAAAATCTGAGGCTCTGAGCTTTCTCAGGAAGGTTCCACAGGGTGAGGCTAATCTGATTGGTTGATAATGTGAGTTTGGGTCCTTTTACATAAGGACACCTATAGGCTACAAAATATAATGAGGCCTAGGCCTAATTTTTTACTTTTTACACCTATTAGGGTGTATTTACCTAAGTATATATTTATATATATATATATATTTATTATTACCGAGGCTCCCAGTCCGACGACGGGGAATGATACAAGCAATGGGAATCTATGAAAGTTCCAATACTGGAGTAAACAGGAATTCTCTATGTACCCGGCAAAGCGCCTGTTGCCATTGGCCCTGCTGAATAACAAGCTCTTATTAACCCACTCCCTTAGAGCTTGCAACGGCAGACTTCCTCCCGATGTCCCAGGGAAGACCACTTATAACAGAGTTTGGAGTTTGGAAAAGCACAACCATTGACTATATTATGGTCAATGTAGAATTTTGGTCTCAAATTAGGGCCTTCCGTGTAATCCCAAGGGCAGACAGTGATCATAATCTTTTGTCACTTGAACTAAAACATACACTGGGACACCGACATAGACTGAGGGAGTCGGAGTCCCACGCTGAAATGAATCTAATCATAGCCGTGGGTGGCCGACGTATTAGGTGGGCTAAGTTTGAGCTAGCTCCCGATAAAACAGCAGAGCTATACCAACGCGCTGCCAGCTCCCTTGTGGAGGCTTTCGAACTCCCGGTGGCTAACTACGATTCTTCCTATTTCCAGGCGTTTGAGTCCATCCATTCTAATCTACCCTCTACTGTGGCTCCTTATTTTTACACCACAGTTAACAAGAGGCCACGGCCAAAAAACCAGGCCAAATGGCTCAATAAATCTTGTAGGGCTGCTAAATGTGCACTTATTAGGGAGGCCAAAACTGGTACTGTACAGAGTATCAGAGCAGATAGACTCACTTATAAAAGTTTAATTGCGGAGTCTAAGTCAGAATGGGAGGCTTCAAGGTGGGCAGGTATAAAAAAAGCCTTGGATGGACGCGACTACAAGGCTTTCTGGAATTTAGTTAGAACAGGCTCGCCAGAAGGTACGTCTGCTTTAATACCGAACCTGAGCGAAGAGCTGTGGATATCACACTTTAAGCCCTTGTTCTCCCATACCGATACCGCATCTTCAGTAGCCCGAGTTCCACCAATGAAAGGTATACCTGCCCCTGAAGTATTGGACGCAAAGGATTACAATTATCCACCCTGCACCTTGATGGAAATCCAGGCGGCCCTTAGGAGCCCCCACGAAGGCTCCGGGATTGGACAGAATCCATGGAGACCTATTCTTGAGCATGCAGAAGGTATAGGTTCCCTATATTTGGTTATATTTTAACTCCATCCTTCATGGTATGGAAATCTCCCTTACATGGTTGGGGGCAGAGATCATCCCCATCCACAAAAAGGCTTCCCCCCTCGACCCGGCGAATTACCGCCCCATTAGCCTGATTGACGTCTTGCAGAAATTGTTTGCCCGCCTTTTATTAACGAGGTTGCAGTGCTGGATTGACGAACACCACATCCTGTCCTCCCTCCAAGCTGGCTTTCGCGCTATGGTCTTTAGCATCGACAAACTGTTTAGACTACAATTGGTCTACTGGAAGACGGTGATTATGGGAGCTGGTAGCCTATATCTGATCTTTGTAGATCTTTGATCTACATTTGACTTGGTCCAGAGGGACAAGCTTTGGGCTATATTGTTAGAGATGGGTGCCCCAGTATATTTGTGCCAATTGTTTAAACGTTTACACCAAGGCACTTTTGCGAGGGTGAGTTATGGGAGGAACGGAGAGCTTTTGGCCCCCTTCCCGGTGGAAAAGGGTGTTAGGCAGGGGTGCGTGTTGGCCCCCACGCTCTTCTCTTTGTTCCTCAATGGACTGATTGACCATCTCTTGGGTGCGAGGGATTTAGATTCTCCTAGTCTAGCTGCACGTAAGATACCAGCCCTGATGTTCGCTGATGACACCCTATTGTTATCAAAATCTTCCATGGGCATTCAGCGAACACTGGAGGCGTTCTGCTCTTTCTGCAGAACCAGAAATCTGGAGATCAATCTAACTAAAACCAAATATATGGTTTTTAACCTCTTCGACGCTCATGACGAGCTCAGCTCGTCATGAGTTACACCTCTCGTATGCTCATGACGAGCTGAGCTCGTCATGAACCGCGGGATTCCGCAATCTTCAGTGCACAGCGGGAAAATGCGCCGCACCGATGCGGTTAACTCTAAATCACCCAACTGTCCCCACCCGCACTTGGATGGCTCGGTGTTGGAAAGAGTCTCTACCTTTGTCTACTTGGGGGTGAAATTGAACGATAAGATGGAATGGGGGCCGCATATGGTCAAGGCAAACATGAAGTTGGCTCAAGCCTCTGGTGGTATTCTAAAGGTTTACAGCGAGTGCTCATTTAAAACCTTGGGACCACCAGTGGAAATTTACAAAGCCCAGGCGAGAGGTGGTGCACTCTATGGAGTAGAGTTGTGGGGCCACGCTAGCGCTACCTCTCTGTCCACCACTGAGAACAGCTTCATTAGGCGCCTATTAAGACTTCCCCAGAGCACACCTCTGATCCCACTACGTTTAGACTTGGGCTTGGCCCCTATACAGGAGGTTATGTCTAACCGCCCTCTGTTGTTTTGAGGCGACTCTGGTCCACTCCAGAGCTGCTAAGTTATAGGGAGGACCTAAGGGATCTATTGTCTAGAAGGGGAGTGGGAAAAATCCCCTGGTTAAAACATGTTAAGCACCTCTGTCACGCATTGGGTAGGGGAGACATGTGGCTTTCTCCAGAACAAGCTTGTGCCTCAATCCCCAAAAGGTTTTTGGTTAACGCACTAAAGCAATACTGAATGGATCTTACACTACGTAGTCCTACTCTGGGTAAATTGACCAATAGATTACTGGAGGTCAAGGATAACTACCACTTTGAGCAATTCCTGGACGATATCCAGCCCCTACTGGCGAAAAAATGATACCTACAATTTAGACATGGTACACTCCCAGTTAGGGCAGTGACAAATAAGTGGTCGAACATTCCCCTTGCAGATAGTTCATGTCCAGGATGTGAAGGTAGCGAAGAGACAGATCTGCACGTTCTGCTCTTCTGCCCTTCTTACTCCAAGGCTAGAGCCAAATAGATCGTTCAACTATGCAAGAACATGGGTCTTAGGGATCATAGGGAAGTATTTAGAATTCTAAAATATGACATCACTCCCTTGATTGTGTTCGCGACCTCCAGATACCTCCTGTTGATGTGGTGTGCCAGAGGTGCAAAAATTAAAAAATGTCAAACTGTGAGATCTGTGCTATCGTGACTACTGTAATTTAGAAGGAATTTTTAAAACCAAAATGTGAAGGAACCTTTTTTTTCTTTTACTCTTTTTAATTCTATAAGGATTCCCTTATGTTTAAATGCTGTATCTTAAAATTGATTCTAAGGAGTAACGTTTTTAATACGAGCATATTGTATTGTTTTACATTGGTATGTCTTTCCCAAATTTCATATAATAAAGCTTTTGACTGACAAAAAAAATATATAAAAGTTACCCAAATTCTGACACAGCATACAGAAACACAAACATGCCGCACAGCCAGCCTATACCAAGACACACGCAAGCCCATGCATATTAAGAAACACACCATTCACACGCATATACAAAAACACTTGAATGAAAAGAAATGTACATACAGACCTACTGAAACACGTGCAGAAACACATGCATTGAACAAGCACACGCACAGAACTATAGTCTTGCTAGAAGAGATTACCACTACATGCAGGCACACTAACAAGCACACAGGTAAGCATGTCTACAAAACAAATAAAAACAGATGTACACATGCATACATGCATGCACACACATGTACAACTCGGAGAGAACCACAGATGGCCATTAGCACACTTAGGTAGACACAGACATAATTGCACAGGGACACACACCCACAGGCACAGGCAGAAAGAACACATAGAGATACACACAACAAACAAACTGGTACACACATACCCCAAATAGCCCCTTCCACACAGAGATACCCATATACACGTCTTTAAAGCAGTGTGCCGGCGCTGGGGTGGCACCTCAGCTAGAGAGCTAAACATAAAAAAAAACATGCAAAGACAGTAGCAGTGCATTGAGGGCGCGGAACGGCATTGCATAAGTCAGTAGCAGTGCAATGAGAGCATTGAATTACGTTTCTGAGCTAATTCTAATTTCCTAAATGTTAGTTATTTATGAAGAAGCTTTTAGCTCACGTTGATTAGTCATGCAAATGTACATATTTGCATGTATTCTGATATACGCCTGGTAAATCACTGGCTGCAAATGAATTCTCAGTGCTGCAAAGCCATCCTAATAACCTATACAAAAAACTATCAACATAACATGATATCAACAATTAGGACTAAAAATACTTACAAACCAATGAAGAGAATTTGAAAAGCAGCAATTTATAGCGAAAACATACCAGATATGGCACTATGCAGAGTGTAGTGATAACGGCTGTGTAGTGCGGTCCCTAAGCCACTTTTGGATTCTTACGACAGGTGTGCAAAATGTGTGTAATTCTTTTTTGCATAATTACGTGAAATTTTGAAATATCGAACTGAATATCGTTAAAAAAAACACACAAATTCTGTCAACAACCAACCCCTTGCGCTCCTTCGTATTGTTCCTGTCATAGGATTTTTTTTCCAGAACAGACTCAGACTTAAACATGTGGCATAATGACACAATTTTAGGAATTTTGCGTAACAAATGTAACCAAATATGGAAATGTAAGCAAGATTAACCTGGTGTAACAAACATTTTCCTCGGGCCAAATTCCGACCGATTTAGCAGACCAATATTTCTACCAGATATTGCCTTGTGTTCTTAGTTCTGAAATGCATCTTTCTAAACATTCAACTGGGACAAGTAGTGCACTGTGCAGGAGGACATTTTCAACAATAACGAACACTGAATTTAAAAACACCTGCATACATATAACACTATGGTATAATCAAATTAACGATTGTGGCAGACATGCACGGCGTTGGCCGTATACACAAAATAGCTCCTCAAAGTAAAGCCGGGAGCTCCTATTCAATATGTTCCTTTGAGCGGAATAACATCCTGCAGCTGTAACAAAGATAGCGAAATAAACACTTCTCACGCGACCCCTTGAAAGTGAGGGCTAATGCGAGCTAATCCGGGTCACTTCGCACTCCATTACCACAAAGTACTATTTTCGTGACCGTGACGCGAACACAACCAGAGGATTTGCTGTTTTGACGCTTTTCTCGACTCAGGGACAAACAATACACAGCACCTTGTATCTAAAACTTCCAGTGCAGAGTACATGGCAGTGGTTACCCACTGGCGTAACGAAAATTGAGGGGGCCTCCCTGCAAGGTATGTAGAGGGGCCCCCTCCGGGCTCAATTAGGAGCTCCCCGGACAGAGTGCAATGCCGAGGGGGCCCCCTGGAACTTCGGCCCCCCCCCCCGCACTGCGTGGGCTGCGGGGGCCTGTGTTACGCCCCTGTGGTTACCCCCTGGCACAGAACACTGCTTTTCCATGTCTGCTGGTAAAGGCCAACCTGTGCTCGGGTACGAATCACGGCAGCTGCGGGCCAAAGAAATTCACTCAGTCTTTCCAGCGAGAGGCTATTTAATTTCAAAAACACTCACAATATTCAGGAGGGAATTAGCGGCGGAGACTTCAATGCCTTCCAGTTCCAGCTCATAAAATTGTCACTTGGCAGCATGTGCAAGTGTCACACGCTGGCCACAAACACAGCATGTGTTGTATCCCAATATTTCAGAGGAAGCCGGAACTGGAAGCCAGCCTTTTGACTCTCAGGCACCTATTAGCGGTTTGTTTTCAATTGGTTTGTTTAATGGATACAACCAGCCAGTGGGGTTCCAGTGAGTCAGGAATAGGAGAACAAGCATTGGCTGCAAGTCCGGGCCGCAAAATAAAATATTAATATGAAAAAAACGCAAGTTGTGCGCACGCCAAAAAAAGTGCTGTGCACGTCACGCACGTGCTTGTGCGCGTGCAGGTAAGCTGATCGCCGCTTTGGAAGCACTTCCAAAAGCCAGCTACTAAATGTCTCGTTGACAGCGCATTCACGCTAGATCAGCGATACCTAAAAAAGCAAAGTTGGATACAAGGTATATAAGGGAATATACTGGGTTACACCCCTTCCGAGCAGATACATAGGGGCATGGCTGTAAATGGGAGAAAATAGGTGCAGTTACTCAACAAATTAGTCTGCTGGTGTAGGGGCGGGGCATGTGGGTGTGGCTAGGAGACGGAGCTAGGGGCAAACATCTAATGAGATACACATGAATTCAAAATGTTTCAAGTCTGAAAATATGAGTTTGTGTATTAGACATTGTAAGATCTGTAGTGGTTTTTAGTATTTTCATTTAATCTCATTCTCCATTGTACATCATTTTATTGTGGGACACATGCATCATTTTTCTCCTCTCTGATAGCCTTAATTTCTCACATTATCTCCATCTTAGTGGCAGACTTTTAGCTCTCACATTATCTCCATCTATGTGACAGTCTTGATTCACCTTCTCTTCACCCTGCCCTCTCACATGCACAAACATGTACATGTTAACTCTCTCTTCTCACTTATAAATGCAACATTTTCTTTTCCTGTTGACAAAATTTCATCTGCTGTATGCCTCCTACACACACTTACCTACAGAATCATAATTAAAACTGCCACATATGGAACTATTGCTCAGTACACTCCGTAGAGAGGCCAAGGATTGGATGTGCATGTTGTCTGAACACCTTTGTGACCCACTGGCAGGCACAATTAGACTCTCACACTTCCTTTATCAAGTTCAAATGCTCCTGAGGATGCGCGCCATTCTCTCATCTTACTCTGCTTTCTATAAGTCTTTTTTTCCCTTCCCTTATTTTACCTGTTTTTACTTTATCCCCCACTCCTCACCTCCAAACTAAGAAAAGGCAGGTCCTCCTTTAGCGTGGGAGCCACCTCCAGCGGACATGAATATAGGGCCCCCTGTTGAACCCATTTCAGGCCCCTCAAACCCCTGGCCACACAGGATTCGGAGGAATCCTTGTCTGCACTAGAAAGTTCAAGGCTATGTCAATAAGGGTTGCCACCAGGCTGATTTTTTACTGTCAGGGCCAATGCCTAGCCAGTGCAAACATTATGAAACTCACTTAAAGTCGATATTTTACCCTTTTACCATTGCATGCTTAAAACAGAAAATAAAGAAAGCTTTTTAAAGCTTGTGCTCGAACTGTATTAGCTATCCTTCACTGATGAATAAGAGGGGAAAACAGAAAAGACATTTTAAAAAGGAATTCGAGCAAGTAGAGTCCTAATTTTAAATATCATGAGCAGGCTTTTGCAGATTCTTAAAATATAAACCCATGTCCAGTATTTGTGTCTCTGTCTTGTCTGGCGCTCAATGGAAGGCAGATTCCGCTGCTGGCTGCCTTATGATGGTCCTCTTAGCTGGGTCCTCGATCTGGCTGTGGTACTGGAGGGTACAACGACAATACTCTTCTATGTCCCTTGCTGGGCTTAGCTAGATGTATATGGTCCTTTTCGTTTTGTGGCGGTTTGGGTGCTCACAGCTGCAGTGGAAAGAATGAAGGGAACGCCATTTGAAACCGCTTCCTTTGAAGGGATTCTATGGGTTCGCATCCCATCCTCGTCGCCATTGTAAGGATCCACTAGATACCAAAAGTATTATGGATAAAATACTGTATTCAAGCTGGACTTGTCACCCCAGCATGCTAGTCTCAGGTGCGGCACTGGCTTCAATGTAACTGCTACTCAAATCAAATACATACATTCCACAGTGAAACTTGGTAACTACAAAGCTCCAGCATTCTGATGTCACAGCTGTGATGTTGAACCAGGATCATCAGAGCCACAATACAATGGCTAAAGCAACATAACAAATATAAGATACAGAATACCACACATTCCCTTCCTTCCTTCCACACTAACATCTAGGAAGACGCACGTGAGCCATGTTTAATAGAGAAAGTTTGTGAGTACCCATGCTCTAGAGGATTCCTGTTGACGTAATTTATAAGCAAGCAATCTCGCAGCTTTCTCACCACATTCGTAATAACGTTGACAAATCCGAAAAATAATATTTCTTGGCATGGAAAGCGTAAAGGTTATTGAGAGCAAATTTTGCTGAAAGCCGATTTTTTAATTCTACAGGGGACTAAAATTGCGAATATGGGGTCGTAAGAGTTCAAATGTCCTTCTTGAGATTGATTAGAGCAGTGTTTATATGTTTTTTAGTAGGGTCGGTATCTCTCATTATTAGACCCCACAAAAGAACAATTGTTACTTACCTGTAAACGGTGGTTCTCCAGTATTGGTGTCTTTCATAGATTCACATGCTTGAATATTCCCCGTCGTCGAAGTGGGAGCCCCACGGTAAATAAAATAGCAATGAAACCATTAATATATGTATATAAAACATAATTACATACATTCCAAAACCATAAATACTTATATGTACCAAGGTTAGCATTAACACATAGGAATACATTAGAAGAAAAAGAACACTTTTATAGCATATCCATGTCATTATGTTAGTCCAAACTACAGCCAATCAGGCGCAAGCACCCCTCTAGAACCTTCTCCTCGGAGGCTCAGGCATCAGATTTTCATAGCACAAGGGTGACAAAACAGTCTATAAGGAGAAGCAGGCTTCTGAGCGGAGGTGGGTGGGTCGCATGTGAATCTATGAAAGACACTAATACTGGAGAACCACCATTTACAGGTAAGTAACAATTGTTCTTCTCCAGTATTGGGGTGTCTTTCATGGATTCACATGCTTGAATAGAATAGTGAGCAGTAATAGCTGGTCGCAAGACATAATAGCAGTGCATTAGTATGAAAATGCAATGAAATGACATAAAGCTGCCAGACAGATAATAGTAGAAACCATACAGGTGGAGGGAAGGAAAGAGGCTCACCTTATTTAAAAAGATTGCGAAGCACCGCTTGGCCCAGTGCTGTATCAGCTTCATTGATCGTCTCAAGGCAGTAGTGCTTTGTGAAAGTGTGTCTGCTGGACCACGTGGCTGCTCGACATATTTGGTGAATTGGCACACCAGCAACAGGGCAGTAGAGGATGACATCGACCTGGTGGGATGTGCTCTCACTGTAGATTGAAGAGGCTTGCCGGCCTTCTGATGACAGAATGAAATTGTTGAGGAAATCCAACGTGCAATAGTTGACATGGTAACAGAACGCCCCTTGCGCATGCGTCCGTAAGCAACAAACAGTTGATCAGACCTACGAAAGGGCGCTGTCCAGTCGATGTAGAATTTAAGGCATCTTTTAACGTCCAATGAATGCAAACGCTGCTCCGCCGGAGATTGGGGATTAGCGAAGAAAGTCTTTAAGAACACTGGTTCATTGAGGTGAAAATCAGTTTGCACCTTAGACATGAATGCCGGGTTGGTGCGAAGTACAACACAGTCCGATTTGAATTGAAGGAAAGGAGGCTAAATGGTAAAGGCGTGGGTATCACTCACGCGGTGTGAGGAGGTCAAAGCAAGAAGAAGGGCCATCTTTCAGGTCAAAAATTTCAAATCCGCTTTGTGGATGGGCTCAAAAGGCGCCTTCATCAATTGCGCCAAAACAACATTGACATGCCAGGTAGGAGGAGGACGCCGAATGGGCGGGAACATCCTGAACAGACCCTTGAAAAACTGCCGAATGACTCTGGAAGAGTAGGGAGAGGAAGACCCATCCTGCCGAAAACGAGATATTGCCGCTAGGAAGACCTTCAAAGTGGAGTGGGAAAGTCCTGATTGAGCCAACTGCAGAAAGAACGGCAGAAGCTGAGCAGGAGAGGAGTGCACGGGATGGATGTTGGCAGGTGCACACCAGTGACAGAACCTTTTCCACTTTAGCTTGTAAGTCTTTACTGTGGATGGAGATCTCGCATTGGCAAGAACGTCTCTACATGCTGGCAAAATATTCAAGTGCGCAAATTCAAGGTGCTCAGGTTCCAGGCCGATAATTTGAGAGAGGAGGGGTCCGGATGACAGATCTGACCCTTGTCCATTGTGAGGAGATCCGCTCGAGGACAAAGGAGGATGGGTTCGCACTGCGAGAGAAGCAGCAGTTCCGAGAACCGCGCTTGTCGAGGCCATCTGGGAGCGATCAGGAGAATGTGGCAAGGCTGTCTCCGCATTTTCCACAACACTCGAGGAACCAGCGGAATCGGCGGAAAAGTGTAGGCAAATAGATTGCACCAGTCCATCAAAAGGGCATTCCGCATGACCCTTGATGGGGAAGCCAGCTTGCATAAGACTGGCATTTCCAGTTCACAGGGCTCGCAAAAAGATCCATGTCCGGGCAATCCCACAGCCGAAAGATGAAGTCCAGAGTCGGCTGATGCAACTCCCACTCGTGGGTCGAGGACGCGGACCTGCTGAGGGAATCTGCTAAGATGTTGGAGATGCCTGGTAGGTGAACCGCTGTCAGGCTAATTTGGCGACGGAGTGCCCAGTCCCAGATGCTCTGTGCCAGCTGAGAAAGGAGCAGTGACTTGGTGCTGCCCTGTTTGTTTACATAGTGCATACTGGTGGTATTGTCGGTTTGAATGAGCACTGATTCTCCCTGGAGCAGACGATAGAAAGACTTGAGCGCCAGGAAAATGTCCATTAGCTCCAGTCTGTTGATGTGCCAGGAACGTTGAGACAGGGTCCACTTGCCCTTTAGGGATAGCCCCTGAAGATGTGCGCCCCAGCCTTCCTAGGAGGCATCCGTGGTAAGGACGAGCTCCGGAGTGATGGTTAGGAAAGAAGTACCGGCAGCGATGTTTGACGGTTGACTCCACCATTGGAGAGCAGACCTCATCCGAGCGGTCACCAGGACCAGATCGCTGAAAAAGCCGGTGATCTGACGCCACTGTTTGTCCAGTTCCTCCTGAATTGGGCACTCTTGAGTCTGCAATTTGGGATCAGGGAGATGCAGGAGGACGCCATCCCAAGAAAGGACGTCAATACACGAACTGAAACGGACCCTTTGGAACGAATGAGAGCCACTAGGCGTAGAATCCGCAGCTGACGCTCGTGAGACACGAATGCCTTCGCCAGCAAAGTATTCAGAGTGGCGCCTAGAAAAGGTCCTGCAGGGAGCTGGATAGACCTGAGACGTCTCGGTGTTGATGGAGAGACTGAGGGAGTGGAATAGAGTCTGACAGATCGAATGTCCAGAGACGCCTGATGGCGAGATTGCGACTTGATGAGATAGTCGTCCAGGTAGGGAAAGATTTGAACGCCCTTCAAACATAGATATGCCACCACCGGGGCAAGGACTTTCCTGAAGTCGCAAGGGGCAGAGCGAAGGCTGAAAGGCAGAACCTTGAATTGAAAGTCTCTGCACCCTACTCGGAAGCGCAAGTACTTCCGGTGTTTTGGAAGTATCGGCACGTGGAAATAAGCATCTTGGAGATCGATGGTGGTCATGAAGTCATCCTTCGAGAGAAGGCGGGGAATTTCCGTGAGCGTGATCATGCGGAAGGATTGGCACTTCAGGTACTTGTTCAGGGCTCTTAAGTCGAGGATCGGACGCCATTCGCCGGACTTCTTGAGGATGAGGAAAAACCAGCAATAGAATCCCATCCCCTTCTGAGACTTGGGAACCACTTCGATGGCACCTTTCTGAATCATGAGTCGAATTTGTTGAAAGAGCTCCTTGAGGTGAGCCGGAGGTGGACCAGTTGGAGGAGTGTTTGGAGGGAGGCCTTTTGATACAATGTCCAGCACCCAACGGTCTGAGGTGATTGAAGACCAATTGGAAAAGAAAAGGGAGATTCGACCTCCAACTTTGAGCGGGGAAGGCAAGTCATTGCTTCTTAGAAGCGGAGCTTCTGTAGGAGACTTTCCTCTGTAAGACTTGGTAGACTGTTGCCGATAGGACTGCTGTGACTGGAAGGAATATCTCTGATTTCCTTGGCCGTAGGAGCGGTACTGGTTGGATCCGCTGTGAAAAGAAGAGGAGGTGCCGCGTCCGCGCGCACCACTAAAAGGCAGCTTGCGAAACTGAAATGTGCCTAGGGCATGAGCCATCTCGGTGTCCTTTTTGATGGTTTGAAGTGCGTCGTCCACATGCTGGCCAAAGAGCGATTCGCCGTCATAGGGCATGTTGAGGATTTTCGCCTGAACCTCCGGGCGAAAAGAGGTGGAACGAAGCCAGCCCTGATGACGTAAAATGGCTGCCCCCGCAAGCTGACGAAAACCAGTGCACTCAATGTCCACAGAGCAGTCGATAATCTCTGATGACGCTCTCTCTCCCTCCTGAAGAATCTTGAGAGCCTCTGCTCTGGAGGGCTTAGGAATGAGGTCGATAAAAGAAGACATATCCGAACACATCTGGCGGTCGTAGTGCCCCAGAATGGCCAGAGAATTTGCAGCCCTCACGGTGGTAGAAGCCATAGTGGAAAATTTTCGTCCAATGGCATCAAGACGACGTCCCTCATGGTCAGGAGGAGCGGTAATAGGAGAAGACGGATTCCTGGAACGGCACTGTGCGGCTTGGGTGATCACGGAATCGGGTTTAGGCTTCGCTACCAGGCAAGCTGGAGAACCCTGGGGCGCCCTATATTTCTTCTCCAAACGAGGAAGAAGCGCCGGAATAGAATTTGGCATCTGCATCAGTTTGACACCCTCGTTCCAAATGAAGTCAATTATGGGCACTGTCCGGACCGGTTTAAAAGGTTGACTCTTGAAATCATAAAGAAAACAGTCCTCATCCTGCAGAACCATAGGAAGCTTAAAGCACAGCGCCGCTCGTTCCATAAGTTGGTGAAAACCAGCTATATCCACAAGAGGGTATCCCCTGGACCCAAAGGTGGCGGAGACGGTGTCTGAATCTGATAATCGTCCCAATCCGCCATGTTCCCATCATCATCATCAACTTTGCCATCTTCCCGATCTGGGTGCACGTCATCATCCTCATAAACCGTCGCATGGACCTGAATAGAGGTTGTAGATGGTGCAGAAGGCGCAGCTGGCTCTGGCAGTGTAGTAGAGGGAGGAGCTGCTGTAGTTGCAGGCACCCTAGGTTGAGGAGACCCCTGGTGAGACAGTGGAAATCGTCTATTATAATCCTCTAACATGTATTGGAGATTAGAAATGAGGGAGAGCGGTATTTGTGCTGTGGGAACCTGAGCAGAAGGTTCCTTCTCATGGAAGTAAGGATCTTCCTGATCATCCTCATAGTCCTGCCATTTAATGACCAGCACCGAAGGGCTTCGAGCTGCCCGGAATCTATCATCTTCCTCCTCATCAGAACCAGAGTCCTGCTCCGAACCCGTGGCAAAAAGAGGTGATTCAGGCTCAGAGTGACGTGGAATCGGAAGCTGATCCAAAGGCACATGTCGACGTTGGTGCAGAGGGTCAACAGCAGGAGCCCAAGAACCGGATGAAGAAATTGGCACCAGAGGCAATGATGCGAAGGTAGACGTCGACAACAGTAACACCATCGACGGGACATCCACCGTCGACGAAGCCGTCTACGAAGCCGTCGATGGCAAGAGCACAGCCGTCAATGAAGCCGTCGACGGCAAGACCACAGCCGTCGACGAAGCCGCCGGCGACGGAGCCGTCATCGACAGAGCACCCGCCGACGGAGAGGCTCTCTTCACAGCAAGCGTCGACGAAGATTTCGATGTCGATGAGACTCCCTTTTTAGACGTCGACGAGGAGATTGGAATCGTCGACGAGACAGATTTGAAGCTCACACACCCCATCGTCGACACGGACAACGTTAAGCAGCCGCCATCGACGACCCGCTGGTACAAGTCGTCGTCACTGTCGTCATCAGAGAGCTGGAGCTGGCAGATTTAGTCGTCGGAATGACCGTCGACGCTCCCGTCGACGATTTAGCACATCTTTTAATGGAAACATGCGTAGAAGGAGCCGTGGATGCCTGAGAGTCAGATCTCGGGGGCGTAGGCGTAGCAGGAGAAGGTGGAGACACAGCAGGAGACTTCTGGAGTTGAAGTTTCCTCTTCTTTAGGAAAGGAGATGGCAAATCCTGCACACTGCTACGTTTAGAAGTGGCTCTAGACACACCTGACGCAAGGCTTTCTGCATCAGAAAGAGGTGAATCTTTATCCTTCAACCTCTGCAACCACAGGAGGAGACGCCCTTCCCTGTCCTTAAGGGTCTTGGTTGAGAAAGTCCTGCAAATTTTACATTTTCCTATCTCATGCTCTGGATGGAGGCAGTAAATACACTTCTTGTGAGGGTCCTCTGAGAAGAGCCGCAATTTCCCACAAGAAGCACATGGTCGAAACAAAGACTTATTACTTGAAGACATCCCAGAAAACTGTAGAAATCCAGAAAGAAGTTGAAAACTGAGCAGAGCTCAGGGAGACTCCCTTCACACGACGTGCGGTAGAAAATCTGAGGGCCTGAGCCTCTGAAGAGAAGGTTCTAGAGGAGTGCTTGCGCCTGGTTGGCTGTAGTTTGGACTAACATAATGACATGGATATGCTATAAAAGTGTTCTTTTTCTTCTAATGTATTCCTATATGTTAATGCTAACCTTGGTACTTATAAGTATTTATGGTTTTGGAATGTATGTAATTATGTTTTTATATACATATATTATTGGTTTTATTACTATATTATTTACTGTGGGGCTCCCACTTCGACGACGGGGAATATTCAAGCGTGTGAATCTATGAAAGACACCCCAATACTGGAGAACTGCTTTTCTGGCACCCTAAAGTATATGCATGTTAGAGACTGAATGTTCATTGTCTTTTAAAAATTGTTCCACATACGAACAAAGTACCTGTTTTTCTTGAGGAGACATATAAAAATGGATTGATCATGATCAGATATGCTGCAGGGAACTATATTTGTGTGGGTCACTAATTGTAGAACATAGGATGATGTCAAGAAATAATCAATTCTAGTACGTATGGAATGGGGACAGGAGGTGAAAGTGTAATCTCTCTCATTTGGATGTACCAGTCATCAAGGTTCCTGTAATGAAAAGTCATCAATAGGATCTTAAAGCACATACCTATCTTTGGCAAGATGAATGTCACGTTTGCCAGTTCTAACTATGAATGGATTAATAGTGACATTCCAATCTCCCTCAATTAACACACGTTTGAACCCAAATGCTGTTAATAATCTATTACGGTGAGATATGAAAGTGAGTTTGGAGTCTGTGGTGGCATACACTGATCCCACTATTAGAAAAGTATTGCAGATTTGAAGTTTCAAGAAAACATATTGTCCCTCAATGTCCTCCCAAGTCTGCAATCTTTTGTAGGTTGGTGTCTATTAAAGAGACAGGGTAAACCACATTTCCTGAATGTTTTTGAGGTGGTAGCAAGTATCTTAGAGGTGGCACTCACGTGTATCACTAGGCCTACCTAATCTCGTTTAACTCATCACTTTCTTGTGGAGTAAGGTGGGTTTCTTGCAATAATGCAATATTCGGTTTATTATTATCAATATAGGTAAGAATCATTTTCTGTTTGATAAAATGTGTCAAACATTCAAAGAGACAATGTTGGACTGCATGGGTGGATGTGATAATGAAAAAAATTATCAATGGGGAGAGGATGTAGCCTTATGGCTAGACCGGTCTACCTTGAAGCTGGGGAACCGAGTTTGAGTCTTGGCAATGACGCTCAACATCCTGTGATTCTGAGAAAATCACTTAATCTGCCCATGCCCAATAAAAATAAATGTGTCCATCTGTAACGAAACTGGTGCTCATGTAAAGCGTTCTGATACTCGATATCTTCGGATCTAGTTCGCACTATATAAAACAAAACAAAAAAAGATGAAATAGGGTTGCAAATCAAAATACACTGAATACAAATGTAATACAATAACAAAAACGAATTGGAACTCTTCAAGATGGCCGACGGATAAGGAGCTCTGTTTGGGGGCTCCTGGGCGAGGGATCGCCTTTTGGCAGTTTCCCACAATATACCCCCCTTTTGATCCTACTCCACCCCTGGGTTTTGAAGGCTTTGGTTTTCTGCGGTCATCCAGACGAAGTGACCTCCGAATTAGACGCTGCCTTTCACAACAACAAGAAAATTACATACCCAGCTGATTCCCAGTAAAATGGCCGATCGTTCGGTTGAGCTGCCTAACGTAGCTGAGAGGTGACAGGCTCAGGTTTTATTTCCTTGGCTATCACCTACCTTCCGGACTCGCCCATTATTGCTTCGCTGCCCGCCACAACTACTTCTAGCATGCAATTGATCACTGGATTTCCTTTGAAACGGCTGCCCTGCATGTTTTCCCACTGCGGCTGTTCGAGGTCCCTGAGATGATTATCCCCGGTCGGAGCGGGGAGAGAGCTCTGAGTTCCAGTCTTCAGCCCTTCTCACTCCCTTGCGGTCCAGTAGTCAGGACTGTCTTTCTTCCTCCGGGGAGTCATTTGTGGTACTAGGGGTCTTCACCTCTGCTGTTGAACAACTGAGGTTTTTCTTTTTCTTTTTTTTAATCTTTCTTGGGACTGGCGATCACTAAAGGAATTCTCCAGCTTGGAGGTGGAGGTTCGACAGGAGCACTGTTTGCAGCCTATCTCGCCCATCTTTTGATCTAGGCTACACAGTCCCTACCAGCGCTTGACTGCAAAGACCCCCTTTCCCCCCCCCACCCCTTTTTGCTTGCTTCCTGTCGGTTGGAGATGGTGGGTGCGAGGCTGCCATTTTACCCCATCTCTTGGCTTTCCCGGTGGTCTCCTAGTCCTCGGCACGACATGCGAATCCGTCCCTTTACGTTTCTGTTCCATGACCAAAACCCTCCTGTGGGCTCTTCACCTGACTCTAATTGGTCTGCTTTTACTCAGGCCCGGTGAGATGGACTGACCCCAGGTGCATCCTAGCTGGTGCAGGTCTGCTGAACATGTTCCTTTTCCTACGTCCGTCTGCCTTATTCCCAATCCCCCTCTCCTATTTGCTACGCTTACCTGTTAATACCCCTTGCTCCTCTTCACTTCTCAAGTGTTGGACATTGATGTTTTTATCATTTTTTATGTAACTTGTGTATTGTTCATGTTTCTTCCATATGTAAAGCGCTCTGATATCTCCGGGTCTAGCTAGCGCTATATACAACTCCAAATAAAAATACTAAATATGATATTGATGCATAACAACAAAATCAAAAGTCAGGCTAGTTTGTTAGAAGGTGCTTGTGAAGCATGTAGTATGGCACTAAGAAAAAGGGAAAGAAGAATATAGAAGAAAGGGAAAAAACAAAAGGAGAAAACAAATATGCAAAAAAGGATCAAAAATATGTCCAATAATAAATGTTCACACAATAACATACAAACTTTCAAACTTCAATTTGCAACTTTTAACCGGGGGAAGAGTATGTAGATGCATGAAATGGAGGGCGCAAAACCATCAGGCTAACATAGATCAAAGATCAATGCCCAGTATATGAACAGGTGCATTGATTGGGTATGGTGAAGGGAGGGATGTGGCAGGTGAAGCATTCTATATCAGAAAGCAGAATTGCATTAAGAAAAGTAGTTATCACAAAGAATATCATAATATAGTTCAAGGAAAGAAAAATAGCAAGCAGAAAGAGATAGAAAAATGAGAAAAAGAGAGAGGATACTAAATGACATTGCAGACCAAAAAAAGAACCATAATACTCTTAGAGAAAGATAAAAGGATATCAGACAGGAACATTATCAGTTTTTCAGCTGGGATCTTAATTTGTCCCTTGGCTGTGAGTTCTTCCAATATTTCGATCTCCCACCAGTTGCAAGTTCCCATTTGCCCTGATCATTTGAGTCTGGAGAAGTATGTCTGGGCGGGTCCTATGTAGCTGAAGAAGAGGCAGATTTATGTTCCAACTCTGGGTCATTTTCTTTCAGCTCATTCAGAAAAGATTCCAAATCATGAAAGGCAAAGTACTCCTTAGTTTGTCCTGGATGTGTGATGATCATGGTCACTGGTTCCAAAAGGCCACATTTGATATCTTCTATTGTTAACCTAGGATAAAGAGCCAAGAATTGTTTCCTTTTAAGGTTAGTAGGAGCAGAAAAATCAAAAGTAATAATAATGTATGCCATCGTAGGTACATGGACCATGTTTCCTTGGTGAGTTGACAAGCCTGTTGATGACGAAGGTAGCACACCAGGATATGTCGAGGTTGGGAGGTACGAGTAGAGTTTTTAAAACGTACTCAGTGGGCACGTTGAAATTGAAGTTGGGGGGAGATGGTGAGCTTCATCAGATCAGGGATCATAGTAGTGATAAATTGTATGATATCATCCTTCTCCAATTGTTCTGGTAGACCAGTGATTCCAATATTGTCCCTTCTGCTGTGATCTTCCAAGTCAGTTGTCTTCTGTTGGTGATACCAAATACTTCGACCATGTTCATGAATTTTATCAAGTTGTGATTCAACCTCAGTGAGGCGGTCATCTACCAATTGCATATGTGAGTGAAACTGGGCTACCTCTCCCCTTAGGGACTGTACTTCCTGAGTATTTGTAGTTGCTCCATTATTTACTGAAGCAATTAAGGCTTTAATATCCAAATGTTCTTTAAGTAAGGTGTCTATTGCCGTTGCTGGGATGTTTTGTGTGGATGCCATATCAGAAGATGGGGGGCTACTGGGTGGAACAGTCAATAAAGCCTTGCTGTATAATATATGCTTATCATGCTTAAATTTCGACTTGAGATTGTAACTGGTTATACATGAAAAGAGTACTTTATGCTGAATCCAGGTCAAAAGAGGTCAGTTTCATGGAAGATTATGCAGGTATTGTGTAATTATAAGACCTGGTGGAGTAACACTATTGCAGCATGAACCCCATATTGTTTTCTCCATATTAATAATTGAAGAAGTGAGGTAGTCAATGTTGCAGTAGACAGCAGCAAAATGGAGAATAAAATAAAGAATCTGTTCATGACCTGGCAGCATTACAGTCTTTAATGGCAAAGGGGAGCCCTCGACAACACAGGCAGCAACATGATCCAGTCTGAAGTATGGAAGGCATACAGCATGGAACCAAACGTTCATAGAGCAGTAAAAACGAGTGAAGATGCGGCAGCAGTGCTCTCGTGATTCAAGAGTCTCAGGGGTTGCAAAATGAAAGGAAAATCACTCCTTCATATATGCTTGCAATATTGCTTAAAAAAGAAGAAAGCAGGGAGGAGCTCAGGACTAGAAACTAAAGAAATCAACAGAGCACGACTCTATTGAGTCTGTTCTGACTCGAGCCCGATAGCAGCAGCTTGCAATCATCTCACCAGGGCCTCTGCAACATCCGGAAGTGGTTTCAGGAGCCTGCAGGCACGTAGGTGCCAAGTCGTACAGGCGGAACCACTTCGGCTCATCTAGCCTGGCACCAAAGTAAAGGTTAGATTTCCCAGGAATGGCGCGCTCCTCAATAAACATAGAACTTGCCGAAGGTGTGGTTCGATATCCAGATGAAGAATTCTGCTTCATTATGTAATCAAATGCATAGTAGAATGAGAGAATCGGCTAAGGTCTCACATCTCTCCTCATAGCCTTAGAGGAGAGCCGCTATTGCCGTTGACGCCAAGCTCCACCCCAAGAGAATGGAATTTGCAGGAATATATTCAGCCTTCTCATGCTCTAAAGATCTTAGATTGCAGCAAGGGCCCTATGTTGAATAAGTACGTTGGATGGTGCTGAGCTGAATTCTTTTTTAATTAGCCTGGTTTTATGCTCCTGTAGTGTGTAAACTGAATTAATTTACCCTGCTATTTCTCCAAGCCAGAGCTTGAATTTCAGGTAGGACAGCTAGGAAACAGTGAACAGGATTATCTTGATGTTTCTGAGCTGTGCTGTCTAAAATAGTCCACTAGGGGGTGTGGCAAAGATGGCGGATGGGTGGGAAGCACTCCCTGGTCCCTCGGCCCCGGACCTCGCTGACTGCCTGCATGCTAGCCTTCCTAATGCCCCAAAAGAGCCTCTGGGTCGAATGAGACGAACCGGACACCTGAGGCGCCTTGGCACCGGGAGAGATCCCTGGGATCTGTGCACAAAGATTCATGGTGCCGCGCCGATTGCAACAGTCATGATGACGGCAGCAGCTGCAGGCAAGCACTGAGGGGGGACCGTGGAAAGGCTTCGACACCTGACCCTACGGCATTCCCACAAGGCGATGAGGGGGAGAAGTGATGACAGTAAACACCCACTAGGCACCACAGTGGTAGCAAGGTGTGGGAATTGGTGCCCACCCGCGCTTCCCAGGATGGCAGCCACTGCGAGGCCAAAACAATAAGTCAGTGATGAGGGATAGAGGTGGCCTTCTGCAGGGACTCACAGGTATCTCGAGCGGGGCTGCCAGAGAAGAGAGGCGCACTGGTGGTGACTGCTGGTGGGCCCGGCACAGTCCTGGAGTGTTACTGTGGACATATCTCAACCACGGGGAGCCTGGAACAACCCTTGGGAGACTCTAGTCTTACCCAGGAGCATGGGCATGCCACATTTCATTCTTGTCCCCCACTCACTGCATACTTGTGTTGGCTGATCCCTTGGAGCAGTGAAGTGAAGCACCAGGGGCATGCCCGTGCTTCCCAGGCTGGTGGCCGCCACAAGGCCACAGAGATAGTGCGTCAGTGAGGGGGTAGGTGCGGCCTCCTGGAGTGCAGTGCCCCTGCTCTGAGTGGGGGCTGTCACAGGAGCGTGGAGCATGACTGGCGACCGATGGGGGAGCTGCAAACAGCCCTAGCATGGCGTGGCGCGGAAGAGATAATAGTGGGCCCAAGAGCATAATAAAGAGCGTGCTTTAGTGGCACAGCAACAGACAGCACCAGGGTGAAGTGGAGGCGGGCCTGGTCGAACTTGGAAGTGCAGCGCAAGGGCACTTGGATACTGGGCCATGGGGCTCCCCCTTGCCAGCCCCTCAGAGAGTGGCGTCTGCAGTCTCCCGACTGGATGAGCGACATGTACCCGGGAATGGCCATGGCTAGCACACAGGTTAACAAAGACCACTCCCTAAAAGAAATGCTGATCAATCCAACTAGGAGCCAGATAGGAGAAAAACCTCCTCCTGCCTGCATGGAGCACCATACTGACAGCGATGACAATGAGGGCCCATTTCTCGTAGTCACTGTTTTCCCTCCTTACTAGGTACCTTGACATAAATGATACAGCTGACATCCCAATCTCTCTCCTCTGGGAGAGTCTTAACGTAGTCATCCTGGGGGAGTTCATAGCCATATCTGAGATGGACAGTAAAATACGACGTAAAAAGAGGGAACTCCTGACTCAACAGGTACAAGAGATCGAGCATATACATAAGCGCACTGGCGCTCCCCAGGTACGGCGGCATCAGGAAGCCAAGAGGGCCCAACTGGCTGGTCTTGTCCTCGATAAGACCGAGTACAAGCTGCTTCGACTTCAGCATTCTTTTTACATTGAGGGAACAAATGCAGGAGTTTGCTTTCCAGCCACCTGAGGACGCAACAACAAGCTACTGGAATAGAGTCCTTTGGTCGCATAACGGCACAGAGATCAAGGGAGATGTTGCCATCTCATCTGCCTTCTGTGATTATTATGGGAAACTCTATTCACGGCAAACCCTCACTGCCGAGGGCCCAACCTTTACCTGAGCGAAGTACACACTTTGGGGCTGACGGCAGTCCAAGTCATTTCGCAGGACCATGAAATTCATATTGAGGAGGTGATCTCCACCATTGCAATACAGATGCTCCTTAAATTGCCGATGTCCTACAGATTTCTGTCACTGTTTTATAAAACTTCTGTACAAAATTGGCTCTGATTCTAACCTGGCTTTTTAACTACATGACAAGCCCGATACAGTCTCACCCTCCATGATGGACAACTTCATACTCGTCATTCCCAAACCAGGCAATGCCCCCAACCAGAGCGGATCATACCACCCTGTACCTCCTCAATGTGGATATCAAATTATTTACCAGTATTTTAGCAGCACGCCTAAACCTGCTTATGCCCGGGCTTATAGATCACAATCCGGTGGGATTTGTCCCACATAGACAATGCAGTGATAATACGAAGGGGATTCTACATCTACTCCACAAGACCGCACACTCCAAATTAATGAATTGAGTACTTGTAGAGCGCACTGCAACTCCTACAGGAGCCTCCTGGTGCTATTGTAAATCCATGCCACTCAATGCGTGCAAGATCAAACTTAGGAGAGCAACTACCTTCCACACATGGGTAGTCTGCAACTATGACCAACCCCGGGCGACGGTACAAGTGAACGATCAGAGCTCGGCCTCATTTCCTATTTGTAGGCGGCAAGGTAGGGGTGTCTGTTTTCACCCTTGCTATTTGCCTTGTACATGGAGCCCTTTGCTCAAAGGGTGCATGGCAATCCCTGCATCACTGGAGTTGCCGTTGGTGGGGAGGGACACACGATCAGCCTCTATGCTAATGATGTCATAGTGGCATTGGACCACCCTGGGGAAGCCTTCCTGGTTTTCGTGTTGAGATGGAGGCCATCAGTGAGGTGGCAGGATTTTGGGTAACAAATTCAGTAATCAAAGGCTCTAAACCTCTCAGTCCCAAGAGTGACGAAAGCTCTCCCAGCCCAATACTACCCGATTCAATTGCAATCCTCCTCTATCTCTTACTTAGGTAACCAATTAGCCCCAACTGTTCAGGAGACAGCGAATATGAACTACCAACTTCTCCATCAACGAATTAGAAGATACCTGGCAGAATGGAAGTTGTACCGGCTCTCCTGGCTTGGCCAGGTAGCAGCACAGAAGATGACAGTTCTCCCCTAGAATCCTCTTCCAGGTGCTCCAGCTCGAGCCTCCTCCAGCATGATATTGGCCCTGCAGGGAGAAATGCATCATTTTGTTTGGGCGGAGGGGCGGCCTCGTATAAGCAGAGATCTGAGTTATTGCCCCCCGGTAGAGGGGAATCTAGGAATACCAAACCTCATGCAGTGTTACCAAGCAGCACAGATCCGAAATATGGTTGAATGGTCCAGAGAGTAATCTGAGATGCCTTGGATATTCTTAGATAAGGTGGTAGGGGGAACTTCTTTGCGGAAGGTTCCCTTCTTGCCTAGCCCACAGAGAGTGAGGGTGCTTTATTTGTCCCCAGTCACTAAATCCATTCTGCATGTGTGTGATCTAGTTGCCACATGTAAGGCTCTGGTGTCATTTCACTACCTGCTCACACCAGTGATAGGTATTAATTGGCCAGGCTGCTTTTCAGGTGTGGCGGAGTAGGGACTGTTGCTCTATTGCCTACTTCTTCAACGCTGTGCATCCCTTCCCCTTAGAGCAACTCCAGGCGACTACGGCCTCCTGAAGATGGAGCGGCTGTGATACCTGCAGGTTAGACATAGGGTGATGCATTCCTCTGTGCACCGGGGGAGGGGGGGGAGCATGCTTGTCCCCGTGAGCAAGGTCTCGGCTGAGACCGTATCACGTAGGGGTTGCTGGCATTCTGTAAATAAACACCCCATGAAAAAGCATAATTGAGTGGACTAAATCATTATGGAATCTGTGAGTGCGGGAAGGATCCCCTACGGGGAATTGGTGTTTGGATTTGTAATGGCGAGGCTCTGCCGTACTTCACCGCACCGCCGGAGACCGCCCGATGGTCAGAAAAGCGGGCCATACTTGAAAGGATATATATATATATATATATATATATATATATATATATATATATATATATATATATATATATATATATATTATTTATTTTTTACTTTATTTATACCATTTTCCAGCATTACAGAATACAAATATGTTGTGTATCAGTCGGTTGGCATCTTGTTACATTCATAAGATAGAGATTTCCCCTCAAACTAACTAAAAACCCCCCTCAACTCCCCCCTCCCTCTATTCTGATTCCCCTCGACTCAATTCACCTGGTACAATGGCCTTGTGAATCAAACATGGAGCTATAAAGAAGGATAACAAAAATCAATACTCATTTTCAGCAAAAGAACCTAAACATGTCATACAATACAGGTGAGTCACAGTAGGCATGTTGAGCTAAGAGCAAGCAGCGTTCAGTTCGTCCAGGCGTTAACACATAGGTGACCCATAGGAGCTTACAGTGCTTCGCCCCTCTCAGCAGCCGTGTCCTCCCCCTCCTCCTGGTGCTTTCTGAGATAGGCTAATAGTGGACCCCAAATGTCCTTAGGTCTTGATCTCAAGGGCATCTGTTCCACATACTCATGGAGGTTTTCCTGCCACATTACCATATCCTGTAACCATTCCTTGATCTTGGGTGCTCTGCCCCTCCCCCAGCGACATGCCACTTGACGTTTTGCCAATAATATGCCTAGCGAAAGTAATTTCCTGTGTGGAGTGTTAATGTGTGCAGTGAGGCCTAGTAGGACCGCTGTAGGGAGTGGCTCAATACTAATCCCCAACATGGCGGCAAAACCTGTTAGAACTTCCTCCCAGTACTCGGCCACTTTAGGGCAACTCCAGGCTAAGTGTAGGAAATCCACTGGGCCCTGGTGGCAGTGGTGGCATCGGTCATCCTGCCGCAAACCCAGTCTGTGTAAGCGTGCTGGAGTATGATATAGTCTGTGCAGAAATTTAAAGTGGAGCAGCCGAAGCCTGCTGCTGCCAGAAAGGCGTTCTGTCTGTGTACACGCCAGTTCCCATTGTTTATCAGTGAGTGGTGTGGGCAAGTCCTTGTCCCAGGCTGCTCTAGCTCTAGCCGGTTCTTGGGGGGAACCGATCTGACTCTGGCATATAATACAGACGTGGCATGTTTCAGTGTGTCCCCCTGCAACATTAGGTGTAGAGACTGGAATCCTTCTGGTTCTGTTGGGAAGTCAGATCTTTTGACTGGGTGTGAGTGTTTTATTGGTTCGGATGCTCCGTTCATTACCACCCCCTTTTGTACCGCTTTTGGCCGTCATAAGTGTGGCAGGGTATGCTCAGACGTGAGTCCCTTGCTCACTTTGCCACTGGATTCAAACAAGCCGGGCTGAAGATGGCTGTAATGCCAGAAACCGGTCCTCGGAAGCTTGTTTCCGGTCCAGGGAAGGCATGGCTTGGCAGTTCGGGCTGGACTGTTCCCATGAGGCACAGGGACAGACTGATTTGCATATAGCCATGTCTGAACTGGGGTGGCAGAGTGGGCTAAAGAACGGTGATGGATTAAACCCAGATCTTTTGACTGGGTGTGAGTGTTTGATTGGTTCGGATGCTCCATCCATTACCACCCCCTTTTGTACCGCTTTTGGCCGCCATAAGTGTGGCAGGGTATGCTCAGACGTGAGTCCCTTGCTCACTTTGCCACTGGATTCAAGCAAGCCGGGCTGAAGACGGCTGTAATGCCAGAAACCGGTCCTCGGAAGCTTGTTTCCGGTCCAGGGAAGGCATGGCTTGGCAGTTCGGGCTGGACTGTTCCCATGAGGCACAGGGTCAGACTGATTTGCATACAGCCATGTCTGAACTGGGGTGGCAGAGTGGGCTAAAGAACGGTGATGGATTAAACCCAGATCTTTTGACTGGGTGTGAGTGTTTGATTGGTTCGGATGCTCCGTCCATTACCACCCCCTTTTGTACCGCTTTTGGCCGCCATAAGTGTGACAGGGTATGCTCAGACGTGAGTCCCTTGCTCACTTTGCCACTGGATTCAAGCAAGCCGGGCTGAAGACGGCTGTAATACAGAAACCGGTCCTCGGAAGCTTGTTTCCGGTCCAGGGAAGGCATGGCTTGGCAGTTCGGGCTGGACTGTTCCCATGAGGCACAGGGTCAGACTGATTTGCATATAGCCATGTCTGAACTGGGGTGGCAGAGTGGGCTAAAGAACGGTGATGGATTAAACCCAGATCTTTTGAATGGGTGTGAGTGTTTGATTGGTTCGGATGCTCCGTCCATTACCACCCCCTTTTGTACTGCTTTTGGCCGCCATAAGTGTGGCAGGGTATGCTCAGACGTGAGTCCCTTGCTCACTTTGCCACTGGATTCAAGCAAGACGGGCTGAAGACGGCTGTAATGCCAGAAACCGGTCCTCGGAAGCTTGTTTCCGGTCCACGGAAGGCATGGCTGGGCAGTTCGGGCTGGACTGTTCCCATGAGGCACAGGGTCAGACTGATTTGCATATAGCCATGTCTGAACTGTGGTAGCAGAGTGGGCTAAAGAACGGTGATGGATTAAACCCAGATCTTTTGACTGGGTGTGAGTGTTTGATTGGTTTGTATGCTCCGTCCATTACCACCCCCTTTTGTACCGCTTTTGGCCGCCACAAGTGTGTCAGGGTAAGCTCAGACGTGAGTCCCTTGCTCACTTTGCCACTGGATTCAAGCAAGCCGGGCTGAAGACGGCTGTAATGCCAGAAACCGGTCCTCGGAAGCTTGTTTCCGGTCCAGGGAAGGCATGGCTTGGCAGTTCGGGCTGGACTGTTCCCATGAGGCACAGGGTCAGACTGATTTGCATATAGCCATGTCTGAACTGGGGTGGCAGAGTGGGCTAAAGAACGGTGATGGATTAAACCCAGATCTTTTGACTGGGTGTGAGTGTTTGATTGGTTCGGATGCTCCGTCCATTACCACCCCCTTTTGTACCGCTGGTGGCAGCGCTGGCACCGGTCATCCTGCCGCAAACAGGTGTAAGCGTGCTGGAGTATGATATAGTCTGTGCAGAAATTTAAAGTGGAGCAGCCGAAGCCTGCTGCTGCCAGAAAGGCGTTCTGTCTGTGTACACGCCAGTTCCCATTGTTCATCAGTGAGTGGTGTGGGCAAGTCCTTGTCCCAGGCTGCTCTAGCTCTAGCCGGTTCTTGGGGGGGAACCGATCTGACTCTGGCATATAATACAGACTTGGCATGTTTCAGTGTGTCCCCCTGCAACATTAGGTGTAGAGACTGGAATACTTCTGGTTCTGTTGGGAAGTCAGGGCATATTGCCTTTATGCTTTGTCGAATTCTGGTATACAGGAAGAGGTCCATAAATGTGGGGGGTTCCCCCCAAAGAACTGTTCCTGCGAGCGGAACTTCCCGTTCAGGAAGAGGTCGCCACATGTGAAGTACTGAAGTCGGACAAGCATATTTTGACATATTTTCTCGGTGGTGACCTTTAATAACGGGCACACGTACAACGGCAGTCTAGGGGAGTAGAGCTGTGTTATACCCTCAGCTTTCGCTAGCCAATGCATGGCTTTCACAGTGCAGTCCACCGTAGTGGGGTCTCTGCCACCCTCCTTATATGGGGTAAAGACATATCCCGCTGGGGGGACAGGGGCCATGTGTCCGTCCTCCACTGCCAGGTGGGGCATGTAAGGGGGGGCGTGGAACCAGTAGACTGCAAAATGCGCCTGCGCGCTGTGGTAGTACTGTTCAAAGTCTGGAACATCAAACCCGCCATATCTATACGGAAGTGCCAGGGAGTCCAGTTACAGTCGTGCCTGTTTCCCTCCCCAAATCAGCCGTATGAGCTGAGTTCTCAGGGTGGCAAAGAAGTGTGCGCCAGGATGGTAAGGGATGTTAATGAACAGGTATAGGAATTTCAGCACTATCACCATCTTGATAAGTGATATGCGTCCTGCCATGGATAGTGGGAGTTTAAGCCAAGAAGTGATGTTGTCCGTCACTTTGGACATGACCCGTCCATAATTTGTCCTCATCAGTATCTCTTTGTCCCTAGAAACGTAGATCCCTAAATAGCGAAAATCTGAGTCTTCCCACTGGAGTGGGTAGTCGAGGGGCTGAGGGAGGGTGCGATCAGTCAACGGGAACACTGCGGATTTACCCCAGTTCATTTGCACTCCTGCAAATGCTCCAAATTTCGTAATTTCCCTCAGGACAGGATTGAGGTTTTCCCCTGGGTTGCAGATATAAAGAGTAATATCGTCCACATAGAGGGAGACGAGCACCTGGCGGGATGGATAGATGAGGCTCCTGTGATTATGATGCTGACGCAGTTTAGCTGCAAGAGGTTCAATGGCAATAGCGAATAGGACAGGCGACAAGGGGCACCCTTGTCTTGTCCCCCTTTGCACCCGAAAGGGGTCGGATCTTGCCCCATTCAGCAATACTCTGGCCAGTGGCGCTTCATAAAGTCTAATCCACCTCAGAAACTGTTCCGGCATCCCCATATAGGCTAGGGTCCCGAACATATAATCCCATTCCAGGGAGTCAAACGCTTTGGTGGCGTCTAGAAAGACCGCCACCGCTTCGCATTTAGGGTTTATGTCCTGGAGGATCGCAAGTAATGTACGAAGATTATGAGAGGTGGCCCGGTTGGGCACGAAGCCCGCCTGATCCGGTAGCACTATGTTTTCCAGGAGTAGGTTTAGTCTAATGGCTAGTACTTTGGCTAGTATTTTTGTATCACTGTTTAGCAGGGATAAGGGATGGAAAGAGTCGCATTGATCAGGGGCCTTTCCAGGCTTAAGCAAGGACAGTATATGAGCTTCTCGCATGGTGTCTGGGAGTGCGCCCTCTTCCAGCGCTTCATAGTATACTGCCTTGAGGATGAGGGCTAGGATATGTATGTAGGTTTTATAAAACTCAATGGGAATCCCATCCGATCCTGGGCATTTTCCCAAGGCCATGCCCATTATTGCCTCCTTTATTTCGTCTACTTCAAGCTCTGATGCTAAGAATTTTTGCTGCCCTGGGCCTAGCCATGCGAGGGCTACATCTTCGAAGTAGTCCTCCAAGTTTAATGTAGTTTGTCTCCGTGAGGTGTAAAGTGTTTTATAGTAGTTAGTTAGGATGTCCATTTGTTCCTGAAGTTCCCTACTTGTCCTTCCCTGGCCGTCCTGCAGTTCCGTAACATAGTTTTGAAAACGTGGAGGCCTCACTGCCCCAGCCAATGAGCGCCCTGGTCTATCTCCCTCCCCATTTCGCCTTGCTTCACTCGGCTTCCCTCGGAATTTGCATTCCGGTCTGCCTCTTCGGTGTATTACGATAATTTCTCCCGTATGCGTGCTCGAATGAGGGATGGATCTGCAGCGTTGATGGCTTCCTGTTCCAACGCCCTCAATTCAGACTCTAGAGTATGTAGGGTCCCGCGTAGAGCCCTCAGTATGCCACCTCCCTTAGCTATGCACCACCCCCTAACGGTCACTTTGAATGCCTCCCAGACAGTCCTAAGAGTTGCTACTGAGCCAGTGTTTCTGGGAAAGAAGTCAATCATCTCCTGCTCCAGTTCAGACCTGAAAGCAGCGTCTTGCAAGTGCGAGGGGTTCAGCCTCCAACCAAGGTAAGGTGCAGTGTCTACGGGTATGTGTAGAGAGACTTTCACTGGGGAATGGTCCGAAAAAGTCCTAGCCATGTGTGCCGCCTTTCAAACCCAGTGTGCCATGCCCTTCGCCAGGAACACATAATCCAGCCTAGCCCAGGTGTGAGTGCCTTCTCTATGTGTCTGGTGTAAAAGGCGCCAGGTGTCCACCAATCTCTCTTCTTCCACTATTTCCTGCAAGGCGCGTTGAGAAGTGGTGTAGTGTGTCGGTGCGGCTCGTGTTCTGTCCCATGCCGGATTAACAACAGTATTGAAGTCCCCACTCCATATGAGATATCTGCACCCGAGCGTTCTCAGCTTGCCATTAAGCAAGTGTAGGTAATGAGGGTCATCTACGTCAGGCCCATAATAATTCACTAATGCAATATCATGTGTCTGCAAGGTTCCCCATAATAAGCAGTACCTCCCATCCGGGCCTTCTTCTCTCCCTCTCTCCACAAAGAGGACTGCACGTTTGATCAAGATAGCCACCCCCCTGGTGTATGAGGATTATGAGGTGTAACAGCTATGTGAAGCCCATCTGGTTGCGAATGTAGGAGTGGACCCCTATGCCAAGTGTGTTTCCTGGAGGAAAGCGATGTTAACCTGATGTCTGTCTAAATAACCCAAGACTTGCCGCCGCTTACGGGGATCATTAAGTCCTCGCACATTCCATGACATAACGTTAACGCCCAGAGCAGTGTCTACCTGGTTATCCTGCATGATTAACACGTTGCTCATCCATTATCCATAAGGTATGATTGGAACCCTTGTCCAAATGTCTTAGCCCGTTTCTGTGACCCAACCTGCTGTACCATCTGACTCTCGTGAGCCCCGCCCCTCCCATTCCCAACCTGCCAGAGAATAGGTTCCCTCCCCCCTCCCATGCAAAGCACAAAGCTTTACGCCACCTTGCTCCCACCAGGTGGCGTCAGTAATAGAGAACAAAGTAAAGTGTAACCAAATAACGGGTAATGCCCTCAGCGGGGGCCGCTAGGAGTTCTCACCAATTCCGCCTCTCCTCCCTATTTCACCCATCTACAACCGCCTGAGAATCAGGGGTCGATTCGACGGGACAGAGGTGGGCGGCCGGGAGGCACTTACTGCCTTCTAGTCAATAAGAGTGTCATACGTCACCAGTCCGTTGCTCAGCATTACTGCTTAAAAGGGCTCTCCAGCCACTGGGTTCTGCATCGTTGTAGGCACTCCTCAGGAGGGCTCCGATAGGGGTGAGTGAGAGCGCGACCTGCGTCCCGCCGCTGCTTCCCGGGAGGATGATCTTCTGTAGTGTTTCAAGTAGTCTTCCGCCTGTTGAGGTGTCAGGAAGATGTGTTGCCGTCCTCGATGATGTATCCGTAGTCTCGCCGGGTACAACAGCTTCTTTACCGATAGGAATTTTCGTCGGGCTTCTTGTACCGTTTGAGTGAAGTCAGGGTAGAAAGACAGAGTGGTATTTTCAAATTTTACGTCCCCCTTCTCCCTTGCAAGTCGTAGAAGAGTATCCCTGTCTCGGTAGTTAAGAAATTTCATGATAATCGGGCGTGGCGCTGCTCCCGGGGGTGGTTTTGGTGCCAGGGAATGGTGTGCTCTCTCAATGACCAGTTGCGCAGAAAAGGCCTTGCGCCCAAAGATCTCGGTCAACAGACGTTCCAGGTACTCCTCTAGGCGGCCCGTGTTGGTCATTTCGGCCAGGCCCAGCATGTGGACATTGTTCCTTCGAGAGCGCGATTCCAACTCCTCGTTCTTGTCTGCTATGACTTTTAGAAGTTTGTCCATTTGTGCCATGTGTCGCCGGTTGGTGGTTGCCCCATCTTCTAGATCCGACACCCTCTGTTCCACGCCCCCGAGGCGCTCCTCATGTCCTTCCAGCTTCGCCACCACATTGTCTAGACGGTGATTCAAAGAGTCTATCTTTGAATCTATGGATGTGAGACTCTGCTGCATTCCGACTAGTAGGGCTTTCCAGCTCTCGTCACGTGTCTCCGGGGAATCTACATTCCACTGGCTGCTAGACGCTGTGCTCGGTGTTTTGCGCGTGTCGAATGGCAGTTTCGCTTGTCGCGGCTCTGTCTTGCCCATTGCGGCGTCGCGTATCACGTACTGTGACTGTGGTTGCGAGTGTGACCGTGTCAGTGGCCTCGCGTTCTGTGTTATTGTAAGGAAGTCGGGCCCAGGTGGGTGGCTGTCCATCCACAGGTGAGCCGGCCAGGTCTCACAGGATCGTGCAGTGTCCCCCGGTCGGCTGGGCCAGCCGCCTTAACCGATGAGAAGGACACCTTCAGTTCCAGCCTTCGTCCTGAATTGCGTCACTTGTAAGCTAAGTGTGGGGGGCGGCTTCGTGTCTCTGCACATCCAAGTCCTGGGACCGTGGTCCCCAGTTGTTCAGGCTTCCCTGACCTCAATAGTTGGTTCCTGGGCAGAGCGTCAGGGGGCAGACACTCTACAATGAAGTGCGCCGTTTAATTACTCAATTCAGTAGGTAGATTGCAGCTCAAACCATGTGATGGGCACTGACGGTCGTACATTACCCATCCAGGCCACGCTATGTTCCTCGCTCTAGCGCCAGTCCTGCTCAGTGCATAGAAGTGCCCCCAAAGCAGCCCAAGGCCAGCAGCGGCCCTCCAGTCGCCCCCCCGGGGCCTCCGCAGCTTGAGCGCGCAAAAAAATGGCAGCCCGTGACACTCCTCCGCAGTGCTTCTTTAGGGCCTCATGGTCTGTTTCCTCCTCACCTCGCCTGACAGATGTTCGCCGTAGCTCCTTCCCAGGGGCTGTCCCAGCGAGCGGCGGCCCCGAGGGCAATCCTCCGTTTTCACGATGCTCCGCTGTGTGCGCTCCCCGTCGTTTCTGCGCCCTAGTCCTCACCGGCCTTGCGTGTAAGTGCGAGCCGCCTCCGAGGCCCAGCCCGGTTCTCGCCTTACTCCCGCTGCAGTGCTTTTCAGCCGATATTTAGAGCGCCGTTGCAGGCACCGGGCCGAGACTCCCCCCACAGGAGCAGTGGCATTTTAAGTCCGCATCGGTGTAGGTGATAGTGTATTTTCTGAAGGCAGGATGGGGGTTTTGTTGTTTATACCTCCCGTCTCAGCGAGAGCTCTACGCGATGGCGGCCATGTGGGTCCAGCGCCACCTTGCGCCCCCATATATATATATATATATATATATATATATGTGTAATATATATATATATATATATATATATATATATATATATATATATATATATATATATATATATATATATCCAAACACAATGAGGTCAGAATTCCAGAGCGCTCCACAGCAGGCGCAGGCTGCGGACCGGACCAAAGGCCAAAGGTTAATCTTTTCGCACAAATTCAGCCGCACACAACAGTCCTTTAAATTTCAGAGATTTATTTTCTCAAAACAGAGCCAGTCTGTCAACCGACGCGTTTCGGCCTGACGGCCTTTGTCACGGTACCCTTTTTTGAATATTTTATTCAATTTTTACCTTTTATGTAACCTTTCCCCCGATTAGCTACCGTCTGGTTCTTTTGAGTAGTGCCACTGTGCTTGCAAACAGATATTATTTTACAGGATTCAAGACAACATAGTCCAATTTTGCCAATGCATGGCTCAGGGTCTGTCTGTTAGGCTAAAAGGAAATCCATTGGAAATGTATCTCCAGAGACCACCATATGTTGGAGGACATTGCCAGACGTTGATGTCCCCTGCTCTTCTTGCCTTCTCATCTTAGCAGCACTGCACCAGCGGGAATGTTATGCGTTGAGATGCTTATGTATCCCACAAGTGCCAAAGAGATCTCTTTCCTCATTCCTCTGCAGAACTCCATGTCAAAGATTTTGAACGTGGCTTTATTTACAGAGATCTTCCCACCAGGTGGAATTTTGAGGAACCTCCAAACTATTGACCTAGAAGCACCTCTACTGTTCTCCATATCTTCAGAGATGTGAGGTTCAGGTGATCTCCTCCTGATGCCATTCTCTAAAGTAATTTTTGGTTTTATACCACACTAAAGAGGCAAGTTAAAAATTATAAGGACAGATGGCACAAGGAGTGAAGCAAGTAATATAAATGCCTAATGCAGGAAATGGGTCTGGAACTCCTTCAAATTGCATCAATCCAGTCACACCACCAATCAGATGTGATTTTACTTGGCATACCTGGTTCTGTAGTTCCATTTTGAGGTGCTCCGGTACAGTGACAACTACAAGCAGGTATTCCAATCGAAAATACCAACTCTCTTACTTAGTTGGGCATGTCAGGAAACCCTTAGGCTCAAACGTAAAACAAATGACCACTTCCTAATGAGCTTTTATTTATTTCAAATGCTGGGGTCCAGGGTACTTTTTATGGTACAGTGGAACCCAGAAACTAAAGTAAAGACCTCACAAGAGTAATCCAGCACTCTGTGATTGTCTCTAATGGTATCTTAGTAGCACCATGGTAGCCAAAGAACTTTTTAAAAAAAGAATAAAAACGGAAACAGTCATTTGATTGGCCACTCATGGTAAACTACTCAAAAAGTGCACAGCCTGTAGCGATAGAAGCACCAAGCAATTTCTTTAACACAATTTACACATTGTACTGAAGCCATGATGGGATTGGATCGCTGGACAGCAATCTCCCTTTGCAAAATAACAAAATCCAGAGCAGCAGCCACCTACAACACGATCCACAGTCCCTACACATATAATAATGCCTTCAACTTCACCAGCAGCATATTCCAATAAGGACTTGTAATCCCTATGGAATAGTTCCAGCTTTAACAGTTTACAAAAGAAAATACCCATGTAGTTCGGTTCTTATTTGCTTTTCCTTAAGTTGCACTAGTGTTTCAGCTTTATTTTGTTGCTTAGCAGAAGTAATTAGAGTGACAGATGTAAAAGGGGAAGGGGTAGAAATTAATTTTGGAAAATGCTCCTCAGTATATGATAAGAACAAAAGTGGTTCTCCAGTAATAGTATCTTTCATAGACTCACATGCTTGAATCATTCCCCGTCATCGGAGTGGGAGTCCCACAGTACATAAAAATAGCAATAAATATGCATAACATAGCCATATCATAGGTAGATTAGAACCAGGAAGTAAAATAGGTAGAAGTTAATAGGAAAAAAGCTTCCACTTTCATGACTTGTCCAAGTCATTATATATAGTCCAAACTACAGCCAATCAGGCGACAGCACCCTCCAGAATGTTCTCCCCAGAGGCTCAGGCTCTCAGATTTTCCAGCACAAGTGTGATATAAGACTAAAAGAGCCTAGCAGAGCCTCTGAGGGGAGGTGGGCGTGTTGCATGTGAATCTATGAAAGATACTAATACTGGAGAACCACTCTTTACAGGTAAGTAACTTTAGTTCTTCTCCAGTATTGGGGTATCTTTCATAGATTCACATGCTTGAATCAAAGTAGAGAGTAATTCCATAATGATGTTTGTGAAACTATCAAAGAAATACACACATATATATATATATATATATATATATATATATATATATATATATATATATATATATATATATATATATATATATATATCGAACAACGACCACTCCGGTTTTGAAGGGATCAGAGGACACAGCGGGGTCTGTTGGTAGATTCTCATTTAATGATTGTGGACATAATGCATTTCGGCACAGAAGTGCCTTCCTCAGACGTCCATAGCAAACTTTGAACTACACCACCCCTTCATTATTGACGCTGCAACCCTTTATTGAGCAGGAAGTCAGCTTTCTCCTCCAAATTGCCGGCAGCTGTAGTGATGTGTGTAAAAACCACAGCCCCCATCATGCAACAGTTCGGTAAGTACCGGGGTGGAGTTGGGTTTAGGAAGTCCTCGGTGAGTTCAATTATTTATTAAATTATTGGAGTTTTCCTCGGGTCCCCGAACGTTCTGCCACAGTCCTCCAAGTTGAGAAGAGCCATGCAGCTAGGATGCAGTGACCCTGCTGCCACGTGAAGTCACGCGCCGCTTCATTCGGTGGCCGCAAGTCAGCCTGAAGTCTTGGGGCGGGACAGCGGAATACCGACACCTCGGTGAAACAAAAAAGCCCAGCGTTGCCACTGGAACCAGCAAAGTCGCAGCCCACTTGTAGAACGGGTCCTCCGAACGCGGTTGCCAGCTACCGCGTACAATATCGAACAACGACCACTCCGGTTTTGAAGGGATCAGAGGACACAGCGGGGTCTGTTGGAAGATTCTCATTTAATGATTGCGGACATAATGCATTTCGGCACAGAAGTGCCTTCCTCAGACGTCCATAGCAAACTTTGAACTACACCACCCCTTCATTATTGACGCTGCAACCCTTTATTGAGCAGGAAGTCAGCTTTCTCCTCCAAATTGCCGGCAGCTGTAGTGATGTGTGTAAAAACCACAGCCCCCATCATGCAACAGTTCGGTAAGTACCGGGGTGGAGTGGGGTTTAGGAAGTCCTCGGTGAGTTCAATTATTTATTAAATTATTGGAGTCTTCCTCGGGTCCCCGAACGTTCTGCCACAGTCCTCCAAGTTGAGAAGAGCCATGCAGCTAGGATGCAGTGACCCTGCTGCTACGTGAGGTCACGCGCCGCTTCATTCGGTGGCCGCAAGTCAGCCTGAAGTCTTGGGGCGGGACTGCGGAATACCGACACCTCGGTGAAACAAAAAAGCCCAGCGTTGCCACTGGAACCAGCAAAGTCGCAGCCCACTTGTAGAACGGGTCCTCCGAACGCGGTTGCCAGCTACCGCGTACAATATCGAACAACGACCACTCCGGTTTTGAAGGGATCAGAGGACACAGCGGGGTCTGTTGGAAGATTCTCATTTAATGATTGTGGACATAATGCATTTCGGCACAGAAGTGCCTTCCTCAGACGTCCATAGCAAACTTTGAACTACACCACCCCTTCATTATTGACGCTGCAACCCTTTATTGAGCAGGAAGTCAGCTTTCTCCTCCAAATTGCCGGCAGCTGTAGTGATGTGTGTAAAAACCACAGCCCCCATCATGCAACAGTTCGGTAAGTACCGGGGTGGAGTTGGGTTTAGGAAGTCCTCGGTGAGTTCAATTATTTATTAAATTATTGGAGTTTTCCTCGGGTCCCCGAATGTTCTGCCACAGTCCTCCAAGTTGAGAAGAGCCATGCAGCTAGGATGCAGTGACCCTGCTGCCACGTGAAGTCACGCGCCGCTACATTCGGTGGCCGCAAGTCAGCCTGAAGTCTTGGGGCGGGTGTTAGACGGGGACCCTGAGGGTCGGCCGGACACTGAGGGAGAGATCCCCGAGGGGGACCGTCTCCGGCGATCGTACAGACAAGTTACCTCCCTCCCCACAAACAGGCACCACACCAAGTCGAGTTCAATGCTTTATATAAGGTTCGTAAGGCAAGGATATTAGCGATACAGGATATCTCGGACCCGGGGGTCCTCTCACTTCTAGTCTCTGTAGGGAAAAGGGGGTAGCGGGACAGTCTTGGTACCGGATCGGTACAGGTGGTGGTAAGAGGCGAGCTCACAATCCTCGAGCTGGAGTGTCTGTGGATCGGGCCGCGGCAGCGCCAGCAGGCCAAGATGGTAGTCTCACAAAGCAGAGGGCCGCGGCAGCGCCAGCAGGCCAAGTCGATGGTTTCACGAGGCAGAGGGCCGCGGCAGCGCCAGCAGGCCAAGTCGATGGTTTCACGAGGCAGAGGGCCGCGGCAGCGCCAGCAGGCCAAGTCGATGGTTTCACGAGGCAGAGGGCCGCGGCAGCGCCAGCAGGCCAAGTCGATGGTTTCACGAGGCAGAGGGCCGCGGCAGCGCCAGCAGGCCAAGACGAAGGTTTCACGAGGCAGAGGGCCGCGGCAGCGCCAGCAGGCCAGTTACGGATGAGTTCTTCTCGGGTCTCTCGACTCCAGGATACAACTGGCGTCCGGGTCTGGCCCTGCCCCAGTTATAGGTCTGGTCCCCTTTGATGTCCGGACCCTCGCGCCTGGGGGGGCCGGGAGGTCCGGGATGAGGGAGTCCAGACACCCAGCAGGGGGGTGGAGCCAGCGCCCAGGGCGGCCTGGGGTGATCGACACCTGGCGGAGGAGAGCCGTTGACGATTCCTTCTCCCATTGACTCGCCAAGTGGTCACTCTGCCTCCTGGGTGGAGGTTGGTGCCTCGATGTCGGGCCCGGCCGGGCCCAGGGTTAGGGTCGAGTGGAGGCCACGCGGCCTCGTGCTGCAGTGCCCCAAGATGGCGGCCGGGTCGATGTCGTGGTGTGGATGGTGACCCGGGACAGCTGGGTCCGGCGCTGGTGTCTTGTAGTGGAGGGATTGCAGGGTACTTCGGGTGGTCGGTGGGGGACTCTGGCTGGGGATGCAGGAAGAGCCAGGGTCCCGGTCCCATTGCGGGGAGGGGGGGCAGCCCGATCATGCGGCCTGTCCAACATGCGTCCCCCCCAGCTGAAGGCGGGGAGAGTCAGCCATCTCCCTGGGGACTCTCCTCGCTGAGGCGGAAAAAGCGTGACAGGCCGTCGGCGTTGGCGTGGTCCTGGCCTGGACGATGTTCCACCGTGAAGTCCATCCCCTGCAGGGAGATGGACCAGCGCAACAGCTTCGGGTTCTCCCCCCGCATTTGCATCAGCCATTGCAGGGGTCGATGGTCTGTTTGCACCCGGAAGTGGGTGCCGAAGAGGTATGGCCGGAGCTTCTTGAGTGCCCAGACTACGGCGAAGGCCTCTCTCTCAATGGTGCTCCAGCGTTGTTCTCGGGGCAAGAGGCGTCGGCTGATGAAGACCACCGGATGGTCGACCCCTTCGGCGTTGAGTTGGGAGAGGACGGCCCCCACACCATGATCGGAGGCGTCCGTCTGCACAATGAACTCCCGGCTGTAGTCGGGAGCCTGGAGCACGGGGGCCGTGCACATGGCGGTCTTTAGCTTTTCGAAGGCCGATTGGCAGGCCGGGGTCCAGTTGACGGTTTTGGGGCTCTTTTTGGAGGTGAGCTCTGTGAGGGGCCCCACGATGCTGCCATAGTCCTTCACGAACCGCCGGTAGTATCCGGTGAGCCCCAGAAAGGCCCGGACCTCCGTTTGGATCGTAGGGGGTTGCCAGGCCTGGATGGCAGCAATCTTGAGTTGGAGGGGGGCCACCAGACCGCTTCCCACTTGGTGTCCTAGGTAGGTCACGGACCCTTGGCCAACCTGGCATTTGCTGGCTTTGATGGTGAGCCCGGCTTGCTGGAGGGCGTGTAGAACCTCCCGCAGGTGGCGGAGGTGGTCGGTCCACTGGTGGCTGTACACAGCAATGTCGTCCAGGTAGGCGGCGCTGAAGTCTTCCAGGCCCGCCAGTACCTGGTTTACCAGCCGTTGGAATGTTGCCGGGGCGTTCTTCATGCCGAAGGGCATGACTTTAAAATGGTAGTGCCCGTCTGGGGTAGAGAAGGCGGATCGTTCTTGGGCCCTAGGGGTGAGGCCGATCTGCCAGTAGCCCGCTGTGAGGTCGAAGATGCTCAGGTAGCGGGCGGCCCCCATCCGGTCAATTAGCTCGTCTGCCCGGGGGATGGGATGAGCGTCGGTCCGGGTAACTGCATTCAGCCCTCGATAGTCCACGCAGAACCGGAGCTCAGGGGCAATGCCCGGGGCAGCTGCCTTGGGAACCAGGACGACTGGGCTCGCCCAGGGACTGTCTGAGGGTTCGATCACTCCTAGGGTCAGCATTTTGGACACCTCGGTCTGGATGCAGGCTCGTACCCGGTCTGGTACGCGGTACGCTCGGTGTCGAATAGGAGGGCTGTCCCCGGTGTCCACATCGTGGAGGCACCAGGGGGTGACTCCGGGGGTGAGGGAGAACAGAGAGGCGAACTGCCTCAGGAGCGTTTGGCAGTCTTGGCGTTGCTCCGGGGACAGGGCCTCGGAGAGCTGGACCCCTTCCACTGAGCCATCCTGCTCGAGGGCCCTCAGTAAGTCCGGAAGGGGTTCGGAGTCTTCTTCGGTCCCCGTATCGGTAGCCATCAGGAGGCTGAGTTCGGATCGCACAAAATGGGGTTTGAGCCTGTTGGCATGGAGGACCCGTAGGGGGTTCCGGGCAGTCTCCATGTCGATTAAATAGGTGACGGGCCCCTTGCGTTCGATTACCTTGAAGGGCCCGGACCATCTGTCTTGGAGTGCACAGGGCTCAACCGGGGACATCACCCAGACCTGTTGTCCAGGTTCGAACTCAATGGAGGACGTGTGCTGACCGTACCACCTCTTCATGTCCTCCTGACTGGCCTCGAGGTTGGCTTTGGCGGTGTCTCGAAACCGCCGGGTCTGGTTGCGGAGAGCCAGAAGATACCTGTAGATGTCCGGGGGGGTTTTCTGGGGAGGCTGCTCCCAACCTTCCTTGACTAGGCTGAGGGGGCCCCGGACGGGGTGCCCGTACAGGAGTTCAAAGGGGCTGAAGCCGAGGGACTTCTGCGGGACCTCCCGATAGGCAAACAGGAGGCATGGAAGTAGCACGTCCCACTGGCGTCGAAGGGGTTCTTCTAGACCCATAATCATCCCCTTGAGGGTGCGGTTGAATCTCTCAACCAGTCCGTTCCCTTGCGGATGATAGGGGGTCGTGAATTTGTAGGTGACCCCGCATTGTTGCCAGAGGGACTTCATATATCTGGAGATAAAGTTCGTGCCCCGATCACTGACGACCTCCCGGGGGAACCCCACCCGGGAGAAGATCCCCATCAGGGCCCGGCCCACCACGGGGGCCGTCACTGTCCGAAGAGGGATGGCTTCGGGATAGCGGGTGGCGTGGTCTACAAGGACCAGGATGAACCGGTGTCCTTGGGCTGTTCGAGGGTCGAGGGGCCCCACAATGTCTATTCCCACTCGTTCAAACGGGGTGGTGACGACAGGAAAGGGTTGCAACGGTGCTTTCATTTTTCGGCCACTTTTTCCGCTGGCCTGGCAGGTGGGGCAGGTCTTGCAGTGGTTGGTGACATCCTTCCGCATGTGGGGCCAGAAAAAATGGGTCACCAGGCGGTCGTAGGTTTTATCCTGCCCCAGGTGTCCGGCAAGGGGGACATCGTGGGCTAAGTTCAGGAGGAAGTCTCGGAAGCGAAGGGGCACCACCAGTACCCGACTGGCCCCTAGTTCTGCAACTTTCTGCTCGCTGTAGAGCAGGTCTTGGTCCCAGTAGATCCAGTGGGCCCCCGAGGTATCCCCGGTGCTCTGGGCCAGGGCTTGCTGCCGGAGTCCTTCGAGAGAGGGACAGGTTTTCTGTTCGGCCCGGAATTGTTCCTGCGTGGGGCCTCCTTCCTGCCGCCATTGTGCCAGGTCAGGGACGGCCCGAAGCTGGTCGGATCCTTCTTCGGGGTGGGTCAATGGCCTGGCTTCTGGGGCGGCCTCCTCTGGGATGAGCGCGGGAGGAGGTTCTGGCCACTCGGGCTCCTCTGGGCTGGGGACCGCGCGGGCGGTCATGGATCGGGTCGTGACGCAGACCCATTCGGGGAGGCCAAGCATCCCCAGGTGCTCCCTCCGTTCGACAGCTGCCCAGGGAGAGCTTTCAAGGTCGTTTCCTAGGAGGCAGTCCACGGGGGCATCATCGCGGACAGTTACTTTTAACATCCCTGTTACTCCTCCCCACTCGAAGGGGACGCAGGCCATGTGGCATAGGCTTTCGGAGTTGTCGGCTGATCGGACAGGGCAGAGAATGTTCGGCAAGATTTGGTCTGGAGTGACGAGGTGGCGTCGGACCGCCGTTACACTGGCCCCGGTGTCACGGAGGGCTTCCGCCCGGTGGCCATTAATGTTGACCCATTGACCGTACTTCTGTGTGTTGGCGGGAAGGGGGGCCCGCGGAATCATGTCTCTCTCCCCTAAGCAGACCAGTGCCATGGCGGCGGGTGCCCATTCAGAGGGATCGGTCTCGTACTCTTCTTGGTCGTCCGGGATTAGTTCTTCCCCTAGGGCCGCTGCTGCAACTTGGCGGGGGGTAGTGTTCGGGTTCTTTGGGCAGTTGGGGTCACTGGCGTAGTGGCCGGGCCGCTGGCACCTGTGGCACGTAATGTTGGCCCGGAAACCGGCCCGGATGGCAGGGCTTCCTCGGCCAACCGGGGTCGAGGGGTTTCTGGGGGGTGACGAGGGGCCGGGGTCTCTCCCCCGACCCTGACTTCCTCCTCCCCCTCGGGGGCGATACGGTCTGGATAATTCGCTGGGTGCGTTCCGGCCAACTCGGGTGCTTTCCCACCGGTCGGCTTCGACGGCGAGTTGTCGCGGGTCGGTTAGCTTACTGTCCAGGAGGTGTTGCCGGAGCTCCACGAAGCAGTTGTTCGACAGGTGTTCCCATACGATAAGGTCAAAGAGTTGTTCGTAGGTGGTTACTTTGTTGCCCTTGATCCACCCCTCGAAGGCTCGGCTAAAAAAGTTCACGTACTCCACCCAAGTTGTACCCGGAATCCTTTTGCAGTCGCGGAACCGTTGGCGGTACATCTCAGGTGTGAGCCCGTATCGAGTGAGGAGGGCGGCCTTCATGTGGTCGTAGGAGGTCATCAGCTGGTCCGGGAGTTGCAGCAGGGCGTCCCGCCCTTCGTTGACAAACCTCCCCCATAATCCGGCTCCCCAATCGCTTCGGGGAATCCGGTGGGAGGTCATTGCCACCTCATAGGCTTTAAACCACTGCTGTATATCATCGTTCTTGTGGTATTCCCGGATGACATCTTTGGGGATGTGAACCTTGGGTTCGGTCGAGGCAGACGGGGTCGGTCGTTCGGGGAGCCCGAGGTCTTTATTCTGTTTCTGGATCTCCAGTGCTTTGAGATTGCGCTCATGTTCGTACTCTAGTCTCTTTTCCTCTAGCTCTCTCTGTCTTTGCTTGTCTTCTCGCTCTTCCTTGAGCCGTAAGTGTTCCAGGGTTATTTTTTGTTCTGCCAGCTTGAGTTCTCCATCCAGGCGAAGTCGGGCTAGGTCTAATTCGTGGAGTCTGGTTTTTTCTCTTTCTCGGATCTCTTCCAGGGAGAGACCCGCTCTTTCGTTAGTTGGTGCGAGGCTCGTTTCGGATGTTTGTGTTCGGGGTACGGCCGTACCCGTTTCCGCCCAGGCTTCTAGGGCTCGTTTGAAGTCTTCCTTCGTACTCAGACCCGTGGTTGGGAGACCAAGTTCCATGCAATATTGCTTCAGTTCTCGGTGGTTGTAGTCTTCCAATTTTTCCATCTGGAATTTCTCCGTTGTTCCGCTCTCTGTTGTCATGGTGGTCGTGTGTCGTGGGTCGGGTGACTTTCTGTACGATTATGCGTAGGTTCGGATCCCGTCGCTGGCCACCAATGTTAGACGGGGACCCTGAGGGTCGGCCGGACACTGAGGGAGAGATCCCCGAGGGGGACCGTCTCCGGCGATCGTACAGACAAGTTACCTCCCTCCCCACAAACAGGCACCACACCAAGTCGAGTTCAATGCTTTATATAAGGTTCGTAAGGCAAGGATATTAGCGATACAGGATATCTCGGACCCGGGGGTCCTCTCACTTCTAGTCTCTGTAGGGAAAAGGGGGTAGCGGGACAGTCTTGGTACCGGATCGGTACAGGTGGTGGTAAGAGGCGAGCTCACAATCCTCGAGCTGGAGTGTCTGTGGATCGGGCCGCGGCAGCGCCAGCAGGCCAAGATGGTAGTCTCACAAAGCAGAGGGCCGCGGCAGCGCCAGCAGGCCAAGTCGATGGTTTCACGAGGCAGAGGGCCGCGGCAGCGCCAGCAGGCCAAGTCGATGGTTTCACGAGGCAGAGGGCCGCGGCAGCGCCAGCAGGCCAAGTCGATGGTTTCACGAGGCAGAGGGCCGCGGCAGCGCCAGCAGGCCAAGTCGATGGTTTCACGAGGCAGAGGGCCGCGGCAGCGCCAGCAGGCCAAGACGAAGGTTTCACGAGGCAGAGGGCCGCGGCAGCGCCAGCAGGCCAGTTACGGATGAGTTCTTCTCGGGTCTCTCGACTCCAGGATACAACTGGCGTCCGGGTCTGGCCCTGCCCCAGTTATAGGTCTGGTCCCCTTTGATGTCCGGACCCTCGCGCCTGGGGGGGCCGGGAGGTCCGGGATGAGGGAGTCCAGACACCCAGCAGGGGGGTGGAGCCAGCGCCCAGGGCGGCCTGGGGTGATCGACACCTGGCGGAGGAGAGCCGTTGACGATTCCTTCTCCCATTGACTCGCCAAGTGGTCACTCTGCCTCCTGGGGGGAGGTTGGTGCCTCGATGTCGGGCCCGGCCGGGCCCAGGGTTAGGGTCGAGTGGAGGCCACGCGGCCTCGTGCTGCAGTGCCCCAAGATGGCGGCCGGGTCGATGTCGTGGTGTGGATGGTGACCCGGGACAGCTGGGTCCGGCGCTGGTGTCTTGTAGTGGAGGGATTGCAGGGTACTTCGGGTGGTCGGTGGGGGACTCTGGCTGGGGATGCAGGAAGAGCCAGGGTCCCGGTCCCATTGCGGGGAGGGGGGGCAGCCCGATCATGCGGCCTGTCCAACAGCGGGACAGCGGAATACCGACACCTCGGTGAAACAAAAAAGCCCAGCGTTGCCACTGGAACCAGCAAAGTCGCAGCCCACTTGTAGAACGGGTCCTCCGAACGCGGTTGCCAGCTACCGCGTACAATATCGAACAACGACCACTCCGGTTTTGAAGGGATAAGAGGACACAGCGGGGTCTGTTGGAAGATTCTCATTTAATGATTGCGGACATAATGCATTTCGGCACAGAAGTGCCTTCCTCAGACGTCCATAGCAAACTTTGAACTACACCACCCCTTCATTATTGACGCTGCAACCCTTTATTGAGCAGGAAGTCAGCTTTCTCCTCCAAATTGCCGGCAGCTGTAGTGATGTGTGTAAAAACCACAGCCCCCATCATGCAACAGTTCGGTAAGTACCGGGGTGGAGTGGGGTTTAGGAAGTCCTCGGTGAGTTCAATTATTTATTAAATGATTGGAGTCTTCCTCGGGTCCCCGAACGTTCTGCCACAGTCCTCCAAGTTGAGAAGAGCCATGCAGCTAGGATGCAGTGACCCTGCTGCCACGTGAAGTCACGCGCCGCTTCATTCGGTGGCCGCAAGTCAGCCTGAAGTCTATATATATATCTCCCCATCAAGAAGTTGCCTGTAGAGGATTAGCCGCACAACAAGTAAGTATCTGCCACAGATTTCTTTAATGCAGGTTCAGTGATAGCGATACCATCCAGCACTCAAATCAAGTCTAGTGAGCGCCTTACGCGTTTCGTGTTATAAACACTTTATCAAAGGCTCTGGAAACAGCACGCCCAGTTCAATTTCATGGCACCACCTCTCTATCTTGATATCCCGCCTCGGTGGGCGTGGCCAAACCGCATGGTCTGCTCGAGATCGTAGTGCCTAATCTTGCTCCAGTGAGCTGCCCGGGCTGTGCCACACTCTTTAAAGTATTACCCCAGTGGGTTGGTGATGTGTGAAATAAACGCCTTGCTGAAACATTGTGTCTGCAAAAGCCGGCTACTCGTCCCAATTGCGGTGGCGGTATCAGCGTCATCGCTGGAGTGTTGCAGGCAACACCGGGGCTTCTCCGCGGCTCAGGCAGGCCGCAAAACATCCACATCAAGAAGTTGCCTGTAAAGGATTAGCCGCACAACAAGTAAGTATCTGCCACAGATTTCTTTAATGCAGGTTCAGTGATAGCGATACCACCCAGCACTCAAATCAAGTCCAGTCAGCGCCTGATGCGTTTCGTGTTATAAACACTTTTTCAAAGGCTCTGGAAACAGCACGTCAAGTTCAATTTCATGGCACCACCTCCCGATCTTGATATCCCGACTCGGTGGGCTTGGCCAAACCGCATGGCCTGCTGGAGATCGTAGTGCCTAATCTTGCTCCAGTGAGCTGCCCGGGCTGTGCCACAATCTTTAAAGTATTACCCCAGTGGGTTGGTGATGTGTGAAATAAATGCCTCACTGAAACATTGTCTCTGCACAAAGCCGGCTACTCTTCCCAATTGCGGTGGCGGTATCAGCGTCATCGCTGGAGTGTTGGAGGCAACACCGGGGCTTCTCCGCGGCTCAGGCAGGCCGCAAAACATCCACATCAAGAAGTTGCCTGTAAAGGATTAGCCGCACAACAAGTAAGCATCTGCCACAGATTTCTTTAATGCCTGACGGCGTGATCAAGCCGAAAGGTGAAACGCGTTGCTGTGCAGTCTGATCTTTGAATAAATTACCTGCAAATCCATGCGAGGTGTCCGTGATAATTCTTCCGAAGTGGGGGAGCGCTGTGGTGCGATATATATATATATATATATATTGCAGCTCCAACCGTCCCTTACTCCAGGAAACGATAACGCACTCACGGGGATATGTTTCTCTAAATTTTATTATTACGGCTTCTCTGACAAAACAAACAGACGCTTTTCAGACTTAAAGTCCTTCGTCAGTGTTAGTGTGTGCCGCGTTACCCAGCACCATATATACATTTCACTTCCTGTCAGGTGAAAAGGAAAAACGGACAAACCATGTAAATATTTACAAAAGGGCAGCCATTACTAAGTAGGTCAAGTGTTGCACATAGTTACTAATATACAATGTGTGTTGACTCTTATGTTATACTCATTCCTTAATCACTTCATTACAGTGAATAATATTAATCTTGCCGTGGATCAGCAGGTCATGGAATTTCAACAGCCCTATTTACAAAATATTTACATTATATACAATCTATGTATATGCAGTCACACCATATCGAACAAAACGATCATCATCCGATTGTACTAAGGGTTACTTTCTTATCATCATTGTTGTACTCACATATGATTCAAACCCAAGTCGGTGAAAGAATGCAATCTCGCCGTGTATCGGCATATCACCGACTATGGCAAACCGGCAAAGTCATTATCAAAACAAGATCATTGATTACTTAACCAATTTCTCAAATTCACAATTGCATAACAGTCCTATTCCAACTCATTGAGTATTAGGTTGAATATGTTAGAAGAATATACATGGAATCTAATACATTTACATTTCACTATCACAATTAAGCCATGAATCGGCTCTATCAAAATTCATTGATTCAAAAGGACTCCTAATTCCACCTTTCTACCAATCATAGTATAACGGAATCAGGCCTGGTTCAATCCAAGTTGGATGATCCACAACAAGAAATCTTGGTTTTCAGCCAATATGAATCAATGTGCAACATAAATAAACGAAGTGAAACTGTGGTCCATGTACCTATTCAGTTGGCAAACATTTTCCTTTTTTCTTAATTGCCGTTCTATCGCAATAGAACGGCAATTAAGAAAAAAGGAAAAACGAAATCTTTGCAAAAGGAAAAAGAAGGACAAGCAAAAGAAAGCAAATGGAATCCAACTTTAACCAGGAGGTTAAATGTTCCAGACAAGGAATACAGAGCAAGTATAATGGTAATAGCATCCGCAAGTTATATAGTTCTCAGTTCTTACAGGTGTACTCACATGGATCTATTAAACCAAGCTCTGTTTAACAAGGATTGCACCCAAATTGATGATTATTTCCCCAGATGAGCACCCAGTTCCTCTCCAATGTTTAGCCCACCAGGCTGTTTCGTCTGCATATCAATTATGTGGCGCGATTCCAACCTACGTAGACGTGTTAATCTATCCCCTCCCCTGGGATTCAATGGTACGTGGTCCATGCCAAAATATTGAAGAAGCTCACGATTGCTCTGGTGAACTTGGGCAAAATGTCTGGCCACAGGGTATGATGTATCTTTATTCATAATGGCCCGTTGATGTTCTAGAATTCGCATTTTTACCCCATTAATTGTACTCCCTATGTATTTGTACCCACAGGGACATGTGAGGCAGTACACCACATATGGTGTTGTACAAGTAATTAAATGCTTGATCTTTTTTGATTGAGTCAGGCCTGGAACAGAATAAAAGAGTACCCTTCGGCTATTTTCACATGCGCGGCATTTCCCGCAAGGAAAAAATCCCGCCATGTCTCTCAATTTACCCTGTCCCGTTGTTTTCATGGGTGTAAGGTGACTCTGGACCACCATATCTTTAATGGATCGTGATTTACGGAAAGTAATAAGTGGTCTATCTGGAACATCGCATCCAATCACTTGGTCTGTGCGTAGTATGTGCCAGCTTCTAGTTAACATACCTCTAAGGGCATTCGCCCCCTCTGAGAATGTAGTGATCATTCTAAATTTGTTAGTATTTTCGGTGTCTTCCATTCTTTTTGGTTTACATGTTAGTAGCTGTTGCCTGGGAATCCTTGTCACTTTTCTCAGGGTTCGGTCTAATATTTCTGGATCGTACCCTCTCATAAGAAACCTCCGCATACTCTCATTCGCTGCTATCACAAAGTCTTCATCTCGGGAACAATTTCTTCTTAGCCTCAGCATTTCACCATAAGGAATGCTTTTTACCAGGCTGGGTGGGTGACTACTCTTAGTGTGAAGGATACTATTCCCTGCCGTGGGTTTTCTGTAAAGGGCAGTTTGCAACTTATCCTCACTTACAAAGACTTTTAAATCTAAGTAGTGAACTTCCTCCCTGCTGATATCGGCAGTAAATATCAAATGCAGATCATTATTGTTCAGATCCCTGACAAAATCGTTCGCATCTGTGGAGGAGCCCCTCCACACCACAAACAGGTCGTCAATGTAACGACGCCACATCACAATGTTATCTGTCCATTTGCTGTTTTCACCGGCAAGGGCCACCTGCTCCTCCCACCAGCCCACGAATAAATTCGCGTAGCTGGGGGCGAAGCAGGTTCCCATCGCCGTCCCCGAGGTTTGTTTAAACAAGGTATTCTGAAACAAAAAGATGTTATTTTGTAAGCTAAACTCTAGCATCTCTATTAGCATGACACCATGCTCTCTATATTTCCCAGGTCTCATATCAAGGAAATACTTTACTGCCTTAACCCCCATATCATGCCTTATGCAGGTGTATAGGCTCGTGATGTCTAGAGTAATGAGCAGAAAAGAATTGTCCCATGTGATGTGTTCAATTTGTTCAATGAAATGCTTCGTATCTCTCACATACGATTTCAAACTCCCCACAAATTCCTCTAAAAAAGAATCGATGTAAATTGACAAATTCTCCGTCAGTCCACCTTTAGATGACACAATAGGTCGTCCCGGGGGGTTTATTAGATCTTTGTGCACTTTGGGGAGCTGATAAAAAGTAGGAGTAGTTGGTTCGGGATTACGCAAAAACAAAAATTCGTCCATATCCAACATGGATTTATTCCGCCATTTTGTCAAAAGATCATGATATGACTTCTTACTGCATTCATATTCCCTCTCATTGGTGATGACATAATTTTCCAAGTTTTCCAATTGTTGGAGAGATTCCTTGCAGTACTGATCTCTAGGCAGCAGAACGATGTTCCCTCCTTTGTCGGATGGCTTTAGTATGATTTTTTCATTCTTCTGGATATTCTCCAAGGCAGATTGCTGTTCCATGGTCAGATTGTGTTTCTTTTTCCAACTCTGCCTTTTGCTGTTATCCATCCTGTATTGGACTAAGTCCTGTATGACTGCCTCTGAGAAAGTATCTATCGCGTCATACGGCATTTGAGGGTTAAACTGTGAGGGAGCCCGGAAATCGGTTTGAGGTGATTCCTGCTCAACTCCGGTTTGTATCCCCATTGTTTGTGTTTGTTCTTCCCTCAAGTCTTCCAATACTTGGACTGAGTCTAAATCTCTCACAGTTAAAGTGTCAGTAGGTTGCGCAGATGATCTTTTTTTCTTCTTTACTTTTTGAGAATCCACAACGCTAGGTTTCATCTTGTGAAACTTGTGTAACTTCATTTTTCTTACTAGTTTAAACAAGTCAATTCTTGTTTGTGTGAATTCTAGTCTGTCACTAGGACAAAAGGTGAGGCCCAATTGTAAGGTGTTTTTCTCAACGTCTGTTAGGTCCTAATTGGTTAAATTTATGATGGTTAGATTTTCATTGCAGTCTACCACCTGTTGCCCTTCTTGCGGGTGTTGTAACTCACCGCTTTGCCTCTTCCTCTTCCTCTGCCAGCCACCCCTCCTGGTTTGTCGTCGTCCTCTGGGGGTTTGCTCTTTCCCCCTCTCAGCTACGTGTTCTGGCTTAAATTGAACTCCAAATGAAAAGGGTTCTTTCGCAGTTGGCCGGTCGTTCCCAAGTTCTCATCTCCAGAGGGTTCCTCATCCGTGACACTTGACTCCGAAGTTGCTGCTTCAACTGCTGGCTCTGAAGTTTGTTTTCTGTTCTTATTCTTCATAGCCGCTCTGGCACCATCATATTTCTTAGAAAATGTTAGTACTCGTCCTTGGGCGTAATCGCGTTCGTCCCTTTCGAACTTTTCCTGCTTTCTTGATCTTATTTTTAGTTCGTACTTCATCAGTCTCTTTTTTATCTCATCCCTCAGTTGCTGTATCTTAGCTTGATCCTCCTCCTTTGAAAGGTCTCTCTCTAAGGAGGCAATTTCTTCTAGAGCTTTTGCTCGGTCGCTCCATGCAAATTTAACTAATAAATTTAGCATCGCTTTGCAGGATGTCGCCATCAACTCTGCCCATTGTTCAAGTAGCAAAGGATCCGGATTTTCATAGGCCGGAACAGTATATATTCTGAGCCCTCTAGGGACTCTATCCACATCCATATAATTTTGCAGTGAGGTGGCCTCCCACCATTTTCTGATCTCTTTCTCACAGCATCGTTCAAGCTTGTTAAGTAGTATTGTGAGGGCGTTTTGAGACTTAGTCCCTGCGCCCCCTTGAGCCGGTGTTGCCTGTGCATTAGGTGTTCTTTTCTTAAAAATGTCCAGCGCCGCTTTGCGGCGATCCATTTCATCACACATATTGTCAGTTGCTATTTCTTTGCCGGCGTGGAAAAACTCACCGCGTTTCAATGAACATAATCCCCTCGCCCTGCTCGGCTCTCAGTCCTTATGTATATACAATGAAGAGACTCACGTTTTATCCGTCGCTTTTTGTCGCGACACGTGCAGCGCGTCTCTTCCTTGGCTGTGCTTCACGGTGCCTCGGTACACGTTGCTTCCAGCTCCAGGGTGTACCAAGAATCCCGAGGCACTCGCGGGCGGGTGTCGTTTTGCGCGTCGGTACCAGCGCGTAAATATTGCAGCTCCAACCGTCCCTTACTCCAGGAAACGATAACGCACTCACGGGGATATGTTTCTCAGAATTCTATTATTACGGCTTCTCTGACAAAACAAACAGACACGTTTCAGACTTAAAGTCCTTCGTCAGTGTTAGTGTGTGCCGCGTTACCCAGCACCATATATACATTTCACTTCCTGTCAGGTGAAAAGGAAAAACGGACAAACCATGTAAATATTTACAAAAGGGCAGCCATTACTAAGTAGGTCAAGTGTTGCACATAGTTACTAATATACAATGTGTGTTGACTCTTATGTTATACTCATTCCTTAATCACTTCATTACAGTGAATGATATTAATCTTGCCGTGGATCAGCAGGTCATGGAATTTCAACAGCCCTATTTACAAAATATTTACATTATATACAATCTATGTATATGCAGTCACACCATATCGAACAAAACGATCATCATCCGATTGTACTAAGGGTTACTTTCTTATCATCATTGTTGTACTCACATATGATTCAAACCCAAGTCGGTGAAAGAATGTAATAACCATAAATCAACTTCAGATAAAATACGTAAATATATATCTGCATCAACATATAAATGTATAAATTCATAAACAATATGTATACAAGAAAGCATCAAAGAGGAGGAGGGAAGACAGAGGCTCACCTTATTTAAAAAGATTACAGAGAACCGCTTGTACCACAGGCGTGTCTGCATTGCTGGCAGCTTCTAGACAGTAGAGCTTGGAAAAAGTGTGTCTGCTGGACCATGTTGCAGCTCTGCAGATTTGATGAAGAGGCACACCGGCAAAGAGAGCAGTAGACGAAGAGATTGCTCTAGTAGAATGTGCACTCTGAGTTGCCTGCAGTGGTCTACCCGCCTGCTGATGACAAAAAGAGATTGCAGCAGAAATCCAACGAGCTATGGTCTGTTTGGTGATTGGGTGCCCTTTATTCATCTTTGCATATGCAATGAAAAGCTGATCAGATTTTCGTATTGAGGATGTCTTTTGCAAGTAAAATTTTACACATCTTTTGACATCAAGGGTATGTAAAACCTTTTCTGCAGGTGATTGAGGATCAGGAAAGAAAGTCTTTTAAATAACTGGTTCATTGAGGTGGAAATCAGAAGTCACTTTAAGCACAAAAATGGGGTTAGTGCGGAGCACTACCGAATCCCTGGTGAATTGAAGGAAGGGCGGTGTAATATTGAAGGCTAGAATGTCTCTGACACGCCTGGCTGATGTGAGAGCTAACAGCAGAGACATCTTCCACAATACAAACTTCAAATCAGCTCTAGGAATAGGTTTGAAGGGGTGTCGCATGAGTTGTGACAGAACAATGTTGAGATGTCAGGGCCGAGGCGGACGGTGGATGGAAGAAAACATACGAAACAGTCCTTTGAAGAATTGTTGAATGATCTGAGAAGAGTAAAGAGAATGTGTACCATCTTGTCAGAATCTTGAGATAGCCGCTAAGAATACTTTAAGAGTAGAATGGGAAAGGCCTGACTTTGCCAAATGTAAAAAGAAAGGCAATAGTTTTTCCGGGTTTGCTCATATTGGGTGAATGTTGTGCCTGACACCAGAGGCAAAAACGCTTCCATTTGAGCATGCAGGTTTTAACTGTGGAGGGCGCTCTAGCACTAGCCAAGACCTCCCTACACTCCGAAGGAATGTCTAGGTGGGCAAATTCAAGGTGTTCAGGCATCAGGCTGCTAAACGCAGAGATGCCGGATCCGGATGGCAGATCTGCCCGTTATGGATGGATAGGAGATTCGGTATTGGTTGCAACTGAATGGGATTGCATTCAGACAGAAGGAGGAGTTTGGTAAACCAGAACTGGCGAGGCCACCTAGAAGCTATTAGGAGCAGATGACAAGGCTCCTTCTTCATTTTCCGGAGAACCCTGGGAACCAACAGTATCAGTGGAAAAGCGTAGGCATAGATCTGCGACCAATTCATCAAAAACGCATTACCGCACAATTCTTGTTGGGGAAGCCAACGTTCTTAGAACGGGTATTTGCGGTTCAGACTGGTTGCGAACAAGTCCAGATCGGGTCGACCCCACTTCTGAAATATCCGATCCAATGTTGGTTGTTGGAGCTCCCACTCGTGATTGGACACTGTCGACCTGCTGAGGGAGTCCGCTAGGATGTTGGACACTCCCAGAACATGGACTGCTGACAGAGTAATTTGGTGTTGGATCGCCCAATCCCAAATTTGCTGGGCTTGCTGGGATTGCAGAGCAGTTCTTGTCCCTCCCTGTTTGTTTAGGTAGTGCATACTCGTTGTGTTGCCCGTCCGGATCAACACTGATGCTCCGAGATGGTGCGATTTTAGGGCCAGGAAGATTGCTAGCAACTCTAAAAGGTTGATATGCCAAGTCCTTTGGTGAGCATCCCATTTGCCGTTGACTGTTAACCCTTGAAGGTGCGCTCCCCACCTGTAGCGAATTCATGGTCAAGGAGGTGGGAACCGTGTCATCTTAGTAAGCCCCGGCGCTTGGGTGTGTTAAGGAGTACGTGCAGGGCTGGTAGGACAAAACTACATTAACCAGCATGCTAAGGGACCGACTAGCGGAGTCACAAGCTGTATCTCATATAAGCACCTCCCTCCCAAGAGGAAGGTGCTTGTCAATCAATCCGGATGTTTTTGGGATGGCGGATGGTGATCCTCGCCGGATTTCAGCTGGAAGAAAGAAGTCTGCAGAGAGAGGAAATCGTTCCGAATCGTGTCTCCTGAATCCTGGCGACTTCTGATAAGTACTATGGCAGTCGGAGTGCGGGCTCGCCTCCGTTACAGAAGTCGTGTTGTTTGTGTTTGTACCATAGTTAGATAGGGACTGTGTTTTCTTGGTACACACGCTATTGACGTTCTTGGACTTTACGAGTGAACGAAAGTCTTTGTGAGTAAACGCGTCTGCAGTTAAAGACGTTTTTTGATATTATTCACGCATCTAGCAAGAGATGCGTTCTGGGATACGTTGTTTTCCTTTGTGTTCCTGGACTGGGTTGTGAACCTACAGGAGACAGTGACTCATTTATTTTCGCTTCCTTTTTTTGTTCACACCTAGAAGTACTCGAACAGTGGTAGTGATTGGCTTGTGATACTAAACACCTATAGCTGCCTTTTGTTCCCGTACCACTGCATTCAACGGCAAGGACCTCTTGTGTCTAGTGGGTTTTGCCATTAGCCTGCTCTCTAAGACTGTGTTCATTCATAGCGCTTTTTGTCTGCAAGAGTTCCTTGACCATTATTTCCCGACCTGGGTGGTGTGTGATTCTGGTGAGTGGAGGAATAGGGGTTGGGGAATACTTGCGACTATCATTATAACGGGGTAGTTGTAACCTTGTTCTTTGTCATTCCTTTACTCAGGTGGGACGCTCTTTCCGATCCTACGCAACATACTGACCAGACCTAGAGAGACCCTCAGAGAATCATCACTGCCTGTTTTTTGTTTTATCCACTTACCCTTTCCCGCCTGGGTACGCTTTCTCACAGTGAGGGGTACTTTCGCTGTGGAGGTCGTAGCTGGGTGGGACTGGGGAACTTCTCGTCAGACGTCGTTTCTGCCGGACACCTTGAGCAAAGGTTAGTGGCGTGAATTATACTTGCGCTGCGGCCAATCCACGACAGATTGACAAGCCCAAGTATATACGCCGGCCCAGACGATGAATATAGAGGCTGTGTTGGCCTCCGTGGTGGAAAGCCTAGCGGCTTTGCAGCAGGAGGTACACACTTCCAGAACAGAGAACCAGACACTATATAAGGAAGTAGGCACCTTGCGAAGAGAGGTAGCAGGACTATCACGTAAAGGGACAGGGGGGAATCCTTACTTAAAACCTGCTACATTGCCTCCTCCCGTTACTACGACACATACACCTTTGATGGGAGCGGAAGGGGGTGGGTTTTTTGTTCCTCCTTCAGTAACCCCCCCTTCTACGACACCTCAGACTGATCCTCTCCATACAGTCCATGTTGTGCAAACCGTGGGACTACCTTTGGCCCCACCTGAACGATTTTATGGGGAGCCCAAGAAGTTTGAGACCTTTTTGAACCAGTGTAGGTTACACTTTCTTTGTAAACCCGGGGTTTTTCAAGATGATCCTGCGAAGACAGCATTTATGATGTCCTATATGGGTGGCAGCGCCGCAAGTTGGACCATACCTTTGTTGGAAAAAAACGACCCAGTGTTGCATAGCTTTCCTGCCTTTTGTCTGGAATTACGTAAGCTTTTTGACAGAAAGTCCCATATGTTGACCCTTGACAGGGAACTTCTCACTTTACGTCAAGGTTCTCAGGACTTGTTATCCTATATTACATTGTTCAATAGGCTTGTGGTCGAAACAGACTGGCCCCCTGCTAAGCGAATCTCATTATTTTATCAAGGGCTAAGAGGGGAGCTCAAAGACGTTCTGGCACAAGTGGTACAGCTTCCCGACACCTGTGAAGAACTAATAGATCTAACGGTTCAGTTGGATCATAGACTCATTGAAAGAAAAGGGGACAGAACCAGAGGGGAAAGTCGCCCTTTCTATGCTCGCTTTAAAGGCCCAACGGAAGAACGCGCCAAAGCAGTGGAAGGTACAGAACCCATGCAGATAGGTGGCATTCGTGGTCCCTTGTCACTGGAGGAGAAAGAGAAAAGACGCCGTCTAAAACAATGTTTGTACTGTGGCAAAGGAGGACACTTCATCAAGGAATGCAGAGCAAGAAATGCAGTATCAGGAAGACCCTTCGTTCCTAGGGCTCAAGCCCTGGTACAGTCCGAAAAGCCGACGGAAAACTGAAGAACCCAAATCAGGAGGAGGTCTCTGCCTTGGGTTGTATGCCTTTAACGATCTCCCCTTCACTTGCTAACACTTTACATCCGGCAGTGGCGCACATGAATCTTCGAGTCATTTTATGGGTCACGCCTCAAAATGCAATGAACATTGATGCCTTGTTAGATTCCGGGGCTACCGGGAATTATATTGACCAAGAGTATGCCATGAAGATCGGTATTGCCTGTGAGAAGAAAGAAAAACCTGAGTTGGTAAAAGCCGTTGACGGAACCGTTTTGTCATCTGGTCCGGTGGCTTACCACACGTGTTCCATGTTAATGCAGACCAGCCAAAACCATCAGGAACATATCCAGTTCGATCTTATTGACGCTCCACAATTTCGTCTTATTTTAGGAATGCCCTGGTTGACTCTTCATGATCCAAAAGTCAGTTGGGCGGCACGTACAATTACAATGTCATCCGATTATTGTCAGGAACACTGTACTCAGAACTTTTCTACAACCCACAATCTTGAAATATCACCATCTGTGTGTTTGGCGACAGCATGTTCCCAAGAACGGTATTGTTGTGCTACCGTTCTTCCTGCGGAATATCAGGCATATCTTCCTGTGTTTGATAAGCAACAGGCCACCCATCTGCCTCCACACAGGGTCTATGACTGCCGAATTGAACTAATACCAGGAGCAGACATTCCATGCAGTCGGGTCTATGCCATGACCGAGAAAGAAACACAATATCTACAAACTTACATAGAGGAGAACCTAGCATCGGGTTTTATCAGACACTCGACATCACCTGCGTCATCCCCTATGTTTTTTATCCCTAAGAAGGATTGCGCTGAATTAAGACCTTGCATCGATTATCGAGCTATTAATCGTGTAACTATCAAAAATCGATATCCTCTCCCCTTGATACCAGTACTTATGGACCAGCTAAGAGGTGCTCGGTATTTCACCAAACTCGATCTTCGTGGAGCGTATCATTTGGTTCGTGTCCAAAAAGGGGATGAGTGGAAGACAGCGTTTCGAACAAAGTTTGGGTTGTTCGAATATAGGGTGATGCCCTTTGGGCTATGCAACGCCCCTGCCGCCTTTCAGTTCTTTATGGACGAAGTGCTACGTGGATGTCTGGAAACCTATTGCGTCGTATATATTGACGATATTTTGGTGTACTCCTCTACCCTCTCGGAACATGTCACTCACGTGAAAACTGTGCTCGGCAAACTACAACAGAATTCACTATATGCAAAGCTCGAGAAATGTCTGTTCCATGTACAGGAAGTCTCCTTTCTTGGGTATGTGATCAACGCACAGGGCTTCCAAATGGACATGAGTAAAGTTGAGGCAATCATTAACTGGAGCACTCCTCGGACCGTGATCAAGTCTTGTGAAACAGGATGAATGTGTACAGGAGTTCAGTCCGAGGGTGGTGAGGCAAATTCTTTGTTCCCTTTTTCGAAATTGGCTCAAACAGAAGGAGCAGGAAGGGCAGGGTGGCGTGACAGTTAGAATTTCATCAGACATCAGCAGAAACGACCAGGCGGGTCGTGCAGAGGTGTTTGACACGAGATGGCAATGCAAAAATAATGAAGTCCTGATGCAAAATAAATGCCGACAAGAAGGACTCTTTTCCTCAGATCCTCCTTTTGCCATTGAGTGGCAAATACTCTAGGAAACGCCGATATTCGTGAGATCATCTGTTTCTTGTTGGAGCATCATCTTCATATTGGTGTTGTGAATGTTAGAGGGTTGAGGCTTGAGAGCGTGAACACACGTTGCACAGAGCATTGGCAGGCACTGAATGCACAAACGGCAGGAGACTAGGGCAGCCACTCCCAAGGCAAGGAAGATGGGGACCCTCCATCCCCATTGGGAAAGGAGGCCCCAGATCCAGCCTGTGAGGGACCAGTTTCCTTCATCCTGATGTATTTCAGAGGAAAGGTGATGCAGACGTTGGATGGCATCATATACTGTGGGTGCGTGATCTGGAATATAAACACAGCCACTGGAGCCAATTAATTTATACACACCACCACGATCAGCGAGGATGATGTCAAGGACCATACAATTTTGAAGTGTTACAAGGTGATTTGCCTGCAGCTCTGCTGTGATGTTGGAGAGGGCACCAGCTGTTTCTGTGATGGTGGCCTCAAGGACCCTGGTTAGTCCTTGTATAGCCCGACTGTTTGCCATGGGGCCCCAGAGTGGGAGGAAACCCTTAAAGAAGTCTCCAGCTTCCTGGCCTACTGTTTCCTCAGCCGATATGACACCCCTACGTGAGCGGCACAAAGTGCCCTTCATCAACAGGTGGTAATCTCCATGGGTAGAATACGTTGGTGGAAGGAGGAAGGCCAGATAGCAGGTATCAGACCAGTTACAGGGGAGCCAAGTGTAGGCTGCTGTGCCACAGGCAAAATAAGTGTTGGGGGACGCCACCAACTTTGGAGGAGACGTAGAGTTTAAAGTTTTAATGATGTCACAGATACTAGTACCAACTTTCTTAGTTCCCAAGCCATGGATGCACATTTATAACATTCAGAGTGTTTCGTACATCAGGTAGTCTTCTGGCGCGAAATTTGGTAAATGTTTGTCGTGAAGTTGAGTTAAATACCCATCTCACCGAGTTCATCCGTTGGTAATAGCAATGTTGATGAGCCGGTCGGGCGAAAAGGGGTGTTGGTATTGCCAGACCTGTTTCACCAGAAGTCATCTCGAAATGTTCCAAGGACAGAATTGGCAGTACCATTGATAGTATAGGCCTCCTGCATCAACATCCACCATGCAAGACAGGACCCAGAAATGGAAAAAGGATAAGGAAAGAATGGGACAGGTTGTGTCATAGCATGCGGCATCAGTCCACATACCCAACAGTTGGAAGTATTTCTGATCAGCTGATGATGATGTAACATCTGGACAAAGGTGTTATTGAAAAATTCTGCACGGCGGGGTAATTCGTGGGCCGGTAACGTGAAATACTGATGCTCTGCAGGAGTCGGGGTAGGAGTAGGTGGGGTAACAGGATAGTAGATCAGTAACATCCAACCGATAATAGACAAGATGATTGAGACAAACAGCATCACCACAGGGGCCACGAAGCACTTGCCATGTAGGAGACTGACATATCGTTTCTGGACTTGGGTGTATTGGACGGCTGCCATTGTACTAAGCCAGGGACCTGTAGCGGCTGTCTGTGATTGGTGGTTGCTTCACTGGATGCATGTGCCAAGAGCCCTAGGGGCGTACCTTAGTCTGACATACCAGCACCGGTCTTAGCTGGGAGATCACAGCCCTACAGCCTATAGGTACCTGAGCGAAGTCAAGGGCAAGCCTTCCTTCTGTCCTTCTGGAACGCAAGTTATATCGGGGAGAAGTAGGATCAGTATGGTCAGGGAATAATTGTTCCTGATGCTGAGCAGAGTGAGGGGAGGGTTCCACCTTTCCCTTTAGTATACTGCCACTCTCTGCTTCTGTAGATGTGAAATGTAATCTTGCGTCGCTAAATGAAACAAATGTCGGAACTATTTCTATCTATGAGTCTCCTCGTCCTTCTCTCACCCATTGATCATAGGGGAGAGGCAGAGGCACTCGTCTGCAGTGCGTCACATGGATACAGTTTTCCGACCTTCAATTTTCACGGCAGTGCGGGTGGCCAGTAACACCTGACCGGGCTGTGCCCAGCGGGGCACGAGGCTCTTAGTATGTTGAAAGTTGCGAATCAGAACCCAGTCACCAGGTTGGATGGTTGGTTTTATCAGGTATGGCCTCATGCACCTGGTGGTAAAGAGTACGAAAGGTGTTAGTCAAACTGTACAGATAATCAGTCAACACAGGCTATTCAACATCAGACAGTTTCTGGGGCCGTGGAACACCTCACACATTGGCAGGCCTCCCGAACACAATTTCATGAGGAGATAGTCCTATCCTGTATGGGCCGTTGTCCTGACAGACAGCAGAGCCAGGGGCAGAGCATCAACCCAAGTGACACCTGTCTCGGCTACAATCTTGGCCATTTTAGTCTTTAGGATGCCACTGTACACCTCCACAAGACCTGCTGACTGGGGGTGGTTAGCTGCATGAAGTTTTTGTTTCACACCCAATGCTGAACATACATACTCCATTATTTGAGCCGTGAAGTGTGTCCCGTTGTCACTCCAGACCAAACGGGGCAAACCAAATCGTGGGAAGTGTTCTTTCAATAGTATTTTGGCGGTAGTGATAGCGGTGCAGTCTATGACAGGGTAGGCTTCCACCCATCGGCTGAAGGTACAGACTACCACCAGGACGTATTTTAAATTGTTACATCTGTCCATCTGGATATAATCCATCTGGAGGGCTTCGAAAGGAAAGGTAGGGGGGGAGAATCCTCCTCCAGGGGTTACTGTACCTTTTCCCGGGTTGTACATAAGGCAAATCATGCATGTTTTGACCATCCTCTCAGCATATGCTGGTATCTTTGAGTTATACCAGGTGGGTTCCAGCAACTTACATATCCCTTTCGCACTAATGTGAGCAGGGCCATGGGCCATCGTTACTACCGGTAGCACATGACTTTTGGGCAACATCCATTATCTCTCCATAGTGATACGGGCCCAACAACTATCTATTCCCTTTACCGCTAAATGCTCCGTCCACATCCTCAGCTCCTCAGCTGTAGCATGGGACTGACTATCGATCACACTCTGTACTGTATCTTCAACCATGCCCCCCTCTGCCACCCACCTTGCGGTACCTCCCACATACATTCCTTCCTTTTTCCTAAGAGCTGTCTGTCTGGCTGTCTGGTCAGCCAGAGCATTGCCTTTTCCAACATCATCTGTCACTTTCTTATGCGCTTTACATTTTATAATAGCTACCTTTCTGGGAAATGTCAGGGAGTCTAATAATCGGTGATTTAGGGGGCCATGTTGAATTTTCGTCCCATGTGAAGTAAGGAAATTCCTTTCTTTCCACAATCTCCCAAAGTTGTGAGCCACCCCAAAGGTATACTGACTGTCAGTGTAGATATTAACCGTTATTCCTTTGCTTAACTCACAGGCTCTAGTGAGGGCCACTAATTCTGCAGCCTGAGCAGAACACTGCGGAATCTGAGCTGTTTCTACTACTTGCTCCAATGTCATGAGGGCTTAGGCGGCTGATGTGTTACCATCTGGCCCTCTGAGACATGATCCGTCCACATACAGTGTACATTCTGGGTCTGCTATCGGGGTATCCTGTAAGTCAACCCGTCCCTTCGTCTCCTCCTCTGTCCTCAATATACAGTCATGTGGATCTGAACAAGCATCCTGAGTGTCCAGTGGGAGTAAGGTGGTGGGATTCAGTACAGTGCATCTCTTGATGTTAATGTGGCTGGAAAAGAGTGTCAATTCATATCCTGTGAGTCGTGCGCTAGTGAGGTACTGTGTCTTGGTGTTATTAAGGATGGTATCCACAGAATGGGGAACCATCAGAGTCAAGGGGGATTTCATGACAATCCCCGCACTCTGACGGACCATGAGTGCAGCCGCAGCTGTCACCCGTAGGCATCCTGGGAGAGCCCTCGTAACAGGATCTAAGGTGGCTGAGAAATAGGCACATGGATGACCTCCGAATATCTGGGTCAAGACAGCGCATGCACAGTCGTCTGTCTCATGTACAAAAAGAAAAAATTGTTTGTTATAATCAAGAGTACCGAGGACTGGAGCAGTACACAGAGCTCTTTTTATATCCTGGAAGGCCTGCTTATGCTTTCTAGTCCATGGAACTGTCTGATATGTCTTTAGTGGTGAGGGCAAGAAGAGGTTTGACCATGGCCGAAAAATTGGAAATCCACTGTCTGCAGTATGAGGTTAGACCTATGAAGGCTCGCACCTGCTTTTGAGTCTGTGGGGCCGCCATAGCATTGATAACGGTGTCACGATCAGCGGTGAGCTGCCTTCCCTCCTTCGAGAGGAGATGACCTAAATAGGTCACCTTCTCTTGACAAAATTGAAGCTTTTTTAAAGAGACCGTGTGGTTATGGAGGGCCAGGTGGCGTAACAAACAGAGAGTAGCCTCTTTACATGTCGGGGCGGAATTTGCAGTAATGAGGAGATCACCAACATACTGCAGCAGTGTGGAATTATCAGGGAGTTCCAAGGAATCTAGTTGACTTTTGAGAGCTTGACTATAGATATTGGGGCTCTCGGTGAAGCCTTGAGGGGTGCGGCAAAATCTAAAGCTCCGCCCACCAAGGGAGAAACCAAACAAAAAAAATCTCTGCTGTCAGAATATATAGGAAAACTGAAAAAGGCATTCTTCAGGTCTATGACAGAAAAGTGTGTGGCGTCACAAGGGACCATCGTCAAGAGGGCTGTAATGTCGGGGACAACAGGGTATTGGGAGATCGTTATTTTGTTAAGGGCTCTCAGGTCAATCACAAATCTGTATATTTTAAGAGAGCATCTCCATTGGTCTTTTTAAGAACCAGAAAAATGGGACTGTTACAGATATTACCACGTGTCTCATCCACTACGCCTGGTCCATCAATTCAGATATTATTGTTAAAAGGGCCGCTTTTCCTTCTGCGGGCAGTCGATACTGTCGAAGGCGGGGAAGGATGATGCCGGGCTGAATACGTACCACATGAGACAGCCGACATCAGTGTCTGATGATGCCCAGAGGGAGGAAGGTAAAAACTACAACTCTGGTGGGAGTGGACCGGACAGATACATATAGGAGGCTGTGGTGGGGGAAATTGTTAGGGATACACCTTGGGGACTACATGATATGGTCGCATACAGAGCTTTCAGTAAATCCAGGCCTAATAAGTTTTCACTGCAACCTGTAGTGAGGACCAAGGGAGTGTCAACATGTGCTGGCCAATATCGAGAGAGTGGGGTTCAGAGACAGGGCTGGTCACGGGTGTTCCTGCAAAACCCAAGGAGACATTCATGTTGCCAGAAAGGGGTGCCTCCGGGACTGACAGACGTGCAATAGAAGACCTGGTGGCCCCAGTATCCTGAAGAAAATTCTGATAGTTCCCCATAACTGACATTTGAAAATACGGGCCCCTTTGATCCACTGGAATTTGCACTCTAGTAATACCCCTTTCCTGGCTGTCCAATGCTTGATAGAACCCTGTCTCATTAACTTCATTATAATCATCATTGTAATAAGTGTGTGTTGTTTTGTATCCATCAAACCTATTGGCATTGCCGGATAGGGGCGTCATCCCTGGATCTATGCTCTTTGTCCTGCAGACGGGGCGGGCCATGGTTCCTAGTTGGCCTCCCCTCCCTAGGAGCACGAGGCCTAGTCTTCCCTGTTCGGATGTTTTCAGCTAATACGGACACTCATCTATACAATGGTCGTACCCTTTACAATAAGCACACTGATATATTTGGAGGGCCCCTGTGCATTGTGGGCCTGAGGGGGTACACTGGTGGGCCCTCGGAGGGGTTTGGGGCTGTGGTCTGAAATTCCCACGGGCATCGGGACCCCGGGGAGGGTAAGCCTGCTGTAGAAGTACCTTAGTCTTAAGATCCCAGGCCCTCTTACTTTCCTTTTCTCTATCTTCATTCTCCCTATTCTCGTGATATTGTGCCATAGCCAAGATACCAGTCATAGTCTGGGCAGACCATGTACTCTCAACCTTCTTGAGCCTGGCGGAAATCTCAGGAAGCAAGTTGCTGACAAACTTATCAACAAATACTGGGCTAGAACCTGGGATCGGGGGGTCCAAGCCACTATGTCCCTTGTATTCTGTTTCAAAACGGGTAAAGAAGTCAGCCACACTTTCATCTTTTCGTTGCCTACAGGCATTTATCTTATCCCAGTTAATGACTGTTTCTGGCATAAATGTTTTCATAAGTGTTATTATTTTACCGAGCAAAGTCAGGATGGCAGCTTCTGGCTTAGTCCCCCCTGCCCTTGCGTCTTCCATAGCTTCCAGATTAGCCCATTTACCTCCCAGCTCTACTTCATGGTCAGTATGTTGAATCTTATCCCAAATTTCAGTAGGAACGACCGTACCAAAGAGCAAGTCGATGTCTTCAAGTATAAGTGTACCAGCAGATATTATCTGGCCTAATTCTTTGTAAAAGGCAGTTGGATTTTTTCGAGGATCTGGTAACTGCCCTTTCAACTGCATTACCCCTGACCTTTTCCAAGGGACATGAACCCATAGCCTACGCCAGTGGGCTTCAACAGGACCTCGTCCTTTATTTTGGGCATCGGTGAGTGCGTTAACAAAGACGGGGGGTCGGTGTGACGGGGGAACAGTAGGAGGGAAAGTGGGGGCAGGAGTGTGCAGCACGGCTGATGCAGCTGCATCCGGGGCAGGGGGTGTCAGCGCAGGGTACATGGGGGCATAAGCAGGAAGACTTTCCAACATGGTATTGAGCAGGGAATCGCCTCTTCTCACCCTTCCATAAAGCCTTTTCCTTTCTCTTCACGGGCAGGGTAGCACATCTGCACCAGCGCCCTATGTTCCCTATCAGCTATCTCTACAGATTTTTCCATTCGGTGCTGTAAGTGCTCCCTAGCATGGTCAGCCATTGACATCCGCTCCCGCTTCCTTTCTAGTGCCTTTTCCTTCTTTGCTCTCTACTCAATTTCCTTGCTCCACAACCTGACAGACTCAGACATCGAGGGACGAATCTTCCGTTTTAATAGCTGTTCCTCTAGATTTGCCAGAACTTGCGGATCAAAAGACCCATAAGGCGGCCATTGTAATTCTGAGTTACTTCGTTTAGTGTATTTGGTCCAAAAAGGAGAAAAAACTTTATAGCAGAAGGACCATGTTTAGTATACATGGTGTGATCAGGCGTCCCCTCTGGAGGAAGCAGACAGGCCGCCTCCAGCTGGGAGTCCTGTGCACACATACAACATAATTTCTTAAACTTACTACTGGCCGGCATGCTTGTAAACAGATAACAGACAACAGCGGGTTTAAAAAAACTCACCTTGTTGGCTTGGTTTTTGCAAAAGTCAATAACTGCAGAATCATACAGACTCGGTGGGTGATCAGTCCACCCTTACCAGACATGGGTAGTTCTCTTCTGAAGACATAGGGCTGTGTCCTGTTCCAGAAATCACTTTGTTAGGGGACTCCAGCGAAAACGCAGTCACGTGGCCCAGACCGGGTGGGGAGGCACAGCGGGCGAGTCGTTCGGCTACCGGACTGCAAGAATCCCTCGGTTAGGGTACCTCTGTCGGAGTCTCTACGTGCACCTCCTCACATCCACCGGGCCTGACCTTCGTGCTCGTGGAGTCCCTATTCGGGTGCCATTTGAAGAACCGTTTATACCCACTTACTGGGTCTCGGCGGCGGGGGAACCGCCCAAGTCTTCCATACCCTCCTTATATAGAAAAAGGAGACACAGGAGCCTTCGTCTGCAGGAGGAACCAAGTTTTATTCGAATAGCCCGGGCTATGTAACAGAGTCCCAAGCTCGTCGGAGACAAGACAGAGGAGGCTGCTGCTTCACTCTGCTACTTACAGGCATTATATACACATTTGCCACCTTAAGAAACCAGTTTGGGTGGGGGCCTGGCGCCCCCAAATCAAAATGCAGTTACACCATTCTTTGTTCAGGCAGGACGGGGGCTGCAACAGATGGTACAAAAGATTACGAACAGGTCTTTCAAAACAGGATATGTACATGAGAGAACAGACAGATCTTGAACAACAGGATATGTGAAAAAACAAGTTCTGGGACGGTGGCATGACCAAGTCTTGTGAAACAGGATGGATGTGTGCAGGAGTTCAGTCAGAGGGTGGTGAGGCCAATTCTTTGTTCCCTTTTTCGAAATTGGCTCAACCAGAAGGAGCAGGAAGGGCAGGGTGGTCGTGACAGTTAGAATTTCATCAGACATCAGCAGAAATGACCAGGAGGGTCGTGCAGAGGTGTTTGACACAAAATGGCAATGCAAAAATAATGGAGTCCTGATACAAAATGAATGCCGACAAGAAGGACACTTTTCCTCAGGCTCTAAAGTGTAAAAGTGTGGTGTATGGTAAGAACTAGGTGAATTAAAACAGGGGACGGTGGTCAGGGCCACTACTTTAATAATCCTGCCTCCTACCCTGATTAAAAAAGGTGATGGCAACTCTCTACAATAATGTTGTAGATAGTTGCTCTTATGTGGTCAACATGTTTCTTGCCTTTTAGTCCCACAAAATTGAATCAGGTGGCAATTCTTCAGGACCGAAAAAACAATAAAGTTCATTTGAAATCTACACTGATGACTGGTGGTATGGTGCAATGACCTAGGTATTACCAGTTCATGTGCACCGTCAGTGTAAGGTGTCCGTCGGTGCTGTAACCAATCTGAAAATCAAACAAAAAAATGTAGAAACACGTTGTCACATGTCAACAGGTTAATTGCGAGTATTGTCAATGCCAAATACGTTGAACATGTTAAAAGGAATTGGTTTGTTAAAAACTGCAGCCATGCACGATCATATTAGCTCCAGGGTAGGTGGCTGATTATGCATGTGCCTAGATTATAATAAAATGTGATGTCAGCGGAAATCAATCAATCCTATGTGATATCCAAACAACTCAGCAGCATAAAGTAGTGAATGGTGCTCACCTGGAGCACATAGTGTTAGCACTCACCTAAATTGTATTAGTGACTGGCCTCGTCGGTCAGCGGCAACGAATGAGCACGTTTAATCAATGCGTGGTTTCCTGAGTGGACAATGTGGGAGTAAATTTTTCGGGTTAAAATAGTGGTTGCCATGCTTTTGGTTGTGAAAAAAAATAGTGGTTGCCATGCCACGGGGGACTTAGGAGGACCCAGCGTTTGACCGGTTGCATATGCGGTGAATCACCCCACTTACTTGGAGTGTAAGTTAGTTGCCGCTTTGATCGAGGAGCAAGTGATCAAGGAGGGCGAGCGACACGGGCCAGACGGGGCGCGATCCGTGCTGGAAATGACGTGCCGCCCAGCTCAGTAATGCCGCAACGCCACCAGCATACAGATCAGTTTAAGCTCAGTCACAAAAGGCGGCAATGCAAAACACTTGTAATCCCCAATGTTTATTTACCGGAGTGGGCGTAATGGCCGCTAGTATGCCCATTACAAAATGTTGGGGAGTCTTACCTTGGTCGTGGTTTGAGAAGAGGTGGAGTCCATACTTACAAAAGCTCGTACCCACTCAGCGGAGGACCTAACCAGTGTTACCTATTCCGGAAGGTAGCTGCAAGCCCGGCTCATGCTGCAGTTAAACTGAGCGGATTGGGGCACGTAGAAGAAGTCAGCGTGGGAGCGGGAGCTACAGATTTCAGTACCACGGTTCTCAGTGGAGCAATTTGGTGGCCATGTTGGAAGTAGTCTGAGCCCACTGAGATATAGGGGTCATCTTGGAAAGGTGATGGTTGTTAGTAAAAACTCAGCAGACCCGGGACCGACTTTGGCTAATGACCCAAAGGGGTCACAAGTGTTGGTCCCCAACAGAAATCGTTACAAGGCATATAATAACAACACTGCTGTAGTTTCTTCAGATGATGGAAGGCGCAATCATTCAAATATAAGCGAGAAATCTTCTTTAGTCCAAAAGAACTATTGTTACTTACCTGTAAACAGGTGGTTCTCCAGTATTGGTGTCTTTCATAGATTCACATGCTTGAATATTCCCCGTCGTCGAAGTGGGAGTCCCACGGTATATAAAAAATAGCAATAATGCTAATATAACATAAATGATAATATCATATAATAATAAAATAGAGATAATACACTGTAAAAACCTCTACAATGGTAACTTCCATAGGAAGACAGTATAAGAGAAAAAACTCATTTGTAACATATCAGTGTCATTATGTTGGTCCAAACTGCAGCCAATCAGGCTCACGCACCCTCTAGAACCTTCTCCTCAGAAGCTCAAGCCCTCAGATTTTCGTAGCACTAGTAACAATAGCGTATGAGGAGAAGAGAGCCTCTGAGGGGAGGAAGGGTGGGTCGCATGTGAATCTATGAAAGACACCAATACTGGAGAACCACCTGTTTACAGGTAAGTAACAATAGTTCTTCTCCAGTATTAGGGGTGTCTTTCATAGATTCACATGCTTGAATAGAATAGATAGCAGTAACTCCTTAGCACTGGGATTGCAAGCATCTTCACAAGAAGTAAACACATAGCTTAAAAGCATATAGCAATCACAGAAGAGAAAGGAGGAGGGAACAGAGGCTCACCTTATTTAAAGAGATGGCGAAGCACTGCTTGCCCCACTGCGGTATCCGCCTCGTTGATGGAATCCAAACAGTAATGTCTGGTAAAGGTGTGCCTATTCGACCACGTTGCCGCCCGGCAAATCTGGTGCAGAGGCACTCCGGCAAACAAGGCGGTGGAGGACGCCATCGCTCTCGTCGAATGTGCCTTCACAGGACCCTGTAAAGGCTTGCCAGCTTGTTGGTGACAGTAGGATATGGCTGCTGAGAGCCATCTTGCAAGTGTCTGTTTTGTCACTGAATGTCCCCTTCGCATTCTTCCATATGCTACAAAAAGCTGATCTGATTTGCGGAAGGGGGCAGTTCTTGAAATGTAAAACTTTAGACAACGGCTGATGTCTAAGGAATGAAGGCGTTGTTCTGCCGGAGACTGTGGATTCGGAAAGAAAGTCTTCAAGAAGACAGGTTCGTTCAGATGGAAATCTGTAGGCACTTTTGGCAAAAAAGAGGGATTGGTCCGAAGAGACACCCCATCTGGCTTGAATTGCAAATAAGGAGGCTTGATTGTGAAAGCATGAAGATCGCTGACACGGCGAGAAGACGTTAGGGCCAAAAGCAAAACGACCTTCCAGGTAAGAAACTTGTTGTCTGCTCTGTGGATTGGCTGAAAAGGAGGCTTCATGAGCTGTGACAATACCACGTTGAGCTGCCATGCCGGAGGCGGGCGTCTGATAGGAGGAAACTTCCTGAAGAGACCTTTAAAGAATTGTCTGATAATTCTGGATGAGCAGAGAGAGGTTGAGCCATCATGCCTGAAACGTGAAATAGCTGCCAGAAAGACCCTCAAGGTGGCATGAGAGAGGCCAGACTGAGCAAGGCTTAGAAAGAAGGGCAACAGCTGTTCTGGGGCAGAAGTGAGTGGGTGGACATTTGCTTCTGCGCACCAATGGCAAAACCGTTTCCACTTTAGTTTGTACGTTTGAACCGTTGAGGAAGCTCTAGCAGAAGCCAGAATCTCTCTGCATTCCTGGGGCATCTCTAAATTCGCGAATTCGAGGAATTCAGGTTCCATGCCCATAACTGAAGAGTGGTCGGGTCTGGATGGCAGACTTGGCCCTCGTCCATGGACAGAAGATCTGGACGTGGATGCAGACGAATGGGCGTGCATTGGGACAACAGAAGAAGTTCTGAGAACCAAGCCTGTCTGGGCCAACGAGGTGCGATCAGTATCAAGTGGCAGGGTTGCCTGCGCATCTTCCACAACGTCCTCGGCACCAATGGTATGGGAGGAAACGCATAGGCGAACAGGCCGCTCCAGTCCATGAGAAGGGCGTTGCCGCTGGACCCCGGATGAGGATGCCAGCTCGCAAAGGCGGGGCACTTCCGATTCAGTGGAGTGGCAAAAAGGTCCATCAGGGGACGACCCCAACGGCGGAACACCATGTCCAGAGTTTGTTGATGAAGCTCCCACTCGTGGGTAGACGATGTGGACCTGCTCAACGAATCCGCTAGGATGTTTGAAACCCCCGGCAGATGGACCGCCGTCAGGGAGATTCGATGATGAAGAGCCCAGTTCCAGATCTTCTGAGCTAGCCGAGACAAGGGCTGAGATCTTGTGCCGCCCTGTTTGTTCATGTAGTGCATGCTGGTTGTGTTGTCCGTTTGAACCAGCACGGACTCTCCTTGCACTACTGGCAGAAAAGATCTGAGAGCAAGGAAGATCGCCAGCAGCTCCAATCTGTTGATATGCCATGTTCGTTGTGACGGTGTCCACTTCCCTTTGATTGAAAGGTCTAGGAGATGAGCTCCCCAACCCTCCATGGATGCATCTGTGGTCAGCGTCAGATCCGGAGGAAGGGCCAGAAAGGAAACTCCTTCGTTTAGGTTGGATGGTTCTCTCCACCAAAGGAGACTGTCTTTCATGCGAGACGAGACTCTCACTAGATCGTTGAAGGATCCTGATACTTGGCGCCATTGCAGGTCTAGTTCCTCCTGAATAGGGCGAGTGCGGAGCCTGCAGTTCGGAAGCAGAGCGATGCAGGACGACGCCATCCCCAGAAAGGACTTCAACATGCGCACAGAAACTGACTGTTTTGAACGGATGAGGGTGACCAGACGTACTATTTTCACCTGTCGTTCTTGGGAAACGAAGGCTTTTGATAATTCCGTGTCGAGAATGGCACCCAGGAAGTTCCTTCTTTGTGATGGTGTTAAGTGTGACTTGTCCACGTTGATGGTCAACCCCAGTGACTCGAAAGTCCGCAGGCAGAGACTTGTGTCGTGAGCCAGCTGAAGAGGAGACGGAGATTTCAGAAGGCAATCGTCCAGATAAGGAAAAATCTGCACTCCTTGAAGACGTAGATAAGCCATGACTGGGGCCAGGACCTTCGTGAAAACACGAGGTGCCGAACGCAGGCCGAAAGGCAGCACCTTGAATTGGTAATGGACAGTGCCCACCTTGAACCTCAGAAATTGGCGATGTTGTTGCAGAATCGGCACATGAAAATAGGCGTCTTGCAGATCTATCGTGGACAGGAAATCTCCGCTGCAGAGAAGCCGCAAGACTTCTGACAATGTGAGCATGCGGAAAGACTGCTGTTTCAGAAAGAAATTGAGCGCCCTCAAATCCAGTATAGGCCGCCACTCTCCCGTCTTCTTGGCAATGAGGAAAAAACGTGAGTAGAAACCTGTCCCTTGTTGTGATATAGGAACCACTTCGACTGCACCTTTTAGAATGAGAAGACGAACTTGATGTTGCAATTCTAGAAAATGGGGAGGTGGCGGGCCTGATGGCGGAGAATGAGGAGGAATCTCTGTGAACTCCAAGGCATGACCCTTGCGAACAATGTCCAATACCCATTGGTCCGATGTTATCAGAGACCATTGGGAATAAAACTGCGAGATTCTCCCTCCAACTCCTTGCGTGACATGAGAGTCACTGGCGTTTGTTGTTGGCACCCCTATAAGTAGGTTTTCCTTTATAGGGTCGTGACTGATTTTGGCGATTAGACTGTTGAGAGGAGTAACGTTGATTGCCTTGGTTGAATTGGCGGTACTGAGTGTGTCCTCCTCGAAAATTCGTGGAAGATGAACCTCTTCCACGGGCGCCACGAAAGGGCTGCTTCTTAAATTGTAAGGAGACTAGCGATTTTGCTGTATCGGTGTCCTTTTTAATTGACTCAAGCGCCTCGTCAATGTGAGCGCCAAAAAGAGATTCACCGTCATAGGGCATGTCGAGTATCTTCGACTGGACTTCTTGCCGGAAAGAAGTGGATTTAAGCCAGCCCTGGCGGCGGAGAGCCGCAGCACTGGCGAGGATGCGAAATCCCGTACTCGCCACATCAATCGCGCAGTCAATCATTTCCTCTGACGCCCTCATGCCATCCTGGAGAACTTGCTGGGCTTCCGCTCTGGACGCTTCTGGAATTAGAGAAACGAATGCGGAAATGTCCGACCACATTTGCCTGTCGAAGCGACCTAGAATGGCCAACGCATTTGCAGCGCGTACCGATGTAGAGGACATGGTGGAAAATTTCTTCCCAATGGCGTCCAAACGTCGACCCTCTCTATCAGGTGGAGTAGTGAGAGGAGTCGCCGGATTACGGGATCGTCGCTGTGCCGCCTGTGTGACAACCGAGTCCGGTTTGGGATGCGACAGCAAACAAGCAGGTGAACCCGCAGGAGCCTTGTACTTCTTTTCCAGGCGAGGGACTTGTGCCGGCAAGGAGTTAGGAGAATGCATAATTCTTATCCCTTCTTTCCATACAAATTCTATGATTGGTATGGTGTGAATTTGTTTGTATGGTTTGTTTTTGAAATCGTAGAGAAAGCAATCTTCTTGCCGTTGTTCTCTCGGCAATTTAAAACGGTCTGCCGCTTTATTCATTAGCACATGGAAGCTTGCTGTATCAATGGTAGGCGCATCACCCGCCTCTGGCTGTTGCGGAGAAGGTGTCTGTATCCGATAGTCGTCGTAATCCGCCATATCTGGATCCTGATCATCGTCAGTATCCTGGTGTAATTCCCCTTCTTCACTGTCCGACTCATCCACCCCGTGCGCACCAGGTTGCGGAAGAAGAGGGGGGTGAGGGCGGGGAAGCTCTGTCAAAACAGGCTGCTCCAAAGACTGTGGATGGGTGGCAGGGCCGGAGTCCTCCGCCGGAGCGTGGCTTGGAGTACCCTGAGGGGTAGGCGGAAACCTTCTGTTGTAGTCATCCAGCATATGCTGGAGGTTTGAAAACAAAGAAACTGGAAAAGATGCCATAGGCAACTGGACAATTTGGTCATCCGGTTGGACCACTTCCTCCACGTCCTCCTGGTCAGAACTGGAGTCTTGACATTTTATAATCAATTCTGATGGACTGTGAGCTTCATCGTCATCATGTTCCCCCATAGATCCAGTCTCGTGATCAGTTGCCATCAAAGGCGAGGGTAATTGAAGATCAGGAGGCGGCAGCTGCATAGAAGAATCCCTGCCAGAGGTCAAGGAAGGCAGTGGTACCAGAGGCATGGTGGCAAAAGAACCCGATCCTGACGAGGATCCTGAACATGCCGCTGAAGAAATCGCCATCGTCGACGAGATAGGGCCCACTGAGGGATTCGTCGTCGACGGTATCGTCGTCGACGGAACGTGCGTCGACGGAGCCGTCTTTGCTGGAATCTGAGGAGACGGAAGCCTCGTCGACGGTGTCTTCGTCGACGGTATCTTCGTCGACGATACTTTCGTCGACGGTATCGTCGTCGACGGTACCTTCGTCGACGGTACCGTCGTCGACGGAACCGGCGTCGCCTTTTTCGACGACGACGCCGTCGTCATGGAGCTGGTCGACGGAGCACTCGACGTCGACGGGGCTCTCGTCGTCGGAACCATCGTTGCCTTCTTCGCCGACGATGCCGACGTCGACGAGGTGGTCGACGGAGAGGCCGACGTCGACGGGACCTTCGTCGACGATGAATTCTTCGACGTCGAAGAGGTTTTCTTCGTCGACGGCAACTTCGTCGCCGACGAGACAATAGGGATCGTCGACGGGATCGTAGTTCTCGTCGACGTCGAGGATGTCGACATCACCGTCGTCGACGACGAGGAAGCAGACGTCGTCGTCACAGAGGTCGTCGACGAAGACAGCAAAGCCAATCTTGTGGACGGAACGGTCGTCGACGAGCCCGTCGACGACCTGGGTGTCAGGACTGTCAGAATACTGATAGAGCCTGGGCAAGACGCCTGAGAGCTAGGTCTCGTGGGCGTTGACACTGAAGGCATAGAATGTGAAGATTGTGCCACAGGCAAGGCCAGCTTTTTCTTTTTCTGAAGAAAAGGCGAAGGCAAGTCTTGAACACTCCCACGCTTGGAAGGAACAGTGGAACAGCCTGACTGAAGACTTACTGCGTCTGACAGAACATCTTCTTTATCTTGGAGGCGCTTCAACCATATAAGAAGGCGACCTTCCCTGTCTCTGAGAGTCTTAGAAGGAAGAGCTCTACAGATTTTACATTCATCCACCTTGTGGTCAGGGTACAGGCAGTAAATACACTTTTGGTGGGGGTCCTTCTCAAACAAACGTAGTTTCCCACATGAAGAGCAAGCTCTAAACAAGGACTTCTTACTTGACATTCTTGGAAAAATAAGTTGAAGAGACAAACTTTGAAGAAAACTGAGCAGAGCTCAGGGAGACTCCCTTCACACGACGTGCGGTAGAAAATCTGAGGGCTTGAGCTTCTGAGGAGAAGGTTCTAGAGGGTGCGTGAGCCTGATTGGCTGCAGTTTGGACCAACATAATGACACTGATATGTTACAAATGAGTTTTTTCTCTTATACTGTCTTCCTATGGAAGTTACCATTGTAGAGGTTTTTACAGTGTATTATCTCTATTTTATTATTATATGATATTATCATTTATGTTATATTAGCATTATTGCTATTTTTTATATACCGTGGGACTCCCACTTCGACGACGGGGAATATTCAAGCATGTGAATCTATGAAAGACACCCCTAATACTGGAGAATGTTACGTTCTTTATTGTGGCAATTATGCCAAACAAGTTGCTCAGCCAACGTATTTCGTTCCTAGGTGGAACTTTGTCAGGGCAATTCAAATTTAAAGAAGGGTGTCCCAAGTGTGTGTAAGCCAGCAAAAGTAATTATGCAGTCAACCAAACGAGTAACGGATCCCGGGGAAAGGGAGCGTCGTCCCAAGGTATCCCACAAATGATGAGGATAAAATGTTCACCAAGTTATTCCAACCCGAGTGAAAGATGTTTGGTCACACACAGTAGTGTGCCCCTGGCACAAGGATAATCTCAGGGCTCAAAATATGTAGATCCAGGCAATAAGGATAGAGACGTACAAAGGGCACTTCAATTCAGCAACCACTTAGCACGATGTACACTCAAATTTCGGCAGCAGCACCCGGCATAATAACAAGGAGAAGACGAACGGCAGGCAACCTGAATGCCCCCTATTTAAAGTCCAAGCTGGACTTTAAATAGGGGGCATTCAGGTTGCCTGCCGTTCGTCTTCTCCTTGTTATTATGCCGGGAGGACTTTAAATAGGGGGCGTTCAGGTTGCCTGCCGTGGTTATTTCTAGCCCTTTCCATGGCCACAGAAATAGACTGTTGTGGGTAATCTCTTTTACGTAGGTCTGATCCTAATTTAGCTGCCTCCACTTTATAGTCCTCTACCGTGGTACAATTCCTCCTGATGCAAAGGAATTGGCCAAATGGTAGATTGTTTTTTAGGGCCCAGGGATGATGGCTGCCAAAGAGTAGGAGACTATTTCAGTCAGTCGATTTCTTGTGTAATGTTGTAGTTCTAGTACCTGAAGATAAATTAATATTCAGGTCTATGAAGGGGACGGTGGATTCAGAGATGTTGTGGGTAAATTTCAGGTAAGGGTTCAAGGTGTTAATCCAGTGGCAGAATTTATCGCAACTGCCCCTGTCACCTTTCCCAAAGACCAAAATGTCGTCAATGTACCTCTTCCATATGATCAGGTTGTTAATGTAGGGGTTAGTATGTACCTGGATTTGAAAGCTGCCACATACAGGCAGGCCACACTTGGAGTGAATGTGCTACCCATAGAAGTGCCTTGGGTCTGGTGGTAGAGCTTCTGGTTGTATTCAAAGAAATTCTCAGTCAGGGCCAGGGTAGCACATTCCATCACAAATGGTATTGGCGTTGTTGATGTCTTGTTAGATGTACTTAATACATCTTCAAATACCTCTAGGGTTGCACGCTGGGGTATGTAGGTGTAAAGCGCTTCCACATCTAGGGTGATTAGGAAGTCAATTTCATTTTAGCTGGGACAGTCATTGATGAGCTGTAGTACCAACATGGTGTCAAGCAGGAAGGCTGGTGTTTGTTTCACTAATGGCTGTAGGAAATGATCACAGAACTTGGATAATGGTTCCAACAGTGACCCTATCCCGGAGACAATTGGTCTCCTGGGCACCCAGCTGATACCTTTGTGTACCTTGGGCAGGATGTAAAAGTATGGTGTTTTAGGGTTTTTTGTTACTAGAAACTCAGACTCATTCTTAGAAATCCACCCTTCTGTTTCTGCAGTATAAGTCATGGTTGAGATTAAAGTGGAGAGTCTTTTGGTAGGATTCTCACTAATGGGTGTGTAGTATTTGCCGTTGTTGAGTTGAAGTAGGCAATCAGTGTCATAGTCACAAGTGGCCATTATTACAATTGTTCCCCCTTTGTCTGCCTGTTTTATAGTTTTTGAAAAGTCATCAGCTAAGGATTTTACAGCTGATCGTTCTGCATTGGCAAGGTTATTGAACGGGACAGTAGGGGTGATGCCTTTAAGTCCCTTGAGCACAGCCTGCTCAAAAGTTAGGACCTCACTAGGTACCATGCTACTATTTGATGTAAAAGTAGATGGGTTACGTAGTCCTGTGTCGTTATTCTCAGGTGTAGGTCTGTCATGGAAGAAGGCGTTTAGTCTGACTGCGAAAAAGATTTTAAATTTCACAATGATCTCTGAATTTTCTTTCCGTAGGACATCATATTCAATCTCTTTTAAATTTCTGTGTGAGAGATTTATTATCAATTTATTTTGCCCTTCGTCATGCTCCGGGTGTCCACTTTTGTCGCTGGCTGTTCTTGCCAGTTCACCTATTTGTTGGTGCCTCTTCGCAGGCCTCTTCCTCTGCCTCAGCCTCTTCCTAAAAAAGGCTGGTCATCACCAGGGAAAAAGGACTGAGGTCCCTGCCGGTATCCTTGAGGACCTGTGGGGAAACCGGGGTAATTCCAAATGGGTGGACCCTGATAAGGTGGCATAGGCTATCCATAGTAGTGAGGGCGTGTTTGTCTCATTGAGTTCCTGCCCCAGCTACCTGTACTAGAGTCACTGTTAGACGGGAGGAGCCCCTCCTCTCTTCGGTTCATTTTCGAGGAATAGCTAGTTTTGTTAGAGGTAAAGTCCACCTTGAGATAAGGGTAGACTTTTTCCTTGTCAAACCGATTGATATTCTTCTGTAGTTTGCTGATTTTATGTTTCATCAAAAACTCTCTGCTCTCACTAATTTCATGGTTTATTTCAGTCAGCTTGCAATTAAATGCGGTGTTTTGGATAGCGGATTTGAAAGTACCCTCAGCATTTGTGTACGGGCCAAGAGGGCATCAGCGATTCTTTTTGCTGTATTTATGATCAAGATGAGGAGATCCCTGGTACACTTCCAGGATACCAGCGACCATTCTTTCTTGAACACAGGACCATCCAAGAAAAGGCGAGGGAAGTTGTTTACAATTAGGCTATTAGGGGCAATGTAAGCCCTAAGATACTCCGTCATGAGTGCCCCATGCAGGGTAGTCTTGAGCCATTCTTTTTTAAGTGCGCTCAAGAGAGCCCAATCTTCCGATTGGCTGCCTGTTGCTGAGCTGCCTTCAGCACTCAGGATTGAAAATGTTTGGAGGATTTCTGCTGCTACATCCTCACCGAAACTCAGACCCTGAGTTTCCTCCATTATGGGGGAATTGTGGATCTTCTGGTCAGGTCACGCAGTTCGTGTGCCTGGTATCCTGAAGTCTCATGGTCAAGGAAACCGTGCTGATAAGGTTAACAAAAAGGAGACGGGAGTGCTATTTTTAACACATGTCCAGCAAACGCGACTGAATGTTGAGAGCAAAAGAAAGTAGTATGCAGTTCCTACAGAGTTGATGAAGTGACTAAAACGTGAAAAACTACAGAGGGATTTGTCCAAAAAGGAGATGGGGAATTCCTGCTTTCGGATAGAGTGCCCTCACACACCCAATCCGTTGGGTGTCATGCTTCATCATTGGGCATGCTCCTCATCGGGTCGGCGGTGCAATACCCGACTGGCACCCTCAGTGGGGGCTCTTTGGCAGGGATCTTTTATCCTTGCCGTATGGTGAGTGCATGTGAGGGGCCCTGAAGTGTAGAAGTGTGGTGTATGGTATGAACTAGGTGAAGTAAAACAAGGGGACAGTGGTCAGGGCCACTACTTTAATAATCCTGCCTCCTACCCTGATTAAAAAAGGTGATGGCGACTCTCTACAACAATGTTGTAGGTAGTTGCTCTTATGTGGTCAACATGTTTCTTGCCTTTTAGTCCCAAAAAATTGAATCAAGCAGCAATTCTTCAAGGCTGAAAAAACAATAAAGTTAATTTCAAATCTACACTGATGACTGGTGGTATGGTGCAATGACCTTTCCATAAGAACATGAAAACCTCCGATATCCACTGGAGGTGAGTCAACAGGAGCCGGAGTCGAATGAGACAGTGTTTGTATATGATAGTCATCCCGTTCAGTAAAGAGTGATCTATCATTCAATTCTCCTTCTTCTCTGTCATCATCCGTGGTGTGAGCTTCCTGATGGTGCGACATAGAAGGTACCGGATAAACTGGTCTGGGCGACCTCAACACTATGGAAGATTGAGGAACGGGTGTTGGTGAAACAGAAGAAGCCGATTCAGATGGAGGAAAACGGCGGTAATAATCATCTAACATGTACTGCAGATTGTTGAGACGTGATAGAGGCAATTGTGCTGTAGGGTTCGGCTCTGGGGCGGAAGGATCAGGGTAGTAGTCCTCTTCTTGATCCACATCTTGATACTTAATGAACAGTTCTGAAGGGCTCCTTGCAGTACGAAATCTGTCATCCTCTTCCGATTCATCCTCATCTGCCCCATAATCCAGTAATTGCTTTGGCAACGCAAGAGGAACGCTACTGGGGGATGTGTGAACTGGAGAGAGAACCTCCAAAAAAGATCCGCGCCTTTGAAGCAAGGAAGATGCTGCCATTGACGGTGGCAATGGCGTACACAGCACCTTAGATGTCTTTGAGGATGCTGTGACAGTAGATGACGACCAAACTTGGAAGATAAGTGCAGGGAGATACTAGCATCGACGAAGCAGCCGTTGACAAAGTAGCCATCGACGAGGTGGGCATAGACGAGGCAACCGTTGGCGAGGCAACTGTCGACGATGGATCCGTCGACGAGGTGGCCGTCAATGAGGCAATCATTGACGATGCAATCGCCCTTGACGAGGTCTTCTTGCTCTTCGACGACGGAGGGACGTCGACGGTAGACTTCAATCTCTTCCTCAACGAGAAGGCAGTGACTGACGTGTTTGGTCTTACTGAGACGGACACCAGCGTCGAAGGCGAAGAAGCTGACGACAGTATCATCTGAGTTTTCGGAGACAAGAAGGTTGCATTAGACGTCGTCGTCGCGGCTATGGCAGGCTTCATCGACGAAGACGTCGTCGTCGAGCGACCCCGTTTTTTAGATAAATCTCTGTCAGAAACAGGTTTAGAAACCTGAGATTTTACAGTCTTTCTTGGGGGTGTAAAGGGCAGAGTTTTACCCTTAGTAGGTGGAGGAGCCTTTTTGGAAGTGGAAGGAAACTCAGCACTCTTAGAGGTGGGCTGTTTTTTCATCACCTTAGCCCCAGGAGACTTTAATTCCGTATCGCTAGTCCTCTTCCTAGAGGCAGCAGTCCTGACAGAGGAAACACTTCCCGTCTCAGATAAAGAGTTGTCTTGATCCTAAATCTTCTGTAGCCACAGAAGTAGGTGTCCCTCGCTGTCCCTCAGAGTTTTTTGAGGTAAAGTTTTACAAATTTTGCAGTCTCTCACCTGGTGGTCTGGATACAAGCAATACATGCATTTCTTGTGGGGGTCTTCAGAAAACAGCCGGAGCTTCCCACAAGACTCACAAGGTCTAAAGAGAGATTTCTTAGAAGAAGACATCATGAATGAAGGAAATTCTGACGAAACCTGAGAAGTACTGAGCAGAGCTCAGGGAGACTCCCTTCACACGACGTGCAGTAGAAAATCTGAGAGCCTGAGCCTCTGGGGAGAACAATCTGGAGGGTGCTGTCGCCTGATTGACTGTAGTTTGGACTATATATAATGACTTGGATGAGTCATGTAAGTGGACGATTTTTTCCTATTAACTTCTAGCTATTTTACTTCCTGGTTCTAATCTACCTATGATATGGCTATGATATGCATATTTATTGCTGTTTTTATGTACCGTGGGACTCCCACTCCAACGACGGGGAATGATTCAAGCATGTGAATCTATGAAAGATACCCCAATACTGGAGAATGTCTTATTTCTTTGACATATTTTTGCAAGTGGTCCACTTCTATGGAACTGAACCAACCTGCTCGTCGACCAATTAATGGTGACTCTCTACTTGATCTTTCTAAATCCATTTTTGTCAAAGCAAAATTTGCGCCTGCGAGTAAATACCATCATTTACAATACTGAGTCCCTCTTTTCAGCAAGGTTAGACCACATAAAAATAAATACTGGAACTATGTACCTTGTCTGAATCAATTTTAAGCCCAAACAATTATTACATGATCAAGAATTTTTATTTGCATGATCACATTTTTTTTTCCACAATTCATCTTCATTATTTTTTAGGCTATTTTACATTTCATATCATATACATGAATAGCATACACTTCAATTAGTGTTGTCGGATATATTTAGTAATCCCACATCACATGTTGGTCTCATACCAAAATTCAAATTATAGATGTGCAAAACAAGGAATTCAAAATAAATCAACAGTACTTGTAATTAAACAGTTTCCATCACTAAACATAAGGAGTAATATATTTTCTGTTGTCGACGTGTTTCAAACCCCCGTGGTTTGGGGTCGTCCTCGGAACCTAGAACTGGGAAGGGCTGTGAATAGCTTAAAAATGTAACAAAACTATTAACCTCTCATTAATCTTGTGGTATATTTGATAGAAATTAGTCCCTTCTCATTTGTTTTTACCTTATTTTTATATTGTGTCCAGTTGTTCAGTTTTTTTACCATTTATTAACCTTTTTTAAAAAAAAGGAGAGAACAGTACCATTTGATGAGATTCTGGTATAAAGGGTGGTTGGGGTTTAAACTGCAGTTACTGTCCATTATTTGGGAAATCGAGAAATGACTTACTTAATCTATGGTGCATTGACTGAACGTTAGCATTGGTCTTCAGCTTGTGGCTTTTGGTATTGGTATTTTCGTTGCCATCTTAGCTATAAAGACGTAAAATGCAAGAAAAAGAAATGCCATTTTAATCCTAAATACTCATGCGCTTCGTGGCTTAAGATCTCAGTTATTGGCTGTTTGTTTTGAAGGATTAATGTGAACGTAATAGCATTGTTTCATTTTCTTATTTATTCACACACACCCCTTCCCAGTACTTTGTCCTGAGATGATCCCAAACCCATGGGGTTCGAAATGTGTCGACAACTGAAAATATATGTTACTCCTTATGGTTAGTGCTGAGAACTGGGGATTTCTAATGTATTACAAGTACTGTTGAATTGTTTTGAATTCTTTGTTTTGCACATATATAATCTGATTTTTGGTACAAGATCAATATGTGCTGTGGGATTAATAAGCATATCCGACACTAATTGAAGTGTATGCTATTCGTGTATATGACATATGTAACATATCCTTAAAAATGATGATGAATTGTGAAAAACAATGTCCTCCTGGTAATTAACATTCTTGATCATGTAATATGTTTTTGTGCTGGAAATTGTTTCAGACAAGGTACATAGTTTCAGTGTTTAACTTTCTAAAAAGGGCACTTTCAGAGTTGTGACTTAAAATCTGACTTTACCTTTCAAGAGGGATTTAAATTAACAATCTTTAGACATCAAACTCGATCTGTCCACCCGCACCCAATTGAAAGTAATTACTTTTTAAATGTAATAACAAAACCCAATGTGTCATCCTATGAGAGAGGTAGGTCCTGCAGTAGTGAAAAAAGAATGTAAGAGTTTTTCAATACCAGGACATGTAAAACTTTAAAGTACATGTCCGTCTTTTTCAATACACTGCACACTATCCTCTGGGCTGTTCAAGACCTAAACTAGGGGTGACTTGTATGCAGGGCCACTGGAATTTAGTGGTAGGGGAGAGCCAAATTATGCAGTAAGGTTAAATAAATCATATGGCAAGAAAATGCAAATGATGTGGTATAATGCAGCACATGTTGTGATAGTTCAACACATAAATGTGAAGTGTACCCCAAGGACCAATTTCCACAGTGTTAGTCAATTTCATCCAAAATGAATCCAAGGTAACCTTGCCCTGGATACATGGGGCTCTATGAGGAATATGGACATACCAGCGATTGGAATACTGCATGGCCAAAGATGTTCATATATTCTATGATCCTTCACCAAGGGTCAGAGGGGTTCGGAGCCCTAGGGTCGAAGCTTGAGGATGTCAAATACTTTGATAATTTACCAGAAGGTTGATTCACTCTTCCGTTCGTGGACATTAATTCTCCTTACCTGCCATTACATCACCGTAAGCAACACCGCGAATGGGTGCTGGTGCAATGTGATCACTTACTTAAAGAGACTAAGAAATCGTTAAGGGTTGCTCATCTTGGGAGACGGTGAACTTCGGTGAACACCACTCCGCATACACTTGAGTCGCAGTACCGAGATAGGCATGGACCTGTCTCATGATTTAATTTGTCTGAGTTTCCATCGTACCCTGACCCTTGTCCGATTCCATGCTCCTACCATAATTGGAGGAGCCAACCCATTGTTTTTGTCTGGAATCCTGCGGCTGACACTAGTTTTTATCTTGTCCTGAGGAAGACCCTACTTGATGATTCTAAAAATCACACAGACACCAGGTTGGAAATGTCAGCGTAGAGTTCTCTTATGTCCTGAATCTCTCTAACCGTACATTTATTAACTTTGCTGGTTATTGTTGAAATTGAAAAGAGGACAGAGATCTTTTGTATATTATTGTTTGTGCTGTTTATGAATTTGATATTACTGTGGTTTATTTTACTATTTGTCACTTCAGTCACTATTTATTGGATGTGTATATGTTTAGGTTGTCTGTCAGGCCTTTTGAACCATGGAATAATTTAATATATAAAATAAAATTTAAAAAACAGATTCATATTTGACTTTACAGGTAAAGAGGGTGGTTTATTGATTGTGAACTCATCTTGTTTTGCATCTCAGACTAATTTAGTTATTATCTGTATTCTTTTCAAAAGCATTTTGGTTATAAAAGAAATTATTTGGTTTTACCCAACGGACCCACTTGTAATTTATAGCACTATTACCCAGGTTCCGAGGGAAACAGAGTCACCCCATTGCCTTTATTTCTGCAGGCCCACTAGTAGCATATTTTGTACAAGCCCCGGGTACACGGGTGCCAATTTACTAGGGACTTACAAGTAAATTAAATGTGCCAATTAGGTATAAGCCAATTCTACCATGTGTATGTGAAAAAGCACAAGTACTAGCGAACTGGTTAGCAGTGGTAAAGTGCACAGATTCCTAAATTCAACAAAAAAAGATCACCAAAAATAGGAGGGGTGAAAGCAAACTGTTTTGGGAAGGACACCTAAAGGCTGACAGGTCTAACAGTTATACTTTTACATGTCCTACTTTTAAATACAATCCACCCGGCCTCATGGGCAATAAGACTTACCTTAGGGGTGGATTTACAATTATTTAGAGGGAAGATTTAGGCTTGGCAAAAGGGTGTATTTTGACAGCTTGAATTAGCAATTGAAAGCTGCACAGCCAAGATACAATGGTAGGTCTGGAGACATAATTTGCGCTCCCACTGCAGTGGATGGCACAATGAGTGAAGCAGTCCACAGGTAGCATGTAATTTATGGCCTGTGTACACTTGGCACCATATACTACAGATGCACAGGCAAATTAAATAAAACAATCAAGAGTATACCAATTTTACCATGTTGAAAGGAGGAGCAAAAACTCTTTACCACAGGGTAGCAGGGGAAAGGTTCACATACATACATTTAACCAACACAAATGGGAGTCAGCAAAATGGCAATACAAACCTGGGTAATGCTGCAGAGAGGGAACCTTTTTACAAAAGCTAGGCCAGACTAAACATGTATTGGCTTCCATGCTCGGGATATAACGTGAACAATTTGCCTCTTGTGCAGTTTGTTCTATGCCCCTCTGAACCTATCTATGCCGCTCTGTCACCATCCTCCTGAACCAATGAACTGGTCGCTGGGGATTCCTTCTTCTCATCTTCAAGGTTCCTGACCTTTGTTTACTCAGAGTTGCATCCCAGTCTGCAGATAGTACTATCATGACTAACAAAGTGATGTGCCCCATTCTGCAGCGTAAGCCAGACTTCTTTACTCCACCTAGGAAAATCAATTCCCCACAATGACAGCAACCAACAGAAGTTACTAACAGCCATCTGTGTCGAAAGCCAGTCTCTGGCTATCCACTGCCAGGTGGAGGTTCCAGTCTGTGGCCTTAGGTAGGCTTCACATCCAAGGGCAAGGTGTCCCTCCCTGGCTCCTGATTGTCTGTGGTCTCTAATATATTTCAGAGTGGGGCGGTGGATTACACCCTCAGGTGGCTGACACACTATTTTGAGTCTCACTCAAGCCATCTCAGGGGTAGTACACTGAGACTGACTTATCAACCCAAAGTTTGTACCTTGAAACTAAACAGGTGCCATGTAGTCCAGGACTTTCAGGGGAACCACTACCCCCCCCCCCCAAGGGTGAAATACTCTGTCACTGTCATGCAGGATTCTGCCCAGGGCAAGTCTGTTGGCCTCTCTCTGTGATAGCAAAGGCAGCCCCTCCAGGTCAGAAGTGGACTCACCACAGTCAGCCTTGAGGTGTGCTTCTCCCAGAGCAGGTAATCCCTGGACTACCGGCCCTCTCACTGTGGATTGCCCTTACTTCCTACCCCTTTCTCTCCATCTGGGCCTCTGAACTCTGTCTTGAAACACTACACCCCAGAAATCTGAGAGATTGGGGAACCTTTTGCAGCCGCCCCAACCTGCTGTTTTTTCACCAGTGGAAGTTCATTGCCAAGGATGCAGTCAATGGACATCTGGGGACTGCACACACCCACCACCCATTTAAGGGATACCAGGCGGTAAGGAGGAAAAAGTCCTTCCAATAAGCCTGTGTTACTCTACATACCGGTCTTGGTAAATACCACTCTTGGGAAACTAGATTTTCTACCACCATGGTCGGTCTGGCATAGGTATCTCTTAGGAAAGTGACACTTCACTGTGATCTGCTGAAAGTGATGGCTTTTACCCTCAGGGATCACCACTGTATTTTCTACGTACACCTCCAACTAAAACAAACTAAAGCTTGCTCTACCTTCTCCTCTTGGTGACAACCTCCCCCCAAAGTCACAATGGCCACCTCTGTGGAGTCTCCATCCGTGGGTGGTTTCTTGGTACATACTGAGTCTCCCAGATTGAACCCTTACTGTAAACAGTCAGAACACTTGGGCAGGAGAAAGAGTGCCCGGGGCTTCAGTCAGTCAGAACCTCATAAGGGCAATGGAAAGCCTTTCCCTCCAAACTCTTTTCAGGCCCTTGTGGGACCCTCTCTGTTTTGTTTTGACCTACCCCCACCTTCTGCGAGGAGACGTCTGAACAACCATTCTTAAGGGTCTCTACCAAATAACTTTTTGGACCCTATAGTACTGATCCAGAGGTCATCCTCCTTCCTAAGCTCTCTGGGTGCAATGAGCTTAGCGGCATTAGGTGCTGGTAAAACTCTGTAAAACAACAACTCTGTATGTGCTCCTCCATCATCAGATCATAAAGCCCACCATATTCATTCACTTTGCTGCCCTTCACCCAACCATCCACTGCCTTACTGGCAGAATTTACAAAATCAACTCATGAATGGTGTGACTGCTTCTGGCCATCCCTGAACTTCAGGAGATCCTTCTTTGGGTCTAAACCAAACTTAGTAATATGGGCTTCCTTCAAGGAGGCATATCTTATCTGGTCAGCTACTTCAAGGGTCAACAAGGCATCTCTCCCTGGAATAGGCATGTGCGTTCACAGACTAGCCCCCAGCCCTCCTCCATGACTCAATGCCTATGCGGGGCAACTTCATATGTTGCAAATCGCTTGTCAATGTCACCCGCCACCACATATTAGGCATCAGATCTTTGAGGACGTGGACTTTGCGTTTTCCTCTCATATGCACTTCTGTGTTACTGCCACCATTAGCCTAAAACTCAGAGGACTTCTTTGCCTTCATGTCCAGCTCTCGCTGGCTCATCTCATGGGCCAGCAAGAATCTTATCAGCCTCTCCAGTGCCAACTTTATTCCCACCAGGGTGCGGATGGCTGTTGCTGCCACTGCTGTTTTCCTACTCTTAGTAGCTATAGCCAAGGTAGCTAGTTGCAACTTTATGGCCCTCTCCATGTGTCTGTCTTCCATGTCTGATTGGGACAAGCTGCAAGAAGACACAATGCTTCCAACTCGGTACAATGTGGGCGGTCTCACTCATGTGAGCACCTCCTCTTCTTCGTCTGGGTCTGGGGCTTGTGCAAGGTCATTCTCTTCGCCTCTATCTATCACTTCCACCTCCTCATCATTCACTTGCAGGATGGACTGTGGCAGGCACACTTCCTCCCAGGCTCTGAGGGCTCTATGGTACTCATCCTTCTTGGACCCCAATGCCAGTTTCAGGCCTCACTATCTACACAGCTTCCTCAACTCTGCCATGCTAAAGCTCTTAATGCTGCCCAGAGCCACTTACATTCTTTCACAAATCACAGGTGCAAAGTAGGAGTGTAGTGGTGAAATTCAGGAAAAAGTGGCGACTCAAAGGTTAATTTTAAAAATAAAAGCTGATTTTGATGTGAGATTCAAAAAGGGTTTTTTGATTTTAACATAAATCACTAAGTCATACTGCAAAACACAAGACCTGGATCCCATCACTTAACACCAATGTAAGAAACTGGCTTATTGGTTTGGTTGAAAGGGGTAAGTACCCACCTCAAGTAATAATCACAATGCTTGTCAAGGAGAATCCTCAAAGTTACTATTAACCTGAACTCTATCCCCTGGTATCTAAGGCACAGAGCAGACAGGCTGCACTTAGAGACAAGGTGTAAAGTATTTATTATTTATGCAGTACTAAAAGAGTAATAAAGTCAAAATACAAAATAATATAAATCCCACAATGAATTAGAAAAATAGAGTAAAATGTACTAAATAAAATGACACCAAAATGACAAAAATCCAAAAAGGAGAACTCAGATTTTGATGTTTAAAGTTATAAGTAGAAATAGCACCAAGAACAGCAAAGTGTCAATGATAGTCAATGGTTGCAGTAGAACAGGACCTAAGTGCAATTGGAAGCTGACAGCAATGGAGCGGGTCGAATACACTAACAACTTTCATCCTTTTCAAAGATTGTACGTTCTGACTTTAGTGCTTTAAGTTCCAATCCACTGCAGGAGTACACTTCTAAAGCCCCCCAGGACCTCAGGGGTGGGACGTATAGATTCAAAGGGTGGCCGGCAAAGGCCTATAGGAAGGTCCAGTTCAGGTCCACTTGACGCTGGTAAGCTGGGCAGTTGCGGGAAAAGGCCTCTTGTAGCTTGTTGTGTCCCTGCAGCTTTAACAGGAGATTAGGTTTATGACCCTTTGGAGTGCACCTCTTTGTCCTGGGTACTAGAGGGAGAAAAGGTCTAGCCTTCTAGGCTCTTTTTAGGTCTTAGGCATCAGGTTCAAGCCCCTTCTCATCTTCCATAGGTCTAGGTATGTTCTGAAGTGCATGGTAGAAATGCCACGTCTATACCTGCCATAAACGTGTGGGTGCGAATGGTCCCTCATAATACCAATGTGGTAAAGGTTCACGGGCTAACCTACCAATATTGGTCATTTTCAGGATGGCTTAAGTGTTCCGTTGCACTAAACGTGGGCTTTGAGAGCTGGGAATGTGGTGGGGAGTGTACTGTGTTAATCCTAGTGTCCTTCCACACCTAGCACTAAAACACAGTTTTAGGCAGTCCTTGTACTGCCAACAAACCCAGATACATGGGTTTAGTACAACAAAAACTGAGTTCTCAGCAACCAGAGTGTAGATACACGCAAGCTGTTTTGGCATTCTATTGCCCTCATTTGAAGTGTCCCCCAAATGCTACATGTCTCTTGTAGACTTTTCAAACAGGTCTTGACACTCCAGCAAGATCTGACACTGTGATGTCAACAAGAGGCCTAATGTGCTGGGGAAAGGTCTGGTTGGCGGGCAGACAAAGGAAGGGAGAACACTTGACTATTAGCTAACATTTTCCTGTGACCGACAAGACCTCTATCAAAGGCACCAAGGGTCTTGGCAGAGCCCCAGGGCATCCTGCCAAGTGGGGGACAACACCTCACCACACCAAAGGCCCATTGTCACTGTCATGGGACAGGTAACTTTTCCAAAGTACCCTTTTCTTTAAGTGTTAAACAGAATTCAATTTTACCATCCAATTGTATTTTATTTAACTTTTAAAATGAGTCCTTGAAATGTTTTCTAGTAGCTACGAAACTGAAATTATCATTATAAGGTGTAAGAAAACAAGTTACTTACCTGTAACTACGGTTATCCAGTATTGGTATCTTTCATAGATTCACATGCCTGAATCATTCCCCGTCGTCGAGGCGGGAGTCCCACGGTAAAAATATATACAATAGCAGTGCCTAAAAATTTCTTGTAGTAGGCTGGAAAAGCCTAAAGGCCTAACTAGGCCTCAAAACTTAGCAGCCTATCTACATCATTATGAAAAAAGACCTGAAATAGTAGCCTCAGCCAATCAGCTGTCCTCACCCTCTAGAACCTTCCCAGCCCAGGCAGTTCTCCTCAGATTTTCCCAGCACAAGTGAGAATGAGTATCCATAAAACAGAACTGCCGTGCCGGGGAGGAGGGTGGTTGCATGTGAATCTATGAAAGATACCAATACTGGATAACCGTAGTTACAGGTAAGTAACTTGTTTTCTTATCCAGTATTGGGGTATCTTTCATAGATTCACATGCCTGAATCAGAGTAGCAAGCAGTGACATCATGTCTGTCGTTAGAGGAAGGTGGGAGACAAAAGAAACCATATACATCCCCACACAACCAGGAAGGTAATAGAGCACAAACTTGTTGACATAACATATGCATCAAAACCTTCATAAGTACATTATACACATTACAGCATTTTAAAAACGCTAAAACATCATAATGAAACATATGCTTAAAATAGGCAAATGAAGAATAAAAGACTGTAAAAAGTCTAACCTTAGTGAAGAAGATGCTGCAGCACCGCTTCTCCAACTGCTGTATCATCATGAACTGCCGACTGCAAACAGTAATGTTTGGTAAAAGTGTGCACACTTTTCCACGTAGCAGCTCGGCAAATGTTCTCCAGCGTTACTCCAGCGAAAAGGGCCGTTGACGCTGACATTGTTCTGGTGGAATGCGCTTTGACCTTTCTTGTTAAAGGTTTGTTGGCTTTGTCATGACAGAAGACAATCGTAGAAGACAACCATCTAGCTATAGTTGCCTTCGTTACAGCTTGACCCAAGGTGGCTTGACCATAAGCAACAAAAAGTTGATTAGATTTGCGGATGTCCTTTGTTTTTTGAAGACAAAACTTCAGGCATCGTTTCACATCCAGAGAATGTAAAACTTTCTCCGCGGAAGTCTTAGGATCCGGGGAAAAAGTTTTGAGTTTTGAAAGGTTGAAGTTGAGAAAGAACAATATTAAGATCCAACTCAGGAGGAGGAGGACAAACTGGTGGAAAAGTTTGGAATAGCCCCTTAAGGAATAGTTTGATCAAAGATGAGGAACATAAGGATGGTTTGTTGGCACTCTTCCTGAATCTGGATATAGCCGCCAGATGCACCTAGCTAAAGAGAGCAGATATGGAAGGATGGCTTCCGGAGGAGCTTGAAGTGGATGAACATTATTTTCTTCACACCATGAGCAGAATCGTTTCCACTTAAAACAATAGGTCTTGATGGTACTTTGAGCACGGGCTTGCGATAAGATCGCCCTGCAGTCTGAGGAGATGTTAAGATCCTTGAACTCTAGGAAGTCAGGAGCCAAGCGTGCAAGTGCAGTGATTGAGGATCCGGATGTTGGATCTGGCCTCCCTCCCTTGTTAACATCGACACTGTCGGTTTGAGACGAAGTGGAGGCTGCTGAGATAGTAGAAGGAGCTCCTGAAACCAAAACTGCCTTGGCCAACGGGGAGCAATGTGGATGAGAGTGCAATGTTCCCTCTTCATCTTTTGCAGTACCTTCGGAATGAGCGGACTCGGAGGATAAGCGTACGCAAAGATTCCGGACCATCTCATCAAAAGGGCATTTGCCCTTGACCCCTGTTGAGGAAACCTGCTGGCATAAAACAGGCATTTGCTGTTCTGCTGCGTGGCGAACAAATCCAGTGTTGGTGTTCCCCATGTCTGAAAGATCCGTTCTACTTGATGTTGTTCGAGCTCCCATTCGTGACAGCCCGTGAAAGCTCTGCTGAGGTTGTCGGCTAGAGAGTTCTGGACGCCTTGCACATGTTCCGCTCTGAGGGATATGCCGTGGCGTAGGGCCCATTCCCACATCTCCTGAGCCTCCAGCGACAGGGTGAGAGATTTTGTTCCTCCCTGTTTGTTGATATAGTACATGCTGGTGGTATTGTCCGTACGCACCAGCACGGACGAATTCGCAATCCTGGGAAGGAAGGCCTGCAGGGACAGAAAAATGGCCCTTAGCCCTAGGCTGTTGATGTGTTTCTGCCGGTACTGACGAGACCACCGTCCCTGGATCTCAAGGTCCTGAAGGTGACCTCCCCAACCTTCCATGGAAGCGTCCGTAGTTAGGGTGAACTCTGGAATGTCTTGGAGAAAGGTGAGGCCTGGTGACAAATTGTGCGCCTTCGACCACCAAAGAAGGGCTTGCTTCATTTTGGTAGTTACTTTGATGCGGTTGTCGAACGATCCGTCGACTTGCCTCCACTGGCGAAGTAACTCCTCCTGTAACGGTCTCATTCTGAGTCTCGCCATAGGGATGAGGTTGATTGCTGAGGAGCACATCCCTAGAAGGGAAGCAAATGTCCGAACAGAAAGTGACCTTCTTGCAAATATGTGTTTTGCTAGTTTCAATAGTTTGTTTTGCCGCTCCTGAGTCAAGAACGCTTTGCACTGGCATGTGTTCAAGACCGCTCCCAGAAAGGTCAACTCCTGACGAGGTTGAAGCTGAGATTTGCTCGAATTGAGAGTCAGACCCAGATTCGAAAAGAGAGAGAGGGAACTCCTGACCGCTTCCATTGTGGAGTTTTTCGATGGTCCTTTTAACAGCCAGTCGTCGAGGTATGGGAAAACTTGTATTCCCTGGGACCTCAACAGTGCTGCCACTGGGGCTAAACATTTGGTGAAGATTCTGGGGGCCGATTTGAGGCCAAATGGAAGAACTTTGAACTGAAAGTGGACGCCAGCCACTTGAAACCTTAGGTATTTGCGGTGGTTTGGGTGAATAGGGATGTGGAAGTAGGCGTCTTGCAGATCCAGAGAAGCCATAAAGTCCCCTTTGTTGAGACAATTCAGAATGTCCGTCAACGTTACCATGCGAAAACTCTGTTTCTTTAGATATTTTTGAGTTTGCGCAGATCCAGTATTGGACTCCACTCTTCTGAATTTTTCTCTACGAGGAAGAAGCGAGAATAAAACCCTTTCCCTTTCTGAGAAGGAGGAACTCGTTCTATCGCATTCTTGTGTAGCATCTTTAAGGCTTCTTTGAAGAGTAAGTGAAGACGAGGAGGAGGGGGACCCCTGGCGGCGTTGTTGGTGGCTTCTGTAAAAACTCCAGAGTGTGTCCATTCCTGACAAGATCCAGGACCCACTGATCCGAAGTTATTGTCCGCCATTGTTGGTAAAAGGCGGAAATTTTGGCGCCCACGGGAACGGGAGGATGAATGGCTGACGTCCGGCAAAGCTCATTGGCGCTTGTTGGAATCACGCCCTTGATTGTTTGAGCGTCGTTTCCCTCCCTGACGAGAGAAAGATCCAGAAGCAGGCTGTCTGTAAGAGGTTTGATAGTACGGTTGTTTGTACTGAGTTTGGTATTGGGGATTTTGCTGGTTGGAATAGTTCCCCCTGGAGGAGTAACCACGGCCTCTTGCTCCTCTAAAGGATCCCCTCTTGTATTGCAGGGTACCAAGGGATTTAGCTGTTTCGGTATCTGTCTTTATTGCCAGCAAAGCGTCATCGATGTGTTTTCCAAAAAGTGAATCTCCATCATACGCCATGTCCAAGATTTTTGTTTGGACCTTAGGCCGGAAGGTGGTAGCCCGGAGCCAACCTTGACGCCTAAGTACTGCTGCTCCTGCCAATTGTCTGAAGTTGGTGTTTGAAATATCAAGGACGCAATCAATGATCTCTGAAGCTGCCCTTTCTCCCTCCAGTAGATCATCCTGCGCACCTCTTGTTGATGATCCTCAGGGATCAAATCAAGGTATTCAGACAGATCGGACCACATCTGCCTATCGTAACGGGCCAGGATAGCTAACGAATTAGCAGCTTTAATGGAGGCTGCTGCATTTGCAGAGAACTTCTTTACAATGGCATCCAGTCTCCTGCCTTCCTTGTCAGGTGGTGTTGAAATGGGCACAGAAGGATTCTTGGACTTCTGCTGTGCAGCCTGGGATATGACAGAGTCTGGCCGAGGGTGACCTATTAAACAAGATGGAGTATCCGATGGTGCTCGATACTTTTTCTCTATTCGTGGAAGGACTGCAGGAATGGAAGCAGGCGTTTTCATGATGTTGAGGCCCTCCTTCCATATGTATTCAATAATGGGGATAGCTCTGATAACTCTGCGATATCCCTCTTTAAAGTCATGCAAAAAGCAGTCAGACTGCTCCACTGTGACGGTCAATTAAAATCTATTAGCTGCACGTTGCATAATATTATGAAATCTGCCAATATCCTCAGGTGGAGAATCTGAAGGGCGGGGCGCAGGCGGTGAAGGCATAGGAATGACATAATCCTCCCATGGATCTATAGGCGTATTATCTGGCAATTCGCCCTCTTCCCTGCCATCATCGTCCTCATGAGAAGAAGTATCCGTGTCATCTTGAGGTGCAGGACCAGTATCCTGTCTTGGGGACAATGATGCTCGCGGTGACGGAGGCCTTGGCAAGTTAGCTGGGGCAGCCGGCATCACAGGTGCAACCGGAGTTGGAGGAAATCTTTGGCGATAATCGGCCAACATTGCCTGTAAATCCTGAATTAAAGTAGATGGCAGTTGAGTAGTGCCCTCCGACAGATGAGGTCTGGCACTGGGTGATTGATATGGCGTCGACAAATCCTCATGCGCATAATGACCATGGTCATCATCCTCATCGTCCTCCTGATATTTAATATTCAATTGAGACGGGTGACGGGCAATCCCAAAAGGACCCTCATCCTCTTCACCGTCATCTGAATCTTCCTCCACATATGTCTCCAAAAGGTGTGATGGTAAGAGTGGAGAAATGTGGGAATAATCTCGCTGATACGTTTTCATTTGAAAATGCGTATATTGGACTTTCGTAGGGGTAGAACTGGGCAACAGATGAGCAGATGCCACTGCTGTCGTTGTAGTCGATGACGATGAAGCCATTGTTAGTGGATTCTCCGTCGACAGTACCGTCGATGGCTTGTCCGTGGACGGAACTACTGATTTCGCCGTCGACGGGGTCGTCAATGGTATCTTCGTCGACGAACCTTTCGTCGACGAGGTCGTCGATGGTGTCTTCCTCGACGAACCCTTCGTGACGAGGGCGTCGATGGTGTCTTCGTCGACGAGTCCTTTGTCGACGAGGCCGTCAATGGTGTCTTCGTCGACGAGTCCTTCGTCGACGAGGCCGTCGGTGGTGTCTTCGTGGACGAGTCCTTCGTCGACGTTGTCGTCGATGGTTTCTTGGTCGACGCGTCCTTCGTCGACGAGAGCGTCGTCGGTGTCTTCGTAGCCGAGACCTTCGTCGACGACGAAGATGGTTTCGTCTACGGGATTGTCGTCGACGGACCGGAAGTTTTGGTAGACGGGGCCGTCGTCGACGGAGACGTCGACGACGGGACAGTCGGTGACTTGGTTTTCGTCGTTGAAGACTTCACAGGTGATGACAACATTTTTATAGACATCAGAGGTGAGGTAATAGCTGAAGTGGTGACCATAGAAGCAGTTGTAGAAGTAGAAGTCAGAGTAGTAGTATGAGCAGACACCAGAGAAACAGTTTTAGCAAGGGCTGTACTCACAGTTGTCCGAGGAGAAGATGCACTCTTTGAGGGTTCTGAGGCTCTCTGAGAGGATTTAAGTTTTTTCTTTCTCTCAGGAGAAGAGCTTTCCCTGGATCTGGCTCTCTTGCTGGAGGTAGAGGCCCTGTCCTCATCATCAGTGGAAGAAGATTTCAACCACAAAAGAACCCTTGCCTCCCTATCCCTGAGAGTTTTTGGAGGGAAGGTACGGCAAATTCTACAGTCCTTCACAACATGTGAGGGGTGCAGACAATAAATGCAGTCAGAGTGCTGGTCATCCACATGGACCCTCTTCTTATAGCAGGTTCCACAAGCCTTGAAAAGAGCCTTCTTTTCAGACATTTTTGAGGAAAAATAAGCCAAAAAGCCAAAAAACTGAGTAGGCACTCAGGGAGACTCCCTTACACACGAAGTGCGGTGAAAATCTGAGGAGAACTGCCTGGGCTGGGAAGGTTCTAGAGGGTGAGGACAGCTGATTGGCTGAGGCTACTATTTCAGGTCTTTTTTCATAATGATGTAGATAGGCTGCTAAGTTGTGAGGCCTAGTTAGGCCTTTAGGCTTTTCCAGCCTACTACAAGAAATTTTTAGGCACTGCTATTGTATATATTTTTACCGTGGGACTCCCGCCTCGACGACGGGGAATGATTCAGGCAGTGAATCTATGAAAGATACCCCAATACTGGATAATAATGTAATACAGTGCTTCCCTGTTAAAGCAACTAGCTTCATCACATGTCCTACTTTTAAACACCATCTACCCTGCCTTTTTGCCAATAAGGTATACATTAAGGATGACTTATTAATGTTTAAAAATAAGGTTTAGGGCTTTCTAAAGGGTTTATTTTAACAGGGCGAATTTGCATTTTGAAACTGCACAGCCAGGCTACAACGGTAAACTGGAGACATGAGAGTGTAAATGTATACTTTATTTGATTAAAAAGATATAATCATAAAAGTGGAGTACATACAAGCATATACATAAATAAACAGTTAAAATAACTCAAATATGATGGAATAATATATCAATATTGGGACTAAAATCTTGCTTTGTTACAAGTTAGTTTCTTTAAAAAGCATTAGGAGGGCCTTCCGGCTGCTGAGTGAAATTACGATATGCATGGCGAATAAAAATTGTGAAGCCTATGTTTAAAGCTGTATTTTCTGGAGTCAAAGCTGCAATAATTGCCTGTCTACGGGTCCGGATTCCCAGCCTGTTCCACTCAGTTTTCAGCTTTAGTCTGCGCTGTGACAGTAGAGCAGGGCAAAGACATACTACATGCTCCAAGGTTTCAGCCGTCTTACCACACCCTTTGCACAATAGAACCTCTGACGGTCTACGCCAGGAGGGTAAATCTTTTAAAAATTGCCAGTCACCCAGTCTGAGAGCCATAAAGCTAAGTTTTAAGTACAGGGAATAAGTGCAGGACAGATAAGAAGGAGGGGAGCCCAGCCCATAAGAATTCATTATTGCCCAAGCGTGGCTACGTTTAGCAAAAAGAGCTTTATCAGTGATTAGGGACTTCATTCGTATGCGTTTCTTAATGCTGATTTTAAAAACTGCCTTACTGGGATTAAGATCCCATAGTTCACCCGCAGACATTTGCTGGACAGAGTTCCTAAAAAATCGGGCGTAAGAGCCACATAGGTTTTTCTGAGAAATGTCTAGCCAAAGTAATGACTCCAAGAACCCTGGGTCTGCCTGCCTGAGTTTGTGGCACAGATTCAAATTAGTGCCAGTGTTTGAAATATCGTAATTTAGTAAACCCAGTTCTAATCTAATCTGTGCGGCAGAAGCGGCTTTGGGCATGTGAAGAACTTTTTTGTAAATTTTAGTCACATGTTGGTTTAAGTTGGAGTTTAATTTTCCCCTAAAAATTTCAATGCCATACGATAGGGTAGGCCTGATTTTTGCTCTCATAACTTCCAACAATGGTGATAAACTCGGACCAGACAATTTTTTTGAAAGCTTAGAAAGGTTCACCTGAAGATTCATGGCTTTTAATGATATTTTGCTACGTTGTTTGGCGAAGGTACCCCTAGAGTCAAAATTGACCCCTAAATATTTATATGTTTTTCCTATTGTAAGACCCGTATTATTATATAGCCATCCGCCACCATGGTTGCGCTTTCTGCCAAAGATAACCACTTGGGTTTTCTTTAGATTGACCTCTAAATTATTCAAGGAGGTGTAGCTGTGTAGTTTATTTAATAGCCTTTGCAGCCCTACCCGGGTGAGACTAAAAAGGACCAGGTCATCCGCATATAAAAGGTTGCTTATTAACGCTCCACCCATCTTGGAGGATGGCTGTTTATTTCTTCTAGGGTGGCTGGTAAGTCTGCAATAAACAGATTGAAAAGTAATGGGGCTAGCACACATCCCTGTTTGACACCTCTTGTCATGATTTTCCGAGAGAGATGTGTGCCAGTCCCCAACTTAACTTGTACCCATGTCCTGGTGTGCAATTGAATAATTGCCTCCAGAAGTTTAGCTGGGATCCCCCATTTTTTTAGCTTAACCCAAAGAGCAGCCCTGGGGACCCGGTCAAAGGTGGCTTTAAAAACTACAAAGCAACAAAAAACAGCCCTTGATGTAATAAGTACATTATCAACAATTATAGACAGTGCCAGTAGGTTGGTCGTGGTGCCAGAGTCTGCAGTGAAGCCAGTTTGATTACTAGGGATCAAGGGCTAGATGTAGGTAAAGCATATTTACCGACCCTTAAATACCGAATTTTACCGATTCGGTATTTAAAAGTCGGTAAATATGAAGGGGGGAGATGTAGGGAAATCCAGATGTTTATTTACCGAATCGGTAAAAGTCGGTATTTACCGATTCGGTAAATACCGACCTGTAATGCTCCATTCATTCCTATGGGCTATGAAGCCCATAGGAATGAATGGGGCATTACAGGTCGGTATTTACCGATCGGTAAATACAGATTTTTGGCAAGGGTGCAGGGGGTGTCACTTTGACACCCTCTAGCACCCCCAAAAAAGGTTCGGGGGCCATATGGCAGGCATACCTGCCCTAAGGGCAGGTCTGCCTGTCATATGGCACAGGTGTGCATGCGCACATTTGCATGCACACCTGAATCGGTATTTCACCATCAAATTGAATTTGATGGTAAAATACCGATTTCTAAGGCCTTGTGGGACTCATAAGAGTCCCACCTACATATCGATTTTACAGATTCTGTAAATATACCGGTCAGTAAATTTACCGACCGGTATATTTACAGATTCTGTAAAATTACCTATCGGTAAATTTACAGAACGGTAAATTTACCGATTCTGCCCCCTACATCTCAAATGCCTTTTACCGGTCGGTAACGGCCGAATTCGGCCGTTACCGACCGGTAAAAGCCTACCTACATCTGGCCCCAAGTTGTTCTGCTCTACCCAGGCTCTCAGTTCCTCCAATAGAATACTTGCATAATGCTTTGCCTCAATGTCTAGAAGGGCGATTAGTGTGTAGTTGTTTGGGGACGCATGAGATCCCGACTTATAAATCGGGAGAAGTATTGTGCCACGCCAAGAATCCGGAATGGTAGAGCTTCTTAATGCAAAGTTAAAAAGAGTAGTTAAATATCCTGACCAAAGGTTGATATTTGTTTTGAACAAAATCTGCGGTAGACCGTTTGGACCAGGCGCTCCATCTGATCTTGCTTTTGTTAGTACCTTACTGACTGTTTCTTGAGGAATCAGCAGATCCTCACTTAAAGATTCTGAGAATTCGATGGAGCTGCTCCAGCCCTTACTCGGGCTTACTTTCGTAGGATTGAGAGGACAGGTGTCTGTAGAGGCTGATCCCTCTGAGGCCCTAAAATGGTCAGTCAAAAAGGCAGACCAGTCGGCTTCTGCAATGTTTGCACACCCAGAGGTGGGTAATCTGGAATTTTGACGATGGATTAAGGCCCAGAATTTTCTTGAATTGCGATTTTTGCTCTCCCTTAGTAGTTTACACCAGAATTGACCTAGGTAAAGTCATTTGTCTTTTTGTTTAGCCTTCCTAAAAAAGATTTGGGCGGTTTTGTACACATTCAAGAGCTCACTGTTCCCAGGAGATTTCTTAAGAGTGCGCAAGACGTTGTTTCTGGTTTTTTTCAATACCATAGTTTGGCATGAAATCGAAAACTGGGGGCTGAGAGAAGCCTTAACTGGAGACATGCTTTGTAGTGCCACTGCAGTGGACGGCACATAGAGTGCTGCAGTCCAGTGGTAGCATTTCATTTATGTGCCCCATGAATAATTGGTACCATATACTAGTTACCTATAGGCAATTAAATAAACCAATCAGGTGCACACCAATTTTATCATGTGGAAAGGATGAGCACAAGCACTTTACCCGTTCCATTAGTTATCAGAAGTAAAATGCATAGAGTTCTAAAGCCAGCAAAAACAGGCTCACAAAATGACATAAATATGCAGGGTGACCCAGCTGGAAAGTTACATTTCCAAAACTGGCCAATAAGATTTTAGATATTGTTATAAAGTCAAATTAAAATGTTTATGCAGGCATTATGAAATGTTCATATGCATACTACAAGACCATCAGATAATAAATTATTACATTTTAGTACAATGTACAAAGCAAGTACATCTGCAATACAAAAGTGTGTCCTGTATGCATAAACGTCACTTTACAAAAAGTTAGCAGACTTTCAGAATGAATGGACTCCGAGCTTTTATACTGTATGCATTAACATCACTTTACAAAAAAGATAGCAGACTTTCAGAATGAATGGACTCAGGATTTTTGACTGAGATAGCCAATGTAATTCCAGTAGGACCAGATCCATTCCACATTTTCGGGACATGCAGATACATTTTTAAAGAGTGAATCCAAATTTGGCTCACTTATAAAGCCATGCCTATTTGGAAAATGTGGCATCAATTCAGCCTTTTTGGACCTATGTTTAATGCCCCTTACTTAGAACATCACTTTCCAGATAAACATTCTTCTTTAGTTTTCCAAATAGGTTTCTCGGTTGATATGGAAAAATTGATCTATAAAGTGCTTCATTTTAACATTACTCAACTGCCAAACAACACAATACAGAAGGGAAATTGGTTTATTGTTAAATACATTTATGAGAATATTTCTCCCTCTTGTATACTGTTAATTAATTTGTGTTGGTGATGAAGCATTCTGTAAGCCAGAACTGAAGTTTATACATCATGCATCAAACTGAACAGATATTGAAAAATTGAATACTACTACTGGAATGTAAAGTACTTTTAATTTATTTGAACCAATTCAAAAGGCTTGTGTGTTCCTATCATCTAATTATCAAAAAGCAGGGAGGTCTCCTTTCAAATCCGATTTGGGACAAGGAGCAATAACTGGAAATAAAAGAAAGTCCCTATTTTTCCACAAATGGAAAAGGTGTATATAATATGAACTCATAAACCCATGAATGCCATAACCACATTGCTAATAAATCACAACAATATAAAAATGAGATCAAAACAATTTAAGAACAATTGTTACTTACCTGTAAACAGGTGGTTCTCCAGTATTGGTGTCTTTCATAGATTCACATGCTTGAATATTCCCCGTCGTCGGAGTGGGAGTCCCACAGTAAATAAAATAGCAATTATATACTATATATATATGTAACAACATAAAACCTGAAATATATACTAGAAAAAAGGCATAAACAGCCTACCCACATTTCTACATAGGAATGCATGGGAAAGGAAAAAAACCATATGCAGTCTATCCTTGTCATTGTGTTGGTCCAAACTGCAGCCAATCAGGCGTCAGCAGCCCTTTAGAACCTTCTCCTCAGAGCTCAGCACCTCAGATTTTCGTAGCACAAGAGTGACCAATAGTCTATGAGGAGAAGAGAGCCTCTGAGGGGAGGAGGGAGGGTCGCATGTGAATCTATGAAAGACACCAAGACTGGAGAACCACCTGTTTACAGGTAAGTAACAATTGTTCTTCTCCAGTATTGGGGTGTCTTTCATAGATTCACATGCTTGAATATAGAATAGATAGCAGTCAGTACCAAAGAAAGTTTCCATAGTTACAATGCATAATAAAAGACTGAAAATCATATGTATGGAGCACATATATATAAAAACAGTCAGCAATTACTTGGAAACCAATAGGAGGAGGGTAGAACAGGCTCACCTTATTGAAAAAGATTACGACGCACAGCTTGTCCTACTGCGGTATCCCCTTCATTCATGGCACCTAGACAGTAGTGTTTCATGAACGTGTGCCTGCTGGACCACGTGGCTGCTCTGCAGATATGATGCAGCGGGACACCGGCAACAGTGCCGGTGAGGACGCCATTGATCTGGTAGAATGGGCTCTCACCGGAGATTGTAAAGGTTTGCCTGCCTTTTGATGGCAGAAAGCAATAGCCGAAGACACCCAACGGGCTATCGTAGGTTTGGTAACAGGACGTCCCTTGTGAAAACGCCCATAAGCTACGAAGAGTTGGTCAGATTTGCGGAACTGGGCCGTTCTGCTGATGTAGAACTTCAAGCACCGTTTAATGTCTAAGGAGTGCAAGTGTTGGTCCGCAGGAGACTGCGGGTTAGCAAAGAAAGTCTTCAGAATAACAGGTTAATTGATGTGGAAATCTGAAGGTACTTTAGGAAGAAAAGTAGGGTTAGTGCGTAGCAGCACACAATCCGACTGAAACTGAAGAAATGGTGGTTTGATCATAAATGCATGAATGTCACTCACTCGACGCGAAGACGTCAATGCAAGAAGAAGAGCAACCTTCCAGGTGATGTTCTTGAGGTCAGCTCTATGTATTGGTTCAAATGGCACTTTCATTAATTGTCCCAAAACAATGTTAAGGCGCCAGGCAGGAGGAGGGCGCCGAATTGGTGGGAATTTACGAAAAAGTCCTTTGAAAAATTGGCGTATTATCCGAGAGGAACAGAGGGAGGTGGAGCCATCGTGGCGGAAGCGTGAAATTGCCGCCAAAAAAACTCTTAAAGTGGCATGAGACAATCCTGACTGAGCCAATTGAAAGAAGAAAGGGAGGAGCTGTGCAGGTGTCACACGCAAGGGATGCAAACCGGCAGCAGCACACCAATGACAGTAACGTTTCCATTTCAACTTGTACGTTTTTATAGTTGAAGGAGCTCTGGCCTGAGCAAGGATGTCTCGACACTCTTGAGGAATGGTCAGATGTGCAAATTCACAGTGTTCAGGTTCCAGGCTGATAAGCTCAGAGAAGAGGGGTCCGGATGGTAGATGAGACCCCTGTCCATGGAAAGAAGATCCATCCGAGGATGAAGAAGGATGGGCTCGCACTGGGACAGAAGGAGCAACTCCGAGAACCATGCCTGTCGTGGCCACCTGGGAGCAATGAGAATGATGTGGCAGGGTTCTCTACGTATCTTCCAAAGCACCCGAGGCACTAACGGGATTGGAGGAAAGGCGTAAGCAAACAGATTTGACCAGTTCATCAAAAGGGCATTGCCCCGTGATCCTTTGTGGGGATGCCAACTTGCGTAAGCTGGGCATTTTCGGTTCTCCGGATTGGCAAAGAGATCCAGTGTTGGGCAACCCCAGCGACGAAAGATCATGTCGAGTGTTGGTTGATGTAGCTCCCACTCGTGGGTTGATGATCGGGATCTGCTCAGGGAATCCGCCAGGAGGTTGGACAACCCTGGGAGATGCACTGCTGTGATCGTGATTTGGTGCTTGAGTGACCAGTCCCAAATTGTCTGTGCCAGGCGAGACAGTGCTGGAGATTTCGTTCCGCCCTGCTTGTTTATATAGTGCATGCAGATTGTGTTGTCTGTTTGTATGAGGACAGACTCTCCTTGCAGCACGGGTTGAAACGACTTGAGCGCTAGAAAAATGGCCATGAGCTCCAGTTTGTTGATGTGCCAGGCTTTCTGATGTAGCGTCCATTTTCCTTTTATGGACAGGTCCAGGAGGTGCGCCTCCCATCCCTCCAGAGATGCATCTGTTGTGAGTGTAAGATCTGGAGTGTCTGCAAGGAACGACATCCCTGCTGCAAGATGCTATGGCTGTGTCCACCATTTGAGCGCCGCTTTCATGCGAGTCGTGATAGAAATCAGATCGTTGAAGGACCCGGTGACCTGACGCCATTGTCCGTCTAACTCTTCTTGAATAGGACGCGTCCGCAGTCTGCAATGTGGGATGAATGCGATGCACGATGATGCCATCCCCAGAAACGACTTCAGCAGTCGAACTGAAACGTACTGTTTTGACAGTAGAAGAGACACTAGATGAAGAATCCTTTGTTGACGTTCCAGGGATACAAACGCCTTTGCCAGCGTGGTATCTAATGTGGCCCCTAGGAAATCCTTTCAAGTTGCAGGATGTAATTGGGACTTTTCCAGGTTGAGAGACAGACCCAAGGAGCAAAACACCCTCTGACATAGGGAGGTATGGCGCAGCAGTTGTGAGCATGACTGCGACTTCAGGAGGCAATCGTCGAGATATGGGAATATCTGGACACCTTGGAGGCGAAGAAAGGCCATGACCGGAGCCAATATCTTGGTAAAGACTCGAGGGGCGGAACGGAGGCCGAATGGCAGTACTCTGAACTGGAAATGCTGTTGCCCCACCTGGAATCGAAGGAAATTCCGATGACCGGGAAGATTAGGGACATGGAAGTAGGCGTCTCAGAGGTCGACAGTAGCCATGAAATCTCCAACTGAGAGCAAACGCAAGATTTCTGTAAGCGTTAGCATGCAGAATGATTGATTCTTGAGATATTGATTGAGCGCTCTCAAGTCCAATATTGGTCTCCATTCCCCGTTCTTCTTGACGATTAGGAAAAAACGGGAATAAAACCCCTTCCCCTTTTGAGACCTTGGCACTACCTCCACTGCACCCTTCTGAATCAGAAGGCGAACCTGATGAAAAAGTTCCTTGAGGTGTGGAGGAGGCGGTCTGGAAGGTGGAGTTGGAGGAGGGATTTCGACGAATTCTAAAGCATGGCCCTTTTCCACAATGTCTAGCACCCAACGGTCCGTGGTGATGGAGGACCATCGAGAACCAAACAGAGAGATTCGACCTCCAATTTGTAGAGTGAAAGTCAAGTATGTCGTTTATTGGAAGATCCTCTGTAAGTGGACTTCCCTCTATAGGCTTTGGCTGGCTGTTGGCGAGACGACTGTTGTCGATTATAGGAGTAACGCTGGTTGTTTTTATTATAGGGGCGATATTGATTGCTTCCTCCTCGAAAATTAGAGTTGGTGCCTCGTCCTCTAGCACCCCGAAAGGGCTGCTTTTTAAATTGCAGGGTGCCTAAGGCACGTGCCGTTTCCATGTCCTTTTTAATGGACTGCAGTGCCTCATCAATGTGTGCCCCAAATAGTGATTCGCCATCATACGGCATATCCAGAATCTTTGCTTGAACTTCCTGACGGAAGGAGGTGGAGCGTAACCAGCCTTGTCTTCGTAAGACAGCAGCTCCTGCAAGCTGTCGGAAACCAGTGCAGGCCACATCAACTGCACAATCAAGCAGTTCTTCTGACGTTCTTTCGCCTTCCTGGAGAAGTTGTAACGCCTCCGTCTTGAAAGCATCCGGAAGTATAGCCACATAAGCGGCCATGTCTGCCCATATCTGGCGGTCGTAACGACCCAAAATGGCCATCGCATTAGCCGCCCTCACCGTGGTGGATGACATCGTGGAGAACTTGCGGCCTATCACATCAAGGCGGCGCTGTGATAGTGAATGCGGGATTCCGGGATCCCCGCTGGGCTGCCTGTGTAACAACCGAATCCGGTTTCGGCTGGCCAATGAGGCATGCCGGGGTTCCTACAGGCGCCTTATACTTCTTTTCCAATCTTGGCAATTGGACAGGCAAGGAATTTGGTGTTTTCATAAATTTTTCTCCTTCAGCCCAGGTGAAATCAATAATAGGAACAGTATGAATCTGTTTGAATGGCTGACTTTTAAAATCATAGAGGAAACAATCCTCCTCTCTTTGGACTCGTGGCAGCTTAAAGCGTTGAGCCGCTCTGTCCATTAGCTGATGGAAACTTGTAATATCTACTGGAAGAGAATCCCCTTGTGGTACTTGAGATGGGGACGGTGTTTGAGCTTGATAGTCATCCCACTCCGCCATATTCTCATCAGCATCCACATCAGTAACCTCCCCATCTTCTCGATCAGTTGGGTTCTCCTCCTCAGCATCCGGATACACAGTTGCGTGTACTTAATTGGATGTATACTTCTGAGTAAGTGCAGGTGGTTGAGGCATGAAAGGAGCAGATGACGGCTCCGCCGTAGGTGCTAAGATGGAAGGAACAGTAGACACCTGTGGCGATGGAGGGAAACGTCTGTTATAGTCATCTAGCATATTCTGTAGGTTAGAGATGAGCGACAAAGGTAACGTCGCAGTCGGAATTTGAACAGGCATTTCTTCATCTTGGCCATATTGCTCCTCCTCATCATTGCTGAACTCTTGGCATTTTATAATTAAATCAGATGGACTTTGAGCGTCGGTGAACGATTCATGCACATCGACTTCAGACTCCTGGTCTGAATCCGTAGCAAACAAAGGTGAGGGAGGCAGTGTATCACCAGAGAGTGCACCTTGAATCTTATGACCCTTGTGAGGAGTGTCACCGGTGGAAGACAATGGCAGCAAAGGTAGTGAGGCAAATGATGATGACATAGTAGTTGTCTTTTCCACAATCGGAGACTCCACCGTCGACGGCAATGATCCTGCTGATGGTGCCGTCGTCAGCATCGACGACGACGACGATGGTTTCTTCGTTTTGGTCGTCGAAAACGTCGTCGACTGTGACATCGTCGACGAGGCAGCCGTCGACGGTGATGTCGTCGACGGCAATGGTGTCGCCGACGGAACCTTCGTCGACGCGGCCGTCGACAGAACCTTTGTCGACAGCAATGGCTTTTTCTTCGTTGACGGGGCCGTGGTCGACGGAACACTCGTCGACGGAATCTTCTTCGTCGACGACAACGAAATTGGAATGACTGATGACACAGTCTTTGAACTGAGGATTACCTTCATCGTCGACGACGTCGACGGAAAAGCTGTAGATGACCCAGAAGCCAGCGTCGTCGTGACCGTCGTCGTCGATGTACCAGAGACAGCCAATCTCGTTGACGACACTGTAATCGACACTGTCGTCGACGGAGCAACAGTTTTCCTCACAGAAAAACCTGTGGAAGTAAAGTAAAGTAAAGTAAAGTCCACATTTGTAAAGCGCACAATCACCCGTAAGGGTCTCTAGGCGCTGGGGGGCCGTCGGGAAGATTAAGCGAGCTATTGCCCAGAGACACATGGTGCTGGGCTGACCTGCCGCCGGAGCCGGGGATCGAACCGTGGTCCCCAGATTCCAGCGTCAGTCGCCCTGGCCGCGGCGCCACACCTCTGGAAGTCGCAGCAGTAGCCTGAGAGCCAGGTCTCGTGGGCCCAGAAGTAGTTTGGAGTGGTGAAGACACCGCAGGGGCCAAAGAAAGAGACATTTTCTGCTTTTTTATAAATGGAGAAGGCAACTCCTGCACACTACTTCTTTTGGAGGCTGCTCGGGAATGGCCAGACATGAGGCTTTCAGCATCAGAAAGTACATGCTCCTTGTCCTTTAGTCTCTGAAGCCGGAGGAGTAGACGGCCTTCCCTATCTTTCAAAGTTTTAGTGGAGAAAGTTCTACAGAACTTACAGCTTCCCACCTCATGGTCAGGGTAGAGACAGTAAATGCACATACTGTGAGGATCCTCTGAGTAAAGTCTTAGCTTTCCACATGAAGAACAAGCTCGGAAGAGAGATTTCTTACTTGAAGACATGTTGAAAAACCAGGCAAAAGGCAGAAGAGTAGAGAAAACTGAGCAGAGCTCAGGGAGACTCCCTTACACATGACGTGCGGTAGAAAATCTGAGGTGCTGAGCTCTGAGGAGAAGGTTCTAGAGGGCTGCTGACGCCTGATTGGTGAAGAAAAACCAAAGGTGGTGATGGACGGAGCGTTGACAATACAAACACTCACCCCCAGTCAACTGATCTGGGTTTAATCCATCACCGTTCTTTACCTCACTCCGCCACCCCAGTTCAGACATGGCCATATGCAAATCAGTCTGACCCTGTGCCTCATGGGAACAGTCCAGCCCTAACTGCCAAGCCATGTCTTCCCTGGACCGGAATCAAGCTTCCCAGGACCGGTTTCTGGCATTACAGCCGTCTACAGCCGGGCTTGCTTGACTCCAGTGGCAAAGTGAGCAAGGGACTCACGTCTGAGCATACCCTGCCAACTTAGGGCGAACAAAGAAAAACCAAAGGTGGTGATGGACGGAGCGTTGACAATACAAACACTCACCCCCAGTCAACTGATCTGGGTTTAATCCATCACCGTTCTTTTACCTCACTCCGCCACCCCAGTTCAGACATGGCCATATGCAAATCAGTCTGACCCTGTGCCTCATGGGAACAGTCCAGCCCGAACTGCCAAACCATGTCTTTCCTGGACCGGAATCAAGCTTCCCAGGACCGGTTTCTGGCATTACAGCCGTCTTCAGCCGGGCTTGCTTGACTCCAGTGGCAAAGTGAGCAAGGGACTCACGTCTGAGCATACCCTGCCAACTTTGGGCGAACAAAGAAAAACCAAAGGTGGTGATGGACCGAGCGTTGACAATACAAACACTCACCCCCAGTCAATTGCCAGACACCGGACCTCGGAAGCTTGTTTTCGGTCCAGGGAAGGCATGGCTTGGTAGTTCGGGCTTGACTATTCAAATGAGGCACAGGGTCAGACTGATTTGCATATAGCCATGTCTGAACTGGGGTGGCAGAGTGGGCTAAAGAACGGTGATGGATTCAACCCAGATCTTTTGACTGGGTGCGAGTGTTTGATTGGTTTGGATGCTCCGTCCATCACCACCCCCTTTTGTACCGCTTTTTGCCACCATAAGTGTGGCAGGGTATGCTCAGACGTGAGTCCCTTGCTCACTTTGCCACTGGATTCAAGCAAGCCGGGCTGAAGACGGCTGTATTTGCCAGAAGCCGGTCCTCGGAAGCTTGTTTCCGGTCCAGGGAAGACATGGCTTGGCAGTTCGGGCTGGACTGTTCCCATGAGGCACAGGGTCAGACTGATTGGCATATAGCCATGTCTGCACTGGGGTGGCAGAGTGGGCTAAAGAACGGTGATGGATTCAACCCAGATCTTTTGACTGGGTGTGAGTGTTTGATTGGTTTGGATGCTCCGTCCATCACAACCCCCTTTTGTGACGCCTGATTGGCTGCAGTTTGGACCAACATAATGACAAGGATAGACTGCATATGGTTTTTTCCTTTCCCATGCATTCCTATGTAGAAATGTGGGTAGGCTGTTTATGCCTTTTTTCTAATATATATTTCAGGTTTTATGTTGTTACATATATATATATATAGTATATAATTGCTATTTTATTTACCGTGGGACTCCCACTCCGACGACGGGGAATATTCAAGCATGTGAATCTAAGAAAGACACCCCAATACTGGAGAAAAGAATATATAGAAAATTGTACAATTTATTCAATATAAAACAATAATTTAGTACACAAATGCAGTGCCATTTAATAAAGTTAAAAATGTGTCAATTCACATAGAGAACAGTTAAAAATACAAAGTTGTCGACGCAGCGTTTCGTTTTTCTAATAACACCTTCATCAGGACAATGTTCTAGTTAAAAAGAAACATACAATTAGGTACATTTAATATTTTCTTCTTTTGCACAGTACTTATTCAGTTTGCTAACAATATGGATAGGTGTGATTAGCTGGGTATCAAAGCACATATAAGTGGTGCACAGTCCTTTATTAGGGAATACATGATATCACGGATTAGATTGTTTAATCCGTGATATCATGTATTCCTTAATAAAGAACTGTGCACCACTTATATGTGCTTCGATACCCAGCTAATCGCACCTATCCATAAGAAGGTGTATCAAAAGAAAGACACGTGAAGATAACCTCAAATTGAATACCGAGGCGGAAATATAATTCCATTTCTTCAGTAGGTACGCGGAATAAAGTCTATAAACACTTTATTTTCCAGTAAAAGATTTAAACAGTATGACCCTTTAGTGACATTTACAATGTTTTCCCCCAATACTCAAACCCAGCGAACCACATGTTTAATAAATTAAGAATAAATACAAAGTGCCTTGTATTTTCAGTTCTCACATTAACTGAATGTCTAGTGATACAATTGTTAGCAAACTGAATAAGTACTGTGCAAAAGAAGAATATATTAAATGTACCCAATTGTATCTTTCTTTTTAACTAGAACATTGTCCTGATGAAGGTGTTATTAGAAAAACGAAACGCTGCGTCGACAACTTTGTATTTTTAACTGTTCTCTATGTGAATTGACACATTTGTAACTTTATTAAATGGCACTGCATTTGTGTACTAAAGTATTGTTTTATATTGAATAAATTGTACAATTTTCTATATATTCTTTTAAATTGTTTTGATCTCATTTGTATATTGTTGTGATTTATTAGCAATGTGGTTATGGCATTCATGGGTTTATGAGTTCATATTATATACACCTTTTCCATTTGTGGAAAAATAGGGACTTTCTTTTATTTCCTGTTCCTATCATCTAACCACTACTAATGAAAAATTAATGAATCTGAAATTTTGCTTCTTTCTATTAACGCTTATGCAGCCACTACAATGGTGAAATTATGGTGAAGTCATGGTGTGTAAGGCATGAAATTACTGTTTTTCTATTTGTATTCACGTCCATGAATACATGTAAAAACAACTGATTTCCCACTAATGTATTTTTATTTGAAGAAAAATGTAATTGTACAGTTAAGAATTTTGAAACCTTTAGTTGAAAGGGGTGGATCAACAAGGGGCATGGAACTCTTTGCTATGCTGTTTGCCATAATGTCTCTTCCTACTAACTTGTGAATTACGCTAGTGTAGGTGAGGTTTGCAGAAGGTTCTGTGGCACTCTACAGAAGTACACTTGAAAGTTGTTGTGAACGTATTTATGTGTGGTGCTTTGAGTTGAAGAGATCACTCCCTCCCCAGTTAGACGACCAAAATCACCCAGATTATACAACAAATTGGTTTCCCCAGCACACGCTAATGTCAACATGTATTACATAAATAACAGATATCAAAAATTCTTGTCTTTCTTTGTATTTATTAGGTTTATTCTCATATGTTCTTGTTTAGTTCTTTTTAGCCTCTTTTTAGCCATCACATGTTTCGTGACCCGTGGCTGGTGGCTGCGACTTCCTCGGGGCTATTTCAAGATAACACTAACCATACCGACGAAACAGCCCTGAGGAAGTCGTGGCCACCAGCCACGGGCGATGAAACATGTATTGGCTAAAAAGAGGCTAAAAAAAGAACTAAACAAGAACATATGAGAATAAGCCTAACAAATACAAAGAAAGACAAGAATTTTTGATATCTGTTATTTACATAAAAAGTGGAGAAAACGTATACAAACCGTCCTGAGGAAGGAAGCCCTTATCAATTCTTAAGCTTCCGAAACGCGTCGACGCCAACTCCGAAGTCATATTCGGCTTGCCAACATTCTAACTGAACGAAAGGAATATTTTTCCTCGTAGTGTTGACAAAAGAGGGCCTGAAATGACGGACTAATGACAGATTCAAGTGTCTCTTTAGATTAATTTTCTCCACGTCCACATTAGGTGGCTTTTTAACTGTGTATTCAATTGTGTTTTTTAAGTGTTCTTTTATCTTTTGATTTATCGATTAGTGTTGTATATTTTAGAATAAAGTGTACATTTTTTACTATATTTTTTACTGTATTATATTAGGTGGTTTTCCTTCTGGTGAGTGCTTTCCCGTTCCATAAAAATGAATGGTGTGAATGGTGTTTGAGAAGTTGAGCCCTGATCTATGAGCAGGAAATAGTATATCCCACTGGGAAATCTTTTGTTTTACTTTTCAAGTATATTGGCGCTCCATTTCCCTTTGGGTAATTAAGAGCCCCTCTCTTTTTTTCTTACATGTTATTTACATAATACATGTTGACATTAGCGTGTGCTGGGGAAAACAATTTTTTGTATTTATTATTTATTAACTCTCAGTTTTAGCAACCTTTCCATAATTTCTGAAAGATGACTGTAGCTAAACAAATCAGTATCACAAATGTACCCATTTTCACAGCTGCATTCAATGTCCTTAACGTTGACTTGTATCCTTAACGTTGACTTGTATCCTTAATAGATATTCTTTTCAATCCTGACCGAGTAAGCCATTCCCTCTACCACATCATTCAGTCCCTGAACATCACTAGACTACCGAGACACACGCCCGTCAAGAAATATTTTTTTTCCCACGGACAGCTTCTGGATCATTATTTACATGTTCCCATAGGACCTCAGTAACATCCAAGTATTTCTAAAAATTTCCTAGAGTGTGTTCCATTGCTAAAATGCCTTTTAATGATACTTCTAAAAATCTGACCTGAGCCCCTGGGAGACCTTGTGATCAAATAATCATCCCTGGTTGGCCTTGTGATCAAATAAGCTTACTCTGCCTATCAATATGCTGAGGACACACAGCGGACTCTTTGCACCTCATCACTTAGAACATGTTTTGTAGGCTCAATGCTGAAAAACTGAGGCAGCCACCCAGGTCCTCAGGTAGCCTTGCAGCAAATGTTGCCACCATATTGAAGACCCAATTCCTTACACACTATAGATATTACAGACTGCAGAGGGAAGCTATGTGTCCAGGAATTCGTGATAGCACGGCTAGTCCTTGTCTGGCTCCAGATTTAATTTGGGTGGGGAATCAACACCATATCTTTTTATTGATCAGACTCAGGCTTGGCACTATTTGTTGGTGGCCTTTCCCACTCAGGGTTCTTACTTTAAAAATGTATATGTGTATCCTTGTGATGGCTGCTTGAGGCAGAGCATGTTGCACTTTATGTTTTTTTAGGTCTTGCCTACGCAGCGCACATGTGCTGTATTGGAGACCTTTAGCAGTCGTTAAGCTCTTTTTCCAAGCACATACTCGTGCTTGTGGAGGCACACAGCTTGCGGGAGTGCGCAGCGGCATGCCACAAGCACGACTATGTGCTTTGAAAAAGAGCAGACTGCTCTCATGCACGTGCGCATGCCTCTCTCCCCGCCCACACGTCCCCACATGTAGTTCTTTAAGAGGCTGCTGACCCACGACGTAAAACTACTTCCAGTTATTGCCGCAGGTCCACGGATTCAGCAGTGCACTCACTGCCCCGTACAGGCTCCAGACAGGTAAGGGCGTGAATCTAATGGTTCCCCGTAGCCCCCACGGTCTTGCCTCTGTTACATTATTTATTTCTGTATTTCACCCTGCAGGACCATGTACCCTGAACCAAGCCTTACCTGGCTCCCATCTACTCGCACGCCGCAATAATCACTGCTCCAACTAGGAGGTAATAATCCCAGATATGTTACTATTATACCCGGCAGACAACTTATTAACTCATGCGCCAATTTTACTCACGGTCCTTACACACTCTCACTCACAAACACACACTCACGCTCATGGCCATTCATTCTAAGTCACACTACTTCAGTCATACTCACCGTTTAACTCACTCTTGCTTTTGCAATCCTTTTCCACTCTGCCTCACTCATGCTCACTTTCACTCGCTCTCACTGTTACACACGCTCACTCACTCTCATTCTAATGCACACAATCACACTCAGACACACTCCTTCCCTCACCGATTTCCACTCATACCCAATCACACTCACATGTTGTCACACACACACTTTTATGCACTCACTCACATGTCCAGAGCAACAACATTAGATTTTTTTTTACGTATCTGGATGCCTCTGATAGCGACTCCTCCATGGCAACAGTGGAGTAGGAATCTGTATCTGGACATAGTAGCAATCAACACATGATTACCACACTGCAAACGAGGAACCGGATAGGGCAGAGGGAACATGATGTACATTAAGACTTACGACGTGCCATGTCCCAGCTTATGTCAAGGCTGGTCCTCCGGTCCTATCAGATGCTGGGACCAGTTTAAGGATTTCACCCCTGCTGCTCTGTGTGAATTCTGTTTGGGCAAAGAAGTGTACTGATGAGCACTCTGACAGTCTCATTTTCAGAGATATGCGTACTTCATGAGGCATACACAGTATGCCTGCTAAATAATATGAACTGTGCCGGTGTAAAGGGACATAGTTGAAGTATGACCTCACGGATGTACAATCCAAACATCCCTTTGCAGAGTGCTTTGCTTTTAAACAGATGGATTGTGGCTCAGCCCTTCCTCCACTTGTCTTTATGAGTCTGGTTCAGTAGAGAGGGTATACCTGCACACTGGATGTTTTAATGAAAATACAAACCTTATATTTTGATGAACACTGCTAAATGAAACACATATTAGTGTGTGTAGAGACTAGAGGTGTTATGTGACAACTGACAAGGACACCATTTTACCACTTTTTTGACGAGCCACCACTGCAGTGTAAAATGATCTACTGAATCTTTATTAAAGCTGAATTCAACAGTGCTTTACTGAGAGAGAGAGATGTCACATCTGGCATGTCTAGTATCCCAAAGCACAGTGGCAGAGCTGGGACCATTCTCAAGAACACTTTAGAGACAGAGTGGCAGCAACTTTCCCTTTCACTCACTCTCCCTCCCGTCCCACCATGTGTTCCATAATGTCGACCTCCTCTTTCCCCATCGTGGATGCATATTGCTTTTCATTTACCTCATTCCAACACATTTTCTGCTGCTCCTTGCACGCAGCAAAACTCTCTATCTTGCACTGACACAAGGGAGTAGGTTACATGAACATATTGCCTCAGACAACGACAGGTTCTAAGATCTTCAGGTGCAGTGATTATGGCTTAGCACAGACGAGTAATTTGTTACTTCGCTTTTGGTATGGGTGCCCTGTGAGAGGTCTGCCTGAGATGAATTCCACAGTGGTTGTTTTTCAAATGAGGAGGATCATGCACCCGTGAGATTTCAAGTTTTTAAATTACTGTTTTTGGGACTTGTGCATATGCTGAGCTGGGTTTTGCAATGAAGGTTCAGCAGCTTCGTCACAATCACACAGAGAATTAAGGAATGATTGAAATGGTGCACTCAGCTGCTACCAGGTTCGCCATTTTCTTTTTACTAAGCAAAGAGACTGGGTTATTAAATTGACAGATCCTGGTAGATACAGTTTTATCTCAAATCCAACATATGAAGAAACACTAGTTGTCTCACACTTCCCCTTGCACAACTGGTGCACACACTTTTCTGTGCATAGCCACATAGGCATAGCCAATTGGTCTCACCTTTGGGACCGTATAAGTGTTTAGCTATGCAACAGTTGATGTTGTTGCCCCAAGGATATTGTGCTGGATAACTAAACACTTATAAGGTCCCAAAGGTGAGACCTATTGGCTATGCCAATGCTTGTTGTAAATTGTATGCATCTTTGAGGAAGTTTTATCTTGTATCTTTTTAAAAACAGGCTAATATTCACGGCTTCTATTTATCTACAGTCATTGCCAGATTTGCGGATATCATATTTAACTGCACCCTCCATCCAAAGGATATTAGGCAGAGGTCCGCTATGACTGTATAAGGAACATGAACCTGTGTTCTGCTTGTTTTTTTTTGTCTGGTAATCGGGAATCTATTTGTGTAATTTTATAACATGGTGAAATGTTTCTAATCCTTTGTTTGCCATGTATTTTTATTGTGTCTTTTATGATCAGTGATGTGATCAAATAAAGATAAATTGATTGATTGAGGCAGCCACCTTTTTAGAATATAATGTCCAAGGTATAAGTACCTAAGTTTCAAACTGCTTCACTATTGATATCTCAGCGTGGGAGGTTAAGCTCACATAAAATTACATAAAACCCATTTTACCAAATTTGCTGAAATTTCAGGTTCACTGTAGCATATCAATTGAGAAGATTCATCATTAAACGTTTAGCCACTGGATTATATTATTGGTTCTCTGATTTATTTTGTTTTTTTGATCTTTCTTTATCAAATACACACACACATATATGTTTATGTACAGTTATAAATAATTCATTTGAAGATTAATTATCATGGAGATTTTTATGTTTAGTCGCTAAGCACATCTTTGTTGATTGTACTCATTTATGTCCACTATGGGGGTTACGTTGTGATGTTATTCTTCAGCACTTATGCTTCATGGAATTATTGAAAAAATTGAAATGATAATTTTAAAAGAATTTGTATCAATAAAATGATTTTTTATTGATGTGCATTGTACACCGAGTCCTCAATATCATGCTTGTGCTTAACTAGGTCTTATATACTGTATAGACTGATAGGTGCCTACGGGGTTGTCTTCAATTTTTGTATTTTCCCTGCCCATGGAACCTAAGTTAGTAGCAGAGGGCCTTGTATTTGACATCATATAAGTTCACATGTAATGACATAAAACCCATTTTACCAAATATTCTGAAATTTCTGGTTCACAATAGCATATCAATTGAGCTCTCTCCTTGTTTTGCCACTACAAATCCCTTTGTTGTGCTTCCCTCTCACAGAAGCCCAATTTTTTTTCTTTGTCTGCACGTCTCCTCCTATTTCTTTAATAACTATGGGGCATATTACCAAGAGCCATTATCGCCGCATTAGCGGAACTTTTTCCCGCTAATGCTCGATAATTGTATCGCCCTGTTACCAAGCTGCCGCTAACACCAGTTAGCGACAGCTTGTAGGCGATAGCGGGCATTTAGGGGCCCACTTTGCATGTCAGCGATAATTATCGCTAATGACATGCAAAGTGGGCATGCCAAGATGTTAGCGACTGAAAACAGTCGCTAACATCGCTATCTCCTATTACCTACAAAGGCGTAGATTTTGAAATATTCGCGCTAAGCGCGAATATCTCCAAAAGCTAACACCTGCCCAGAGCAGTTCTTAGCCATTTTATCCAATGGGAGGTGGATAACATGGCTAAGAGCATTGTCACGATAATGTGTGAATATTGCTGTATTTCCAGCGATATTCACGCATTTCGAATGATTTTTATCGTTTCTGAGATAAACCTTGATGATAGCAAGGTATCTCAGCGATAAAAATCGTCGTAGCGCGGCGATAAAATTATTCCCGCTAACCCTGCTTGGTGATAAATATCGCTATTGCTAGGTAATATGCCCCTATATGTGTTGTTTAGTACTTTTTATTTGGATAACCACTTTCAACAGAAATTCTATAGAAAGCATATATTAATTGCTTAAATGGGACATTAAGGGTCATCAGTAAACAAGCATAGACAAAGACATTAAGTCTACTCTAGTTGACCTATTAGCTTTCCCAATTTCTGACAAAGCCAACCAAGTAATTTCTCTAAGGCACATATGCGTGACCTCACATGACAAAGACAAGGCATTTTTCTCTTTTTTTTATTTACTGATCCATGATGATAGACACCACCTAGATCGCTGAATGAAAAAAAAATGTGCAAAAGTGCTTTATGCATTGAGGAGCAGTCCAACAGCAAATAACAGCTGCCAGCACTCCAAAAATTATAAAAAACACTTTAAAAAAAAGTTCGACCTAAAGGAGAAGTGGAAGGGGGAAGCAAAGCTAAGTGGACAGGAAATTGAAAGCAACAAGGATGGGCAGGAGGGGGAAAGCAATAGGGAATGCTCACGAGGTGGAAGCAATGGGCAGCGAAGGGAAAAGGGAGCAACAGGGAGTGGAGGGATAAAAGCAGCATACAAAGTAGAAGAGCACACAAGAGAGCAAGTAGCATATGAGGGAGATAGCAACACAGAGCAGGGGTCAGATATTTGGCGAAGGGAGAAGCCCTCGAGGGAGACAGTTGGAAAACACATGCAGCACCCTCATGGAATGTTTAACCAAATAGAAAAAATAGTTTGCTATAAGTGGTTAGTAGAAGGATACGAACCAGTAACTCAAAAGGATGGTAAGAGGCTATGCTCCATGGGAGGGACAAAGACAAGATGGACAAGGTGCGACAAGATGTGAAGTCAAGCAGTAAAATAAGAAGAAAGCAAATAGAATGGTAATAAAGTCAATCAATGGTAAGCAATTGGCGAGTTTGAAGCCCACTCGAAGTTATTTTTAAGTACACAATAGGTCTTTCGCAACCTGACCACTGGAGTAGCCTAGTAGATGAGACATAAAATGGAAAGAGCACTAGTGGTGATGACTCAAAATTGAAACACGTAAGTTTTACTGAGAGGTATGTTTCTTGAAAAAGTCAGTGATCACTCTATGGACAAAATGTATCTTCCAGTTGACTAGGTCATAACACTTGACAAGCATGCCAAGAGGGGTGGTAAATGGTTACATTTCTGAGTATATTGGAATGTGATGACTATGTGTGAGAGAGGAATCAGAGGTGTTGATTGTCCAGAGGTGACTTGTAGGCGGGAAGGGGGCCAGAGTAAGGCTGAATGTCAGCAGAAACGTGTCATCTTCTGCTGCCATACGCACTATAATAAATGAGTTGATATGTGCAAATAATCTCTTGGCATGACTAGAGTTGCAAACAGAGGATAACGTGTATGTCTGTGTGTGTATATGTGCAGGGTCGGACTGGGAAAGAAAATAGGACCAGAAACCAAAATAAATAAAAATGGCCCTTAGTAGTTTTCTAGATACCTGAAAAAGTTGCCCATTTTTTTCAAATTGGAGCAGTTTGAGACTTGGAAAAAAGGGCTATACAAATGTTTTCCGAGGTGTTAAGACTGCATAGGTTTTAGCTTGCTTATCAGGGCAAATCAAGAGTAACCAGGAGACCATAAATCCGGCCCATAAGCAGCCAAATAATTGACCCACACACTGACCCTGTCAGACCAACATATATTCCAGTCCGACCCTCTGTGTGTGTAGGTGAGTGTGTGCAAGCGCGTGTAACAGACTGCTTCCTATACATAACATTTAAAATGTAGTTTTAGCTGTACCTCCAACTCCATAAATATATTGAATGCAGGGAGAAGCCATCTCTTAAATGGATGTCATAAGTGGTAAATCACCATGCACTTATTTATTTCTATTTGAAGAACGCTGCTTGTGGTTTAGCAGTTATTCCAAACACTGTAATTTGTCTTTCACTCTTACACGCATGTCATGATTGCTAAAAAAAAAACTCTGGTGTAAACGGGATAAGAGTCGTCTTCTAGTAAAAAGAATCCTCAAGAATTCTTCTAATGTGGAATCAAATCGCTCAGTAAAATGCGCTTAAATTTACCTTTAATACTAACAACCGCGGCATAGGGATTACGCAGGATGAGCGAACTTCTAAATTTCACTTTTAAGTAATCACCACCAGTGCTCTTTTCATTTTATGTCTCATCTACCAGGCTGCAAAAGTGGTCAGGTTGCGAAGGCACCTGTAGGTGCACTGTCTGTGATATAGGCGTGTTTGATTGAATTTGATTTGGATATGGGCGTGTGGCGTCTTCAAACCGCTAATCTGGCTTATTCTCAGCACATCAAATTTACGGCAATGTGACTTAAAAAAATGAACAGACCACGTGCATTTCAGCCCTTTCCGAAATTAATTTGTATTTCCTGTTCTTTAAGTCAATAACCATGTGAACCTTAACGAGCATTGGAAACTCCGTCTCACACACACTCATATTTACCCACAGACATAGGCCTAATAATAAATGCAATCCCCACTGGGTCGATTCTCCCTTTACTCAAACCTTCAAATGAAGAAAGCGGGCTATCTGAGGCTATTTTTCAGTCAGACTTGGCAAGCACAGCAGAATAGTTTACGATAGGAGAAGCCATCCAATATCTGTCACGGTAATCAGGATTCCTGCAGGTCAACGCGCGCACACACATGCCAAAACATACAAACAGGCATCTATGTGTGTTTTACAGATTGCCTGTTGTTAGGAAGCAAGCAGTTCTGGTTTTGTCTGCAAAGCGGGACATGCTTTCATGAATAACATATTGTTGCTAAAAACCTATTTTTAATACTTAATATATCATGGCAGACAAATGTTATGCTTCATTAATGAATGCAACTGCCAAGAAGACAATCGGTGTTGGTGGTCAGGTTGTGTGCCTTTTGATCTGAATCAGCGGAGTTGCCGAGATGTTTCCTGTTTGCTGTCATTCCCTTCTACTTTCCCACAGGCAGCAGCTGCACGGGGTTCAGTTTTACAGCTTGATTGCTTGGGCCATACACCCTAAGATGTTTACAGTCAGTGAGTCGGGTGCCCTTTCATCTCGTCCAAAGGCCTCAACAGACCGTTTTCAGTCAGAACGGCTAGGTCAGTGGCAGGAGGTTGTGTTTCCTCTACGACAAAACTGTGTTACATGCACCGAATTGGATGTTTTGTGCCAATAAATATAGTTGTTTGGTTGTTTGGTACTTTCGGCCGTCTGTGCTGTGTGAGAATGCAGCCAGGGTTTGCTGTCTTTGTCATTGGCAGGGCATGCTCTGGAAATGATCTGTATTTCGCAAGAGCGCACAAAGATGTGAATACTCACAAACATTGGACCTTGGTAACAATGCAGGCCTATGCCTCAAGACTGAAATACTTTAACAAAGCTTATCTATGTTGTGGAGAAGCCATGGGTGTGTACTAGACAATGGGTGAGTACTACAACCGTGTTACTCGATTAATACTGTGGGATGTCTGAAAGGCACGAAGTTAATCGGAATATGTCAAATAAGAGAGGTCGCGAGGGACTGCGGCACTTCAATGAGTAGTAAGTGTGTGACGCGCCGCCATTTTAGGTTTCTTCATTGCGAGGGTTCAGATGTTTATCGGGTCCTCGCTTTCTGTAGTATAATAATCAACCTGGAATCGCCTTTCCTGCATGAAAAGTGGAATCAACAAGAGAAGTGACTGTGTCACAATGCTATTTTGACTCCATGCTGAAAACCTCATGAAGATCCTCGTTTCTTGCGATAAAATGGAAGTAGGCTTGAAGAAATGGCGGCGTTTCTGAACACGAGGACTGGAGCGCTCTTGAAGGCTTTGGGGTATGCAGCATTATCGCTAGTTTATTTTAGTACTGCCCCATGTTTCAATAATGTACTCAGAACGGGTTAAGTGCGCTGTAAGCTATGCAAGTGTAGTCTGCCAACGCACTGCTACATATGAATGCATTTTATTAATGTTGCTATCCATGGCTGCCCGAGTGTAACCTGTTTGGATTAAGTGGGGCACATTCCACATATATTATTATAACACGGAGATATGGCAGTTGTGTAGTATTCAAATGCACCATCGTTTCATGGTTTGATACTGTTATTGGTGTGCATTGCATTCATGTTGAATGTTGACAAATAAACTACCAGGTGGCATCAATGCACATCATGGAGTAATGCTAAAACAGCATAACAGAAGCTCGACGCAGAGCACCGAAGATATTTCAATTCTAAACTCTGTGAAATGTGGCCCTGGTCAAAGCACAACCAACATTAAAAAAATAATAATAAAAAAACAGAATGCCGATTTTTAAAATAAAAAGTTAAAGGGGAAGCACATTGAGGAAGTGTATGAAGTGGGCGACAAATCCGGGAACATATGCGTTATTGAAAGACTTTTCTCCCTCCTGTCACCACAATCCCACACTGATGGCTAACATGTCTTCTAAAACCCCACAAGAAGGCCGCAGTGCAATGCTGTCAAACATACAGCTCTTCCTTGGCGCCCTCTTTAACTTGAATTTCACCACATAAGTGTTAACAGCATTGAGCTCATGGTCAATAAAACCAAAACATGATTTGGACCCGCAACCTCAGCAGAGAGCGTTCGCATGAAAATATACAATTTAAAAACATAATAAGACAAAAACACAGTCTGAAGTATTCCGAAGAGTTCTCCACAGGGAGGACGACACGGATGAAGTTCCCATTGTTCATTTATAAAATGACAACTGGCAAAGGGCATACAACAATAGAAACAACGATAATTTAGTAGAGAAATCATTCATGTAACACGATTTTTGTAGGGAAAAAAATCGATGCAGTGAGTGTGGCTTCATCATTATTGTGAACGTACTGGAGATATTCTGCAACAACGTAACGTTCCTGACACACGACACTGACAATAATAGAAGGCCGACTTGTGTCGCGCATGAACGTGAGGAAGCTCACTGGTTACGTCTTGACAATGTACAAATGTACGACAAAATCATGGTATACATTGCATAGTAGTATTGCTGGTATGCTTATTATTTAAACTAAGGCACAGACAATTGCAGTATTTTACCTAGTGGTCCCACACCACCCCCGCATACATACATACACGAGTGTGACATATCTAGTCTGAATTACAGTGTCTTACGAACACATGGGTAGCAGATCTAACAGCTTGTTTAGAGTGCATTAGACATAGACAAGCCATGGGCAAAAGGCACAATATGGCATAAACACCAAAACAGCAGGAAAGGATTTCAGAACGCCTACGAAAAGTATGATTATAAATATTTCTATTGCGATCAGCGCCTGCGCTACTTCAGCGAGAGCTGCGGCTGGCAGTCCTCACAATCACAATGTGACTTACGTCCTCAAGGATCTATAGGCAATCATAGGGAAGCAAGTCTGCGGCCATGGCTGTACGCCTGCGCTGAGATTACAGGGCCTCGCTGTGTGTATTCAATAGGTAGTAAATAGTGCTGGCAAGGAATCAGTATCACGTTTTTTAAAATTAAAATTAAACTAGGCTTCATGAACACATTTACATCTTGATTAGAGCGGGTGCGCGTGCCACGTATTAGACACTATCCCAAGCCCCAAGCCCAGTACCCTGAGAAAAGCGGAAAGCAGCTTGTGCTAGCAGGCAGTGTGGCAGCCAGGAAGGTCCCGCACGACAGAGAGGGGCTTATGCTTACAGCTTCCTGGCGGTCGGCATGTCAACAGTGTCTTAAACTCCTGAAAACTGTCATTATTTGGCCTCGCCGTCCCCCGCGTCTTCTTGCACATCCCCCGCTTCCTCGTCCGCCTCCCCTTCCTTTCCCTCCTCGGTAGAAGTTGGGAATTTGTCCTTGTTGTTCTCCTTCTTCCACTTCATCCTTCTGTTCTGAAACCAGATTTTTACCTGCCTCTCGGTGAGTCCCAGCGCGTGAGAGACCTCGATCCTTCTCTTTCTGGTCAGATAAGGGTTAAAAAGGAACTCCTTTTCCAGTTCTAGCGTTTGGAACCGGCTGTATGTCTGCCTTCCTCTCCTCCTGCCAGGGGCTGCTACCAAAACAAAACAAAAACACACATTGGTATGGAGTTGTACCCAAGAGGTTGCGGCTTGTGTGCGTGGTTCCTGTTCTGCCCGCGCATGCATGGCGTGTTGGGCTGCTAGAAGCAGTATGTGTGTGCAGGTCGCTTGCTTGCGCGTGTCGGCGGTGCATGCACAGTGTACGGATGTTTGCAGTGTGTTTATGCTTCTTTCTGTCTGCGTGAGCGCGTGTACGAAGATATGCTTTGTGCGGAGAGTGCGCGCGTCTACCAGTGTGCGTTGTGCATGCATGCAGTGTGTGCCTGCACGGGAGTAAGTGTGTGTGTGTCGGGGTGTCTGCTGTGGCTAATCTGCTCTGGCTCTCTGTGTGTTTTCTATTTAGCAGCCTGCAGCCGCAGCTCCATGAAAAGTTTTACTGCTAAAGCGAAGATGAGGAGCGAATTTTACAGCCTCCAACCTTGTGGTCTCATCCAAGGGAACATTTGAGAAGGAGACGAGTTCTGGTTTAAGTGCTCTGGGTCCTCGCCAACGTGACCACTGGACGATTTACAGTCGGGATACTGCAGCAGCTCGGCCTCCGGCTGGCTCGTAAAAAGCGCCTGCCTCTGTAAGTTATCGTATCCGTAGAGCCGGGAGGGGTCCCCGTGGCACGCCATGCCGCACGGAGCCTGCGGGTAGCCGGCCGGGCTGGGGCCGGCGCTGTGGTAGAAGTCCTGCACTGGAGGCGGGTGCTGCTGAGGCAGCGGCGGCGGCTGCTGGAAGCCGGCAGCGCTGCTGCTGCTGTAGAGCAAGGCGGCGTGCCTGCTGCTGCCGCCCACATCTGCAGAGAAGGGGCACTCGTAGAAGCCCGGGTTTATGGGCTCCGCCGCCTTGTACTTGGAGTACAGCGGGTTCACAAAGTACGAACTCATCCCAACAGCCGTCAAAAGTCCCAGACACAGTAGGCGAGGGCTGACTGCAGCAGTAACGCAGCCAACTCCTGTCGTGTCAGGCAGCCCAGCGGAGCATTCACTTCGCGCTCATAGTGCCCAACGCGCTCCCAGGCAACGTGTGTTGACCGGTGCTGGATATAAATTGCTCTGGGGTGACCTGCCTCGCTGCTTTTACCATTTCCTATTAGGCACACTGTGAAAATGTTCGTATAGTTCGGGGAATCTTTGGCTTCGGTTTACATTTGCCGCTCCCGAGGCTAGAAACTACCCCCCTCTGCGCGCTGAATACATTTAGGAGCACCGGCTTCAACTCAGAGATTGGCTCTAGATAGGCGGCGGAAGGATATGGAACCATAGCGCAGGCCAGTGAAGCGTGCACACAGGCCGCGTCACCCAGGCAGGGAGAGAGCTGCGCCGTGCTGCAGCCCCGGGGCCTACGCTCTGTGCCCGACCCAGGGCCAACAATGCAGTGCTACTGCTGCTAGTGGAAACACACGCTGCTGGAGAAACCGACCTTTCGAGCACACACTTTGCAAAATGATTTATTCGGCGCTGATAATACACAGAATAATTCTGCTGTTCATCTGATATTTCTCGACTTTTAAAGAAAAGCATTCCTAACTGGTTTAAGAAAACGGCAATACCTTGACTTTAGGGGAGGGGGCCTAGCCTACGCCTTTGTAACGAAATGAACGTTCTGCCCTTGAGCTTTGCACGCATGGCTGGAATCCCAACTTAATTGATACCTAATGAAAACCGTGGCTATGAATACATTTTCCATCATTTCACACTTGACAGACGGCGTTAGTGGAGCACAAGAAATCGACTCCAAGGGAAAGACAGCAAACAGCGTAGCTGCAAGACGGAATGTAGGTTAAAACAGAATCCAGGGGAAGGTCAACTCAAATGAACCCAAGGCCGCGTGCTTCCCCATAACTGTGCGAGTGCACTTTATATTAAAACCTCGCACTGCCCAAAAGCTCCCGATGTAAATATGAACTGTGTGTTAGTAACGTTAATAATGGGTTCATGCTTGAAAATGCTTTCGCTTTCTCTAAGGCACATGGTGTCTAGATAAAAACATAAACATTGCTCCACACTATCACAACAGGATGATCTTCAAAAAGGTGTACCACCCACATACAGCCGCAACAGTTAAACATGCCCTCTAAATCAGGCTGGGGCTTTCAAGTCCATCCCTATTCCAATGAAAATCCCGCAAAAACACTGGATTTTGCTTCCCATGACCGTGTAACTATTTCATAACTTATTTGTGCTTCGCTCCCGCATCCTTATTTGTTCCTACAATCAATCTTTCTTTGTTTCTTTCTTTTTCACTCTCAGATACGAACTGAATTTAAGTCATGCCTTACACTATGGACACATTCCGATTTTCTACGCTTGCATTACAGCACATTATTAATAACCCGCAGTATGGAGGCAGAATAATAACTGCAAATTGAGACAAAGGCACCAGGGTCAGTCGTTACATTTGAGTACATTAGTGGGTAGCAAAGATGACTTGGGTTCTAGTGAGCTGCCTAAACTAGGCCCATGCACGTAATGTAACCGTAAATCGTCTGTTCTCTTCCAACCTACAATGCAAGGAAAGCAGTCAACCACAATCAGTTAAGCACGAGCCGTCTTCAGATTGGTGTTTTTGGGTCGCAATGATTGTGCATTATGAATGTACTGTTGGCAACCGGTGCAGGGGAGTGCTCGAGAGAAATTCACGCTTCAGCCAAACATTAGCGGCAAGGTGCAGTGCGCCCCCGTCTAGCCCAGATTTTCGGTTAATGCGATGTGGTCAGTTAGTGCCAGTTGCATGGCTCTCATGCAGCAATTGTTCAATGAAACTACACGGAAGGCTCGGTGGAGTCTGAACTTTTAGGACAAAACATTTTTGAAATACTACAAATAAATACATAATTTGATACCTTAGATACGTACCACCGTTCATTCTAATTTCTGTTTACAGCAGTGTCTGTTTTATATATTAACTATGTACAAGTTGCTAGTTGTTCTAAGTCATTTAGGGGGCATGGGTATTGTTTCTTTCTTTTCAAAAACACTTAGATTCCTGTAACATTAGTATTCACATACTGACGTTTTACTTTGGCTAACTTACATTTCATTTTTAATTAATTCCGTGAAATAAGTTTCTTTCTTTTCTTACATGATCTTTGATCTTTTTTATTAACGCAGACACGAGAATGAACAGAAACTGTTCAGATCGCCAACACACAGAACTAGCACATAATAAAAATAGAACAACATTGCCCCCTAGTGGCGAAATAAATAGTAGACCAACCATTATTCTTCCACCACGTATGTATGTTGTGTTTATTTTCAAACAGTTCATATTGGGTTAAATTATTTCTGAGGACATTCAGTGATGACACAGATTGTACTAACATGACATATAGATGAACAATTAAAGGAAGAAATACACACTGTACAAAATAAACTAAATATACAAAATAATCTATACATGAGAGGTAGACTATTGAAGCACCCTATTTTTCTTAATTATTATTTGCGTGTGTCGAACAACACGACATATTCATTTAAGCAAGTGTTTGTGAGTACACTTCAAAATAAATATCTATGTAAGCAATCATATACATACACACACAAACATATGCTTATATATATCCAATAGGCAAATATTAGATGCGTGGGCGTGCCTTTTGCCTCTGTGTGTGTACGTGTGGCCAATTTCTTTAATCTGAAATACATTTACTTTCAAATTCTGTATATATAGAGCTGGCAAACATATATCTAAAAATGTATGTAGGTCTATTTTTCTAATCACGTATTTAAAAACGCATCTATACGTATCACAGACACTCCCTCTCTCTCTCTCACACACTCTCTCTCACACACACACACACACACACAATATTGCACTCATGATACAGCAATTGAATGGGACACACACAGGACACCATTTGCCTGGTGTGATGTGTATGTATGCATTGGCATTTAAAAATCAACGTGAACCGAAACACCATGTATTTAAAGTAGCTGTATTAATAAACTCACATTTCTACAACCATCGTGCACACTCGTAGATTGTACCTTATATTATAAGGCGTATAAAGGTAAACAGCTTTTCTGCTGGTCACGATTGCTCTTAAATGTGTTTTTACCCTACTGATGCATTCGCACCCTGAATCCTGTTATTGTTAACAAAGGAAAAATGCATGACACAATCGTTATACTAAGATGTGGAGTGTGTAATATGCTAGTTATTACCATGGTTGAGGGAGGAGAGGGGAATCGTGGCCCATTCCAGGCTTGATATCTAGACAGGAGTGGCCCCACCACACTCAACAAGGGTAAAAGCACAGTACAGTCAGCACACACACACAAACACACACCTTCTCAGGTAACATGCAAACATAAACATGCGTGTACGTAAAGATAGTGAATCTGCAAGTTATGGCTGAATATTATTTTCCATTGAACGACTTCATTTTGTTTCACTTTCAACTTTGGCTTCCTTGCATAAGTCTGAGGGAAAATGTACACTTGCCAAAATTGTGCCCAGTTTAGGATGGCATGGTGTGCACACACACCGCCCCCTACACACCTTCACACGCACATTCCTTTAGTTTTGTAACACATGCAAACATACACATGCATGTATGGAGAAATAGTGACTCTGCAAGTACCGGCTCAATACTATTTTTCACTGATTGACTTAATTTTTTGTTACGATTTCAACTTTGGCTTCCTGTGATAAGTCTGAGTAAAAATGTGCCCTTGACCCCTGGGATTAATGTGGGCAGCTTATGATATTACCCCGCCCCCTTCCTCTCCCTGCCTCCTCACCACACACACACTCACACCCCCGGTAATTTCATAACACATATTTCACCACAGGGATTATGTAATTCCTGTAAATTATTTTCCATACTTTCTAAAATAACATTATTATTGATGATTCTTTCTGGATCTCCGTCCAGTGGGACGCATCGTCTCTGATTTCCTTCACACCTTCTTATTAGCCTGCATGCATGACCCTGTACTTAGCTGGCAGGAGCACCAAACCGCCCTCCTAGGCTTTGCCATGCTGCTTTGCTTTACCACCATTATCTTTATGAGGGGTTACTACAACATGAATATTCTAATTAAGCGAATCATACTGAGTGCAGATTCAAATCTCTCTGTTTTAGGGAGAATGTGCTTCTTAACAGCAAAACATTGTTTCACTAGAAATACCTTTTGCTGAACCGTAAAGTTACAATATTGTCTAAACAGTGTATTTCACTAATTTCAATAAACATTTTGTTTGGAAAAAACACCTTTTCCCTGCTACCCTGGAACAAAATGAACATGCAGTAAAGCACTAGTAACACTGCATTATGGTCGAACACAGTAAACCGAGGGTCATGTAACTGTTTCAAACCGCTGCCCATGCTCCCTTCCACTTTATTATGTAGCATTGGACCTTAAGACACTGTTACCCGTAATGTATCCTCTACGTATTGCATGTTTGGCCACCATTATTGCATAAAAAGCAGCGGATTCACAAACCACATTTCATAAGGTTGATACCAAACCCATAATTGATTTCCCATAATTCCTGGAAATTGAGAAATTATTGCGAAATGTGTATTTCATTCATTCTGGAATTCCGGGCGGCAGAATGGGGGCTCGATTTGAGTTTCTCCTACCGATTCTCTACCCACCGCCTACATATCTCCCAAGCTTCAGGGTATGCTAAGAGAAAACACGAAGACACACTGTTCAGCATCATCTTTGCTCTATGTTTCAACATCATCCTGTTAAAGTAAACATGCCTGATCATTCTGATGCCACAGGCACTACATTGCTAGCTTCATCAGGCGAGAGCAGAACAGCTCTTCGCATATTCAGTCCGTACGTGTGTGCACCAAACAGCATACAGGAGAGAGCAGAACAGCTCTTCCCACAACCAGTCCGTACGTGTGTGCACCAAACAGCATACAGGAGAGAGCAGAACAGCTCTTCGCATATTCAGTCCGTACGTGTGTGCACCAAACAGCATACAGGAGAGAGCAGAACAGCTCTTCGCATATTCAGTCCGTACGTGTGTGCACCAAACAGCACACAGGAGAGAGCAGAACAGCTCTTCGCATAGTCAGTCCGTACGTGTGTGCACCAAAAAGCACACAGGAGAGAGCAGAACAGCTCTCCGCATATTCAGTCCGTACTTGTGTGCACCAAACAGCACACAGGAGAGAGCAGAACAGCTCTCCGCATATTCAGTCCGAACGTGTGTGCACCAAACAGCACACAGGAGAGAGCAGAACAGCTCTCCGCATATTCAGTCCGTACTTGTGTGCACCAAACAGCACACAGGAGAGAGCAGAACAGCTCTCCGCATATTCAGTCCGTACGTGTGTGCACCAAACAGCACACAGGAGAGAGCTGAACAGCTCTTCACATAGTCATGTCCATACGTGTGTGTACCAAACAACGCGTTTTCTAAAAATGCAGTTTGTTACATGAATTAGCTATTTTTAAACTCTTGCTTGCTTTACGCTTACCGCACGAATAAAATAAAAAGTCCTATTTTATCATTTTCCTACTTGAATGGAAAAAAAAATGTTATGCGAACTGACCTAAATTAGGTATGCATTATAAAAACAGGGTGGACAACGTCTATACGTGATCTATAAATGGTGCAACGACGCCACGCCAATGGCTTTAGGCCCCGCGTTTTATTTTCATATTATCATAGCACCATACGCTCTATTCGGCATTGTTGAACTATACACGCGTACTTTTTATGTTTTGTCTATCTCTCTATCTATCTATTGATCTATCTATCTATCTATCTACAGACACTCAAATATGAAACCTTGACTGACCTGCCTCTTTTTATTTTACTTCACATAACCCTTTAGCCTAGATGTAGCTTAAATTACCGATGTGTTCAGTTTGGGTAATGTGATCTGTTCTGTAAAAATATCCGTTTACTTTAGTCATGGACAGAGTAGTTTAGTAAGATTGGAGGTGGACTAAAATTACATTTGCTTTTCTTCATACTAAAACATGACACAATTAAGATCCTTCTTGAGCAGCGAGCTCTCAATAACAAGATGCACGCCCTGCTATAAAGCCTCACACTTTGCTTTCAACCGCTAAGAGTTCTCAGACCTAATCTTATCCAATATACCTCAAAGTTGGGAGCCCAGAAAAGACACAAAACCTCCTTTATGACGTCTGGTAATAGGAATGCCCACATGCAGAAACTTGGACATGTAAGTGAAATTCGAGTATGCCTCTGGTTTTGGGGAGCGTCTCTTCAGAGGCGTTCTAAACGTCTCCCCTTGATTTGTTTCTCAGACCTGGTGTAAACATTAGCTTTTATGGTCAGGCCAGATTCCTGAGGAGGAGGTTTGTCTGTATTTTTTGTTTTCCTCCGAACAGACAAAAAGCTCAAAATAAGAGTGTTTTCAAAGAGGGGCTCCTCTCCGTATCATAAACTCATTTGGCCCAGACGTCTAGCCACCTCAATTGCTTTATTGCGCTCAGCTCTTCCTGTTTGAAACAAATTCTGGGTATAGTGTTGACAATGAATGGCCGCACTTCGAGGCACCCCAGCTCGGTGACATTGCTCTTGTAGCATAATCGAAGCCACTCGGCTACCGAGGGAGATCAAGAATTAGCAATAAGCCTGGCACGGCCAATGTTAGCCATCTGCTAAAGATTAAAAGGAGGGCCGGTGCCCAAATGCCAGCCTTTCAGCAGTAGCGGGCTTCTCACCGGTATCTATGGAAGATACATTTCAATGAACTTCGTGTTTGCGAGCGCAATAAACTGCCTTGAGTTGGGGTGATGACGGCCGAAGAACCACACAAAGAGATGGCGCCACCTTCAAATGCTTCCTCAATGTGAACAGAAAAGGGGAAAGGGACACGTTCCCCCAAGTCTTCACAAATCTTAAAATCGTGATAAAAATAATAATCATTTCTTCAACGGGCTGCGGAGTATGAAGCGAAAAGTCACGAATATGAAATGCCGCAGGCGCAGCCATCTTTAACACATTGATGTTTTCATAAACCAATAACAAAATGCTCATTTTACAGCCCTTCAGTACATCACATTTTATGAACAATTTCTGCTGAGAGCGAACCACTAAACTGTACAATTGTATTTGAATACGTGTTCTTATATTAGTACCTCATCAAAACAAATAATTTACATCGATCCCAGTTAAATATTGTTGAAGCGCTATACACCTCTCGGCTCTCAAAAGCACGTATGTGTCCCGTCCGCCGTTCAAAACTCGCTATATTTTGAGCACTAGACCACTGTTCTCTCTTCGGAATTAGCGACTGTCCCTTTTCCTGGAAAATGAAGATTCTCTAGTCCCAGAATCGATGGGTCTCTTCACCGCTGAGTACAAGGCCCGTCGTAAAGCACTGCACTCACGAACAGGAAACTGAGCCCAGTATGCACGTACATGGAGGAGAGACTTCTGAGGGGAGTGAGCTGACGCCCGAACAACACACCCGCAACAAACAGAAAAGACCGAACCCACCTCTGAACTACCTCTTGATATGTGACTAAAAAAATCCAATAACTCAAAGCCGTTAAATAACATATCTCTTACAGCCCTACAGCCTTTACCGGGGCAAGGAAAATATATACGTATTTATGTACATAGACCATCCTTGTAGCACTTGTTTTTCCGGAAGTTAGAGACTTAAGACACTTTAAATAGCTGCGAACTGGGCGTATATTCACATTACTTTACTCTGATAAACGGAAAGAAAAACAAACAACAAAAATATATACATATATCCAAGCAATGCATACGGAAATATCAAAAACGTGAAAACGGCCTACTACCATGAAAAGACAAGGATGGCAAGTATTTGGCAGTTCGGGGAGCGAGCTGGGCAGTCCGGGCGGCCTCGCTAGTGCTCCTTGCTGCCCTTCTCCTTGTTCATCTTCTTCATCTTCATGCGCCGGTTCTGGAACCAGATCTTGACCTGGCGCTCTGTCAGGTTCAGGATGCGGGCCACCTCGTAGCGCCGGTCCCGGGTCAGGTACATGTTGAACAGGAACTCCTTCTCCAGCTCCAGGGTCTGGTACTTGGTGTAGGGGCACCTTTTTTTGCGAGTCGAGCGCGCGTGGATCCAGTTCGCTGCCGGGTTATCTGGGAAGCAAAAGAGTGGGGGATGGGAGTGAAAGATTAATAAACTCATGTGCACTGTGGGTACCCTCAGCATTCGCGGCTTTTCGGGAATTATCGTAAAGGGGGTGGGTGCGGGCGGCTTGTTTGCTGCTCCGCGGACGCCTCACCGGCAGAAGGCGCTTCTGTCAGTCATATAACTGGTTTATAGCAGCCCGGTGCTGCGGGCTCTATGGTAGGCGTCTAGACGGCTTTATAGGTTAGTAAAACTCTCTGTTTTGCCCACTCCGAGGCGCGCAGTTTCCGCAGTAAATCAGGAAGTTATTCCCACTCTTCCCCCTGCCTTCTCGGGCACTTACTTGAGTCAAGTTGCTGCGGCGGCTGCTTCTCCTCCTTGAGCGGGGCGCCGCTGCCGGCGCTGCCCGCCTCCGGGGCGGCTGCTGGGGACTCCTCCTCGGCCGCCGGGGGCTGCTCGTCGTCCAAGGCCGGGCAGGGGAACTCGGCCAGGGCCAGCCCCGGCTGGGGCTCGAAGGATGAGCACTCGCTCTTCTTGTCGGGCATGCTCTCGGGCTTGACCCCCGCGTACGGGTGGTGGAAGGCAGGGAAGGCTGCGGCGGAGGAGGTGGAGAGCGGTTCCAGCCAGGGTCGCACTGCATAGCGCCCACCGCTGGGCGCTGGCTGGGCCATGTAGGGCTGGTAGAGACCGCTGACGGCGGCAGCAGGCGGCTGCGAGTGCACCGCAGACCAGGCAGCCGGGAAGACTGCGGACTTGGGCGCAAAGCTGCAGGCGGAGAAGTCGGACGCCTCGGTGCCACCCGGGGCCCTGGAGGCCGCGCCGTGCCCCACCTGGACGCAGCGGGCCCCGTAGACCTCTTCGCTTTCGTGCCCCATCAGGGAGTCCACGTAATAGTTACTTATAGCGCCACTGGACGACATTTTAGGCTCCCCTCGCACTCATATAAAAGGTGACACTGTTAACTGTATGCGGTCCCCTCCCCGGGAACAATCATAGTATTTTGCAGGCTGCGCCCTCAACCATTGGCCGCCACTCCCACGTGATCATATTTACCAATACAGAGTAAATCAATGCGCTAAGCGGGGAGCCCGTGATTAAAAGTCACACGGTCACGATGCACACTTACAAGTGCGCCGGGGGTTTGTGCACCTTTGCCCGTGGCAGTCTGTCTGTCTGCGAGGGAGCTGCGGCAGGGGTGGCCGGGTCTGAAGATGTGCGGGTTCACAGCCTGCAGGGGGACTATTTCTTGACGTCTTTTCAGCAGTAGAGTCTGTCCTATTCAAGCATGCCGTTGAAAATGAGGTTATTTGGCTGTGTTTAGTTGTCATTGAAAAGAAAACGCAACAGTAACCTCTTAGGCGCGCAGCCTGGCCACGGAACTGGGAAGCACTAAACAAAACAACATAATTTACCAGTCACGGATAAGAAATCTACATGCCAATGTAAAATCGCCACATACCGGTGGCCCGTACACCAGAAGCATCGTGTATTTTTGTTTGGGATTCGCGCAAGTGTGTGTTTCGGTCTCCCTTTGTCATTGTTTTAAACTGTGCATCGTGTAAAAGTAGAGTACGGTAAGAAACAGGCGAGATGCAACCGTCATGTGTGATCGGGTTCAATAAAACGTTTATGGGGTGCATTTGATTATAGTTTAATGTGACTTTAATGATGAAATACAAAAGTTTAGAAAGCAGGAAAGTACCTAGTTTACAGAGCAGAGATTCAGCAAATCAATGTCCCCGATCCTAACCCGATGAGCTAAATATCGAAGAGATAGGCGTAGTGTGCAACTTTAACACGGCTGTGCGTGAGTGCACGCGCTCGGGCTGTACACGGCTGTGCGTGAGTGCACGCGCTCGGGCTTTTGAGACAAGAATATCTTCCTTAAACATATTTTTATTTGTACATTTTACCGGTGGCGTTTGTTAGAACCACAAACTAGAGTGCCACGCAAAACCCAATGAAGCCAAACACACGCAGTCCTTTATTCCGCCACTTTAGAGGCACCATAAACACAGTTCAAGACAACAACCGACATTTCACCTGTGCCTGGCATACTATTTTACCTCACGTATGTTCCACACGAGGTCAGAAAAACCCCCACCCCTCTACCGTCCTGACAAGAAGGCAGAGGGCCGGGGTTGGAGGCCTAGCGCATGCCATCTCGGTCTCTGGCAGTGGTACGCGCAGTCTTGATGAGCGCAGACGCAGACTACTGAGGGAATACTTCTTTCTTATGAATGGCGGGTGAACGCAGCACCCGTGTCTATATATATCCCGGTTCCGCTGTTGTTAATGTGCCGGTAGCCTTTAGCCTCGTCACTGGAACCGGTTTACACACGAACGTACTTTGTTGTATATTTCCATGATTTCACTCATACTGTTCGTTATCTTTTGAGCGGGCTGTACTGTATTGTATAGGTATTTATAGCGCTTACTACCCGAAAGAGGCACTGGAGCACACCTATGAAAGCAGAAAAGGAATTTTATTTGCCTTAAGGAACCCATTTTATTCACCGCACGTTTCAGAGGGTCACGTTTATGCACACTTTATCGACATGTTCTTTGGTAGTAATGTGAGATATGCACATTTATTCACAAAAGTGTTAATATCTATCTATCTATCTATCTATCTATCTATCTATCTATCTATCTATCTATCTATCTATCTATCTATCTATCTATCTATCTATCTATCTATCTATCTATCAGCAGTCTAGGAACACTAAACGCTCTCTCTCTCTGTATATATACACGTACACAATATATATATATACATATATATATATATATATATAATTATATAGATATACACACACACACATATATATATGTATATATATATACATATATATGTATATATATATATATATATATATATATATATATATATATATACATATATGTATATATACATATATTTCTCTGAGTAATCTGCCTGGAAGTGGACATAAAAGATAGATTTCAGGTAGATATAAATAGATTCCCGATTACGTAAATAAGCGCACATATCCAGTCATGTCTCCAGGCACCCCCTTATTATCATAATTGTACGTGTATGCATATCTAATGCATTATATATTACATAAAATCCTTATGAAATGGATTCGAAGAGGGATAACCTGGATGCTGAATGACATAGACACACTATTGCATCGATATGTTCGCGCACAAAGAAACACTCGCACATACTTCTGATGTATCCATGTATCGTCACCAGTTGGTCAGATTACCCTTTCTTGAAGTGGGGCACAGTCCAAATAGCAACAGTAAACTCGAAAAGGCACTCTACGTGTTTCTACCTGCGTAAGTTGTCATTGTCTTCAGAACACCTTCGCACCCAAGTGTTTTTTCCAGAACAAAACTAAATATTTTGAATGACATACACGAAAGAGTAAAGAGAAAAACCTTAGGAATATTCACTGCTGAGTGTCTTCTGAAGCGCCTCTCATTAGCAGCTGCTTAGGGTGAGAGGGCTTCATTGCCGTAAACGCCTGTGCTGTGCGTGTTCAAATCTCCCTGCACACTAGGCAAGCACTTCAGTCACATACAATTTGTGAATGCACTTTTCATGCTGCTCCGTAAGGATTGACATATGTGTTGGTTAGTGAGGGAAATGAACCCGGAACCGGCGTGTGCACATTTCCAGCCCGAATGAATCACCGACGCCTGTGAAATGCTGCCGGTATAGGGCAGTAAGCACACAATGACCTGTTTCACTGCCTCCCCAGCTCCGAACCACACACTAGTCACAACCGCTCGGGGAATAAGAAAAACTCCTCCAAGGCACACACCTCGCCAAATCTTAACAAGGGATATCTGAAATGTGGCGTCATTATGCTTGGAAGTTAGGTTGGTGGTCAAATGCATACTCAGTCTATGTGTCTGCAGTGGCTGTTCGTGTGTTCATCACATTGCAGTTCGCCTCTACACATCTGCCTGACCCTAGCAACTTATGAACATCAGCACCACTTCCAGGCGCACAGCAGCCTCAAATGCGCTCCTTTAGACGCTTGGCCCCCACTCTCTGGAGATCTCTCCCCCTTCACATACATAGCGACCCTGACCACCAGACTTTCAGACGTCTTGTGAAGACTTGGCTGTTCTCCCAGGTCTAACTCCCTCTGTCCTGTCTCCTGTCCCTTCCTAGGTATATTTCCCTTTGTCTTGTCGCCTGTTTAGTTTGGCTTTCAGCAAAACACACAAGATGATGGACGGAATGTTGCACAATGGCAAAACACTCACCCCCCCCAGTCACAGATCTGGGTTTAACCCATCGTTAGTTTGGCTTTCAGCGCTGGTACACCTCTTTGCCGAGGCAGCCATGCGCTTTATAGAAGTATTTTAATCTAATCTAAATGCAGCAATAGTTCACCTCCTATTATTTTTTGCGGAAAAAGAGAATCATTTACCGTAAAGTGTGTTCTTTTTTAACAAAGAGTTTCCTATTAAATTGAGCGAAAACGTTCATCAGCCTTTTAAAGCCAGAATACATCACAATGCGTTAAATTAAACAAACTATGTTAGTCCACCACGAATCACAACAGGCATGTTCATAACAAACAGACATCTCGTCAAACCGCAACTGGCGATTTGTGAAATGTAGAGACATTGCGTTGGAGTAAGTTGTGGTGAAAAGCACGCACACACAGGGAGTGCACATGCATTGGATGGAGATCAGGCGTCACTAAGGATATGCACAGCTTACTGCGTAAAGCTAAACAACAAACACAGATTGGGAAATGAGACCGTCAATTCATCAATATTTTTGCGTTGTTTCGTAAACTTAGAACGATTTACATACTCAGCGAAAACATCTGGCAACCTACAAGAAAGGTGATGTATACAACAACACATTCAATGGCACATACTGCGTCCACCAGACAGCAATCACCACGGCAGTAAGACTCTGCAAATCCAAACCTTCCCAAGGATGGGTGCAAGCTTGGAAAGTAAACCCAGAAGAAGAACTGGCCCTGCCTCTACTGACTAAACTGCACCCGGCAATATACTGCTGACGGCTGATAGCAAAACAATCACACCACAAACAACTTTGAAGCACACCTCGGGAGAATGCAGCCTTGGACGAATCAGCACTCCGCCTCTATCTTTTTATTTTTGGAATATTTAAAACGACCTACATATTATCAGTTATTTTACCAGCGTTTGTCAAACTGACAGAAGACCCCTTTCAGCCGTGTAACTGACGGATTAATTAGAGTACAATACATTTAATGAAACATACAACTTCCAAGAGCACACGAGTCACACCAAAACAATAACAAGCGACATGTGAAACGATGCAACATTACGTATGAAAGTAAGTAAGCGCTCAGACACCCTCGCACTGTGTGAGTCTGTTGTGGACTTAAAGGACTGCCTGTGGCCCAAGCACCATATTCGGCGATGCACACTCCAACACTCTATTACTAGTAGAAAAGTAATAAAAACACACTCTCCGACTGCTAGCAAAAGCAACAACAGTGACAGGACACATCTAGGCACGCGAGGCATCACAGAGCCAACACGGCACTCGTACTTTATTATAATGTATTATTTAGAACACTTAGAACTATTTACAATGTATGTATTTTGCTAGATTTTGTTACGACACTGTGACAAACCTTTCTGAGTCTTGTAAATAAAGACAGCAATGCAGCCTCCAACCATGCATGAGTCAAAGTTACACCGGAAAATCAAAGCGGCGGAAACCCAGGCATCCTCCAAACCCCAACATTGAAAGTAACAAGTTCTGGGTAATATGTACCAAAGTTAGGTTTGGACGTGGTATGAGGTCAAATGCACGTGCACTATTTGTGTCTGCAGTGGGTTAAGGGTGTGCATGTGCCCATCACACTGTGCTCACCAATACCCAATTTACTGTTGATACCAAAACAATAACAAGAGAACACCACCTCTGGGGCACAACGGCCTTTTCCGCATCCATACATCACTCCTATTTTTATTACGTGGAAGTATTGGAACATTTACATAAATTCGCCGTTTTTTTTTTTTTGCTTAAGTTTGGCTATCAAACTGGGGGAACTTTTTTCCTCACTTTATGCGACGAACCACACATTTATTGAAACATAGTCGTAAAGAAAGCCGAGTACATCACAAAATTTATTGCATTATACATGCGGAGAGAACATGCACGTGAATGACATTTTGCTGTTGGCACCACTGCTAACTACTCAACAAATGTTATGCGTCACAGGAAATTATTTACATAGAATACGACTTAAATATTCACTATCCTACCACGGACATTACCCAGTTCTGCTAAGTGGATAGTTACATGTAATGTGCTTTTCCCCATTTAAGATTATTTCCTTTTGCTAAAGTAATGAAATGTGTTCATAATGTTATAGTTCGTATAACAGCGCACATAAATACATCTCTCCAGTAGTAAAAACATGAAAAAGTCACATTGTGGGGATGTTCTAAAAGAGTTTCGAATAAGTTAAGTAAAAAAAACAAAGAATTCAATACAAGTTACCCTGCGTTACGATGGTAAAAATAAGCTGCATGTGCTAGACGTGTGTTCGTGTACGTACAGTCATGGTGAAACATATACACCGGCACCACTACGAGTAAGACAAAACGTCCCATTCTATGAGAGTAAAACGAGAGTGGACAGTCCTGTCCGAGTCCTTGCGGGGCGGCCCTTAGGAGAAGGTCAGGTTGGCGGTGAGCTCCCGGATCCGGTTCTCCCGGCTCATCTTCTTCAGCTTCATCCTGCGGTTCTGGAACCAGATCTTGACCTGCCTATCAGTCAGGTTCACGCTCTTACTGATCTCTAGGCGGCGCTCTCGAGTGAGGTACATATTGAAGAGGAACTCTTTCTCGAGCTCCAGCGTCTGATGCTTTGTGTACGGGCATCTCTTCTTCCTGCCACTCTTTGCAGTTAGCCAATTGCTTGTTGGGGTGTCAGACTTGATTTCCTCTATCAATAGTAAAAAAAGAAACAGAATATGTATACACGCGTAGATATATGTATTTATATATAACCGCATTAAAACACACCGTGGTCTTGGCCGCGAATTTACTAACAAATTCCAAAATCAGGCATTTATCTTTAGCAAGCTTTTAGTCTGGGATATCTCTAAATTCCTCAAGGAGAAGCTCCAGAACCTTTTCTTAGACATCTCTTAGAATCCCTCGCTGTATATTGCGTCGCTGACATTTGGAACTAGCCAGAAGAACCATTTACTATAAAATGATATGGGTTAATGGGCAAGTTCACAAGTGTGCCTTAAAAGGTACGGAGCCAAAACTATATGTTATTATCTCTTTTTCTTCTACCAAATGGAAAGTACGAAATGTGCGGATTTATATGGGAGTTTTCAACAATCAGACGGGCCAATGTTTTCTTTATTTAACCCAACACCGAAATCTAGATACCCAGAAAAATGTTTTTGTAAACAGGACATTTAAAAAATACCAGTAAATCTATTTTGGACTTCATATAATCGGAATGTAGCTAGTCAAATGCATGGGAAGTGCAAAAGCACAACTCCCATGGTAATTAACCCTGTTCGGATATAAAAAGCACTTACATTGATAATTAGGTCGCCCGTTTTATCTAAAATTGGGAATTGTAGCACCTACGTGGCTTCTAACGATTGTTTTCAGAAATCCAGGAGGTGAGATATTGTTTTCCTTACTAAATTCCTTGGATATCCCTAAAGGTAGACAACGATTTCCATCATGCTCCTCTGCCATATCAAAGGAGATATTTCACCGATCCCAATATATTTTTCCTAAGCAGTCTTATATAGACGTTGACATTGTTTCATCGACATTTACTTATTCTATTGTGTAATATAGGTTTGAAGGCATTCAATCTATACAAAGCTAATTTAACCAAAATTCTAATATCTGAAGAAAGGATTTTGCCCTCTTTTCTGATTTTCTCAATTTCTTTTGTTTCTGGGGAAGCCCTCTTTCTGTTTTTCGCGAGAGAAGAGAATACTAGGCATAAGTCGGGGGGGGTGTATGAGTGGTGGCCCTGCGCTGAGTGTACCTGCCGCCCTGTACCCAGATCTCGTTAAATGTTATGGCCGGGCTGCTTGTTAGCAATATACTGGCTTTTATGGGGCCTGAGTCTTTAAGTCGCACACAGCTCTGGTGTAAACTTTTATAATACCGACCTTTGCTTTCCTTCTCCAGCACTTCGGGGCTGGACGCCGAGCCCTCGGCCAGGCAGCCCCGCTCTTCCTGCAGAGTCACTTTGGGCTCCGGGCTCTCCACGCGGGTGGCTCGGGAGGGGTCCGGGCCGCTCGGGGCGTCGCCGCTCTTCTTGTCCATCTGCAGCTGGGGCTTGGCGCTGCCCCGGGGGTTCAGCTGCAGCATGACGGCGGCGCCGCTCTCGGGGCTGCTGCTGTACTCCTGCCCGTGGCTCTTGGCGCTGGCGTAGGTCTGGCTGAGTCGGAAGTAGCCTGGCACTGGCACCTCGGAGCTCTCGGCGGGACAGGAGGGCTCGGACACCAGCCTCTGGTAGGAGGGCACCTCGGAGGGCAGCAGCTTGGCCCTTTTGTCGGAGTACATGCAGCAGTTGGCCTCCTCCTTGATGCTGGGTGGGAAGGAGCAGGCAGAGACCTGCTGCTGCGGCTGCTGCTGAGGCTGCTGCTGTGTAACAGGTTGCTCCAGGCGACAGGAGCGGCCGGGGTCACTCCAGGTGTCCACCTGCGGGATGTAGGGGTGCGCGCTCATGCCCATGCCCTGGTGGCTCACCTCCCTCTTGGCCAGGGATGGCAGCAGTCCACAGGTCTGCATCCCATAGGAGCCCATGTCTGTGCTGGGCGGCATGTACATGCTGGCGCCGCTCGAGTAGAAGCTGTCACTCCTGCAGGCGCTGATCAAGGAGTCCACTAAAAAAGTATTAGCAGCAGGAGAGCTGTTTGGGAAGGACATTTTGGGGAGGAATTTGAGGGAGAGGGATGGTGTCCTTTGTAGGCTGACATCTCTAGGAAAACATTTCCCCGTGTAATTGTGAATGCCTCGGCACCACCACCTGACAGCCGAGCCAATGGGGTTTGAAAGTGGCCTTGAGCCGCCGCCACCCTCCCCACCACCCCGCGGGTCACGTGCTCCGGGGGCAGCCACGGGCCGCGGCGTGGCGGCGGCCAACAGCGACCCCTAGCAGGTCCGAGGGGAAGTGCGATCGAGCGAGCTGCCCGGGACGCGTACTGCGCTGTGTGGAGAGACCCCCTTCTGCTTCTCTCGTGGGTAGAAGAGCCACTCTGGGGCCCCTGACAGATCCGGGTCCAGCCCGAGGATCAGTGCCCAGCGGTGCCCACAGTCCAGCATCACTGGAGGTACAGAAGCAGAAAGAGGACAAGGCTTCGCACACACAGGCCTACGCCGCACACTGTGCATGTTTGCAGGCAACACAAGGAGAGAATAAACCCATACAGTGCAAACAGACATCTTTAAGAGATGTGCAACCCATGTGTCCAGACAAAATCTTCCTATCTCTGGGATATTTTACCCAGGCACTTCTAATCTACGATAAAGCCTACATTTTTCTAAAGTAAGAATTCCTTACATATCAAATCTTAAAACAGTCACAATTTCTCCTAATTATGCACCGTGGGTATCGGATTCCAGATGCAGAAAACATGTCTGAGCAGACAATGTGCACCTGTGCAACCTTCGGGGAAGTTTCACACACGGGCATCTCATGCCCCCACAGTCCTCAAAGCTGAAGTGTTTACCGTGCACCAACCGTGACTTCTCCCCCACAAACACCCCACATTCTGTGCACTTTGTGAAAGACCCGCAGCCTGGCAAGTGTCAGGTACAAAGGTGCCGCAATTTATGAATGCATATAAAGAAGATTCGGAGCAATCGATAGGGCTCTCATCTGCATTCCAGGGCCACCTGGTAATTTCCCTGCTTTCTGAGCCTTTTAAAAGAGTTATGCTCCCTCCTACTACAAACGAGGAGCTACTTTATTAACAAATCAATCGAGACTTAGTAAAGGACGCGATTAATAGATGGTATTTAGCATAATGGTGATATGAATTATTGAGAGTTGCACAGTTGATCCTACGCCCCCTCTGTTCACCGAGAAAGCACATTTTTTGCCTAGAGTAGAAATCATCAAACATCACATTAAAGACATCTCTTTTAACCACACTTTGTTTTATAGTAATGCTGAGTTCTCTAAACCTCCTTGCGAACGTTTTAATTGTATTAATTCCTAATCGGCGTAGCAATTTCCACCTCTATGAAAAGCACGCCCGGTCTTCTAATTATGAGCTGCCGATACATGTACAACATCAAAAAATACAAAATACCCCTCTTGAGCTTCAAAAACATATATCGATGCCTCTTCCCCTCATATACACTCACTGGGCGTATACAGAGTTAACGAGGATCGTTATATTTATATTTAAAAATATATATGTGTATATGTGTGTGTATATCATGTGTATTATATATATTGTTGTGTGTGTAGTTGTGTAGTTTACGCGTATGATCTGTAACATATTATATATATTATAGACACATTACACGCGCATACACCTTTTCTAAACACACACACATATTTGTCTCTATCTCGCTGTGTGTGTGTGTATAAATACTTAAATTATATATATATATATATATATATATATATATATATATATAATTACTTGAGTATATACACGTCAGACACAGCACACACAAGGCGTATCATAACATTGTAAATATATGCATATATTCCTAAGGCCTATGGAAAGGCATATTTCCTTAGACTTTACTTTAATTTTTCAAGGGTTTTCCGAGACTGACTTTCCACTTCATGTGCCCCCCCCCCTCCCCCCAAGGCGCCCCCTCTAAAAAAAAAAAAGCCCGCAAACAATAAAATGTCTGCTGCTGTGGCAATGAGACAGACCTTTTAAAACCTTCTCGCAGCTGTTCAAATACAACATCATTGTCAGGTTAAGAGCCAGTATCTTTTACAGCCACAATTTGGGTGCCTTTCTGGGATGCTGAACAGTGGAAATGTTGTCTCAGTAATGCCAGCCTGTTAAAAGTCTCACACACGGCCATGCCATAAGATATCCTGTGAGCTCTATTTTCTGACTTAGATGCCCACAAACACAGTTCGAGCGTGTGTGTTACTTGCATGTTTGCAAAGTTGCATGTCGTGGCGGTGGAATACAAACATCCAATCCGAAATAAATAACTCAAATGAAAGACACCCGAAACACATTGTGGTCTAGAGTTCACGGCTTTCCAATTCAGGTTGTTCTACGGAAATGTTGGGTATTTTCTGAGGTGTGTGCGTTATTTTCAACGGCTCTCATTTAAACTATGACTTTACACAACGAATCGTATCTTTTAAAAGTGGAGTTTCGTGAGAGCATAAACGACGGGCTCTAAGATGAGTGGATATTTTCTCAGAAAACGCTTAAAACCCCAGCACGCTGAGAACAGACTTGAACCCCAAGACCCGGACTTTCGGTCGCCTTGGAGCTTATGTTCACTCAACCTGCCCGCCACATTCCTGTTGTCTGTGTAGGTGAAAGGAGGCGCAGATGCAAAGTTCATGTTTACACTCTACTCCAAAGTCCACATACAAGAAGTAAAAGCTGCAACACGGCAAGCAACCAGGTAACAAACACTGCGTGAACGACAACACGTGTGGGGGTGCTGAAGGACAGGTCTGCTAATCGCCCATGTTTAGGACACCCGGTACGGTTTGGGATACCCTTTACGGTTAGGATCCCCGGTACGGTTTAGGATACCCGGAACGCATTTTTAAGCCTGCACCTCTAGTTTCTTTTGTGCATTATAGCAGTGTTGTGAAATGTTCAAAGCCCATAGGTAAATACCTCAAATTTTAAAAGAAAGTTACCACTCCATCACTCCATTTTACATGTCAATTCCTCAACGTTGTATACAAACTTCAAAGCACTCCTAGGAAGTGAGCCCATGTTTCTTTCGACGTATAACCTTGTAATATGGAAACAATGGTTTAATAAGCTGTCACTAAAGTGCCTATTTTACTCTGGGTTTGAAGCTACACAGCAGCCCCTATGGACATTGCGTCTTCGGTTTGAAATGTTTCGTTACCGCTCCTACACTACCCGGTTTCAACAGAAATTATAAAATGATACACTTTGTAATTCCCAAGTATTTATGTCGTTTTTAAAAATAATTTTCCTATACACGTAATATCTAATAGAATGAAGAGGGCTTCAAATAATCTACACAATTCTTCAGTTCTTGGGCTCATTTTGTCTCGCTGAGTGTTGAGAAGGGCTATTGTATTATTGCCAGTTACACAGCATACACATAGGCACTCATTACAATAGGGTTTGATTGCACGTCATCACACGTCTCGGGGTATTAAAGGTTGTTCCCGTCGCATTTGGGTTGAATTGTATAGTGCCTCCGATCCAAGCACAGGGCACGTCCTTCATATGGACAAGGGAGATAGTGTATCTGTTTGGTCACCATTGCTGGTGCATAGAAAATACACAGAACCGAGAGCCAGCTCGTCTCCCGCCTGTGACCTTCCCTTCCCCTGTGTTTTGGTCTCCCGGTCTGCAACTACCCGTGTATCTTTTCGCCAGTCTTTATCCCTTTCTCATCGCCTCTTTTCCAGATGTGCATACCCTGTGGATTGTTTAATTACAGTCTTCCAGAGTGACGCAGTGCGGTGTCTAAACTTGCCCGAATGTTATTTTAAGAACTACAGCCTTCAGAAAATGCATTTGTTAAAACACTTTCCGGTGTCATTGAACCTCGCAATATTTTTTTCATTGCATCTGGCTAATGTGAAAATGTGTGTCAGTTTGTACATTTGCCCATCTAGAGAGATATTTCTTCCTGACCACGTCTCATGCTTAGCATCCATAGAAAACAATGGTGGCCGAGGACAAAGCAGAAAGAAAGACCGAGGAGGCCGCTGGGAGAGAGACTGCTTACAGGAAGGAATCAGAGACAGGCAGACAGAAAGGCGAAACAGAAAAGCAACGGATCACACAAAGAGACAAACAACCACACAAAATATCATAGAGGAAAGAACTGGAAGTCCACATTTACAAACTGACAGATATATATACACCAACAGCTAACAGATATAAATACCAACAGCCAGAAAGACAACGGCGAAAATACAGCACTGCCACAAAACAATCAATCTATCTATCTATCTATCTATCTATCTATCTATCTATCTATCTATCTATCTATCTATCTATCTATCTATCTATCTATCTTTCTATCCATATGTCTGTGTGTCTTTCTTTCTAGCTCAAGTCAATCCAGTCTGCATCTATGACAGCCAGCTAGATGATAGGTGGATGGGTAGGTGGACGGGCTGATGGACAAGTAGACCGTTTGCCAGAAATGTAGATAAAATAAATATACAACACTGGTCCAAAAAATAGTATTTACGTACTTTAATCTATTCATCCATCCACCCACCCAAGTCTGTTACCTTTTTAGCCTCCACTTTGCCGTGAATGTTCTTTTTATAAATAGCAACTAAATTTAGCAAATAGAAACCCCCAACATGAAAACAGAAAGATAAACAGACAAATGAGCAACAGATCCTTAGACAGATGGATAGAGAGACAAGTAGACTAACCAAATAAACCGAAGACGACTAGACTGAGTATGCTACTTTGAGGATCCCGTCTGTCCGCTCATTCTTTTACTCATACTAGCTGTCTTTTCGCGTAAGTATCATGTAAACTATACCTATAATAAAAATCGGAAATATCTGAGCAAGAGAAACTTGCGGATTGTTGGACAGTAGGTAGATGGATACCTAGATAGTTTAGACAGAGAGACAGGAATACAGATACACACATTGCCAGATAGAGTCAATACAGACAATTAGGATAGATCGCCACTGGTACTTTTGATACGTAGGCAGACTAATAAAGTTTAGTCTGGGAGGTAAATAATTTGGAAACGAGAGCTGAATGCGTGAAAAGTCATTTATAGGAGGACACACTTGATCAGATTGCGGAACATGTATAGGGCTATGTTAGATTACAGCCTGCTTTCTGAGTTGTTTAATACTAATTGGGGTTCTAGCGGCATTGTCGCAATACTGTTGCGTGTTGTCACGATACGCAGGGGGGTGGGGCGGTACGCATTATTTGATTTCCTGTTCCTGCTGCAGAGTCTGGGGCAGCTACGGGAAAGAATGCACAAATGTAACAGATTACCCCTCTCTACCACCCGCTGTAACATTGCTTTTCGTCCCTGCGGTTAAGGGCGAGGACGGACAGGCATGTCCCATTGCCATGATCAGGGCGCAAACCCCTCGGTAGGGGCGTGAGGTAAATAAGCGAGTACCCTTCCTGCTCGGGCTTTATGCAGGCAGAAACCCTTTTTCAAATCTGGAACCACAGCGAACCCCGCTGAGGCGGCCCACATTCAGTTCACGTGTTTACATGTGCAGCACTCGTGTACATTGTTAAGGAAACGGGGAGACATAGTAAACAAACAGATATCTGTTTAAACACCTCATTCGTTTGCAACAGTCGATTTAAAGTCCCTCAGTTAAGTATCGAGCTTCTGATGTGGATCTGTTTCGTCATAAACTGACGTCAATAATAAAATGACGCGAACCTGGATGCAGGGATTAGCAGAAATAAAATTGTATATTTCTATGTTTCGAAACAGTAGAGTCAAATAAAATGGAAACTACAAACTCATGTTCTGCACATAACGTTAACTTGTTTATGTACGAGGGGGGGGGGAGATTGTATGCGCCACTCAAAAAACATTACAAAGACGGGAAACCGTGACCAATAGCTTTTATGTAAACATACACTCACACACAATGTTCAAAACAGCGATTTAAAATGTCCCGCAAACTGTTTGAAAAATGTTTACTTTTTATTTAGTCACAGTAGCAGCAATGTCTTTTAAAAAATACTTGGGTTTTGTTTATTTTCACAAAATCCTAATAAGAATGTGTTGCATTGTCCGAACACTTACACTTCATATGCTAATTCAAAGAGACAATAAGCAGCACCAGAATAAACATTGCTGCTTTTCGTGAACACAAGCGCCCTCGTGTGGAATGTGAGGTAACGTTCGGCTGAAAGAGGAAACACTTTTTATGTTGTCAATTTAGCTGTGTTCCTATTGCACCACGTGCACTCAATAGCTTATTATGTTTTACTCTCTCTTGAAATGATTCTGTTGCGAAATTCATCACGCCATGATGCCTAATTTATTATTGTTGAGTTGTGTCTTTTTTTACACTACTATACATATTTCATTTGTACTGTCCCCATGAATATTTTAAATTCTTCTTTCTGACACCATCACACTTCATGTCAAGTTTGATATTGGTTTATCACGGTAAATAATATCGAAATACGATTACTGTTTGTCCCTGCGTTTGGTCCGGGAGTTGCCGGACACTGGAACAGTCCCCTTCAACGAATACCCCCTGGCTGTTTTTGGCGTTGTCGCTGCTTGTTTCATGTCAGTAGCAGCCTGCTCTGACTTGCAGTTCGATCACGCTGGGTCGGTATTGTATCAGCTGCTGCTCCTAGACCATGTTCACCTTGCAATCCATCCACTTAAACATTTTGATCGTTCGTTAGTAGAGGTGGCTACAAGTAAGCACGATTTAGGACACATTCCGGAGTGGCCCGATTATGCCGCTCTTCTTCTCTTCCCTTTGGTCGCCGAGTCATAAATGTGCGGGCGATTCTGGGTGGTGTTGAAGAATAACAGGGCTGCTTTAAGGCGCCCGATTATTCTGAAAGGTTAAAGGTGATGACCTTGACATTTTGGAAGTTCAAAGGCGAATTGCAAATTCTTTTCTCTGTAGATAAAGAATGCATATTTTCGTGACTTAAAATGCCACTTTTCGATTCTGGAAACGGATTCGGCCCTGTTTTTCTCTCTTGTTAACTCCCTGTCTTTCTTTAGTCTATCGAGGGTAATCAGCAGCATTGCTCTTGTCGGTGTAAACAGCACCCTTTCCTGTTCTCTCTGCTTTATTGCACTTTGCGGAAATCTCTTTTTCTAGCAGCCCAGAAAGTGTACAATATAACCCCAATCCACTGTCTAGAGCCACCGCTTTTATGAGTGTTGTCTAAACAGTTCAAGGTTTTGTAAACAGAGTAGCACGTCGCGCTCCATGAAGCGGCAGAACTAACCTTACTACCAAACCTGCAATAAAAAGAACGCACATCATGCTCCTGCTCTTACAAAAAACAGCCACTAAAGCTTTACAATTGTGAAAAAGTCGAGTTCGTCATTTACTACCCAACTACCGGAGCCTCAAGTATCAATGGCTTGCTTTCAAAAACCATGTGATTGGCTGGTGTGCGCAAACGTCTGGGTTAATAGTTTGAAACACATAGACAATATTTGGCCAGTTTGTCTTAGAAGGACATTACGACAGCAAGATTTTTGGATGCTAGCAAAGGCCGAACAAATAAACACAATACAGCTTAGTCCCTTGCAGCCCCAGGGTACTAGCCTCACAACGGCTTTGAAATAATACGCACAACCTCACTTTTAAAAAACGGACATGACATCTTAGATGGGTGGAAACTGCCATGGTCGCTGGAATGATTATATAAGACTTCAAATGGTATATTATTAAAGGACGATATATATATATAAACATCACTTCTTTAAAGTTTAGTGTTCATGCGACTGCTCAGGAAGGTAAATATTTTATAAAATATGTATTCACAATAGAAACCGCGGTCATGCTTTCATGGATGGTAAAAAGGACTTACATCGAGTGTTCTACATTGAATGCACATATCCACATTTTAACTAACGCTGCGTTCGCTTGCTGAGTTAAATACAAGGTCCTTGACTCCACATCCAATGTTTTTAGCAGAGAGAGACTGTGTTTGCATTTACTGTAATCAGGAAGTGAAATACTGCGCTGATAAGGCTCCGCTGTCTGGGGTAATACACCCCGGTGCCAAGATCTGACCAGCCAAGAACTTGAAATCCACCCATCAGGACACAACGTCTTCCACAAGAACATCAAGGCAGATCGCACTCCTAACGAGTTAGTTCCGCCACGTCGCGGCATGTAGTGTTCGCTGCTTTTCTCAAAACAAGGGATTGCCGGTAAAATACTGCAGCCGGTCCCGGTTCAGTTTCTTCTCCTTCATCCTCCGGTTCTGGAACCAAATTTTGACCTGTCGGTCGGTGAGATTCAACATGCGGGACAACTGAAGCCGCTTCTCCTTGTTAATGTAGACATTGAAGAAAAACTCCCTCTCCAGCTCTCTGATCTGGTATTTGGTGTAGGGACACCTCTTCTTCCGAGACCTCTGAGGGGTGGCTGAAAAGTAAGAGACAGGCGTGTGCATAAAAACGTTCAAATGTACTGGGGCCCACTGTGGGCCCATTTCATTTAAATCGCTGCTCTAGCCCTGTTCACAATAGGCATGCACTCGCTTTCCTCTAACTATTTCCCCGACTATCGATTTATCATAGAAAATTCCTAGCGTGGGATGTTTTGGATAATAAACAGGAACAATCGAGTCCCCCCTTAAACTCTCAAGGAGTGAGTGGTATTTTCAGAGGTCGAAAGCCAAACAGTTAAAAAAACAAAAAACGTTATGACTGAGCCCTAAAATGCAGAGTCTCGTGCGAATTTAGAGCTGTCGACCCGGGAGGCCAGTTGAAATGTGCGCTATGTTATGTCATTTTGTGTAATCCAGGTGTGAGAAATCCAACCCCTCTTAAAAAAGTTGTAAACTAATTTCGCTCTGCGGCGCCAACATGAACATATAACCCAGCGTATTTCCAATCAGAAATGTAAAGAGGGATACAATTATGTGTTCTAATGCTATAAGAGGAAAAGCCTCCTAAATGAGTTGCCCGTCGTAAACAGACTTTACTACTGCCAGGGAATCTTGCAGGATGTGTAAAAAGCTCGAGATGCTTATAAAGTCTCCCATAAAACGCGTCAGAGCGCCGGCCCCGTGCTCGCCCGCTCGCTGCCGAGACCCACCTGAACTGCTGCTCTTGTCTGCAGCCACTTCCCCAGGAGGCGAGTCTATGCTGCCCTCTGCGCCCAGCTTCCTGTCCGGACTGTGGGTTATTTTAGGGGGCGCCTCCTGGGCTTTGGAGCCTGCCTTGTCCTGACAGCCCCCGTGCTCGGGCGGGACGGAGGTGGGCTGGCTGGCCTCGTAGAACTGGTCGAACTCCTGGGGCAGGACGCCGTTGCGCCCCACCGTGCTGTACAAGTTGGAGGAGGCGCTGGGCGTGCCGTGGTGAGCGCACAGTGGGTCTGCTTTGAAGAGCATGTCCGAACGCCGGTTGGGCGGCTGAATAAAGTCCCGGGCCACCACCTCCTCGGACGGGTAGTAGGAAGGATAGCTGCCCCTGTACTGCCACTTACTGCGCTCCAGCCCGTACTCCCGGAACGCCATTTCCCGCACAGGCTGCACGTGAGGTAAATTCGACGAGTAGGGGAATGTCACAGGGCAGGAAGAGCCTTGGGACAGGAACGAGGTTTTTGTGGAAAAATCCGAAGGCGAAACGTAGTAGGCGCAGCCCGGCAGATACATGTTGGTGGCGCCGTTGGTGCAGCCGTCAAACTCGGCCATGTCGCCCTCTTTGCGGAGACGGTGGAAACCGGGAGATTCCAGTGCATGGAGCACGGTCCATCTATTGCTCAAGAGTCTTTGGACGGGATCAACCAAGAGAAAAAAAAAACAGTGCGTGCTGACGTGCAATTCATCTTGATTGATTCGAGTGGTAATTATGTCACGTGATCCGATGCAGAAATGCCCTTATATCTATATCAGTCCTGCGGAAATACTCCGCCACATCGCTTCCAATAGGACAAACCCCCAGCACCAGAGGGGGAAGAACTATTTGAGCTGCTTTGTGGTGTTTTTTTTCATATAGAAAACAGACGTGATGTTTGTGAACAGAACCACAAGTCCTCCCCGACAGTTACGACGTGCGTGTGCATAGACAAGTAAAGACATCCTTAGCTTCCGCTAAATGCTTTCTAAAATCGACTTTTAAAGAACTTCTCGGTAAATACATTTCGGCTTACATGACCAAATAGCGTTTGCGCCAGCAGCCACGTCTGGTGTGCACGTCCGCCCTTTGCCACAAAGGCAGCCTTCAGAGTAAACACCCGCTGTTTTGTGAGGATACGGGAAGCTACATGTGGTCATGACATTGGACAACCAACATAGCCGAGAACAGGATACAAGTGCCTCCACCTGGAACCCATGTGCAACCTCTCATTCTCGCCTGGGGTTTGTAAGGCAGGACTCCAAGCTAGTGTCGGCTCGGTTCAAACTCCAACCCTAGCTGCAAACACCCTAGTCTGCCTTTTGAATGAGATCAACGCAATCTGCGCCCAGCCCCAACGGAGCTCCGCATCTTCTCGCAATGGTACCTTGTGCTGGTGGAACCCACCCGCAGGAGCACAACCCTCGGATGATCCATTCAACAGAGCACTCTAGTAGCCTCGCCGATTCGTCCTACATGTCCTGTTCCATTACTTCCAATGCATCTCACGATAAACCCAGAAGCGTTCTTCGCACGGAGAGGACATCTAACCAATCCATGTGATACCTTTGCAAAACACAACGCGCCACTCTATTTTTTATAGATATTAAGCGATTCATTTGGCGCTCAGGGTGCCCTCGGAAGCCGGGCTTCTGGGTCCATTTTACAAGTACGATACTTATTAGAGGGAATTATTGAAACACGTTTAGTGTTTTAAGGCCTATTTCACATTGATGTCGAAAATAAGCTTTGCTTGTACACCAAAACCCTTTTTTTACCTCTTCCTGCACCAGTAAAGGCACACCGTAAAAGTGTGCTCAGTTTTAATAATGTGCAGTTTCCCGAATTTGAAAACCCACCAGTAGTAAGTAACCTGTTGTCAAGCACAGAGGTGCCATATCTGGTGCTGACAACGGAATGTACACAAAGAAGCATACCTCGAGAGTCTAGCACACAAAATGCACAACCCGCTCATCTGTAATTCTAATCTAGGCCGATATACTGTTTATTTCCAAGCAACCGTTAGCATTCAAATACTTAGCCGAAGATCTGCAAACACAACCCCTGGACTCAGAATTTATTAGTGGGACTTCATTTTATAATCAAAACACCAAGATCTAACAACAAAAGCAGAAGGATATGAGCATTTCTATCTTGACACGGATCTATCTATCTATCTATCTATCTATCTATCTATCTATCTATCTATCTATACACATATGAGGATGATTAGCTCATTGTACAGTCATTATATAGATATAGACGTGACTATTATATATATCCAATCCAATATATTATATATATACAATCCAGTCCAGCTCCCAAAGAAGGCACGTACTCGAAAGCTGCAGGAATATGGCATCTTTATTTTTCCAGGTCTCTCTCGACCCCGGGCTTAATTGACGAAGCCGTGAGGTGAAACGGGTCTGTTGGGGGTCTGCAATAAAGCACTTCTGCGAGGATACCAGTGTGCTCTCCTATTTCAGCGCAGAACGCATGCTGGAATATATATATATATATACACACACATATATATATATACATATACATATATATACATATACATATATATATATATATATATATATATATATATATATATATATATATATATATATATATATATATATATATATAACGATCGATCTACTCGCACACTGTGCACGACGCAGGTTCGGGTTCCTAGGCAGGGTCTATGTCTAGTCTGATGCATTCGCGCTCTACTACACTGATACAACAACACATAAGGGCAGTCGTCTGCTCTGCACAGAGCAGCGCAAGGCGCTGCGGAGGAATCGATACTTTTAGAAGCTGCATTGGGAGTGAAACCTAAATGATCTAGTGCAACAGTTGTGTTAGCGCAAAAAGTATTTTCGTGAGCACTTGTCCGCCAGAAAGCACAGAAGACTCCTATATATACAGAGGAAACCGCGCTCTTTATGCATTTAACGTCTGGTATATGTACCGCCCAGTTGCGATTCGATGTTTTACGCCAATCCCTCTCTCTCAGTAAGCATTCTTTGCGCATTCTGGAATATTTCTGTCTGCGAGCTGCGTCAAATTCGACATTTTCAGAGAATTTTACTCACTCTCTCGATTTTAGGATGCCAACAAGACAGAAACACGTTAGGTCACCAGCTGGCAGCAGAAGCAAACCAGAAAGGCGATATCTGGGGACATCGTGAGCACAAACAAAACAACCAACCCATCTGTCACAGCAGAACACAGGGGCACACGACCACCCGACCACACAACCGACTAGGGCCAAACCACGCTCAAGAATCGATGACATCGAGCATGGAGCTCCTTAGGAATCAGCAACGTTACGCTTCGGAATCACGCCTCAGAAATACCCTAGACACAAAAATGAACATTCAAGCACCCCCAAGAGTCCTGCACAATCTCCAGGGCAAAGGAGCACAAACGAACAGTGATGTAATGCATCAGTATTAGCCAGACAAGCAAAACAAAAACATGACTATTTACCGTTAGAAGAGGTGGAACATCTGCAATGGCTTCCAGTTGTGCCCCGGCGCATAGGTCCCCATAACATATCCAAAATTGCCCAGATAGAATTAAGGCTTCTGGAGTAACACCCCTGTTTAAAAATCCGGAGGCATAAAGGAGATGCCGCATTTTTGTGCCACCCAAGATAAGACACTAACTTGACCTTAACTTTGTTATGGCGCCCCCCAGCATCAGCGGAACGTGAGCAGACGCTGTCTGGCAGCTCTCATAAAACTGGCTGGGAAGAGATCCTGAGTCATTTCATTTATTGCCACTACAGTTCTGCAAGAAAGCTCTTTCCTCCCTGCCAAACTTAAATTATGTATGCTCGCCCGGGAGGCGCAACCAATACACAAATGGCGTTTGGAAATAAATAAACAAAGCCAGCCTTCTGCAAACGAGTCCTAAGGAACGACAATCCACCTAACTGGAACACACACACGAAATATCAGCGTATGTACAAGTCTACTCACAAAAATAGATTCCCTACAGCCCCCACATCACCACAAACACCCCCTCCAGCAACCACCTCCATACTTGCGCCCACACACACGTTAAAACGACCACCATACTTACCAGAACGCCATTTTCCACATAAAAAACATATGGCTTTCATCAAGCAAAACAACTGCAATCTAACCAGTTTCCCCACATTTCAGCATACATTTCCATGGGTAATTGGTAGCTTGGCGGGTACTAATACGAGCATGAAAAAAAACAGTCTAGAATCTGTTTTTGTCAACATGTTCCATAATGTGCTTCCTTCTTTTAGCTACTACAATGGTCGTCGTAACTTTCTTCACTTATTGGTATTTAGGAGGCTTTTGTTCACTTTCATTTCATTCTTCGCCTCTATGTGCCAGCACAGTATGTAAAGATACATTATCATCTAAGCATCGTGGGACTCAATGAAGCTCCTGTGTTATTTTTCTCCATTATTGCTTTTTTGATGTGATGCACCTTTTAAATACAGCGACCCCTGTGTTTGGGCGAAACGAGTTATGGTGGATAAAGAATAAAAAGTGAAAAAAACTGCAGAAAGTGTCTAATTCGATCTCTTGGAAAGCGAAGATGGTAGCCGATATATATATATATATATATATATATATATATATATATATATATATATATATATATGTATATATATATATGTATATATATATATATATTGCACCTTAAAACGTTTTAATGCAAAGGACGATCAGCCGGTGTCCCATGAAGACGACATACCGTTGTCCAAGTGCCTACTTCCTTTTAATTAATTGTATAATGCAGCAACACCCAACACAATATGCCTACGGGTTTCGGCTAACGCCTTCAACCGCAACAATATCTATCGCTCTCTCTCTCTCTCTCTCTCTCTCTCTCTCTCTCTCTCTCTCTCTCTCTCTCTCTCTCTCTATATATATATATATATATATATATATATATATATAATATATATATATATATATATATATATATATAATATATATATTTATATAGTTTTGGATTCATTGTTTTTTGTGTTAGTCGGTAGGTCAGTTTTTATATATGTCGCCCAAACTGTTCCTTTAATGTCATTACAATCTTTGGGAAATTTGTGATTCTTGGCGTCCGACTTCCAAACAACGGACAAATGAAGTAGATAAAATACCAAACAGATGGTAAAACAATCTCAAATGAACATACGCATGTTCCTTCTTTAACGTTAAACACGCTGCAGCAGAGTACGTGTTAAAACATTGAGGATGCGATACTTTGTCTCGCTTACTTTTTGAGGATCTACAGCAGCACAGCGAGCCCATCTGTGAACTCATTGTTACTAATGATAGTGGAGCTGCGACCAATCGAACATGCGCAGGATGCATTAATATAATCAAGTACAGATACATCTACAATATCTAATGCAGAAAATGAAATATTTAAATAATTACACGTGGCTCGTTTATAACAATTATATAAAACAGATCTATACACAAAAATACGTATACCGTCTGTTTACTTTTCGATTTCACTACACGATTGATCGTGTCATCTGTTTATTCCTCTCAGTTGTCTGTCTAGCGAGGTACCTGTCTTCCCGTCTCTAAGTAATCTACCTTAAAATGTCTGTAGGCCTGTCCCTTTAACTACTCATTACTCAAATGTATCAACCCCCCAAAATGTTTCATCCTCCTCGTGCTAAAACTGGTTCCTCCAACCACATTTTCTTTAATTTTTCATGAAGCCAAACATCCACTGTTTAATTTGTGCAGGTAGTGGATACAGGCACTCATTTTTGGGCAACGCCAGTGATGAAACCTCCATCAGGAGTGAGGTAAAGAGAAAGGAGGTGTAGGGTGGTGGAGCATGCAGTGGAATATAAAAAAGGAGCATTTGGAATGCTCGGCATTGAGTACTGCTGGTAGGGAAAGCCTAAGAAAAACGTTGGGCCCCTGGACTTATTATGAATGTTACAAATTAACTACTATAATATTATTTATTCATCCATCGTTCTATCCATCCACCATACCGTCCCTCCATGACCCTATTTATAATTCATCCATGCGTTTATGCCAATCATCCATCCCTTCAACCATGAACGAATACTTAAAAAGTATATCGGTTACAAGAGTCAAATAAAGAGCATGAGAGTGAAATAGTAACGAGCATGTATGGCACAGTAATAGAAAGAATAAAACAAATGGACACCCAGATAGATAGATAGATAGATAGATAGATAGATAGATAGATAGATAGATAGATAGATAGACCGACAAATGATAGATAGATAGGAGATCAAGAAATTGGTGTTCTTAAATTAATGCATTGTGAAATAAAGGGCGCCAAGAAGAGCTAAAGCCAGGAGACAGACTGAAAGAAGAAGTTAGAAGGAGAGACACAGAAAAAGCGAGCGAGGTCGAAAGGAAAAAGAGAGAGGGGAGAGGCAGCGAGGGTGAGAGGTGAAGGAAGAGAAGGCCAAGAAGTCATTTAGTGAGGAAAGATGAGGAAGAAGAGAGTGGGTGAGAAGGAGAGAGAGGGAGGAACAAAGCGGCGAAACATAGATTGAAGAAGAGAGATTGAAGAAGAGAGTGAGAAAGAGAATGAAGGAGACCGAGTAATACTAAGAGGGTGAAAGAAAAACGAAGATAGTAAGTGAGTGTCAAAGAGAGACTCACCAAGAGAAGAAACAGCAAAGTAGAGCGGGAGATGCAAATATTGATTGATACACGGCAATGAACATTAAATAACATTAAATACGATTTATTTAAGGAAATATATACTTCTGTTCTCTGAAGATGTATACAATTACAGATTACTTTTTGTTGTATCTATTTGTGTGCTGATTACGCATCACCAAAGGAAATACAGTACATAAATAAAGAAAAGACACACTGACCACACTGAGACCGGAGTAGGATTTATGTACATACAGCCTTGGTACTTTTTGTATTAAAAGATTCTCTTTTTCATTCTATCTTTCATTTTTAAAATAAGCCTAAACTTTCGGTTTAAATGAACATAGTAAACATTTGTCAATCGAGTTCTATTGCACATAAGTTGGCAAACTGCCCATTACACTGAACCGGTACGTTGTTATTCAGGCTTTCTGGAAAGCATACAAACTGAAGAAAGGCGAATTATAATGCGGGTTTCAACGTGACCTTAGCCGAAAAAGAGCCAAGCAGAAACATTTGACTAATTGGTTCAAGGCTGAAACCGGATCTGCTTCCGATGGAAGGCTGGCGGCCAGTGGTCGGCTTGGAATTGACCGTGAACGCCGGAGACAAAGGAATGCGCACTAGGCATGTCTACGAACGAAACCAAGGGGCGAAACGAAAACTCATCCAAATGTCCCACAAGTGACCGCCAGAAGGACAAATATTAGCTAGGTAGAGGCAGATGATTAATTAGAATTAAACATCATTACTGGAAACTTGGGGTGGAGTGTCTTGGTTGAGCTTTCTGTACAAGTCTGGGGATTGGTAGACCAAGAGCGGAAGTGCAGCTAAACGCACGCAGGGATGCCGGTCTTTCGCCAAAGGAATGTGTGGCAGATGTGTGCAGGAGTGTGCTAGATTGTGTGTGGAGAGTGGAAGGTAAGAGGGTGTTTATCCGCGCATCGATAGATAGATACGGACAACAAAGCCTTTGTCTTCCACCAGAGCTAATAACAGAGGTTCTTTTCCACGTTGCTATATGTTTAGTCAATCATTAATTAAACACGCACAAACCACGCTGCGAACGGCGCGGTAAAAGTAGCTTGTGAGATGTGCCCTTATTTGCTAATTCTGTTCAAATACTTTTTTTAAAACGTGCATGTATTTAGGTCTAGGGAGGTATTTTAAATATTTTCCCAAATTCACGAAATTAACAAAAATATATATTTTTTTAATGTTATGTATCATTGCTTTGAGAGATCAAGAACATACAAACACAGTTAAAAACAGTATCTTCACATCTCTCCACAACAATACCTAGAAGGTACATATACATTCATGCGAAATATGTGTATATCAGTAGATATTTTCACACACCGGTTCCAATTACACGGTGAAAGAAGAGTTTGACTTAAAGTCGATTAAAATTAACAAACGAAGCAGGAAAATGCAACCATTTTTTTTGTACCATAACATTTTATTATCCAGAACAGTATGTAATATACGAATTAAAGATTGAATAATGTCAGTTAAATGTTGTCTATCTCAACCTAAACACAAGCTATACAATATTCTTCCATATAACACACCTGAGCTGTCTATCTGTGGGAATATATATGTACACCTAAATTCGTATATGTGTGTGTATTATGTGTATGTAAATATGCTATAAAGGTTCAATATACAGAGAATGAGGGAGGCAGCGATACGCTCATTTTGTTAAATTATGTATAATTTCTAAACGAACACTATATACGCTGAATATATAGAAATACGCAGAAGCATATACGTTCTATGTACTATTCATATAAAATGTCTTGTGTTTGTTAATTCTGTTGGTATACGCACACCTACATTTTAAATATTAATGCAATGATGAAACTAGACACACCATATACGTAAAGTATGGATGTACAAAAACACATACACACGCACACTCGATGAGTATTACACATTGTAAGCGTTAGAAACGAATCTTGGCATACTCTCTTTTATTCACTTAAATGTGTTGTTGGTATAACACTCGCGAACGACAGATGTCGTCACCGAGGGAACGCTCGCTTTCAAATGGTGAAAGGTGCCTTTACAATAATGTGCAATGGTGGGTGAATGCATTGCCTACCATAAGCCAGGAGGCCGGAGCACGACCGGCGCCGCTGTCTCCGCCGTCACGTTCAAGTTGACCAAATTCATGTGTATTGTAGAAATGCCTGAATCGTCTGCTGTGACTTGGGGCGACGCCGAGGTCCAGCGGAGTCCCCTCGTCATGGTGCGGTGGCCTGCTAGGACGAGCAGTGCTTTCCAGGTCTGCATGACCTAGCGCTATCTGGGAGGCAGGAACAGTGAGCACTGTCCTGTGGAGGGGAGGCGTTCTTTGTCTCTGCTGGAGGGGTGGCATTGATGGGCTGAGCCCAGTACTCCCAGGCTGTGAGTGACCGCTAAGGCCGAACCACGCCAACTTGGGGGAGGCCATGGCATCCAGTGGACCTCTCCGCCAGGGAGTCGAGAAGGGCTGACTGGGCATCGACTTTCATTGACCTGAGGGTGGAGGAGCCCAACGAACTGTGAGATTGAAACGTCACGAGGGGCACAATATGGACAGCACAGTGAGCTTAGCATCAAACCTTCCAACAGAAGGCACATTCAGGCCTGGCAAAGAGATCCCAGTACAGAGAAGCCAGGTGAAATGGAGGACATACTAAAGATATTTCATTAAAATAAGCTCGCATGTACTGAGGCCGGTGATCTCAGCATTCCACACAAACACGCATTTCAGTATTGCCATGTGAAGTAGAAAATAGAGCCCAAACAGTGAAAGCGTTCACTTTCGAGTAAATGACGGATGCCACACTGAAGGGTCAGGACTTAATGCTCATTTAGTGGCACGACTTTCAGAACACGTAGATAGCGCAACTGTGGGTAAGGAAGCACCAGTTCGCCCTCTTTCTCACTGACGAACACACAGACACAGACAGGCAAATATCATCTTTCCTGCTCTCCTAAAAACTCTCACACAACACACATACATGGGAATACGCGGAGACAGATACATAAGCAGCATATGTACACGTGCTTCACCTATACACACGCGCAAACATACACACACACACTTACCCCCTACCTACCTTTCACAGGCTGGCACAGTACTGCCACTAAACATAAAATATATATACACATTTCAAGTGCGCCACACACACCCATCTACACAGAAGCTCACCACACACTGCATACACTGGCGAGTGCTTAACTTAAAGCGGCATACGGAAACAGATAAGGACAGAAGCACACTTAAGTATTCCAGAAAACATAAATACTATCCCCTCCATTTCGATTGTGTGCTAGATTACAAAAGATATACCAATCAGTGATTCAAATGGCCTCTTCCATCATAGGATTATGCACTTTCTTTTTGTGTATATTTGTAGGCCAAATTGATCCAAACGATAAAATCCTACAGTAGTCTGATTTAATGCACCGGTTTCTCACATCAGACGCATTTTCTTGTTATGTACTATGTAGCGCGAAATCGGACCAAAGACTTTGAGACGTTTTACACAAGCACCAGATTACAACACACAAGGTGATTTTTTATTGCATGGGGAGATTAAGTCATTTGCCGAGACTCGTCGTCGTGACTAGAACCTGGTTCTCCACTTCCAAAGTCGGATTCGCTGCACGTTAGCACACATGCATTGCATATATTATTTCAAAAATATCATCAGAACCCCGCTATTGCAATTTTGTACGACTTACCTGCCCTGTATTTCCTTTTATTTGACATGATTTAATTAGGCTTAATTAGAAATTTCCTATTGAGAGCAGTAAGTGTGATTTATGTGATGATACATTTGTTGTCTAAACGCATTATTTGCCCAGCTGAGGGAGGGATTTTACAACAGTTCGCTGAAATGTGCAGTTAATGAAGTCCGTCCGTATATTCAGGTTTTGTTTACTTTAAATTATTTTCACGAGAGCTGGTCTTTCATTGCCATGCGGTAATTGAGAGAGCAGACCCTAATACCTGTTTAGCCCACAAGCCCAACCAGTCATCAAAACGCCAGAGAGCACCATTTCAGAATCAACTTGCCATCTCATTGGTTAGGCTCAGGAAATCTAATGACAGATGTCTTCATATACAATATAATCCCGTGTGTGTCTGCCTATAACTTCTGACCACATTACATACATTTTGGAAATGTATTAGCTTGGTCGGCTAAGTTTTAGCAATCCAAGTTTGTAAAGTTCCGCCCATTGGAATGAAAACGATGTGGGTTATAAAATAAGTGTTTTTCTATTTTACCTGCAATAGGACATTTTGTTAACGCCCACAGACTGCACCGATGAATAGATTTACATCAACATTTGCCTGAAAGCAGAGCTTTGCTCAGAAAGCATGCTTTAATTTGTTTGATGTAATTTTGTTCAGTACATTTTGAGATATTAAATTTTTTTGAGCTTAGACTTCTTATTAGGAGAAATAAACATTAAACTCAACGTGACAAGCAATTCAATAATAGTGCATTATAAAACTAGGAACACAAATGATGTCCAATGTTCAACTACAGAGATAAAGGATTTTACGCTTGTCACATGCAACAAGTTTACCAACATGAATGAGAAAGAGAATGGAAGCAAGGGAGGGAAGATGAGAGAAATAAAAGAGGAGAAGAGAAAATAGGAAAAGCATAGACTGATAAAGCTATCTAATTATTGTGGATTCAAATCAATACCAAAGACTAAGAGAGAACAAAAGGACTACATGGTGAATATAGAACCTTAATAGGAACAGGAATTTACCAGGATCTCACATTTAGCAAGAGTTGCTACATGCATGTATGGACAAATATGTAGCAAGTGGTTCCCACAATACTTCCCGTTTAACAAATAGTAAAGCAGATGGTAAATTATGTCGATTCAAACTGTGGCTATGAGAGAGGGCGTTCCACCATTGTTGAAGATTAAGTGACCGTAGATTTCCAGTGAGAGGTGGTTACCTGAAAACCAACTGCGATAAAAAAAGTCCACTAATTTGTCACGCAATTTGTCATGAGACCGGCGATTTCCCAAGCTATCTAGAAATAAAGCAGTAATGGAAAATGGAGACCTAATACCCATAATGATAGTTATATATAACCACACTTGATCCCAAAATTGAGATAATTTAGGTCATTGAAAAAACATACATAAGTAGGTTCCAGAGTTTCGTTACAACACTAACAAATATCTTGTTGTAACAGTTTAAGTTTAACCCGTTCCACGCTGCGCAAATTCTCGCGCTGTGCGGGCGTTTTATCGAGTGGCCGTCCTCCGCACGCGCCCACCGTGACGTTGGACAGCCAGGGGCCGTCCGAAGCACACAAGGGGTGAAAGAGATGTACAGGAGTATAATAGAGCCTGTTATAAAAATAATATAAAGTTTGAGTAAGGTTAGCAGGGTGTGCAGTGTTGTGCATTTTGCCCCATATTTTCTCCCAGAAAGTTGTGGACCAATAAGTTTGTAACTCAAATTCCCAGGTAAGTTCAATTTAAAATTTAGGCCTGTCTGATGGAAGAGTTTTCAGTGTTATATAAATAGCGGTCTTGGAGGAAGTGGTTATGGATCTGGGGATGATCTGCGCACCATGATCCTGAATGATAGAGGACAAGAAGGGACTCAGGTGCACTATTGCACTGCCAGAACATCACTTTTTTGACGTTCCGTTGGCGTAATGTGCCAATGGCATATTTATGAGGCCACGAAAAGCCACGTTACGTGGCTTTTCATGGGCTTATAAATATGTGCCCCTTTCATGCAGAAAACTGTGTGAAAGTGGCATTCCATGGGTGTTGCTGAGCGCATTCCCAGCAACATCCATGGCTTTTTGAAACTGTACCAGATTTATGAGAAAACGTATGTCTGTGCCAGTGCCAAAAACGTACTCCTCCCCAGGAGAGGCATAAGGGAGGCAAAATGAGGAGAAATAGCTTAATTTCTCCTAATTTTTCCTCTTTCTATGTGTGCTACATTCTGCAATGTGATTGTTTTTGTGCAGGAAGGTTTCCTTTCTGGCACAAAAATACCACCCGCAACGCAGGCACCCTTGCACCATGGTGCAAAGGTACCTGCGTTGGCACACAGCAGCCCATAGTGCACCAGCGCCGGGGAAAAGGATAGAAACGCGCCATATCTAATTGATTCAGCTCATTCCTACCATTTTCTTTTGCCATAGGGCAGCGCAGCAGCAAGACCTGCTGCCCTGCCCTACTGCAAAAAACTCATACATGAGGCCCTCAGTGTGGCTGTGAGCAAAGGTTGCAAATACGGATATTGTTTCATACACCTAGGTGGTAAGTGAAAGGATTGGGAGATATTTTCAAAGGAAAGAACTACATTTGTATGTAGAAGCAATTGAGAGATTGTGAGAAAGCCTCTTCTATACAAATACTAACCCCTATACTAATCCCGCCAAAAGAGTGATTTATCTTTCTTTAAAAGCCATCCGTACACCAAATAGAACTTTGAACAAAGTGCTCATAAGAGGATGGATGTGCTGTCAGACATGAATAAAGAACAAGAGTGAGAGATAAGTGAGGTTATCTAATAGTTTGGAGGACGAGGAATATAAAGAATGTGCTTGTAAGAAAAGGGGGCTATCATGGCAAGTTCCAATAAATACCACAATTTGGATTGCGAGTCAGGATTATCATAAAAACAACCCTGACACTGCTTAATGCCAAATATTTATGATAAGTGGTAAAATTAGGGAAGTAAACCCCGTCCAGAGACAGAGAGTGCAAAGATATACAAGAATGTTTCTCATTCCAGGGAAACCATGATAGAAGCTTGTCGACGGCTCCAAAATATTTCCAAGAAATTATTATAGGTAACATCATAAGATAAGATAACAATTAATAATAGGAAGTAGCATCATTTTAATTGTATCTAGGTTACCCCACCCTGACAAATGTAATGGTGAGCAGCCCTGTGTCAGTTTTGTAATTTTTTAAATAAGAAAATACGTTAGATTTGAATGTGACTCTAAGAATATTACCATACATGACCCCCAGGTATTTTATTTCATCTGGGTTCCATGATAAGCCCATTCCAGCAAAGTTTTTTCTAAAACAGACCTTGTTCAATGACATAGCTTTAGACTTTTCCGCATTAACCTTATGACTAGATACCTCAGAGTACGCTTTTAACTCTTTAAAAAAAGATGGAAGAGAAGATTCTGGCTTAGAAACATAAAGAAGAATGTCATCTGACTATGCTGTAAATTTAATACACACATTGTTTAAGTAGAATCCAGAGATATCATTAGAGTGCTTTAATCAATACAGAAAGAGTTCAAGGGCAAGGGTAAATAACAGGGGTGATAAGTGGCAACCTTGTTGCGCACCATGATATAAAGGAAATTATGGAGACTTGACTCCATTAACCATGACAGATGAATGGGGTGAAGAGTATAGTAAGGATATTAGTTGTAAAAAGTGAGGGCCAAGACAATGCCAGCCAAGAGTATGCTTGAGAAATTGCCAGTTAACTCTATCAATGTTTTTCTCCACATCTAAAGTTATCACCACAACAGAATGCTTAAGCTTTGGGGGTTTACTAAGGATATTAAGCAGGCACAATAATTGTCAACTATATTTACATTTTTAACAAACCATGATTGTTCGATATCAGTAAGATGGGCAATATGATCGGTACATAGGAGGGCTAAGGCTTTAGAGAATATCTTATAATTGGTATTTCTCAAAGATATAGGGCGATAGTTTTGACATTGGGATAAATTGCAATCCTTTTTTTGGAATGAGATAGATCATAGCTCCCGTAAAGGAACCAGAGGATTTATTCAATGAAAGGAAATGTTGAGGTTGCTTAAATAGTTTAGGAAATAATAATTTAGAGAAATGTTGAAAGAGTTTGACGGGGAAACCATCTGGGCCAGGCGCTTTACCTGAGGGAAGGAGTTTGACATCAGTAAGCAATTCTTTAATATGAAGTGGTTGTTCAAGCACAGACAAATCAGTGTGATTAGACTTATGCATTGATGTGGAAAAGTCAGCCCATAACGCACCTGATGCCCAGGCTGCTGGCGCAGGACGCCTCTTAGTTCCCATCTTGAACAATTACCAAATAAAGAGACGGGCGCTGGAAGCAGGAAAACAAGAACAGAGTTTTATTTCTCACGAGGAGAGCCTGTCATTTCGGACACTCGCATAGTGTCTTCAGGAGGTGCTCTCTCCTCCCACACACCAGTTTCTCTGAGGCTTCGTCTTTTATACACATGTTTATGATGCACAAACATTCCTTATTACAATAAAGACACTTTGAAGTAGGAAAAAACATGCTTGGAATCCCAGCTTCAGGCCTATTCCCATACCAGTCGGTCAGATGTCATCCTCCCCTCCTGAATGTAACAAGAGATTGTGATCTCTCAGCCGGACATTCCTACAGGACACGAGGGCAGGAGGGGATGATCAGATCAAAGGTTGGGCAGGCGATAAGATCGTGCACTTCGGCTGGTGTATCACGGTTTTGTTATGCTGGGCAGGAAAAGGGGGGGGGTGTACATTCACGAGGCTTGGTCGTAGGACTTGGGACCGGGTCGAGAGGGCAAGTGCAGCCGGGGGGGGGGGGTCATCCGCTGAGGGGAAGGGTGTTCTTGGGAGGAAATGGGGGGTGTGGGTCAAGCAGGAGTGCTACTTCTAGAGCAGGGTCACGCAGAGGGAGAGGGTCTTGTGGCCGATGCATGAGCAGTGCGCGCGGGGAGGGGTGCCGGGAACAAACGGGCAGAGAGGCCATGGTGCCTAAAATGGCTGTCGTGTACGTGTGTGCATGGGTCTATGCTGGCGGGATAATACAGTCAGGGTTTAGCGATATCCGTTCTGCTTACAACAAGGGGTACAGTGAACATAAATGAACGCCGCTTATGTGCATATACATTGCCATTTTCAACAGTCGCCGCTTTTTTACATAAGCTAGTTCATTTCTATACAGTCGATACGATTGGCGGAATGCGGTACATATGATTTTACATTTGTTGGGTTATTCATACAAGTCTAGAGATCGGCATAATACTTAGTCGGGTCAATCAAGGAAAATGTTCCAAAACATTATAGAATCAAGTTCAGACTTTCTCTCCGGTGACATCAACATACAGTAAAAGTACTCTGATACCTTCGGGTCTTGTCAGTGCTATAAGAAACTTTTGGAAAACTAAATACATGAGTGACCGATGAAACGTTTTAGAAAGCAATACAAAATGGTTGAGGGAGGAATTCAGTTCGATACAAGCAATTAGTCAAGGGGGTGAGTAGAAAGTTCAGGAAGGGGGGGTCTTCGTCACAATGTCTTTTTAACAGAGTCCGTCTTCTTTCGTTGGCGCTGTTGAGCACCGGCGGTGGAGCTATAGGTCCAGCTCGGATTCATCCTTACGCGTTGCAGGGTGCGATCAGTCCTCTGCTGTTAGATCACAGTCCTGTTTCCTAACTGATCTTCTTAGGGGTGCCTCATGCTGGGCACCTGTGTGTCTTTCTTCTTCCGTGGCAAAACCTTATTCTATAGTCAAAAGTTATGCGAAAAGGGTGATGTTGTTGAATAATCAAGGGAGGAGAGGGCGGAGTGGGATCAGATCTCTGAACACACCAAGGGACCAAAGGAGCAAAGGATGACGAGCAGGCAGGCCCATCAGTCGGGCTCAAAAAGGACGGGGACTTCAGGCACGAGTGGGTCAGCAAATCGAGGGCTTCAAGGCAGCCCTTCATTCCTTCATCTGCCGAGTTTGAGAGTGGTGCCTCGTCCCGCGTCTCGTTGCTCTGCGACTCCACCTTTGGTCGCGGTCACACGTGCTTCATGATCTGTGGCCAGGCTGTGCGTTACGTCCAGCTCCTCTCCTCCGGTAATTGTATCTTTGAATGGGTAAAAACAAGTTTTAGAAAAACTGGCAGGAGAAGACATTTATGCATCTCAATTCCGTCCCCACTCCTAAGTAGGTGGGGGATAGGTTCATTGGTCACAGTCAGAAGTCATCACTTATGGAGTATGTAGGAGGGCATTTCCACTGAATTCGTAAGCCTATTTGGCGTTCATTCGTGACGTACGTGGAGAGAAATCGGACTCCTATCGACAGTGTATTACATCAAACTCGGAATCGAGTTCTTAGGTAGAGACTCGCCCTTTTTCTTTTTAACCCAAGTACTGACAATCTTACATTTCCCTTCGGGGTCGGCTAACTCTTGCAAGCAGGGGGGTTATCATCAGGAGAGGTGGGCAGAGGTTAAACATGCTCTTCTTGGGGAGCGACGGTTAATCAAGGTCATCAATTACGCTTCGGGGATAGCTGATATGGAGCTGGCGTCAATCGGGGGAAGCGAGGACGCTTTTGGACAGGGAGCTGGGGTCAATCGGGAGAAGCGAGGACGCTTTGGACAGGGAGCTGGGGTCAATCGGGAGAAGCGAGGACGCTTTGGACATTCGCACTTAAGTGCAGAGGGGTGAGGCAATCTGGGCATTGGGAATTGCATTTCTAATGAACTGAAAAACAGAAGACCATTGACATTATAGTCCCCCTATAAAAGGCCAGATTAGGGGACATCAGTCGTCTTACCTGTCCTTTCTTTCATTACCAACTCGGGTTCTATCGTTTTGCAGAAAGGAGAGGTAGTAATATGGTAAGTTACAATCGTTTTAGTTTCTGTCAATTTTGCCGAACACCTTTGTGTTCGAAGAGACCCAATTAGGTGTGTGCCGGTGGGGCACAACGTTACCATACAAGGGAGGAGGGAACAGGGGGACCCTCAGAGAGAGAGAGAGAGTGAGAGAGAGAGAGAGAGAGATAGAGAGAGAGAGAGAGAGTCGTCCGCACTCTAAACGAACCATTCGGTACACGTATGCCATGGAGAGAGAGAGAGAGAGAGAGAGAGAGAGAGAGAGAGAGAGAGAGAGAGAGAAACGTGTACAATAATGGGCCATTCAGTGCGCACACAACACAGAACAGCAGGGGTCAAGTAATACGGAAACACAGGCAGAGGGACGACGTAGATCCATACATTACGTACACACAAACTCAGGCGGGGGAGACAGTACATGTATTATTTACAAAAATCCAAGACAAAACATAGAACAGTTATTGGCCAAAATGATCTCTTCCTGTATGCTGCGCATCCTTAGCATCCTAAGCTCTTTTTTTTTTTTTTTTACCTTTTTCTTCTCTTTTTATCGTTGGCTGCCTTCACTGGTGGCTTTTGTTGCGCAAACTTACGCTTTTGGCAATTGGTCAAGAATTACCCTGGTCGGGCTAATGCTCACGGTGGGCTGAGGCAACAGTGGGTGTCAGTTGGGAGAACAATAGGGCAGCTTTGAGTTTCATGTCTATGAGGGTGCGAAAAGGAGGTAGTAGATTTTTAAACACTGGCAACATTCCTAGTCCTCCGAGAGGAGGATACTCGGGTAAACCTCACCTCGGAATATTCCTTATCTTTGCCTATTTAGTTAAACGTAGGAATTTATTCATTAGTGCATGTCATTCTTGGTTGTATTATTCGGGGTGCCAAGCGAAGTCATATTTTGTAGTTTCCGCTTCAGGCTGTCCTCCCAAGCGCTAAGTTCAGGGAGAGAAATAGTCATTGTTCGCTCGTAGTGTGTAGGCGCCATAATCGAGTCCCTTTTTCCCATCTCTTTGTCCGCTAGATCATCATTTTCTTCTGATGTGACCTGCAGAAAGACGGAAAAAGAAGGGGGGCGGGGGCAGCATTTTAAAGACACATCAGCGCGCATAAACTCGAAAAGGCTTTTACTTACTACATACTCGGCCTATCTCCACGGGATACAGTCCTTGCCAACTTGGCGTTTGAGCCCAGGTGGACCGTTTAGTGTGGGAGAGATGATTATCGGAAGCCTGTGGATAGCATAGGTATTCGAAACTTACCAATTTACGCGTGACAACTACGTTTTGCTTTTTCCAAAAATCTTTAATAAAAATGTCGGTGCATAAATACGGGCCTACAACCCAGTGGGCCGGCCAGAATTGTACATGTGGGGATACTTATTAGTGGAAAACCTAATGGAGTCGGTGGTCGTTGATTTCATAATAAAAAGTGCGACAAGTGCAATAAAATCATATCGGAATTTCAGTGTGAGCGAGTATCATAAGTGTTGAAATTCGAACTTTCAATAATCATGGTGCGCCAAAACTCAACAACAATTCATTGTCCGAATGTTCAATCAGCACGCATCTCACTTCAATTTATTGTCCGAACACATAATCAGTACCCATCCCATATCAATTCATTGTGGTTAAAAACTGCATACATATTTCATGACACCAAGGCTGAGCAATCGGGGTACAACAAGGAGTTGAAAGTTTCATTTGTACCAGCGCCATTTTGGGTGCAGATCCAGGCATAGTCAAAATCTCCACCTACTCGTGGTTGGCCCAGAGCCTCTTTCGGCAGTCCAAAAAGTTCCGTTAAAGGGCATCAGAAAGGATCGGCGGTATGAACCATCAGTCAAAGGGGGAGGGAGGCAACAATTGTTTCCTACCGGGTCATACTGGGTTTTCACCGGAACTGATCCGAACTGTAGTCTGCATGATTTTAGTCATTCAAACTGAGGCTGGCGTCAGCATGGGAGCGCCGACGTTTCGCGGCCACATCTTCATCGTTCCGCGGGCAATCATGGCAGTCATTCCCCATCGGGGGTGTCCGCGGGGGTCGGGGGCCCCCGTGGCTCTTATAGTATCTTTAAAGTCGAGGAGAACACTTATGATGGTGGGACTCATTTCTTAATCAACAAGCAGCCGGGCCATCTCTTCACGCCGGGCCCGCTCCAGCAGGATCGACCGCCATTTTACGAGTGGGCGAACCCTCGTCGAGTGAGTGGAGCGTTGGGGGTGCCACTGGGGGCCTCCACCTGGGGAGGTGGGAGAGGATCGTTCGCGCCGCCTCTCCCTCCCAGCGCACCCCACGCCGTTTTTCTCGGCGCTAATATTCATGATGGCCGGACCAGACGATGAGAGGGGGGGGGTCGGAGGCATAGGCAAGACATTCCCCCCCCGGTGGCCTGCAAGGCGCCGCTTCAGGGCCGAACGGGGAGCTTCTACCAAGCCGTGGCTGGACCAGGAGATGCGAGGGGGGGGGTCGGTGGCATGAGCAAGACATCCCCCCCCGTGTTGTCGCAGCCATTATTGAAGAAAGAAGAGGGGACGCCCGGATCCCGTCGGCCTCGGCTCCTCTTTTGGCCCCCTTACTCGACGACCTCCGGCCGACGGCTGGCAGCAGGACCCGCCCTACACGTGCCGAAGATCTCGTCTTCCGGATGGGCGTAGCCGCGAACCTGGTGCACTTCGGGAGTTTTCCAGAAAGGGAGTAGGTATCTGCTGATCTGTATCTATCTCATGTTACCGTTATTGGGGCGTGGCAGGCGGTGGGACAGACATGTTTGGAGCAGTGAGGGGTGGCGAAGCCTGGTTGCCTCGTGGCTGCCGTGATGTCAAGCTTGGCTTCTCTCACCATTTTCATGTTTCTTATTACGGACTTATTTCTTAACGTTTCTTATTTCTAGCGAAATCATGTGTTTTATCGTGAGCTATTTCTAACGTTTTCTTATTTGTAGCGAAATCAAAAACTCATCAGTGGCCTACTGATTTTGCTTTCTTATTTCTTTCTTCCCTTTTTTTCCTAGCGTGTTTCATGCTAAAGTTTCTGTTAACAGGATACGGTGATTACTTCGTTATTGTTGCATATGTCCTTTTTATTAGGGGTGCCCTCTGGTCGAGCCAGATGACCTACCTCTAATAAATGGTCCGGGTGGAACTAGTTTACCAATCAGTGGGGAGCAGATAGGCCCGAGAGATTACAACGGGGGACAAAGGTCCGCATTACCTACCCTTCACTACTTGTAAAGATTAGACAGAATATTTCTTTTCTACGTTATTTGCAAACAGAGGATACCTTAAAAGAACTATTCTTTGAACAATAAATGTCCAGACAATCAATCAATCAATGGGGAGAAAAACAGGCATGACGGATTACAACGGGGACAAAAATCTGCATTACCTATCCTTCACTATCTGCAAAGGGGGCAGAATATTTCTATTCTTTCCTGTTTGTAGACAGAGAATATCTCAAAGAGCAATAATCGATAAAAATCGATAACAAACAATCAGTGGGGAGAAAAATAGGCATGACGGATTACAATGGGGGACAAACGTCTGCATTACCTATCCTTAACTATTTGCAAAGAGAGAGAAACGTTCCTATTCATCGCTGTTTGCAAATGGAAAATGTCTCAAAGAGAACCAATACTTCAAGTACAATCAATCAATCAATAAGATGGATAAAGCCATCCTACCAATCGGACGTAAAGACGTCCTACTTAACCTTACCCGGACCGGACCGTGTGGGCAATTCTTCGCCTTCCCTTTTCCAGCGCCCAATCGTTCTCTTTCTCCATGTTTTTACCGCAGCATTCCTGTGGGATTCCAGTCAGGACAGTAGGTCACTTGAGAGAGGTCCTTTCAGAATCGGTGAAGTTCATTCAATCGGCAGCCGGACGAGGGCCCTCTCAAGGCAGGTATACTCCAATCGTTTAGATGTTCACCCCATCGTCTGGACCTCTCTTACCGGACCTTATGTCGCTGATGGGCCCCACGTTGGGCGCCAATTGTGGAAAAGTCAGCCCATAACGCACCTGATGCCCAGGCTGCTGGCGCAGGACGCCTCTTAGTTCCCATCTTGAACAATTACCAAATAAAGAGACGGGCGCTGGAAGCAGGAAAACAAGAACAGAGTTTTATTTCTCATGAGGAGAGCCTGTCATTTCGGACACTCGCATAATGTGTCTTCAGGAGGTGCTCTCTCCTCCCACACACCAGTTTCTCTGAGGCTTCGTCTTTTATACACATGTTTATGATGCACAAACATTCCTTATTACAATAAAGACACTTTGAAGTAGGAAAGAACATGCTTGGAATCCCAGCTTCAGGCCTATTCCCATACCAGTCGGTCAGATGTCATCCTCCCCTCCTGAATGTAACAAGAGATTGTGATCTCTCAGCCGGACATTCCTACAGGACACGAGGGCAGGAGGGGATGATCAGATCAAAGGTTGGGCAGGCGATAAGATCGTGCACTTCGGCTGGTGTATCACGGTTTTGTTATGCTGGGCAGGAAAAGGGGGGGTGTACATTCACGAGGCTTGGTCGTAGGACTTGGGACCGGGTCGAGAGGCCAAGTGCAGCCGGGGGGGGGGGTCGTCAGCTGAGGGGAAGGGTGTTCTTGGGAGGAAATGGGGGGTGTGGGTCAAGCAGGAGTGCTACTTCTAGAGCAGGGTCACGCAGAGGGAGAGGGTCTTGTGGCCGATGCATGAGCAGTGCGCGCGGGGAGGGGTGCCGGGAACAAACGGGCAGAGAGGCCATGGTGCCTAAAATGGCTGTCGTGTACGTGTGTGCATGGGTCTATGCTGGCGGGATAATACAGTCAGGGTTTAGCGATATCCGTTCTGCTTACAACAAGGGGTACAGTGAACATAAATGAACGCCGCTTATGTGCATATACATTGCCATTTTCAACATTGATGGGTGAAAGAAAAAGGATTCAATGGACTCTTCGGAAGGTGAGTGTTCAGGAGTATACAAGATTTGACAATAATCTGCAAAGCAACAATCAATGTCATCACGAAATAGGTTAGCACCTGATGAATTGGTAATTGATTTAATATTCGATTTTCCTTCCTACTGTTCAGAGTATTGGCCAATAGAGAACCTATTTTATTTTGCCCCATAATGCCTTACGTTATTGTTTAGAAGAGTACCACATGCTTTGTCTGTAACAGATTTATTAAAAATTTAATCTTAGCAGCTATTAAAACATCTAAATCAGTTTTATTATTTTTAGAGGTATAACATTTGTGTTTGAATGTGGATAAAATGAAAGCAGATTCTTTTTCTATTGCTTTCCTTTTATTAGAAACATAGCTGATAATGAAATCCACAGAGGCAGCCTTAAAGGCATCCCAGACAAAGTGAAATGAGGTCTCTCCAGTATCATTAGAAGCAAAAAAAGTCGCAAACAAAGGCTTCATAAGAATAAAGGAATACTGTATAGGATAATAAGTTATTGAGATTTGGAGTAAGTATCCAAAAGAATTTCAAGATCGGTACTTACAGGGGTGTGGTCTGAGATAAGAATGGAATCGATCTCTAAATGAACTAGGTGAAGTGTCAGACTTTTACTAAGAAAGATTAAGTCAATTCTAGTTTGTGAAGTGTGAAGGGCCTAGTAAAAGGAGAATTCTTGGAGAGTAGGGCTAACTAATCTCCAGGGCTCAGATAAAGCATTGTGTGAAATTGTGCATCCCAGACAAAGTGAAATGAGGTCTTTCCAGTATCATCAGTATCATTACGAGCAAAAAAGTCATGAACAAAGGCTTGATAAGAATAAAGGAATACTTTATAGGATAATAAGTTATGGACATGTGGAGGAAGTATCCAAAAGAATTTCAAGATCAGTACTTACAGGGGTGTGGTCTGAGATAAGAATGGAATCGATCTCTAAATGAACTAGGTGTTGTGTCAGACTTTTACTAAGAAAGATTAAGTCAATTCAAGTTTTTAAAGTGTGAAGGGCCTAGTAAACTGAGAATTCTTGGAGAGTAGGGCTAACTAATCTCCAGGGCTCAGATAAAGCATTGTGTGAAATCGTGCTCATAAATGCTTTGTGGGCTTTATGAGGGGGGAACTTGGTAGTAGAATGTCCATCAAGGAATGGGTCCAGGTTTTGGTTGCGATTTCCTCCCAAAATAAAGTTTGCAGTGGAAGGTTATCTAATCTTTTGACAAATATTGCTCCAAAAAGTTGGGTCATAAACATTCATAATTATGAAAGTGACATAATACATTTTTATTTGAACCAAAACCCACCTACCCACCTCATCATTCTCCTGAGAAACGAGCAAGATATTCAAAAAATTATGACACAAAATTGCCACACTGATTTTGTGTAGGCTACAGGGGGAAAATAAAGCTCATCCACACATTGTTCCTTGAGCTTAGTAATTTCTACATCACTGAGATGGGTCTTTTGAAGTAATGCTAAGTGGCATTTTAATATGGTGAGGTGAGACAAGCCCCCTTTTTGCTTTAGAGGACTGTTTAAACCTTGACATTCCATGCTGTCATTTTAAGCGCCATTTTAAATGAAGTTATGAGGTACCAGCAAAAAAATACATGGACTACTTAGTTGAAAACATAATGAGTGTCCATTAGAGAAATAGAAGAGGTTGGAAGGACAAGTACAAAAAGAAGATGGAAAAAGAAAGAAGAATGGGGAAGAAACCCCAAAGAAAGATACACCCAGGGAGGCAACTCAGGAAGTAAAAAAGAACTCAGTTGTGGAAATGATGGCAATGAGGAAAAAATCATCCCGGAGGATGTGGCGAGTACGATGCACCTAAAGAAGATGTAAACAGGCTTGACCGCGGAGACAGAGAAGGAATCCAATGAGCTTAGAAAAGACTATAGATTACCACTGAAGAAAAAAAAGGGGTAAACAATGCAGAAGCATTTCATGAACATAATAGTCAAGTAAAAACAAAAGGAAAATTAATACAACTTAACACTTACCATGCAGTACAAAGGGAGGGAGTCTATAAGAGCAGTATATAACAAAGGGAGGGGAACACGAGGACGGATGTAATACCCCATATGTGGGCATAACATTAAAATACAAAGGGAGAAAACAGAAGGTTAAATGAGTAATTACTCAAAGTGACTATAGTTCCTGAAAGAAAAAAACAATAGGTTTAGCATAATGACAAGCAATATAGCAAAACAGCAGTCATATCCTCATGGCGATGTTGACGAAGAAACATCTGAAGTTGAGATGGATCCTCAAAAGAGTAAGAGTTCTCCTTATAAGTGATTTTAAAAGTACAAGGATGGACTAAGCAGTATCGAATGTTCATGGACTTTAGTTGTGGATGAAATTCGAGGAAGCGTTTCAGTCTGGCAACCGTTGGTTTGAAACATCTTGTGAGAAATATACCTTGTGGCCAGACAAATCCAAGAGCCCAGCTTGTTTTAAAGCGGAAAGAATACTCATTAAGTCAGAGTGCTGCAAAAAGAGAATAATTATGCCACTAGGTGAAGAAGCAGAAGCAGGCGCAGGTTTGCAACCCAAGCGATCAGCCCTTTGAATGTTTAGTAAGTTGTTGTCCAGTAATGTAAGGGAGTGCCTTTTGCAAGAAGGAAATCGTGTTAGAGCCCTCTGAGTTCTCTGGTATACCATAAAGATGCAGATTGTTCTCTCGATTTCTGTTTTCCAAATTCTCTGTGGGTCTACATCTGAAATGTATTGATCATGAATGGATAATTTCTCATCAATGCTTATAAGGGCAGCATTAGTTTTGACCGCAAAGAGTTTTAAAGCTTTCATTTCTTCCATAAAATCCTATAGCATTAGAGGTGACAGTGATTTGGAGGAAGAATCTGTGTCCTTCTTCTGTCATTTGACAGAAGCCGGTGTTTTTTTTTGCATAGATGTGGAAGCTGTCCTGTAACCAACCAAAAGAGGAGAGAGGGTGTAGCCTTACGGCTAGAGTGGTCGATCTCGAAGCTGGGGAACCAGGTTTGAGTCTTGGCAATGACGCTCAACATCCTGTGATTCTGGGCAAATCACTTAATCTCCCCGTGCCTAACAAAAATTATTGTGTCCATCTGTAACGAAACTGGTACTCATGTGAAGCGCTTTGATACCTGATGTCTTGGGTCTAGTTCGCACTATATAAAACTCTAAAAAAAAAAAAAATATTGAAATTATTAGTGCCATCCATAAGAGCAGAGAAATTATCCGGGACAAGGTACCGCTGAAGATTCTTGTGGTGAATAATGAGTTTGGTGGAATTTGGTAGAGATATAACCTGCTGCCGCTGCTGCAAAGATATGTCCATTAGTGGGTGTAAGGTTGCTGAATACCTATGAGGGGGAAGAGCACCCCTTTGAGTATGCAGGAAATCTTCCAGTCACAACAGAAGCAAAGGAACCACCAAGGAAGTAACCTGAAGCACTGCAGAAGCTTAGAAAACCTGCATCAAACCTTCAGTAGATTAGTTACTTGGGGTGAAGGAGAACTCAGCTACCGGTTATAAGTAAATGCACTCCAAACTGTAACAATGCTAATAAGGAGGAGATAAGAGAGTGTAATCCACCTTCATTAATAAAACACTGCAAAAAAAGTAATGCTCCTACATTAAGGTAGAGAGGAATGTCTTCATAAAATATGTTTCTTACTGTGTTTGAAACGTTGAAAGGATGGTGCTCAGGACTAAAAAGTCCTGGTGCCCTTGAACCATCCCCACTGAAATAAATTCACAGAAGAGATGGCTGGAGACTCAACCAAAGCAGGCTCCTGGACCACTTCTGATGGATGGTCCAAGCTCAACAAACCTCAGGGTCCGATTATCACACAGGACCCTTTGATTATTACAGGAATATGGAATAAGAAACTGTCTGGACACATCAAACAAAATGTTCATAAACCAGCCAACATAACATGTCCAAAAAGCCAACAGCCCTGAAGAAGACCTTCCCCGAAACACATTGCAGGCCCACCTCCGAAGGTCGAAACGCGTCGGCGTACATACACTGGTCCAAGAGCAACCACAATCTGGGTTATTTTGTGCACAGGAGGAGTGCATCAGGAGAGATGGAATCTAGGATCCCACCTTGGCATTAACTCATGCTCTGACTCCAAACTTAACAAGGCCTAGTAGTAGCATTCAGCACTATACACAATACTGGATAACTGTAGTTACAGGTAAGTAACTTGTTTTCTTATCCAGTATTGGGGTATCTTTCATAGATTCACATGCCTGAATCAGAGTAACAAGCAGTAAGACTATATCTGTCGTTAGAGGAAGGTGGGAGACAAAAGAGATTGTACCTATTCCCACGCAACCTGGAAGGTTATAGAGCTTATACATGTCTACATAACATATGCAGCAAAAAACCTTCATACAATACAGTATAAAATAAGACAGCATTTGAAAAGGACAGAAAAAACAACAGTGAATGTATATATGGTTTAAACATCCCAAATAATGAGAGAGACCATAAATGTCTAACCTTAGTGAAGAAGATGCTGCAGCACCGCTTCCCCCACTGCTGTATCATCGTGAGATGCCGGCTGCAAGCAGTAGTGTTTCATAAAGGTGTGGACACTCTTCCATGTAGCAGCTCGGCAAATGTTCTCCAGCGTCACTCCAGTGAATAGGGCAGTAGACGCTGACATCATTCTGGTAGAATGCGCTTTAACCCTTCTTGTCAGGGGTTTGTTAGCCTTGTCGTGACAAAAGATAATTACAGAAGATAGCCATCTGGCTATAGTCGCTTTCGTTACAGCCTGCCCCAGTGTGGCTTGTCCATAAGCAACAAATAGCTGGTTAGATTTACGTATGCTCTTAGTTCTTTGCAGGTAGAACTTAAGGCACCGTTTCACATCCAGGGAAAGCAATGTCTTTTCTGCTGGAGTTACAGGGTCCGGGAAAAAGGTCTTTAGTTTTAACGGCTGATTAATGTGAAATTGTGATGGTACTTTTGGAATGAACTTTGGATTCATTCTTAGCGTTACATAGTCTTTAGTGAATTGTAAGAAAGGTTCTGTGATCGTGAAGGCTTGCATCTCGCTGACTCTACGGGCCGAAGTGAGGGCTAGCAGGATAGCTACTTTCCAAGTTAGAAACTTCAGCTCTGCTTTGTGAATAGGTTCAAAAGGCCTCCTTAACAGTTGGGATAAAACAATATTGAGGTCCCACTCAGGAGGTGGAGGTCGAACTGGAGGGAAAGCTCGAAATAACCCTTTAACCCCTTGCATGCTGTTGATGAACCCCAGCCGTCACGCTCCGCGGTGCTGTGTGCGGATGACGGCTGGGGTTCGTCACGGCCCCGCCCTGTTCGTTTGTTTACCGCACAGCGGCGGAAACGAGCCAGCATCGAAGGGGTTAAGAAATTGTTTTATTAATGAGGAAGAACACAGAGATGGTTTGTTGGAACTCTTCCTGAACCTGGAGATAGCGGCCAGATGTACCTTAATAGAAGAGAAAACTAGACCTGCCTTGGCCAAGGACAGCAGGTAAGGTAGTATGTCCTCTGGTGAAGCTTGGAGTGGATGAACATTATTTGTCCCACACCAGCTACAGAATCGTTTCCACTTAAAACGGTATGTTCTGATGGTACTTTGAGCACGGGCTTGAGTTAAAATTGCCATGCAATCTGTAGAAATGTTAAGATCTTTAAATTCTAGGAAGTCAGGAGCCAGGCGTGCAAGTGAAGCGATTGAGGATCCGGGTGCAGAATCTGGCCTCCTTCTCTTGTCAGCACCGACATTGTCGGTCTGAGACGAAGTGGAGGTTGTCGAGACAGAAGAAGCAGTTCTTGGAACCAGTACTGCCTCGGCCAGCGAGGAGCAATTAGGAGAAGAGTACAATGTTCCCTTTTAATTTTCTGCAGTATTTTTGGAATGAGCGGAATCGGAGGAAAGGCATATGCAAAGATTCCGGACCATCTCATCAACAGGGCATTTCCCCTTGACCCCTGTTGAGGAAATCTGCTGGCAAAGTACAGGCATTTGCTGTTCTGTCGTGTCAGATCCAGAGTTGGTGTGCCCCATCTTTGAAAGATCCTGTCCACTTGATCTTGCTCGAGCTCCCACTCGTGGCAACCTGTGAGAGACCTGCTGAGGTTGTCGGCTAGAGAGTTCTGAATACCCTTCACATGTTCCGCTCTGAGGGATATGCCGTGTCATATGACCCACTCCCACATTTCCTGAGCCTCTCGAGAAAGGGAGAGAGATCTTGTTCCCCCTTGTTTGTTGATATAATACATGCTGGTGGTATTGTCCGTACGCACCAGCACTGAAGAGTTCGCAATCCTTGGGAGGAAAGCCTGCAGAGATAGAAAGATGGCTCTCAACTCCAGGCTGTTGATGTGTTTCTGCCGATACTGGTGAGACCATCGACCTTGAATTTGGAGGTCCTGGAGGTGACCTCCCCAACCTTCCATGGAAGCATCTGTTGTTAATGTAAGTTCTGGCATGGTCTGGAGAAATGTGAGGCCTAGTGACAGATTGTCTTCCTTCGACCACCAAAGATGGGCTTGCCTCGTTCTGGATGTTACCTTTAAGCGATCCTCGAACAAGCTGTCTACCTGCCGCCACTGTTGGTGTAATTCCTCCTGCAGAGGCCTCATTCTGAGTCTTGCCATTGGGACTAGACTGATTGCAGATGAACACATCCCTAGAAGGGAAGCATATGTTCGGACCAAAAGTGACCTTCTTGCCGATATTTTTTTTGCCAGCTTTAGTAGTTTCGTTTGTCGTTCCTGAGTCAAGAACGCTTTGCATCGGCACATGTCCAGTAATGCTCCCAGAAAGGTTAATACCTGACGGGTTTGCAATTGAGATTTGTTTGAATTGAGGGTGAGTCCCAAATTTGAGAATAGAAAGAGGGAGCTTTTGACCGCTTCCCTTGTGGAGTTCACTGATGGACCTTTTAGCAGCCAGTCGTCCAGGTACGGGAAGACTTGTATTCCCTGTGACCTCAGAGCGGCAGCAACTGGGGCTAAACACTTTGTAAATATTCTTGGTGCCGACTTTAGACCGAATGGGAGCACCTTGAATTGAAAATGGACGCCAGCCACTGTAAATCTCAGGTATTTGCGGTGTTTTGGGTGAATAGGGATGTGAAAGTAGGCGTCTTCTAGGTCCAGAGAGGCCATAAAGTCCCCTTCGTTGAGACAATTCAGGACATCTGTCAGCGTCACCATGCGAAAACTCTGTTTCTTTAGATATTTGTTGAGCTTGCGCAGATCTAAGATTGGGCGCCAATCTCCTGATCTTTTCTTTATGAGGAAGAAGCGAGAGTAAAATCCTTTCCCTTTCTGAGAGGTGGGAACTTTTTCTATCGCATTCTTGTGCAACATCTTTAAGGCCTCTTTGAACAGTAAGTGAAGACGAGGGGGAGGGGGACCCTTGGGCGGTGTTGTTGGTGGTTTCTTCAGAAACTCCAAAGTGTGCCCATTCTTGACCAGATCTCGAACCCACTGATCTGAAGTTATACTCCACCACTGTTGGTAAAATGCGGAAATTTTCGCGCCCACAGGGAGGGAAGGATGATGGACTGGCGTCCGGCAATACTCATTGACGCTTGTTGGAATCACATCGTTGATTGTTTGATCATCGTTTTCCTCCCGAACGAGAGAAATTACCAGAGGTAGGTTGCCTGTAAGACGATTGATAGTACGGTTGTTTGTACTGAGACTGGTACGGTCTATTTTGCTGGTTGTGATAATTTCCTCTGGAGGAAAATCTACGGCCTCTTGCCCCTCTAAAATATCCTTTTTTATATTGAAGAGTACCAAGAGATTTGGCGGTGTCGGTATTCGTTTTAATCGCTTGTAAAGCATCGTCTATGTGCTTACCGAAAAGTGAGTCACCATCATAAGCCATGTCTATAATTTTTGTTTGAACCTCTGGCCTGAAGGAGGTAGCCTTGAGCCAGCCTTGTCGCCTGAGGACTGCTGCGCCTGCTAATTGTCTGAAATTGGTGTTAGAGATGTCTAAGGCGCAGTCAATGATCTCCGATGCTGCCCTCTCTCCTTCCAGCGCTATCTTGCGCGCTTCCTGTTGTCGATCTTCAGGTATTAAATTTATGAATTCCGACAGGTCCGACCACATTTGTCAGTCATAGCGGGCAAGAATTGCCAAGGAATTAGCCGCTTTAATGGATGCTGCAGCATTCGTGGAGAACTTTTTCCCTATCAAATCCAGTCTCCTGCCCTCCTTGTCAGGGGGTGTTGAAATCGGAGTTGAAGGATTCTTGGATCTCTGCTGTGCAGCCTGAGATATCACTGAGTCTGGACGAGGGTGTCCCAAAAGACAAGATGGAGTATCCAATGGTGCTTGATACTTCTTTTCAATCCGAGGAAGGACTGCCGGTATAGAAGCTGGCGTTTTCATGATGTTAAGGCCTTCCTTCCATATATAGTCAATAATTGGTATTCCTCTGGTAATCTTTCTGTACCCCTCCTTGAAGTCATGCAAGGAACAGTCTGACTGCTCTACCGTTACAGGCAGTTGAAAACGTTCAGCAGCCCGCTGCATGATGTTATGAAATCCACCAATATCTTCCGGTGGAGAATCTGAGGGCTGTGGTACTGGCGGTGAAGGCATAGGGATTATATAGTCATCCCATGGATCTGTAGGCGTGTTGTCCGCAGGCAACTCGCCTTCTTCTCTCCCATCATCATCTGAAGATGAGGTATCAATAACCTCCTGTGGCGTAGGGACCGTAGTGTGTCTTGGCGACACTGGAACCTCTGGTGAAGGAGGCCGTGGTACATCCACTGGTACAGGAGGCACAATAGGTGCCACTGGCGTAGGTGGAAATCTTTGGCGATAGTCTGCCAACATGGCTTGCAAGTCTTGAACTAAAGAAGGGGGAAGATGACTTGCCTCTTCGGAACGTGGAGGCCTGATTGATTGAGCATAATAAGGCGTTGATACGTCTCCTTGATAATAATGGTGTTGGACATCCTCTACATCCTCCTCCTGACATTTGATGTGTAATTGTGAAGGGTGACTTGCAATCCCAAAGGGACCCTCATCATCTTCTTCGTCATCAGAATCCTCCTCCACATATGTTTCCAAAATATGTGATGGTAGAAGTGGAGAGACGTGAGAATAGTCTTGTCTATGATAAGATTTCATTTGAAAATGTGTATATTGCACTCTTGATGGAGGTGTTTTATTCATCAGATGTGCAGGTGTAATCGCCACAGTTGAACTCGTCGTTATGGATTGTGACATCGTCGACAGGCCCGTCGTCGACGGGACTGTTATCGATGGTTTTACTGTCGACGGGGCCGTCTTCAACGGTTTTGCCGTCGACGGGGTTTTAGACGATGATGCCGTCGTCGACGAGGCTGTCGACGAATCCTTCGTCGACGAGGCCATCAATGGTGTCTTCGTCGACGAGCCGTCGATGGTGTCTTCGTCGACGAGTCCTTCGTCGACGTGTCCTTCATCGATATCTTCGTCGACGAATCCTTCTTCGACGAGGCTGTCACTTTTTGCGTCGACGGAGTTGCTGTCGACGGGGCCGTCGACGATGTCGTTGACGACGGGCTCCTCGTAGACGATGACTTCGTCATCGACGGGCCTTCCGTCATCGAAGGGCTCTTAGTCGATGACGGTTTCGACGTCGACGGGGCTCTAGTCGACAATGACTTTGACGAAGGCGTCGACGTGGCAGGTTTTGTAGAATAAACCTTAGCTGACACCCTAGGGGAGGTAATAGAAGCTGTGGACACCGTAGCAGAAGAAATTGAGGAAGTAGAGGTGACAGTTGTAGTGTGAGCAGACACCAGAGTGACAGTATAATTCTGGGCTGTACTCACAATTGTAGATGAGTGTCCTGATGGAGACGATGACCTCCTTGAGGGTTCTGAAGAGCTCTGAGAGTTTATGTTTCTTCTTTCTCTCAGGAGAAGAGCCTTCTCGGGATCTGGCTCTCTTACTGGAAGTAGAGGCCTTGTCTTCATCATCTGTGGAAGATGACTTAAGCCATAAAAGAACCCTTGCCTCCCTGTCCCTGATGGTTTTGGCAGGGAAGGTGCGGCAAATCCTACAATCCTTCACAATGTGAGAGGGATGTAGGCAGTAGATGCAGTCCTTGTGCTGATCATCTACATGGACCCTCTTCTTATCACAGGTCCTGCAGGCCTTGAAAAGAGCTTTCTTCTCAGACATTCTGAAGAAAAAAGGTTGAAAACTGAGTAGGCACTCAGGGAGACTCCCTTCCACACGACGTGCGGTGAAAATCTGTGGAGAACTGCCCCTGTTGGGAAGGTTCTAGAGGGTGCTGTCAGCTGATTGGTTGGAACTACTTTTCAGTTCTTTTTACATAATGAGGTAGATAGGCTGCTAAGTTTTGGGCCTAGTTGGGCCTATAGTCTTTTCAGCCTACTACAAATAATTTTCTACGGCACTGCTATTGTATATATTATTACCGTGGGACTCCCAACTCGACGACGGGGAATGATTCAGGCATGTGAATCTATGAAAGATACCCCAATACTGGATAACCAGAGTAACACACTCACAGCACATGTGCTCTACTCATTTACTACAGATTAACCCAAGACAAAGTTCGATGTCTCAACACACACTACAAAACTCCAGAAATCAAACCTAGACACCCTTGTATCCCAGCTACCACATATTAGCACCATCAATCACAAAGAGTACACAACTCTATCCTATACCACTAAACAGTCTACTCATCACCATCACAGCCCAAATCCACACCATACTTAACTATATACGATGTAGTCACACGCTTCTTGCTACTCCTAACAGACCCCTTTTTGTCACTAACAAACCTATACTCAGCCTTCCATCTTTTCTCCCACCAACAACCTCCTCTTCTTTCTACCATAATAACACAACTGCACAACACTTACACTCCTCTGCACCACTCTTATTACCTCTTGTGGCAATCAATTCTAAGACAAACAATCTTAACTCTACTTCATCCCCTTATACACAACATACACTCTACTCACAAATATATCACCACCCACTACTCCTCCAAAACAAAACATAACACGCACACCAGCACAACAAAATCTCTCATGCACAATACTTCATAATTCTTTCCATCACAAACTACAAACATATGCCCACCTTTAAGACTACACAAATGAACAAACTCCAATGCCAATCTTTCTCTCTTCCCCCATACCTAACACATATACAGCAACACAGCAACTCTCATGTGCCTCTCATCCACTGGACAATTTAAAACCTTACTACATGACCCACATGCTGCACCACCACCCCTAACTTATACACCTTCCACCCAAAACAGATGCAAACATATAAGCAACATGCCACACCTCACAACTTCACTTCTCCATGTCTACTATGCAATAAAGTTATACTGCAAAAACAACACCGCACACCAACTGACTCTCAACCATCGTCTCCACCACCTACACACGCAGACCCATCAAAATGCCTTCTTTGCCTGCTGGATGAAGAACACAATCCAGAACAGCTACACAATTGCTATCCTCATACAGCTAATATCAACATTAAGGACACACCTGATACAAGCCCAAAAAATACTGCTCGCTCTTCTACAAAACAAAGTCACACTATCACCAAAGCACATTCTCTAAACTGTCTACTAATAAATGTTCAATCGCTCTCTAAAAACAAACATCACATCTACGACCTTCTCACTGACGCAAAACCTGACATACTATTTACAACTGAATCATGGTTGGGAGATGATATGGATCCAGTTTTGCATGAAGCCATTCCTCTAGGCTATCAAACCATCACCCAAAATCGTATAGGCAAAAGAGGAGGTGGCCTAGATGTTGTGTTTAGACAAACAGTACATATCACTAAAGCTGATGACGTCTCCTTAAACGACTGTGAGGCCCTTTTTACCAGATTCAATCCTACACCATCTTCCTCCTGTAACTTTCTGCTCCTTTAAAGACCTCCACCTAGCAATGCAACATTCCCAGATACGCTTCTAGACACAGTTTCAAATCTGATAACACTACACTCCAACCTATGTGTCTTGGGTGCACTCAATGTTTGGTTTGACAAACCCAATATGCCCCATCCAAAAACAATCATCCCTGGCCTAGACACACTGAACCTGTCTCAGATTGTCCACAAACCCACACACATCGCTGGACCATCCTAGATGTCATTTTTGCAAATACTGAACTAGTTACTCCAGTCACATGGTCAGACCACCATTTGCTTGCTTTCCAAAATAAAACAACAAAGACCCTACGTGCATCCACCTATCGACAGTGGAACAAACTCAATTTGGAACACTTAAAAACACAACTGACATCCTATACAGATCTAGACCCAATAAATTCTGTTCAAAGCTATAGGAGTGGCTACAGGAAGCTTTTGATATCCTAATACTACTAGAAATGACACAACAGAACAAAAAAAAGTAAGCACCCTAGAGAAACACAGAGATAAAAGAGATGAAAAAACAAATTAGAAAGCTGCAATGTGCTTGGCTCAAAACAAACATCAATCAAGACGAACTTCACCTATAGAAACTGAATAGATTATACAAGTCAGCTATCAAAAAAGCTAAGAAATTCAAAATGCTAAGTGTGCAAATAAAGAATTCTATAAAATTCTCAATACATTTTGTAAACCTAATTGCCTAGAAGGAGCTCATCCCATTACTCAAGATTTCACAGAAAAACTGGCAAATTCTTACATGGTCAAAGCAGACACGTTGGAATCATTTTTAAAACAAAGACAAATCACCAGCACCGATCTTTTTCCAAAACAACAATTCAAGAATACTGTAACCCAGTCTCTCAGTTTCTTCCAACACAATGAATTTATGGACCTGGTCAAAGCAACCTGGCCAGCCCTTCTGACCCATTTCCACTGTAAACCTTCAATAGAATTCTTTTAACAACCTCTGCTGCCCACCAGTAAGAAGAATCATCAACAATTCCTTAACTACCAGAATATTTCCAGAAGAACTCAAAAAGTCATCCATACGCCCATTACTAAAGAAAACAAACTTGGACCCGCTGAACCCTGACAACTACAGACTGATTAAAAATGAACCTTTTCTGGGCAAACTGATAAAAAGAGCAGCATTCGCCAAGATGCCACAATTCATTGAAGATAATGCCATATTTTCAGACTTAGAAGCGGGAATCCGTCCAGGAAGAGGCACAGTATCTACCCTCATTGCCATCTGGGATGACCTGAATAACACAGTTGACCGGAACGGGTTGCTGCACTACTTGTCTTGGACCTCTTGGCTGCCTTTGACACGTTTGACCATGACACTCTGATACAAAATATACAGGGGACTGTCTAGATTGGATCACATACTACCTTCGCAACAGAACTTATGTCATCCATGCCCCCCTTTCTTGTCCAAACCGTACTTCACAAAATCAAGGGCCCCACAAGGCTCTATCTTCTTGCCCATGCTCTTCAACATCTACATGAACTCATTACTGGCACTGATTAATCAATTTCACCTCATGTGCTACACCTATGCAGATGACAAGCAAATACTCCTTCAACTGCAATGGCCAAAAACATTGGAAACTCGTCAATTTTTTAGTTGTCTGAGACCGTGGATCAATGGATGATGTGGAGTCATCTCAAACTGAATGCTTCCAAAATGGAAATACTCACATGTGGTGATTGGAAAAATTATGGCCTGCTTGCAGCCTGGCCTGATGATCTGGGAACACCGCCCAAAGTATTGAAGGAAGTAAGAAACATCTGAATGACCATGGACTCCAAGCTATCAATGAATGCCCAATTAGACAAGCTAGCAAGATCAAGCTTTTTTACTATAAAAGCTCTGCGATGAATATTACCCCATCTGGGATTTCCACACACGGTTCAGGCTACCATCTTTCTTGTTCTGTCCAAACATGATTATTCCAATAGCCTATACTATGGATCACCTTTAATGACTATGAAAAGACTACAATGGAATCAGAACTCGGCAGCCAGACCACTATTACATAAAAATCCACATGACCACATCTCCTCTGCCTTGAAAGCCCTGGATTGGTTCCCGGTTGCCAGAAGATTCCCGTTCAAGCTGCTTTGTATCACCCACAGAGGAACAGGACAGCTCTTCATCAAAAATTAAATAATCAAACACATTCAACAAAGGAACCTCTTCTCTAGAGGAGCACCCCTTAAAATCCCAATGTACATGATAAAAACCATAGGTGGCACATCCTTCTCTGTTCAAGCAGCCAAACTGTGGAACTTTTTACCCCCAACATAAGATCCACGGATAACTACCTTATCTTCAGACAACTACTCAAGAATTGGCTCTTCCCCACATAAACACTATACACAAACAGAAATATACAGCATATCCCTCTCTTTATAACCATTTATTTGGACTATAGATATGTACCTGTATTTGTGTATTGCTTTGTATAACCGTTTATAATAATTATGTTTTTAAAAATATAGATATACATTAGTTATACTTAACAAAGGTACATATTACTGATAGTTACATTGTTCTATGTTTTTAACATGTAAATAGGTGACTGCGTTAATAAGTAAATCTTTTATCATAACTATTAATCTACAATGGCTTCCCAATAGAATTATTAAAAAAATAATAATAATTAATTTAAAATAAAACAACATTTGAAAGGCAGAGTTTATTAAATGCATCTTTAATCTACATTTATTACCTTCCTTATGCATATATATACCTTCAATGTACTTATGTATCTATATATTTATTACTTTTCTTCTAATTCAACATAAACAATGCCCTACCCTATTTCTCACCCTATACTGCTGTCAATATAGCCTCTACCTGAACACTCTGACTTATCTCAAACCTTATTCTACTACTCTTTCCAATGCACTTCCCTATTTCTCACCCTATATCTCCATCAATATATCCTCTACCTCCAATCTCTCATTCATCCAAAACCCCATACCACTAGTATGAGCCCCAAAATAACACTTTCTAGACTCTTCCCCCTCTACCCCGCCTTGCATCATCTCATACCTCTTGTACTATTCAGATCCCCCAAACAGACCTTTTCAAATCCATACCTCTGACTCTTGCCCTCCACTTCCCTTTTACTCATCCCAAACCCCCTACTACTATGAGCTAAAAAAACATTCCAGACCCTTTCCTCTTCTATCCCTCCTTCCATTTTCTATCCCTCCCCTATACCTTTTCAATCTAAAAAAAAAGCATAACATTTCTACCACTCAAATGTATTTTATATTTTTCTATACCAACTCCCCTCCACCTCCCCTTACTCACACCAAACGCCCGCATGGCTATAAACTCCACACAAAAAACATTTCTAGACTCTTCCCTTTTCTTTCTCAACCCAAATAACTGACTAAGATATCCACTACTCAAATTATTTTCATATTTCACTATACTAATTCACCACTAATCCTTTATGAACTCCAGAGTAGCATGCTACTCATTGAAAAAGCGCTTCAACACCTCATCAGGTATAGCAAGCGCTATATAAATGCAAACCTTTTCCCTCTTCTATCCCTCCACTATCCTTCTCAATCTAAATAACTGACTACCATATCCACCACTCAAAAGACTTTCTTATTTCGCTATACTAATTCACCATTAATCCTTTCTGGGTTCCGAAGTAGCATGCTACTCGCCGAAAAAGCGATTTTAATGCCTTGGCAGCGGTAGTAAGGGCTATATAAATGCAATTACAAATACAATACAATAATGAATGGCTGACCACATGCACAGCCAGCCTTTACAGAGTGCAGTGGTGGCTGTGTACAAAGGAGTTAGAAATGCAGCTGTGGTGAACCTCTTCTCTTCATGGCTAAACACAGTGCCCTGCTGTTTTGGGTAACATGGAATTTGGATGTATGGTCAGGTAAAAGGCAGAGTTGAGTGCATAGCAGATTGGGCGCAGAACCTCGCAACAGTCCAGACGCTGTGGCCAACTCCTGCTGCACTTGTATGAAGGCTGAGTGCAGCAGGGGCTGGGTGCCACAAAGGAGTAGGAAGTATTTTTTTTTAAAATCACTGAAATGTTTTTGGTCGCAGCTATGGTTTCGTAAGGCATTGGCGTATGTCTACGAAAAGCTCAGGAAATCTTTTAAGAAACACAATGAAGTAGATGTGTGGTTAATATATAAAATGGAAAAACTCCTGAATTAGCTGCTTATCATTAGCTGAGCAAATCATAATTCATCCTTATCTTGCAAACCATAACCTGCACCCAAATGCAATGCTCATGACCTCACAATATTTATACCACTTGATAACAGGATGTAACATCGCAATACAATTAAATAATAACATATATCCAAGCAAAGAAGCAATACTGTATCCATAGTGATGTCATCAATCAGGTAAATATCCAGGTGATATGTAACTGTCACCAGTGAGGCTATCATTTCTTTTGCAATTTCATCTGCCACATCCTGGGTGAGGTTATGAGCATTGCTTTTGGACTGCAAGAAGAGATCTGATCTAGAGTAGAGCAATGCTCACCAGTCCTGCCAATTTTTCTTCCATGTCTAACAAAAGTATGTAACAGTACTGTCTGCCCTGAATGGTTGGTTGCAGGAACATAATTGCTGTTTTCATATATTCTTCCATTAAGAGAACAGCTGATCCCTTATGGTGGCTATTGTTGTTTCTTTTCCCCTTCAGTGTCTAAACCCTGCCTGATTGTCATCAACGGGTTTAGTTCTGCTTAATGTTGGAGCTGTCCCATCAACCTTTTCCAGGAGGATTACATATAGGCTTACCGTTAGTCTGAAAATTAGCATCCCCATTTGATTTCTTTTCAGCAGTGGGATGATATTAGCATACGGGAGAGGGTGTTGGATGATCCTGATCCAAAGGAGACATTTGTGAAAATTGTTGTATCAAATTCATGAGAGTTGTTTCAGGCAAGCAGCTAGCTGAGCATGGGGTTTTTCAGATGCAGGACTTTTTGGCTGTGTGGATTGCCCTGTAGTAACCTTTGCATTGGACGAGGTTTACAGGTTGTATGTAAGATACGGTCAATGGTGGAGAAGAGTCTTGCCGGTGGCAGTGGCAGGCTCTATCTACTTAGCGCTTGTATGTTATCAGCTACACTGTTAGCGCTGCACTTCTAGCGCACTGTTTTTTAATTGATGCGACTAAGGCTCATTTTTAAAACGTTTTCTTGTGTGTTGATATTTTAAAATTGAATACTGTACCTCACCTCCAGGCTGAGTTAGAGCTTGGGGAACCACGTAGTCCGCCTACTCCCGCCCCGTTCCGCCGCGTCCAATTATGGGCGTTTGAGCGGAGTGTGAGGAGGAGCCCAGCACTTCCGGGCTCAGGGCTCACAGGTCAGCGCTCTAGCGACTCCTACGTCCCTCATAAATGTGTTTGGGTCAGCGACCGCGCAGCGGACGCGTGCAGCGGGTGCGCCGGAAGCGCGCCGAAGTCGAGCCAAAGTCCAGCCCGTCTGCGCCCGTCCGCGGCCGGACGGGGCGCGGGGCCATAACCCCTGGCTCTCCTACACCCATTACCATAAGGTATGGCAGACAGGAATTGTTAGATCTCCAGCCCCACACTCCCCTATGCTGTAACCACTCCATGAATGCTCTATCGATAAAGAACTGTAGTGTATGCACATTTGCTCCAGATAATAATGTGATACCTAACAATGCGATAAACGCAGTAAAAGCAGCTCTGCTTAATTGCAGATCTATGCGAAAACACCGTACAGAAATTTTTCATCTACTTGAAGATGATAACATCAATATTTTGTTTCTTACGGAAACATGGCTGGATGAATATTCAGATCCTGACATCATTCAGGCCCTACCACCTGGCTATTCCCTCTCTAGACTGGCTAGAAAGGATGGCAGAGGCGGTGGCATTGCCATTGCTACTAAAGCCCCTATAGAATGCACCCTCTCTCCTATTCTGGTTGACCATAGTAAAGCTGGCTCTTTCACCGTAACCACGGGACCTAACCACTCTCTTTCCGGTATTCTCATGTACCGTCCCCCTGGAAGGCTCTATGATTTTACTCCCACTCTTATGGAAGCCTTAACCCATCTTGCACTTAGGAAAACTCGTCTATTAGTATTAGGCGATCTCAATGTCCATTTTGAGGACCCCCTAGATAAGGAGGCGGTAGACATCATAGCTGAGCTACTCTCCCTACAACTAGAGTTAAAAAACACCGAACCGTCACACCAACAAGGACATTTATTAGACCCTGTATTTGGGAACTGGAAGGGAGTTCAGACCCTACCTCCCCAGCCAGTACCCTGGTCTGATCACTTTGTTATCCCTATACTACTCCAAATGGATGGAACTGAGCATCATAAACAAAGTTCACAGCACTACAAACGCAGGAAATGGAAAAACTTTGCCATAGACTCTTTCATAAAAATCCTCCAAGATGCTGGGCCTCCGAAAGGACTGGAATGTGAGACAGCATATGAACAATTACAAATATGCATCACAAAAGCTCTGGACATCACTGCCCCCAAACGCACTGTAACCAATGCCACGAGAAAAAATAAAACTGCCCCTTGGTTTAGTCAGGAGCTTCAGGGTGCCAAAACTGCTTGTAAAAAGCTTGAAAGAGAATGGCGTCATAATTTCTGCCCTGAAATCAAAGCCCGGTACAAAGCAGCACAAAAAGAATATAACAAAAAGATACGCGCGTCCAAAGCTTCTCACTATACTGACCGGATCCTGGAAGCTGAAAACTCCTCGAAGGAGCTCTTCCAGATATTCAAGGAAATATCAATAATTGATTCCAGTCCTACCTCCCATAATGATTCAGTGGAAATTTGCAATAAAATTGCTAAATATTTCTCTGGCAAAATCACGAATATATATGCCAGTTTTTCTAGCAACATAATACCTGGTACTGATTTTGCTGAGAGTAAAGACCACATACGCACACAATTCCATCTATGTGCTTTTTTCGTTCCTTCCGCCGATATACTAGTGTCTACCTGCAAAAGTATTAAATCCGGTTCTCCACGAGATCCTGCGCCTCCTAAAATCCTAGCAGCCAGTCTCTCGGTCTTAGAGCCCCACTTCAGACATATACTTCAATTATCCTTTTCCACTGCTTGTCTACCTGCAGAATGGAAGAAAGCCATAGTGCTCCCCATCAAAAAAAAAACCAACATGAGTCAGGATATATTGGAGAATCTACGTCCTATTTCCCTGCTACCTTATTTAGCTAAATTGGCAGAGAAAATAGCTAATGTCCAACTTATGGCCCATCTTGAAGCCCAAAATGCCTTTCACACATCACAGTCAGGCTTCAGATCAAGCTTCTCCACAGAAACAGCACTCATGAGGGCTACTGAAACCCTGCGGGAAGGAGCTGATGAGGGCAAGACCATGGCCCTTATCATGCTAGACCTCAGCGCCGCGTTTGACACTGTAGCACATTCCACCTTGCTACAGTGTCTAAACCGGGCTGGGGTCACCAAAGAGGCTCTGGGGTGGCTGAAAGCCTTCTTGACCAACAGAAGCTTTCAGGTCCAAAGAGGGACCTTCCTCTCAGACAGCATGACATTGGGACAGGGGGTACCTCAGGGCTCTGCCCCGAGTCCCACCCTGTTCAACTTGTACATGGCTCCTCTGGCAGAGGTTGTCCAATCGTTCGGCGTAGAGCTAGTCTCTTACGCCGACGATACTCAACTTTTGATCTCTCTATCTCAAGCTCCCTCCTCTGAGGCCGATAACTTTAAAGCCTGCATGAGCAAGCTTGCAGCTTGGATGAACAAAAACTGCCACAAATTAAATGGCACAAAAACTGAGGTACTCATAATAGGAGGAAAAGACACTATGTGGACGAAAGACTGGTGGCCTACCTGTCTAGGACCTTTACCAACACCTAGTCAGGATGCCAAGAACTTGGGTGTCTGGATAGACAACAAGCAATCTTACGACAGCCATGTCAAAAAAACAGTAGGTAAGTGCTTTGGAGTCATGAAAACTCTTAATCGCACCCTGGACTTGCTCCCTCTGAACTCCAGGCGCACCATGACTCAGGCACTTATTACCTCCCGAATAGATTATGGCATTGTGCTGCTGCTGGGCACATCGGACAAAAACATCAGAAAACTACAAGTTCTGCAAAATTCAGCTGCACGCCTTGTGCTAAGACTCCCCCGTAGAGCTCCTTCCAAACCTTCCTTGGCCTCTCTCCACTGGTTGCCTATCGGGAAGAGGATACTATTCAAGGCACTCCTCTGGTGCCATAGGATTATCCATCAAAAAGCCCCCTCATATATGTCCGACTTAGCCATACCGTACGAGCCTAATAGATCCCTCCGTTCCAAGGGAATGGGGCTGCTTAAAACATCGCTCCCTAAAAAAGCTAGGATGGGTGGTAAGTCCTTTCGCAACCTAGCTGCTAGGAAATGGAATACCCTCCCTACGTCCATCAGACTCGAAAAAAATGAGGCCTCTTTTAGGAAACTGCTGAAAACGTATCTTTTTACCCTCTAAACTGCGAGCTTTCTTGTTCTCGGCCCTTTAAGACTCTCTCTCCACAACGCGGGGACACGCCGGGAGGCGTCACCAGGCGCTTTATAAGCCCCTTTAATAAAATAATAATAATAAGTGTATGCTCCGTTATGTGCGCCAACAGAAATCTATCTTTTGAAATTCAATGTTTGCATGTTTGGAGTGCTTTCAGTGCAGAAAAACCAGCAGTTTAAAAACCTATATTTCACAAAGATACAATGTTATATTGCAGATATGAAATTATTACAGTGAATGGGGATTTCCTCCAATGTATAGTCTCATTAGATGTCCTTCTCCTCGAGTAAGTTAGTCACTGAGCAAGGCAGACCGTGCATTTAGATGGTAACAACACCAACCACTCAAAGCTTTCACCATTGCTCTTTGTGTGGTTCTGAAAATTCTGGACTTGAGAATAAAACTTTGTCGTAACATGACGAATTTAGTATCAAAAGACCGAAAATGACGAGTACACTATGTACAAGCATTTTCGTCATATTCCAGTGACGATTTCACCTCGAAATCATCATTCTCGTTCTGAACCCTTGGCTTCCATTTTGTATACGGCAGCCATTTTGTGAGTTGCCCTTTACATAGGCTTATGATACAGCTAAATTCGATCCCAAAGGACACGTACACCTTAATTGACTTTCCTGTGACCTGGGCAAGTTGGAACCATTGCCCCAGGCCGAACCTGTTTGGTCAGTTCCTCTCCCAGTGGCCGAATGAGATAGCATCAAGGCACAACAGGCCATAAACCCATTTCATCGCACACACCCTGCCGAATCTTGCTCACACCTGTCCCTGCTCTTTTCTCTCACTTGCTTTATGATGGGGAGGTGCCCATTTTTATTGGGGGCCCACCGATATCTGATGAAATGTTGGGCCTTGCCGGGTGATTTGTTGTGGGCTGGACGAAGTGAAATATGGACATGTCATCATGACTCTGCTTTTCCTTTGTAACAAAGAATGTGAATAGTATACTGTAAATTCGAAGAATGTTTGCCTAAAGCACAATATTTTGTATAAAAAGAGAATCCTGACTTTGTAGGATTGAGCAGTCTCCTGAGAATATACATCCCGTGTGTTGTACTTCTAGGACGCTTGTTACCTTGGTTGCAGCCAATAAAATCGATCCTTGACTTCACCTAGAAGACTCTGAGTTTCTGTGGTCTGAATCAGGAAAGAACCCGAGGTCTTTGGGTGTACCCTGGCACCGCTGGATTACCGGTTTGGTACCGGTTCTGAAAAACCCAGTACCTCAGTTGGCGCCCAACGTTTGGGGCGATACCAGCGATACCAGTCCAGCCAGAGGTTCGTGAGGAGCTTCGTGTGAAAATTCTGGAGGACGGCCAACCACTTCATCGACCCCTGCATGTCGACGTGGTCCGAAGGTCTTTGCTGCGAGGTTCCCCGCTTCCCGACGGCTACGAAGGACTGCTGCCCTGGCTATCGCCCTGATTTGGACCCTTCAAGTTTTGTAGAGCGAAACGATAAGACGAGTCTTCTGATGACGTCATCGATATCTCAGTTAAGTATAAGTGGAGCGTCTCCCAGTCCTTAGTTGGTTTTGATTTGGAACTTGCAAGTGCCAAAGCCGAAGGACTCGTGTATTCACGAGAAATATCGTAATCGATAATCCTTTGAAGTTTGGAGCTAGACTAGAGAGCGAAGATGCCTGGTCTTAGACTTGGAAATTTGTTTTGTCTTGGTTGTAATAATAGGGATTCCCGATTGGAGGACTCATGTCCGGTTCCTCCGGTTGGAACTCCAACTTATGAGTTATATGTGAAACATGGAGTAGGCCCCATCACATACAATGAAGTGTGGATCAAATACACCAGAAAAGATGGTGTTTTAAAATGGCCCCAATATGGTAGCTTTGATACCGAAATCTTAGATAACCTCGAAGTTAAACTTTTCAAAAAGAAAGCCCGGCCGGCAATGTTTGACTCTTTCCGCCTATGGCGTAAGGAAGCCAAACAGAAGGAAATTAAATTAGCGAAGAGAAATAAGAGAGAAGGGGGAATTTCGATAATGCAAGCTGCTATGCAGTTTAAAGACAATGAAGAACAGATGAGTGAGCAGTTGCACAGGCAACGTAAAATGGTAATAGATAAATGTTATCCAGTTTTGCCACCTCCTCAGCAAGATGCAGCAAAAGGGCTTGAAAAAGATCCCTTAATGTCGCATTTATTAAGTTCGCCACGCCCTTATGCGCAAAATGCCGCGGCACCTCTGCAACCCTTAGTTGTGCAACCTGTGCCTCCTGTTCCTCCACAGCACCCACCAGCTGTTGTTCAGCTGGCTCCTGCTCCTTTGGTGCAGCCTCCTAAAGGCCCACCGATCACATCTGTTTCACCTGTGCTTTCTACGACTTTGCCTAGTGCACCTTCTATTTCTCCTAATGATCCCTCTGCTATTGCTTCTGCCCCTGCCTTATCTCACCCTGTTTTTCCACCAGTTCTTCCTTCAGTTTCTCCCTCCGTTCGACAGAGAATGGCCAACACTGTTACTAATCTTTTCTCACCTTTTTTCGGGTCGCCTACTACGACCCCTAACATGGAACGAAGACAGTTGCGAAGTCAACTGCCTGACTATCGAGAGAGAGATTTACTGAATCGTTTAGCGCATAAATGGGTTATGGACACTGTAAGGTATGATGTAGAGTCTGTCATGGAAGTCTTCCGTCAATGGGAAGCACCGACGCAGAGATATGTTTTTGAACAAATGTGTGTTTTTCTCTGTGAGGATTTGGAAGACAATGATCTGGAATGCAACCCGCAAAAGTTGTGTCGTGTACGGTTCGAGTTCGGAGAGGGCATGATTGTAGGTCCCGATGTCGAGAGAGCGGTTGAGACATTGTTGTCATTTCGGAGTAAGGGGGGCACTTCTCAATCACTATTTGAGCATGACGCACCCGGTAGGAAAAAGGCACGACAATACCCCATGAGAGAAGTTCCCCCACAATGGAGAGAGGGTGATGCAAATGCCAACCCACCTATTCAGCCTCATTTCCAGCGGGTGTGGGTACATGTCCCATGGAGGCGAGCTGAAGTTTTAGCCCTTAAACAGACATTACCTGATCCCCGTAAAAATCCCGCAGGATATTACAAAGAGTTGTCACAGACTGCAGGGTCATGTATCATGAATTTAGCCGATATCGATATGTTATTTGGGAATGTTGTTCCACAGCCTTTATGGGGTAAGATTCGTCATACAGATCATGATCAGGAGTTAGGTGACTCATGGGCTAATATTACTGCTGCAGATGCCCGACAAGTTGGTGGCGCTAAGCCTGAGCCTTTAGTAGCTGAACTTCCTGGTAAAATAATTGATTACATGAAAACGATAATGCCTGCAATACGTGTAAATTGGGATAAGTTGTCTGCATGTAAGCAGAAGAAAGATGAAACAGTCCCAGATTTCTTCACCAGGTTTGAAGAGACTTTTGTCGACCACAGTGGTCAAGATATGAGCACAGAAGGTGGTCAGCGACTGTTCGTCGATAAATTCGTGCACAATCTGCTTCCAGAGTTGTGTAAAAAGTTAAAAGACTCAGAGAGTTCTTGGGCAGTTTCCTCCTCAGCACAGATATTGGCTACTGCACAGTATTACGAAAATCGAGACAAAGATGAGAAAGATAGAGCAGAGAAGAAAACGAAAGAGTTGAAAACGAAGGTTTTGTTACAGCAAGCATATCCGCCACGTGGTGGCCAGAATAGTGGTGGTCAAAATAATAGGGGTCAGAGTAACTATCAGAATAATTATCAGCAGCCTCAACAGTATCAGAGGAACTCGCAATGAGTCGAGTATACTCAACCACGTGTCCCTGTAGGCCCCAATCAGTGTTCATATTGTAAGGAAGAGGGTCATTTCTAGTATAGTTGTCCTATTTTATTACAGCGTGCAAATGGTGCTTCTGGTGTAAGAGGTCGAGGTGTTCAGCAAGCGTCTAGAGGTAGAGGACGTGGAAATTTCCCCCAGAACACACAGTCTCTTCCACCTCAAAATTCTATGAATAGGTTCGATCAGCAGAATAACGCATCTGTTAGGACAGCTCAGTACTATGCTGATGATTACTATACAGAAGATGAGCATTGGGAAGGTAATGATTGCTAGGACAGCCATAGACAAAGAGAGGGAGTTGTTTCAGTTCCAGTAGATCAGAGTGGACCTTACGTTGAGGTGATTACATCGGGTGTGTCAGAGCCTTTTCTGTTGGATACTGGTGCTACAAAGAGTTCTATTATGCACTCCAAACTCCCTGGCGCACCTTTGTCTGGCGAAATGAATGTTTCTGTAGGTTTTTCTGGCGCCCCAGTTAAAAATCCGATTTCTGACCCTTTGCCCCTTTCTGTTGGACCTTGTGAATTCGAAGCACCCCTTATTCTAACAACAGGTTGTGGTGAAAACTTGCTAGGGTTAGATTTGCTAAAAAGATTGTATGCAACTTTGTACTGTTCTCCTTCTGGAGTACAACTTACACTGGGTAAGAAAGTGGTTTCTCCAATGTATTTGTCAAGAGACAAACTTCCAACAGAATTGTCATCTCTCCCTAATATTCTTTGGGCTACTGGTCCTAATGATGTAGGTCTTTTGGAAATACCACCATATGTTGTAACATTGAAAGCCAATGTTAGAATGCCACGAATTCCCCAATACAAAATCTCTAGTGAAGGTGAAAAAGCTTTGCTAGCGATCGTTTACGATCTAATTGGAAAAGATGTAATTGAAGAGACAAGAGGCAACGTTTGCAATAGCCCTGTTCTGCCTGTTTTAAAGCGAACTGACCCTTCCCAGCCACCTGTTTACAGATTTGTGATTGATCTTAGAGAGGTCAATAAAATAGTTGTGCTACAATTCCCAGTTGTCCCCGACATTACTACATTATTGACTATGATTCCAGCTTCTGCCACTTGGTTTTCGGTGATTGACTTGAAGAATGCTTTCTTCAGCATCCCGATTGCTGAGGAGAGCAGGGATATTTTTTCCTTCAGTTTAGGAGGACGCAGCTTCCGCTTTAAACGCGCTCCCCAGGGCTACTGTGAAAGTCCATCAATATATAGTCAAGCTCTAAAAACACAGCTTGATACGATTGTTCTACCTGAAGGTGCTACCCTTATTCAGTATGTGGATGATTTGCTTATTGCTGCAGATACTGAGGAAATCTGTAAAGAAGCCACATTGTCATTGTTGCGTCATTTGTGTGAGTTGCACCACAAAGTGTCTCTCTCAAAACTGCAATATTGTCGACAAGAAGTGACCTACTTAGGTCATCTCTTATCGAAGGAGGGAAGGAAACTGACCCCAAAAAGAATTCAGGCAATAGCGAAATGGAGTGTGCCAAGAACACAGAGAGAAGTGCGTGCTTTCTTGGGCATTACATCGTACTGTAGACAATGGATACCAAATTTTTCGTTATTAGCCAAACCTTTGGTGGCATTAACGTGTAAAGATACACCCAATCCCATTCCTTGGTCTGAAGAGTGTCAGAAAAGTTTTTCTGAATTGCGCACAGCATTATGTTCGGCTCCTGTGTTGGGTACCCCCAACTACAGTAAGCCCTTTACATTGTATGTCCATGAGAAGGAAGGTTGTGCATTGTCAGTGTTGACTCAGTTGTTTGGGGACAAACAGCGTCCATGTGCATATTTTTCATCGACTTTGGATCCAGTAGCTAGAGCATTGCCAAGTTGTTTAAGAGCCACAGCGGCAGCAGCTGTTTCTATCCGACAGTCTGCTGGTCTAGTAATGAACAATACACTAGTCGTGATGGTCCCACATGCAGTAGACACGTTGTTAAATAGAATCAAGACACAGCACTTAACTAGTGCTCGATTGTCAGGTTACGAATTAACATTGTTAGCTAGTCATGTGCACATAAAAAGGTGCAACACTTTAAACCTAGCTACGTTGTTGCCAATTGTAGAGGAATTAGATGCTTCAGAACAGCATGATTATTTCCTTAGAACAGAAGAAGAAACGAAAGGGAGAGTAGATCTCTACGACACTCCTCTTGCTGAATGTGATGGTACATTGTGGGTGGATGGTTCATGCTTCAAGCTCCCGAATGGTGACACGACTGCAGCATATGCTGTCACGACTTTGCATACAATTGTTGAAGCTGCACGTATTCCACATAATTCAGCTCAAGCAGCAGAGTTGATTGCACTTACGAGAGCATGTGTGCTGTCAAAAGGAATGAAAGTGACTGTCTATACCGACAGTCAGTATGCATTTGGAGTGGCTCATAGTTTTGGACGACTGTGGAAAGAACGTGGATTCCTGACTTCGCATGGAGCTAAGATTCAGCATGGTCAGTTGGTGAATGAGCTTCTTGAATCACTGACCTTGCCTCTGCAAGTGGCGATTGTGAAATGTAGTGCTCACAAGAAGGTGACTGATGATGTTGGTCGTGGAAATGCATTTGCTGACGAAATCGCGAAAGAAACTGCAAGGAATGTGATGAGCCGCATGTATGTTGCAGGCCTTGCAAGATGGGTTGGTGATGTTGGAATGTGTGAAGACACGATAGAGAGTGTGAAGTCCATTCAAGCTGAGGCCACAGAGAAAGAGTTGAGCATGTGGAGAGAAAGTACGGGTAGAATGGATGCAAATGGTTGTTGGATTGAACTGTCAGAGCATCAGAGATGGTTGTTACCCGATGCATATGTGCTATCAGTGGTTACAATGGCTCATGGAATGGCTCACATCAGTGTGAAAGGGATTTGTAAGTTGTTGGCTCCAGTATGGCAAAATTCAGGAATTCCCAAGTGTGCAGAGAATGTCGTCAAGAATTGCATGGTGTGTCTGAAACACAATCCTGGTAGGGGAACCCCAACTCCAGCTGGTCATTTTGCACCTCCTACGTATCCGTTTGAGGTTTTGCAGCTAGATTTCATCCACATGGAGAGGTGCAACAACTTAAAATACGTACTCGTTGTTGTTTGTGCCTTCTCAAGATGGGTGGAAGCATATCCCCTAAAAGACAACACTGCCTTATCCACAGCTAAAGCCCTTGTGAAAGAGTTCTTCCCCAGGTTTGGAATGCCTAGAATGGTCTGGAGTGATAATGGGAGTGAATTTGTGGGTCGAGTGATGAAGAGAGTGTGTGAAGGGCTAGGCATTCAACAAAGGTTCCACGCTGCAAATCACCCCCAATCAGCTGGATTAGTAGAATGTTATAATGGCATGCTTAAGTTAAAACTAGCCAAAATTCAAGCGAGCACAGGTCTTAAATGTCCTGATGCTCTACCCTTAGCACTCCTATCCACCAGAATGACTGTGCATTCACGAGTGAAACTTAGTCCCTATGAAATTGTCTTTGGCCGCCCGGCCAACATATGGGGAGTGCCAAGGCCCACTAAGTTCAGCGAACTGGAACACCCTGTTTTGCTTGATTATCTGTATGAATTGACGGCTAAATTGCGTGTTTTGCATCAACAGGTTCACGACACCCTGCCTCCGGTCTCCGAGACTCCAGGTCACGCAATCGACCCTGGTTCCTGGGTCCTCGTCAAGAACTTCCAGAGAACCAAAAACGACCAGCCCAGGTGGACCGGACCGCACCTCGTCCTTCTTTCCACAAGATCAGCAGTTCGAGTGGAGGGGAAGGTGAACTGGATCCACGGGATCCAATGCAAACGGATCCCTCTGCCTCTGCCATATGACCAGTGGGTCCAGAAGGGTGTCGCCGACTCAGAAACTGAAACCGTGCCACGTTTTCTGCCCTTCAGTGATGCACGAGTAAAAGGAACATTTACTGAACAAGAGAGCGAGAACATTTTGCAACCAGCTGTATCACCGTCAATTCCATTGGACACTACAGAACCTGAACTCTTGTTCCAAGATAACACTATACCAGGAAAACAACGGTATAATTTGAGGCCGAGACCTATGGACAAATAAACATAATTCTTTTTCTTTCCAAGTACTATTTTTGAAAGTGCAGCTCTCCCATCTGAGAAACTTGCTCATTTTTGTTTTTCGAACCGCCATCCGGGTTCCGCTGCTAGGGCCGCGATTGCCCAAAGTCTTTGGGGTGCAGCTGACGACGTTAGGTCGGCAGTTCTGGTTGGTCTAAGGGAGTTGCCCTGGACTGACAGAAGCATTCCTTAGCAGAATCAACCTCCCATCGCGGGCAGCACTTTAGAGAGGATGGAGTTTCTCGAGATGGAGAGACCTGCCAAGGAAATGAACTTTAAACACAAGATTTGTAATATAATGACAAAGAAAAGCTTTTTGATATTGTGCATTTTCATGCTATTTAGTGTGATGATATTTTTAATAAGTTATGTGTTATCCTCTTTTCGAGTAACATTTGCACCCACTACATTGCCTATACATCCTCCTTCTACTGTTTCCCCACACTCTTTTCAACCCCTTCCTGAACACGAATCAGCTAGGAGATTAGAGTTTATTAATAACTCCTTTGTTCAGCTCTTGCACCAACACCAACTTGTAATGAATACAACTAACTGTTGGGTGTGTGGTCTTATGCCTCACACAACGGATAAAGGTATCCCTTATCTGGTCCTGCCTTTCAGCCACATTGGTTCTGTGTGGGCATACAGAACAATGTTCATATATGCGCATGAAGTCTACCCCCTACGTTTTGTAACAGACATTCCTATGAATAGTGCTCTAGTTAAGGGTATAGTAGACATGATTAAGGAAGGTATTTCTTATGAGACTATCCCGAGAGATGAGACACTAGTATACATAGGATGGAACGTAACCGGATATGGAGCTACTCTGAGTGAGAAACAGCAAGCTAAGAGATCTTCCCCGATTTGGATTGTACCCCATCAGGGTCATCTGTGTCTGCAAGGTAATGGCACGAATCCCAGAGCTCAGTTAGGGAAGAGTATCTGCACTAAAACGTATGTTTTTGCAGCCCAGACTTCCCCTTCGTTTTTAGCCGCTAAGGGTACCTATTTCATCTGCCATGATAGAGCCTATACATGGTTGCCCCCTGACTTTTCGGGCTCATGTTTTGTTTCGTTCCTGTTGCCTCCCACCTACACAGCAGCGGCAGATTACCACAAGACGAGGATAGTTAGAGGTGCCTTGAGTCAAGAAGACACTGCAGGACAAGAATTTGGGGACTTCGTAAAGGGTTTTCTGCCGTTCTGGGGACCGATGGCTAACAGCAGGAACATAAGGCAATTGACAAGGGTGGTTGAATCAACCGTGATTGAAACTGCTGGTGCCCTTAGTAACTTGACTGCTGAGCTCCAGTCGGATCGACTTATGACCCTTCAGAACAGGGTCGCTTTAGATGTCATACTTGCAGACCGAGGTGGGGTATGTAGATTGATCCAATCGAGTTGCTGTGTTTTCATTCCAGATAACGCTCCAACAGTGTACCAGGCCATCTCTAAACTGCATAAGATTTCCGAATCTATTCATGTGGATAAAGGAGATTGGTCTTTAATGGGATGGTTCTGGGAACTGATATCCGCCTGGGGATGGAAAATTCTGATGGTCATTGGGATGGTCTTAGCCATTCTTTTCCTGTTCTGTCTGTGCGTGCAGTGTGCTCCTGCAATATGTGGCCTTTGTGCTGCGTCATGTGTAAGGAAACCTGCATCAAGAGACAAGCTAAGTACTAGAATGATGTTACAGCAACATCTCAATGACTTTAGGAATATAGACCTGGACTCAGATTAGCATGAGATTAGGTTAAATTGCCTATGTAAGGGCAAAAGGAGGGTTTGTGGTTCTGAAAATTCTGGACTTGAGAATAAAACTTCGTCGTAACATGACGAATTTAGTATCAAAAGACCGAAAATGACGAGTACACTATGTACAAGCATTTTCGTCATATTCCAGTGACGATTTCACCTCGAAATCATCATTCTCGTTCTGAACCCTTGGCTTCCATTTTGTATACGGCAGCCATTTTGTGAGTTGCCCTTTACATAGGCTTATGATACAGCTAAATTCGATCCCAAAGGACACGTACACCTTAATTGACTTTCCTGTAACCTGGGCAAGTTGAAACCATTGCCCCAGGCCGAACCTGTTTGGTCAGTTCCTCTCCCAGTGGCCGAATGAGATAGCATCAAGGCACAACAGGCCATAAACCCATTTCATCGCACACACCCTGCCGAATCTTGCTCACACCTGTCCCTGCTCTTTTCTCTCACTTGCTTTATGATGGGGAGGTGCCCATTTTTATTGGGGGCCCACCGATATCTGATGAAATGTTGGGCCTTGCCGGGTGATTTGTTGTGGGCTGGACGAAGTGAAATATGGACATGTCATCATGACTCTGCTTTTCCTTTGTAACAAAGAATGTGAATAGTATACTGTAAATTCGAAGAATGTTTGCCTAAAGCACAATATTTTGTATAAAAAGAGAATCCTGACTTTGTAGGATTGAGCAGTCTCCTGAGAATATACATCCCGTGTGTTGTACTTCTAGGACGCTTGTTACCTTGGTTGCAGCCAATAAAATCGATCCTTGACTTCACCTAGAAGACTCTGAGTTTCTGTGGTCTGAATCAGGAAAGAACCCGAGGTCTTTGGGTGTACCCTGGCACCGCTGGGTTACCGGTTTGGTACCGGTTCTGAAAAACCCAGTACCTCATTTGTTTGTTCAGGCCCGCTTAATGTAACTCAGAAAAATCTCAACACTTGAATTGGAACAACGACATTGTATCTATGCCTTGCAAACAGCAGTTTCTAATTTCTACAAAACAAAATAGTTTTTAACAAGTAAAGCATATTTTAAACCCCTATTCTTAACTAGATATTTAAATATTGCACTCTTTTATTTCACTTCATCCAAACAGCGCGATCCATCATTTTAATTACTGTTTTCATTTAACATATCATCCTTGTATGCTAATCCTCTAATACGGTATGATATTGCCTTTGAAGGGTTCTGATGACATCATAAACCATGAGACTGAAGGGTGAGTTGATAGTAAATGTCACCAGAAGGTCGAGATGGCAATTAAGGGCAACATTACACAATTTACCCATTATTTATTTTTATATTACACATTTGTTTGGGGGCAGTTAGCCTGAAAAGGGCATGCTTTTTTTCAAACATGGATGTATTTATTGAAAAGGGTAAGTGAAACACTGGACTATACTATTTGATTGTCTGTTAAAAAACGCATGTGAAACATAATTATGCAATTGAGAATGCTGAAGTTTAGAGAAAACATCAATTGATTTGTTAAAAAAACACTATCAATCTTTGGGAGAGATTTTTGAAGCTGTTCTCTACAAGGTTGCAGCTAACAATGGACACTGTGGTATTAGAATTTTCAGGTCTTGTATACCTTTTATGAATAGAATGTAGAGTAAACAACGGACAATGGTATATTTGGGCATAGTAGTTTGGACTGACATGATGATGAAAACCATATTTCGCAGGAACTTGCGCTCTAACGCACACACACACACCCACACACACACACACACACACAAAGACACATAAAAGAGAAATAGAAACAAAGAGAAGAGGGAGATATTATACAGACAGGTAACTGCATATTACAGCATTATCTATATAGTGTTTTTATGTGTCTAATGGTATTATGGTCCAATAATGCCCATGGTTGAGTGATTTTTAAATGTCACCAGAATCCAGAGATTATACATTTTTTACAGTATTTCAGTGTATCAGCATGAATATTTTATTTTCTTCAAGCAGAAAGTTGTGTAGCATTAAGCGTAAGTGGAATAGTGCACAGGAATATTTAGATGACCGTGGGTAAAAGAAGATAATGGAGCCAATTCACAAAAGTATTTTTGGCTCTAAAATATACATTTATATTTAAAAAGTATCTACATGTATGTCTGCCAAGAAATCACAAACGTTTTTCTGTCAGGCCTATACGGTTTTGCCAATAAGCATTTCTTTTTTTTTTTTTTTTTATTGAGAAAATTCAGGGCAACAAAAGAAAACCACATACATACATAACTTACCAAAGTACAAATCAGATATACAAAAAAAAAAAAAAAAAAAAAAAAAAAAAGAAGTACACAAAACAGCAAAATATAAGTTCAACCTAATCTGACAATAAGACATGCAACTAACATATACTATTAATAATACTAACTTAAATCTCATCATTATGATCCTTACATTCTTACTCATCTATTTTCTCTCCATTTCTTTAACGGGGCCCATATCTTCAAACCCAATTCCCTCATTCTTCTTCCTTTAAACTCGTATAAACATTCCTCACTATTGTGTATTCCCAGCAGTTTAGTAATCAACAGCTGGAAAGTGGGGGCTACCGGATCTTTCCATCCAGCCGAGATTAGAATCCTCAGCACAGCCATGGAGATAAAGATAAAGGCTTCCGCTTCATATTCTAATCTTAGACTAGCATCCCTACCGATCAAAACCATCGTAGGGGATAAGGTAATCTGTTCCTCTAACAACCCTGTTATAAATCTTTCAATTTCCATAATGACCGGATTCATATTCTGGCATTTATAAAACATATGGGGTAGGTCTGCTGGTCCTTGATCACACCTGGGGCATCTATCATTATCCCTCTTACCCCATTTATACAATTTGGCAGGTGTATAATATAAATTAAAAATAGTTTTATAATGCTGTGCTTTTAAATTTGAAGCTCTTAGCACCTTTTTATTCATTGCAAGAACATAATCAATATCCACATCTGGATCACTAATTCTTTCCGCCCAGTCAGATTCCACTCGCCCGATATCATCCCCCAAACCTTGGAGAAGATAGCTGTAGCCAATTTTTATCTTCTTACCACCATTCCTCACATATTTCAGAATTGGGTTAAGCTCCTGAATCCGAATCCTAGGTCTAACAGCCTTAACTGTTCCTTCTAGCTGTCTATATAGAAACCATTGGTCAGTTGGTATACCAAATTTTTGTTGAAGCACATCAAAGCCCAAAATTCCATCCTCTACCATAACATCGCCAAGACACTTAATCCCCGCTTCCTTCCATCGCTTACTATTTCTATTCTGCCCTAGATGCTCAAAAGGTTTTGCATGCCAAATGTCTGTAATACAATTAATTTTCGGAATCTTCAAATATCTCTTTACTGCTTTCCATAAACCCCAAGCACTCATCATCAACCTACTCCCACTCCTTTTAAAATACCTATAGTTTATTTCTCGAGTAAGCAACCCCACTGCTTTTCTGCCAACTAATAATTCATATATTGTTGGAGTTCTATCTAGTATTTTTAAGACCTCATTATCATCATATTTGAACAGAACATTCATTTGTAATATAAGACAAACCCAATGATATAATCTCAAGTTTGGTGCCGTCAAACCCCCACCTTCCAATGGAGCTGATAGTCTAGCTAAAGATCTTCGAATTTTCCCATATTGCCATAGAAATTGTGAGAAAACTGCTTCCAATTTCCTAAATACACTTTCATCTATCAGTAAAGGTATGGCCCGGAAAAGATACAAAATTTTAGGAAACATAGACATCTTCAAAACGTTCACTCTACCGATTAATGATAGATGTAGGACGTCTACTCTTCTCAGCTCTTTATCTATTGATGTTATCAAGGGTACATAGTTCTCTTGTACAATTTTCTCCACATTCGCATTAATCCTCACCCCCAAATAAACTGCAGAATCCACATAGCTTCGATCAACCTTATATATATTCTTAGTGCTGATTATTATAGTTTTTCCTTCATTTAGCTTGTACCCCGAATGAGACCCAAAAGTTTTAGCTAATTGAATCAATTCTGTCATGGCCATCTGTGGGTTGGTAGTTGTTATTGCCAAGTCATCTGCATAGGCCAATATTTTAGTGGCATGACCATTGAGTTTAACCGGAGAGATTTGATCTGAAGCCAGAATTTTTCTAATTAGTGGATCTATGTACAGCGCGAAAAGTATAGGGGAACAGGGACACCCCTGGCGCGTCCCTCTCCTAATAACCACTTCTTCTGACTGTAACCCCATAGTTGTAATTCGGGCTACCGAATCTTCATACATGGCTTTTATAGCTTTCAAACATTTTCCTCCGAACCCTCTACTGAGCAAAACCTCCCATAAGAATTTCCAAACTACTCGATCGAAGGCTTTTTCAGCGTCCAGGAGAATCATGGCCATCTCCTTCCCCGTGGCAGCTGACGCATCGAACATGGAAATTGCCCGCGAGATGTGATCCGTCGTACCTCTTCCCGGGACAAACCCATGCTGCCAAGGTGAGACAAGTTGTCCAATGACTCCTCCCATCCTCTTCGCCCACACCTTTGAATACAGTTTAGTGTCTGCATTTATTAAAGAAATAGGCCTATAAGACCCTGGATTATCTTCTGGTTTACCTTTTTTATGGAAGACCACGATATTAGTCAGTTTCCATGAATCTGGAATCTTCCCTGAACAAACTATTCCATTAAAGAGATCTAGAATTATAAGCAGTAATTCCTCTTCTAGAGTTTTATATAACTCAATAGGTATCCCGTCTGGGCCTGCCGCTTTACCTGCCGCAAGTTCTTGTAACGCAACTCTGATCTCTTCAGGGGATATATCTTTCTCCAGCTGCTCTATATCCCTTTCCTCTAAAACTGGATAAGGAATTCCGAAATCTAGTCTAGATGGTATCTGGCTGGCCTCTTGATCATATAAATTTTGGTAAAATCTTTGAAAGACCCCCATTATCTCACTAGGCTCAGTGTAACCTATTCCATTCTCTTCCAGCTTCTTTATGTTATTCTTATTGAGATCTTGCCTTATGCGCAATGCCAACACCCTACCAGCTTGCTCTCCTGTCTCATATCTTTTAGCTCGCGATGTCTGGTATTCTCTGGTCTCTTTTTGCGTAAATATTCTTAGAGCATCCCCTTTAATCAGCGCAATACTTTTAGCTGTTTCCCTCCCATCATTACCTAATCTTATTTCTTCTAAATGCCGATTTTCTGATTCTGTTAGCTCTAAGAGGAGCGTTTCAAGTTTCTTTCTGTCCTCCTTTCTTAATCTTGCGGAGCAACTAATGATTTCCCCCCTTAAAGCTGCTTTAAAAGTTTCCCAAACCCCATTCCTGGACGAACTATATCTATTTATTTCGAAAAACTCCTTTGCCCACTGTTTTATATGTGTAACAAATCTTTCATCGTTTAGAAGTTTCTTTTCAAAAGTCCATTTGGTTGTCTTTTTAGCTACATTACATACTCTGTATGTCAATATCAAGGGGTTATGATCTGAGATCAATCTTGGCATTTTGGCAATTTTAACCTTCCCTAATTCACCCGTAGAGATAAAAAAATAATCTAACTTAGAGAATTTCTGAGCTGGAAATGAAAAGTATGTGTATCCTGGGTCTCCAATAACTTTTTCCGACCATACATCAGACAAACCATGCGACACTATAAGAGAGCTTAATGCTCTATACACCTTCTGTTTACGTCCTTTGTAATTGTCTTTTTGACTCCAATTTACCGAAATGTTTAAATCGCCACATAACACTGCAGGGGTACCCCAGTTAGCCATTTCCTCCTCCATCAAATTGAACACTTCTGGGTCATCCTCATTTGCACCATAAATTACCCCTAAAGTAATGCCCAGCTCCAGCTCAACCAAGGCCCATCTACCTGAGCCATCTGTTTTGGTGCGTCTCGCTCCCCCCAGATTACGTTTCCCTACAATAGCAACTCCCCTTGTAGTTGATGTTTGGGACGAGCAGCCTAATAGATTATAGCCAGGGATACTCAATAAATTCCTTTTAGCCCAGGGTAAGTGTGTTTCTTGGATACAAGCTACATCAATATTGTTAAACTTCACAAATTGATTCAGTCTCTGTCTCTTCTTCCAATCATTTAAGCCCCCTACATTAATAGTGCATATCCTAATGTCTGACATTATTATCTTTTTTCAATTCCAACCTGATTGTATACACACATCTATCAAAACCATCCCGAACTGGTATTTGGCCCTTTTTCATCTCAATATTTTTTTCTCCCTTTTTCCCCACCCCCACCCCCCCTGCCCTCCCCTTGAACCCCCCGCTCCACCCTTCCTCCCCTTCAACACTCTTGCCCCTCCCACCCCTTCCCCCCCTCCTCCCCTTCCTCCCCCTTACAGAGGCGCTCAGACCCAGTGGTCTGTGCATGTGATGGTTGCAGTACTAACTGAAGAGATTCAATATTAACCATCATGAACCCGTAGACCCGTTTACCTCCCTAAACCTATGTGCCACCTACACCAGCACCAGCACCTACACCAACACCCTGTACAATTCTATCTAGTCACATCCATAATACAGCCATCGTACAACCACAGTGCAAAATACCGTCTAAGAGCTTTGAGAATCAAGATACTCTTTTGCTTTGACCTCCGAGGAAAAATACAGGGTTCTGCCCCCATTAATTACTTTGAGTTGTGCCGGATTAATTAGATAAACTTGCATGCCCTTGTCCTGAAATGGTTTTATCATCTGCCTGAGCCGCCAGCGTCTCTCCACCGTGACATGACAAAAATCCGGTCGGACAAAGAAAGAAAAGCCATCAATATTCTTTTTCGAATCCGGTCTTGCTTTTTCTGAAATTGCCTGTTTCAGATTAAAATTACCCAGAAAGATTAAAATCGCTCTGGGTTTATCTCCCTCTTTGGCATTTTTATGAACTCTAGCGGGGGTACGATGTGCTCTCTGTATCTCCTTCGGCCAATCCCACCCCTTCAATTCAGTGAAGGCATGCTCAAAAAGTTTTATCACGAAGGCTCTTGTGTCCGTATTTTCTGATCCCTCCGGTATTCCAAGAATACGTAGATTATTTTGTCTCGCTCTATTTTCCAACGCCTCGAGCTTCCACTGCACGTCAATCAGCTGCTCACCTTGCTGAGCCACTTTGTGCAAGGTAGTAGTCGTTTCTGATTCTGTCGTCACAATTCTTTCCTCAAGATTAGTCACCCGTTCTCCCAAGTTCGTACATACTCTTGCCAATTTCCTTACCGCTCCTTGTATTTTCCTAGCTGTTGCTTGTGACTTACGGCTCTCTTGTCGAGCCTCTTCTCTGTGCGCCAATATTTCTTGATGTATTACCTCCAGCAGTGACATCTGTGCTAGATCTCCACCAGGGCTCTCTATTAGTGGATTACGCTGAGGCTGATCATGTCTCTGACCGCGTATTCCAGGTCCTATACTAGATTTTCCAGCTGATGTTGAGGGTAAAGCCTCTTCCCGATCAGGGTCACTTTCTGAGGCAGAGCCACTTTCCTCTTGATCCAAGCTCCCTTCATCTTCATCCGACCATTCCCCTCCCTCAGAGAGTGAGAAGAAGGCCTCGCTAGGAGCCTCTTTTTTATCTTCAAAAGTTTCTGTATTCTCTGCAGTTTCTGCACTCTCCTTGAGCTCCTGCTCCTGCTCCTGCTCCATTCCCCCCTCCAGCTCCTGATTTGGGATTTTAGTGGCTTGTTCTAGCACCGGCATAGTACATATATTAGGCTCGGGTTGGGATACAGATTGAATAGAGTTTTCCAGATTTTCAGTATTCTCCACTCCGTATGGCAGCACATTACCGCCCTCCTCTTTGTTTATGGAGCCCATCACCTGACTCTGAAGACCTAAGACCTGTACACCCGTCATTTCGTCCTTCAAATTATCTTTCTCTTTGGACCCTAATTCAGAGTCCTCCAGCGCATCGCCAATAATCTCCTTCTCTTTCCTTATCTTTTGAAAGATGTTCGTAATTGGGGTAGTACCGTGACTAGCTTTCGCCACTCCTTGCTGTGCTGCTTTTTTAACCGGGGATATTGGACTTTGAATTTTCCTTTTCATTCCATCTCCCCCTTTTTCCAATGTCAGCCCTGCCTGCTCCGCAGCAGCTTTCCTTTTTGCAGCCGCTTTGGCTGCAGCATTCATTTTAGGAGCCATTATCAATTTTCTCCTCTCTTTAACACCAAAATCCCCCTTACCCGCAGCTTCAGAGTCCTGATCGCTTCCCTCCTCTTCTTTAGGAGCTTCCAGCTCGCTCCGTAATCCTTTAGGCTCTCCTTCCCCCTGAGGGCTCGTTTTCTTCTTTGCTCTCAGGAGCTGTTGCCGAGATCTGTGAAGCAAGCGCCGTCCTCCTCGCAAGCTCTGCTTCCAATCGGCAAACTCCGTGAGCTCCGCGATCAAACCTCCCCCTGCTGCGCCTCCTGACGCAACCCTCCTCGCAGTTTGTGTCAGCTCCCGTAGGAGCCGCCTTAGCGGTCGATTACAGGTAAGGGGCATACGGGGCATACGGCAAGTTCACAATCACCGTTTTTTCTTTCCGGAGCAAGGCCTTTACAAACCGCAGGGATACACGCTCGTATGTTTGTACAGAAACTGGATGCTGAATGCAGGTTTAAGCAACGAAGCGGGTCAAATCGTCTGCCGGCATCTCTTCAGTCGTGCTGCCGTTCAGCCGTCCAAGGCGGCCGCCATCTTGCCTCGCCCAGTAGTGGTGCATCCAATAAGCATTTCTTAGCATCTGTAGCAGAAAAATTGTACATAAGGGGGTCAGATGTGTGGTCAGCCTTATAGGTTTGAGAAAGCCTACAAAGTTATACATTTGTGGGCCTTCCAAACTCACCATTTCCCATGCTAGAAACTGTTGTCAGCTTATTCCATCCAAGGCCTGGCGTCACTTCCCCTCCAGTATGAGAGCGGGAATAGACCACCTCCAGATGTGCTGGGAATATTTTCCTTTGTATAAAAAAAACACGAAAAAAAGGGTACATTTGCACTGAAACACTGTAAGAAGTTGGACTATTATTTGGGGTTGGGTGAATATCCAACTCAAGTTATAATCGCAGCCCCAGTCAGGGTGAACTCTAAAAGGCACTAAATAAACTTGAACTCAACCCCTTGGTAGCTATGGCAAGGAGCAGGCAGGCTTAACTTAGGGTAGTGAGTATTTATACAGTGCCAAAACAGAAATACATTAACATTGAAAAACAATTCCAATCCCAAACTGAATTAGGAAAATAGACTAAAATGTAATAACCAAAATGACACCAAAGTGACAAGAATCCAATTAAGGGGAACCAGAGATATGAATTCTTGAAAAATTAGGTAGAAATTGCTCCAAAAAGCAAAAAGCAGCAATTATAGTTATGGTTGCGATAGACTAGAACCTAGGCACCATTTGAGGCTGAACGCGATGATAGGTAGGTTAGATACACCAACCAAGTTCATCTTGGTCATAGATGTTACCTTCTGACTTGATCCTTTCAGTACCAGTCCACCATAGGAATACACTTCAAGACCTGCAGGGTGTTAGGAGGAGGCTAACAGCAGGTCCAGTCCAAGTCAAGTTGTCACTGGTCAGCTGGGCCCTTCTAGAAATAAGTCTCTAGCAGCTTGTTGTCTGTTTATAGCCCCATACAGTGTCGGCCAATTGACACCTGGAGTTCACTTCTTAGAACTGTGTACAGGAGGAAGCAAGTCCAGTCCTTCACAGCTTCTCTCAGGTTTCGGACAGCATGTCAACCCCTACTCTGATTTTCTGCAGGTCCAGAAAGTGTTCTAAAATGGGTGATTGTATGTGCTACAGTTATTCATGGCACAAGCCAGTGGGTGGGAATGACTCTTGGGCATGCCCTAAGCAATGGGATAAAAGTTTCCACGTTGGGCATTTCTAAGAAAGAAAAAGTCTTCAACCACATTAAACTTGGGTTCCGAGGGCTGTGGTGTGCGTGGGGAGTGTACTATGATAATGCTAGTGTTCTCCCATGTTTAACACTAAAATCCAGTTTGAGGCAAGCAACGTACCCGCAATAAACCCAGAGACAGAAATCTTGTAGGATAAAAGCAAAGTCCATCAGCATCCAAACACTGTCTTGGCATTCTGTTCTCTCCCCTTCTAGGTGTGTACAGAGTGCTATATATGAACACAGCAGACCTGTTAAGCAGGATTTGACACTCAAGCAGGACTTGACACTATAGTGTGAAAAAAGGATGCCCACATTCCCCACCTTACAAATTCAGAGGAATCCTCTCTGCCAATTTAGTCCAGCCTCTTGTTTATCCCTATGAGGCATTTCACACCTATTCAAGGCTATTTGCAGTTGGGAGAAGCCGGAGATCCAATGCAAATTAGATCTCAGAAATGTAGGGCAGGGAAAAGTTAGCCTTCTAAAAAGCTGATTTTCCTTGCAATTTATTACCAATCGGACTTCATCATTGAATTCGATTTTAATAATTCATAAAAATTGTTGTTTTATTAATTTTCTAGCTGGTTCCCTTCCCCAGATACATTATAAGTATTTTAATCAGTACTATGGTTTTCTATATAGGATAGCTGGCCATCCACACTGAAAATAGCTTTTGGGTGCTGGTCATTGTAAGGACATGTTAATATTAAATTTATACATGTCCTACTTTTAACTACCATCCACCTTGCCTTGTGGGCTACAAGTTCTACATAGAGATGACCTATTAATATTTAAAAGGGAGGATTTTATCTGTCAAAGGTGTTTACTTTGATAGGCCGAAATGTAGTTTTTACACTGCTACAGTTAGGCTACAATGGCAAGCCTGAAGCCACTTCTGCACTGTCACTTTAGTGGTTGGCACAATAGGTGTTATTGTCCATCAGTGGCAATTAACTTCCAGGATGCGGATACACTTTATAACAAATACTAGGGGCTTAGGACAAGTTAAATATATCAATTAAGAGCATGCAGATTCAATCATGGTATAAGGTGGAATAGATACACTTTACTACTTGATAGCAGTGGAAAAGTGCATAGTTTTAATGCCAGAAAAAAAGTAAAGGTTCCAGCAAAAGGTGAAAGCTCTGTGGTGGCCACGAAGAAAAGGCAGATTTCCCACAGACTCCATCCCCAAAAACATAATTCTAAACTATGTACTATCACAAACAGTGGGAATAGGAGCCCAGAGGGTGAGGTCACATGATGTTCCCAGTCATATGCCTAAAAAGATGCACCTGCCATAACTTTCCAAGAATGCTTCTAGGAATGTATGTGAATTACAAGAGGTAGAAAATCTATAGATGTATGCAGGCATACTTTTCTTTTATGGGTGCAGATTTACTACTCTTTTTGTAAATTGGACCCACAATTATTAATTATATCTTTCATCATATGGTGTTACAGTGAAAACATGTTTTTTTTCTCTTGACAAGTATATTCTTCCAGTATAAGAAGAATGTTTTTAAAGTATCAGTCTAAACTTTTCAGCTAATAATATGAGCTCCGAGATCAAACAGAACGTTCACATTTATTTTATCATTTATAACAAGGATACTAATTAAACAAAGGGAATGGTTCACTTGTTTATTTGATGTGTTCATTATCTAAAAGGGCTGTCGTAGTTAGAAACAAATTAGCTGGTGACATGAAAATCAGACATACCAGAAGCCTGATCATAAACGACCAGTGTTTTTGCACGCTGATTTCCTTGGTTCAGGAACACCAAACTCAACTTTACTGACTGGAAAATCCAGTCAGTAAAATCGCTTGAGGCTTTGGCGACAGTAGCAGCCTAACCTGTCTACTAGCCCTGCTCCTCTTTCTGTGGCAGTGGCCTTCATACTTTTTTTGCTCCGAGCCCTCCCTAAGCAAAATGTTTTGAAATCGGGTCCCCCTCCAAGCATTTATGGCAAGAATAGGGAAGATGGAGGGGCAGGCTGAGCGCAGGGGACAGAGATTATGAGATCATTTCAGGGGTATTTTTCTGTAGCATATAATCAACACTAACTGTGAGACTTATAAAAGTACAAATATAACAAACAGATATTGACCACAAAAAAAACCAGGCCCCAGGATGAGGGTGTTGTGAATCTGGGTCCTGATACAACTGCACCTGCTGCGCTAATGGTAGCTGCAGCCCCGAGAAGTAATCTTTCTCCTGCTTCACCTCTTCCCCTCATGCAAGCCATCACTCCAATCTTCAAACAGACTATCCGTCTCTGAGTAATGGACTTCCATGTGTTGCCAGACAATCATAATTGTGTCTCACAGTCCTAAGCCCAGTGCCACTGCTTCTGCTTCACTAAAGATAGCTACTGCCCTGTGAACCAGGCAGTCTCCTCTGCCCTTTGCTAAAAACAATGGCCCCCATCTTGCCCCATCCTGTTTCTACAATTTCCCTGAGACCCATCTAAGCTATCCCCTCTGCTTCAATTTTCACCTCTGTTGGGCCATTGGTCCAATGGCCAAAGTAATACTAGCAGCTCAGCAAAATGTGCACTGGACACTAATGCAAGTAATAAAGCACAGTACAACTGCTATTCCTGGGGTTCAGTTGGCGGTTCACACCCCTGAGCCCTGGTGTCACTGCACCTGTAGCACTAATGATACCTCCAAGCCTGCGAAGCTGATTGTGTCCTCTGTGCACTCCTCTAAACTGGGTTTTCACTACTAGGCCTAAGGCCCAAAGCAGGCTGTCTAGCTTTTCTATAACCCTATATAACAGCTTTTTAACTGGTCCATCTATTTGATGCTATCTAAGCATCTCTTTCCTTTCCTCTTTGTCCTGGGACATTACTCAGAGGCCCAAGGGTTTCAGATGATCAGAGCACTGAACGGGACCCTTCTGGCCTTCTCTATGCCACCCCTTTGTTTCATCCGCATGTAAACAGAGGTCGAAGTGGACGAACTCTATGGGGATCGACATGCTCATGCTTTTTTTTAATTTTACAAAAGCAGTTCTCATAATTTTCATGAAAAAACAACCTTCCCTGAATAGTTAATGAGGCCCATGAGGTACCTCATGGTAAAAGAGAAGGGAGGGAGGGCGGGGTTGGGGTGGGGAGGGGTTTGTCTGTGTTCTGAAGCCCATGGGAGACAGAGAGCTAAGTAAGAAAAAGGCCTTCTCACAAGGGTTCCAGCTACCTGAAAGAAATGTAAAAGTGTGTAATCGGTTAATCACCAAGAGGTCTATTTTCTAAGATTTAAAGCTGTGTTTACATCACAAAACTGATGCAAAACGATGCAGAATCTTTTTTTCTAATTGACTTTCCAATGCAAAATTTGTTTAGCGCTGGAAAAAACTCGAAAATAATGCAAAACAATGCGTTGCTCTGCTTTGCATTACTTAGCACCAATGGGGCGTACCATGGGTGATATATTGGCGTTCGCATGTAACCACACAAGGTTTCTGACTCTAAACCCTGTGGGGCAGATTTACAACTTTTGGCGCATCTCTGCAAATCAGCAGGGATGTGCCAGAACAGATGCGTCACGTAATCCCCCCTTGTGCCACCACAGATGTGTCGCATTTACAATGCGGCGCACAATGGTGCAAGGAGGGGCAGATGCGTGACGCATCTTGTGGCGTACGGGCGGCACATTGCTGGAGTCACGTCGAAAGTGTGACGCAACTCCTGCAATGCACAGGGCCTGGCAATACTTAACGTGGTGCGTCACTGCTAGAAGCAGGCGTAAGGATTTGACGCAGCAGCGTCGTAAAACGGACTCAGTGAAATCTTGTAGATTTCACTGAGCCAGTTTTATGGGGCTTTCCTGCGAGGGAACGCCCACCCTGCGACAGAACGCCCACATGAAACCTGATGCAGTTTTCATGTGGTGCAGGGCTTTACAACGTGACACATCTGCCTAGAAATCACATTGTAAATAAGTTGCAACGTGGCGCATGTTTTACGCCACCGCTGCGTCACAAACGTGACGCAACAGCGGCATAAAAATGTCACAAGGGGCTTGTAAATCTGCCCCTATTTACTTAAAAAAGTAGGCAGGGTATAGCGTGAGAAAATAACGCCCATTCCATATAGGCCCTATGAAGGAGAAGAACAATTTTTACTTACCTGTACACAGGTGGTTCTCCAGTATTGGTGTCTTTCATAGATTCACATGCTTGAATATTCCCCGTCGTCGAAGTGGGAGTCCCACGGTAAATAAAATAGCAATAAAATACTAATAACATATGTATGTAAAAACATAACACACAAAATACACACTAAAAAGGTAGTAAATACCAAGACCTAATTTCCACATAGGAATACATGGTAGAGAGAAAAAAGCACTTGTAACATAATCCTATCATTATGTTAGTCCGAACTACAGCCAATCAGGCGCAAGCACCCCTCCAGAACCTTCTCCTCAGAGCTCAGTCCCTCAGATTTTCATAGCACAGGAGTGACAAAAGAGCCTATGAGGAGAAGCGAGCCTCTGAGGGGAGGAGGGTGGGTCGCATGTGAATCTAAGAAAGACACCAATACTGGAGAACCACCTGTTTACAGGTAAGTAACAATTGTTCTTCTCCAGTATTAGGGTGTCTTTCATAGATTCACATGCTTGAATAGAATAGTGAGCAGTAGTAGCCAAAAAAGGCTCGAATCAGGCATGCGAAAGCATGGAAGAAACTCAACGAGACATAATATAGTCATGCAAGTAATAATAATAATCATATAAAACCATAAAGGTGGAGGGAAGACAGAGGCTCACCTTAGTTAAAAAGATTGCGAAGCACTTCCTGTCCCACTGCTGTATCTGCTTCGTTGATGGTATCCAGGCAGTAGTATTTCCTGAACGTGTGCCTGCTGGTCCACGTGGCTGCTCTGCAGATCTGATGAAGGGGCACACCAGCAAAGAGGGCAGTAGAGGATGACATCGCCCTGGTGGAATGAGCCCTCACTGAAGACTGAAGAGGCTTGCCGGCTTTCTGATGGCAGTAGGCAATTGCTGAAGAAATCCAACGTGCAATAGTTGGCTTGGTAACAGGACGCCCTTTGCGAATGCGTCCATAGGCAATGAACAGTTGATCGGACCTGCGAAAGGGTGCCGTCCTGCTGATGTAAAATTAAGGCATCTTTTAATGTCCAAGGAATGTAAGCGTTGCTCTGCCGGAGATTGAGGATTGGCAAATAAATTTTTCAAGAAAGCAGGTTCATTAATATGAAAATCAGTGGGCACCTTAGGCAAAAAGGTGGGATTGGTGCGAAGCACTACACAGTCCGATTTGAATTGGAGGAAAGGAGGCTTAATGGTGAAGGCGTGAATATCACTCACATGTCGTGAGGAGGTCAGAGCAAAGAGAAGGGCTACCTTCCAGGTCAGAAACTTTAAATCCGCCTTGTGGATAGGCTCGAATGGTGCCTTCATTAGTTGTGCCAATACGACATTGAGGTGCCAGGTAGGAGGGAGGACGCCTAATAGGCGGGAACTTCCGGAATAGTCCTTTGAAAAATTGTCGAATGACTCTGGAAGAACAGAGCGAGGAGGAGCCATCTTGACTGAAACGAGAAATTGCCGCCAAGAAAACTCTCAAAGTGGAATGGGAAAGCCCTGATTGAGCCAGTTGCAAAAAGAACGGTAGCAGCTGAGCCAGAGTAGAATGAATAGGATGGATATTGGCAGCTGCGCACCAATGACAGAATCTCTTCCACTTGAGCTTGTAAGTCTTAACTGTAGACGGAGCTCTGGCATGAGCGAGAATGTATATATACCAATAGAGAGAGTGAGGGATTTACACTAGCTATGTGTGGAGGGAACTCCTGGTCCCCGGGGTTAAGCAACAATGAGAATGTCTCTGCAGTCTGGCGAAATATACAAATGGGCAAATTCAAGATGCTCAGGTTCCAGGCCGACAATTTCAGAGAGGAGGGGTTCGGATGGCAAATCTGACCCTTGTACATCATGAGGAGATCCGCTCGAGGATGAAGGAGGATGGGTGCGCACTGGGATAGAAGAAGCAGCTCCAAGAGCCACACTTGCCGGGGCCATCTGGAGGCGATCAGGAGAATGTGGCAAGGCTGTCTCCGCATCTTCCACAACACAGGAGGCACCAGTGGAATCGGAGGAAAAGTGTCGGCGAATAGATCGCACCAGTTCATCGAAAGGGCATTTCCGCACGACCCGTGGTGGGGATGCCAACTTACGTAAGATGGCCATTTCCGGTTCTCTGGGGTTGCAAAGAGATCCAAGGACGGATGACCCCACCGTCGAAAGACAAAGTCGAGAGTTGGTTGATGTAACTCCCACTCGTGGGTCGATGACGTGGATCTGCTTAGGGAATCCGCTAGGATGTTGGAGATGCCTGGTAGATGCATTCAGGGTAACCTGGTGACGGAGTGCCCAATCCCAGATCGACTGAGCCAGTCGAGACAAGAGAAGCTATTTGGTTCCCCCTTGCTTGTTGACATAGTACATACTGGTTGTATTGTCCGTTTGGATAAGCACCGATTCTCTCTGGATCAGAGGATGGAACGACTTGAGTGCCAGAAAGATGGCCATCAACTCCAGCCTGTTGATGTGCCAAGAGCATTGAAGCAGAGTCCAATTGCCTTTTATAGACAGCCCTTGAAGGTGTGCACCTCATCCTTCTAAGGAGGCGTCCGTTGTCAGAGTGAGTTCTGGAGTGGTGGAGAGCGAGCGGTTACACTGACAAGGTCGTTGAAGGAACCAGTGACCTGACGCCACTGTCCATCCAATTCTTCTTGAATGGAGCGAGTCCGTAGCCTGCAGTTTGGGATCAGTGAAATGCTTGATGATTCCATCCCCAGAAATGACTTCAAGATCCGGACTGAAACGGACTGTTTTGCATGAATAAGAGACACTAAGCGGAGAATCTTCAGTTGACGCTCGTGAGACACGAATGCCTTGGCTAGTGTTGTGTCCAAAGTGACTCCCAGAAAGGTTCTGCAGGGACCTGGGTCTACCTGGGACTTTTCGGCATTGATGGAAAGGCAGAGGGAGCGAAACACCTCCTGACAAAGTCGAGTGTCCCGAAGCAGCTGGTTGCGAGACTGCGATTTGAGGAGGCAGTCGTCCAGGTATGGAAAAATTTGGACGCCCTGGAGACGCAGGTAAGCCACCACTGGAGCTAACACTTTCGTGAAGACACGAGGGGCGGAGCGTAGGCCGAAAGGCAGCACCCTGAACTGGAAGTCTCTCTGTCCCACCCGGAAGCGCAAGTACTTCCGATGCCGTGGAAGAATTGGGACATGAAAATAAGCATCCTGGAGGTCGATGGTGGTCATAAAGTCGCCCTTGGAGAGAAGACGCAAGATCTCTACGAGTGTAAGCATGCGGAAGGATTGGCATTTGAGATACTTGTTGAGTGCTCGCAAATCCAGGATCGGACGCCAGTCTCCTGTCTTCTTGAGTATAAGGAAAAAACAGGAATAGAATCCCCTCCCCCTTTGAGACTTGTGAACCACTTCTACGGCACCTTTTTGGATCATAATACGAATTTGCTGGAAAAGCTCTTTGAGGTGGGCCGGAGGCAGGCCGGATGGGGGAGTGGGAGGAGGAATCTTGACGAACTCCAGAGCATGGCCCTTTGCTACAATGTCCAGAACCCAATGGTCCGAGGTAATTGAGGACCATTGAGAAGAGAACAGGGAGATTCGACCTCCAACTTTTGGGGGGAAAGGCAAGTCATTGTCTCTTGGAAGTGGATCCTCTATAGGAAGACTTTCCCCGGTAGGATTTTGAAGACTGCTGTCGGGAGGACTGCTGTTGTTGGCAAGAATATCGTTGATTACCCTGGTGGTAGGAGCGGTATTGGGTGGATCCACCGCAAAAAGTAGAAGAGGTGACGTGTCCGCGTGCACCACGAAAAGGAACTGCAAAGTTCCTAAGGAACGAGCAGTGTCAGTGTCCTTCTTGATTGTCTGCAGTGCCTCGCCGACATGTGTTCCAAAAAGCGACTCACCGTCATACGGCATATCCAGGATCTTCGCCTGTACCTCCTGGCGAAAAGAGGTGGAACGTAACCAACCTTGCCGTCACAAAACAGCTGCCCCTGCAAGCTGACGGAAGCCAGTACAAGCGATGTCTACAGCGCAATCTATAATCTCCTCCGACGTTCTCTCTCCTTCTTGAAGAATTTTCAAGGCTTCCGCTTTGGAGGGCTCCGGGATGAGGGCCACAAGGGCAGACATGTCTGACCACATCTGGCGGTCGTAGCGCCCTAAAATGGCTAAAGCATTCGCCGCTCTCACCGTAGTAGAGGCCATCGTTGAAACTTTGCGCCCAATAGCATCAAGGCGACGACCTTCCCGATCTGGAGGAGCCGTAATGGGAGAAGTTGGGTTTCTGGAGCGACGCTGAGCAGCCTGGGTGACCACCGAATCTGGCTTCGGCTGCGCAATCAGGCACGCTGGGGAACCAAAGGGCGCTTTATATTTTTTATCGAGGCAAGGCAGTTACGCCGGAATGGAATTTGGCATTTGCATTAATTTTACCCGCTCACTCCAGATGAAGTCGATGATGGGGACCGTTTGGATTTGTTTAAACGGTTGATTTTTGAAGTCGTAGAGAAAACAGTCCTCCTCTCTCTGGACTCTTGGCAGCTTAAAGAGTTGAGCCACTCTATCCATCAGTTGATGGAAACTTGCAATGTCCACCGGAGGAGAATCCCCTGGCGTCACAGGAGGGGGGGACGGCGTCTGAATTTGATAGTCATCCGACTCAGCCATATGACTGGCGTCATCATCATCATCGTGAACCTCACCATCCTCACGTTCTGGATGAACATCATCATCATCATCGGCATACAATGTAGTGTGTATATGAATGGACGTCTTAACTTGAGGAGAAGGCGTTGGTGGTTGTGGTAGCGGAGCAGCAGCAGGAGCCGCAGCAGACGCAGGTGCTGTAGGCACAGGCGAACCCTGTTGAGATGTCGGTAAACGCCTATTGTAATCCTCCAACATGTGCTGGAGATTGGAGATGAGCGGCAGAGGCAGTGTCGCAGTAGGAACCTGCACGGAATGTTCCTCTTCCTGAAAATAATGATCCTCATCGTCCTCACCATAGTCCTGACACTTAATAACCAAATCAGAAGGACTGCGTGCCACTCTGAAGGTATCATCCACATCGTCCTCAGAACCAGAGTCCTGCTCGAAACCGGTGGCAAACAAGGGCGAAGGAGGCTGTGGGTCACTTGGGATGGACAGCTGGTCAACAGGCATCTTGCGACGTTGGTGCAGAGAGTCGACGGTGGAAGAACCAGACCCGGAGGAAGAAAGCGGCACCATCGGCAACGAAGCAAAAGAAGATGCAATTGTCGTCGACAAAGTCATCGTTGGAGCAGACGACGATGATGGCATAGGCGTCGACGGAACCGTAGCTGAAGGGTCTGCCGTCCGCCATCGACGGGGCCACCGTAGACGGTACTGCCGTCGACGAAGTCATCGTCGATGAAGCTGCCGTCGACGGAGCACTCGTCGACGGGGCCGACGACGAAAAGGCTTTCTTAACAACTCTCGTCGACGAAGATTTTGCTGACAACAAGAAAGTTTTCTTTGTCGACGACGAAGCAATAGGTATCGTCGAGGAAACAGTCTTAAAACTGAGGGATACCTTTGTCGACATGGATGATGTCAATGTTGCAGTCGACGACGAGCCGGAAGCAGCTGTCATTGTCACAGTCGCCGTCGATGAGCCGGAGATGGCAGATCTCGTCGTTGGGACGATGTGACATGTTTTTTGGCAGAAACATGATGGGAAGAAGCAGTAGACGCCTGAGAGTCAGATCCCGTGGGCGTAGCAGGAGGAGGTGAAGACACCACAGGAGTCACAGAGAGAGAAAGTTTTTTCTTTTTCAAGAATGGAGAAGGCAGATCCTGCACACTGCTACGTTATGAGGCTGCTTTAGAAGGTCCTGACATCAGGCTTTCTGCGTCAGAAAGTGTGGAATCCTTGTCCTTAAAGACAGTAAATACACTTCTTGTGGGAATCTTCAGAGTAAAGGCGCAGCTTCCCACAAGAAGAACACGGTCTAAATAAAGACTTCTTACTTGAAGACATGTTGAAAATCACAGGAACACCAGAAGACGTTGAGAAAACTGAGCAGAGCTCAGGGAGACTCCCTTCACACGACATGCGGTAGAAAATCTGAGGGACTGAGCTCTGAGGAGAAGGTTCTGGAGGGGTGCTTGCACCTGATTGGCTGTAGTTTGGACTAACATAATGACAGGAATATGTTACAAGTGTTTTTTCTCTCTACCATGTATTCCTATGTGGAAATTAGGTCTTGGTATTTACAACCTTTTTTAGTGTGTGTTTTGTGTGTTATGTTTTTACATACAGATGTTATTAGTATTTTATTTATCGTGGGACTCCCACTTCGACGACGGGGAATATTCAAGCATGTGAATCTATGAAAGACACCTTAATACTGGAGAAATGCTTTTATTTTTCCTTCCTACTCAGACTTTGTATGTGTGCTCCACTGTACAGCACACATACAAAGTCAGAAAAGGTTTAAAGTTAGCCCGAGCATAGTATTTTGTACTGAAAGGCTAAGCTACCAAGCTACCAACATAAAACCTATTCTAGACTCACGCAAACACCCTTGCACTATGGTGCAAAAGTGTATGCATGATGCATGGCAGCTAATTTCAGGGCTGGTGCTACGGAGAGGGGAGGAGAGTGCCATATTTCTGTAAATATGGTGCTCTCCTGCTCTCTTCTACTTGCGCAATCCAGCACAGCTTTTTTACCTGCTGTGATGCATTGCATGAGATTTTAGTAAATCTGCCCCCAAATGTTAAGGCAGTTTGAAAGCCTGTATAGGCTTTAATTGTTGGAGTCACTTGAAGCTTCATGGTGACCACGAGTTATTCGTATTGACACTTAATATCAGGGTGTTATAAGGTTAGTTCTACAAAGTGTTCTTTCAATAAACACTTATGAAAAATAATTGCACTAGGTACAGTTTACCTATTACTAAAATATATTCTTTGAAATCACTTGTTTTATCTTAAAACACAAAATCATTTTGCAGCTGCCTACCTTGCACTGTGTATAGTACAATTTTAATGTAATGACTTGCATATTCACAGAGCTTTCTGTTCCAGGCTGAGACTACAAAACACTATAGATACATAAGTCCCTATTCCCCACATCTGCAGTGATCATGTGAATTTGGTAGCGTAAAATAATGATTTTCCAACTGATTAGCTTAAGTGCATTTCTTTTCCGTTTAAGGTTTCTGCATTATTTTATGTGCAGTTAACTGAAAAGGAAAACAAGACATTTGAAGAACATTATGTTTTTTAACCACATTTTTAATGCAGTTACCACCTGAGTGCAGTGGCAGCAGGGTCAAAAATGTGGCTAAAAAAAGAAGGAATTATTCTGTAAGTGTTATGTTTTTCACTTTAATTTTTTGTTCTTTCAATAAAGGGTATTGATTTTTGGGCAATGTTTCATAATCTATATAACTTAGGAGTCTCAATGTAACTAATCGTGTTACTTTTCACAGATCAGTTACTATAAACATAGAGATGGACTGAAATTTCAAATGCGATACGGAGGAATCAAAAGTTTTTTGTATCAGTATAAGGCAGATTGAATGTAATCGAACATGAAACACGTTTTACAGATTCTGGTCTAGCAAGAAAAAGTTAGCAGGATCCCAGGATGCTATCGATAATAGGCGTAGCTGAGCGTTATCAGTGATATATGGCAGACAATCGTCTATGTAACAACCCGAAAACCAAGAAAAAACTATAAACAAAAGTGCCCCACCCCTCCCCTCACTCTTGTGCATAATCCCTGCTGCTCATTTCAAATAATGCCACAGTAAGAGGTGTGTGGGTATTCGTGCCGTAACCCTCCATCAACTATTACTCATCTCAACCATCTTAGACTCCCGTCTCCGGAAGTGGTCGGATCCTGTGACATCTTCAAATCAGACAAAATGGACGACCAAGCTCTCAGGTCATCTTAAAGCTTTTCATCTTTACGCAGCGGTCGCATATTTAACTACTTCGGAATCATCCAATCAGAAACATCTTTCAACCATGCCAGATATGTTTCGGTTGCTGTGCTAAGTGAACCTATTGCTATATGGTGCTTCGCCAAGACAAAGCCGAGGAGAACACGTTTTCTGCTGAATTTCTTTTTGCAGGAGAAGTTAGTAGGCCCAGCAGCACCTGACGGATCTCCAGTGGCAACATTCAACCCGAGGCCCTATTCAGCTTGTGTATAATTTCCTGCCATATTGTGGAAAGGGGGGGGCATGACCATATCATGTGTATAAAGTCTGCTGCCGGGGCCCTACAGCGTGCACAGCAGTCTGATCGAGTGGGATATATTGAGTGGAAGGTCTATGGGGTGAGGTATGTTTGATGTATTAAGTTATATTGCAGGAACTTGAAATTTTTTCGGGACCTAGCCGTCAACACTCTCTCGTGTATTTTTACCCATTCCTTAGCAGACAAGGGACCGCCCAGTATTTACTCCAATTCGACCTGTACATGGAGAGGCTGAAGTGGCATATCATCACGGAGCGCCCTATAAATGTGGGATATTAGTCTATGGCCTTCGGCCATCTCTAGCAGCGTCACTAGGGTGTTAGATTGAGGCACCCTCTCTGGAACAGTCGGCCAGATAGTGCAGGCTGTAGTCAAAATTGTAATGTGTTGTAAGTATTGTCCCATACCGAAAGAAAAATAATCTATGGCTTCCTCCCTGGTAATGATCTGACCCCTGGGATAAAGGTCCTCCATAGTATCACAACCTCCATCCAGCCACCTCTGTACTGACATTGAATCAGCGATTAGTTGGAAAGGCTCCTCTATCCACAGTGGCATATTGGGGGCAAAAGAGGCACGACAAAATACTCTGTGAACCAAGCCTTCCCAAACATCGGCCACCAATTTAATGACTTAGAGCGGGAAGTAGAAGGAACCTCTTATTAGAAGTATTGGTAGTGATTTTTCCTTATGCTTGCCCTGAAAAAGTCATTTTTCCCAATTGCCATCAGGGTCAAGCCAATGAATTACATGTTGGAGGTGCGCCGCCATGAAGTAAAGTTCTAGATGCGGGACCTCGAGGCCTCCCTGACCCCATGGTCTCTAAAGCATGGTTAATTTGGCTTGTTTGCAAATAGTGCCGCAAAGGCGTTCTACTATAAGACTATCCAACATGTTGAACTAATGTCTAGGAATAGCATATAAGGTGCTTTGGAGTGCATAGAGGCATTGGGGTAAGATGATCATTTGAGCAATGGCTACTCTTCCCATGAGGGAAAATTGGTAAATCCCTTCAGAAACAGATGGCTGCCTGGAGCTCCTCAAACACCCTGCCTATGTATAGAGCTCGATAAGTTGGGGCCATGCGTTTCAAGTGAACACCCAAATACCGAATAGCACCCATCATCCAAGGGAATCCAACCACGAGGAGTTACTCCAGTGGAAATAATTTGGATTTCCCTGGATTCATGCGTAGTCCGGAGAGCTCTCAGTATTCAATCTGAGTAGAATGGGTGCTGAGTCAGCCGGACATATCAAATGCACAGACTAGGGCGTCTTCAGCATAAAGGGTGACAACATGATTGGTCATTCCCAGTGTGATCCCCAAGGACCCATGGTACACTGCAGGGCTATTGTTTTTTACTTTTAGTGAACTATAAAAGCATGTAGAAACCTTTAATAAAAAAATTATTGCAAGTTAATCAGTTGGACATTCTTTTACATTATGCTATTTCCCAAACATATTTTTGAAACACTTTCAGAGCTGCATGTAAATGAAGATATGGAAACTCCTCAAGTCGCACCCCACTGTGCACGCAGCCACAGACTCCCAGGCCGGCGCGCCCCACAGTTTGAAGACCTCCCTATAAATACTACCCACACCAGGCCACTTTTCTTCTTTTCTATCCTTCCTCCCAAACCCTCTCCCTCTAACCCTGCCCTGCAAAGAAGGCCCTAATCTCATTTAACACCTGTTCAGAGCAAGTGGTAAAATCTACAAACCCGAGAATATCATACGTAATACTGGCCAGTCACTGTAATTCTAGCTGCTTCGATTATTCACATGGATTTCAAACAGTTTTGCAATCAAGACCCGAGAGGATTATTTAGAGTTTAGCAGGACATCTAAAATTAAGCAGGTATTCTGCCCATTCTATTTAGAATGCATACCCATGCACTGAATATTTGGCAATTGTGGCAGATGTTATGCATCTGAAAACTCTAAATAACAGTTGTCTGTATGTGAGATAGACAGATAGACAAACTGTGTAAATGTTTATTGGGAACAAATAATGACATCTAGGAGTTTTCGTGACATGATTAAAAACAGAATAGGCCATAGGCCAAGCCATTTTTTAAATGTAACAGTATGCCCGGATGGCTCTGTTGCACCAAAATACATAGGTTTACCTTTAGATGTTTGGTATAATGCATGGAACAAAGGATTCAATTGCATAAAAAAGAAAGTTGTCAAACAGTAAAATGTTGATGTAATATGTTCATTATTGAGGTTTTGGGCAACGACTAACAAGAGGCAGATTCTTGCTCAGTCATTTTTCCATTTTACCCCTCAGCAGTGGAAATAAATAGTATATTTGGCCAATCCGTGTATATGGTTCAAACAATGTTTTTGTATTGGTGTTAGTTATAAATATACTTACCATAACATGGGGAGAGGAGTTGGCCTAATGGCTAGGGTTGTCGACCTCGAATCTGGGAAACCCAGTTTGAGTCTTGGCAATAACGCTGAACATACTGGGGCCAATTTACAGAACTAATCGGAGACAAAATCCTAAACTTATTACTTTTGGTATTCACAGAAGGCATTTAGTAGTAATAAAGTTAGGACTACGGGGGTGCGGCTTGGCGCACAGCAAGATGGCCGCACGGTAGTGTTGGTCTGCCGGCCACCTTTACAATCCTTCATGTATCCTGCTCCTAATATGCCCATCATTGCTGATCTCTGAGCTGGTGTGACTGCTGCAGTATAGAGCTATCGGAGGCTGTAAGTAGAGGTGGAAACAGAGGCTGCTTTACCTGAAAATGAGGGCTGGGCATTTTACTCATGGTGTTAATGGTGGCTGAGCGCCTGCCGCGGAGACGCTTGACTCGACGCTGACCCTGCGGACTGGTATCGGCGGTCTATCTTACCCCGAAGATTGAACGAAGGATGGCGCTGGTGGTGTGGTGAGCGGCTCGTCGCCTCATTGGTGGTGCTTCACAGTTCTGTCCGCGTGCGCTGATGACCCCCGGAGGTTTGCACTTTCTGGGAGCGTGGGGAGCCCTGGGTGAAGGCGGTACGCGAGTGGCTGGATTTGGCTGAGGAGGTAGGCCCCTACGGGCTGCCACACGTCGTTCCCCGTTGGGTATCATACGGCACCTGGATTGGGGGTAGACACTATATTGAACTATTAACTGTTGGCAGGAAAGCTGCTGTGGCCTGCTGCGGGGGTAGCTAAGCTGGGATTATTCTGCCGTCAAGGTTAGTGCACTTTCCACCGTGCATTGTCTTACATGAAAAAGGCTGGATAAGTGACCCTGGGCCTGTGTTGGGGTACTGCTTGGGACACTGGAGGAGTGGTTCCTGTGGCCTACTACAGCTTCAGAGTGTGCCTTGCCTGAATTAGTGCACTGTGCAGCCATTTCCCCACTCCGGCGCTGTGAGCGACTGAGACGCTCACGGGCGGTGGAATACAGAGCCCACCAGATTGCACACGCTGAGGAGGGCAGAAGTCACTTGCAGGTGCAGGTGCGATCTGGGAGCACCACCCTTGGTTTGGGGAACACTTGGCGGGCTCTGATTTTACCCTTTGCTACTCACATAGAACTGGGCGACTCCTGTTAACCCGTTATAAGTGGTGGATTCCTTTACAGAACAAAAGAGTTTGGTCGTGACATATCAACAGAGAATTGGCTGCTGGGCGTCACAAATCCGACCACCTCTTGACGTTCCAGCCTCTTGCTTTGACAATTGATTAGTAGGGAGGTGTCTCTTTCCCATTGTCGGCATGGGCAAACCGGAGAGGAATCAACCGAGACTCACCTTAGAATTGCGTAAAGGAAGTAAATCTACGCAAAATGCAGACTCAGAACTGGACTTTACAGCCCAGGCTTCCACCGCCTTAGAGAAAACTCTGTCGCGATCCAGGTCAGTCTGCAATCTATTGAAGGTAAAATTGAGGCTCTTAATGGCCGTATGGACCACATGTCATCAAAGCTAGGTAAACAAGCGGTGGGGATTGGAGAAGCTGAGCAATGCATCTCTGACGCCGAGGATGGCCTACAATAAGTTGCCGCTAAGACCACAGACATCATGCAACTGCTGGCGGTAATACAAGCTAAAAATGAGGACATCGAAGCGCGCTCTAGGTGCAACAATGTGCGCATTTTGGGCCGACCGGATTCCACAAATGTAGGGCGACTGGAAGATTACGTCAAAGCTATGATCCGGGATATCTGCGAGGCCGAGAACCTCTCCAACATGTTCGCCATTGAGTGTGCTCAAAGGTCCTTAGCCGCGCGCCCGCGGCCTGGTGGCCCCCTCGGCCCTTTATCGCAAGATTATTGAACTTTCGAGACCGGGATACAGTACTACGCATCACTCGACAAAAAGGTACCATAAATTATCAAGGTAATGGCCTCTCCTTCTACCCAGATTTCACCGCCACAATTCAAGCCGCGCGTAAGGAGTTCCTGGGGGTCAAAAAACTCCTCATGAAAGAACAGGTACCAAATGCCTACGTATAGGTACTGACAGCAATGCAAAGATATTCGTGACTCCGAAGCTTGCCATGGATCACGCCAAATCACTACGACGTAAATAGCGGTCTCCTACCCGCACCTCCGATGTTGAGGACTCATTGTCGATCATCTTTTGTCACTGTGTATCCTTTGTTGTAATTGGTGAAATATCATTAGTGACTAATCAATATTAGAGTTTCTCCATTGCTTGATACAAGAACTGGATTTTATTAACGGCTTGCCAACATGTCTCCACAATGTCTCCTGTATAAATGCTCCATTTGCCCATACATAGTTTTTCAGGTTGTCTCTGCAGGATTATTTGTAGAAATTGAAATCATGTAGAGGATAATCTTTTCGACTCATAGGTATGGGCACAGCGAGAGCAATGATGTGCGATATTATATGCCTCATATGTATCTCTACATGACCTTCATGCTGTGGTTGTCATACTGCTTGCTATGTTCATGCTTTTCCTTTTGCACAGTTGACTAGCAGTTGGGTGCATTGCAATTCAAATGGCGGCCCCTTCCCGTTATCGGGGAGTGGTTGAAGCCGCTACGTACCCTGGTGGGTGTGCCCCTCACTACATTTTTTCTGCACTGTTTTGTTCTTAGTTTTTGGTTATGACAATGGGATCTGTCTTCGGCAAGATTGGGCTGCTAAAGTGAGTGGGGGAGGGGTTTGGGTAGTGTTTCTCATAGTAAAAAGGAACAGGATCAGAGTGTTGGTTACAAATAAGACCCTCGGCATGATGCGCAATGAATGTCACCCATTGTACATTGACTATATATCGAGATTTTTTCAGATAGACAATGGGAGAAGACTATAGATGTATAACATGGAATGTTTGCGGACTCAATACCCCCACTAAAATACGACAGGTGCTGGCCTATTTAGATAGAGATATGTCCAAATTGCCCTGATGCAAGAGTTACATCTGAACAGTCACACAGAAACTAAAATTGCTCATAAATGGGCGGGTATCGTCTTGAATCATCATACTCCACCTACGCAAGAGGTGTACTTATTTTAATCAGGAGGGGTATTCCTGCCTATACACACTCAGAAGGATTCAGAGGGCCACTGGGCCATGGTACCGGGCAAACTGGGTATGACCACTCTCACGATTATTAATATTTATGGACCTGTGGTAGACGACCAAAAACTTTTTATTCAAATGCTCACTATTTTACGCACATGACCGGGGAGGTGATTTCAACACACATCTCAACCCGCAGGTTGACAAATCTAACCCGACAGCTGGTCCCGCTTGGACTACTGGTTATTAAGCCATGACGCAAACAATTGGGTTACACAAATACGCAACTTACCTCGCACTCTTTCGGATCATAATCCTGTCTGCTTACACTTACAGATCCCTGCCAATCCCCATCGCCCCTTTACGAGGCATTTCCGAGCTGAGGCGTTACTTGACCCTATCTATTGTGAGACCATTAGAAAGGCCATAATCCAATACTATGATGAAAATTCAGGCTCGGTGGACAGTCAGGCATCCCTCTGGGAGGCATTTAAGGGGACGATCGGAGGGGTATGTATTAGTACCACATCTGGTATTTTGAAAGACATCAGAGGTCAGCTCTCCAACACAGAGAAAGCTCTGGGAGAATTAGAGAAGGAGTACTGGTCAAAGCCATCTAACACTGAGCACGCTCGCATACATGAACTTCTGGCGGTATATGACAAGTTAGCTGAAACGGAGACGAGATATACAGGGAGCCGACATGTGGCTCGGGCGTATGGCGAAGGTGGCTGTCCTGGTAGGAACCTGGTCACTAAACTACAATTCCGTTCAAATCACCATCAGATTGTTATAATCACGGGACAGAACACTTCACTCCACAAGCCATAGTTGACAAATTTAGAGACTGCTACAGACCACTGCACAGAACACAGGGGAACATAGATGAAGCTACCATGGAGGAATATCTGTCGGACATAGCATGTGCGTGGCTGTCAGACACACACCGAGAATATCTATCCTTGCCCATAGATGAGACTGATGTCAAAGACGCTATTCTCTCCCTTCCTAACGACAAGGCCCCAGGGCCAGATGGCCTAACGGCAGAATTTTATAACGCCTATGTAGACCTTGTTGTTCCCCACCTATTAGAAATGTACGCTGAGGCCCACGATTCCGGTACTCTGCCCCCTTCTTTAAGGCAAGCCCTAATCATCACCCTCCTCAAAAAAGACAAGTCGCCTACGTATTGTGAGTCCTACCTCCCCCTCTCATTGATTAATCTAGATGCAAAAATATAGGCAAAGATATTGGCTACCAAAATTCAACCTCTGATGTTCCTCCTCGTGCTCCCCTGACTTGCCAGCGGCCGCCATTATGCTTGACGCGGTAAGGTGTTTGATTCTATAGAGTGATACTATATACTTCATATACTATGCAAAATAGGGTTCCCCAGGGTTATGTTACAGTGGATTCAGATTTTATACACTGACACATAGCCAGAATATGCGTCGGTGGCCTCACTTCAGAGCCCTTCCAAAAAGAACGTGGCACCAGGCAGGGATGTCCATTGTCCCCCCTCCTATTCGCTCTTGTGCTTGAACCACTTGCTTGTAAGATCCGTCAGTGTCACAGTTCTGCACTCAATTTTAACCATCGGCCAGACGGCATATCGATGTATGCGGCCGACATGGTCCTCTTTATTAGAGATCCTCAACAACACTTATCCCCTGTTCTCCGAGAATACATCAGATTTGGCCTATTTTACGGACTCACAATAAAATGGGAGAAATCGGTCATTATACCATTAACAACAGTCACGTCTCAGCCCCATCTGGAATACCCTCTATTGTGGACGACAGACCCAGTTAAATATCTTGGTGTCTGGGTGCATCGTGATCCCGACATTGTAGTCAGAGAAAACTATAGTCGAGTGTATAGCACATGAGTACAACAAGTGGATAAATGGTTGCATCTTCCGTTTCCTTTAGCATACCGTATTGCAGTAATAAAAATGGTCATCCTTCCCCGTTTCCTATATCTTTACTGTAACATACTGATCAAACTGACTCAACATTTTTTTTAAAACACTGAGAACGCAGCTCTTATGCTTAGTATGGGGTGATGGGCAGCCTAGAATCAGCTGGCAAACGCTAACGCTCTCATATGACAAAGGGGGGTTTGCCGCGCCGGACTTTTACGTGTACTATCTCTGCGCTCAAGCCCAATACGCCTATTATTGGTTTAGAACACATGACTTTTTAACGCATGTTGCGGTAGAGGAAGGGGATGCACATCCTACCCCGCTTGCGGGCATATTGACACATACAAATAGACACACGTCAAAGGCAGAAATCAACACACTAGAAGTAACTATTGCGGCGTGGCAAGCGATTGGCAACCGTGCACATAAACTCCCATTGTATGCACCCGCTCTACCTTTAGCTCATCACGCCACCTTATCCGTCACTCAGGAGGTGGGACCCCTAAAATCCTTAAAAGAAGCTGACATTACTCATATGCGTGACCTCTATCCTGATGGGCACTACCTTACAGGGAGTGATCTCGAATACATACAAAACCCCACATCACTCTTCCAATACTCTTGTTATCGACTTAAGCGTGCAATGCTAGACCACTACCCAGACTACTCTGCTGAGCCCCCTACACTTCTGTCTTTACAACTCTTATTAGTAACACCAACCAAGAAAAAATTAATCACTAAACTGTACAGGGCTGCACAGGAAGAAACGGTCAGGGGACCCGATAAAAGCCTTGAGAGATGGAACGATATTTTAGAACCCCCGATCACTGGAGAGGAATGGGAGCAAATCTGCAGAGTAACGGGCTGGCTTACACCCAATGGGAATTTAAAAATTTGTCATTTTAAATTTCTTCATCAAATATATTACACTCCCTCAAAGTTATATAAAATGGGTCTCGGAGAGTCAGAGCAGTGCAAAAGATGTGGGCAACTTCATACTGACTTTCTACACCTTGCCTGGCGTTGTAGATTGGTGCTGAAATATTGGGAAGAGGTGCTAGAATGTATCCACACTATGACAGACACTGTAATTCCATGTAAGCCACTTGAATGCTTGCTAAGCTATGTCCCTCAATCGAAAGGCGCTTTGGGCAGGTTTGTGAGAGTTGCCCTCCTGCTTGATAAATGCCGTATTTTGTTTACGTTGGATAGTAAACTTGCTCCGAAAGTGGAAGGGTGGATAAAAGATATGGTATATTGTGGAGAAAATTTGGAATTATATGCCGAAGAACTGCCTGTAACCTCCAGACCGAAGGATATTTGGGGACTGCTCAGACAATTCCTAGCACTTCCAACCCACAATGGTGATGAGTGACTTGATAAACTAACCATGTTGCTGTTTGGAATGTTGAATGATTATATTCACTGTGTCATGATTGAAGGGCTTATGCATTACATGTTTTGAAAACTCTGATCACTGATGATTCATAAGAAATGCGTTACTTACCTGTAACAGCAGTTATCCAGTATTGGTATCTTTCATAGATTCACATGCCTGAATCATTCCCCGTCGTCGGGGTGGGAGTCCCCGGTAAATAATTATAGTAATGTCACATGGACATATACTTAGTACTAGGCCAGAGGCCTCACATTAGTAGCCTATCTAGGTCCTTATGTAAAAAGGACCAAACTTTGGCCAGTAGCCAATCAGCTCTTATCACCCTCCTGACCTTCCTGGAAGGAGCCCTTGTCCCTCAGCTTTTCGTAAGCACCGTGCCAAGTAGTACCTACTGAGAAGACTTAGGTGAGCCCTTCCAGGGGAGGCGGGTGGGTTGCATGTGAATCTATGAAAGATACCAATACTGGATAACTGCTGTTACAGGTAAGTAACGCATTTCTTATCCAGTATTATGGGTATCTTTCATAGATTCACATGCCTCAATCAGAATAGCAAGCAATAATGAGCACATTTCTCACATACATCTTGAAAGACATAATAAACTTATCATAAGTTGTTACACAGTTTACATGATACTCACAACCTGATAAGAAATGTGCGGTAAATTACCTGGAAGGTGGGATGCTAGGAAGAAGGCTCACCTCTAATGAAATAGATGACGTAGGACAGCCTGTCCTACTGCTGCATCCTTCATAAGTTCAGAATCCAAGCAGTAGTGCTTGGTGAACGTATGCGGCGTCTTCCATGTCGCCGCTCTGCAGATGTCGACAATGGGTACCCCAGCGAAGAGTGCCATGGAGGTGGCTACCGCTCTAGTGGAGTGTGCTCGAACCTTTGAAGGCAGAGGATGGCCCGCCTGTTGGTGACAGAATGCGATGACCGCTGAAATCCATCTGGAAATGCTCTGTTTTGTCAATGCTAGGCCTTTCCTGGGCCTGCTAAATGCAACAAACAATTGGTTAGACTTCCGAAATTGCTCAGTCCTGTGTATGTAGAATTTGAGACATCGCTTGAGGTCCAATGAGTGCAGAGATCTTTCAGCCGCAGATGATGGATTTGGGAAGAACGATCTCAGGACAATAGGTTCATTGAGATGGAAAGAGGACGGAACCTTTGGTATAAATTTTGGATTAGTCCTTAAAATGACCCTGTCATTCTTAAACTGGATAAAAGGGTCTTGCACAGAAAAAGCCTGCAGTTCACTCACTCTCCTTGCTGACGTGAGCGCCAGTAGTAGAGCCGTTTTCCATGACAAATATTTAAGATCTGTTTTGTGAATTGGCTCGAACGGGTGTTTCATTAGTTGAGCTAGTACCACGTTTAGTTGCCATGTAGGAGGTGACGTTCGTACTGGAGGGAAAGTTCTGAATAATCCCTTCAGAAACTGCTTGACCAGTCTGTTGGTCCATAGTGAAGCGCCACACGAAGAACGTCTAAACCTGGAGATGGCCGCCAGATGGACTTTTATTGAAGCGTGTGCCAGCCCTGAATTGGCTAGGTGGAGCAAATAGGGCAGAATTTGTGCTGGAGTAGAAGTGAACGGATGCAATTTCTGAGCCCTACACCACAAACAGAACCTTTTCCACTTAAGGGAATATGTCTTATTAGTACTTTCAGCCCGGGCCCGGGCTAGAACGACTCTGCATTCCTGTGGAAGATCTAGATTGTGGAACTCTCTGAACTCAGGAGCCAAGCCGATAATTTGAGAGATGTTGGATCTGGATGTTGGACTTGTCCCTGGTTCATTGTAAGGAGATGTGGGCATGTCCTGAATAGAATTGGAGGTTCCAGCGATAGAAGGTGTAGTTCTGTATACCAGTGCTGGCGTGGCCAAGCTAGGGCTATCAGGATCATGGTACAACTCTCTGCTTTCAATTTCCGGAGAACCCTTGGGATTAGGGGAAACGGTGGAAAGGCGTAAGCAAAGGTCTTGCACCATGTCATCGAAAAAGCATTCCCTAGGGATCTTTTCTGGGGAAGCCAGCTTGCGTAACGTTGGCATTTCGCATTCATTTCCGTCGCAAAGAGATCCAGGTGAGGCTTGCCCCAACGGGAGAACACTGAGTCGAGCGTCTTCTGGTCGAGCTCCCACTCGTGGCAAATTGAGCGCTGTCTGCTCAGCGAGTCTGCCAGGATGTTGTCTACTCCTGGGACATACTCTGCCCGCAGAGAAATGTTGTGCTGGAGTAGCCACTTCCAAATTTGCTGAGATTCGCGAGACAACGTCTTGGATCGAGTACCTCCCTGTTTGTTTAGGTAGTGCATTGTGGTGGTGTTTTCCGTCCTCACAAGCACTGGGAAGCTCCTGATTCGGGGTAGAAATGCCCGAAGAGCTAAGCGTACTGCTCGTAACTCTAGCAAATTGATGTGGAGTCGTTTTTCTGCCACTGACCACTGACCTTGTACTTGCAATTCCTGAAGGAACCCTCCCCATCCTTCCAGTGATGCGTCCGTGGTTATGACATAAGGGGAGACTGGGAGTAGAAAAGGAAGGCCTTTGTTCAAGTTGTCGCCCAGAAGCCACCATCTCAGAGCCTTTTTCATGACCTGAGTGATCTTGATCCAGTCGTCGAAGGATCCTGTACTTTGGATCCACTGATTTGTTAAAGCTTCCTGTAGAGGTCGCATATGGAGGCGACAATGCGGAATGAGAAATATGTTGGAAGACATCATTCCTAGCAATGACTTGAAAAGTCGAACCTTGACTCTCTTTTTGGTCTGAATTTGGACGGCCAGGTTTCGCAGCTTGACCTGACGTTCCCTGGAAGGGAAGGCTTTCTCCTGTTGTGTATCCAATGTCGCTCCTAGGAAATTGAGACGTTGTGATGGACGTAGATTTGACTTTTCCTGGTTGAGCGTTAGGCCTAAGTTCTCGAAGAGACGAAGGCAGGCGGTAGAGGACTTGGCCACGTCTGTCCGAGTAGGAGCCTTGACAAGCCAGTCGTCCAGATAGGGAAAGACTTGATGGTGATGCTGGCGAAGGTATGCTGCTACCGGAGACCGACACTTTGTAAAGATGCGTGGAGCTGACTTTAGGCCAAATGGTAAAACTCTGAACTGGTAGTGCCTGCCTGCCACTGCAAACCTCAGGAATTGTCGATGACTCTTGTGAATGAGGATATGAAAATAGGCATCCTGGAGGTCCAAGGATACCATATAGTCTTTCTAATTGAGTAGGTGTAATACCTCCTGAAGGGTAACCATACGAAAAGACTGCTTCTTGAGGTACTTGTTTAGGTTTCTCAAATCCAGTATCGGTCTCCACTGCTTCTTCTCCTTTTTTCTGATCAGGAAAAAACGGGAGTAGAATCCTCTCCCCTTTTGTTCTCGAGGAACTCTTTCCACTGCTTTTTTCTGAAGCATTAGCGAGAGTTCTTGTTGAAGTATGTTTAGATTTTTGTGTTGCGTCGGACATGGTGGATGTGGAGCAGGATGCTCCACAAACTCCAGAGTGTGTCCGAAGCGGACTAACTGCAACACCCAACGATCTGTAGTAATTTGCTTCCAATTGTGAAGGAAGTTGGTAAATTTTCCTCCAACTACGAACTGTGGAGAAGAGGTGGAGGCCAGCTGGAGAAAGCAGTCATTGACGTCTGTTATTGTCTTTCTTTCCTCCTCTTCCTCGAAAGGACGACTTGTTATATGAGGATTGTCCTTGTTGTTGTTGCCTCTGCTGATATTGAGGTTTGTACTGCTGGGAAGAATTATAAGAGGACTTGTAACCTTGATAGTTGCCACGAGACTGTTGTCCTCGACCTCTGGAGCCTCGAAAGGAATTCTGCTTGAATTGTAGAGTGCCTAGGGCTTTCGCCATTTCGGTATCCTTCTTAATGCCTTGCAGCATGTCATCAATATGTTCACCGAAAAGGCGCTCCCCATCAAAAGGCATGTTGAGGACTTTGGCTTGCACTTCAGGCCGGAATGCTGTGGCTTTAAGCCAGCCCTGGCGCCTTAAAACTGCTGCTCCCGCCAATTGACGGAACCCTGTGGAAGCAATATCCAGGGCCACCTCTATCATCTCTGAAGCAGAGCGTTCACCCTCCAGCAAAATCTTTTTAACCTCGTCTTTCTGGTCTTCTGGAATCGCCTCCAGATATGGGGCTATATCTGCCCATATCTGTCGATTATAGCGACCTAGTAAAGCCAGAGAATTTGCAGCCCTGATTGATAGGGCGGACATGGAGGAAAATCTCTTGCCAATGGCATCAAGCTTTCTTCCTTCTTTATCAGGAGGAGCGGTCATGGTCGCTGACGGATTGCTGGACTTCCGCTGAGCGGCCTGAGATATAACTGAATCAGGTTTAGTTTGACCAGTCAAACATGCGGGTGCAGTGTCTGGGGCTTTGTATTTCTTTTCAAGTCTAGCCGGCACTGGAATGAGAGAGAGAGGAGTTTTCATTATTTTTTGTCCTTGCTCCCATATATAATCGATTACTGGAATGGAGCGAGCTGATCTCTTGAAGGGTTCTTTGAAATCATGAAGAAAACAGTCCTTCGTTTCCGATGCTATTTGGATGTTGAATCTTGCAGCCGCTCTTCCTACGATATTATGGAATCCCCCTAAGTCCTCAGGGGTTGAATCGTCCTGTACTTGGTCTGGGGATATTGGATCTGGGTTAGCATTATAATCAGAATCCATATCATCGTCATCATGTATTTCGCCTTCTTCATCCTGGGCCTCATCAATTCCCACTTCTTCCTCATATTCTTCCTCATCCGTAGAATTTTGAGGAGGAAATGTCTCTTGTTCCTGATGCACATCCCGCGGGAGAGGCCGCTGTCGATGTTTAGGAGTTGGAGTTTCCTGTGGTACCTGTACTCCAGAGGCAGGAGCAGATGATGGAAATCTTTGTTTATAATCTGAAATTAGAAATTGTAGGTCAGAAACAATTGAAGCTGGAAGGCACACCATAGGCTGAACAGTGGTATGCTCTTGAACTGATTCTTGGATTGTAATTTCCTCAAAATCTTCACAGTCCGAACTCTCATGAATTTTGATGTTGAGATGAGAGGGACTGGATGCTATGGGGAACATGGACTGATCTTCTGGATCTTCCGTGTCTAAAAACTGCGTTGGCAACAACTGTTGGACCTTGCTGGGTGAGGTCATCTCTGGTGTGACCAAACATGACGACATTTTGAAGTGTGTATATGTATACTTCAATGAGGGAGAGCCCTTGGAGTGTAAATCCTTTGACGCGGTGTCCGTTGATGGTGTAGCGTCTACTATTTTTGATGTTTCAGGTGTTTTCATTGTCATTGATGTTTTCGTCGACGACGACGACGTCCTCGTCGACGGCGGCGTCGACACTGTAGCATTCGACGACGACGATGCCACCGTTGACGGCGACGGCGACGTCGACGGTCTCGTCGTCGACAGGCCCGTCGACGGTGGCGTCGACGACCTCGTCGACGACGGTGTCCTCGCCGACGAGGAACTCGTCGACGGCTGTATCTTCGTCGACGGTTGTGTCTTCGTCGACGATGGGATCTTCGTCGACGATGGGATCTTCGTCGACGATGGAATCTTCGTCGACGAGGAAGTCCTCTTCGACTATGGGATTTTCGTCGATGCTAGAAGCTTTGCCTTCGTCGATGATGAAGCAGACGTCGACGGGAGCGCTGTCAAAGGCGACGAAGACGATTTTGTGACAGGAATGACAGAAGATATTGACCTACCCATCGTCGACGACGTGGTAGAAGTCGATGTCATGGAGAAAGTAGACGCCGTGGATGTCGAAATGGAGACTGTCGACAACGTCACAGGCAGGCTAGATGACATTATAGCAGGCTTTTTGAATTCTGTCATCTGAAGAGAAGGCTTGACCTTAGGATGACTCTCAACAGACTTTGGCTTCTTGTGAGGAGGTGCCACAGACTGATCTGGAGATGACTGCCCAGGCCTTTTTGAAGCGGAGTGGAAGCTCCTGAAGGAACACTCGCTCTCACCTGAGGAGACTACCTGCTCTTTGTTCTTTAGTCTCTGGAGCCACAGAAGCAGTCGCCCTTCCCTGTCCTTCAACGTCTTGACCGGGAGAGTGCGACAAATCTTACATTCCTTGGCAGAATGCTGAGGATAGAGGCAATACAGGCAATCTTCATGTTTGTCCTCTATATGTAACCTCATTTTACTACAAGAGGCACAGGGTCTAAAAAGCCCTTTTTTAGGAGTAGTAGCCATATTTACTACCAAAACTTGAAGAATAAAAGGATAAAAGGATATAATCCAAAGATATAGGAAAAAACCTGAGCAGAGCTCAGTGGAGACTCCCTTCAGCACGACGTGCGGTAGAAAATCTGAGGGACAAGGGCTCCTTCCAGGAAGGTCAGGAGGGTGATAAGAGCTGATTGGCTACTGGCCAAAGTTTGGTCCTTTTTACATAAGGACCTAGATAGGCTACTAATGTGAGGCCTCTGGCCTAGTACTAAGTATATGTCCATGTGACATTACTATAATTATTTAATTATTTAACGGGGACTCCCACCCCGACGACGGGGAATGATTCAGGCATGTCAATCTATGAAAGATACCCATAATACTGGATAAAGTATTATCTTTTTTCACAATCGCTATGTTTGTACTGCCGCTGAAGGCAGCGTTTGAGTATTGCACCATAAACCTAATATAAAGAATTAAAAAAAAAAGTTAGGACTACTAACTTTACTACTACTAACTTGAGACAAAATCCTAAACTTACTACTTTCGGTATTCACAGAAGGCATTTAGTAGTAGTAAAGTTAGTAACTGGAGCGTAACTTTTTTTGAAGCTCCGGTGGCGGTATGCCCTGCACCATATTTACACAGGGGCATTAAGCCACTTTTTGTGGCTTACCGCTGCATTGTAAATATGCTACCCTTTAACGCAGGCATCTGCGTGAAAGGGGCGTGCAATTGATGTAGCTGTGGGCGTTTCACTGCAAGACTCATTGCTTTTTGATGCAGCCCCAGATTTACAAGAAGGTGTAATCTGTGGCAGCACCAAAAACAAATGCAGTGCAAGAGCAGGCGTTAGAATAGCGCATGAGGAGAAATGCTTTTATTTCTCTTTGTATTTGCTTTTTCTATGTGTGCTGCATTCTGCATAGAAAGAGCAAAAAGCCATAATAATTGTTTATGTGTAGGAAGGTTTCCCTTCCTGCACATAAACAATCATTAATTATTTTGTAATACATTTTTTATTGAATTTTACAATCAAGAAAGACAGAAAAACTAATCGCAATTATAATTAATGGAAGAAAACAATAGAAAACAATCACAGTGTGTATATAAAAGTTCCAGGAACATTCCCATTCTTAGTACATGATTTCACAAGGCTTTACAGTAGGAGATGGTAAACACTACAAAAAGACAATTACAAGCATCATTGGGAAACTATAATGACATTGTGGATGAACAATGTGTGGAGAGAGATCCACAGCTAGAGCCCCAAAAGCAGCTTACAAGAACAATACATCGGGTAGCCACACAAGAACCATTCCCATGGGGGAAACCAGTAATCTCCTAAAACTGCACCCTGCCAGATCCCTACAGAGAGAGAGGGAAAGAATCCACAAATGTCATGTTTACGCCATATCCACCAGATAATCTTGATATATGCTTCAAAAGTTCTTGGGATGACTCTGAGGGGTGAGGGGGGCAGCAATTCAATATATAGTTCAGTTTGTGTGTTACAATATAACATATCTTGGGACCATTGCGCAATAGTGGGAGGGGGACCTCTGGCCCAGTGTATTGCAACCACACGCTTAGCTATCAATAATCCCATGTCGACCAGGCTCCTAATGCCTTTGCATATATGTTTGGAGAAGTCAAGCAGAGCTAACAATGGGTCTAGATTCAGAGACTCTCCAGTAATATTACTAAGTTTCCGGAAAATGGCAATCCAGTAGGTGGCTCCTTCAGGGCAAAGCCAAGCCATGTGACTAAACCCTGCAGGGTCCATACCACACGTTTCACATCTCGCTGTGTCACAGAGACCATATTTGTGTAGGCGGAACGGGGTGTAGTATACTCTTTTGATACATTTAAAATGTATAAGACGAGAGAAAAGAGAAGAGAAAACAATCATTAAATAATGGCGATTTGCTACCTGCACAATCATTTACTGCAACGCAGGCAGAGGAGCGTTGCCCACCCAAAAAAATCAGGATAGGAAAAATAAAATGATAATAACATTTATTTTAATTTTCCTTTCATGCCAAGTTGTGGGGGCAGGGCCTGGGGTGTGACTGGCACTGAGGGGAGAGATAGGTGCACTGCCTTCACGGTCCATGACAGTTTGGCCGGGCGTGTCAGGCCTGCCAAACCGTCATGCGCAGTGAAAGCTCTCTAACCCAGCTGCCCTGCTGGGCTGGAGAGAGCAGGCACAGGGTCCCAGTCTGTCTGTGAGCGCAAATCAAGGGCACTCAGGCCAATCCTGAAGCTGCTCTCATGTAGGAGAGCAGACTCAAGATTGGCCCTAGGGCAATCTGGGAGCCTGTGCCTGGAAAAGAGGAGCTAAAGAGCGCGACGCATCAGGTACTTTTTTTTAAAAATTTTAGCCCAATCGTGACCCCTATGCCCCCCCACTGCCCACCACTCGTCCACAATACTGGCCGCTACTGCTTGAACTATGGTGAAAGGGTGCCTGTGTTAGCCCTAGGCAGGCAAATTTAGTGCCAGCGCTAGGGAAAACGCAGGGGTGTGCCATATTGTAGTAAATACTGTGCACCCCAGCGCTTTAAAAATGTTGGAGCTTGGCGCTGCCCAATTTGGCACAGCTCCGTGCTCTGACATTTTCTAGTAAATATGCCCCTTTGTTTTGATATCCCGGGGACATCGTGGTGCCTCTGCCACTTTCCCCTGAGAATAATTGTAGAAGGCGTGGGAGGCTTCAAATAAGAGAACAAGGGGGCAGGAGAGAGAAAGTGATCAAAGAGGGAGAAGAGAGAAAGGAGAGGTGAGAGAAAATAGATGGCTGGGTAGAAGGAGAGATGTAGAGCAAGAAGTGCAGACAAAGGGAGTGGGGCTGATTTGAACATTTTTGCCAGGACTGCTTTTGATTCCACAGTCTGGCCTCGTACTTGTCAAACTTAACATTTTCTCTGTAAATATATATAACCCATACTTTCGAAAAATGACTATTTGGGTTGTTGGTATCTTGTCTGGGGAAAGCGGTGCTATGTAGCAGATTCTCTTCCTAATGACTAATTAATAACAAAGTACATGCACCACGTAAATACATTCATCAGTGTTTCATTGAACATATTCTAGTAGATGTATGATCTGTGTTTCTCGTGGTTCTTTATCATGTTTAAAGTGTTTCTTTCATCTTCTCTGCATCTCCCCATCACAATAGAAAAAACATAAGCCCAAAACAAAAGGATTAACAAGACGGGTTCTATCTTGCGCGTCAAAGCCATTTAAAAATAAACTAATTCTTATCGTTGGGTGTTGAAGGTGTGTCGTTCTTCCATCACATCCGTTTAATTTTAAATGACACTCGTTTAGAAAAACACAGAGGAGCTTGACCAGAGATAGAGATACCGAGACACTTTTAAAATACATAAAATCGAAAGGGGGCAGTTAGTGGAGGGAACATACTGAGCAAGCATAAGAACTTGATGAGTGACTATACAGACGACCTCTGCCTCCTGCACCCAGCACCGCAGCTAAGAAAGCTCCCGTATCCCCGACTGCACATTTATTAAGACGGGTGGCTGCGTGTATGTGTTAGAGGTCCTATTCCCAGAAGCGCACTTTCAGTCTTGGGACACATTGCTTGTAATTTGCATTGTATCTGTTGAAACAGCAGCTGGGTCAAATAGCCGCAATTGAAACCGAATCAGAAAAAACAGAGTGCAAATAAAAAATACTGGTTCCTAAACAGAGCCACAAAGCGCGTCAAAGAGAATATTTTTGCAGAAGGAGAATCACACACATACAGTGCAGTCAGGTTTACAAAAGGCAAGCTTTGCAGGGTAAGAAGGGACGACGGTGTAAGTGTAAAAACATGCTATACACTAAAGTCATCCAATGGGCAATTCCAAAATAACACTATTTGAGTATAAGTATCGGATTTTTTATTTTACTTATTACACATATTAGATATCAAAATAATTCGCCGCAGGCCTTGAACATCGTGCATTGCTTATTCCTTTACCGTGCTTGTTCATTGGCAAGATATGAAAACACTAAAGTCTTGAGGTTTCATATTTTTCTGCCACATTGTAATACACTGCATCACTCTCTTTTGAAGGGTGTTTTGAAAGTAATTAGCTTACCACGGTCGGTACATGTAGGTATTATTATATATGTCCTCCCATCTCTCCACACAAGGGCATACATATATATATATATATATATATATATATATATATATATATATATATATATATATATATATACAGATAAAACGTTGCCGTGCACACAACAATCTTTGCAATTTTCTCCCATCGAATTAAACACAAGCCTAACACTTATGAAGAGTGTATTCGTATGTTTTTTATTGGTAAACCCCGTATTACATCTCATAAGGACGCCAGTATTATAGTTTTGTAGATGAATTAGTCTTCTAGCGTCTAGCTTTATTTGACTTACCTTCTCGGTATCAAAAAGAATCACAGGGAGATTGCTTTTATTCTTTTGCTCTATGAATTTTCGTTTTTAAACGTTCGATATTTTGCTACGATTTGAATGAAATATACATTTCTATGGATACTACTGTTCATCTCTTGATACTTTTTTACACTGGTATTACTCTTTGCTGTGCTAAAACTAATATTATGACGATGTCTTACTAAGAATAATTATGCTATTATCAACAGCAACAAAAAAACTGATAAAATAACACGATTATTATTATTGATAGTAGTAGAATGACAAATACAATACTCAGAAAGATTCAGCTCAAATATATTCGGTCTGGTTATTGTAAGGCGTATAGCTTATTTTACCAAATGCAATCGTTCACACAATTATCCCGTTGATTATTTTAAAATGATACACAAATGCGTGTTTTAACAAAATAACAACTTTATATAAAAGGCTATATTTATTTTGCTCTGGCATTCACTTTTGACACCCCTGTCATGAATGTCTAGGGCTGCACATATACCCCACTATAAAACCACCTTGACTGTAATATGGTTCAAAACTTTTGCTGATTATCTCATAAAATAAACACCTTAAATAGAAACCTTAACTGCTAGCAGTGACATGCGCACTGAAAGCAGCCGGTTACTATTTCATTATCAACACCCATCCGCGATATAACTGAAGGCTGTCTGCAACTTCAGTAATAGAATGCTTGAGACCCACACGGACCGGACCTCTTATGACAGGATGTTAATGTAAACATTTCCAAAATGGAAATACTCTGTCTAAATTATATTAGGTTTTCGGGGATACAACGTCCTACTTGTGTCACGAAGGGAAGCATCAATTATTGGGAGCAGCGCGTCAGATATGGTTTTGTTAAACGGGATGAAACAGGAACGAACACAGCGCATGCCTGTGTGCATAAAGAGGGGTGCCTCAGGGGCAACAGAGGTGTAAGTGTGTGTCTGTGCGAGAGAGAAATGCCGACTTGATAATGGGGAACAAGGTTCCAGTCTCTGTGTGGCCTCAACATCCAGTGATGCTGGGCATGTTTCTTAATCTCACTATGCTAATAAATTAGAAAAGAAAAAAGAATGTGACCTTGTGTAGTGTTCATGTAAAGCGCTCGAATTTCTTCAGATGAAGTCTGCCTAAATAAAACCACAAAAAAGAGAAATGTGAGAAACGGCTAGTAACTAGTAAAGGAAAGAAGGAGAGCGTGAGGGTGAGGAGGAGGAGGTGAAAGAAATACCCAGCAGGGTAGAAGATTATGGAGAGATACAGACTAGGGAAGGAAGGAGGGAAAACAAGAGTGACAAAATGTAAAGATTTTTTTCCAGTTTTGATATAGCGCGAATTCGCCCCGAATGTGTTGGAGTGATTTACACGACCAAAAGTTAGGTTGTACATGGACAGTACACATTCATGTTTTTTTGGTAGGCACGGGTAGATGAAGCGATTTGTCCAGAATCACAGGATGTTGCCGACGACTAGTCTCGAACTTGGTGCCCCAGCCCCTTAGTCGGCAGCTCTGGCGGTTAGTGCCTGAGAGAGAAATTTGACCGAGAACGAATAAGGATTCCGAGAGTCAAATACTACTCAGACAGCTCGAAAGAGACTATGCATGCGTGGGACTGAGGTAGAATCGCGCTGCGGGCAACAAGGGTCGTGTGTGACTGGAATGCTCTGCGGTGATGTCATTATCATAGAACCCTCTTGCATCACTATGGAATCACGAGCGGGACCAATTGGGATGCTGCAGAGGTGGCGACAGGCAGTTCTTGTCGCTTGGAAGGCGCGCTCGGCTTCTCATAATGCGCTCGAATAACCTTGAAGACGGCCTTTCTAAAATGTCTTCCCGCTGCTTCTCTGCGCCCGTCTTTTGCCCCAGCCTCAACAGATCACCAAACAACAGCAACGCTACGCGGGCATTATCAAAAACAGAATTAACTGCCGCATTCATTGCCCTAAATAAGAAAGGACGGCGCTGTCTTAACAAACGAATGCGGTTCTTTAAACAATAAAGGCAAGCCCTGCTGGGTGAAAATCGTGAAAGGAAAGATCACGCGGAAGATTATAGCAGATCACCTACCAACGAGTGATGGCATCGGGCGGGACACTGGCTGATTTTAAAGCCTCGTCTGATTATACGCATCAAAGGAAAAGATAATGACCGCTGGCAGAGTTGAGGGACAAATGATGTAAGGGTGGAAGGAAGGGAACAAGGAGGGAGCAAAGGGAGACGTTCTAAGGAACGGGCACAGTGGGGACGTGTCCAGGGCCCCCACCCTTAGAAGGGTCGGACGGTACATCGACCTTTCTCATTTCCTCTCACTCGATCTATTGTTCAAGAATCTGAGGTCCTTGATTTTTTTGCCTCTACCCCAAACTCTGTCTTTACCCAGTGACATTTGAAAGATGCCGGCCCGGAAAAACATAGTCCAGCTGTTTTTTGTGAATGTTTAAGTATAATTCAACATCGTTCAGCATCACACAGGCTTGTATTATTAGAGCATGGGTAATACAAGCCAAATGTTCCCCAACAGGGTACCCCAGAATATGGCTGGCTGTGGCTCAACATTCCTCAAAATGACACTGAATGAGGAGGGTGGAAGCAGGAGAAAGGGGGCAAAGAAGAACTGTGACAGGGGAAGGGAAAATAAGGAAAGGAAGGGAGAGGTGAGGAGAGGAAATTGAAAACCAGGACACTCGAGATAGCAGTTTTGACTAGTCATTCGTATGAGCATGGGGGGCAAGAAGATGTGGCATAGATTGGAGTGTCACACGTATATGTTTCCCAAATATTAGATTAGAGAAAGCCTTTGGCTTTCAGTAGCCAGGTTGGGGACTAAGTAAATGCCAAACACAACTGTACATTTAAAGGTAAACACAACAGATGGGCATGCTATAACATCAATTACTGGCTGTTGTATTGGTTGCCAGGAAAGGAGCGTTCCATCCTTGAAAAAAAACATAAAGAAAATAAGTGAAGCTGCCAAAGACTACGCAAAACTTGTTTAAGTAAATCACACAGACCTTTAGCACTAAGTCGCAAAATCAGAAACAAGGCAGCTGCAGCTGAGCCTGTCTACGTTGTTATCTCAAAGTAAACAACCACTTGTTTAGCACATTACACTAGTAGCGTAATATAACATGACCCCTCACACCCCCCTCCCCTGCAGAAGTTGAAGAGGGGCCCCTGGGCCTCCCATATCTCACAAATAGTCTTTGGCTTTGGGCGGAATGCGGCCCCACTAAAGGGTTTGGGGACCCTGAAGGGTTGGGCCCCCTTGAGTCCCAGGCTTGGTTTGCAGGGGCCTTAGCTAAGCCCCTGCATTACACAAGCACCCTGTGGCGACCCCCACCACCAGAGTCAGGATTTGCTCCATATCAAAGAGGTAGACGGTCTTCACCTCCAATCAAGAATAGTCGGATATGTGAAACCCACCCTTATGATATGCCAGGATAATGTATTATGCATTAGCAAATTTCGAGGCAAAAAAAACCCAACAACTTTTGTGTCACTCGTTTGTACCTTTTGCGGCATTCTGTAGCACTTTCATGAACATTCAATATGTTTCAACAACCCCCCTATCTCCCAACCACCATCCGCCCAAAACAAACCACTGTAGTAGAGAGCGTTGCATTTTCTACTGCCGACGCAATCTCGGGCTGGGGGCGTCACTGAACAGTAATTTGTTGAAAGCCTAAATTGATATCAACCACATCATTCCATAATTTTGCACCTAAGAGACTTTGCTGACAAGGGTTCCCTGCTCAGTTAGGCAGGACAATTGAAATTCGTAGCATATCATTTCTTAGCCGAAATAAATGACCCTGTGCATAAACACCGCTTTGCACGCCCTTCTGTGTTTCTTTTCTACTTACAGTTACCATCTTTTGAGCACTGTCCGCTGCGCCCATGACCTTGAACATGCATGATAGATACTCAAGCGAAGCCCGCGTTGTGCAAACTGCGAGGCGCTGGTTGGGAGGGGCTGGCTTGCGAAATGCATGTACCCGCCACATCTATTCCTACAGTCCCTTGTTTACGTTAACGCGCACTCAGAAAGGGTGCCGCTGCAACGCTTACTGCGGCAAAGAAACATCCTGCGGCGCGATCTAGCATTTGGACTCAGTCCTGAGCTAAAGGTAGCAAAGCCCAAGTCTGGTAGCAGAACCGTAAATAACAAGCGGCGTTTGAAAGCAGGGCAGCTGCTGTTTCCCGCTGATCCCGGAGTAGCAAGAAGTCCCGTTCTTCCGAGGTCGCCTCCTGCACTGCAATCTTTTTAGAGGCAAGCTGTGGGAGGCAAGAGGGACGGTCCCCACAGCCGACACTGGTCATTTCAGTGTCATGGCGTCACATGCAGCAGACAAGAGAGGCAGCGAAGAAGTAAACACCAGCCCTGGCTGTGCCATACACCCCTATTTTATTCCTCCAGGTGGCAGTGCAGAGACACACAAAAGGAAGCATGTATTTTTGGAACTTTAAAGGGGGCTTTTGTAAAAAGTCCAGGCTTTTTACAAAAAAGCAAATATTGGCCAACCGGCAACTCTCTATATTCAGGAAAGTTTAGAGAAATTTAGACTTTGTATTTTTTTTAATATACAAAGGTCTAAATTCGGTTTAATATATACATTACACATCAATCAATCAATCAGTCATTTGTTAAGGGCACTACATACCCACAAGGGTCTCAAGGCGCTGGGGGGGGGGGGGGGGCGCTACTGATCGAACAGCCAGGTCTTTAGTGTCCTCCTGAAGGCCAGCAGGTCTTGGGTCTGTTGTAGGCTCAGTGGGAGGGTGTTCTATGCCTTGGCGGCGAGGTGGGAGAAGGATCTCCCGCCGGTGGTTGCTCTTCGGATGCACGGGACAGTGGCGAGTGAGAGGTCGGCGGAGCGGAGCTGGAGGTTGGGGGTGTATAAGGAGAGCCATCTGTTGAGGTAGGCTGGGCCGGTCTTGTGGAGCGCCTTGTGTGCGTGGATGAGGAGCTTGAAGGATATCCCCTTGTTGACGGGGAGCCAATGCAGGTTTCTCAGGTGGGGAGTGATGTGGCCGTGTCGTGGTACATCGAGGATCAGTCATGCTGAGGAGTTTTGGATGTGTTGTAGTCGATTGATGAGCTTGGTCGGGGCTCCCGCATAGAGGGCGTTTTCGTAGTCGAGCCTGCTGCTGATGAGGGCCTGGGTGACTGTCTTTCTTGTATCTGTCAGGATCCATCTGTAGATCTTGCGGAGCATGCGGAAGGTGTCGAAGCAGGAGGAGGAGCCAGCGTTGACTTGCTTGGTCATTGAGAGCATTGAGTCGAGGATGATTCACAGGTTGCGTGCGTGGTCGGTGGGGGTAGGGGCTGCCCCCAGTGCCGTTGGCCACCAGGAGTCATCCCAGGCTGATGGGTTGGAGCCGAGGATGAGGACCTCCGTTTTGTCCGAGTTCAGCTTCAGACGGCTGATCTTCATCCAGTCGGCGACGGCCTTCATTCCTTCATGGAGGTTGGCTTTGGCGGTGATGGGGTCCTTGGTGAGGGAGAGGATCAGTTGCATGTCGGCGGCGTAGGAGATTATGTTAAGGTCGTGCTGTCGGGCGACGTGAGCAAGCGGGGCCATGTAAATGTTGAACAGTGTCGGGCTGAGGGGGGATCCTTGGGGTACGCCACAGATGATCTCGGAGGTTTTAGAACGGAATGGGGGGAGGCGGACGCTCTGGGTTCTGCCGGAGAGGAAGGAGGTGGTCCATTCCAGAGCCTTGTCTCGGATTCCTGTGGCGTGGAGGCGTGCGCGTAGTGTGCGGTGGCAGACGGTGTCGAAGGCGACAGAGAGGTCTAGGAGGATGAGTGCTGCAGTCTCCCCATTGTCTAGCAGGGTCCTGATGTTGTCGGTGGCGGCGATGAGGGCGGTCTCGGTGCTGGGCTTGCTGCGGAACCCTGACTGGGAAGGGTCCAGGATTCTGTTCTCTTCGAGGTATCGGGTTAGCTGTCTGTTAACGATTTTCTCGATGACCTTGGCCGGGAAGGTGAGCAGAGAGATGTGTCGGAAGTTGATCTCGGCGTGTTTCCAGCTCTCTGGGAAGGTCGCGGTCTCAAGGGAGAGATTGATGATGTTGCGTAGGTGGGGTGCGATGGAGCTGCTTTCTTTGTTGAAGACGTGGTGCGGGAATGGGTCTGACGGAGAGCCGGAGTGGATTGTGCTCATGGTCTTGATGGTGTCATTGGCGCTCACGCTGGTCCAGGGTAGCAAGGGGACGTGGTCGATAGTGTGCGGAGGGTCTGTTGTGTTGCTATCTGTTGGGGCTGTCTGGGTGTTGAAGCTGTCGTGGATGTCTGCTATCTTGCCGTGGAAGAAGGTGGGGAGGGAGTCGCACAGGGCTTGTGACGGCGGGATGTCGTTGGTGTTGGAGCTGGGTTTGGAGAGTTCCTTATGATATTGAAGAGCTCCTTGCTGTTGTGTGCATTGTTGTCGAGGTGGTCTTTGAAGGAGGTCTTCTTGGCAGCCCTGATGAGGTGGTGGTGGTTGCGGACGGCGTCCTTTTGTGCTGCGTGGCTGTCCGGAGTTTGTTCACTGTGCCATTTCTTCTCTAGTTTCCGGCAGGCTTGTTTGGAATCTAGGAGTTCTGCGATGAACCAGCAGGCCCTCTTGCTGGTGTCTCTGTGGGGGTGTTTCTTCAGCGGGGCAAGGGTGTTGGCGCAGTCCTCGATCCAGCGCCTGAGGTTGTGGGCAGCGACGTCGGTGTTGGAGGGTTCGGTGGGTGGGCTGAGAGCGAGGTGTGCATGTAGTTGGTCTTCAGTGCTGCATTGCAATTGCTCACATTAGAATCTATCAGTAATGCGTAAGTTTAAACATACTTCAATCAGGAATAAAAGCAACCTTCTTCCCCGTTTAAAATCCCAACATTTATAAAAATACACTATATCAATTGTCGAATCATCTTTGTCTATCTTCAACATAGGACATATCATGGCCTTATTTAGCTTATTCCAAGGTTCACAGTAAAACATTTACATATGTGTCCAAAGAAATACAACAACAACACACATGCAAGTCAGAGTGAAATCTATTCTATCTGCTGGTAATTTCGAGCAGTAGTAGTGGGATGAGCTAACACTATAAGCAACATGTTTTTGTCAATGCTTATTCTATCATATAGATACTGATACCACATTCCAAGCGCTGATAAAGCTTATAAGGACGAAAGGCAGAAAATATCCAGATGCGAAATGTCTACGTTGTGGAAGCAGATTTCATGACTAATAATTTTATGCATTTTCATTAATATACAAGTGACACAAATATAACAACGTTTTTATAATATTTTCTCTTGCTCTGCTTTGGGCACAGAGGAGCCTCAAATGTGACCTTCAGTAATTCATTAATTGCACAGAATTAAGTTAGCCTTACAATCCAGCTTGCTCTGTATCAAATAAGAGTTTCAGTTTATGTGTGCTTACTGTTCCTGAAGGAAGTACAAGTACAACTGCATTCAATTGGAAGTCGTTTTCTTTGGCCCAACGGAGTAGTTGTTTATATTTATGACAGACTTTTGTTTTCAGTTTTAGGGCATAATACAGGATTATTTATTAGATGCAGAGCAAACGTCATTTTATAATTTGATATGTTTTACTATTGCAAAATATAATGTATCCCTTATCTGACACAATAGTGACTGTATGATTTCTTGGTCTAAAACATATAAAAATTCTCCATTTCAGAGATTAGCCAATATTTTCTCTTGTTCTCCGTAGAGGCAGTGTTCATGCCAAGCCTTCATTACTTTAGCACTTGCAATATTTGCTTAAGGCTCCTTCCTGGTCCCTTTAGAGGACAGGTTCCACATTATTCTGTTTATTGATCTGTAGTTAGAATATTTTCATGCTTCTTCTCACCTGCTAAAGTGAGCAGTCCCTATGATAGAATGCTCTCTGACCCATTATTTACTCTATGCTAGATTGTATTTGGTTCTTTCTTTTGACTAGTTTAGGGATCAGCTTCCACTACAAATGGTGATTTACCTTTATTGGCATTTTGAGAATTTACATTGATTGACTGATCATTATCTTTTTGCTTCCTGTAATGACTCTTACATTTAAATAAACCTTTATGTTTTAGATTCTGATCCTAGTCTAGTATGAATTTTCTAAAGTGAATTCTCTGGGTTTATATGAAATATTAGTGTCTACTCATTAAATACTCACTCTTAGCACCAATCCACCAATCAGAAGTTTTTAATGGTTTATTTATTTGATTTATTTATTTAAAGAGTTTTATATAGCGCTGGCTAGACCTGGAGGTATCAGAGCGCTTTACATGTAAAATACACCAACAGTTTTTGGTAGCAGAGGATGGTTTCAGACCAGATGGTTGTCACAAATTGGATGGTTACACAGATTAGGATCATTTGAATTTGTATTCCTAACAATTGTTAGATGTAGAGAATCAAAACTTTCCCTTGTCCCAGTTACTGGAATCCTGGTCTAGTTGAAGCAGCAGTGAAGTAGTGGCTAAAGTTGCATTCCTTTAGTATATATCAGGCTTGTCTTGCATGCGTGGTACTTGAAGTGAATATTTATTTGGCGGAGTGATGTAGATTACATTGCGTTTTTCAATGGGGACCATGAGTTCCATCAGCCTGAGAACTCTGGAGGCGGGGTCTGTCCTACCCACACCTGCCACAACTTCAGCACTACTATAAAGTGCATTTGGCCGTCCCGCAAAACATTTTGCAATGGGGACCACAAGACCCATCAGGCTACGGACTCTGGAGGCGAGGACTGTTCTGCCCATGCCTGTCACCACTGCAGCAGCGCTATAAAGTGCATTTGGATGTCCCGCAAAGCGGTGAGCATTTTGCAATGGGAAACATGAGTCTCATCAGCCCGAGGGTTCTGGAGTCGGGGGTCTGATGTGCCCGCATCTGCCACTACTTCAGCAGCACTATAAAGCACATTTGGCCATCCTGCAGCATGGGCCGTGCACAGTCAACGCCCGGACAATGCACGTAAGCGCCAGGGACAAAGCTCATCAGCACCAGGAGGAGCCAGGGTGGGGCCACTCCCCTTGACTATGTGGTTCCTGAAATGAGACACTTGCTGACCATCCTCTGGTAAGACCCTCTCCTGTATGTGACATTTTGTTTTGATAGCTCCTCTCCTATTGCTTGGTTTGGATATGGGGATCACCCTACATATTACTTGGTGGAACTTGGTCACCTGAGTCTACCTAGCCCAGGTTGCAGAGGAGTCGTGCGTCCAGGGGCTCACAGTGTGGGGTACTGAGGGGCCTTTTTTCACGATAGTTAAGCATAAATTGGTCCCGATTATGGAGGGGTTAATAGTGGCAAAAGGGAAAGGGTACATAGGATGGTTACATAGAAGAGCTGGTGGGGGCCTTGGACAAGGAAATCTTCCATGTGGAGAAGTGCTTATCATCTGTCCTGACGCAACCTGACCTAGACAGTCCTTAACAGGGTGGCATGGAAAAACAGTGATTCTTGCTCTAAATCTACATCCCCACCTCCTGTACCTGTTACTGCCCCATGCCTGGAAAAAAATATATATAGCCTACCAGAAAAACATTAAACCACCCAGGGCTTACCAAAATCTCATGCCTGATGCACCGCACAATCCACAACCCACTCCTCATTCCTTTAAAGAGGCTTTAGAGGCCCTCCTCATGCAGTTGGGCAAAGATCTTGTGGAAGCCACTGATTCTAAAATTAAGTGTTTTTTGACAGGCTGAGGTGAATTTAATGTAAACTGTCCACCATGGAAAGCCGGGAGAGGGAGGGTGGGCTGCATGGTCAATGAGAATGGGAGGGGAGCAGGTGCTTATGCCGGTTCCAAGTCTGGTTCCAGTGCCACGAAAGCCTCCAGCTCTGCCATATAGAGACGCACCCAAACCCTGAGACTTGACCAACCCACCCAGGAAGAGAGGGCTGCCGCTTTGATCAAAGTGCCCAGTACAACCCCTCACACTGACCAAATAGCCCCTCCTTCACAGGGTCTCACTAAAGTCATCCCTGTAAACAGATCAGGTCAGGTCTTGCCTGCCAAGGCCCTCGATCAGTAGAAAAAACCCCTGGCCCTAAAGGACTCTCTTGGACACTTCAGGGAGGGCTTTCCAGGTGTGATCTCCCACCGGCAGCCTGCCCCTGTGTGGCCATTCTAGCTGATGCCCCACATTGCCCCAAAATGCAAGAGAGTCCACCCTGGAATTGATTAACAAGGTAGCCCACTGGCTTAAGGGGATCAACATACTTCAAGGCTACTCATTGGCAGAATATGTAATGGCCAGGAGGGTGGACTGGGTTGGGAAAATGCTTAAGGAGCATGAAGGAGATTATATTATTATTACTTTGAGGAACCCTAGGTTGGCCAGGCACCTGCTATTGTATGCAGGACAATCAACTCTTTATCAGGGCAAGAGTAAGGTTCTACCTTTGTTTTTTATAGGAACCTGTCCAGGAGTCGGTTGCTGATGCCTGTGGTATCTTCTCATTTCGCTGTGGCTGTATCCAACCGTTTCACATCCCTAGGGGACCTGTCTGAAAATGACTGACTCAGAATCCCCATTGTACCAGCATCATATTCTGTTGAGGAGTCTGGTGCTGCTTCTTATACTTATGCCACCCAAAGTCTTCTGCTTCCTGTCTACACTCACTTAGAGGGGGTTTTGACACCAAGCTCACCCACCTCGAGGCGCCCTGAGAACCAAACATCTAGTGCCAACTTTCTGTTTTTTGGAATGTAGTGGGTTTGGCCACTAAACAGGGCTGTGAAGACTTGGAGAATTAAATTCAGCAACATGTAATCATATTGTTTCAGGAGACCTAGTCTACTGAGGAAATTATATTAGATTAGTAAATCTAGTAAATCCAGCTCCAGGCAGTCGAGCCCTTGGTATGACAGTGCCCTTCGTGCTCTGAAGGGTTCATGTAGACGGGCAGAAAGGGAGTGGCGGAAGACGTATGATGCCGTAAAAAAAAACGCGTACGTGGCTTCCGTCAAGCTCTACCATCGAGCTATTTGTAGAACCCGTGCGGCGTTCTACGCGACGGAATTCCGTAACAGTCTTAACCCATCTAAGACCATTTTCAAAGCCCTTAAAAGTCTGTTGGCTAAGAGAATGGATTCACAAGTGGACGGTTCTACCTCTCATTGTGAGACTTTAGCCGCTTTCTTCTTGGAGAAAGTTAAGACTATTTATCAGTCGTTCCCCAGTACGACGCTGCCCTCCACTCCTTTGAACGGCCCTCGCAGTTGCCCGGTATTACACTCTCTCCCTATTCTATCCTGGGATGGGTTTGTTAAGTGGGCACAGCGAGTCAAGTCCGGTTCTCCTGCGGACCCGCTCAGACCTGCCCTCTTTAGAGATCCTTCTTTTCAGGGGCGCACTGTAGTGTGTTCGCTGATTAACCTCTCCTTGACCTCAGGTACAGTTCCTGCCAAGTGGAAGCAGGCGGTGGTTTCCCCGATCCTGAAAAAACCATCATTGGATCCTTTAAAACCGGAAAACTACCGTCCCATTTCATTGCTTCCCTGGCCGGCCAAAGTCATGGAGGCTCACGTTAATCTGGCCCTCTCTGAGCATATGGCGCGGGCCAATGTCCTCGATCCCACGCAGAATGGGTTCCGTGCTGGTCACAGCACGGAGACTGCCCTTCTGGCAATGGTAGAACATCTGCGGATTGTGTTGGATGCAGGTCAAACGGCAGCGCTTATTTTATTAGATCTTAGCGCTGCCTTTGACACGGTGTCCCATCGCATCCTTCTGCACCGCCTGGAGGACATTGGCATCTCTGGCTCGGCTCTGCAGTGGTTCCGTTCCTTCCTTAGCGATCGCTCCTTTTGCGTTGCCACCCCTCATTTTCAGTCCAAATACCATCAGTTGGACCTGGGGGTTCCTCAGGGCTCCTCGCTGAGTCCCACGCTTTTCAACTTGTACGTGCGGCCGCTGGCTGATGTTGCCAGGCAGTGGGGCCTAACCATGGTCTCTTATGCCGACGACATGCAGCTAGCGGTTACGATCAGCGGGGACGTCGAACAGGATGCCCCCAGGTTCCGAAACAGGCTGAGAGAGGTGGCCAGCTGGATGAATAACAACTGTCTCCAGCTGAACGCAAAAAAAACTGAGGTGATGATCGTTGGGAGGGGAGCGGATCGCTGGGGGGACAGTTGGTGGCCTCCTGAGTTAGGGTCGGCCCCTGTACCAGTGATGGAACTTAGAAACCTGGGAGTGTGGTTAGATCACACCCTCTGCTTCACTACCCTCACTAAGAGAGTGGCGGCATGCTGTTTTGGTGTCCTGCGTGGGCTAAGGCCGGTGCTCAAATTTTTTGATGCTCCGACAAGACAGTTGGTTATCCAAGCGACGATTATCTCCCGGCTGGACTATGCTAGCTCGCTCCTGCTGGGAGTAAACCAATCTGAGATCGCTCGCTTGCAGCGCGTTCAAAACGCGGCTGCAAGAGCAGTGGTGGGTCTGCCAAGGTCTTGTCCCACTTCCAACACTCTGCGGTCCCTACATTGGTTACCGATTAAAAGTCGAATTCATTTTAAGGCCCTTAGCCTTGTCTTCAAAATCTTAAAAGGATCGGCTCCTGAGATTCTCAATAATCTCGTATCCGCCTATGTCCCGACTCGCTCCCTTAGATCTCTTGGGCAATCCCTTGTGGTTGTCCCTCGTTTCAGGCTTAGCCGGATGGGCGGTCGTTCTTTTCGTGTGAGAGCTACGGCTCTCTGGAACTCCCTCCCTTTAGAAATCCGTTTGCTAGAGGATCTACTAGCATTCCGTAGGGCCGTGAAAACCCATCTGTTTTAATCCATCTTACTCTGTTTTTTTAGCGTTGTGTTATGTTCACCTTTTCCATGCGCCAGGACGCTCCTTAGCTCGAGCATCTGTGCGCAAAATAAATGACATTAACATAACATAACATAACATAACATAACATAACATAACATAACATGGATACCAGTCTTTTTCAGTTCCCGCAGTCTGCTCTGCTGCTGGCCGGGCCAAAGCAGGGCTACAACTTTGTTTAAAGTCACCTTGGATTGTACTATGTCAGTAATCCCTGAGGATAGCATCCTTTTCCAAGCCTTTTTAACCAAGTGGCCAAATGGTATGTGTATTGTTTTAATCCATTTTTGTAACAGCTTTTTTGGGACAGATCAAGTTACTAAAATTAAAGAGCTGTTGGATTTCATAATAGGTTAGGAGGAAACCTTGGCCTCCTTTCTCCATGGCTTTAAAATGATCCTAGGGGGGAATTTAAAAGCTAAACCCAGGCCCAACCAAGTGGAGAATGTCCAATATATCCTTGAAAATTCCCCTGCTGGCGCTTTTGTGTGTGATGATACGTATGTGAATGCTTGTGTATGAATCTGATTGTACAAAAGGTGTGTTTGAGTGTATGAGTGAATGGATTTTGTGCCTTTTTTGAATTATCTTTGCGTGTCCTAGTTTTTACATTGTATTTCTGTATATGATCAAAAAGGTTTACAGATATTATTTTACTGTCTAAATGAAACTAATTTTCTATGAAAACAATGTATATATAAAAAAACAAAAATAAAAAAGTTTTCTTTGAATAAATTAATTTTCTCTGTGGTTGTGTGGGTTAGCTGAATGCGCGATTAGAACTTTGTTCTTCTGATATCTAGGGAACACCCATTTCCATGTTTCTCTCTGGCTGTCCCAACCATCCCATAGATAAAGGAGACCAGGCCTTGCTCCTCCTTAAACTACTTGATCTGTTCAATTTGGTAGAGGTATTTGACTCTCTGCATACTTCCATAGTAACTTTTGAGGGTGGGTGTGGGAGTTCTCTGTAATTGATTCTGTTTTTGTTGAGCAGGACCTTTGTGCTTGTGTCTTGGGGGCTAAAATGTATCCAAGCCCATTTAGCTACCACAACCCCCCTATGTTTAGAACTGGGCATTCTGAGGAGGGTGGGGGTGGATCTACAATTTTGCCCCCACAATTGCTGAACAGGGGCAGCGTCTGGTCTGAAGAAATGTAAACATGTCTGCCCTTTTAGAGCATTTATGCACTAACTACTTCCCCTTGGCTTTTGCTTGCCTTGAGGCATTAGACTGCTCTTTCAATGTTTCTTCCCATTTCATTGATGTTGAGTGCTCTTTTAATGTTTCTTCCCATTTCATTGATGTTAGTCGGGTGATAAGGGACATGTTAATGAAATCTGGCAAACCCTGGCCAGATGGTCCCTCGTGGTTTGAGCACTCATATAGAAAAGCCTCTAAGCAAACGCTCTAGGATTTTGAAATCGGCACTTTTGTAAAAATGCTGCGATTTTTACACAAGTGCTTGCGAAATCGGCACTTTTGTAAAAATGCCGCGATTTTAACAAAAGTGCCCAAGAAATCCAGACATGCCCCGTGTGCCTCCATCCCCAGCCTTTAATACACAACATAAAATATTCAAACATACACACATACATACAATGATGGAGGTGAGTGGAGACAGGAAGGCTGTAAATTAGAAATTCTGCAGATTCAAGTTCAGCGGCATAGGTGTTCCTTGCCTGGCTATCTGAAGAGCCAATAACTCTGTCATAAAGGGATTCACTGTATTAATCCGAGGTTGCACTTGGTGCACTTCCTACAGAGAACAATGCAAGATGAAAGTCTTAGAGGCTTAGGCCCAGATGTAGGTAATAGCAATTTACCGAATGGTAAATACCGAATTTTACCGATTCGGTATTTACAATTCGGTAATCGCTATGTAGGTAAATCATTCGGTAAAAATACCGAATCTGTAAGATTCGGTAATTACCGATTCGGTAATTACCGAATCAGTCATTGCCATTGATTCCCATGGGCCTTGAAGACCATAGGATTCAATAGCAAATACCGATTCAGTAATTACCGAATCGGTAAAATGACCGATTTTACAAGGGGGACAGGGTGTCATTTTGACACCCTGTTGCACCCCTGTTTCTGGGTTGTGTGCCATGTGACACACATACATGCCCTTAGGGCATGTCTGTGTGCCACATGGCACAGGTGTACATGCACAGATGTGCATGTACACAGGAATTCGTTATTTACCATGGAATAGTATTCCATGGTAAATAACGATTCGGTAAGGGCCTGTGGCACTGATTACAGGGCCACCTACATATTGATTTACAGAATCGGTAATTTTACCGATTCGGTATTTTACCGACTCCGTATATTTACTGAATCAGTAAAATTACCGATTCTGTAAATCAATGGCCCCCTACATGTCAATTCCCAATTACTGGTCGGTAACGGCCGAAATCGTCCGTTACCGACCAGTAATTGGCGACCTACATCTTGCCCTAAGTTCTGATCAATGGGTGAGCACATTAGCCCTCAGTGAATTTGGACAGAGGTCAGCAAATTTGTGAGAAGAGTGGGTCAGCCAGAAAAAGAAAAATACAAACATTACAGAAGGATACCACAGTGGATGGTGGTTTCTGGAAGTGTAAAGAGGGCCTAACTGCCTTGTCTGTGTGCAACAGCATAACCCTCAAAGAATGAGACACATCCTTGCACAACCACTCTAGGCGAGCTCTCCAGTTGCAGCGTGACTAAGAATAGTGTTGCATTAGGGTGGCCATAAATGTTATTGCTGCAGATGCAAGGAATCTTCAATAGCACAATCCTATGACCCCACTGGACTATACTCATTTATATGACTTAAGGAGATGGAATACACTGCAGAAGTGGATCAATGTCGGCCCCCTGTATTAGAAAATGTTGATATAAGCAGTGTAACTGGTTTGCTTTTCCCAACTCGACCACTAATGAGGGAGAAAGCTTTAGGATAATAATTTTCAGGGCATGGCTGGGCTTACAAAGTTGAATATACACAGCTGGCCTGTCTGTGGGCCTTGCACAAACAACTGAGTTTTTACAAAAGTGCCTGCAAAATCGGCACTTTTGTAAAAATGCCGCGATTTTAACAAAAGTGCCCGCGAAATCCAGACATCCAGACCCCCCCCTTCTATTGGCCCAATGGCTCTCGCCAGGGGCCAATAGAAGGGGATTCCTCATAGCAAGCAGGTAAGGTGGTGTTTATTTACACTCCTCACCGCCCTGCTGTACTGTTCTTTTTTACATTCTGAGGCTCAGGGGACTCACCTGGCTGGTGTACAGCATAGTCAGATTGCAGAACGTCGGCGGCCCAGGTAAGCTGCTGCTTCTGTGTTTCGTGCCCGCTGCGTGCCCAGTGTGCGACGGGCCCTGGGAGCACTGTTTTGGGGCCCACCGCACACGTGGCAAGCGGCAGGCCCCGGCTGCCATATTCTTTTTTACAAATGTTTCTTTGTGGGCCGGCTGCGTGCCCAGTCTGTGGCGGGTCCTGGGGGCATTGCTCTTGGGGCATTTATTCATTAACATGTATATGTAGCCTTGAAGCCAAACAAAGTGTCTACATTGTAAAAAAAACAAATATACATAGTTTCATGTTGTTAAATAACTCAAAAAACTAAGATATCTGTGTTTGTTGTAGGAAAAATGGCTAAATAAAATGCAGCAAAATTGCCACTAAATTTCCATATCTGTGCCATTAAATTTCCATTTTTGTGCCACTAAATTTGCTAATCCATGCCGCTATATCCTGAGGGTCTGTCTAAGGCTCTACATTAGTCCCTGAAGGCCGTCCCCAGGATTGTCAGTGTAGACAGGTATATAAGGATGCATGTTGGACAAGGCAGAAGCAACTACAAACAGAGTCCTGGAGGGAGTGGGAGCGGACTTGCAGCCTGAAGGATCCCAGAGCTTTTAAGTCCAAAGGGATATAATCGAACACCATGGTTAACACTATCAGACAAAAGGCCTGGGTCAACCACTTTAAAATAGTTGATGACACCTTAAGTGACTTAGGGGTGGTGGATGAGACGGTAGCTTTTACCTTGGCCCTGGAATATGAGGTAGAAGAGATCAGGGAGGCCATCAACAGCAGGGCCGGACTGGCCGTAGCCGGCACCGGAAATTTTCTGTGCTTGAACTAGCACCCCCAGGACAAGAGCTTCTCAGTAGCACCCACCGGGCTGGTCGAGTGGAATGCCAGGGATGGTTTTGGTTCCCAGTCTGGCCATGATCAACAGAAGCCATCGCATGAGGCGCTAGGTCCAGATGTGGTCCCTATGGATTTATACAAAACTTCCTCAGATCTTTAAGCGCCCCTACTTTGCAATTGTTTCAATGCTTTATGTAAGGCTGGCCTACCTCAGTCTGGGCACTCTGCCATCATTGTCCCCATCTTTAAGAAGGTCAACCCTCAATTGCCCGAATGCTACTGCCCAATTTCTTTACTGTACCCAGCTGTCAAAATAATGGGCAGAGTGGTTTTTGGTCACCTTATGAATTGGATGGGGACCACTGGTATGCTGGCGGAAGCACCGTATGGTTTCTGAGAGGGACTGGGCATGTTGGGCCAATGTTTAAACCTGCACTTGCTGCTAAACAAATATATTATCGTTAAGCAGGGCTCCATGTGCCTGGTCTTTATGGACCTGTCCTGTGCCTTCAACAGCATGGTGAGGCCCAAGCTCTGTGAGCTACTGACTGACCTGGTCCTCTTCCTGAGAGCTCTATGACCTCTCTGCTTCAGTTAGGTACGGCCGATCTGGGAACAGACCAAGGGATATAATTAGGATGTGGGGTTCGGCAGGGATGCGTTTTAGTCCCCCTGCTATTTTTGCTATATATACACCCTGCTTTGTCTGCTAGAGTTGTAGATGTCCTGAACAGAGCTGGCAAAAAGATCCCTGTCCTGCTTTAAACGGATGACGTGGTTTTGCTTGTCAGAACTCCCAAGGGTCTCAAAACACTAAGTGATGATTTTGTTCGAATCATGGGATCTTTGGGTCTGGAAAATAACAGCTCTAATACATTCTTGATGATGTGTAATTTCGGGCAAACTAAAATGAGGGGCATTTAGATAGGTGGTCATCCAGTGGGTCTTACCCCTGAATTTTCCTATCTGGGTGTTGTCTTTGATTCAAAGGGGAATTGGGGACCCTGCAGCTCCCACTGTTCAGCAAAAACTCTCTAGTTCTATAGAGTACGTTACACCAATAAGGCAATGATACCTCTTCTGGAGATCTACAGGAGAAAGCCCTGTTTTAATGTATGGCACCTGCCTGTGGGGCTATATAAATTCTAAGCCCCTACAGGGCATGCAGAGTAGCATTTTAAGAAGACTCCTGGCGTTTCACCAACTTGGGCCACCTATGTAACTCTTTGCGAGCTTGGAATGGAATATGTAGAGGATGTAATAAAGTTAGCTCCCTTGATTTTATGGTGTTCTCTATGGACAAACTTGCATGCCACCTTTAACAGGGAAATAGTGCAAGACTCCTTGAAGTGTGATAGGACGTTGTCTATTGCCTGGCTGCATTATGTAAAGGCTGGATGATCTGGGAGAGTCTCATCTTTTCAAACAGCCTGAGAGGATGGTGAAGCAAGACCTGGTTTAAGTCAAGTTATTATTTAAACAAAATAGGCAAATCACCAGAGAGATGAATGAATGAACTTTCTAAAATTACAGTTAGAGAGCATGCCACCCTTCATGTGTCCCTAGGAATGGCTCCTTACCTAGGCTGGTTTGAGTCTTCTTGGGAGAGAATTCTCCTCACCTGTTTCCACCTACGTTTCGTGAGACACATAAAATGTATCTTTCTTCTATGAGTACTTAATAGTCTAGTTGTGGTTGAACTAATTAGGATTTGGTTGTTCTTTTCTTTGTGAACAGGAAATAGACACAATAACTCAGCTAGGTATCAGCTAGGTATCCCAATGGCAGTCTGACCAATGACATATCAGTCCGGAAAGGCGTTCGCCAAGGTTGCGTCCTTGCCCCCACATTCTTTACCCTCTACATTACTGGTCTAATAGGAGAACTCTATAATTGTGGTGACGAACCCCTCGAAACTGGCAGGCAGTGTAGTGCCTGGTCTGCTTCTTGCAGACGACACACTGATTATTGCCAGAACACATCGAGGAATCCAAAATCTCTTTAATAAATTTGCTAACGCCTGCAAAGAATAGGGCTTAGAAATAAACTGCTCCAAAACAAATATATGATTTTTAACCCCTATAAATCCAACAAGGGCAAACTCGTGCTGGGCACACAAATTTTGAAGCAGGGTAAGTCCTTTGATTATTTGGGCTTTTGCATCAGGAATAGGCTGGTATGGACACCGTAGTTGAATGTGCCATAGTACGAAGGGCTGGGGCGTCCTCCGACCGGCCAATCTCACCTACCTTAGAACTTCATAGGGCAAAAGGTCTAGGAGCGGCCCTATACAGGGACGATCTATGGGGGCTGGAAAATCTGACAGACCTAACACTCGCCGAAAATACATTTATCAGAGCCATCATGAACCTGCCAGTGAACACACCCCTCCTGCCGATCTTGGTTTAAAACCTATAGACCACTTTGCTATTCTTAGGGCAGTTTTGTTCTGAATACGGGTATGGACAAGCAACACACAGATCCCGTTGAAGGAGGCCATGGTCGAGCTGATTGCCCTGCGCAAGCAAACAGGTTGCATTAAGTTGTTCAACAAGATCAAGGACTGTTTATCAAAAATAGGGTTGGTGCAGTTCTAGGAGGAACCTGGGACCATCACTAAATCTATGGTCCCCCTCGTTAAAAAAGGTACTGGGGATTGATGGACTCGGAAAGTGTAGAACGCACTGCACAGGGCTCTTTAACTGCGAGGTTTTTAAGTGTTAAAGGAGGTTTTGGCTTTCGAAATGTATCTGGATGACATCAAACCACCGCAGGCACGAGCCCTGTACACCCAATTTAGATACAGAGCTCTTCCTGTAAATGCAAGAAGTACCTGGGGAAATGTGTCCGTTAATCCATCGTGCCCCTCATGCCACACTCTTCCCGAGACCCTTGAGCATTTCCTCTTTTGTTGCCCCTCCTATGATGACCTTAGAAAAACCTAGATAGCTCCTGTTTGTCGTACTTTATCTTTTAATTGTCCCTTCGAAGCCACACGTCTTTTTAGATCAGATACCACAAGTTGGCTAGTGTTTCCTATTTCGAGATTTTTGCTCTTCACCTGGTGGAAGAGGGCAAAAATGTGTACATTTGCTTCTGAACATTAGACTTGTCAATTTAGCCTAACTTGCCTTTATGGTTTGATCTTGTGCACTGTGGTTTTACATTGGAAGAATTATAAGTCTATTTTTTTAATGAATATTTTTAATGAACATTTTTAATGTAAGTTTAATTGTTTTTATTCTGATGTATTGTTTTTATGATGTGAATGATCATATTTGTAATCGAATAAAGAATATATATATATATATGTATATTATCAGCTAGGTACTTCGGTGTACTGAAGTGTAGGGCTTTATGGGTCATGTAAGCAATTTTCAGTTGTATCCTTGCCTCACAAGGGAGCCAGTTTAGTGCCTTCAGATCAGGAGTGATGTGACTGTTTCTTTTGGCTCCAGTGATTAGCCTTGCAGCAGAGTCAAGGGATGCCCGTCAGAGGAGCCAGTTTGGATCTTTCTAGACCACATAGGGTTGCACTCACATAGTCTAACACGGGGATCACTAGAGCTTGCACAGGTGATTTGAGATCGTCAAAGGGGAGGAAGAGTTTTATTTTTCTTAGAACACTCATTTGAAAGTTTGTTTCTTTGGTGGCTGACCTAATGCGTTCCTGCATGTTAAAATTCTTATTGAGAGTTATTCCCAGTGATCTTGTGGAACGTATATCCTGTGGAAGGCAATTGAAGGCTGTTAAATGCTTCATTCAATCTTCGATGTCAAGGGATTGTTTAAGCGAGGCGATCAAGAGGAATTCAGCTTGAGTGAGTTGAGTTTGAGGTGGTTTCTGGTCAGCCAGTTCATGTGGTATTGGACGATGAAGAATTTCAGAATTTCGGTTAAAGGCTCCATGAACAGGTTGAAGAGAGTAGGTGATAGGGTGGACCCCTAATTTGACCTTAGTGGTTTTGGATAGGGACTGGTTAACCTTGATTCTTTGAGTTCTGTTGTGTGGAAATGAGGGGAACCCATCAGAACAACCCCTGACAACCCAGTTCTGCGTTCAAGTAATTCAAGGAGGCTGTCATGTTTGACAGTATCAAAAGCTGAGGAAAGGCCGAGGAGGATTGGGAAGCAAGATTAGTTCTGATCCAGCATTTTAAGCATGTCATCAACTATGTGTGTAAGGATTATTTCCATGCTGTCACTCTGACGGTAGCCGGATTGGAACTAGTCAATAAGGTGGAACTGAGCAATGTGATTGCATAGTTGGGTTTGGGCACATTTCTCAAGGAGCTTTGCCAGAGACGGAATGGTGAAGCTTTAATGGAAGTTATTGGGTTTGCATGATCTGCTGTCGTTTTTTTTAGAATGGGAGGTTACCTGCCCTGATTTTAGGCTGTATGGTGCAGCCCCTTCAAGTAGTGAAGCATTCATTATCTTGGGCCAGATTGGGATTAAAGATGTCTTAATCCCAGCCGCAGTCGGTAGGGGAGTACCTGCCGGGGCGGTGACGTGGGGAGGGGCAGGGTGGGGGTTAGTAATGTATGGATAATGGAGGTTTGCAGGTAAGTAAACATTTAAATAAATCAAACGAATTTTGTTGCGCGCACTGCATTGCATTTGGGGATGCAGTGCACGCAACGAAATTCGTTTGATTCATTTATATGTTTACTTACCTGCAAACCTCCACTATCCATACATTACTAACCCCCACCCTGCCCCTCCCCCTCCCCACGTCACCGCCCGGCAGGTACTCCCCTACCGACCGCAGCTGCTTAATCTCATTGAAGGAGTTAGATGGTAGATGGTCGCAGAAGTAGTTTGACGGTTTAAGTGTTGTTAAAATATTTAGAATGGCACCTTCATCTAAGGTTTTGAATGTGTTCCATGACACATTGTTTTTGAGGGTGAGTCCTCGTAGGTCTGGGGCCTATCGATCAGAGGCGTACGGGGGGCTATTTGCAGGTATCACCGGGAGGTATTCTATGGCTGTATTGAGATCACACTCAATCTTTTTTGTCTTTTCAAGGAAGAAGGAGGCAAATTAATTACAGTTTGGATATGGATTAGATCCTATTGTGGAAGGGCCAGGTTGAATAGATTCGTGTTTGACAATTTCAAACAGTTTTTCGGGTGATTTCTGGGTTTGTCTAATTGAAATCTAAAGAAAGTTGCTGTTGAGTTTCTGATGCATTTATTGTAGGTGCTCCTCAGTGATCTCAAGTGCATAAGGTGTTCTGGTAATGGTGAGGATCTCCACGCTCCTTCAGCTAGTCTCAAATTGCGTCTTTCTTCATTTAGGCTCCCATTGTACTATGGTTTGGAGTTTTTAGTGGACAATAGTTTTAGCTGTAAAAGTGCAATTGTGTCAAGAAGGATCGTCGTGGAGTTGTTGTAGTGGTTTTTATGGTTGTTGACATCTGACATGTCTGCTGGAGGAGGCCAGATGCTATTGCTGAGGGATGTCAGATAATTAAGGTTTATGTCATGAGTGCTCCTTTTCCAATGCCTGGGTTTCTTAAGTTGAGGTTTATGTGTACTCACTGATTCAGTGGCGAAGAAGGTGATGCGGTGGTGGTCTGTCCAGTCACATGGGGCAATAAATTCGTTGTATGGAGCTTGCCTTAGCAATGACTATATCCAAGGTTGCACCCAGGTTATGCATAGGGCTGTTGAAGGTTTGGATCAGGTTGAGGTCTGCTATGGAAGTTTTTAGGCTGTTAACTGAGGGCTCATTTGGGTTGTTACAATGAAGGTTTAAATCTGAGAAGAATATCTGGGTGCAGTATTGCACTACATGGGTATGATTTCCATAATTTGTTCTATGAATGAGAGTAGGCAAGATGCTATTGCTGAGGGAAGTCAAATAATTAAGGTTTATGTAATGAGTGCTCCTTTTTCAGGGCCTGGGTTTTATAAGTTGAGGTGTATGTGCACTCACTGATTCAGTGGTGAGGAAGGTGATGTGGTGTGTTGAGTCGCATGGGGCGATAGATATAAATTGAATGGCGCTTGCCTTACCACTGACTAGATCCAAGGTCGCACCCAGGTTGTGCGTAGGCCTGTTGTAGATTTAGATCAGGTTGAGGTCTGCTTTGAAAGTTTTTGGCTGTTAATTGAGGGCTCATTTGGGTCGTTCCAATGAAGGTTTAAATTTGCGAAGATGATCTGGGTGCAGTATTGCCCTACATTGGTAGTGATAATTTCCAAAATTTGTTCGATGAATGAGAGGTTGTCACCTGGTGGGTGGTAGATCATGTAGAGTTTGCATAGTGGTCTGTTGTTACTCGCAATCTTTAAGCATAGGTATTCACCAGAGGTTAGCTTATGGTTTGTAACTGATTCACCGCACGGTTATTGCAGTGTATGTAGGCAATGCCTCTACCCGGTCTGTTAGGTGTGTCTGATCTTATAATACAATAGCTAAACCTGGTATTTGTGAAGTGCAAACTAATCTCCCCTAAGGGTCTCAAGGCGCTGGAGGCCATCAGGAAGATTAAGTGAGCTATTGCCCAGGGTCACATGATGCTGAGCTGATCTGTCTCCGGCGCTGGGGATTGAACCATGAGCCCCGCGCTCTGGAGTCAGCCGCCCTGGCAGCTGCGCTACACTTCTCCCTAATTAGGACTAAAATGTCAGGGAGTGGAGCAGAGGAGTTATTTAGCCATGTTTCTATTAGGAATAATAGGTCAAGCTTGTGTGCAAGTATGAGTTCAGCGATGTCCGTCGCATGTTTCATAACCAATCTGCAATAGTGAAGCATGCATTTCAGGTGCGTTTTGGTGTCCGCTGAGGTGGTCTGTGTGACGGGGACAAGCTTAAGGTAGGACTTATTATTGTCTCTAGAATTAGACCTAGGTTCTTTATGTGGGTTTGAGGTGATTGTTTGGATAAGAGCCAGGTTGTCGTGGTGTGCAAGAAATGTGAGGAGTGAGTGAATGTCACTGTCTGATAGCGGATCTATTAGCCTGATGGGCTGCGAGGAGGCATTGGGGTAGGGTATTGATTACCATCTTGTGGGGGCAGCTAGAGTGTTGCAATCCTGTTGTAAGGAGTGACTGATAGCAGTCATGAGAGGTATTTGGAAGGTTGGGAGTGGATATGTCTAGTATTTTCTGGAGTCCTTATGGGCCGCCTGCTGATGTGATATTTATTAGGCTCTGTAGTCCAGACATGAGTTGATGTAGATCTTTTGTAATTTCATCAAGTCTGGATGTTATTGAGTCATGGGAGCAGGTGGTCGTAGTTTGGGACAGAGGGCCAGTAGGTGGGGGGGGGGGTGCTCTGGATTTTGTTGTTGGAGCTGGCGTGGTGCTGGTCTGAAAGAGTTTGTGGGCGGGAGGTTTAGATGGAGATGGTTTTAGGCTTGCGCTGTGGAGGTGTAGAGATCTGGAACTTGTTGGAAAGAGGCAATTGGGTCATATGGATCATAGGCAGGATACAAATATCTAAGAAGGTGTATTCTGAGACCAAGGGTAGAGTCAGAGTGGTAGAGATATTTTCATTGCTGTGAACTCTGTGGACTTTGTTGTAGCAGTGAAATGTGGGCTCAAATTGATTTGATGATTCAGTAGGGGTGTCTCTGCCCCAACGGGAAGTGTGGAAGTGTTAGTATTGTGTTGGCTGATTGCCATGGTGGATCAATGGGGGAAGGGTGGAGTGCTTAATGTGGCTAGGTTGTGCAAGGGCACACAGAGAGCCTGCGGGTCACACAGAAAGCTAGGATGATCTTGAGAGGGGGCTGAGTCTTTACTAGATACTGCGGGGCAGATTTATGAAGGCCTTGCGCCGCCGTGACGCACCGGCGGCGCAAGGCCTTCATAAATCTGCCCCTGCATGTTTGATGATTGAGAAGAGTTTATAGAATACATCTCGGTTGCGGTCTGATGACTGGATGAGGATTATCCTATTTTTATAAATGGAGATGGTTACTTTTGCATAGAAAGCGAGTGAGGGAGCTACGGATAGTCTTAGGCCATGCAAAATTTTGCTGGATGTAGCGATCATGAGCATTGATAATAGTGCTTTCCTACATTGAGCACTTCTTTTCACATAGAAGATAAGATCATTTATTAAGGTTCCTTTAGAAACACAGAAGTAAGTGCCAGAGATTAGGGTTTCTGGGTGTTTTTGTCCACTCTTACTGTTTTGTTCAGGTATGCAGGCAGGATAGAGATCTCTGAACAGTGAGGGTGGCTCCTGGGAAGCAGTAGTGGGGTGGAGCAGGGGAAAGAGGAGGAGGGAAGGATAAAAAAAAAAAGATCACTTGCCTGCCGGACGACTGGCCGGCCACCACCTCTCCTACATCCTCTCCGTCCTCTTCCTGACTTCTGTGAGATTAGGAAGCACCCAGACTCCCTAAGCCAATCACACCGCTGCAATGCAGCATTGTGATTGGTCTGAGTTCCGTGGTTTGGCGCACAGACAGGGAATTAGAGCCTGGGCATGTTCTCCACCCTGGCTGTAATACACAGGGGATAGAGATCATGCAGAGGGTGCAAGATTGTATGGCCGGCCAAACAGTTATGAGCACTTAGAGAGTGCCACCACTCCTCCCCCCTTGGCTGCCCAGCCCCGCCCTACAAAACTGCCTCAGCACAAAAAAATAAAATGATAACTAACGCATTATTATAATTTTATTTTTCCTTTTTTGTAGCGCTGAGCTGTCTCTGAATAATTAAACTCATGGACGTCAGCTTTATTGGGGGGAAGGAGGACCTACTACTAGAGTAGATAATGGTATTAGTGTAGGGACCACTTGCACTGGTCACACCGCATCATTACATCATAGTCAGTGGTGGGAGTCATCAGTCATGCTGGAGGGAAGAGATGTTAAGTGACACACTTGAGCTGCCATAGACAGGGAGCAGATCCCAGGGCATACCCCACAGAGTAAACATGAGGAAGTATCAACATAACTATCAAAAGCTGGCCACTCCATTAGTATGCAAGGTTCTTACCAGGTTAGGAGGAAGGAAGTCCTTCCGTACTTTAATTTAAACTGCCTGCATAAAGTCCTACATTGCTGTTGATAAGCCAAGTAGTAGATCACACAATACTGTTCAAATATGGCTGCTCCTGTAGGATTAGTGTTGTAAATGAAGAAGAAGCAGGGAAATTCGGTAAGTGAAGTTTATTCTTCAAAAGGGTAACTCCACCCGTCATGAACGTCTGGTCTCCGTGAAGCCGGTGGTTACAATGGCAAACGGAAAGACTCAGGCGTCCATGCACGAGGGAAGTAGTTTGAAACACAACACAGTATGCACGGGCCGTGGCTCGTGGATATACATTTCAAAAGGAAACAATACTAGCCCCAGGCTTTGGCTCGTGATATAGACGCGAGTCAAACTCACGAGCCAAACCCACGTCAAAGTGGTAACGTGAGCCAAGCTCAGCATTACACCACCTTCCCCCTTACAACAAAATATAAAGAGAAAACACAGGAAATTAACATGGGCTTAATACAAGTAGACAAAAGTCTAGAATTTAATGAATTCGTTATATCTCTCAGGAGCCCTGATGTGTCTGCCGAAAGAAGAAACTTTCATGTGAATAGGGGCATCTTGGTTAATGACAACGTTTGGAGGATCCAGTGAACCCTCCCCAGGAAGCTGCCCCGAAGAATGAGGGTTTTGTGAGTAAGAATGGTTAGGGACACCAGAAACAGAAGGCGCATCCATCCAAAAACTCCAATCCAAATTACCAGATTTACCATTATACTTCCTGCTTTTTATAATTTCTGCTTGGTGATCAGAGACTTTCACTAACTGGCGTTTGTTCCACCAACCCTTTTTTCCCAGAAAGGCTGCTCCTTTACTCACTTTAATTACCTGAACGGGTGCAAAAAATTTTGAACGTCCTTTAACCACTCTACCTGGGTTCTTGATTAAAACCCAGTCACCTGCCAGCAGGTCCACCAATTTACCATTAGAGGTACCATCAAACTGTAACTTCATTTGACACTGTTTTTCTAGAACAGATTTCTTGACAGAATCCAAATCAATAGTTTTACCGGCAGAGCCCTGGTGCAACCAGGAAGGAAATAAAACAGAACGATTCTCTCTACCTCTCAGTAAGGAAAATGGGGAGATCCCAGTTACGCAATGAGGGGAGGTATTATAGTGCCAAACTTTTTGTTTTACGAACTCATCTACACTGTAACCGCAAGAAATCGCCGTCTGGACACCCTCTTTGATCACTTTATTCCCCCTCTCGACAAGACCATTCGAAGCTGGAGAATAAAGAGAGACTTTGAGTTGTTTAATGTCCAATTTTTCCAAAAATTTGCACATTTTATCCGAGACAAAATGAGTCCCGTTATCTGTGACGATAAACTTGGGAGATCCCTCTAATTCAAACACTTTCTTGAGAAAGGTTATGGTGGAATCTGAATCAGGAGATTTAACAAAATCAAAGTACATCCACTTTGAAAAATAATCCACCAAAAGAATAATGTACTTATTCTCTTGTTGGAGAATGGAATATGGCCCTGAAAAATCTATTCCAACTTTCTCCCAGGGAGAGTTAGGAAAAACCGTCGGATGAAGAGGGACTTTCAATGTGCGCCAATGTTTGTCGGATAATAAACACTCCGGGCAAGAGTCAATCAAATTTTTAACCTGGACATCTATTGAGGGCCACCAATAATGTTGTTTAATGCGCATGGAGGTTTTAGTTGTCCCCAAATGCCCTTGGTGGGCCTTATTAATAATAGACTCTCTCAATTTAAAAGGAGGGACAAATTTCTCACTCCTTCGTACTACGCCGTTCTCAACAGACAGTTCCTCAGAAATTTGAGCAAAACTACGTAGATCGCCGCTCAAACTTCTAGGTTCAGGCCAACAACGGGTGGTAAATTCGATAACTTTTAACAACACATTGTCTAAGGTAGTGGCTTCTTTCCAATCCCTCTCGGAAATCACATCACTAATTTCATCCACTGCATCCACAAAGGTTACGCATTCGACATCCTCCACAAGAAAATCCTCCTCATCATCCTTGTCCATAGCCATTCTAGATAGGCAATCAGCCCGAAAATTCTTGCCGCCAACAATATGCTTAACAGAAAAGTTGAATTCTTGCAACTTTGAGACTATTCTCATCAGTCGTGCTGACATGGACGCTGAATTGGATTTATTAAAGATGTAAATTAATGGCTTGTGATCCGTGACCAACTCGAATCTCCTACCCCAAATGTACATTTTAAATTTGTGGACCGCCCATGCGCAAGCCAGGGCTTCCCTCTCGATAGTACTATACCTCTGTTCGAATTCTTTAAGTGCCCTAGACGCAAACGCCACAGTTTGCTCCTGACCATTAACCTTCTGTGTAAGCACTGCCCCTAGACCCGAAATACTTGCATCCACAGTGATAACGGAGATGGCATCCTCCCTGAAAGCATGTATGGCTTTTGCAGAAATAATCAACTTCTTGATCTCACAAAAAACCTTGTCTAACTCCTGAGTCCAAACAAAACTAGACCCTTTCCTCAAAAGTTTCCTTAAAGGTTCAACTAGTTGTGAGTATGACTGGACAAACCTTGCATAATATTCTGCTAGTCCAAGGAAGGAACGTAAGGCGTCTTTATCAGGAGGGGGCTTTGCATCCTCAATGGCTCTAATGACTGAAAACTTGGGAGTGATACCTTGGTCAGAAACTGTATGTCCTAGATAATCAATCTTGTTAACTGCAAATTTGCATTTATTTGAGTGAACTGTCATATTTCTAGACATCAAAATTGAAAGTACATTCCTGAGGATAATGTTATGTTCGTTTAACGTTTTGGCAAATATCAAGATATCATCCAGGTATGCCTGTACACCCGCCATTCCTTGGAACAACACATCCATCAGCTTCTGGAAAACGCTTCCAGCAGACGCTAAACCAAAAGGGAGGTGAAGGAATTTGAAAGCTCCGAATGGAGTGATAAAAGAAGTAAGTTCTTGGGATTCCTTCGCCAAAGGCACCTGATGGTACGCTGACCTCAGGTTGATCAATGAAAACCATTTAGCGTCGCCTATGTTAGCCAGAAGCTCGTGGATTCTTGGAATTGGGTGACAGTCAACAATAATGTTCTTATTTAATGAGCGTAAATCCGCACATAATCTGATTTCACCTGTCTTTTTACGGGCGACTACAATTGGTGCGACCCATTGTGAAGAATTGATGGGAGAAATGATACCTTGTTTACACAAATCATCCAACATTATTTTTAACTCTGACCTGACGCTCAGTGGAACGGCTCTAACTTTATGTGTTATTGGTTGAGCTCCGGGTATCAGTCTAATCTTGTGTTCAAATCCTTTGACACTCCCTACCATTTCTTTGAACACCGGTTTAAATTCTGATATAATTTCTTGTACCTCTGTATTATGATTATCAACTACAGCAATGGGTAAATCAGTTTTAATAGTAGGTAATTTCCCAACTTTGATGGGATTCTCATCACCGGGGACTAAATAAAGGCCCATCCTGGCTAAATCTTTCCAGCCCACGATGTCTTTACCTTTTTCTGCTACATAAATTTTAGTGACGGTCTCCCTCCCCAGACATTGGACCAATCCTTCGAAATACCCAAGCATGTTAATATTCTTCTCACCAAATGCAAGTGGATTAACATCAGATTCAATCAATTCAATTCTTTTGTCCCATTTTTCATAAAAGGTTGAATCTCTAAGAATAGTATACGGGGAGCCTGAATCTGCCATGACTTGAAGGTGAACATTATCAATAATAGCTGCGCATAGAGGACCCTTAATGGAATCAATATCACCATTAGAATCAAGAGTTACAATAATGTTCTTAAAAGATTCAGAACATGCCTCAAAGTCTACCATATTAACATTGGGGGGTTTCTTGGCGAATCTGCAAACCCCTTGAAAGTGTCCAATTTTTTTACAAATAGAACACCGCTTCTTGAGTGCAGGACAATTCGGAGCGTTTCCAATATGGTCTTTTGATCCGCACCTATAACAAAAGAATGTTTTTTTCTTTTGGGTATTTTTACTGTATTGAACTCTGTTTTTATTAGAAATGGCACACAGAGTTTCTCCTTCATCAGAGTCATAACAGTCTATAGCATTGACTCCTTGTTTTGGTTGATCCATCACAACTTTGCTGGTTAGGGTAGAACGTTCAATGCTAAGAGCAAGTTCTATGACTTCGGTTAAAGATGGATTCTTGCACCCCAGAATTCTCTGCTTAATCTTCCTTGAAGCGCAATTAAATACGAACTGGTCTCTAATAAATTTATCAGGAGACGGTTCGAAATTGCAAGTAATTGCTAATACTCTGAGTGCAGCTATGTATTCTTCCACCTTCTCATTCTCCTTTTGTTTTCTGGCATAGAAATTGTGCCTTTCTAGCATAATGTTAGGTTCATCACAAAATTGTTTTTTTAATCTTGCGATGGCTTCAATGTATACGTTCCAAGGATTATCTCCACTCTCATCTTGTGTAATGGGAGGTGCTATAGGAACAATACTTTTGAAGATTCGTTGGCCAGCTTGTCCCAAACAACCAAAGAGAATAGCGAATTTTCTTTTGTCAGAATAATCAGCGGCATCAATAGCAACTAAATGGTTCTCAAACAACCCGAACCACTCAGACCAAATTATGTCTGGAGTGCCTGGTTTGTCCAGGAAAGGTGGGGGTTGGGTAATCTGATGCCACTGGTTATTAGCCATGCTCAAAGTCAATGCAGAAGTAAAAGGTTAATAAATATTAAAATCACAGTAAACTTAATACTATCAAAGTATTCAGTTTTAAAATTGAGTATATGCGATTTAAACAAGGAGTTTAAGTTTCCAAACTCGTCTATAACGTTGTAAATATGCTAATTCTATAATATTGTAAATATGCTAATTCAAAATGAAAAGCGTGCGTATCGCTGCAGCGATACGCTGAAATGACACGTAATGGTTAAATGTAGTTCCAACTATGACACGCAATGGTTAAATGTAGGTCCAACAATAACGTGCGTATCGTTGAAGATGACACGCATAAATGTTTAAAATCAATTGTTTAAATAACAAAAGCGTTGTAAGTCGAAAGCGTGCGTGTCGCTGGAGTGACACGCAATGTTTTCAAATACAACGTGCGTATCGTTGGAGGTGTGCTTTATCCAAGAAATATTTTCAAACAAAACAGTACCTTGTCATCGTGTCTTGTAAACAGTCTTCACACGATACCTCAATAAAGTTGCACGAAGGGATATCCAATGAGGTTGGTCGTGTTGAAGGGGATTGAAACCGCCCAATAAGAGTTGCTGGTAGAAGACGTTTAGGAAAGCAACTCCGCTGATTGGGAAAGCGATAGCTTCATCCGACCAATGAAATTTTTACCAATTGACGAGGTGCTGAATCGGGGAAAAAGATCAGCGTGGGTGGGGTGGAGTCTCCCGATCGTCGCCAAAATATGTTGTAAATGAAGAAGAAGCAGGGAAATTCGGTAAGTGAAGTTTATTCTTCAAAAGGGTAACTCCACCCGTCATGAACGTCTGGTCTCCGTGAAGCCGGTGGTTACAATGGCAAACGGAAAGACTCAGGCGTCCATGCACGAGGGAAGTAGTTTGAAACACAACACAGTATGCACGGGCCGTGGCTCGTGGATATACATTTCAAAAGGAAACAATACTAGCCCCAGGCTTTGGCTCGTGATATAGACGCGAGTCAAACTCACGAGCCAAACCCACGTCAAAGTGGTAACGTGAGCCAAGCTCAGCATTACAATTAGGAATTCATTCCTTGTTGGTGAGCCAAGATTCATTCTTTACTTTCAGTGTATCTGCTTAAGACAGAGTCCTTATTTATTACATTGGGCCTTTGAATAGCATGTCCTCAGTCCCTTTTACTTAGGAAGAGGACTGCCATCCTAGTATGAGGCCAGTATGTAGAGGAGGTGAGAAGGGCTTCAAAATGGAGGACTGGCTTTAGCCCGGCAAAACTACCATTGGGACCCAACACTCCATAAAACAAGCACATCGGGTGCAGCTGACATCAGGTGCCTTATACAGCATACCGGCACCAGTCTACTTATTTCATTGGACATGGGGTTTCCCCATCTAAAACGTTGTTAGCAGATCCAAATCATTGGTCTGTCTCCCTGGGCACTGTAACTGCTGATGTCCAGCTATTTTAAACAATAAAGATATTGAGTATACTTCTTGAGGTCTTTACTTCATATGTATTCAATTAAGAATAACCCATAACCATTCACTCATCGGTTAATTTGTACGTTTTTTTTTCGATATTCAGAAGTAAAGATACATAAGAATACCGTTACTTTTTCTAATCATTTAAAACCCAGACTCCTTATGAAGTCTTTTGACCTCGATACAAACAGTTAACGTTTAGAAGCGCAGTTAGGCGATAGATTGGTGGCAACATCCATGCACATAGGTTTAAAAATAATCATTGTTATTTTCACAGATTCACCCCTTAACGAGGGCGCTTGACGCCGAAATGCATTGGGACAGTTCAATTTGTATTCTGGTGAAAAAATAGAACACTTCACAAGCATAGAATGTTGAAATGCTTAGAAGATTGATGTGAATACAACATCGTTCAAGAAGTAATTGAATAAATATGAAGTAAAGACCTCAAGAAGTATACTCAATATCTTTATTGTTTAAAATAGCTGGACATCCAGCAGTTACAGTGCCTAGGGAGACAGACCAATGATTTGGATCTGATAACTACGTTTCATTTTTACTTACACTCCGGAGTGGGGAGTGATACCCGGGAGCACTTCACACGTCAACGTATGTGAAATACCCGCAGTGCACGACAACCATCCATTCATATATACAATTGTTTCCCCATCTGAGTCAGCCCTCTCAGAGTTCCACCATGCTTCTCAAAATGACCACCAAGAGGGTTGGACGCAACCAGTCTCGATCAGCGCATCTGCCAGTATGACCAAGCACTCCGGATGTCGTGGAGGGTGCCAGGAATTAGTACACTGCCCCTGAAGGGTGCACACACTGGGCCACAGTGTGAGAAAGAAGCTTGCAGTGTGTGCAGGCAGATCCGTAAGGCAGAGGGTGGTGGCCCTCAATGTGGTGCCCTCTCTAGTAGAGCTAGCACCAGAATGTCGAAATTCTCATGGGCAGAGAAATAAGCCACATCAAGGCCAATTCGAGGGACACCAAGGTGGTAGGCCGCTGGAGCAAAGTGAGAGACACCAAGCAAGTGAGCCACCCAAGCAAGGCCCAGGAGATCGGGGGGTCAGCATCTCAATAAGGCACACGCCAGCAACACTCAACGGGCATCCAACAACTCACCTAAACAAGCGGTCGCAACATCAAGGCACTCACTAAGTCTGCTGGCAGGCAAGGAAGGGCTGTTGGGCCAACAGTCGGACCAAATCCTGAGATCATCTGTGGGCACCGGGCACCTTCCGCAGGAATCGGCAATGCAGCTTCCTGCAGCTGGTCAACGCGAGAGGAAGGCATGCAGCACAAGGAATACATCATCTACCACGTGGTGCAGAACGAGTCAGTCTTCTAGGAATGGCTGCAATTCGAATCCCCCTGAGATTCAGAAGATGGAAAGGGGAATATTCTCAGAATCTCCAGTTCCTGAACGTAAATACAATTCTCTTTTTTTAAATGCGTTCTAATGTTATCTTAGTTGCAATTATATTTAGAAAAGGGGTGGATGGCAGGACAAAGCAGGAATATTCAAAGTTAAAAGATCCCAAATCCAGGAGCTTCGTTATGGAGCTCCATCTCGATATCCATTGAAAGTGAAATTTACAATCCATTTTAATTCCAATGTACAGTAATAACTTTTACCACAGCATTGAATGCTAAGCCATCTAGAGCACAAACAACATATGTCTATTTCACCATTTACTACATAGTACTCTCCCACTATGGAATTTCTCAGAATATACCCCTACCTTAATATGTAAAGTGCACTAGGATGTTAATACAAAGATATACTCTTCGGGCAGGATTTCGAGTTTGCAGAAGGGATATTCTGTCAAAAACATCTTGTCCGCCATATTATAGGGGCATTATATTCTATGGCACTTGTAATAATGTGAACAGGATATAATTGCCCCCCACCACCCCTCGTTTGCCTGTGCTGTTCATGCAAAGGAATTGACATAGTCAATGTCCGAAAGGTGAATGGATCAGATGAATGTTGTTGAAGAGTAGTAAACCTGGATAGAACTGTGATAGGGTTTAGAAGGTTTGAGAGCATTTGTGGCTAATGGCATGGGAATGACATGGTAAAGCGTTGGGCAAAAAGTACAAAACAGTAGAGATTGGAATATTGTTCTAACATTTATCATACAAATGTGAAAATTGGATATTAAAGAATTATTTTCTCAGCTAACCATCACTTACCTAAGCATGTGAAAGGAGCAATTCACAGGTAAGAGAATGATGGAGGCCCTCAACAGATATTATTACAAGTATCTAAGTCTGTTTTCATGAAATACTACACACATTGTGTTTTAAGTTTTAATAGCATATGATGTATAGGAGAAAGTTTAAAGGGTTTACATGCAGGATAAATTACTGTAATTGTGAACAATATCATGATATCTCTAGCAGCATCTACTTCGGCTCCTTTAATAAAGCTAGAAACGAGTGAACATCAGTGTGTTTATTAAGTGATGTATAGCTAATCCTACTGTACTTCAAATTAATTTAATAAGGGACTGACATTCTTTCAGAGAGATTATATATTAGAGAGAAAGAGTGTGAAATTTAAGATGCAGCCTCACATCAGTATTTATTTCAAAGAAGCTTTATTCTCAAGAAGCTTTATTCTCCATTGAAGATCCCATCCAACCTGTTTGACAGAGCAGCATCAACTGCTTTTCTTCAGATGAAAACACTATGACATCTCAACTTTCAAAATGTCACACATTCCATTATGTCATACTTGGTCTCTACTCTGTACTCAATGAGAGAGGAAGATACAACAAAGAGCTCCAAAAGAATCGCACAATTTACATCACATAAAATATGACGTGTTCCCCTGACCAGCTGGAAAATAATGGATTTCTTAAAAGACAAACATGAGCTGCTAAATAAACTTTTTGTGCAATGAGATTGGGAGCAAGTGTGGAACTTTATTTTTCAGAAGTTGTGTAAGGCGATATAGACTGAGGTTGGGACCGCAAGCTGCCTCCAATACAGGTGTTAAGACAGTTGTCTGCATGTGAGAAGGCCGACTGACGGCCTTTATTACACCTAATCATTACTAATATGGCACACGGACCGTTTCTCTCCCCAGCCACACACATCACAAAACATAAGTACAATACCAAGTATACACTAACAGCCTCTAGTTCTAGCACGCACACACACGCACAAGCCCACACCATAATACACACCTGAAGTAAATCAACGAAACTCCCACTGTGCATAGAATCAATACCGACACCATAGCTTCTCACAGCTAGGAGACCAACATATCTTAACTTTCACACTCATAAACAACTTGTGACAGTTAAGAAAATGTCACACTTTGCTACATACCACCGTCGCTTAATTACTCATGTAGCAACACTGAAAAGAGTGACACCTTTTTCGTCCTACATGCACAAGTCACAAATCATTAGTCAGTACATCATATCATCTAGAGAGTGAACTGTAGAACAGACTTACAACTGAAAAAGTCTACACTGGACAAGTACTGCCCTCAAAATAAAATACAACTCGTTGTAGGAACATTTAATCATGCAGCAGGATACAATGCACACATGTTTATTTCTTCTATATTGTCAAAAGTGCCAGAGCCACTAAAATATCACAGAGGGAAAAAAGTAAATTAACCATACTGAACAGCTGGAAAACGGCCACTATTGTTGTCATACACGTTTTAAAAGTTGGGACCAGTTCCAAAAACCGGAAGACTGTACTCACCATCCTCCGTGGGGTTCATTCGTCGTCCATGAGTTGTTTTGCCCTCTGTGAATAGTTTCTTTCTCCAAACACCCCCACTGACATGGCAAAAACATCATTTTGGGATAGTCATTATTTTGGCAAACTCCATACAGAGCGAGACTCCACACTCTGACGTCGAGGCCTTCCCTGCGCCAGTTCCGCTATCCACACACGACACTCTGACCAGCTGCAACAGTCCTTCTACTATCCTAACGATCCTGAGCGCCTCAGCTGGTCCCTCGCGAGGACACCCTGAGGGAAGCGCGTGCATCAGAACGCTGAGTCGTCACATTAAGGGCCGACGCCCAATAGAATGCGTGCTGACACCTTTGCAAACGCTCTGAGGCGCTCAGCAAAGACTTGCCCAGCTGTTGCTTGACAGAACTAAGGCTACATTGTGCCAGCAGGTACAGAGAGGTGCACGCGCTCGGCCTTCCTTTGCTAAATGTAACCGTTTGAAAAAGAACTTCACCGCACAGGCTGGGTTCAGCCAACAACGCCATGACATAAACCCAAAAGACGGCCTTAAAAACTTAAGAGACCGTTATTATAAACGCTCTAAGGCCAAACGACGGGAGAAGATAATGGGGTGCCCGTTTCAAAGAAATTATTGGGCACCCTCAACTACACCCTTAGTCACATTTGAAGGAGTAGCCAGAAAATTAAAATTCCCCCTACTCAGAACAAAACTTTCCTTGACACAGAGTGACAAAAACGACTCTTCTAAAATAGTTCCATTTACACTACATTCATCTATCAATTAATTGATCTTCCCGCACTTCCACCCACCCTCTATTCAGCATCCTTTCAATTTTCTATCGTTTTACGCTTCCATTCATACCTTTACCATTCCACACATCCGTTCACACATTTATCCATCCTTTCACTCATCCATTCTTCCAGTCAGCATTCCATCCTAACAATTCCATCCATTCTTGGCCCCTTTTTTCTAAGTTCTTTTTACCCTTCGCTCTGTTCATAAATACTATCATTTTTCCTTCCTTCCTTTCTTGGTTTGCTTCCTTTCACTTTTTCTTCTTTTCACCCTTTCTTTTCTCCATTTCGCCTGCATTCTTTACACTTTCTACTTCCAATCTTTCTCATCTTTTTACATTTCTCTTGTTGTGCTGCTTCTCCATTTAGCATGTTTTCAAAATTTCGTACCCCCCCTCCTTAAATAAACTTGACTTAGTGAGCAGCCCCCAACCCCCAGTCTCAGTCCTGACCTGGTATTTCTTAATGAGCTTTCATGAGCTGATTTCTGCAAAATCCAAAACGAAACTAATAAAAGGTTCAGTGGATCGATTTATGAGGATAGCAGGTCCTGTGGTAACCCCCACTTTAGCTGTTAAAGTCAGGGTGTGGGGGGAAATGCTTTCCAATGGGAGGCCTACGTCAAGGAATCATCCTCTCCATAATATTCAGTCGTGCCAAGTATCACGCATTGGAGGTTACTGTAACGCTAATTTCTACATTTTCTTGCATCACTTCATTGGATTGTTGTCACCCTAATTGGTGCTCTCTTAGAAGTCATCCTGGTCCCTGGAGTGCATTCATTGCACCGGCATGCACCTGGCTGTGCATGATTCGATAACTTTTGATGAAGCACGATTATGAATAATCTTGCTTGATCAAATCTGCTCATAACTGTGTTATTAACAAAACAATGATTAATAGTGTGAATCTTTAACATTATGCACATGGAGATATTTGAAGGTACAACATGAAATTGTGCAAAAAAGGCACAACATGTTTAGTAAAACAGAAGCTGCAATGCTGCAAGCATGGAAAATTCTATGAAGTGGTTTTACATGTTATGAGAGAGAGACTAGAATAAATATGCATTTAGAATCATGTATGTAGAAATATGAAATAGTATTAAATAGATAACGCTTACAGAATATGTTTCATGAAATGTTTATCCTATTTTTCAAAACAAGAGAAAAACAAATCTTATTACTAGTTTGATTATTGAAAAGTTAGATTACACTCATGGATTTAATTGGGAAAATTAATCTTTAATTCCTATTCCTTTATGTGTTTGTTTCTTTTTAAAAAAAAATATTAATGCATGTGTTTTATTCCTTAGGAAGAATGATGATTTATGCTTTTTCTATGAAGGCCTCAAACCCTGCTAGAGTAATTTTTCTTTCCCTAACATAGGCCACGGAAGAATGTATTTTGTCCTTGACTATTTCTAGAAAGTTGATTTATTTGTTTAACTGTGTTTAGCCTATCACTAGGATTTCCTTTCTACAGTTAGAGTATTTCATTCTATGAATAATTGTGTCATCGAGTGATGATGACATTCAATTTTAACAAAGAACTTTAACAGATGATCACCTCATAAGTTTGACCAATGGAATCGCGTGGAACTGTGGAATTGCAACTTTGGGGGATTGAACTTTTTAGCACTTGGGGTATAAATATTACTGTGAGTAAAGAACTGGGTAGTAGGTGTGTATTTACCATTCATATTTTGAGATATTTAGATAAAAGTAAACTTGAGAAGTATTCAGTGTTTGTCTTTATTAATGAATTATTAGAAATAATGTATATTGTGATAACGATTGCCGGACAGGTTTTCCGACATTATAGGTCCTCATGAGGGAATTAGCATCCGTCTCTCATAATCGAGTCCCTATTAGCTCTACCAAAGATCTATGGGAGGACCTGATATATGTAAATGGTTATTGAGTTGACATGGGCCCAAACCTTTAGTAATAGAAAAATTCCAAATTATTATAATTTAGGGATAAAGGGAATGATTATGAAATTTACACAGTTTCCACTGGATCACTTTCCTGTCTTGACTCCGTTTTAGCTTTTAGCTGCTGTGAATGTTTATGGAAAAGGTGTCACAGTAACCAGGGTACTCAGTATTCAATTGCTCATGGCTTAGCAGGCCCCCTCAGCACTTTTGCATGCTTCCCTCTCAAAGTTAGTGATCTCTAATGGGTGCAGGCACGGCCCGTGCCGGGCGTTACACTGGGGCGGTGACGCCAGGCGGGGGAGGGTCAGGGTGGTGGGTTGTAAACTGCGGGTTATGGACCATTAGAGGTAAGTACCGATAAAAATAAATAAAATGAATTTCGTTGTCCACGCTGCATCGCCAAATGTGATGCAGCTTGGGCAACGAAATTCGTTTTATTTATTTTAATCGGTACTTACCTCTAATGGTCCATATCCCGCATTTTACAACCCCCCACCCTGACCCTTCCCTGCCTGACGTCACCGCCCCAGTATAACGCCCGGCACGGGCCGTGCCTGAATGGGTGTCCGAAACCATGAACCTCTGGTATACAGAGCCAGGACCTGACAGTCAATAATCAATAACACTTGCCTAACCACTAACTTTGGGTTCCTGAGCAGTGTGCTGCCCTGCATAAAGCACTTCAACGCCTATTCAGGGTATTAAGCGCGTAAATAGCTTCAATGCCTATTCAGGGTAGTATGCGCTATAAAAATAAAAATATAGTTACAATTACAATTTTTCCTTTTGAAGAATGCTGTCAACTTTTCACTGAGTTGTGAAACATGGACCCACGGCTGCTCTGTGTGCAACATCTAACTCCAGCTTTTTGGATGAAACCCCAAAACGCTCAGCGAAATTTGTCCTGAAAATCTGGTCCCTAGGGTGACCCAGACTGAGCACACACTGACACAGGAACAAGATCCTTATTGTCTTCAAGAATAGCACAATGAAGATGCCATTGGGTGAAATAGTGCATTTACCAACGTATTTCTTTCGATAAATATATGAAAGCCAATAGCCCACTTTGGCCTCTGTATCATCCACAAGAGGTAAACAGGCTACACCATATTTTCCTATAAAAAATGGTCAAAAATAGATGTGTGTGCGTGTTTTTTAAGTACAAAATAAAATGTGCGTTATCCTACAGGATTACTTCCCCAGTTTTAAACACAATTAGTGATACCTGGACTGGCTGTGGAGAGAGGCATGCTTCTACCACACATGAAAAGTAAGTCAAGGAGTAATCAGTGTAAGTCTCCAGTGATGCCCAACCTCTATTGACATTATTTGTGCTACACCAACAAGGGCAGTGCTGGTGCTCTGAATTTCAGCCAGCAGTAAAAACAAGATGAAGATTAGTGCCTGTGGGTTGACACTATGTCAGGACTGGTAACCTCTTATCAGTTCCCAACTTGCGCAGGAGGAGAATTATGCTAAATTCCCAATGTCCCTTTTGGAACACCCCCGCTAGGTTATTTAGATTCCTACACAGGTATGTACCAAGGGGGGAAAGGGGATGGGATAAGAAGAGACTGCCAAAACACCCGAATTCTGCTTGCTCCTTGTTTTGTCTTTTTCTTACTTCTTTTAAGGTAGCTGTAACATATAACAATTCTCACAAAACGTTCTTATTACAGTTAACACAGTAACGTTTTTTTATCTAACTCAGGCTTACCAGAATTACTTTTGGCCTTTGCCTTCTTCTGAAGTCTTTTTCTTGTAGATTATCTTGTGTCTTGATAGGTATTCCAGTAATGCGTAGAAAACATATAATGAGACGTTATTCTCTTGCAGGAAGAACAAGATACTGGGAGTCCTTCTGCAATATACTCTTCAACCGGGAGAAGTCAGGTAAGTGTACATGAATAACACTCTTAATTATCCTATTCAAGAATGTGGAAATTCCGACAGGAATTTTCACGGTAATTTGCTAAGCAATCACTTATTATTAAGATTTCAAAGGTCTCAATGCTTAACTCTTACAGCCAGATTCATGAAGCAGAAATCTGCTCGCCAAGGGGCAGATTCGCAGAATCTGGCCCTTTGCGAGCGCTTTTTTTGCATTTGGGATTCATCATCCCAAATGCAAAAATCGCAGATTTTGAAATCGCTAAATTGCGAGGAATTGCATTTAAGGAATCTCTATTTGAGATTCCTTAAATGCAATTCATGAACCATTTCAGAGTTGTGAAATCGCAATTTTTGGCCGCTATTTACCGCGAAGTCTGACTTCGTGGTAAATAGCGAAAACCTAGAAAAATGCACTCTAGTGCATTTTTCTATGTTGGATGTTACATGCACACATGTAAATGTAAATGTTCTTTGGACATGTGTGTGCACAACACCAGTGTAAATCACCATTTCAGGGGTGCTACAGGGTGTCCTTTGGACACCCTGGCACCCTACAAATCGCTTCCTTATTTGCCACTCGCTAATTGCTAATCGCAAATAAGGATTGACTCCCCATTCATTCCATATTTTCCTATAAAAAAATGGTCAAAAATAGATGTGTGTGCGTGTTTTTTAAATACAAAATAAAATGTGCGTTATCCTACAGGATTACTTCCCCAGTTTTAAACACAATTAGTGATACCTGGACTGGCTGTGGAGAGAGGCATGCTTCTACCACACATGAAAAGTAAGTCAAGGAGTAATCAGTGTAAGTCTCCGGTGATGCCCAACCTCTATTGACATTATTTGTGCTACACCAACAAGGGCAGTGCTGGTGCTCTGAACTTCAGCCAGCAGTAAAAACAAGATGAAGATTAGTGCCTGTGGGTTGACACTATGTCAGGACTGGTAACCTCTTATCAGTTCCCAACTTGCGCAGGAGGAGAATTATGCTAAATTCCCAATGTCCCTTTTGGAACACCCCCGCTAGGTTATTTAGATTCCTACACAGGTATGTACCAAGGGGGGAAAGGGGATGGGATAAGAAGAGACTGCCAAAACACCCGAATTCTGCTTGCTCCTTGTTTTGTCTTTTTCTTACTTCTTTTAAGGTATCTGTAACATATAACAATTCTCACAAAACGTTCTTATTACAGTTAATACAGTAACGTTTTTTATCTAACTCAGGCTTACCAGAATTACTTTTGGCCTTTGCCTTCTTCTGGAGTCTTTTTCTTGTAGATTATCTTGTGTCTTGATAGGTATTCCAGTAATGCGTAGAAAACATATAATGAGACTTTATTCTCTTGCAGGAAGAACAAGATACTGGGAGTCCTTCTGCAATATACTCTTCAACCGGGAGAAGTCAGGTAAGTGTACATGAATAACACTCTTAATTATCCTATTCAAGAATGTGGAAATTCCGACAGGAATTTTCAAGGTAATTTGCTAAGCAATCACTTATTATTAAGATTTCAATGGTCTCAATGCTTAGGTCTTACAGCCAGATTCATGAAGCAGAAATCTGCTCGCAAAGGGCCAGATTCGCAGAATCTGGCCCTTTGCGAGCGCTTTTTTTGCATTTGGGATTCATCATCCCAAATGCAAAAATCGCAGATTTTGAAATCGGTAAATTGCGAGGAATTGCATTTAAGGAATCTCTATTTGAGATTCCTTAAATGCAATTCATGAACCATTTCAGAATTGCGAAATCGCAATGTTTGGCCGCTATTTACCGCAAAGTCTGACTTCGTGGTAAATAGCGAAAACTTAGAAAAAGGCACTCTAGTGCATTTTTCTATGTTGGATGTTACACACACACATGTCCTTTGGACATGTGTGTGCACAACACCAGTGTAAATCACCATTTCAGGGGTGCTACAGGGTGTCCTTTGGACACCCTGGCACCCTTCAAATCGCTTCCTTATTTGCGATTCGCTAATTGCTAATCGCAAATAAGGATTGACTCCCCATTCATTCCATATTTTCCTATAAAAAATGGTCAAAAATAGATGTGTGTGCGTGTTTTTTAAATACAAAATAAAATGTGCGTTACCCTACAGGATTACTTCCCCAGTTTTAAACACAATTAGTGATACCTGGACTGGCTGTGGAGAGAGGCATGCTTCTACCACACATGAAAAGTAAGTCAAGGAGTAATCAGTGTAAGTCTCTAGTGATGCCCAACCTCTATTGACATTATTTGTGCTACACCAACAAGGGCAGTGCTGGTGCTCTGAACTTCAGCCAGCAGTAAAAACAAGATGAAGATTAGTGCCTGTGGGTTGACACTATGTCTGGACTGGTAACCTCTTATCAGTTCCCAACTTGCGCAGGAGGAGAATTATGCTAAATTCCCAATGTCCCTTTTGGAACACCCCCGCTAGGTTATTTAGATTCCTACACAGGTATGTACCAAGGGGGAAAGGGGATGGGATAAGCAGAGACTGCCAAAACACCCGAATTCTGCTTGCTCCTTGTTTTGTCTTTTTCTTACTTCTTTTAAGGTAGCTGTAACATATAACAATTCTCACAAAAAGTTCTTATTACAGTTAATACAGTAACGTTTCTTATCTAACTCAGGCTTACCAGAATTACTTTTGGCCTTTGCCTTCTTCTGAAGTCTTTTTCTTGTAGATTATCTTGTGTCTTGATAGGTATTCCAGTAATGCGTAGAAAACAAATAATGAGACTTTATTCTCTTGCAGGAAGAACAAGATACTGGGAGTCCTTCTGCAATATACTCTTCAACCGGGAGAAGTCAGGTAAGTGTACATGAATAACACTCTTAATTATCCTATTCAAGAATGTGGAAATTCCGACAGGAATTTTCAAGGTAATTTGCTAAGCAATCACTTATTATTAAGATTTCAATGGTCTCAATGCTTAACTCTTACAGCCAGATTCAGAAGCAGAAATCTGCTTCATGAATGGGGAGTCATTCCTTATTTGCGATTCGCAATTAGCGAATCGCAAATAAGGAAGATGTAGAAATCGCTATTAATTTTGCGATTTCTACATGCATCCCGTTTTGCGAGTCTTTAATAGCGATTCCTTAATAATCGCTATTAAGGACTCGCAAAAGAGGAGCATGATGAATCTGGGGGTTAGTGTAGCGTTCTGATTGCCTTCAGTGTCTATTTATGTGACTAGATAAATACAGTTCTAATTCCTATTTACCTAGAAGTTTAATTACTTTCAATGAGGAAGATTTGAATTGGGGAAGAACTGTTCTTCTCTCTCAACTGATAATGTAATGAAGACACAATGCAGAGTATTGCATACGCGTATTCACATCTCCAGGACAACGCTTGCTCAGTGTCTGAAACACTAACAACTGAGCCAAGCATGCGCCATGTTTAATCTTAGTATTTTGCGTGCGAGCATGCGCAGTTTAAAATGACCTGAAAACTGAAAGATGACCTGTATGTGCAAAAACTGACAAAAACTATATGTCACCCGCCGTCACTACCTTGACTGATCTAACACGATGAGAGGAATAGGTAAACAGTCTTGCCTGAGGAAATTCTCCAGTGAAGTGCGCAGTGGAATGTTGGCGCGCGCTTCACATACCGGTAGATTTCCTGCTAAACACTAGAGCGCTGATTGAGGAGTGGGTTGGCGGTCATCTTAGAGTTCCAACTCCGCCAACTCGTCTTCCAGCTGGGACCACTGTGGAGTTTAGGACTCAGCCTAGAACGTTTTGAAGGCAAGATGCAGGGAATAATGGGTTTGTTTGGAGGAAACCTCCTGGGAACCCTGACACACTTTAGCCCTAATTCCGATTTTTGTTGGAATGAAGGTGCTTTTTTATCACACCTGATAAATAACAATTCCTCAGAGTTAATTATTTATCGGATGTGATAAATAACGCCTATCACAAGTTTTAGGGGAAAAACATGTGGATTTTGGTGCTTAAAGCACTAAAATCCTCATGGTGTGGTAAATACCACTTACTTCCCCCCTGTTTAATTGCGGCAAAATTGATCTGCCAAAATTTAACGAATGGTGATTTTTTTATAGCACTCTTTATTGGTGCAATACCTTCATTTAATAAGTGTCAATAGAACATAAATAATTGCAGAACAGTGCATACGATCTCTTGTTTGTAACATACTTACAAAGCGTGCACAACCCTTACATAAATCACATATTGATGAATGCAGAATAACTATGCCCATCTCCCCAAAGTTTATGATGTTTCTCTGGGTATCACCTTGACTTATACACAAACTGCTCTGCTGTGGCACAATAGTTCATCCCTCAGACTCACTCTGCCGCCGAGTGAGACTATTCCGTTCTTCAGTGGAGTGCAGCATCTCTCTCAGCAAAGATAAGTCCCACAGCTGGGACTAATCTAGTGTACACCTTCCTCCCATTGGGACTAATCTAGTGTACACCTTCCTCCCATTTGTCCTTCAGACCAGTATCACCATTTTTAGGTTTTGCCTGCACAGCACTTGTGCTGTGCTTGTGAAATCTATTCTATTTAATATATCTCAAAAGGGGGGCTTACATCCCACCCTTGCGTTTTAATTGTTTGTGTGCTTGTGTCTGTAACCCTTTATCTTGTGCTAGCGTCAAATCATTAAGGTCAGCCTTCCACTCTTTTAAGTTACCTTCTGCCAAATACCTGATCCAGCGCCCCTATAGAAAATATGTCATAACAATACTACCCAACTCTACAATACTCACCATTAATCATAAATCACTCACAAGGCCCATAAACTAACATGACATATTTTGAGCAACTGAATCATGTGACTTAATTAATAAAACCCTATTTACAAACCATATATACATTTATATACAACTACGGTAAACTGACTTTACCATAGTTTAGTAGCTTTTCATTTAATTAAGCCACACAGGCGATAAGATCAGCTGATGGTAACTAAGTTCTCTAAATAACAAGGCCAGCTTGTATTTTCAAAAAAACTTATTTATTAACTATTTATTCAGAGAAAAGTGCATTTTTATTAGGATCTTTATTATTCAAGCAGCATGGTTTGAGGAATTGTAAATTAGTCAGACAGTTTTCAAGAAGCATCAAATAGCAATTATAAAGAAGAATAAACAGTTTCCCATCACCTAAACCCTATTTCCCTGTCTAAAACTCACTTCACCTAAATTAAATTGTAAAGTCTTTTAATTCTATTAATTCTTACGTGCTCCAAAGAAGTCTGTCAGCACGACACACCCATCTGGATTTGGAAAGCGAGAAGCGCCCTCCTTCCAAAGAGGTCAGTTTTTATACCTTTCCTAACTAACTAATCTAAGTAAAAGTATACTTTTCACATTTGAGCAAAACGCTGATTGGCTGTCGAGTGACAGACCACAGCATGTCATCACATTTTTGAAGCCCAGTTCCGACTCTTTCTTAGAGCCTATTGTCCTTTATTTTCATGTCACGTAGCTTCCTCCAGCTTGCAACATTTAAAATTATTGTCCGTGACTTCCTTGGCTTGTCAAACTCTCTGCCGGTTCCTGACCTTGATCAAGCCAGCCAAAGCACAAAAAGTTCACTTATTTAATCAAGTTTGGATTTTCTTCTTTTTAAACAACACAGTAGAAATTTTCCACACTGGGCTCTTGCTTTCACTGAGCAGGATTTTGTCAGCTGCATAATAAGACGCACTAGGCCTCAAGCCTCTTTCTTTGCAACTAGTATATAAACAAACACAAAAGAATAATTAATGCAAGAATTAGAAGTCATTCTGTTACCCACCCACCTTTGCTAATTATTAACCCATTAATCTATGTTACCTAGCAGAGGCAAATAAAGCAACAAAACAGACTTGTGCAACGTTTAAAACGAAAGACAAAACATGGGCACACAGAAATAAGCACATGCTATTATTTAAACAGCCGCATTTAATTCTGACATTACGATAGACACAATTAATTTATTATTTCTCACATGCAAGCACTTTGCACATAATGCACATGTATGAGCACCCATATTAGTTTCCCGCGTGTATTGGTCTTCAAGTTTATTCTAGGTTGGTTAGTATCTTTCACTGCACACATTATTAATATTATTATTGATTATGGAAGTTCAACTTTGCGAGCTGAAATAAATATATTTCCAAATCTCGCTCCATCAACTCCCTCATCTGGTGATTTAAAAATCACCAAACCACACCCAAAATTTAACAAAATTTTATCTTATAGATGAACATGTTTGGTTTCCACTGTGTTAGTATTTCTAAAGACTTGTCTCATCAGTTTGCCTGCAATTCTCATACTGAGTTCTACGAAACTCTTCCAGTTCTATCTCTTTCTCTTGTTCCTTTCTAATCTTGTATATTCTCTTCTTTTCCCTCAGGTATTTCTTTCTCTTATGTAACATGCAACTGATCTTCAACAACAATATCACAAAAACTATAACTAATAAAGGTGTCAGTATTTTGCCAATAATTGAACCACCAATCTCTTGAAACCAGGTTTTAATTGCTTGAAATCTTTTGGACAGGCGTTCTGAAAAATCATCCTCTTCTAAAGGAACAATATCTGAATGCATCTCTGTGATATTTTTAATATACATCTCAATACCCTGACTCTCATTTGGGATATAAGTACAACAGTGTTGGACATGTAAAATGCCACAGACTCCACCCTCTTTTGCTAGCAAAATGTCTAATGCAAGACGATTCTGCATAACCATAGTCCGAATTGCAATAAGCTCTGTATCTACTAATTGGAAACCTCCAGCTGTGTCAGTTGACAATCTGTCAACAATTGTGGACAATTTTCTGATTCTTCCAGCATTCAGGGTTATACCCACTAAAGGTATCACTGCTTCAAAAATGCCTCCCAAAATTTCTGAGAAACTTTCTCTTTTGTATCTGTTCAAATGTTTGCTGATTTCAAATGAACCTTCTGCATTTCTGTCAACATGAAATATTTTAGGAAAAAACAATCCTACAAAACACGTCCCATACCAGTGGTCAGGAAGGTTGTAGTAAGCTTTATCTCCACAAACAAAATAAATCCCAGGAAAAATTGGATTTTTGCCACCTTTGAATCCCCAACCCCCCATGATCCTCACAATGACTCGCACCCACAAAATAGTTGTCAAACAAAGTATTATCTCTCCTAATGCAAAATTTACCACTAATTGGTTTATCTATGTGAATAGCAGCATTTTCAAAAGATTTACCATTTAATTTTTCGTCTTCTTTCTGCCAGAACTTGGATTTGGTCTGTGTAAGCATTTCATTTCTTTTATAAATCGCTCTTCTCTCCTCAACTAAATTCAGAAAAGATTTTTCCTCATTTCTCAATTTACATGTCAAATTATTTTTAAAAGCATACTCATAGGTAAATTCATTTGTCACGATAAAGAATTCCCTCATCTGTTTGGCTTGCTTGTGTTTATTCAAGCTTTTCTCAATTTTCAGGTTTGCGAAAATCTCATCATAATTTGAATAGTAATATTCCAAACGACCAGTTTGATAAAACAGACTAGCTATCACACTGCAGGTTATGCCATAAGTAAGAGGAAGCAGTTTATAGGTAACTCCCTCTGAAACAGAAGCAGGCAATTTCACACAAATGTAACAGTCTTTCACCTCCATGACCTTTACATATTCAGCCAGGAGTCTTGAAAAAGTATTGCTAGAAAATCACCAACAGATCTATCCTGATGAATCTCAGGATTGTGATCAATAACTCTGTTAGTTTTGCCTGTTGCACTATGTTTGTCTTGTTTAACAGAAGCTTTGCTTGTCATATTGACTTTGTACATCTCCTTGTCAATTCCAAAAGGGAAAATGACAGCTAAAACAAACCAAAGCAGAATTATTAGGACCACACAAATCAAAGACATCTTACAGCATCTCTTGAAGATGGAACATCTTGAACTATTATTTACAAAAACGTAAGGCATTTTTAATAGGTTTGCAAAGAAAACAAAAATAAAATTAAAAATTGTCTAATTTTTCCAAAATTCGAACACCCCCCTTTTTAAATTCTTTTTTTTTTTTTCAAACCCTCAACTTTCTAACAGCTTTTCTTCGACCTTGCGTCACAATTGTTTTCCAACTAACACAATTTCTTCGACCTTGTGTCACCTAACACAATTTCTTCAGCCTTATGCCAAAAACATAAACCCTAAATTTAAACAGAAAATACTTCAATCGTTGTCACTATTGTCATCTATTTCTTCCTGACTGCTGCTATTGATTTCCACTACAGGTGGAATTATTATATAAGGCCACTCAGGTGACTTATATTTCTGGTTTGGTTTCAAATTTCTTTTCGTTCTTCTATTAATGACTTCTATTTTCTTTCCTGGCTCACTTTTCTTTTCAGGATCTTTTTGACTTTATATCTCGTTGATCTGTTCCTTTGATCTGTGTACCAATTTGAATTTCAGGCCTTCATTTTCTTCTGGCCAATTATCACCTTTTGTTGGTAATTTCTTCTTTGGCTCGGTCACATTACACTCTGTTCTCCAAGCTCTTTTTCTGAATTTTCTTATTTGAGAATCTTCATCACTCTCATCAGTTTCACTGTCAGAAATTTGAATTCTAGATTCAGGAATTTCTTTACTGGGAAGTTTCACTCCGTTAAGAACATCATCCTTATAACTGGTACTTGGTAATTCGTCTTCTTCTTCTTCAATTACCTTCAACTTCCCAGTTTCAGAATTTCTGTTCCTGCTTTCAGAGCTTCTTTTCTGCTTTTCAATACTCTCCTGATCTTGATCCACAACTTGATTAGACTCTTCTTCTGCTTCTTTTTCTAGCAGATCTTCATCATTTTCTGAGTCTAAAGTCACAATCTCCAAATCTTTTTCATTCGAACTTTCCAGATGTCGACCTTCCTGTCGATCTTCAGGATCTGGGTTTCTTTCAAGCTCTTCCTCAGAATCTGAATCAGCAGTAGTGTCACTCTCTTCATCAGAATTTTCAGGTGTAGGTACACGAATGGTGTGACTTGCATGTAGCCACCGCTTTAAACCTTTGCACATACCCTGCATTTGTTGTGACAAGAATAACCTGTCTTGCTTTCTGCCACCTGGGTACTAGACAGTTTCTTCTTCGATGAACTTTTGTCCTGACCCAGTCACCTGGTAACAGATCATGTGCTTGCTCTTTTTCTCTTGTTTGCACTTCAGTTCCCACCTGATTAGACACAGAAGTCACGACATCAGACAATTTCCTGCAATACTCCAAAATGACGCTATCATTAATAGTCATCGATTTTCCTACTGGAATAAAAGCCTGTCTCATGACTCTGCCCATGACAATGTCATGTGGACTTAAACCTGTCTTTTTATCAGGTGTACTTCTCAAAGTCATCAGAACAAGTGGAAGAGCATCTGTCCACTTCATACCTGTAGCTAGACACATTTTTCCAATTCTGTTCTTGATAGTACCATTTACTTGCTCAACAACACCTGAAGCTTCTGGTCTATATACACAATGGAGCTTTTGTTCTATATTCAAAGCTTCACAAATCAGTTTTAACAATCTGTTTTCAAAATGCCTTCCGCAATCACTTTCCACAGTCACCGGGAAACCGTACCTTGGTATAATCTCCCTTAAGAGCAATTTTGCAACAGTGATCGAATCATTGTGACGAGTGGGAAATGCTTCAACCCATCTTGAAAACAGACAGATTATTACAAGAACATATCGCAGCTTATTATGAGGTGGCATTTCAATGAAATCCATTTGTAGCCTGGTAAAAGGACCACCCTCCCGTCCTATGGTTCCCATGCTCACAACAGTTTTTCTATTGGGGTTCATTTGTTGGCAAACCAAACACCGTTGACAGAGAGACTCTGCAATAATTCTAAACTTTGGATTGAACCAAGTCTCTCTGAAAAGTCTGATCATAGAATCTCTTCCAATATGTGCCTGACCATGATACATCCTAGCCATGTCAGCAATCATGCAATTTTTGTAAAACTGTTCTGCCATCTTTGTAAGTCCAAACTCCATCCTCATCTCGCTGTCTACATTCTGCTTTCAACCATGTATTTTTCTCCTCATCACTTGCTTCATCCTGTAAATCTTTAATTCCCTGCCATGTTTCAACTACTGATATTAGCATAAGTGAATTCAAAATATGTTCATCATTCTTTTCCCGATTGATTGCAAAATTATTTCTCGCACCATATTTTGCCATTTCATCTGCGTAGGCATTTCCTTTTGTGATGAAATCTTCACCTTTCTTGTGTGCTGAACATTTTACGACAGCAATCTTTTCTGGTAATTGAATGCCATCAATTAATCTTTTAATCAAATTTGCATTTCTGATGGGAGTACCTGCAGAGGTTAAATAACCTCTTTGTGACCAAAGCTGTCCATAATTATGCACAACTCCGTATCCACACTGGCTGTCAGTTATTATGGTGATTTTCAAATGTATAGCATTTTCACAAGCACGAATCAAAGCAATTAATTCCGCTTCTTGAGCTGAACGAACTCCTTCGAGACATGATGCTTCAATCACCGTAGCAACTGTACAGACAGAATATGCTGATCTCAAGAACCCCTCTTCTGTTCTTAGACAAGAGCCATCAACAAAGTAGACAAAGTCAGATACAGGCAAAGGAACATCTTTAATGTCCTGCCTAGGCTTTGTGCAGTATTCCAAAACATCTAAGCACTCATGGTTGATGTCATTTTCATTTCTGATTTCAGTTTCGACACCATCAGGCAATAGTGTAGAAGGGTTCAAATTAACACACCTTGCTATTGAAACATTATCTGATCCCAGAATAATCTTTTCATATTTAGTAAGCCTGTTACTTGTTAGGTGCTGTGTTTTACTTCTGGTAAGCAGAATTTCAACTGAATGAGGTACATAAACTTCCCATTATGATTCCTTCACTTTGCTCAAGACTCACACTGGTTGCTGCTACTGCCTTTAAGCAGCCTGGTAATGCTTTTGCAACAGGATCGAGTACTGTTGAGAAGTAAGCGATCGGCTTTCTCAGTTTTCCATGTCTCTGAATTAACACGGACAATGCACATCCTTCTCTTTCACTGCAATACAGCTCAAAATTCTTTTCATAATCTGGCATACCTAAAGCAGGTGCTTCACATAAGCTTCTTTTTAACTTCTCAAAAGCTTCCATTTCAATTACCGTGAGAACAATTGGATCTTTTATATCTGATTTTGTCAATCTCTGCAGTGGTTTCGCAATTACCGAAAATTCACGAATCCATTGACGACAATAGCCAACCATCCCTAGAAACATTCTGACCCGTCTCTGTGTTTTTGGAGGTTGCATTCCCTGAATCATTTTGATTCTCTCAATTGTTACTTGTCTGACTCCTTTTGCAATTCTGTGACCAAGGTATTTTACCTCTTGTTTGCAAAACTGTAATTTTGCAGATTAAACTTTATGTCCCTCATCTGCTGAGTGATTCAAAAGAGTGATCGTATCTGTGACACAATTATCTCGTGTTTTTGCTGCAACCAGTAAATCATCAATATTCTGGACCAATGGCGATTTTCCTGGCAAATTTAAATTTTCCAACGATTTCTTTAATAACTGATTAAAGATAGAAGGACTCTCTGTATACCCTTGAAGAATACGGCAGCATGCTAGTGTGCGACCTTGGAATCTGAACGCAAAGATTTGCTGGCTATCTGGATGCAATGGAACAGTAAAGAACGCATTGCAAAGGTCAATGGCAGTGTACCATTCTGCATCATGTGGAATTTGGTAAAGAATCACTGCTGGATTTGGAACAACCGGACAAAATGGAACAACTATCTGGTTAACTCTTCTCAGATCTTGAACTATTCTGTACGTTCCGTTTGGCTTTTTGATCCCCATGATCGGTGAATTACAAGGACTACTTTCAATTTCTTTTAAAACACCTTGTTTTATGAATTTTTCAATTACTGGAATGACACCTTCAATTGTTTCAGTTTTCATTTTGTACTGAGGAATGTTTGGGTATTCAATTCCTTGTTTCACTGTGATTTTTACAGGATCAACATGTCTCATCAAGCCCATCTCACTCCCTGTTAAATCCCAAATTTCAGTTTTGACTGTCTTTTTCAATTCTTCTGGAAGATTATCTTTTTAAAAAACAGGAAACAATTTACTTTCCTCTGCTTCGACCATCAACGTTGTTAATTTGTAAAGCCCATCTTCCTCAAAAGTCTGTAGCTCAATACCCTCCGGTGAGCAATATATTTTACAGTTCATCTTACAAAGGATGTCTCTTCCTAGTAAGTTTACAGGACTGCTGTTGCAAACTACAAACCTGTGTTTGTCTTTGAATTTGCCAATTTCTACCTCCACAGGCTCTGTCAAATCTGTTTTAATTTGCTGATTAGCTACGCCAACTACTTGGATGGTGTCACCAGAGAGAGGCAGGTTTTCAATTTCTACTGATCTAACAGTAGAACGGGTAGCACCAGTGTCCACAAGAAAAGTGATTTCTACATCATTCACTTCACCATTTACAAATGGACCAGACTGGTCAACCTCAAGAGTGGCTCCAAGTACACACTCTTCCTCCTCTCTAAGGCACCGTCATAAGTAATCCTCTGAATCACTACCTTCATTTTCTGTCATCAAAAACTGTCCAGAAACATTTGGCACATTCACTCTTTTTGATCTGATTACCTGATCACCTCCGCTGAATCCTGTTTCCAAATTATACCTTTGACTACCTCCATAGTTAGGAAGAGGAGGCTGTGGAATTTGACTCTGCTGATTTGCTAACTGTCGCTGTAGCTGTTGCTGCAGATTCAACTCATTTAATTGTCGCTGTAGCTGTTGCTGCAGATTTACATCATTCTGCATCTGCGGATTTAATGATGAATTTTTAAAATTTCTGGGCGGATATTTACACTCACGCTTCCAGTGTCCAATTTCGCCACAATTAAAACAAGGCAATTTCTGTTTCAGCTCCTCAACATTAACATTGAATTTTGGCTTATTATAATTCCCTTTAAATTTTCCTTGACCCTGATTCTGATTAAAATTCACATTTGTATTCTCTAAATTAGCGATCTGCTGTTCAGCTACCTTCACCTGTGCCCACATTGCCTTTTCCTTTAATTTCTTCTGTCTGGCTTCAATTTCATCACTGCAATATTTTGCTTTTCTCAATATGTCATCAACTGAGTTAGATTGCCAACCAACAATATTATTTCTAATCATCTCACCAATTTCAGGTCTAAGCCCATAAACGAATCTGTAAATAAAGTGGCTCATATCCTTTTCATTTAATTTTTCATAGCCACTGTACTGTTTGAAAACCAACAATAATCTTTCATAAAATGAATGAACAGATTCTTTTGGCTCCTGATTTGTTCTGTCAATTTTAACCCAATCAACCTCTTTTGGGGGAATCTTTTCTTTCAACCAGTAAATTACTTTGTCATATAATCCCATGACTTCAGATGATGGAGCACCTGTCGCAGCATCTCGTGTTGGTTCTACCTTTGGCCAACTTACAGCAATTTTACATTCTGTCCAAAGATCTAATGGGACAACAATGTCGAAGAATCCATCAAGATCAATCCACAGAACTTTTGACACTTTAATGAACCTTTCCACCTGACGATACCATTCCACAGGCTTTTCTCTCAGCCGAGGGAAATCATTTGTAAACAACAAATGTCTTGTCTAGACCAGGGAACATGAACATAACCACCACCTGCAATTTCTCTCATTGGGTACTGATTAGCCATCCTTTCTCTTTTTTCTTCTTCCTTCTTCTTGGTCCACTTCACCCTCCATTTACTCAAATCACCCAATTTTTTAATGTACACAATCAAATCTTTTATATGCATATTTCTTCCCATTGTATTGAAGTTATCAATATCTTTTTCAGTGAATTCTAATCTGTAATGTTTTCCCAAATTCTTCTGCCTACTCAAATCAATTTCTAATTCTGTAGCTAATTCTTCTAATTGATCATATTTGTTTTTCGTTTTCCACTGTACACTTTTACAAATGAACAACAGTTCATCATCTTGATAATGCTTCAAACTGTCAGGACCAATTGTACCAATAATCAATTCCTCCAAATTCTGCTTTTAGTCTAACAACATCAAGCTTTGATGATAAATCTGTTTTATCAACACTCTTTTCTGGAGATTCAATGTCTGATTCTGCACCCATTGGTGTTCTGCATGATGAATTTGGATTAAAAGTTAAATCAGGTATCTTTGTTTTCTCTCGATGTATTTCAGATAATTCTGAGTAAAAATTTTCAGCCACTTTTGGAATTTCTGCATTTAATGGAATTGTTAAACCTGGTTCTTTAATTTCTCCTTGATCAAAGACAGGCTGAACAGGACCAATAGTTACTGGAACTGTTAATGCTTCCATACCTTTAGTTAACTGTCAAATTAATTCTTCCTTTGATCGTAAATATTCTGAAGTATTTGGAACTTCCTCATCTATACCAGCATCCAATAAACTTCTGGACGGAATTTTATTTCTTGAAACTGGAGTTTCAGGAAAAATTCGACTTTCACCAAATGTACTTGAATTATTTCTCGTCTCTAACCTTACAGGAGTTTTAAAAGAATCAGAATTATTCGGATATAATTTGGGTGTTTCTTCAATTAATGGAGGTGCACTTGGTGTGGTTCCTGTAGAAACCATCGCAGTAGACCATGAACAAGCTGGTTTTAAAGGAGTCTGTTTTTTATTCGTCATGTAAATTTCTTCTAAAACTGGATCTTCTGTCTCACTGTCTATAACAATATTATTTTTCTTTTGAGTATTCTTTTGACCTGGTATTTCAGTAATCATTTCTCTCACTGTGTATAGACCATCACAAATTTCTGCCTGTCTCCATCGACGCATTCTATCTTCATGAGTTTCTCGTTTAAAATTTGATGATTTTGGAGGTCTTTTTATACCACTGCTTTCTCGTTGTAATTCAAACATCTCATCCTCCCATTCAACTAGAGCTTCGAATTGAGTAGGTCTAGGTCTCGGCACAAGAGCCATCATCTTTTCTCTCAAGTTTTTTAAAATTCTCATATTAAATGAGCCATCTTCCGGCCAAGCTAAAACACAGTCATTTTTGGTATAGTCCATCCATACATCAAACCAAAGGCAAGTATGATAACCATATTCACCTTCCATATAGGCTGCAGGTGTTTTGTATTTATGAAGTAACTTTCCACCTCGCGTTTCTATTTTCTTATCAGGTAAAAGTAAATTTTTTAATTTCTGAAGTAATGTAAGTTTCTTCTCCTCTTTTTTGTAATAATAACTCATGTTTTAATCAATTTCGTTTAATTGAAACAATCGTAAATGTTTCCTGGTTGTTCCGCTAATTCAGCCAATCCGTGCGCGAAACACACCAACAAGCCAATCAGGTTAAGCTATGTTACCACCTTACTCAACCAATAAAATTGTTTGCTTTTTGAAGAACCAATCAGCTAACAGCTCATCAAAATCACGTGAGCCAATCAGTGTGCTAGCTGTGACGTATGTTAACCAATCACAGCGCGAACCTGTGACGTACACAGCCGCTGCAGTTTCTCGCGTCTCCCTCTTGGCACTCACCCCTCCTTCACAAAATCTTTTCACAGCGCCATTTTAAGAAAACTTTTTCGATGAATTTTAATTAATAACAACAGAAAGAACAAACCATTTGTCTGTTTCGCTAAATAAAGTGACAGTTTTTACAATCATACAAGTATTCTTTTTGCGTGGAATAGACAACGCTATTCTCACAGAATATTCAATCGTTGATAAAGTAAGACTACTCTACCCTTCTAACAGGTAATAACGAACTCGTTTCCCTCTGAATGCACATAAAGTAGCAATTCAAAGTTTGACTCGAACGAAATTACAAAATTATTCACACACTTTCAAAACGGAAAGTTTCCTTAACCATACATACACGAAATCTTGGCAGGACTTTAACTAGCCATAGAAATCCACATTTGCCAGTAAGAATAGACGACAATAACTCACCCTTCACTCAAGTTTGGATACATTCTATTACTCTTTTCACAGTGAGTTTTAAAACAGGCTCTTAGTCCTTATACTCAAAAGCTACGATTTCACAGACAATCCTCACTATACAATTTACCTAGCACCCCTAAAATCCCTAAACTAGTGTTGTACGCCCACAACACTAGTGATATTAATACCACTAATTTGAAACAGATCAAATGCACTGTGTAACTTCACTTCTCGTTACACTATTCAAAATGCAGCGGAAAGCTAGGAATTTTCACACTGCTGGAAAAATCCTTACGACAACATATAACAGTTTGGACAAACTTAACATATGTTAAACATTGATCCTATATAATTACCATGTAGCATAACAGTTACCATAGCAACCGTTCCTCTGCTACCAGAGAAATGATCCAGCGCCCCTATAGAAAATATGTCATAGCAATACTACCCAACTCTACAATACTCACCATTAATCATAAATCACTCACAAGGCCCATAAACTAACATGACATATTTTGAGCAACTGAATCATGTGACTTAATTAATAAAACCCTATTTACAAACCATATATACATTTATATACAACTACGGTAAACTGACTTTACCATAGTTTAGTAGCTTTTCATTTAATTAAGCCACACAGGCGATAAGATCAGCTGATGGTAACTAAGTTCTCTAAATAACAAGACCAGCTTGTATTTTCAAAAAAACTTATTTATTAACTATTTATTAAGAGAAAAGTGCATTTTTATTAGGATCTTTATTATTCAAGCAGCATGGTTTGAGGAATTGTAAATTAGTCAGACAGTTTTCAAGCAGAATCAAATAGCAATTATAAAGAAGAATAAACAGTTTCCCATCACCTAAACCCTATTTCCCTGTCTAAAACTCACTTCACCTAAATTAAATTGTAAAGTCTTTTAATTCTATTAATTCTTACGTGCTCCAAAGAAGTCTGTCAGCACGACACACCCATCTGGATTTGGAAAGCGAGAAGCGCCCTCCTTCCAAAGAGGTCAGTTTTTATACCTTTCCTAACTAACTAATCTAAGTAAAAGTATACTTTTCACATTTGAGCAAAACGCTGATTGGCTGTCGAGTGACAGACCACAGCATGTCATCACATTTTTGAAGCCCAGTCCGACTCTTTCTTAGAGCCTATTGTCCTTTATTTTCATGTCACGTAGCTTCCTCCAGCTTGCAACATTTAAAATTATTGTCCGTGACTTCCTTGGCTTGTCAAACTCTCTGCCGGTTCCTGACCTTGATCAAGCCAGCCAAAGCACAAAAAGTTCACTTATTTAATCAAGTTTGGATTTTCTTCTTTTTAAACAACACAGTAGAAATTTTCCACACTGGGCTCTTGCTTTCACTGAGCAGGATTTTGTCAGCTGCATAATAAGACGCACTAGGCCTCAAGCCTCTTTCTTTGCAACTAGTATATAAACAAACACAAAAGAATAATTAATGCAAGAATTAGAAGTCATTCTGTTACCCACCCACCTTTGCTAATTATTAACCCATTAATCTATGTTACCTAGCAGAAGCAAATAAAGCAACAAAACAGACTTGTGCAACGTTTAAAACGAAAGACAAAACATGAGCACACAGAATTAAGCACATGCTATTATTTAATTCTGACATCACGATAGACAAAATTAATTTATTATTTCTCACATGCAAGCACTTTGCACATAATGCACATGTATGAGCACACATATTAGTTTCCCGCGTGTATTGGTCTTCAAGTTTATTCTAGGTTGGTTAGTATTTTTCACTGCACACATTATTAATATTATTATTGATTATGGAAGTTCAACTTTGCGAGCTGAAATAAATATATTTCCAAATCTCGCTCCATCATACCCATGCTGGAAAAGAATTGGCCTCTCCTGGAGAACTTCCCTTCGATCTGTGTTGCTCACATTGGGATGTTCCTTATTCAGGAGATGAGAACCACTCGCATCCACTTCCTGTAGAGGTAAGCGGTCTAGTTGTTTCCCCTCGAGATGCTCTGGAGTTCCCAATGCGCCTGCACGAGTATCGCGCAGCGCACTTCAACTGTAAGATTTCTGAGAGGAGGTTTTTTTCTCTTAGTGCATCGTTTTTGAGGAGAAATTCTGGGTGTCTCAGTCAGCGCTTCAGTACCTTCTAAAAGGGAAGTCAGAAGGGTTTGTTATATATGTTTTTCTGGCGGTATTTCTTGACTTAATTAAATGTATTCACAGAGACATTCCTCGAATTCAAAATTCAAGTTCTGGTTCCAGATATTACAGCATCAAGAGAAAAAGAGAGTTGTGAGTCCGGAAGTCTAGGAGAAGGTTTCTGTGAAGAGAAGTCTCCGCTTTGCAAGTAAGCGTATTTAAGTAGTTCTTGTCAGGGATTTCATTTTCTGAAGGAATAAATTCCTGGAACGTTGCACGCTTAACGCTCCAAACTAAGCTGACTGAAAACTCTTTCTTAACAAGAAACTTCAAAATGTTTTACAAATAAAAAATTAACACTTATGTCAAAATTTTTAAATACAAATTGAATGCTAACAACACCAACGATTTACTGAACTAAAAAGTGACAGACTTGTTGTAAATAGAAACAGTGCAAGAATTAATCAACTTCCAAAAGACTAAGAAGAATATATATATATGTTGAGGAGAAAAACTTGCATGCCAATTAAAATGTCTACTAATAAGAGGACTAATACTCAAAACCTCAACTGCTGATTGTATTTATCACTTAAAACCTCATAACAATTTCTTCAGTTGGCCTTGGTTCTTGCAGTTGATTAAATGATGTAAGACAAGACCTCACAGAGAAGGGCAGAATTCAGGATAAATACAGATAAAGAGTAGTGGGGTAAGGAGTTAATAGTCTAGAGAAGAGTGTAGGGAGAAGTAATTGTATTCTACCCTTTTAGGTTAAAAAACAGAATACAGAAAAAGAACCTGAGTCCTGTGGCAGTCTCTCTTGTTTTGTCTTTCCACATTCCCTTTCCCCCGAACTAAAGTCAGTGACAGTTGAATTCATCTGTCACGGGTTTTGGTAGGTGGGATTTGGGGCAAGGTCATCTGCTTCTGAGGAAATCCCCATTTGAGTTTGACAGCTTGCCACTTCACTTCTCTGTTTCTATTGGTTATAGCATTCAATTTCCTGTTTTTCCTCGCATGTTTCTCTTAGTAGTGTCCCGAGACCCAAGTACTCATGTTCATCCACTTTGGTGGAACTTCTTTCTCATATGAGCAGGCGTATTAGCACCCCTGCTAGCGGAGCAGCTATTTTTTTTTGACGAGAAGAGATTGAGTTGCCCAGAATCACATGCTGTAGACCTCACAGCGGGGCTTTGGAAGCGCATTGTAAACAATGAATTTCATTTTTGTATGAGTCAATGCAGCTCCCATCATGCTGCTACCAGCTGCTCACCTCAGATCTCTTGCTCTCTTTCCTTTACTGCCACTTCCTACAAGTTCTGAGCCTTCTCTGCTCTCTACAACTCCAAAGGAGTTAACCCATAAAGCCCGCTCCTCCCTACCCACTTCCCAATTGTTCTTATGCCCCTCCTGTTGAGGACTTTCAGTGAAGGCTGCTGGGTCGCTTTTCCTTTTAGGAGTACAGAGGCCTCCTTTTTGTGTTGTATCAACCTTCTTTTCAGGTAAGGTTACTTTTCTCCTACTTAAAAAAGGGGAATCCCTGTGCAGTACTCTGTATCTAGTGGTGCAAGGTGGCACTTGTTTACATATATTTATACTGCTTTGTTCTTTTTTTAGTGACTTAATGGTGAACTGGGCCATTTTTTCAGAGCGTTGTGCTGCGGGGTCCTGCAACGCCTTTATTATGTTGGGAGTGTTGTGCCTTTTTTTCTTTTGCTTATTTGCAGTACTTGGGTTCGCAATGTTAAGGAGAGGTGTGGCGTTTTAGTCCGCCCTCCCAATTTACTTCAGAGTCTTGCTCTGGGCCTGCAGCATAGGGTGTTGTACAGAATTTGGTCCCCTTCTCCATTTGCCTGACAGCTGTGCGCAGGGCCCGCGACGCCGGAAGGGGTACGGACCTCTAGCTCTCCTTCTCCTCTCCTGCTTGCAATACAGTACATTGACCTGTATTCTTTGTTGACAATGGTGATTCATTGGTTCAGAGACTTCTGAACATATGTTGTTTTTTTACATTATAGCAGCACAAGCATTGTTACTTTTCCCCTCCTTACCAGAGGTGTCAGAATAGGTTAGGTGTCATCACTTGCACTCTGAATGAATGAATGAATGAATGGTTATTTGTAATGCGCGGACTTAGCCCGAGGGCATCAAGGCGCAGACTAACACATAAACTATGACTAACCAGTTACAGATACGGAGAAAACAACATAAGATTAGATTCAGTGATAGGCCTGGGAGAAGAGCCAAGTCTTCAGGAGTTTCCGAAACGTGATCAGGTAAGGTTGGTTGGACAGTTCGGGGGGGAGGCTGTTCCACAATTTAGGGGCCAGAGTGAAAAAGGCTCTTCCTCCCCATTTCGCTTTTGTAAATCTTGGGACCGCCAGCAGATTTCTTGAAGATGATCGAAGGGTTCTCTTGGGGGAATACAAGGGTCTTTATGCCATTGGAGCCAGAGCCGAACACGGCTCTGTGCGCCAGACATATAATTTTAAAGGAAATCCTGGAGTGTACGGGCAGCCAGTGAAGGTCTTTTCTGGCCTGAGTAGCAGATGATAGCTTTGGGAGGTTTAGGACCATTTTGGCAGCTGAGTTTTGGACCATCTGGAGACCATGAAGAGCTTTTTTGTTTATGCCCCCATACAATGCGTTGCAGTAATCAAGCCTGGAAGATACCAGGGCAACGGTTGACTGCTTGCGGGCGTCAGGTGACAGGTAGGGGGCAATCTTTTTAAGCATGCGGATGGTGTTGCAGCAGGTGGATACCGTTCTATTTACCTGAAGTTCAAAGGAGAGGGCCGAGTCAAAAAGAACAACAAGGTTCCTGGCCGAAGTTTCCTCCAAAGACTAGGACCTCCGTTTTCTCACCGTTGAGCTTCAGGTAATTGCGCACCATCCATCTAGAGACCGCTTCCATGCAGGTTCGAAATTTGAGAGCGGCCTCAGTGATCGGTGAGGTAGAGGAGATGATAATTTGGGTATCATCTGCATAAGACAATATTTGATACCCAAAGGATCTTATTACCTCGGCAAGTGGGGTTACGTAGATGTTGAATAACAAAGGACTCAGGGCAGAGCCCTGAGGAACCCCACATTGCACCTTTTGGAGGGACGACAGAAAGCCACCTAGCTGAACCCTTTGCTGTCTCTCCGAGAGAAAGGAAGACAGAAGATTGAGGGTACTTCCCCCCACCCCTATCCCCTTCAACCGGTCAACTAGGATAGGAGGGGATAGGGTATCAAAAGCTGCTGTGAGATCGAGGAGTACCAGCATAGTGGTCTGACCTCTGTACACCTCGGTCCGGATGTTATTAGCCACGACCGTGAGGGCGGACTCGGTGCTGTGTGCAGCACGAAATCCATGTTGAGAGATGTCAAGGAGTCCAGTTGTTTCAAGATATGAGGTTAGATGACGGTTGAGGTGGGCCTCAGCATCTTTGCAGGGGCTGGGAGCAAAGATATTGGTCGGACGTTTTTTAATACTTCCGGATTGAGCGAGGGTTTCTTTAGAAGGGGCTTTACAACTGCCGTCTTCCAAGGAATAGGAAACGATCCCTCGTCAATGGCCATATTCATAACTTGCAAGAGAGGAGGGAGGACAGACTCCTTACAGACTTTCAGGATTTTTAGGGGGCAGGGGTCAATAGGAGAACAAGATTTAGTAGCATCCAGAAGGTGGCTTAGATCATCAAGTGATAGGTGGGGAAAGCTGGAGAAGTTTGACCGGGAGTCAGAGGGATCAGTGATCTCAATGAGTGAGGGAGCGGGGGGGAGGGTGGGGGTGTACTGTTGGCATCTAAAGAAGTATTGGAGGATTTGAGGGAGCCGTAAATGTCCGCGATTTTGGAGTGGAAGAATCCTGCGATATTGTCGCAGAGTTCTTGAGAATCATTCACTGATTCAGTTGTTTTGGGAGTGGCTAAGGTATCAATAATTTTAAAAAGTTCCCTGGAGGATTTCAAAGAGGTAGTGATTTTGTTAAAGTAGTTATTTTTTTCTTTACTTTGTCCCCGAGATAGCAGGCGGTAGCACTCTTTCCACAAAGCTTGTATTGTTGTAAACATGCTTCAGTATCCAACAGCTTCAGCCCAATGGTTAGTTACTTTCCCTTAATGAACTGTCTGTGCGCCATCGCACACCAAATTCAAGTCACACATAAGCCATGAAAGTCAAAGGACAACAAGTACACACTTTTTACCAAGTAATACATGTAAATTAGATTAATTGTAATTGTTGTCAATAGTTAAAAAGTAAATTCAGAGGCTGCGTGATTCCAAACTTTAAATGCTGATGAAATTCCCATCCAGGCTTTTTTCTGCAGCACGTTAGAAGACATCTCATTCTAGGTAACCTTTGCAGAAATTCACCCAATGAATTTTAGGCAGGGCACGGCGGAAGGAGGTGAGCTACGTCAGTGAAGGACCACTCTTGGTGTAAGTGTGACCATAGGGGGCCTTCCCTCACCCGCCCACAGTTCTAGCCCGAAATAGGGGTAAACTCATACTCCTTTGATTTACTAGAGGGACTTTCTTTACACGTAAGGAACTGGTTGTAAGTTTCCCTCTTATCTCAATTGGAGGGAAGAGTGAGAATGCACTCGTACAGGTAGAGTCCTGAGGCAGGCCGACGTGACCCCACACGGGGGAGCATACACTAACGACCGAAACATGTTGACCATCTGGCAGTAAAGGACGGGTACTAGGAGCACTTATTATCTTCCAATCACCACCATACTTCATACTTTTAAACTCTGGCCGGAGGGCCAGGAATAAAGTTTTAGGCACAGCGACACTCCCGAGCTAGTTTTAAACTACACCACACTGCAGTTTCACTACCATAGATCTCAGTCACTGTATAATTATTTTGTATCTCTCTGTGTTGTATTGTCTTCCCCTACCCTATTGCTCCACCCCATGCGTGGCTACGCTGGGGTGTTTTTGTAAGCAGCCCTATGATGAAGCATGTCACACATCTGTGTGAGTGAGGGCAGTATTAGCACAGATTGCACGTGCCACCATGAAATACATTTTTTATCAATCCCTACCCCTTCTTGTGTACTAAGTGTTGATAGGGGGTTTGGAGTAAGTGAGTCCAGACCCTCACCCCTTCTTTTGTGTGTACTAGTATAAAAAAAGGCCCATTAGCAAAAATAAATAATCACTTAAAATATAAACATAAATGAACTGTTAAACTATATGCCCCATGCGGTCTAAGAAAAAAGTGCCCAACAGTCTCCACAAAATGGAAATGCAACCAATTGTTCTTCGAAATACATGCTCAGGTCAAACTCAAAAATATTTTTTTTGCATAAATAAAAGAAAAAAGCCACAAAGGGTTCAATGCTAAATGTTTGGCCTCTAACATCATTAGTCAAATGGTCCCTGTGCTCAACTATCCATATACAGCAACCAATGACATAAAAACAAACAATAACCTCACAGTGCAACACATGTCTGGTCTAAGTGCCTTATTATGATTTCGCTGTCCACGGACCACCTCGATGGTTGTCTCCCGACCACCCTATCACTGCTAGGGTGGTCGGGCTGCCGCAACCACCAGGGAATCTCTGTTCCCTGGCATTAGCGCAGTGGTCCTCCGGCCGCAATATGCTTTGCGGGACTGCTGGGGGCCCACCAAGCATATTACAAGTTTCCTCTCCACCACAGTTGTATGGCGGTGAGCCTGCCATGAAAACTGTGGCACAGAGGAAACAAAGAGGGCCCTACAGGGCCCCTGGGTGCCTTGCGCCGTGTGGATGCACAAAGGGGGGCATGCCAGTACTAAATATGATAAACAATGAAGCTCCCTCACGACCTATATTTCTTTTATCTTAAGGACTAAATCTAGTATGGGATGAACATTTATATAAACAAAAAACATCATCAATGCAATTACCTGTTCCCCTTGGTTGTTGTGTGAATCCATACTATTTGGCAAGGTCCTGAGAAAGGTGGTTTACCGTCTGTCATACCCCACCGAAACGTGCGTCAACCTTGTTTGAACAGACCTTGTTGAACATTTTCATCCAACATGGTCATGGAGACCCTGAAGTTCAAGGTCTCCTCCTGACCCAGATGTGTATGTATGTGTGGGTTATGTGTAAGTTTGCTTGGTTTGATTGAGTGAGATTGATAATTTTGAATTGTTTGTATATTTGATTTATTTCAGTGGTCCAGAGTACAGTGTTGCATTTAAATTATATAAGCCTTTAATGCATTGGTTTCTGTACAATAATGTATAAAAAGAAAAAACGTATTAAAAACAAACATGTACCTTGTTTTTAAAAAAAAAAGAGATAATTAATGGATTGTGATACAATTGTTTTGAATATCAAACTAAGAAAAATAAATAATAATGTTTAAATCTAATTATTAACTTGTATTGATGATGTTTTTGTTTATATAAATGTTTAACCCATACTAGATTTAGTCCTTAAGATAAAAGAAATATAGGTCATGAGGGAGCTTCATTGTTTATCGTATTTATTGCTGTTTCCCCTTTTCTCCCTGACCTCTATTTTCTCTTAGAGGGGGTCTCCTTTTTGCATTAGGATACGCCAATACTTGCACATCATGGACTGTAGCAGTCCATGCTATGTGCAGGTACTGCCTTTGATGTTCCCATTACTGCCAGAGAATACCAAAGAACCGCCTACCAGACCAGGAGAAAGCTTCTGATCTGGTAGGCGATTCATACACAGGTTTGGAGGTCCTGCTCCTGCACTTCCAAACTCATAATAAGGCCTTTAAGGTCCAGTGACCCAGCACTGAGGCAGGGAGCATGAACACTTTATCAGGTGTTTATGAAAGACCCAGCCGCCCCCGCGAACCCTGCTGGCGAAATTCCTCCATTTCCAGGACCGGGACGCAGTGTTGCGGGCTGCCAGACGTGCGGGCCCCCTGCAGGTCAAAAACCAACACGTAATGATCTTCCCGGACTACGCCAAGGCGGTGCAAAAACTTAGGGCGTCCTGCCTGGAGGTGAAACGACGCCTACGGGAGAATGGCGTACAGTACTCTCTGCTTTTCCCTGCCCACCTGAAAGTAATCCACGCAGGCTCCACGCACTTTTTCGCTACAGCCGAGGAGGCGTGCGACTGGGCGGATCTCCACTGCATGCGCGGCTCGGCTACGACCCAACCACAGCAACGTGGCCACAGGACACCCCGCAATAGGAAGAGAGCCACACAGCAAACGCAACAGCAAGGGCAACAGAATTGGAGAGATCCTGCTAAATGCCAAGACGTTGAATCCCCAGACCTGGAGCAGCTTATGCAGGAACGGCGCAGAGCCCTACAAGCCGTAGCTGACCTCGGGGCACCCCAGTCAGAGGAAGACGTCGAGGGGATCCCACACCAGTTTACGTCAAGTGGTGAAGAGGACAGCAACTCACCCTGCCCCACTGCTGACTCCATCACCCTAGCCCCGGTCACCCCCTTGATCACTGACTCTGCCCAATAGCGATATCATAGACTGCCCACAGACAATATGCTCGGCTAGAGGATCACTGCGGGTGGGCACCCCTTCTGGGGTCCACTCAAGACACGATGAACACGGTACACCCCGTATGGCCAACCACGTCTCCTGCAAACGCCCGATACGGAACTTGCCTCGCAGGCCACGCCGGCCACCCCCTAGATTTGACTGTTCGCTCCCTGATTCTAGGAGAGCTAGTTTGGACGCATCGAGCTCGCCGATGCGCCCCACGTATTGGGACAGTTTCTTCATCCAGTTGTTAGTTTTGTTTCCCCTGTTCACTTCTCCCCAACGCCCCACAGAAGACATGAGCATAAGGGCAAATGACACGCATAGAGGAAGGCACACGGGGGATATCTCCACACGCCGCGCCACCACACTCATGGGCGCGCCCATATATCCCATTCTAGGGAAGCCGCATATAGGCGCAGGCCACCCCTCTTCTACCATCCCATGCAGCACACAGATCTTAGCGTACTCACCCTGAACGTGCGCGGCTTACACACGCCACGTAAGAGATACACGGCCTTTGCCTACATTAAGCGCCAACAAGCCCAAATCGCGTCCCTGCAAGAGACGCATCTCACAGCAGCGGAGACAGACAAACTCAGATCCCGCTGGCGTGGACTCATTTGCGCCACATCCTATTCGGCATTTGCGCGCGACGTGCTTATCTCGGTTCGCCCTGGTACCCCCTTTCGGGAGACGCGTAGGGTGGTGGACAAGAAGGGAAGATATGTCCTGTTGGAGGGTCTACTGGACGGGCCGCCGGTCCTCTTAGGTAGCATATACGCACCCAACACGGAGCAGAATAGGTACTGGGGCTCCCTCTCGGGCGTGCTTGCCCAATTCGTCACACTCCCGTGGATACTGGGGGGCGACTACAACTGTGAGCTCGACGTTACACTCGACAGATCCCATCCACCACCTCCACATTCCCCAGCCCACACACGATCCGGGAGGTTCCGTCGTTGGGTTACACACTGGTCCCTAGTGGCCGCTTGGAGAGCCCACCATCTCGTTAGTCTGCTATTTTCGTTCCACTCCATCCCCCATAATCTGCGGACCAGACTGGACAGGTTTCTATGCACCCTGTCACTCATACCCAAGGTCCAACACACTGATTACTTAGGCCGCGTGATCTCTGACCACGACGCACACATCCTACAGCTCCGGTGGAGACCGCCCCACCCTCCGGTGCCCACTTGGGTCCTCCCGAGAGGCTGTCTCACGGATCAGGTATTTAGACAGGATCATGCGCAATCAATCCACGAATATTTCACTTACAACGCGGGGACGGCTGCCTCCAGACTCGTGGAATGGGACCCGTTCAAAGTAGTGGCGTGGGGCGCTTGCATTAAACGGATAGCGGGGGCCGCCGCATGCTCGAACGCACACTCACCGACACAGAGCGGACGCTAGCAACCCTTACCAAGAAGGAGGATTCTCAGTCGGCCACAGCGGCCCAGGTGGCCGAAGCCAAATCGAAATATGCAACCGCTCTAGCGGATATGCGCAAATTCAATTTCCGAGCCTATGCCACTCGTCAAGACTCGGACGCGACACCTATTACCGAAATTCGGACCCCCGCGGGCACCCTGGTGCGTTACCAACAGGGCATACTTGACACGTTCCAGCTCTATTATGCTGCCGTGTACAGCACCCAGACACACCAACGGCGGGAAGCGATCCCCCAATTCCTAGATCCACTGCCACTTTCCCATATCGCGGAGGCAGCCAGGGACACCCTGGACGCGAAAATCACAGCGGCCGACGTCTCTAGTGCGATACACTGCCTCGCTCGGAACAAGGCCTGGATGGGCTACCTCTCGAGTACTACAGTACCTTCTCCACATTGTTGACTCCCCGGTTAACAGCCTTGCTCGCCGATGCTCTTGAGCGTGGGGAACTCCCAGGTTCTCTCAGGGAATCGGTGATTGTATCCTTTCTCAAACCTCATAGGGACCCGCAACTGCTATCCTCCTATCGCCCCATCACGCTTCTCTTAGCGGACTGTAAACTCCTGGGGAAAATTCTGGCCACCCGATTTGAACAAATACTTCGTCCCCTAATACACCCAGACCAAAACGGTTGTGTCCCCGGCAGGAACACCTCCCAGAACACCAGGCGGGTCTTTCATATTCAGTATCAGGTGGGTGACGCCTTTCCATGCGCGGCCTGCATTATCTTAGATCTTGAAAAAGCCTTCGACACAGTAACATGGCCATACCTCTTTGATGTTCCCCGTCGAACGGGCATAGGTCCCACCCTTCTACAATACACTTGGCTGCCCTACACTAAACTAACGTCCCGAGTCAGACTCGGCAAATACATTTCGGCCCCGCTGCAAGTCGAACGGGGCACAAGACAGGGCTGCCCCCTTTCGCCGCTGATCTTCGCCTTGGCTTTAGAGCCGCTGGTGATTCGTCTGCACCTGGGGGGTGCAGTGTGGGGCATCCCCATAGCCGATACGATCCACTGCGTCTCTATGTACGCGGACGATCTTCTATTGTATGTTCGGGACATCACCGAGGACCTAACCCCCATTTAAACATTGCACATGTTCTGGAGTTGCCCAACCCTTCAGGCCTACTGGTCGGCCATTATTGACTCGATTTCCACCCTCACTGGCCTCGCAGACCTATTTTCTTGGGAGGCAGTTGTGATAGGAACCTTCCGCAGGCCAAAGACACATAAGGTGCAGGTCAGATATGCTGCACTATCCCTGCTTTTAGCCAAAAGGAAAATAGCCATGCAATGGCAGGCAGCTAATGGGCCTTCTTTTGAGGCATGGGTGGGTGCAGTGAAAAAATGGGCTATGGCAGAGGAAGACGCACTGCGGGAGGAGGAGGCACGGGGCCTGCGCAAGCGTCCCATATCCTTGGAATGGGCCACATTGTCCCACCAATTCAAGCTAGCCCACCAACGCGACACCCCGAACACCTCGCAACGCGCCACGGCGTCCGAGACAGCACCAGCACCAATGCCTCTCTAGTATGCATATGACTTCATCCCCATGCCTTCATCACACTCCGCCACCCCCCGCTGCTCGCCCCGTGTCCCTCCTCCCTTCCCCTCCGCCATCCCTCCCCCATCACCTTCCTAATGGATGCGCCCTGTACAATCTGCTTAATTCTGCCCCCCCCCAGCCTCAGTCTTCGCCTCCCGATCCCCTCTCCCCCGGTTTTTTCTTCCCTCCTTGGGTGCTTTCCTTCCTCTCCCCTGCAATCCACGGCTCACGCTTTCCATCTCCTTCTACCCACAAGGGGTTCCTAGCTCCCCCCCTCTTTTCCCCCAAGTGTTCCCCCCGTTCTCACGTTGCATCAGTCATTAGCGGCCTCATGTCCCTAATCCGTAGATCCACAGATTATTATATACACCCCATTGGCATGACTGCAATGTTGTATCACCTCTAACTGCTAATGATGTATCGTGAAAGCTTTTCATTTGATAAAAAAGTTAATAAAAATAATTAATTATTTTTTTTTTTTTAAATCAGGTGTTCAGGAAAGCAGCTGAATTGTGAGCGGAACTAACTGATCAGTTATCAACCCTCTGTGAGCCCCACTGGTGACACCCATGAATCTAACCATGCAGTGGAGTTCAAACCAAAGCTCTAACCAAGAAACTGAAATGAAAAAAAATACATATGTAATGAAATGTGAATACTAAAACAAAATGTGTATTCCATTCCTGGGTTAGAACTTAAACCATGTGAATCATTGGGATTACTATTTGTTAAATACAAAATAAATATCCGAAAACTCCTCAAATATACAAACACGGAGTGACAATTGAGCAGTAAAATAAACCACAGTACAAAAAGTCATGAACCCAAATGTTTTTGTTAAATTCATAACAAAGGCAAAGAGAAATAAAACGAGTCCTCTTTAAATGAAGCTGCTATACCTTGATCATAAGAAATAATTCCTACTGATGAACTTGCTGAGATACGGTCGGCTCAGTGGCCTCAAAAACAGTATTTTTCTTAATCTGTTCAAGGTGCAGACAGCTCGATTGACAGCAATATATAAAATCAAGAACTAGTGATTGAGTGCAAACCTCATGTAGCTGATGATTCCAAACATTTGAAAGTAGCTCAATGGTATAGTGCCCACACTCCCAGCGCTCACTCCACTTTGCGCACCATAACACTTACATACCAAGGAAACTCATGAGCCAGGTTTGTGGGAAAACAGTGGTGCAGGTTTATTTTGCACAACAAGTAGCAATAAGGTGGGTCATCTTACGGGCGATCCAATGCAGCAGCCCCTCGCTGACCCGCATGCCTAATGAGCTCTTCTTGCACGGCGAGTCGATGCTCTGACGGTGCAGTCCATTATCACTTCCTTTCGTTCAACTCCCGCCCCCCCTGTCAGGGCGGAGCGATGAGGCACACCCCCGGTCGGTTCAGGCCCCCCGACCGCCCGAAGGACTGACGGGGCGCCGACCCTGTTTCCTGGAACCCCCTCGGCTCCAGGTTCTTGGCTCAGGCACCCCTACTGTGCCAGGCAGAGGTATTGACTGTATCCTTCTGCCGCAGAGGTACCCATACTGTCCATCTGCTTCCAGATCGCCCTGTGACTCCGCCTGCAACATAAAACAGACCATTAACAGTTCAAAACATGCCTGCCGCTCTGCCGCTGGGTCTGGGTCAGGGAGGGAACAGCGCAGAGCAGCCAGGAACGCGACGGCAGGAAAGGCCGAGCCTCGCTGCCGCGCTGATTTTAAACCCCTTGGGGCCGCCCCTCCCACCAGTTGACCCGCGCCTATTGGACGCGCATGAAAGGGGGCGGCCAGGAGTTGACGTGCACCGTTTTACTCGCGCGGAATGTGGGACTAAGATGCTGTCTCGCTTAGCTCCCCTTCGCGTCGCGCGGCCAGCGGCATAGTGCCCACACTCCCAGCGCTCACTCCACTTTGCGCACCATAACACTTACATACCAAGGAAACTCATGAGACAGGTTTGTGGGAAAACAGTGGTGCAGGTTTATTTTGCACAACAAGTAGCAATAAGGTGGGTCATCTTACGGGCGATCCAATGCAGCAGCCCCTCGCTGACCCGCATGCCTAATGAGCCCTTCTTGCACGGCGAGTCGATGCTCTGATGGTGCAGTCCATTATCACTTCCTTTCGTTCAACTCCCGCCCCCCCTGTCAGGGCGGAGCGATGAGGCACACCCCCGGTCGGTTCAGGCCCCCCGACCGCCCGAAGGACTAACGGGGCGCCGACGCTGTTTCCTGGAACCCCCTCGGCTCCAGGTTCTTGGCTCAGGCACCCCTACTGTGCCAGGCAGAGGTATTGACTGTATCCTTCTGCCGCAGAGGTACCCATACTGTCCATCTGCTTCCAGATCGCCCTGTACTCCGCCACAGCTCTGGAGGAGGCCCCCGTCGATGACAGAGCCCCCCCACCCACCTAGCTACTTACGGCCGCTGTTTAGTGCACCTCTATCATGGTATCCTCCATCACACCCTTTGGAGATTTGTTAGGACCGTTCTTAGGACTCGCCCTTGGTTACATAGGCCGCACCTCGATGGGGATTGCTTAGATACCGTTCTTAGGCCACGCCCTTAGTTACATAGGCCGCACCTCTAATGAGGACTGCGTAGACACGCCCTTAGTTACACAAGCCGCACCTCTAATGGGTATTGCGTAGGTACCGTTCTTGGCCAGGTCTTACTCTCACAGGACTGGTTGCCTCAACATTGATCTTCCACCTTGGGACATGATTAACCCATAATTCACTGCTCGGGGCGCCCTGCCCTCTGACTAGTGTACTTGGCCCTCCACCTCTTGTGAATCCTGCCGTTTTTTCATTAGGCTGTTTACCTGCCAATATCTACAAGAGGAGCCGCACATCCTTACTTAGCCCTTCTTCTCTGTTGCATTCTGCCTGTTATTTGCAATATTCTATGGGTGCTAATGGAAGACCGGTGATATTGGTCCCAGGAACCAAAGGGATGGGTATGGCAGGTTAACGTTAATGCCTGCAGTGAAAAGCCCTCATGTGTCATGCAGAAGACTAATCCGTAATTGTTGTAGCTTTTTACTTGCAGCTATAAAACTAGAATCCTTCTAACGCCCACCATGGACTGTGAAGGATATGGGACTCATGTACCTTCTGACCTTCGCCGTCCCATGGGACACCCTGTATACCGCTGCCATTACCCACTTATGCAGCACACCTGGGATCCTCTCTAATGTAGCGCTGTGGACTCAGAAGGATATGGGACTCTTGTACCTGTAACCCTCGCTGTCTCCTGTGATACCTATGCATACTGTTTCCTTCACCACTCCACAATGTATTGTCCCTGTATAACCGCATGTTACCTAACCGTGCTCTGCCATCCTGCATAGGAATGCGTGGTGCTGTTAAGCACAGTAGTGCTATTTAAATTGGTATTTGGGTAAGTACCGGGACAGAGACATCTCTACTGGTAAATTGAACCAATTATGACGTAGGAACTTTCAAGTTATTATTAACATAAACGATACTGGAGTTTCTTTTGAGAATGCTCGCGTGTCAGTTGCAAGGCAGAGCTATCACCATGCAGCATTCGTGCGTTGCCAAGACGTCTATAATATACGGACTTGCCGCTCGCACCCTTGCACAACTCGACCGTAACCATACCTCCAGTCACCGTTTTGCGCAAGCCGTTGGCGCCCCCGGACTGCGAGTCCCAGACCCCACCCATGTAAGCACTGAGGAGTTGCAGGATCTTAGAAGTGCTTAGAGCACCGGAATGATCGCATGTTCACCGTAACTGGAGCACACAACGACATAATAATCAGTACCCAAAATGCAAATATATTTACAGAATTAAAGACACTTGTAGTTTAGTGTTCCTCCCATTGCCACACCACTCTGACTCTAGCACAACCCTAGTGTGGCTGGCCGCTGCGATCCCGGGAGCTGTGGTGTGGCGCAACCTGCTATAGTAGACATTCTATATACATGGTCCCTGTGGTGAGCTTTCGTGGCAGCAACACTGGTCATGTGCTGCCCTCTTAGTGGTTTAAAACGCCAACCTTACTTGGCCAATTGCAATTAGCATTCGGTCAGTTTCAGACTACCTCGCCTGACCATAATTGCAGAAGATACATTTTTTTTTTTTTTTTTGGTTCCATGTTATCGAGGGTGGGGATGCCCTTCGCCCCCGTTATTTCATATTCAATATTTGTCGGCAGAGGCTGGGAGCCTCTCGTGACACATGGTTGTTTTGACCAGGCCCAGCCGCGAATGAGCTGGTTCGCGCGGTGGTGGCATTCCGCCCATGGTGGCTACCCGGCAATTCACTTTGAAAGGTTGATGCTCATTGTGCTCATTGTATGCAGGTCAGGCAGAGCAGCGCAACTGACAAGCCCTATATGAAAACTTCTCCTCGGCTGGATAATTTAACTTGCACCTGTTGACGACTATCATATCTGACGCATTGAACCGTTAGTTTTCAGGGGTTTTGCCTATAATAAATTAATTTGATATGTGGGAAATTGATGCCACTCTGCGACCCGTGCTACATGTTTCCGAATATGTTCCAAGGTTAGATGGACCAAGTTCGTTCCACAATGCTGCACACTACTCCCTTATAACCCAAGTGTGTGGTCTTTGATGTTCTGAATTGATTCCTTTCATTTACACAATGTTAGTTACTGCCGCCGAGCAGGCCTTCACCTGCAATGTTATTGGGTAATGTAACTTAGCATGGCGTCTATTACTTCCTACTCATAGACACGCCCCTACTTAAATTGGGCATGTTATATTTAAGCAGAAGGGAGGATAATCTTGGTCTTGTTCCATTGCCAAATTTCTTTGTTGGATTGTATTTTACTTTATGGCATGCCACTCCATTCCATTGCCAAATTCTTTGTTGGATTGTATTTTACTTTATGGCATGCCACTCCATTCCAGGAACCCCGTGAATATCCCGCAGCCAGTTTACCATTACAAACGGGGAATATCTAGCCCCAGTTTACCTTTAATGAACTAGCTTGTACACACACCCACTTGGGATAAACCAAAGCATAAAGTCCCATTCAGATCACTATATTTATTCACCTTGCCTGCGTTCCTATTCCTATTATTCATAGAAATTCACTCTGCTTCATATTAGTCCATCCTGTGTGGTCCCACCTGCGTTCCACAAGGAACTGCAAAGGGAGATAGCAACGAATACTTGGTAGGTTAAGCCCGCTGAAATATGTAGTAAGGACAACTCCACCTTGACCTGCTCAGCTACCAGGAGGCAGTGTTGAAGGAAGTGAATCAACATTAAATCCCCTTATTATTCACCCTGAAGTGCTGCCTGCAATATTACCGTATTACCACAGTACAGCATGCTTGGTTGTGCTTGGATCCCACGCACAGGGGCAAGGCCGATATGTCTGTTTCAGCACTCGATGTGACGGGTATCTTATTACTGTAAGCATACGGGCCACCGTAAAAGAAGACCGTAAAAAGGCCACCATTTACAGGTGCTGGTGAGGGGTGTGGCCACGCAATATGGCAATGGCAGATTAGCCACAGTCCATAGCTCGTCGCATAAAGGGTGCCCAACTGGCCTGGGCAAAGGGTAAATTGCGAGACGATATTAAACCGGAGGTGCAAATCCGAGACAAAAGGTACATTTTACAGACACATCTGAAGGCGTCGTGCAATAGACTATGCTCGTACACCGGGAGATAATCAAGTGCGACCAGATGTTACACCATCGAGAACAGGCAACCCGGGAGCCAGAACGGGCAAGAATACAACAGAAGGGGAGACCACAAAGTGGGCAGAGCATAGAAGACATTTCCCATGGGGAAAATATTCTCCTGGGAACTATATTTTCTTCTTGAAACAAATTAGCAAACGCATACTCCCATAACTTCTGAACAAGCAAACATTATTATATGATTGCATATCCACACGCATAGATGGCCATGGGGGTTACGTGGATCGGCCTATCAAGAGTATTTGAGCTAAGAATAAAGGACACTTGCATACTGGATAGACTTCACCTTAATGTTGCTAAATTTATATTTTGTTCTCTTATGTTACTTAACAAAGGAAATTTCTTCCTACTTCCGGAAGGAACAGCGGAAAGAAGGAAATCATGCAGTTGTGCTTTTTTTATTTTTTTTATTTTTTTATTTTCTAGTCTGCACTAGGGAGGCTACTCCGAATTTGAAGTTCCGTTTTTTTGATACTCCTGTTTCTTCCCTTAAAATGGATACTTCTCTCCACAAGAGCTTGCTTTATTCGGGAATGCCTTTATAACCGTGTTGCATAAAAAAGAAGGAAATCATGCAGTTGATTTTTTGATTTCCTAGTCTGCACTAGGGAGGCTAGCCGAATTTGAGTTCCGTTTTTGATACTCCTGTTTTTTCCCTTAAATGAATACTTCTCTCCACAGGAGCTTGTTTTATTCAGGAATGCGTAGTGCCAAATTGAGGGTGACCCCTTGTGACCAGAAACTTGAGAGGAGACGCCGAGGGAGAGTACTTGCCCCGTCTGTTGGTGCCTTGCTGTACTTTGCTGCTCGCCGCTCCCGCTGCGCGGGAGCCGCTTCGCCGTGGGAGGACTGTGGAGACCCACCAACGTTACTGCACCCGTTAGACTGACGCCCCGAGAGGAAGGAAAACATCTGCGGAGGCTGCAGGGGTAGCGCGGCAGGGACTCACTATCCCAGGAGTCCCTGCTTGACACCGAGACATCCGGTCAGCGCACCCCTGCGTGCCACGCCCCCAGCGGAAAATCAGTCAAATTGGGAGCAGCAGCGCCTTCCCTTGTGACCCCTTGTGACCAGAAACTTGAGAGGAGACGCCGAGGGAGAGTACTTGCCCCGTCTGTTGGTGCCTTGCTGAACTTTGCTGCTCGCCGCTCCCGCTGCGCAGGAGCCGCTTCGCCGTGGGAGGACTGTGGAGACCCACCAACGTTACTGCACCCGTTAGACTGACGCCCCGAGAGGAAGGAAAACATCTGCGGAGGCTGCAGGGGTAGCGCGGCAGGGACTCACTATCCCAGGAGTCCCTGCTTGACCACGAGACATCCGGTCAGCGCACCCCTGCGTGCCACGCCCCCAGCGGCAAATCAGTCAAATTGGGAGCAGCAGCGCCTTCCCTTGTGACCCCTTGTGACCAGAAACTTGAGAGGAGACGCCGAGGGAGAGTACTTGCCCCGTCTGTTGGTGCCTTGCTGAACTTTGCTGCCCGCCGCTCCCGCTGCGCGGGAGCCGCTTCGCCGTGGGAGGACTGCGGAGACCCACCAACGTTACTGCACCCGTTAGACTGACGCCCCGAGAGGAAGGAAAACATCTGCGGAGGCTGCAGGGGTAGCGCGGCAGGGACTCACTATCCCAGGAGTCCCTGCTTGACCACGAGACATCCGGTCAGCGCACCCCTGCGTGCCACGCCCCCAGCGGAAAATCAGTCAAATTGGGAGCAGCAGCGCCTTCCCTTGTGACCCCTTGTGACCAGAAACTTGAGAGGAGACGCCGAGGGAGAGTACTTGCCCCGTCTGTTGGTGCCTTGCTGAACTTTGCTGCTCGCCGCTCCTGCTGTGCGGGAGCCGCTTCGCCGTGGGAGGACTGTGGAGACCCACCAACGTTACTGCACCCGTTAGACTGACGCCCCGAGAGGAAGGAAAACATCTGCGGAGGCTGCAGGGGTAGCGCGGCAGGGACTCACTATCCCAGGAGTCCCTGCTTGACCACGAGACATCCGGTCAGCGCACCCCTGCGTGCCACGCCCCAACGCCCATCCTATAACAACAGAGGAGAGACCGTCTTGCGGGACGCAAGCGGGACGCCGGGCGAAGCCCGGGCAAAGGGCGGGCCGTCTGTGGCCGTCCGGGGCCAGCAGGGGCCGGGACGGGCCACCCCCCTAACACCTAAGGTAAAACCATTTGACTTGTTGACGTGGGTGCTATAACTTTATCCCTGTAACCACGTATGTCTTCATACTCCCCAATGTCTACCCGTTCAGGAAGAAGTTCTAAACGAGGGGGGAACCCGACAATATGCACAATGGATAATTTTATCACACGTGCGGTGTCCGTCGTAGAAAAGGAAATCATCATGGCGGAACGTAGACTATCACGGGAATTTTTGGCACAAAAACGTTCGTCTTTGGGATCATTAGCACATGCCACATCCCCAGTGAATACAACCCCAGTTGAACTTTTAATCCCTGTACCAAATGGCCATTTACAACCTTGCGCTGTTGATACTAGGCAATCCAATGGCGCTTTTGATATTGTGTCTGACTCTGCTCCTTTAAATAGAATCCAAGGTGATACTATTACAAATAATCATTCAGATAACACAACAGCTAACCCGCCGGCACTACCTGTAATTTTAGTACATGACACGCCTGCAGGGCCAGCTCTCACACTTCCGTCGCCAAAAGCAGGAAGAGTTGTCACCAAAAGGAAGAGAGTGGTTACACCCAGGAAAGCGTATAGATTAAAGACACTCAAGAGAATTCGCAGGAATTATATGAATGGAGGTCCCTATTGTAAATCTATAGTGCCAGAAACCACGATCATGAGGTCAGAAATAAGTAATACACAAATGGGGGATGATCATAATGTTACACTTGGTCAAACGCAGGATCTGGAATCTATAAATTGCCAAAATAACATAATAGCCACGAACCCGTTGCTTGACCAGATCCAAATGCTCGTGTCAACTTTGTTGTCGCCAGTTATGGAAAAACTAAGAGGTCTAACGGAGCGCCTGGACAAATTTGAACAAACCTCATTGGACAGTTTTTTCGCGGTGAAATCTTTGATAAAATTACATTCCAAGATTGGTGGAGATTCCACTAGGGTGGAAATTAGCCCCACAGCACCGAACTTAACCCAGCAACATCGACGACCCAGAAAAGACACTGTGACAGACCAGAATGAATCCAATAATGAATCAAATAGTGCTTTAGGGGGAAATCAAACTGAGCCGGCCAAGGCAAGCCCAATTAATGGAGGAACCAAGCTGATTATTCCCCCGAAACCGGCACCACGTAAAGTACACTCGGTGAATTCAACTATTATTACTCAAGCCTTGGTACCATCTAAATCAGTCAATGGGACTGATTATCCTATTTACCCTACCAATTGTGGCTCGGACAATCATGCTAAAGTTACTAACCAAATTAGAGACAAACCAATATTGAAAAAGACCCCAAATGCACACCTTCCACCAGGTTGTCAACCATATGTAGTTGTGTTAACTGGGGTCCCTCCCTTGAAACCTAATAAAAGGGAATCATATGACGAGTTGAAGAACAAGACCTTATATTGGCTTAGAGAGAATAGACCCTTGCCACACTTTGTTAATTGCCAGGTTATTCAGGTCCGAAGAATTAGTTGGCTAGGTACTAGACCGAAAGATATAGCAGGGGATTGTATCTTGGTTAATTTTAAGGAGCCCTCTGTTGCTCAGCTTGTTTACGGCCAGAACCAAAGAGAAGGGCATTTAGGAATTGGTACCTGTGATCTTAGCTATTTTTATCCTATGCACCAGCCCCAAGATACAAGAGATCCACCTCGATCAGGCCCAATTAATAACAGGTACTCATTCTTTGATCCACCAACCCCAGTAGGAAGAACGTTCCCAGGAAATATAGACAAAAACTGGTCATGGTGGGGCAATTGACAAGAAGGAAAAAGCGGTCTAAACGAGCCTTTACCTTTCTTGTCTAATAGACAATTAGGGAACCATTGTATAAAATTGACTGTAAATACTCGTGCCATGCTCCCTAAATTTGACACTCAAGGAAGCTTACAGGCTAGAGCCCGGCCTATTAGCCCCCTCGAAGAATACCTAGGAAGGAACATAGTGAATAGTAGCTATGTAAATGCTATTGATAGGCCATTAGCGGTACCCATTGAGCTGCAGGTTTCCGCATCCCCCCATGAGTCTTCTGATGAACCCAATGAAGGTGTAATATTAGGTCTACCTAGCGTGGGTAATACTTGCCCCAGCATCTTAGCACCATGCAATTCACATCGTGATATCAAAATCTTGTCATGGAATATCGCAGGGTTGTCTAGAAACCTATGCGATAGGAATTGGAGCTCCTTCATGGAAGAGTATGATATTATTCTTCTTCAAGAAACATGGGCAATTAACATGGTGCACAGACTTGGATATAAAGCATTTTATTGTGGGGCAATTGCATCTGTAAGAGGTAGACCCTCAGGTGGCTTGATAGTTTGGATAAAAGTGTGTCTGAATGTTGTTGTCTCACCTTGTAATATTGGTTCAAAAGATTTGCTCGGGGTGAAGATTACCACAAAGGATACTGGGGACATCTATTTGATAAATATCTATAATAGACCGAATCCTCAGAAAAAGAAATCATTGGTTGTGGAACAGTTAAGTTTGTATCTGAGCACCTTAGAGCAGAACTCCAAAATAATTATAGGGGGGGATTTTAACTGTCAATTTGAGCCTGTGTTGGGGCTAGAAAACTTATTAGAAAATGAGGATAGGGCCCATGATATCCCTTGTTTAGATACTGTAAAAGCAGTTAAAAGCTCAGAGGCAGTTATGCAGATTTATGAGCTGATGGTATCTCATAATCTAAGGGCTTGTAATGGTAGACTGGACCCAGACAAACCCTCTAATTATACTTATAGTAAAGGGAACTCTAAATCACTAATTGACTTTGTATTGATTACTGTTAACTTGTGGCACTTGTTGTTGAATTTTACTGTTGTAAATAGATCAGAAAGTGACCATTTCCCTCTACAGGTAGGGTTACTCTCCAAAGTATTCCTATCATTAGACAATGGACCGGAACCATACAATGAGGTGGGAGAGGTCGAGGTTTCAAATAATAGGAAAGCCCTAAAATGGCCTCATATCCTGGCTAAGGAGAATATACTCTTAGCTATTTATAACATCTTCTCTAACACTGTCTCCTTATATAAAGATCTATCTATGGGATCCCACGATGTTCTTAAAATGCATCACCACTTAGTAGAGGAATTAATCCCCCTTCTGAGTAAAACTTGCAGTAATAAAAAAGGCAGTATAACACGGCAATTGGAGCTGGAGACACCATGGTACAACAAAGAGTGTCGCCTAGCCAAAGGTAACCTAATTAAAGCCGTAAAATCTAAAGACCAGAAGAGGGTGCGAGAGTGTAGAGTTGAATACAAAAAACTCCTCCATAGAGCAAAAAAAGAGTGGGACGACTCAATTTGGGAAGATCTTTTAAATGCAGCTAGGAAGCACGATCAATGCACCTTCTGGAGCTTGGTAACTAAAAACAACAAATCGGGGAGCTCCAATAGAGATTTCTTTCTAGATGAAAAAGTTTGGTATGACCACTTTTTCAAATTATATGATGCCTCCGAGGTGCCTCTAGATCTTACTTGCACTGAACTTCCTCCCCCCCATTTTAACCCGGAAAAATTTACTATTGATGAGACAACTCGTGCAATAAAGGCAGTCAAGGCGGGCAAGGCGCCAGGGCCTGACAAATTACCAGGCGATTTGTTTATTCATTATATTGAAGTATGGTGCCCATACATTAACTTTTTGTGTAATTCCATTTTGTATGGTACTCCAATCCCGGAATCTTGGAAGGGGGCGGAAATAGTCACCATCTACAAAAAAGGAGACCGTTACAATCCCGGAAACTACAGACCGATAAGTTTAATTGATATTTTACAAAAAATCTTTGCCAGACATATTTTAAATCGTCTTTTAGATTGGATAGAGGAAACTAAGATCCTCTCGAAATATCAAGCGGGTTTTAGAACTAGAACAAGTACTGTAGACCAGGTACACAGGTTTATGTGTATTTGTTGGAAATATGTCCAAATAAAGAAGTGCTGCATATATGTGGCATTCATGGATCTACGCGCTGCGTTTGATCTTGTCCCTCGTACCCTGCTGTGGAATACCTTAAGGAACATGGGTGTCCCGGAAGAATTGCTGTCTAACCTCATAAAACTCCACACTGACAACTTTGCAAAAATAAGATGGGGAAGGAATGGTGAACTTACCCAAGCAATTCCAGTTAGACGGGGGGTAAGGCAGGGGTGCGTGCTGGCCCCTACCCTCTTTTCCCTATTCGTAAATGATATCCCCCCCTACCTGGCACAATGTAACCACGATTCCCCCAAATTATGCAATGAGGCAATCACAGCGCTTCTTTTTGCTGATGACACCATTTTAATATCCCAAACTCCCAAAGGTTTACAAAACCTAATAAATCAATTCGATGGCTATTGCAAAAAGAAGGGGTTAGAAATTAATTCAACTAAAACCAAATATATGGCTATTAATCCCCCAAAATCCTTTAAGAAAAACTTGGCACTAAACAACACTAAACTGGAGTATGTAGAACACTTTGATTATCTGGGTATCAGGTTTGATAGTAAACTATCCTGGTTAAACCAGCTTGAAAAAAGCAGACTGATACTAAAGCATAACTCCCTCCCTATTTTAAAAATCCACGGTGGGAGTTCCTCAAGAGCTATAACACCTGCGATTGAAGTGTTTAAAGCTAAAGCACAATCTGCGGCCCTATATGGTGCCGAGATCTGGGGACTTCACTCAGATCAAACATTCCAGTCAGAGGAAAATGTGTTTTTTAGGCGTTTGCTAAGGCTTCCAACCAGAACACCCTTGGTTCCTGTTTTTTTAGACATTAACCTAAAACGCACAGACTATTTGTGCTGGTTGAGGCCACTGATTTATTGGGTGAGATTATGGACTACCCCGGAACTTGCTGACTATAGAATGGGACTGATGGAAATCATTAAACTAGATACATACAACTCAATTAAGTGGTTGAGACATATATCCTTATGCCTTACCAAAATAGGCCTCTCGCACTTTTGGACAAACCCAACAATTATGCAAATAAACTGTAAAAACCAGGTAAAACTTGCTTTCTGGTATTATATGAACTCCAACATATATGAATGTGCCACTGGTTCATTAACAATCAAGTTTTTGCAATTTAAGGATACCCCCATATTTGAGCAATTCATGGATGAGGTGGAACCTCCACTGGCCAAAACCATGTATCTTCAGTATAGGTATGGGGTCCTACAAATAAATGCCAACACCTGTAGGTGGGGAAATCCAAATCCTAATAGGTCTAATTCACTCTGCAAATTGTGTGACTTGAATCAGAGGGAAGATGAGGCACACATCCTCTTCTTTTGCCCATTGTATGGACCTCAACGTATAAAATGGATTAAACCCCTTTGCAAAAACTTGGGCATACGTTCTTATAAAGAGGCAGAAAGAATACTTAGATCTTCAACTACTCGCCTGATAACCTTCGGAGTCAGTCGATTTCTCTATAGTATTTGCTTGATAAGAAAAAAGCATGGTTTTAAAACATAGATATAAATCTATTTTTTAATACTGGCCTTTTAAGTATTTATATATTGTATAAAGCTGTCTATTTTGTATTTTAACAAATAGGTCTGTTAATCTCCTTAAGGTAAAAATGTAATGCAAAAAGTGATAATGTAATGCACTGTATTATGAATTACAATCAACTTGGTGTAACTGTATATAACTTTGATTTGGTACAGGGACTGTATATTTGAGAATTTTGTAGCTTTTTTTTAGCAACTTAGTTGCTGTCTTCAAGAATTATGTTTAAATGTATTTTCAATGTATTTTTGATGTGTTGGCTTTATGACAAAATGTCGAATAAAAGCTTGGAAATGAAATTGAGGGCAGAGGGACGAAATAGGAGCGAGCCTGAGAAAGCTACTCTATCTCCTTCCAGCCAGTAGGGCTGCCTGAGGCACCTCATCTTCAGAATTCTACAGCCAACGGCTGTCCATTAAAATAGTGTTCAGACTGAATATTCACGTGCAGGATTGAATTAATTTTTTTAAATAAAAAGTAGCCGTCTCTCCCTGTAGTTCGCAACCCCTTTCTTCAATAAGTTCAAACCCGCCCGGCCGCTGTAAACTACAGCTAATTACTGTGAGAATTCAAGCAGTGAACTCAGGACAAGATCATGCAACTCCATTGCGCTAGCAACACACCTATTCATCAGTGATACGATGTAAATTTAGGTAAGAGGGTGAAATGAAACGGCGCGGCAAACGATGCACCTGAGGAGATTCCCAAAACATCACCTAGAGAGACTGCCGTCTGAAATGAAAATTTGTAGAAAAGAGGTGGTCATAATCTACGTGAAATGATGTAAGTGAACCAGCTGAGTTAAAATAACGATGTGTTCACCTAAAGAAAGCGTGCCTGGAGGCCTGCTAAAGGCAGCCAAGGGCGACGATGCCGAGGCAACATGGGGATGTACTTGCCGACCTGCAAAACTAATCCCGCCGACTGAAAGCCCGGCACCCGGTGCAACCGTGAAAATACAAATCTGTTCTGGTGTAATGTTCTCATTATGTATCCTTGCTGTTCCTATTGTGAAGCGCTCTGACCCTTCGGGTAAAAGTCCGCGCTACGTCGTATTGCATAAATAATATAAATAACCTGACGCCGCTTCCAAAATAAATAACCTGACGTCGCTTCCCAGACTCGCATATAGGTAAAGTCCGCGCTACATCGCATTGCCTAAATAATATAAATAACCTGACGCCGCTTCCCAGACTCGCATCTCATTGCATAAATAATATAAATAACCTGACGCCGCTTCCCAGACTCGCATATATATATTCCGCACGCTGGGTGCCTAGACAACAATGGGGATGTACTTGCCGACCTGCAAAACTAATCCCGCCGACTGAAAGCCCTGCACCCGGTGCAACCATAAAGATACAAATCTGTTCTCGTCTGATGTTCTCATTATGTATCATTGCTGTTCCTATTGTGAAGCGCTCTGACCCTTCGGGTAAAGTCTGCGCTACATCGCATTGCATAAATAAATTAAACAAATGACCTGACGCCGCTTCCCAGACGCGCATATATATATATATTCCGCACGCTAGGTGCCCGGGAGAGAGGGGGAGGGGGGTGACCGAGCACTGCCAATATGGCGGCCCCACGAGGGCCACCAACTACCTCCGATAGTTACTGTCCAAGAAAGCGTGCCGTGCCTTTATTTTATGTATTGCACAAAATTACAAACGATGCTAGCGTACCGTGCCTTTATTTTATGTATTGCACAAAATTACAAACGATGCTAGTATAGCCATCTTTTAAGCGAGCTCCAACGGCCAATACGTTTGTCTTGGGCTCCCCCTTAAACCATCTTTTAAGCGAGCTCCAACGGCCAATACGTTTGTTGTCTTGGGCTCCCCCTTAAACGGCGCTCATGAAGTGCCCGTGCGCGATGCAGCGTTGCCAAACATGTGCCTCTTAAACAATGAGGGCAAGCACGCCACTCCATTGCCGTTCCTAGGGTAAACTCTTGAAACTATATCTAACGCGTGGCAGATGCCTGTAACATCTTCCGAAGACTAAACAACTTACATGCAATAAGAGTTGCATATCCAATTCTGCTGCTAATCATCCTTGGCTTGCCACTACAGACCCCACAGTGTTTTGGCTACAAAACACTACAATTGAAAGCTATATAGTAAGACAGTGTCGAAAATTATTACATATCAACGCACATGAAAAGATACATTATTTTAGAGTCTTTAGAGTTGCTTTTGTTTCTTTCACAAAAACGTATACTTTCCACGTGTCAGGTAATCTTCCTAACACGGAGGCCTAAAGTGCTGGAGAAAACAACTTACATGCAATATTCATCCCACACAACACGTCTGTCCGAAAATTGGCAAGCGACCTTATTTACAAATTTGCCGATGCTGTCCCTCCCCCCCCTAGCTCCAAGTGGAGGCCTGCGGGTTCCGCACCTTTGCGCGGCGGGCATGCTCCCGCCCCCCCTAGGACCCGGACAATTGTGCCGTAATATGTGCGAAACGCCTCCCACTACAATCAACTCCCCATTCTGGGCCAGCATGCCATTACCCGCAGACAGCCCGCCAACCTAAGCCACGGCCTGCTCCCCTCTCTCCAACTATCGGACACCGCCAGACCCAACAATGTTCGGGCTTCGCACTGAAGAGAGGCTGCCCGTCGCTGGCTGCCAGCACAAGCTCGGCATCTTTTAAGACACACAACCGGGATAAGTCAACGGGGCCCATTGCAACGACCCTCCAAAAACCATCACCTTTCACCCTCCATCGCCAAGCGACCCCCGACTACAACAGAAGCTTGAAATGCTGGGTGGCTGCAGCCCCACTCGTTCGATCAATCACCATCCCCAACTACGTCATTGTACCCGTGTCGCATCTGCAGCAAACAATAGCGCATAGCTGCTCAGCACTATCGGATCGCGGCGCCATCCAGGCGGGAGTGGGGCATATTCACACTTAACTCTAGCAGTGCCGCCTTAGCCGCGTCTAAAACACCCCAACGCCCCCGGCATCTTCCAACATGCCGCACATGAGACCGAAAAAACGCCTTCCCTTGATCTCCCGGGCCCCATGCCACACCAACGCCGCTCGACCTCTGGGACAGCAACGTCCCTACACTCGTGCCCACAAAGGCTGCATCCCTGTCTCCAAAGCGCACCACAGACGCGCTCGTTACACCCGCACTTACCCCAAAACCGTCGAGGAAAGAAACCGACGCAAGACCAGTGCAGCGTGGCAGGCAGGCAGGACCAGGTATCAGCGCAGGGCCTAGGAACCTACAGAGCATTACAGCGCAGAGCAGCAACAGCGCAGAGCAGCCAGGAACGCGACGGCAGGAAAGGCCGAGCCTCGCTGCCGCGCTGATTTTAAACCCCTTGGGGCCGCCCCTCCCACCAGTTGACCCGCGCCTATTGGACGCGCATGAAAGGGGGCGGCCAGGAGTTGACGTGCACCGTTTTACTCGCGCGGAATGTGGGACTAAGATGCTGTCTCGCTTAGCTCCCCTTCGCGTCGCGCGGCCAGCGGCATAGTTGTGGCGGGCAGGCTTGATGCGTTTCAGATTCAAGCCGCAGATAAGCTGTGAAAGTCAAGGGGCAAAAAGTACACAATTTTCACTAAGTTTAATCCATGTAATCAAGATGTATTCCAATTTTCTACAATAGTTTCAAAGTACATTCAGAGGTAGTGTGATTCCGAACTCTAGATGCAGACGAAATGCCTATCCAGGCTTTTTTCTGCAGCACATTAGAAGTCACATCTCATCATAGGTAACCTTTGCAGATAGTCACCCACTACATTTTGGGAATAATGATGTAACAGGACAAATATTTAGCACTAAACCCTTTGTGGCTTATTTATTTTATTTTCACAAAAAACTATTTTGAGTTTGAACTGAGGATGTATTTCAGGGAGCTATTCGCTGCACTTCCATTTGGTGGAGGCTCTTGGGTACTTTTTTCTTAGACCGCATGTTGCATATAGTTGAACAATTCATTTATGTTTATATTTTACCTTATTATGTTTTTTTGCTGATTGGGCTTTTTACACTACAGTTACCCCTGATGAAGTGCTCCCTGCCTGAAATGTGTAGGGTGAATATCTGCAAAGGGTACCTAGGATGAGGTGAGACTTCTAAAGTGCTGCAGAAAAAGCCTGGATAAACATTTCGTCAGCATTTAACGTTGGGAATCACGCTGATGCTGAATGTATTTTGGAACTATTGAAGAAAATTCGAATAAATCTTAATCACAGAGATTATTTGATGGTAATTGTGTACCAGTTGTCCTTTGACTTTTGCGGCTCATGTGCAGCTTGCATTTGGTGTGCGACAGCGCACCAGACAGTTAATTTGTTTTGCATCCTGCTACTAGGCCAGAGCACGCATCAGGCCTGCATGCCACAACTATGCCATTGAGCGTCTTTCAAACCTTTTGAATCATAAGATAAATGAGGTGTGCTCTCAATCACCAGTTTTTGATAGTTTCTTTCCCTTACCATCTACAGGCTAGATGTAGGTAATTCTCAATTACCGACTTTAGAATACCGAATTTTACCGATTCGGTATTCTAGATTCGGTAAATGAGATGTAGTAAAAAATTCGGTATTTTTTACCGAATCTGTAGGATTCTGTAATTACTGAATCGGTATTTACCGATTCGGTAATTGTCATTCAATCAATGACAATTACCGAATCGGTACATACCGATTCGGTAAAAATACCAATTTTGCAAGGGGGACAGGGTGTCACTTTGACACCCTGTTGCACCACTGATACTGGCTTGTGTGCCATGTGGCACACATACATGCCCTAAGGGCATGTATGTGTGTCACATGGCACAGGTGTACATGCGTGCATGTACACAGGAATTCGTTATTTACCATGGAATAGTATTCCATGGTAAATAACAATTTGGTAAGGGCCTGTGGCACTGATTACAGTGCCACCTACATGTAGATTTACCGATTAGGTAAATTACCGATTCGGTATTTTACCGAATCGGTAAATTTACAGAATCGGTAAATATACCGATTCGTCTCATTTTCAGGCCCCTACATCTCCATCTGCAAATACCGGTCGGTAACGGCCGAAATCGGTCGTTACCGACCGGTATTTGCCTTCCTACATCTGGACCTAAGCTTCTTCTAGTGTGTTCAAATCCCAGTGGAGTTGTTACCGGGTACTTTATCTGCTGTTTGTTTTATTTTAAAACACATTTCATTTTGCAATCTTGTTGTTCCTTGTGAAGATTGTGCTCAGCTTTCAGAAGTGCCTTGTAAATAAAATAAAAATATCCCACAACTGTCGATTCCTTGCACTGTTGGTGAACACAGACTGCTTTCCCCTCATATGTTGTGTGCTCTATGGGTGCTGCTGCACACAGCTGCCATTGAACCAGGGACAACAAATATCCAGGACTGGAAATATGTTCATACCATTCTCGGTTCGTTCCTTCCCTTGCACTCTATCTCTTTCTGTCCTTCCATCCTTTGCATCTCTCTGTCTCTCTTTTCCCTCTCTGAGCTTTCTCTTTAGATTACAGGAATCTGGAAAAAGCATTAGCAAAGCCAATAGGTTAGCCTATTAGAAATCTATTGGTGTTGTCAATGTTTTTTTACATGGCTTATTTTTACCCCTGATTCTGCATTTTTCCCTTCCCCTTCTTTCACCGCTCCCCATGGCAGCATTCACCGACCTGTGTCTTCCCTGTACATATCCTAGACCATTATTAGTCTTCCGAAAAATTCTGGATGATGTGCCAGCTCAGTGTGTGTGATTTAGTCCAGAATGAGGAATAATTTGTTGCCCCAACACCGATCCTTTAGGGATCAGTCACTGGCCACAGAGAGCGTTCAGTGTCAGTGGTTCTTGCATAATGGGTTTGATAACAAGTCCATGTTTGTTTTTTTCTGAATTTTGGGACTTGTAGTTCAGTTTTATGATGGAATAAACATGCCTAAAGTCCCAGAATACAAAGTAAAAAAAATCTGTACTGGAGCAGCACATCATACAGGAACCTAGGAAACTTGACAGAGTTGATCACCTTTTCTCCACAGAGTCCCGGGCACATCCCTAGCTGGCAGGGGCTGCCTTCTTGGAGTCTGGACAGTTAAGAGGTAACATTCCATCTAAATCCACTTCTCCCACAAGAGCGAGCTTCAAAGTGGGAACCTCCCATCAACACCCCTAGCCAGCCCCTTAGCTCTATAGTTACAACAATGCTCACGTAAATTCTGAGTGAGGGATTACAGAACACCAGACCTCCCTCTGACTTTTAGTCTTCATCCTTCCATCAAACACATTTCAAAGCATAATGTATCAATATCAAGAAAGATGAAAGACAGAGACAGACCCCTTGGATTCAAACCTATGGAATAGCAATACTCAAATTTCTGCGATTTGGGCATGACCCACTTGCTCGAATATGGACAGTGTTACAGTAAATATGCATGGTAGTTTCATTTAAACTCATGTCTGCAAAGATACCTGCCTCCCTGGGACATTAAGTTTTCTTCCTGTAACAGAAGGGTGAAAAATAGGGGTGCACCTAATTTGTTATTACACAGGATTCTGACCTAGAGCATGGTGAATGGGCTACCTATAGCTTGCATGTTTTCCCACTTTCCTTACATCTAAGCAACTTATGTAGGGCAGGCACTCACCGCTTTATAGTACCACAAGTAACAACAAAATATATTGCCTTCCTCAATAAACAAGTCATAGCACTTAATGGAGTTTCCGTAACGTATATTGCACAACTGCTCACCAGGCTACAACTTACAACAAAAAACAGCTTATCATTAATCACACAGGCAAAATATATTGCATTTACCAATGCTTGTTGGCTCTGGCATGACTGGGCATCCCAGATCTAAATAAGGATGTTGCATATACAAGACTGATATCTCTGTCTTATGGGACATTTCCATATCGTATGGTAGAACATTCCCAGTTCCACCTTGCATCCTGAGCAGTGAGGGTCCAAGACACATCTTATTTTTCTTAGTCTCATGGAGCTGTAAAATACACTGTGCAAATATCTAAACTGGATCAATCATAACCTCATAGAGCGCATAAAAACTATGGGAGCAATCTTTGCCTCTAACAATTTCTTCACTTCTATTGAGCCCACATCGCTCTCCCACTGCTCCCCTAGCACTTGCATGGGGTCCAGGGTAATATTTATTATGGTGCGGTACAATTTTGAGATCCCTTTTCCCACCCAACTCCGCCATTATGATTGCATCTCCAGGGGGTTGAATTTAGGGAGGGTCTGCAGCTCTTTCTGTATGTCTCAAGTGCATGTCACAGCTGCAAGTAGCAGTAACATTACAGTAGATACATTTTATTAATCTCGTAGGCCCCAGTGAGATATAAAATGTGCATATAGAGCCTCCCAAACATCACCCAACTTGGAAAGTCCTATATTATCCGATGACCAAAAACCCTCTAATTTAACCCTATGCTTTTGCCAATTACACTTCCATAACAGAGTTTCTGCTGTGAGCACACCAATCCATTTAATTAATTTCAGAGCCTGATACCAGCACTACAAAGACGTTTGGGTCACAAGACTAAGGTCTGTGTGTTTATTTGAACCATACAGTGAAATGAGTATACCATGTTGCTCAACTTACTGAATCTCCGTGACCATTGCTGGATCTCTTCTGTCAGCATACACCTATTTGTTAATTGGCATATTATGGCTATCCTAATGCAACAGAACAATATTAGTAAGTCTCAAACCACCATCATGGAGAATTAGTACACATTTGCAATAAGCAATTCGTCGGTGGCCCCTGGCCCATAGGAATTTTGTTATTGCTGATCATAGAGAATGGAACAATGCTGATATTTTATAAGAAAAACTCTGTAGGGTGTAAAGTATTTGTGGGAGAGAAATAACTTTAAACAATGTTCCCCTACCAGCTACCTTAGGAGGGCGAATCTGCCATAAATTTTGGACAGTTCTCTGTCCATGAAACAACAGGTCAGCAAGGTGGTAGGCCTCTGTTTCACCATCCTAAAGTGGCTCAGAAAGATACTATGGATGCTGCACATCTCCACGCAGAAAACAGTAGTCAATGCCCTAGTTACATCTCGGCTTGGCTACGGGAACATCTTGTACCTAGGTGCAAACAAAGCAGTTGTAAAGAGGCTACAGCTTGTACAAAACTCGGCTGCCCGACTTCTTTGTAACATACCAAAAACCACCTGCGTGTCCCCCTATTTGCGAGAACTACACTGGCTTAGGGTGGAGAACCGCATCAGATTTAAGACCCTGAACTATATGTTCAAAATCAAAGCAGGCACCGCACCTAAATACCTTCAGACATTAGTTTATCCCTACATTCCCAAAAGAAACCTACGGTCACAATCAGCAGCAAACTTTTATGTGCCCAGATTCAAGCTCTCTAGGATGGGAGGGAGATCCTTTGCCTACCAGGGACCATCCATCTGGAACGCACTTCACCCCATATACGCAAGGAGGGGAGTTACTCCAGGTTCAGAAAAGAAATAAAAACCTGGTTGTTCGATCAATAATCTTGAACGACCTCAGTGAACGCTTTCCATCTTTCTGCTGTGTTCTAGGCACCGGGAAACCCTTTTTGGGTAGCTGTTTGCGCCCTATAAGTTTAAAAAATAAATAAATAAATAAATCAATAAATCAATGTCTCGTTACCCGTGCATAAAGAGTCACTACCTGCATGTGCCTAAATACTTAAAATGTTCTCCCTCCCACTGTTTGTTAGCAGGTGCTTTTATATCTTCCTTTTGCCAACGTGGAGGTGCCTCGGATTGGCAGAGTGGATGAGCCCCGTCCCGTACAACTGGGAGACCCCGTGGTTCTACAAGGAAGTGGAGAAGTTTGTGAAGGAGTTCAGGTTGGAGGCTGCTGCCCCCGCCAGATGGACCCTAAAGCTTGTCCTATGCCAGATACGTGCAAGGTACATCAGTGAAATGATCGGTGCCCTCCCCTATGCTACAGCGAACCACGTGTGGGGAAACGTCACATCCAAGCACCTGACAAACCAGCACAAAGACATCGCCTAGATGGCCATCCAAGGAGGACTTCCAGTGAGAGCATTCATGCACGCAAGAAGACTCAAACGATACAAGTCCTGCCCGAGAGGGTGCACTGTGGACGAGACAACATACCATCTCTTCTGGGAGTGCATGTACGCACAGGACCTGCTAAAGGCCTTAGGCACGGAGCTTAGGGCCTGGATTCCTACTTTATCAATCACCGCAGACTCTGTGATGTATGGTTTGTTCCCAGGAACACATGCAATAGGTGACCTCCAGAGCTGCTGGAGGCTCCTGTTCTGTTTTAAAGATGTTTTTCTGTTTTCCAGAAACCGGCTGGTAGTAGGGAAGAAGGAGACATCGACCCTGGTGCGCAGTAAGGTGCTCCACAGCCTCCTGCGTGATAACGCTGCACAGGACGGATCAGATGATGACGACGACTGAGGACCCAAAGGAGTTCCCTTATACCCTAGCATGGAGGTGGCCTTGCGGGGACCACTAAGCTGTTTTTGTCCATTTTTCTCTAACCCAGGAACCAGTTGGCGACAGGGGATAGGAATAGGCGAATGAAGACAGGTGGAGTAAATGTAGTTATTTATTGTATGTATTTGACTAACGTGACCTTTTCCCTTCACAGGAAAAAGGTCAACGGGATAGCTTGCGCACTTGTTGCCAAGTTTGTTACCAACGACTGACGAATAAATAGGGTGTTGTGGAAGGTGACAATTGATGTATCTGAACCAGAAACGATGCCGTGACACATTTTTTTTTTTGCATAATTAGGGAGAGGATGTAGCCTTACGGCTAGAGCTGCCCACTTTGGAGCTGGAGAACCGGGTTCAAGCCTTAGCGTTGGCTCTTTTTCCTGTGATTCTGGACAAATCACTTAATAACCCCGCTCCTACCAAATAATGAATGTGTGCTTGTGTAACGTAAGTTATGTAACTGTGCTCATGTAAAGCCCTCCAATACCTTTGGATCGAGTTCGCACTATATAAATCTGCAGCAAAAAAAAAAAAATCAAGATGGGCAGGTCTCTGGGTCGGTGATGTAAACCAGGACATCATCAGCTTGTAATGGTATTCTATCCCCTGCACCCCGACAATTGGAAGCTATTTATTTACGCATGATGAATTGACCATTATTCTATAACCAATGCGAACTTGAGCCGGACGGCATCCTTGCTGTGTATCCTGTTCAATGTCAAAATAGGGGCCAGCTCCCCATTTACTCTGACCCTCGCCCATGTCTTAGAATAGAGTACAGATTCACATCTATAAAAAAATTGGTCAAAGTTTGTGTGTATCAGTAGGCAGAACAGCTATTACCAGTGGACCCAATCAAGGGCCTTTGCTAAGTCTATGGATACTAGGGCCAGGGTTGTGATTACTGGATGCACTAAATAACAACCCACTGGTAATTCTGGCCCCTAAGCAAACAGGATTTTGGACAGGGGCCGGAAAACAACCTACTCATAATCAGGGCCAGATGGAGGCTAGACTGCTCAACACTGACTCTGTCATGAAAAACATTGAATGCAATTGGTATTAGTAAAGTTCCCCTAAAAAATAAATACATCATAATAATAGAAGTATAAAATTATACATAGGTGGTAATGCAACTTCCAATAAGCGTCACAGCTGTTTTTGAAAAGTGTTTGCTGCTGCTCTATCCTCTAAAATTCATCACCACTTTTGCTTTTATTACTTCTTTTGTTAGATATGGTTGATACACTTTCAACAACTTCTCACTTTCTAACCCTCATAAAAAGCAACATTAGAAGATTCACCTTGAAATGTAATGTTGCCTAAATAGCCAATACAGCCTAAATATGCCAAACATGGAGAAGGGGCAAAGGCTGTTTTTGCTTGCTGACCACAGATTATTGTGACTCACCTTGCATTTACCGGCAACAGTGCTCTTGTTCCAGCTCCCACCAGATCACTCTCGCCAGTTTTGCTGGGGTGGGACTCGGTCCCCCAGGGGACCATGGGCACCACAAAGATGTCGGAACACTCCCGCAGTGCGAGATGCTTGTTTGGGCCAGAGGAGACCCCCTGCACTTACAAGCAACACTGCTCCTGCTCCCGCCGCATCACACTTGCCATTTTCACTGGGGTGGAACTGGGTCCCCCAGCGCAATGTGCTTCACAGCAGGGGCGGGGCCATGCATCTGACGTGCCACATAGGCGCCGGAACACTCCCACAGCACAGGATGCGCTCGGGCGCATTGGGTAGCACCCAGGCCACGTCTGGGCCAAGGGCGAGCTCGTCTGCGCCCACCCTTTTTGAATACAGCAATGCGGGTCAATTAACAATGAGATTTAGTGCATGGAGGAGAGGAGAGGATGGGTGTTACTAAGAAAGCTCTGCACACTAATCCCCTGGGTGGAGACTCCAGAGATGCTGGATATGCAGGCACGGCACAGCACAGCCCCTACATCCACAGCACCAGGCTGTATGCCTGTAAGGACACTGGAAACCCTTGTGTTTTTAGTGGCGACCTCACGATCATGTCCAGAGCTCAAAGCTTGAACCCAGCGGCCTTCAGTAAAAAAGGCAAAAAGTAGTAATAAGTTGTCAACAAAACACAAGTTGCCCCTGTTGGAAATAAATCAACCTCTGTTAGTAGAAATAATGGACTGCCGTCTAGGACTGAGACAGTCAACGAAACCACACAGGGAGGTTTGATACAAGCAAAATTCTCAGAGCTCCAGGAAAAATCATTAAAAGTGTGCCTTGAACCAGTTTTGGCTGTCCTTAATAGTATTGACACTTCCTTAAAAATTTTGATTGGATCAAGTTTGAGCACAGTCTCAAGCACTTTTAAAAGCCTGGTGGAGCTCAGGCAAAGCACAGAGAGCCTCATTACACCCACGGCAGGCCTCAACCAGGGGGTATTACACAAGAGGCTGGTAGGAAAAATAGCCTTACCCATCCTGCCCACTTCAATTCAACAGTGTGCCAGCCTAGGGTACAACCAGGCCCACCAAGGAGGCCCAGTAAATGTCTTTACTCTCCATCTAAAAAACATCCAGCTGCTGCAAATCATCTAGTAGCATTGCATAAGACCTCAAAGAATTCTGCACCTCCCTCCGGAGGCTAAACCGCTAATAATAGTTTAAAAAATGTCCTCCATTGCTCCCTAGCCGAAGAGCACTGTCAATTAAAAAATAAGGTTGTCCACTGGTTCCATAAAACCACACACTGTTTTAGTTGTGACAAACTCTACAGGAGTATAAATAACATTCAACGCGTGACCTAGGTAGGCCTTCACCCAAAAGAGACACCTGGTGATTGTATTGTGGTCAATTTTAGGAATAAACGCATGGTTGCAGGCTGTCTTCTGGATAGAGCATTAGAACTGCTCTCGACGGGTGGAGGGATTGAGGCAGTATCCTTGGGATACTTCTACAGGCCCATTAAGCAAACCCTCCCACAGCTGTTTTCTGTTAATGGCAGTGCCCCAGAGTGACCAGCTATTCCAACTTACAACTGCTTTTCACCCCTCGAGCAAATTGATTGACTACATAAACAGGGGACTGACTTGGATGAAGCTCTTGCTAACAAGGATGGCAGAGCAACAATACAGGCATCTGTGGCCACTCTCTTGCTTCTTGCATCTCCCTGTATGATCACAGATAACGTAAAAGAGAAGGCAACACAGGCTTTACCCAATTGTACCATTACTCCAGCAGCTAGAGAGTCTGGTCTCTTCGCGCAAGAGGGTTTAGTTGTCTGCTCTGGAATGTAGTTGGCTCGCGTCCAAGGTGAAAAAGGATGACTGGTTAGATTTTATAAAAGCCTATGACATTATTTATCTACAAGAGACGTGGGCCCTCGAGAAGATATATAGATGGTTTTATATCTATTAATACACCAGCTGTCCGCTCGCGTGGAGGACATGACCAAAGTGGCTTGCTCATCTTAATAATAACAACAACTCTGGGCAACAAAATACAGCCTTTTAACCTGCACACTCCACACTTTCAAATTATTAATGTCATATATGAACTAAATGTCACACTTATAATTGTAAATTTTTATCATAACAATTTTATTTCTTTTAATAAAGAAATAGTGGCTAGCCTTGAAACATTATTAAGTAAACACATCATGGAATTGAACACAGACTATATAATATTATGGGATGGGGATTTTAACGGCAGACTCTGCACACTATCACAGGTTTCTGTCTGTACCTGTATGGAAGACTTCTTTGAGGGCCAAAGTCATTTTGAACACACTTCCTGTGGCAATGTTTTTAACTCTATTTTATCTAAATGTTCTCTTTTTTTTCTATAGATTTGACTTTGGGGGTTGGGCAGGAGGAGATTACCTATACTAGTTGTGGTAGGGGAGTCTTATTGATTTTATTGCTATTTCTGACTATTACAAGCCCAAGTCGGTAAATTTTTCAATCTTAAAAGTACCTTTTAGCGACCACTTTCCTATAGTGATCCATTTTATAATACAAACTAAGAATCTGCCCCCAGTAGTAGCACCTCTCTTAATCCATCATAAAAACAAGGGGCTCATGTGTAAATGAACTTCCTTGATCCCTGAGGTGGTTTTGGGAAAACACTTTGAAAAAAATAAGTCACAATTTTTGACTTGCCTCGAAGATTAACCAAATCCAAAGATCATACTAGTAGCGTTCACAGACATTTCTATAACTTTAAATGAAATTCTAAATTGTGTTTGCATTCGATGCAGCAAAGGCATTTGACAGGGAGAATTGGCCTTTTTTAATCTATATGACCCGAAAGTTTGGGCTAGGGGATCACTTTGTTTGTGCAATTACTAACATCTATAAACCCCCCCACTGCTCTACCCATTGTCAATGGTAACCTGCCGAAGTCAATCAAGTTGGAGCAGGGGACGAGACAAGGGTGCCCCCTCTCCCCCTTACTGTTTGATCTATATATAGAACCCTTGGCCTGTAGTATTAGGGCTAGTCATATCTTCGCCCCATTTGAATGGGAGGGATGGGAAAAAAAGTTGCTTTATAGCGGACAATTTGATGTTTTTTTCTAGGGACACCCCTGCTATCTTTGCTTGCATGGAGAAAATCCTGACGAGGTTTGGGAGGGTCTTTGGTTATTTAATTAAAGTCCAAAAAACAGATATTATGACTTGGAGCACACTACCTAGTAATGTGACAGTTAAACAGCAAATCCGATATTTAGGCATACAAATACAACAAAATATTTCTGAATTAGCCCAAGTAAATCTCAATTCAAAAAGGAAAGAGATGGCTGCATTATCAAGATCTTGGAGTGGTCTTCTATTGTCTATTTTGGGCCGCTCCAATTTGATCAAAATGTCAATCCTGCCGAAGTTTACCTTCAATTTTGACTAAATTCCTTTATCTTTTAACCATTCTTCTTTGAAAGATCTGCAAGAACTTATAAATAGTTTTCTCTGCTCTAACAAGGGGGTAAGGATTGCATGGAGGAAGTTGCGATGCGCAAAGTTGGAGGGGGTATAGCTGGTCCCGACTTTTGTTTTTATTGTTATGCCTTTCAAATAAAGAATGTAAGGTCCCTCTTGTTTAACTCTTCTTGTTTTCCCCCCTTGCTTCAAGCAATGTCCAAAAATGTTCCTCAGGGTGGTGATGGTTGTTTGTTTAAATTTGGACGCACAAAATATATTTACAAAATCAAGCTTAAGATTTTAAGATCTGCCTGTGAAGTTTGGTATTACACAAGGAAGATCCTAAAGATCCCATATTATAGTCCAGTGGCCCCTATTTGGAATTCCCCAGGGACTCCCGCCTGTCTAAAAGATTCCCTATTGACTCCTTTATTGGAAGAAGTTATTTTGAAATTGGGTCAATAATTACAAGAGAACAAAATTCTTCCATGTGAAGAACTGGGGTCCTTAATACCTTGCCACTGGACACAAATTATTACCCCTGCCCTGACTGTATAGGTTCCCTCTACTTATTGTTTCACCCCCTCCCACCTCCTTTCAATTCTTTCATTTATGACCACCTCCCCCCCTTTTATTTTTCAGGTAGTTCCCACCTTTTCCCACCTGCTTTCCCCTTACCCTTCACTCTCCACAGTCGCCATTCACTTTCCCTACTTCCCCCCTCTTCATTCACTAACTAACTATGCTATCTACTAGTCCTACTATTTACAATCTGTTATTTGACTAATGTTTTCCTAGTTAATTTACCTCATTTAAAAAGAATTCTGTTTAAAATTTTCAAATTTTCAAATTGCCTTGTTTAACTTATTGTAAAAATTTTATATTGCAATACCAAACCTTGTAAAGCACTCTGATACTCTTGGATCCAGCCAGCGCTCTATAAAACCTTTCAAATAAATAAATAAAATAAAATACTCAGCAACATCACACATCAAAGACTTTCAAGATTTAAGTATTATAAGCTATCTAGCTGGGCTTCTAAGTTAGATAAAGAGGGAGAAGTAAATGAAGATCACAAAATTATCCTACGGGGGCCCCTTCATCAACGTAGAGAGGTCTCTAAATGATATTGGCTTTTGGTCACTGTTGTAAAGTAAAGCACAACAGCAGATACAATTCAGAGTGCCCTTTAATGGCCATCCAACTCTCCTCAACAAATGACATCTGTAAAAATTCCAATGAAAGCTTCAGCTGAGCGTTCCAAGGTAAGGGGAAAGGGAGGGGGAGATGGAACCTACCAAAAGACAACTGTGAGAGATTGTAACACATCTCCCTTATTTACCCACAGAAAAAAACATTGAATTTTACAATTTTATCACAACTCCAATATTGTCCATTTGCAAGAAGATTCGGAAAAGGGGGTGGTGATGAACAGAGTGCCTGAATTAAGCAGACCACTCTTACCCAGTCCAAAGATCAGGGCTTGATCCATCACCGTTTTTTAGCTCACTGCACCATCCCAGCTCAGAACATGGCTATATGCAAATTAGTCTGTTCCTGTCCCAGTGCATGATGGGAACAGGGCAAACCAAACTACCAAGCCAATTCTTGTACTGGGAAGGAAACAAGCTTCCGGGGACCGGTTTCTGCCATTTCAGGCGTCGTCGGCCCGGCTTGCTTGAATCCTGATGGTGCAATGAGCAAGGGACTCACATCTGAGTATACCCCTCCACGCTTATGGTGGACAAAATGATTCGGAAAAGGGGGTAGTGATGAACAGAGTGCCTGAATTAAGCAGACCACTCTTACCCAGTCCAAAGATCAGGGCTTGATCCATCACCGTTTTTTAGCTCACTGCACCATCCCAGCTCAGAACATGGCTATATGCAAATTAGTCTGTTCCTGTCCCAGTGCATGATGGGAACAGGGCAAACCAAACTACCAAGCCAATTCTTGTACTGGGAAGGAAACAAGCTTCCGGGGACCGGTTTCTGCCATTTCAGGCGTCGTCGGCCCGGCTTGCTTGAATCCTGATGGTGCAATGAGCAAGGGACTCACATCTGAGTATACCCTTCCACGCTTATGGTGGACAAAATGATTCGGAAAAGGGGGTGGTGATGAACAGAGTGCCTGAATTAAGCAGACCACTCTTACCCAGTCCAAAGATCAGGGCTTGATCCATCACCGTTTTTTAGCTCACTGCACCATCCCAGCTCAGAACATGGCTATATGCAAATTAGTCTGTTCCTGTCCCAGTGCATGATGGGAACAGGGCAAACCAAACTACCAAGCCAATTCTTGTACTGGGAAGGAAACAAGCTTCCGGGGACCAGTTTCTGCCATTTCAGGCGTCGTCGGCCCGGCTTGCTTGAATCCTGATGGTGCAATGAGCAAGGGACTCACATCTGAGTATACCCTTCCACGCTTATGGTGGACAAAATGATTCGGAAAAGGGGGTGGTGATGAACAGAGTGCCTGAATTAAGCAGACCACTCTTACCCAGTCCAAAGATCAGGGCTTGATCCATCACCGTTTTTTAGCTCACTGCACCATCCCAGCTCAGAACATGGCTATATGCAAATTAGTCTGTTCCTGTCCCAGTGCATGATGGGAACAGGGCAAACCAAACTACCAAGCCAATTCTTGTACTGGGAAGGAAACAAGTTCCGGGGACCGGTTTCTGCTATTTCAGGCGTCGTCGGCCCGGCTTGCTTGAATCCTGATGGTGCAATGAGCAAGGGACTCACATCTGAGTATACCCTTCCACGCTTATGGTGGACAAAATGATTCGGAAAAGGGGGTGGTGATGAACAGAGTGCCTGAATTAAGCAGACCACTCTTACCCAGTCCAAAGATCAGGGCTTGATCCATCACCGTTTTTTAGCTCACTGCACCATCCCAGCTCAGAACATGGCTATATGCAAATTAGTCTGTTCCTGTCCCAGTGCATGATGGGAACAGGGCAAACCAAACTACCAAGCCAATTCTTGTACTGGGAAGTAAACAAGCTTCCGGGGACCGGTTTCTGCCATTTCAGGCGTCGTCGGCCCGGCTTGCTTGAATCCTGATGGTGCAATGAGCAAGGGACTCACATCTGAGTATACCCTTCCACGCTTATGGTGGACAAAATGATTCGGAAAAGGGGGTGGTGATGAACAGAGTGCCTGAATTAAGCAGACCACTCTTACCCAGTCCAAAGATCAGGGCTTGATCCATCACCGTTTTTTAGCTCACTGCACCATCCCAGCTCAGAACATGGCTATATGCAAATTAGTCTGTTCCTGTCCCAGTGCATGATGGGAACAGGGCAAACCAAACTACCAAGCCAATTCTTGTACTGGGAAGGAAACAAGCTTCCGGGGACCGGTTTCTGCCATTTCAGGCGTCGTCGGCCCGGCTTGCTTGAATCCTGATGGTGCAATGAGCAAGGGACTCACATCTGAGTATACCCTTCCACGCTTATGGTGGACAAAATGATTCGGAAAAGGGGGTGGTGATGAACAGAGTGCCTGAATTAAGCAGACCACTCTTACCCAGTCCAAAGATCAGGGCTTGATCCATCACCGTTTTTTAGCTCACTGCACCATCCCAGCTCAGAACATGGCTATATGCAAATTAGTCTGTTCCTGTCCCAGTGCATGATGGGAACAGGGCAAACCAAACTACCAAGCCAATTCTTGTACTGGGAAGGAAACAAGCTTCCGGGGACCGGTTTCTGCCATTTCAGGCGTCGTCGGCCCGGCTTGCTTGAATCCTGATGGTGCAATGAGCAAGGGACTCACATCTGAGTATACCCTTCCACGCTTATGGTGGACAAAATGATTCGGAAAAGGGGGTGGTGATGAACAGAGTGCCTGAATTAAGCAGACCACTCTTACCCAGTCCAAAGATCAGGGCTTGATCCATCACCGTTTTTTAGCTCACTGCACCATCCCAGCTCAGAACATGGCTATATGCAAATTAGTCTGTTCCTGTCCCAGTGCATGATGGGAACAGGGCAAACCAAACTACCAAGCCAATTCTTGTACTGGGAAGGAAACAAGCTTCCGGGGACCGGTTTCTGCCATTTCAGGCGTCGTCGGCCCGGCTTGCTTGAATCCTGATGGTGCAATGAGCAAGGGACTCACATCTGAGTATACCCTTCCACGCTTATGGTGGACAAAATGATTCGGAAAAGGGGGTGGTGATGAACAGAGTGCCTGAATTAAGCAGACCACTCTTACCCAGTCCAAAGATCAGGGCTTGATCCACCACCGTTTTTTAGCTCACTGCACCATCCCAGCTCAGAACATGGCTATATGCAAATTAGTCTGTTCCTGTCCCAGTGCATGATGGGAACAGGGCAAACCAAACTACCAAGCCAATTCTTGTACTGGGAAGGAAACAAGTTCCGGGGACCGGTTTCTGCTATTTCAGGCGTCGTCGGCCCGGCTTGCTTGAATCCTGATGGGGCAATGAGCAAGGGACTCACATCTGAGTATACCCTTCCACGCTTATGGTGGACAAAATGATTCGGAAAAGGGGGTGGTGATGAACAGAGTGCCTGAATTAAGCAGACCACTCTTACCCAGTCCAAAGATCAGGGCTTGATCCATCACCGTTTTTTAGCTCACTGCACCATCCCAGCTCAGAACATGGCTATATGCAAATTAGTCTGTTCCTGTCCCAGTGCATGATGGGAACAGGGCAAACCAAACTACCAAGCCAATTCTTGTACTGGGAAGGAAACAAGCTTCCGGGGACCGGTTTCTGCCATTTCAGGCTTCGTCGGCCCGGCTTGCTTGAATCCTGATGGTGAAATGAGCAAGGGACTCACATCTGAGTATACCCTTCCACGCTTATGGTGGACAAAATGATTCGGAAAAGGGGGTGGTGATGAACAGAGTGCCTGAATTAAGCAGACCACTCTTACCCAGTCCAAAGATCAGGGCTTGATCCATCGCCGTTTTTTAGCTCACTGCACCATCCCAGCTCAGAACATGGCTATATGCAAATTAGTCTGTTCCTGTCCCAGTGCATGATGGGAACAGGGCAAACCAAACTACCAAGCCAATTCTTGTACTGGGAAGGAAACAAGCTTCCGGGGACCGGTTTCTGCCATGTCAGGCGTCGTCGGCCCGGCTTGCTTGTATCCTGATGGTGCAATGAGCAAGGGACTCACATCTGAGTATACCCTTCCACGCTTATGGTGGACAAAATGATTCGGAAAAGGGGGTGGTGATGAACAGAGTGCCTGAATTAAGCAGACCACTCTTACCCAGTCCAAAGATCAGGGCTTGATCCATCACCGTTTTTTAGCTCACTGCACCATCCCAGCTCAGAACATGGCCATATGCAAATTAGTCTGTTCCTGTCCCAGTGCATGATGGGAACAGGGCAACCCCCTTTTCTGAATCTTTTTGTCCACCATAAGCGTGGAAGGGTATACTCAGACATGAGTCCCTTGCTCACTGCTTCATCAGGATTCAAGCAAGCCGGGCCGACGACGCCTGGAATGGCAGAAACCGGTCCCCGGAAGCTTGTCTCCTTTCTGGTGAAGAATTGGCTTGGTAGTTTGGTCTGCCCTGTTCCCATGATGCACTGGGCCAGGGACAGACTAATTTGCATATAGCCAGGTTCTGAGCTGGGATGGGGCAGTGAGCTAAATAACGGTGATGGATCAAGCCCTGATCTTTGGACTGGGTAAGAGTGGTCTGCTTAATTCAGACACTCTGTTCATCACCACCCCCTTTTCTGAATCTTTTTGTCCACCATAAGCGTGGAAGGGTATACTCAGACATGAGTCCCTTGCTCACTGCTCCATCAGGATTCAAGCAAGCCGGGCCGACGACGCCTGGAATGGCAGAAACCGGTCCCCGGAAGCTTGTCTCCTTTCTGGTGAAGAATTGGCTTGGTAGTTTGGTCTGCCCTGTTCCATGATGCACTGGGCCAGGGACAGACTAATTTGCATATAGCCAGGTTCTGAGCTGGGATGGGGCAGTGAGCTAAATAACGGTGATGGATCAAGCCCTGATCTTTGGACTGGGTAAGAGTGGTCTGCTTAATTCAGACACTCTGTTCATCACCACCCCCTTTTCTGAATCTTTTTGTCCACCATAAGCGTGGAAGGGTATACTCAGACATGAGTCCCTTGCTCACTGCTCCATCAGGATTCAAGCAAGCCGGGCCGACGACGCCTGGAATGGCAGACACCGGTCCCCGGAAGCTTGTCTCCTTTCTGGTGAATAATTGGCTTGGTAGTTTGGTCTGCCCTGTTCCCATGATGCACTGGGCCAGGGACAGACTAATTTGCATATAGCCAGGTTCTGAGCTGGGATGGGGCAGTGAGCTAAATAACGGTGATGGATCAAGCTCTGATCTTTGGACTGGGTAAGAGTGGTCTGCTTAATTCAGACACTCTGTTCATCACCACCCCCTTTTCTGAATCTTTTTGTCCACCATAAGCGTGGAAGGGTATACTCAGACATGAGTCCCTTGCTCACTGCTCCATCAGGATTCAAGCAAGCCGGGCCGACGACGCCTGGAATGGCAGAAACCGGTCCCCGGAAGCTTGTCTCCTTTCTGGTGAAGAATTGGCTTGGTAGTTTGGTCTGCCCTGTTCCCATGATGCACTGGGCCAGGGACAGACTAATTTGCATATAGCCAGGTTCTGAGCTGGGGTGGGGCAGTGAGCTAAATAACGGTGATGGATCAAGCCCTGATCTTTGGACTGGGTAAGAGTGGTCTGCTTAATTCAGACACTCTGTTCATCACCACCCCCTTTTCTGAATCTTTTTGTCCGCCATAAGCGTGGAAGGGTATTCTCAGACATGAGTCCCTTGCTCACTGCTCCATCAGGATTCAAGCAAGCCGGGCCGAAAACGCCTGGAATGGCAGAAACCGGTCCCCGGAAGCTTGTCTCCTTTCTGGTGAAGAATTGGCTTGGTAGTTTGGTCTGCCCTGTTCCCATGATGCACTGGGCCAGGGACAGACTAATTTGCATATAGCCAGGTTCTGAGCTGGGATGGGGCAGTGAGCTAAATAACGGTGATGGATCAAGCCCTGATCTTTGGACTGGGTAAGAGTGGTCTGCTTAATTCAGACACTCTGTTCATCACCACCCCCTTTTCTGAATCTTTTTGTCCACCATAAGCGTGGAAGGGTATACTCAGACATGAGTCCCTTGCTCACTGCTCCATCAGGATTCAAGCAAGCCGGGCCGACGACGCCTGGAATGGCAGAAACCGGTCCCCGGAAGCTTGTCTCCTTTCTGGTGAAGAATTGGCTTGGTAGTTTGGTCTGCCCTGTTCCCATGATGCACTGGGCCAGGGACAGACTAATTTGCATATAGCCAGGTTCTGAGCTGGGATGGGGCAGTGAGCTAAATAACGGTGATGGATCAAGCCCTGATCTTTGGACTGGGTAAGAGTGGTCTGCTTAATTCAGACACTCTGTTCATCACCACCCCCTTTTCTGAATCATTTGCAAGAAGAACAACATTTTTAAACATTTTGGCTATACGACAGGGAGGGTAGAACTTTCTTGAGTTGTGCGGTCCCTCACCTGCACCACATCACCTACCCTCCACTCCGGGGTTTTGACTCCGTTCCTTTTGTCATACCAACCCTTGTATTTTGCTTGGTGCAGTCTAATCTTTTCGCTAGCTTCTACAGAATTGGGAATTGCCACCCTGCCACCCTCCAACCAACTGGGGTTAAGTTTTGTGCAGGGTTCTCTCCTCCTGAGGGATGCAAAGGGAGAAATGCCTGTTACCAGATTGGGAGAGGTGTGGTATGACCACAAACAATCACGCAAGAATGCTTCTAGATCCCAACCATTAGTAGATGCTAGCTGAATGTGTTCTTTAATGAGTCTGTTGGCCCTTTCAACCAGGCTATTGGCCTTAGGGCAGTACAGTGCAGTCTTTTCATGTTTGATATTGAGTTTGGCTAAAAAATAAACAATCTCCTGCAATATAAACTGTACTCCATTGTCAGTGACAAGGGAGGATGGTATACCCTCCTTCGCAAAGACGCCTTTGAGAAACTCAAGAACTGCACAAGTGTTGGTGTGATGGATGAATTTGTGTGAGATAAAATGGAAGGTATAGTCGACTAAGACTAACATGAACCTTTTCTGCATACCCAAACTGTCCATGGGTCCGATGATGTCCATGGCCAGCTTTCTCCATGGCTTAAGGGCAACTTCAACTGGGGACAAAGGTGCCTTCCTTATAGTCTTGGTTTTGTCGCTCCTGGCACAGCCAACACATTTCTTCACCAATTGCTCTACCATTGCGTCCATCCTAGGGAACCAGAATTTCTCTCTCACCCTTTGTTTAGTTAGGCTGCTTCCTAAATGCCCTTCGTGTGCTAATTCCACTATTCTATTTCTGAGGTTTACAGTTGGTACAATCCTATTTTGATGGAGCACTCTGTTTCCCATAGTGCTTAGCTTATATCGGACCTCCCAGAAGTCCTTGATGTTATCCTCTAGTTCGCTGCACTTGTTGGGCCATCTTTCCCTCATTATCACTTTGAGTTTGTGTAAGTCCTTATCTTCTTCCATTCCTTTTTCCCATTCCTCCTCCGTGAGTGCAGGCTCATCCACCACCATGATGGGACTGTCTAACATTTAATTGGGTTGTTCCTTTTGCACAGGAGCCCTCGACGGGTAGTCCGCATTTTTGTTCTCTTCGCACGGGACATACTCAACCCTGAAGTTGGAGTTCTCCAATTCCAAGATCCATTTTCCTATCCGGTGAGTGCAATTTTCCATTGCTTTGACTGTAAAGATGGAAGTAAGGGCCTTATGGTCTGTATGGACGGTAAAGCACTAGCCCCATAGGAAAAACTTGAAATGCTTTACAGCCTGAAACATGCCAGTGCTTCCCTTTTAATTAAGGAGTAATTGCTCTCTGCCTTAGAAAGGCACCGGGAAGCAAACACAATTATTTTTTTCTCCTTTACTGTCTTTTTGTGACAAGGTGGCTCCTAACCCCTTCTTATACGCATCAGTGGTAAGTATAGTTTTCTTGGTTGGGTCAAAGGTGCCTCATGCAGGTGAAAGCAATATCTCTTCCTTCACCGCATCTACAGTGCACTTGTGCTGGTCCTGCCATTCAAAATCCTTGTTCCTTTTCAGCAACTCACGTAAAGGTTCACACTTGGAAGCAACGTCTTTGACGTATTTCGCTGCTTACTCCATAAGACAGAGTAGGGATTTAACTTCATCCTTGTTCTAGGGGTAAGGTGCGTCATTGACAGCTTTCAGAAGATTGTTCTTTGGTCTGAATCCTTGCTCAGAAATGGAATGTCCAAGGTATTCGACTGAAGTCACTTTAATTTGACACTTGGACTTCTGCATGGTCAACCCCGCATCCATCAACTTCTTGAACACCAACCTGAGGGTGCGGTCGTGGACTTCCACTGAGTGACTGTATACCAGAATGTCATCCTGGAAGCATATGGTATGGTCTACATCTTTCAGGATCTGGTGCATGATCTTCTGGAATACCGCTGCATTTACGTAAAGTACAAAGGAATAGGTAAATGCGGTGAACAGTGGAGACATACAGCAAGCATCAATCAACAGTTTTTTCAATTGGAAGTCATGGGGAAGAGACAGTATCAAGGTCGGTTTCATGGGGTGGGCTACAAACATTTCCCCTGTAGGAATTCCATGGGTTCCAGACCTTGGTCCATTTCCGGGGACAACCCCTAGCAGTGTATACCGTTTTCTCCCTGAACATGCACTAGTCAAGGTCTTTATTTCAGTCAGACAGGGTGGGTTCGTGATTAGCTCCCCAGAGCTGTGCTATGTTCCTTTTCACTATTGTAAGCCCTAGAGTGACCCATAATGTGTGATAGGTGTTTAAGTCAGTGGGCTCCCAGGTGTTGAGAAGGCATCTACGCGTTTTTGGGGGCGGAGACAGATTTCAAGAACCTCACTGATTACCTCATGTATTTTGACCCAGTAGGATTGAATGTGAGTGCAGTCCCAGATTATTTCGAAAAAGGTGCTTAGCTGAGCGCACCCTCTCCTACAGTCCCCTCCATGAGTCACTCCCATGCATATCAGTTGGGGCACGTCACATAGACCCTGTGAAGAATCTTAAGCTGTATGACTCACAGGCGTGCGAGATGGCAACTACTCTTGGGGAGGACACTGCCTCCTGCCACTCCTCATCGTCAATTAAAATACAGTCAGTTGTCCATTTTTCTCATAGTGTGTGAAGGGGGTTCTCCATATTGTTGAGTAATTTTTTTATATATTGATGAAATGGCTTTCTCTGTTAAATGTCTGTCAAGTACTCTGTCCTCTAAGGGAGACGCCTCGAGGGGGGTGGGCCCAGCAGGAAGGAGCGACCTAAGTGCATAACGCGCCTGTATGTAGCGAAAGCGTTCAGAGTATGCTAGTTCAAATTGCTGCTGCAAGGCAGTAAACAACTTTATCTCGTTTTTATCCCAGAGGTCTTGGACACGTGAGTTCCCAATGAGGTCCCACTTAGCGAATCCTTTCGATTTCCAGAGGTCCCCCAGTTGTTGGGAGTCCCACAGCGGGGTAGCCATTGTGAGCTTCATCTCTCATCCTAGGGACCTATTGGCCGCGTACCACACCGCCGCGGAGTGGCTGGTTGGGCCCGTAAGGGGATATCTTCCTGGTTTAGAATATAGTACCCTATTGAAGGTACCCCCAGGGAGGAGCCAACAATCCATGGCATAGCCAGAGTCATCGAAACGGACATAAGTACAATGGTTTACAGCCATGAGGTCTGCAGCCCAATAATATTTTTTAATGTCCGGTAGACTAATTCCACCGTTGTACCAGTTAAGGGTTAATTTCTGCAAAGCAAATCGTGATTTACCATCCCAGAGAAGTTCTCTCTGAAGCCCTTCAATTTCTCTAAAATAAGTGTTAGGGACAGGATCAAGGGAATTATGTAATGCATATAGGAACCGGAGCAAAGACTTCATCTTAAAAAGAGCTGCTTTACCCAACAGTGAGAGAGGGAGAGCCTTCCCGCTCGCTATATCTTGTTTGAGATTCTGCAGCGGGGGGCTAGATTACGGGAATAACTGAAACTCTCTTTCTCAAGGCTCCCTCATTTGGTGTGGTACAGGACGCACCTTTTGTACCATTGGTTTTGCGTTTACTTCTGTGTTGGTAATCGTGAAGGAGTCCCAACCTTTCTTCAAACAGTTCAGGGAACTCATTACAAATGTTGGCATTATGTGAAATCTGGTCTGTCAGCAAAACTTGTTCTTCCTTATTTGGATTTAGGATAATACCCAACTCTTTCTGGTGTTGCCACCCTAACAAATTCAAACCTGTCTCTACAATAGATTTCACTACTCAGCACACGTCAGATTCACAAAAAAGGTTTCCCTATTATGGTTGCAAGACATTCAATTAGTTATGATCATACAAGTAAATAATCAACAGTTCCTTCTGGTTATTTCGTTGTTTTATATCCTTGTTCTTGTCTTTTAGTAGTCAATTCAGCTGATGCCAACACGTGTTTCGTCGCTTTTGGGGGGTCTGTTCCCGCGACTTCCTCAAGGCTGTATAAATGCAAGCATATAAAGTGCCTATGTATTTAATGTGCTACGAACATTAATAGGCAATGCATATTGCATATACAAGACAAGTAACGGTATTCGCTAAGCACACGGTACTACCATTGAAGGTTTAGTAAATTTTTAACATTAGTAAAGATTTATATCATGAAAAACTATTTACAAGTGGAACTTCTATAACCCGAATGTGATGGAGAGATAACTCAATTGATGGTCTAAGGGTTCGGAAATCTTGAAAAAGTGCAACCTTAATACCATACGTGCACTCCTAAATGTGAGTTCTGGTGACGATAGATCCAGTTTAAGTGCATTCAAATCTGATTGTGCACCGTGAAAAATAGACGTGTTGATCTTAGGGATTCCCGGATCGCTAGCGTGAAATAAAGTGACAAGATGAACATGCAATTCCACATAGTGCAAGACCATGTTCAATAAATACCTAAGACTTCAAATCCGTAGTTTCTGTAGAGCGGAAACAGAAAAATCGTATGCCATATTTTAGTTGAATACGCAAAGTTGCTCTAACTACTCCCAATTCATCATAGAAAAAGCTCCCAAGTTTTTGACATCAACACCTACTTTAAATGTGGTGATAATTCCAACCCACATTGGGGTACCATTCTTGCGACGCGCCCACACTGTTCAGTGAGGTTCAATATCTCCTTTTTGCTCTCGTGATTCATGTATCTGTAAAGTCCATAACATTAGTGTAAGCCATTCATTCTATATCTTATATTCAAAATCAGTCTTTATTAAATCCACTAAAATCCCACTCTAGTAGTTCATCTGCTCTGTTATATTAACATAGACGTACTCCAAATATGTAATTGTGCACCCCAAGGTGTGCATCTCCTATCTCAAGACAACATTATCCTATGTGCCCCCACCTATTCTATCTGCAAGCCTTTTGCGTCAGTATGCGTATATTCGGTAACCGCTCAAACATAGTCCGTAAACCAAGCCTCGATTATGAAACTCAAAGGCCCCCGATTGATAAATCAATCTATTCCCCTACTATCATGGGTATAATACCTCTGGCTATTTTCCACTGTTGGGTGGCATTCTCTTATTGCAAAAGGGACGGACTTTAAAAAGTGTTTGGCCCCATGTATATGCACTTCCCCATTCAAAAATGCCAACACATCATAAATTTCTGCAAACAGACCTAATATTGACCGTACTATTTTAATAAGTCACGTAATCACCACGGTGCTCGTCATTAAGACACACCACAAAATCCACGATAAACGTATTTCGAACACGCACAAATCTTAGCAACTAGCATTCACATGCCTCACCTTCTCCTTCTGTATTCAACATGACGGCACGTCGCTCCACATAGTAAACGAGTTAGTTTCCACGCTTCCGAATGCCGCTACCGGCTCGTATATAAGACCTCCTCTTTTTCTTAGTTACGCGCAACGTAATGCGTAAGACCCGGCATATTAGTCATTCACGATTGACCGCCATCTTGTAGTAGGCACTTCTGGCGCTTTTAGTACAACATCGCCTACTTTATATGAAAGACCAGTGATAAGCTTTCATTCACTGTATTATAAAAGGCAGTATCTTAACTGTATAATAGCGCTCTAAATAAAAATCAGTTTTATCAAAATTAATTCGGGTAATAGATTTTCATACACTCTTTCAACACTAATAATACCCCGTGAAGAGGGGTTTCTAAATTGGAAATAGCTCTACTCCAACGCTTAAGGAAAATATATTTCACTGCGTCATAGTGTTCACGAATAAGTGTTCACATGCATTGTTTTGCCTGTGGTATGAGTTGCATCAAATTGTCAGCTCGTGAAAAAAGGCAATATGGAGGAGGCACCTCCTATCCATGCTTGTAGTGTGAACAAAGACACAAATAGTTGTGTCAGTATCTATAATCAATACGTCAGGAAGCATGTGCATTGAAGTCTTCATTCTCTCCATCAATTAAGATTAGAACAGATTAGGTCAGGCATAACGCACAAGCAAAGTTAGTTAAAAAACATTCTCAATAATGAAGTAACCGCAAATATCGCATGCAAAATGGTCTTCAAAGTATATAGGAACAAAAGGCAAGGAAATTAGTCATCAAGTTGCAGGGTCCTTGCTTCTTCGATTATTTCTACTTATACTTCATCACTCTATCATATATTTAAGTAAGCAGCATTTCTAACATGTATGTCTAGCGTACATATACGTCAAAAAAACACAGCACACAGACCATATGTCCCATTCAGTGTTACATTCAATCACCCAGAAAATAATGTAGTTCTTGATCGATATTAAGCCCGCATTCCGTACTTCGCAACTTAAGTTTCGAGAGAGCTTCTCTTCTAAGCAGGGCCAATTACCTATTGCCACCTCTAGGGTGTCTGGGTGTGTGTTCAATTCCAAAGAATTCAAAACGTTTGTTGATCATCTCTGAAGAGCAGATGGACATGTGCGCAGCTAAAGGGTATCTCATGTTGCCCTGTTTCACTGCCCTTATGTGTTCCCCAATCCTCTCTCTCAAAGTTCTGATTGTGCTCCCTACATATCTCTTTGTACATTTGCATTCAATTGCATACACAACAAACTTCGTCAGGCAGTTGATATTAGTCCTAATATTGTATGTCCTGCCATTAGGGCCTTGAAATTGTGTCTTCTTCTTAGCGGCCCACTTACACGCTATGCATTATTCACACACAAAGAACCCTTTAGTGTGTTCAGTCAACCAGTTCTCTTTGATTGGTGTCGTCGGGTAACTAGGGCTTAAGATATTTCTGAGCGATAAGCCCTTCCTGTAAGTAATATTTGGCTTATCTGTAATGTGATCTTTCAGAAATCTGTCGGCCCGGAATAAATGCCAATGTTTCTGTACACTGCGTCTTAGTATTCCGGACCAGTTATTGTATCCAATAATCAATCTTACTTTTCTGTCTTTGGGGAGGACACTTGTTTGTTCTTCAATGTGTCTTCTCTCTTTAGTTTATCCACCTTCTGTTCTGCTTTCCTCAGAGTTTGCCCATCATAGCCTCTCTTCCTAAACTTTGTTAGGGCCCCTTTCTTCTGTTGTTCGAATTCCGTGTCTACACTACAATTGTGTCTGACTCTGACTAATTCCCCATAGGGGATAGCGCGTATCTGATGTTGTGGGTGTGAACTTGATGCATGTAGTAGAGAGTTACAAGCAGTTTGTTTTCAAAATAGTCTACTAAGTATCTTTTTGTCTTTAACAAAGAATTCAACATCTAAAAATTAGATTTTAGTTTTGCTAATTTCCGATGTGAATCTAATGTTGCAGTCATTAGAGTTCAAATATTCAATGAATTCTTTCAGTTTGATCTGTGTGCCAGTCCAAATCATAAGGCAATCGTCGATATACCTTCCCCAGTATAGTATAGAGTCATTCCACTTCGAGCCCTCTGGACCCCAGATTCTCTTCTCCTCCAGCCAACCCATAAACAGGTTGGCATACGAGGGAGAGAACCTGGAGCCCATCGCCACTCCTTGTTTCTGTCTGTACCACTTGTCCTGGAACAGGAACACATTGTTATCTAGTATGAGTTCAACCATTTCGATTATCATCTCAATGTGGTTCCAGGCACTGGCGGATCTGCTGTTAAGCATTTTCCTAATTGCTGTAAGTCCAGGCTCTCTCTTAATGCTTGTATACAAAGCTGTAACATCTAGAGTCACCATGTACATATTGTCATCTCAACTGAAATCCAATAATATGCCTAGTATATGCTTCGTATGCTTAATAAATGATGGTAAATTGTATACCAAGGGTTTTAAAAACACATCTACGAATTCCGAAATCCTCTCCGTAGGCCCTCCAATGCCAGAAATGATAGGTCTACCCGGGGGAAATGCTGCTGTTTTATATACCTTTGGCAGTGTATGGATACACAGATATCTAGGTCTATCAGGTTTCAAGTAAGTGAGTTATTTGTCTTCGATCAACCCCAGCCCATGCCATCTTTTTAGCTGTGTTGATATGTTCTGTTAGTGCCCAAATGGGGTTGGTATTGAGGAGTTCGTAACATTCTAGATTGTTCAATTGATTCAAGATCTCATCATTATAGTCCTTGCTTCGCATGACCACCATGTTACCCCCTTTGTCAGCCTCCCTTATTGTGATATCTCTATTGCTGCTGAGTTCTTTTAAAGCAGCCCTCTCTCCAAATGTCAAATTGTCTCTTTTAGTTTCAAAACACGTATTCTTATCCTCGTGTCTGTCCAAATCTGCCAAAACTTGTTATGAAACAGATCTATACTATTCCCAGATGTTAGTGTGTGTGTCCATCTAGATTTTTCTTTTAAATTACTGGAAATGCCATAGTCTGTTGTGATATTGAGATCCCTCATACACATCTCTGCAGTCACCACCTCATCCTCACATTCAGTCAATGACAGCAGCAGACGTGTGTCTAAAATATTCTGAATAGAACTGTCGTCAGACACTCTCATACCCAAATTAGTTTGCAAACTTTTGTTTTCAATATTTGTTGCTACAATATACACTTTGCCAATAGTGTTTCTTCCCTTGAATTCAATTAGCATCTTTTTCATACCTAAGAGGGGGATAGATTCTTTATTATAACCTGTGGGGGAAACATCTGGTACCTGTAGGGTTTTGATTCTCTGGTTGTCTATACACTCGAAATCTTTACAGTTCAACAATGTAAAAAGAGAACATGAGTCAGCAAACATCGTGACATTTTTGTTGTTCAGCTTTACCTCACATTTTGGATACATTACATTTATAGTGCCAGTATTTTCTTTCAGTTGAAAAATTTACTTCCTCTCACTGGGCATGACACATTTAATTTCTTTACTGGAAGTGCCCTCTACACATGCACCCTCCCCATGATGGGACTCGCCTTCTTTGCACACCCTTGCAAAGTGTCCCCTCCTATTGCATTTCTTGCAAGTAACACTACGAGCAGGACAATGGATATTGTTTGCAAGATGATTGATGCTCCCACACCTACAACACTTATAAACCCTTTCATTTCCTGCTGGCTTGTGCACGTTTTCTTTGCTTTGCACTTTATTTACTTCACACGTCTCCCCTTCCTCTAGGATATTGGCTACCACTTCAGTTGTGGTCTTCATTTCTTTTATACATTTGGCAGTGTTCCACTGATTTAGCAATACTCACAGATTCCCGAAGGCTGGGATTTTTAGCTAACAGTTTTTCCTGGATGCATAAGTCGTTAGTACACCGCACCAATTGGTCTCTGATCAGAGTCTGTTAAATTGCTAAATTCACACAATTGGGTGAGACACCTCAATGCTGCAATGTAGTTAGTAACTGACTCTTGTTTACCCTGAGACCTACTGAAACATTTGTGCTGTTCTAACACTACATTTATTTTGTCGATAAAGTGAGTTTCCAACTTTATCATGGTGGTAGCGACGTCCAAACCTTCCACTGACTCGCCATTGGGGTTTTCTGGTTCGGGCAGCGTCTCATAAATTTTGCACCCTTGTACACCCGACATGTGGAGGATGTTCTGTTTGCACGTGGCAGTGAAACGTTCACCCCCTATGACAATCAGGGCAATCAGGTACGATTCGAAAAGTTTGCCCCACTCCTTCCAGCATATCTCGGGTTCTCCTACTTCATTTAGGAATGGGGGTGGCTGGCTCATGCTTACCACAGCCATCAAGGTCTAATTCAGGTGCCCAACCGCTAGAATGAAGGATAGAAAAAAGTCAAAGATGCAGTGGATGTACAGTTGGACTGGGAGTGGCCTTTTAAAATTTCCCCAAAGGTGTGAAATAACCAGGATGATTTTGTGCCAACTGCTCATATTACTGAATTTAGAAAGTCACGATGTCCATGTGCTAGGTTCATGGAATGTACATATACTCTTAAGGGTGTGCAGTGAGTGCTTAACCTTGATAAAGTATACATTGTGTTCCAAACTAGCTTCCTTATACCATGAGCATAAGTTTTACCTCCAAACTTCATCCGTATTGAAAACCCCTTCTATTACTGGGTTCTTGCCGCTGTGCTTGTGTTGCCACTTCCTGGAGAAGCGACTCACATACAGGAATAGAATAGTTTATTTTGCTATGGCAACAACATGGATTAATGAGGAAACAATTCCAGTCAAAACCGCTGAAAGCGCTGGCAAGTACCGTTCACACTCTGGGGATTAGTGTCTCCAGATGTCGCCTGCTCGCGCACGACTCAAAGCTGCTGTAAACGTCAGTCTGACAGGAACGCTCGACAAGTAGGTATCACTTCACATGTCGGTAATCTTGCTAAAGTTTATTTTGCTATGGTAAAGCATGGATTGATGAGAAAATACAGTCAGAAGCGCTGGAAGCACTAGCAAGTACTGCATTTTACCTTACTTGGAGATTTTAACGTTCATTTTGATAGTTTGTCGGACCCCACGGCTCTAGAGATGATGTCGAGTTTAGCCGCCATTCAATTAAAGCAATTAGTTCCCTCACCAACGCATGAAAAAGGCCATCTTTTAGACCCGATCTTTAGTAATTGCGATCAACTCAAAGTGGGCACTATAAGCCGCCTTCCATGGTCGGACCATTTTCTGATAGCCTTCACTTGGACCACAAGCAAACCTCCACCATCCATCTTCACATCTCGGAAAACCCGAAATTGGGCCAAACTCTCTGAAGATAACTGGACGAAGGCCCTTAGTACCACTAGACCACTACTCTCCCATGACCCATCGGTAAACAACAACACATACAATAACTGGATCACTACTTCTCTAGATTTGATTCTTCCCCCGTACCTATCTAGATCAAAGAGACAGAACAAATCATCACCGTGGTACACGGAAGAACTTAGGGACAAAAAGCGCTCCTGTAAGAGATTAGAGAGGAAATGGCGTATGACCTATGACCCAATTGACAAAGCCACTTACAGAGACGCCATTAGGAACTACAAACTCGCCATAAAAACCTCACAAGCAGCCTATTATAATGATAAAATAACATTGGCTAAATCTAAGCCGAAGGAAATATATCGGATATTTAAATCTCTGATAAAACCCCCCCCGCTCGCGGCAGACAACAGTAACTCTCCTTCCAGATGCAACGAGTTGATTGATTTTTTCTTTCAGAAAGTTAATAAAATTTACCTCTCCTTTCCAGACCCTGTCACTGAATTACCCATCCAATGCTCTGAGTCGGCCCTCGACATAGTAATCCCCTCTCAAAATAAGCTAGATTCCTTCCCCTTGCTGAATTTGGAAACATTGGAGTCTCTAGCACAACAAACAAAATCTGGCTCGCCGTGTGACCCTGCTCCTCCGGGCTCGCTGGTGTTGGCCAGCAAAACAATTCTCCCCACTCTCATGGCGTTGTTGAACTCCTCCATTCTGAGTGGGATGGTACCTGTGGCATGGAAACATGCAATGCTACGGGCCTTGCTGAAAAAACCTGCCCTTGACCCAGCCAACCCTAGTAACTACCGCCCGATCTCTCTGCTCCCATGGGCAACTAAGATCTTGGAGAAGCACATTAATACCATCCTGACGAAATTCCTCGAGGAAAATCATCTCCTCGATGCTTCCCAGACGGGCTTTCGCCCCAAACATGGGACAGAGACTGCTTTATTAGCTGTGACAGAGGAGGCGAGGCGGATCTTGGATCGGGGGGGGGTCAGTGGCAGTGATCCTCCTCGATCTGAGTGCCGCTTTTGATATGGTTCATCATACTATTCTGCTGAACCGTCTTGCCAACCTAGGAGTGTCCGGAGAAGCCCTGGCCTGGCTCAAGTCTTTTTTAGCTGATAGAACCTTCCAGGTCTTTGACGGCACATCCGTCTCGTCGAGCAGGCCTTTGGGGTGTGGAGTTCCTCAGGGTTCGTCTTTGAGCCCTACGCTCTTCAATGCATATATGAGACCGCTGGCTGGGATTGTTCGTCCGCACGGTATTGACATCATTTCCTATGCAGATGACACCCAGCTAGTGGTCTCCCTTGTGCAGAAGAGCGGCCTCCAATCACCGCCTAATTTAGCAGGTGTCTGGAGGAGGTGAGGAGCTGGATGATGAGCTCCTGTTTGAAGCTCAATGACGACAAGACCGAGCTCATGCTCTTGGTACCGGCAGCCCCTTCTACTTTGGAGCTGTTATGGCCCGTGAGTATGGGTGCGGTCCCTGCCCCCAGAGATAACATCAAAAGTCTGGGGGTATGGCTAGATAAGTCGTTGAGCTTCAATACACAGGCCACCAAGGTGGCGGACACCTGCTTTGGCCTCCTTAGGGTGATAAAAAAAAATCCTTCCCCTTCTCCCATTTGAGGCCAAGCAGATAATTATACGGGGCCTTGTTCAATCCCGCCTGGACTTTAGTAATGCCCTTTATCTTGGAGCACCGGACTACACCCTACAAAAACTGCAGCGCACTCAAAACTGTGCGGCTCGTGCATTACTTGGAGTCCCACGAAGAACTTCAATAAAAGCTGGGCTAAGAACGTTGCACTGGCTGCCAGTCAGGGACAGAGTAAAATTCAAATCTCTGTGCATTGCTCATCAGGCATTCTGGAAAGTGGGCCCAGAAATCAATCACTCCTTGATTTCCCCTTATCAGCCCAATAAAGCGCTTCGTTCCTCGTCTGCATCTCTGGCTAAGACTCCTAGAATATTTAGAACCAGAGCAGGAGGCCGTTCCTTCACTTATAATGTATCAAAGCTATGGAACACCCTCCCTCTGCACATGAGAAACAACTCCAATCTATCCAGCTTCCGGAAACATCTTAGAACGTTTTTGTTTCAGTAATCAGAACCCTCTGTTTTCATCTGATGGCACTCTTTTTAGTCTTAGCGCCTGGACGCCTGAGGGCATCTGCAGCGCTTTACAAATTATATTTTAATTTCATTTCATTTCATTCATCTCAGACGGCACCTGCTCACACACTCCTCAAGGCTGTCTCAACGTCGGTCTGATGGGAACGCTCAACGAGCAGGAATCACTTCACGCGTTGGTAATCTAGCTCCTCATTGCCTCACATACGTTTTGGTTTGCGCTCTCCACATACGGCTGCCTTAAATTCGTTCCCACAGATTCTCTCAACTGCGAAGGTCCACTCACCCACTTCAAGGCTTGTAACAGCACACTTTAGGGTGCTTCGCTCCGGAACACGCGATGAACCTTGATATACATGGAGGTTGATTCGGGGAACCCACCGCTGCCTGCCACGTCATGGATTAGACGGACTCTGCCACACAGCTTGCTTGTGTTATAAGATTTTGACCGATAGGTTAACTGCTGACAACTTCGCAGTAGAGCCCAGTAGACCACCCTTCACAGGTCCACATTGAATTATTGTACCGGATGCCGCTCCTCATCTCATGTGGCATAAAGGGTTCCAAAACCCTTTCTTAGGGATTTGCTTCTTACACTAATGCAAATGAAGAGAGCACAGAGAGGGGAGATGCCCACAACTGCCCCCTTCGCAGCAACTCATCGCCAGTGTTGTAAAGTAAAGCACAAAAGCAGATAAAGTTCAGAGTGCGCTTTAATGGCCATCCAACTCTCCTCAACAAATGACATCTGTCAACATTCCAATGAAAGCTTCAGCGGAGCGTTCCAAGGTAAGGGGAAAGGGAGGGGGAGATGGAACGTACCAAAAGACAATTGTGAGAGATTGTAACAGTCACCTTTACCACCTACGGAGGAGCCCTGGAGAAGAGACCTGCCTTCGATCAATGTAACATACTACCTACGGAGGAGCCCTGGAGAAGAGATCTGCCTTCGATCAACGTAACATACTTCTGGCAAGTATTAGTGCATATTCTATGGAAGTGGTTAAAGCTGCCCATCTTAAGAGAAACCAAATGTTCACATTCCTTAGGGCATATTGGACCCTGAAGAAACTCTCAGAACTGGGAAGCGAACAACAGAAGGTTTGTCCAAAGTGTGCTTCTGATGATGCGGATGACCTGCATATGTTCTGGCAATCTCCTTCAATCCGGGGTTTTGGCACAATATTGGTAAGACGGTTTCAGAGATCTTGGGGCAAGAAATCAAGTTAAGCTTGATTTTGGTTAGTTTGGGGTTTTTTCCGGAGGAGAGTTCCAGCTATAATCTCTCCAAATCGCAAGTCTCCCTTTTATTTTTATTAATCTTACTTGCAAGGAGGGAAATCTGTTTAAAATGGATCTTCGCTCAACCTCCTGTTTTATTAGACTGGGTTGCTTCGGTGAAACAAATCCATAGATTGGATCTTCTAGAAAAAGAATTAGAATGTGGGGGACCCGGGACAACTGGGTTGACAACTTGACAATATAATATCCTGTAAATTCACAAAATCTATAAGGTCTAAGGATTATGCTATAAGTGAGATTTGAGGAAGAGATATCATCTTCTGTATATACCTTCCCTAGGACATCAGCAGCTGGTTTTGTTGGAGCCCTGGGTACCCAAACAATCAGACGGTACAGTTACCTTTCTCCGGGGACCCAAGAATAAACCATTGGCTTGTTTAAAGACCTCACACTTATCTATAAATGAGGACAAAATAAAAAATAAAACAAATAAACTCTAAAACGTGACAGAAGGCCTACGACTCGCAAACAGTTTAAGTGGTTCAACAATAATCGTACAAGGAGCCATACCATGCTAACCGAAGCTTTAAAACAAAAGCCCAGAGATTTAGAATGGGTGAGAGCCTGTAGAAGCCAGTACAAAAAGACTCTAGCAAACGAAAGGTAGACTGTCAGGAAGGAGGCGTGGGAGAGGCTATATGAGGAGAGATTTACTAAAAATAGTAGTCTATTTTGGAAGAACATCAGTGCCCTCTTTTTTCAAGATAACCATAACAACACCACTGATGTTACTCGCCCGTCAAACACGTGGGTTGATCATATTCAGCCAATTCAACAACAGGGGGGACTCTACTGGCAGTATAGAATACGGTAACTATACAAAAGGGGCTGTGAGAAAACTAGAACCAACAATAACTAAGGAATTAATAAAGGCTTTAGGCCTGGCAAAGAAAACAAGGCAGCCGGTCCAGATGGCATACCGGCCGATCTATTCCTGGCAAAGGACGACCTTTGGCTCCCAATTTTAACTAACATTTTATGCTGCATTACAATTACGGGTCCCCCAAAATCCTGTTCAAACGCAATAGTTGTCCCTATTTTCAAAAATGGGAGATAGGTCGAACTGCAAATGTTACCGCCCAATATCATTGATTGACACCACATGTAAGTCTATGGGCAGGGATTTACTTGACCACCTGGAAAGTTGGATAGCAGAAAAAGGGAAATTCTCAGACATTGAATATGGTTTTAGAAGGGGCCCGGTCACGGTGGAGCAATGCCTCAACCTTCACTTGGCAATCAGCAAATACACCATGGCAAAAAACACAAATCTTTATTTGGGCTTAATGGACGTGACATCAGCCTTCAACTGTGTGATGAGAGGTAAATAATGGTAAAATATGATAGGTATGGTCATAAATGCCCCGCTGGTCCATTTTTTGGCACAGATGCACCAAGATATTATGGGCAGAGTAAGATGTTGGGCGGATAGAGAATTATCAACCCTGATTAAAATGAATAGTGGTGTTCGACAGGGGTGTGTGCTAATCCCCTTATTGTTCTGCTTATATGTACATGATTTAGAGAGTTTCCTGAATGAAGGGGCGATTGATGTGCCACAGGTGCGGCGGAGAATCCTCCCCACACTACTATATACCGATGACTGTGTACTGATTTACAGAACAGGAGTGGGCCCTCAGACCCTCCACAACAGATTTAATGAATTTATAAGTTAGTTGGGCCTGCAGACCAACACCACTAAGTCACAGGTCATGGTGGTGGGGAATCGCAAAATGAGACCCTGTTTTTATTAGTAATGGGAAATTATCCCAGGTGTCATTTTTTTGCTATCTAGGCATTCCATTTGATCAAAAAGCCTCATGGGCCCACCTTTTGGAGGTCAAGAAGAGGAGGTTCAATAGAACGCTCAAGGCCTTTTTTAGGTTTTCTGGGAAACTCAGAGGTAGAACGACCGAGTTCCTCATTAAGTCTACACCACTCGATGCTCTGCTGTGATTTTTCACGGTACCGGGGAGTGGGGTTCCTGCAATTCGTCCTCTGTTTGTAGAACAGAAGATGTCTTTCTTAGAAGATTATTGTTGGCCTCCCCCTGCTTGCCTGCTATTATCTTCCATCGGGAATTGGGGTTAATCCCCCTGGGGGACCGTATATAAAATGCCCCCGTCATGTTATGTCGCTCAATCTGGGTAAATGAGGAACCGGCGCTCAACCGGGAAATAATCCTAGATTGTTTAAACTGCGACCATGCTTATAAAATACCATGGCTCAGCTACGTGAAGACCCAGCTGACTCGAATGGGGAGGCATGATTTCTTCACAAACCCACAGCAAACCCTCTATCACGAAACCTCAACTTAAAAGAGATTTTTTAATGATTCTAAAAGATCATAGAGAATATAAGGAGTGCAGTAAAAAGCAGGTAGTAGATTATTTACCGTTGATTACCACTGACAGAATTGAGCCATATCTTTTGTACCCTTTTTGCCATTTTTTTTTATCTTAATAGATTCAGATTCAGCATTGCATACTTATTGGTCTCGTATCCGAGCCAAACATATCACGAGGCCACCTGGACCCATACCCCTGTGATGGTAATTCCATTCAGAATATGCTGCACTTTCTTTTCTTGTGCGAGTTATACAGCAAACCATGCAGGGAATACATTATACCACTCCCGAGGGTTCTGAATATTAAAAAATGTAGGCCAGCTTTGTTTTATCTCCGACTACTCCAATCTGAATACATTTGCGAAATGACATGTAGATTTATTTCTGCTACAATTCGCATAAGGAGGTTAGTTGGAAAACAATTTTTAATCTTATTGCCACTGATAAAAAAGCACAATTGCACTTGTTTGATGATTGTCATTAAGGCAGTATCTTACTGGCTGAACCCCAAGTTTCACCTGAGAGTCGACAATAGGAAAATGAACTACACTCGACTGATATCCGTTTGTTTCTGTGAAAAGTTAATATGCACTTTATTAAATGGTCACATGTCCTGTCTACATACCGCTGTTTAACGCGGAAAGCTTTTGCACTGGCAAATGACACTATGCACTTTGAAAAATGATTGCTTCTATTGCTGATGCCTGGGGTTGCCTTTTATAAAGAAAAATTGTCTTGATGCAGCTGATAATTGATAATGTTTCATGCATGAACTGCACGTGGGCTAGCACCTGATGGCTAGTTTCATGTCTGTTATGTATTTTAAATATCTTTTTTTCTGTGTGTATGTGTGTGTGTGTGTGTGTGACTTTTATGGTTTGCTAATAAACTGAATAAAGTTTATGAACTGAACTGAACTGCTCTAAGACAAAACACAACTTGTTTCTTTTTTCATTTTTGACCAAGCTGATATGTCAGCACTTAACACAGTTTTAAGGCTGTTTCTCCATCCTCACATATCATAATAAATGTTCATTTCGGAAATGTATCTCATTACTGCTTTGTTGTACTTGTGATAAATTGTCAATTAAATAGTCATTGAAATGTCACACATAAGAACACTCAAAACATGGAAATGTTGCATATGGATGGTAGACATTGAATCAAGTGAAAACCCCATGGATCAGGCACTGCGCCCAACCCCCTGCAGTGAGCCAACCCACCCCCCCAATGCACATGGCCTTCAGCTATGCGCCGTGCCATATAGCCGCACTGCCTACCACCCATAGGTGGCCAAACCACCACAGACCTTCAAGGTCCCTCCTTTTTTCAAAATGTTTTTCTAATTCCTGTGAGATTTGCGGGAGCCAGCATAGCCCCTATGCTCCAGATGGACTTTCACAGGAGCAGAAGAGCCCTGCTGAGTCCCTTGAGAATTCCACTGCATAATACAACCACCCCCATTTGCTTTTTAAATTTGGACCTAGGTAACCCCCACAAGGTTTAACGAGTCAGGGTATCCCTACCATGCCCAATTATACCTTATTTTATATTTTTCCCAATTGATGGTGTACCCTGATACCCCCCCATAGGCCACACATATATCCAAAAGGCAGTTAATGGAGCGTGCTGGGGATGTTAGGTATAGTAATATGTCACCCGCATATAGCGATATACAGTCTTCCCAGTCAAGTGCCCATCGCAACCCGCGTATCACCGGGTCCTGCCTAATTCACGCCGCCAGAGGTTCGAGTACTATTGCGAATAGGAGTGGCGATAACGGACATCCCTGCCTAGTTCCTCTGCCTAGTGGGAATTTGGATGAGATATGGCCATTCACTGCTACCTGCGCCATTGGCCGGGTATATAATAGTTGGTTCCATGCATGGAATTTCGGACGTAATCCTAGATGTTCAAGGACTGCGAAAAGGAAGGGCCATACCACTAAGTCCAATGCCTTTCGTGCATCTATCAATAGTATGACTGTGTCCTCTGCTATAGTCGATCTACGCTCCATCACACTGTGTAGCCATCTTAAATTAAGTGCTGTATTGCGGTTGGGCATAAATCCGGATTGATCTGGATGAATCACCGCTGACAAGTGTGGTTGCAGTCTGGTTGCTAGCGTCTTGGCAAATATTTTTGCCTCCGCTTTGAGTAGGGAGATCGGTCTGTAGGATGTACACTCCTGTGCCAGTTTGCCAGGTTTATGTATCGCACCTATGGTGGCAAGGCTCTGGTCCCTAGGCAGGGTTCCTTTGTCTAAGCTATCTACATATATGGCCAGTAGGTGTGGCACAAGATTGGGAGCTGCTCGTTTATAGAATTCGATCGGAATCCCGTTGGATCCTATCGCTTTCCCTGTGTGTAATGCTCTAATTGCCTGTGTAAGTTCCTCCGGTGTGATATCCTCCTCTAGAGCTGCTGCTGCATCTGTACCTAAGGTAGGCATGCGTATATCGTGGAGAAATGCGAGGTTCTCTACCGTAGTTGCAGTGGCAACTGGTGTGTACACTGTCTTGTAATGTGTCGCCAGCGCTTCAGTGATTTGCTGTGGTGCGGTTACTATCTGCCAGTCATGTAATCTAATCTGAGTCACCCAGTTGTTTGCTCTTTCCTTCTTTTCTAACCAGGCCAACAGTCGGCCTGGTTTATCTCCCTGTTCATATATCGTGTGTTGTGTTTTGGTAAGTTTACTAGTGACCTCTTCATGTGTGTATGTTTTGTACTCCTGTTGAGCCAGGTGCAGTCTGTGTGTTGTCTCTTCAATAGTGTCTGCCACGTGTGCTGCCTCTGCCAAAGATACCTCCAGTTCTAGCTTATCTATGTGTTTTCGTCTCTCTCTCTCTTCTGTCCTATAATTAAGGAGAATGCGTGCCCACGAAGTACTGTCTTGTATGCCTCCCACAATGTCGTTGGAGAGGGGACTGAGTATTGATTTTCTTCAAAATAGCACTTAGTCGCCTTGATGAGGTCTTTGCTTATTTTGCGATTTTTGAGATACCCTGGGCGAATTGGAAACAATCTTTGGTTTTGCAGGGCAAAGGGTGCATAAGCAATGAGCACTGGTGAGTGGGCCGATATACCCCTGGGCAGGTGCCTGATCTCTGTCATACCTAGCATCCCTGTGGCTAATGTGAAGATGTAGTCAAGTCTGTAAAGGCTATTATGTATGCCAGAGTGAAATGTGTATTTCCGTTCCTCTGGGTATCTGATCCTCCACACATTCAGCAATCCAAGCACGTCCACAAATTCTAATAATCTGTGGGCGGCCCGCCTGTGTCTTTAGGGGGCTGCCTGTCCACGGATGCATTCATGGTGGCATTGACGTCACCCCACATAATCATTTGTCCATCGGGAAGTGCAAGTAAGAATTTCCCTAGGTCTAAAAAGGCAGCCTGGTGCAACGTCGGCGGTATATATACTGACACAATGCTGTACAACCTACCGTCCCATTGGCATGTTATTGCCGCAAATCTCCCCTGATCATCCTTGTGCGATCCGATCACAATCAAAGGGAAATGTTTGTTGATTAGGATCCCTACCCCTCTGGAACCAGAGGCGAAATCAGAGTGGACTATCATCCTAAAGCCCCACCGGTCCAAGGCCTTAATCGTCGTTCCCTGCAAGTGCGATTCCTGGAGGAGTGCCACCGCAGGATTTTTCTGTCTAAGGTAGTGTAACACTAAACCACGTTTAATCTTGTCCCCCAACCCATTTACATTACATGAAATTACTGTCAATGGAGGGCCATGTCTTTAGGAAGTTCGTGTCTGTGGGACAGTATCACCTTCTTCCGGGTTCGCGTCCTTCATGATTATCGTTAACAGTCAGTTTATATTGGACTGTTAGGAACTTTCCTCTTTCAATGTCTTCTATTCTAATCCTTGCTGTAACACCACACATAGAAATTGCAATCCTAACCAAAATAAACTCAATAAACTGACCCCAACCATCCACCCCTCTCCCTGCCTCCCTGCATAGCGGACTTAGAAGTACCCGCCTCCTCAACTCAGCAGAGTGCTTTAATCCCATAAGGGTGTACTTGCGTAGGGGGGGAGAGTCACTCTGTGTCCCCCGCACATCCCCGTGTGTGTACTCGAAGTCTGAGATATACGATCTGCATCTTACTTCTTCCCGATCTGGGGTGCAATGTTCGTTGTTGGACCCGGCCTCATGGCGTGGTCCTACCCCTCCCGAGTGGCGGGCCCCGGACGACATCGGCCCTCCACAGAGCCCGGGTGGCCCCGTCCGCCCGATCCTGCACGCACCAACACTACCGGTCCGGTTACCACCACGGACCACCACACCGGCCTGACTCCATCCAGGGCCCAGCACGTCCTGAGCACGAGGCCTCGCCCGACTCCATCTTGGGACCACCACGTCACGAACACGCGGCCCCGGCCCCGGCCCCAGCGAAGCCCCGACATCGAGGCGCCAAGATCTACCCAGGTGGTCGAGTGGCCACTCGACAGATCCCGGAGGAGGGGAGTTTCGATGGCCCTCCAACCGTCCCCGGACGCCGGGTATCAATCACCCCCGGCATCCCTGGGTGCTGGCTCCACCCCCCTGCTGGGTGTCTGGACACCATCTTCCCGGCCCCTCTGACCCCCCAGGCGCGAGGGTCCGGACATCAAAGGACTCCAGTCCTATATCTGGGCCAGCCCCGGAGTAGGACGGCAGTTGTATCCTGGACTGGAAAGCCCTACTGACGCTGTCACGGCCGACACCAGAAGAACTCATTGCCTGTAACCTGAAGAGACTCTGAGAGCCTGCTGGCGCTGCCGCGGCCCACCGTTGCCGAACCATCTTGAGAGCCTGCTGGCGCTGCCGCGGCCCACCTTTGCCGAACGATCTTGAGAGCCTGCGAGCGCTGCCGCGGCCCACCTTTGCCGAACCATCTTGAGAGCCTGCTGGTGCTGCCGCGGCCCACCTTTGCTGAACCATCTTGAGAGCCTGCTGGCGCTGCCGCGGCCCACCTTTGCCAAACCATCTTGAGAGCCTGCTGGCGCTGCCGCGGCCCACCTTTGCCGAACCATCTTGAGAGCCTGCTGGCGCTGCCGCGGCCCACCTTTGCCGAACCATCCTGAGAGCCTGCTGGCGCTGCCGCGGCCCACCTTTGCCGAACCCTCTTGAGAGCCTGCTGGCGCTGCCGCGGCCCACCTTTGCCGAACCATCCTGAGAGCCTGCTGGCGCTGCCGCGGCACACCTTTGCCGAACCCTCTTGAGGGCTTGCTGGCGCTGCCGCGGCCCACCTTTACCGAAGTATCTTGAGAGCCTCCTGGCGCTGCCGCGGCTCAACCTCTCGGAACCCCCGGCTCGAGGATTGAGAGCTGTGCGCAGGGTATCCCTTCATACCCCCCAACCAAGACTGTGTCGCTACCCTGACCCCCTTTTACGAGACTTTACAGACCCCTCGGTCTACTTGTACATATCGCTGGGAACCAGCAGCCTTTATTTCCTGATAAAGCTTACGAACTCGACCTCTGGTGTGGTGTCCATTTGTAGTGTGTGGTTACTCTGCTGTGCGATCCTAGGAGAGGGCCCTCACCCAGGAGGCCTCTCAGTAACGCTCGGCTACCTCTTGACGGAGAGGTGGACCTAGGGGTGGTCAGTCAGATATCTTCTGCCTCCCCCGGGTCGCCTTTCTAACATTGGTGACAGGCGACGGGATCCGAACCGACGCAGATCGTACAGAGAGTAATTCGCTCACTACCGAGAAAAACACACCGCGACCATGACTACTCAGGAAACCAGACCGACTGCGGAATTCCAGAAAGAAGAGATGGAAGATTACAGCCACAAGGAATTAAAACAATTCTGCAAGGACCTAGGCATCGCTACCACGGGCCTCAACACCAAAGAGGACTTTAAATCAGCCCTGCAAGCCTGGGTGGACGCCGATAACGCGCCACCCCAGAATGAAGATAACCCGGGCCCGAACGGGCGCCCGGAGACCGACGCGAACCCAGCGGGGGAAAGACCCGCAAACCTGGACACGGGCCTCCCCCACGGAGACGCCCGAGAACAAGAGAGGAACCGGCTCCACGAGTTGGAGCTCGCCCGACTCCGACAAGAAGGAGAGATACAGCTGGCAGAAAGGAAATTAGCCCTCGATCAACTACGGCTAGAAGGAGACCTAGAGGAAAGGCGAAGACAACGAGACCTCGAAGAAAAGAAACTCATGCTCGAGCATGAGTGCGGCCTCAAAGAACTGGAAATTAAAGCCAAGACAACCGAAACCGGCACCGCCGGGGGTAAAACCCCACCCCCGCCGGTGGACACGAAGGTGCACATACCCAAGGAGGTCGTCAAAGAATACTATAAGAACGACGACATCCAACAGTGGTTCAAAGCCTACGAGGTCGCCATGACCGCCCATCGAGTACCCCTCAAAGACTGGGGTGCCGGCTTATGGGGAAAGTTCATCAACGAGGGGAGAGACGCCCTGCTAGAGCTCCCCGGCGCCGAGATGACCTCGTACGAACACATGAAGACCGCCCTCCTCACTCGCTACGGACTCACCCCCGAAATGTACCGGCAGCGATTCCGAGACTGTAAAAAAATCCCCGGTACCACTTGGGTGGAGTACGTGAACTTTTACAGCAGAGCCTTCGAAGGGTGGATCAGAGGCTGCCAGGTCACCACCTACCAGCAGTTGGTCGACCTCATCCTATGGGAGCATCTTTCCAATAATTGCTTCGTCGAACTCCGGCAGCACCTCCTCGACAGCAAATTGACAGAGCCACGAAAACTCGCTGTCGAGGCGGATAGATGGGTGAGCAACCGAGTTCCCCGGAGTCCGATGGGAGACTACGGCCGGGGATCCCCGGGGAACCACCGACCACGAGGCGGCGGAGGAGGCCAGAGCAGGGGCCGAGACACCCCCGCGGGGTCATCCCCTACCTCCCCGTCACCATCCCTGGGTTGGAGGGGAGGCCCCCAAGCAAGACCCGGGCCCCGCCCGAATGTTACGTGCCACAGATGCCAGCGACAGGGCCATTATGCGAACGACCCTCTCTGCCCGATGAACCAGCGACCCGGCACCACCGGTCCCCCGAGCCGCCAGATCGCGGCCGCCGCCCTGAGTGCAGAGGGAGGCGAAGAAGAGGGCGACGACACCGAGCAGGCCGAGTGGGAGCCCGCAGCCATGATCTTAGCATGCCTGGGTGATCGAGACATGATCCCCCGAGACCCGATCCCAGGTAACACCCAGAAATACCGCCAATGGGTCACCATCAATGGACGCCGGGCCGAAGCCCTCCGGGATACTGGAGCCAGCATGACGGCGGTCCGCTGCCACTTGGTGACCCCCGAACAAATTCTTCCCAACGTCTTGTGCCCAGTGCGGTCGGCGGACAACTCTGAAACTTTGTGCCAGATGGCCCGCATCCCCTTCGAGTGGGGAGGGGTGTCGGGCATGCTGAAAGTGACTGTCCGAGACGATGCATCCAGTCCGAGGTGGCCAAGATGCTAGCGCTGGGGGTAGTCGAACCCTCCGACAGTCCGTGGGCCAGCCCAGTTGTCCTGGTCCCTAAAGCCGCCGCCCCCGGCACGCCCCCGGAGCTCCGGTTCTGTGTTGACTACCGGGGGCTGAATGCCGTCACCAGGACCGACGCCCATCCCATCCCCCGGGCGGATGAACTGATCGATCGCCTGGGGGCTGCGAAGTATCTCAGCACCTTCGATCTCACGGCCGGGTATTGGCAGATCGGCCCCACCCCTGGAGCGCAAGAGCGATCAGCCTTCTCGACCCCTGATGGCCACTACCATTTCAAGGTGATGCCCTTCGGCATGAAAAACGCCCCGGCCACCTTCCAGAGACTCGTGAATAGAGTGCTGGCCGGGCTAGAAGAGTTCAGCGCCGCCTACCTAGACGACATTGCGGTGTACAGTCTCCGATGGGATGAGCACCTGACCCACCTCCAGGAGGTCCTGACGGCCCTCCGTCGGGCCGGACTGACCATAAAGGCCAGCAAGTGCCAGATAGGACAAGGGTCCGTGACCTATCTGGGCCACCAAGTAGGGAGCGGCCAGGTGGCTCCCCTCCAGCCAAAGATTGACGCTATCCAGGCCTGGGAGCCCCCGGTCACCCAGACCGCCGTCCGAGCCTTCCTGGGGCTCACTGGATACTACCGGCGCTTCATCAAAAACTATGGGAGCATTGTGGGGCCCCTCACAGAACTGACCTCAAAGAGACTACCGCACAGGGTGCACTGGACCCCTGAGTGCCAAGTAGCCTTCGACACCCTAAAGACCGCTATGTGCACCGCCCCTGTGCCCCAAGCCCCCGACTACAGCCGGGAGTTTGTGGTCCAAACCGACACCTCGGAGCACGGCGTTGGGGCGGTCCTCTCCCAAGTAAACCCTGAAGGGGCCGACCTTCCCGTTGCCTTCATCAGCCGGCGGCTGCTGGCCAGAGAACAGCGATGGAGCACCATCGAGAGGGAAGCCTTCGCCGTCGTGTGGGCCCTAAAGAAGCTCCGGCCCTACCTCTACGGCACCCACTTCCGGGTCCAGACCGACCACCGGCCTCTGCGATGGTTATTGCAGATGCGGGGAGAAAACCCGAAACTGTTGCGATGGTCAATCTCCCTCCAAGGGATGGACTTCACGGTGGAGCATCGCCCCGGCAACGACCACGCCAATGCAGACGGCCTGTCCCGATTCTTCCGCCTCGGCGAGGAGAATCCCCAAGAAGATGGGTGACTCTCCCCTGCCTTCAGCTGGGGGGGGCGCGTGTTGGACCCGGCCTCATGGCGTGGTCCTACCCCTCCCGAGTGGCGGGCCCCGGACGACGTCGGCCCTCCACAGAGCCCGGGCGGCCCCGTCCGCCCGATCCTGCACGCACCAACACTACCGGTCCGGTTACCACCACGGACCACCACACCGGCCTGACTCCATCCAGGGCCCAGCACGTCCTGAGCACGAGGCCTCGCCCGACTCCATCTTGGGACCACCACATCACGAACATGCGGCCCGGCCCCAGCGAAGCCCCGACATCGAGGCGCCAAGATCTACCCAGGTGGTCGAGTGGCCACTCGACAGATCCCGGAGGAGGGGAGTTTCGATGGCCCTCCAACCGTCCCCGGACGCCGGGTATCAATCGCCCCCGGCATCCCTGGGTGCTGGCTCCACCCCCCTGCTGGGTGTCTGGACACCATCTTCCCGGCCCCTCTGACCCCCCAGGCGCGAGGGTCCGGACATCAAAGGACTCCAGTACTATATCTGGGCCAGCCCCGGAGTAGGACGGCAGTTGTATCCTGGACTGGAAAGCCCTACTGACGCTGTCACGGCCGACACCAGAAGAACTCATTGCCTGTAACCTGAAGAGACTCTGAGAGCCTGCTGGCGCTGCCGCGGCCCACCGTTGCCGAACCATCTTGAGAGCCTGCTGGCGCTGCCGCGGCCCACCTTTGCCGAACCATCTTGAGAGCCTGCTGGCGCCGCCGCGGCCCACCTTTGCCGAACCATCTTGAGAGCCTGCTGGCGCCGCCGCGGCCCACCTTTGCCGAACCATCTTGAGAGCCTGCTGGCGCCGCCGCGGCCCACCTTTGCCGAACCATCTTGAGAGCCTGCTGGCTCCGCCGCGGCCCACCTTTGCCGAACCATCTTGAGAGCCTGCTGGCGCTGCCGCGGCCCACCTTTGCCGAACCATCTTGAGAGCCTGCTGGCGCTGCCGCGGCCCACCTTTGCCGAACCATCTTGAGAGCCTGCTGGCGCTGCCGCGGCCCACCTTTGCCGAACCATCCTGAGAGCCTGCTGGCGCTGCCGCGGCCCACCTTTGCCGAACCCTCTTGAGAGCCTGCTGGCGCTGCCGCGGCCCACCTTTGCCGAACCATCCTGAGAGCCTGCTGGCGCTGCCGCGGCCCACCTTTGCCAAACCCTCTTGAGGGCCTGCTGGCGCTGCCGCGGCCCACCTTTACCGGACTATCTTGAGAGCCTCCTGGCGCTGCCGCGGCTCAACCTCTCGGAACCCCCGGCTCGAGGATTGAGAGCTGTGCGCAGGGTATCCCTTCATACCCCCCAACCGAGACTGTCCCGCTACCCTGACCCCCTTTTACGAGACTTTACAGACCCCTCGGTCTACTTGTACATATCGCTGGGAACCAGCAGCCTTTATTTCCTGATAAAGCTTACGAACTCGACCTCTGGTGTGGTGTCCATTTGTAGTGTGTGGTTACTCTGCTGTGCGATCCTAGGAGAGGGCCCTCACCCAGGAGGCCTCTCAGTAACGCTCGGCTACCTCTTGACGGAGAGATGGACCTAGGGGTGGTCAGTCAGATATCTTCTGCCTCCCCCGGGTCGCCTTTCTAACATTCGTGCGTCCCCTCAGGTGGTCTCTACAATGTTTGTCTTTCAGTCTGTAGGATCAGAGACCCCTGTCAACCAGACTGCCTATCTGCAGGCCGTTGTTATCTCAATAGGGCACGACATTAAGTCTCAGGCGTGGCAGTATTGCCCTGATATTGCCTCGTGGCTTCAAGCGTGTCATCCAGGATGTCCTTCTACGCCGCTTCCATTCCCTGCACCATTGTTTGCTCCAGTCAAAATCTCTGTCTTCCTGGGCTGAGCAGTTTGTGAGTGTGGCTGTCTTCGTCTTGCCCCATGTCTGTCATTTCCTTTGGCTGGACGCCATCCTTCCAGCCAGTCTTGTGCCTCTTCCGGCGACATCAAGAACCAGCTTTTACCTTCTGCCTCGACTCTTAGCTTTGCCAGAAAGAGCATCACATATTTTTGTTCCCTATTGCCTAGCTCTCGTTTGACATCTAGAAAAGTCTGACGCTGCTTAGTGACTGCCACTGTGCAGTCAGGGTATAACATCACGTCACTGTTGTCTACCTGCAAGGGGGGTGAGACTCTGGCTGCCTGTAGGATTGCATCCCGGTCTTGGAAGTTAAATATTCGTACCAGAATAGGCTGTGGGGGGCTCCAGGCTTGGGTCATCCTCCCGGTACTCGGTGGGCTCTTTCCACTGAAAAGAATTTGGAGAGTCCACGTGGTTGTAGCTGTGTTTGGACCAGTTCTTCCAGTGCCGGCCCCTTGATGCTTTCCGGTACACCTACCAAGCGAACGTTGTTGTGTCGTGAGCTTCCTTCCTGATCATCCAGTTTCTCAGCCATTTGCTTGGTCGCAAGCTCTAGATGATGTACTTGCCGTTGCAGGGTCGCTGTGTCTGTCGATAGGGTCGCCGTGGTGGTTTCAACCTCCATCATTCTTGTGTTCATTTTGGAGACATCCGCTCTGAGCAGAAGGAGTGGAGAAGTGTGGCTCACTGGTTAGAGGAGGCAGACCTGGAAGCAGAGGTCAGCCCGGGACCAGGGTTCAATTCCCGGCTCGGCGGGGTCTTGAGTCCTAAAATGTCTATGGACTCGACAATTCTCGCTCCGGTGCCTACTCGATTCACGGGTTCACACTCTGCGACTCTGGGCAATAGCTTGCTTAATCTCCACAACGGCCCCTCGCGGCGGGATGCCTGGCTTTCACCTTGTGGATACCCTGCCGGGGTTATCTCACAGGGCAATACCAGGACGGGTTCCCTAAGCAAGCGCTTAGAAACCGCTTGGTGATTTGCGCTATATAAATTCCTGTACATTTACATTTGAGCAGCGTTATGTCGCAAGATACTGTGCCAATGGAGGCTTGCATTTGTTGAAGAGTGGTCATCACATCCTGCAAGGTGATCTCTTTTGGTTTCGCTGGCTGTTGGCTATTGGTGGCGCTTGGGGCCATGCCTGGCGCATCCTGTTGCTCTCTGGTGAAAGCATACTTGTCTATACGATTACTCTGCAGCAAGCGCTGTCCTCTGCTGCTCATGGCGCTCCCAGCCCCAGGAGGGCAGACCCTGTCCAAGTGGCGCGACAGGGGCCTTTCCCGTTGCTCCCTGACTGTATCGGGCTAGTATTGGGTGGGATCTGTCAGCTGCTTCTCCTAACGACTGGCATCCAACTTTGCTTCTAAGTACATTAAGTGTGGCCCCATGACTGTATATTTTTGTGTCATTTGGTCAGAATTGATTTCCCTCCCACTGGGATTCAGCCTGCGATGGTTGGAGGGTATAGTATTCCTAGTAGACTGGGCCAGTCAGTTTATGAAGCTCGCCAGCGAAGTATCTCTATGGCCTCTCCGCGGTCCTTCCTCCAGTAGGTCAGTGTTTCCTCTCCACTGGCATTAACCTGGTGTATCCACTGATCACCATGCCAGCTTTTGTATGGGGCTCCTACCGTTTGCAAATGGTTACCTCCACTCCATTCTGGGGCGAATTGATGCTGCTGGGGCACCTGCTCTGCTCCCCCGCCCTACAGTGTCTTTTTGGCTGCTCCGCTGCTCTGGCTGGTATAAGTTGCAGCCGTGTGCTGCTTTATGGACTCTGCGGCCCTTATTGGTTCCCGCGGGCTGCCACTGCAAGACTGCTATGAGCGATATAAAGCAATGGGGTAGCCCAGTCTAGTGCAGAACCTGGGGTTAATCCTACAAGTGAAACAGTGGTTCTGCCACTCTTACAAATCAAAAATTATTTTTAAGCAATTATGTCTTTCCAAATGGATGAAAACAGTCAACAAATGAGCAGGCCTTATGTCCAAACCAAAAAACGCAAAACTCATATATTATTTTCACGATGTATTTGTTTTATCAGTATTCTGAAAAGTCAGTGTAAACCTATTTTAGCACATATATTTACATACACACAGAACAGCTCTTTGGAACTAACATTTAGGACTTTAAAGTGCACAAATATTAAAATATTCACATGTCACAACACATTCCAAAGGGTACATGGACATATACTACATAGAAATATTATATCTAAACACAGTGCGAAGTGATGATCGCCCAGGATAACAAACTATTGATTAATCACTCACTGAGCTGATATTTGATTGTCTTTCAAAACTTTGCCACATATATACCAGACGAACGTTGTGTGCGGAGTCTTCATTTGCGTGAGCAACTTCGTCTGGTATATATGTGGCCTGCTCCGGGCCACGAAGACACCCCACCGCTCGACAAGCGGGTCCATGTGTCTCTGGATCTTGGAACACATATTGGAGCAACGTACCTGTTCTGGATGGCGCAAGTGAGCAGCAAACTGGCCCAGTTTGTATCAGCGACTGTACTGGGATTTTAATGTTGGAGGAAAATTACAGCAGCATCCACAATGGAAACAATATGAACTACAAAGACCACAATGCTCGAATGCTGACACGCCCGGATGGGCGGTACTTATTATTAGCTCAACACCTGAAAAGAACTGCCATGCTGTTCTTTCCACAGAAGCCGAGCCAGTGAACAAGGGGGAACCTATCCCCGAAACGCGTATGGCAATTTGGTGAAAAATTCGCTGTGAGAGCTGTTCCCAGCGAGCTGCTGCAATCCAGAGAAATAAGGGTAAACTTAACGTTGTGTGCGGAGTCTTCATTTGCGTGAGCAACTTCGCCTGGTATACATGTGGCCTGCTCCGGGCCATGAAGACACCCCACCGCTCGACAAGCAGGCCCATGTGTCTCTGGATCTTGGGACACACATTTGAGCAACGTACCTGTTCTGGATGGCGCAAGTGAGCAGCAAACTGGCCCAGTTTGTATCAGTGACCGTACTGGGATTTTAATGTTGGAGGAAAATTACAGCAGCATCCACGATGGAAACAATATGAACTACAAAGACCACAATGCTCGAATGTTGACTCTTCCGCATGGGCGGGACTTATTATTAGCTCAACACCTGAAAAGTGTCTTCATTTGCGTGAGCAACTTCGTGTATATATATATATATTTATATATATATATATTTTGGTGGCCAACTACCCCTCCTGCTACTTCCAGTAAGTCCCACCAGCATGATTGCTGAGAGGCTGTCAGTGGTCAGGCCCCCTTTTTCCACCACTGTGCAAACACGCCGGCACACTAGTAGTAGGGGGATGAAGTCCCCTTGGCTAATGAGGGTCCTTGGGGGCCAACTGCCCCATCTGTTACCTAGAGTAAGTCTTACACAGTGGGTTTGCTGAGACGTTTTTGGTGGCCACCCCCCCCTTTCTCCACCACTGTGCAAATGCTCCTCCTTGCGCGCACTACTAGTTGAGGGATGAAGTCCTCTTGTCTCTTGAGGGTCATCGGGGGCCAACTACACCTCCTGTTTAGGCAGTCAGAGGCCAGGCCCCCTTTCTCCACCACTCTGCAAACGTGCCTCCAGGTGCACCACTGTTTGGGGGATGAAGTCCACTTAAGTCCTGAGGCCCTCAGGAGTAAAGTGGAATTTATTCCCTAACCAGCAGCACGCCAGAAGGAGCATTTGCCGTGTGGTGGAGAAAGGGGGCGGGGCCTTCGGTGAGTTGCTGACTTTTCAAAAATGTGTTAATTTAAATTTTTTAGGAATGGAGGCCCCACTTCCCTGGGTTGTTTGAACCCTGGGGACCCCATCCCCTGGGGCCAGGCCTTTCCTTTTTCTTTTAAATATTAAAGGGAGGAGGGGCCGAACTTCCCCACTCCCGGGCTATTTTTGGCCCCGGGAACCCCATCAACCGGGACCTACCCCTTCTTTAATTAAATTTTTTTTTTAACAGGGAGGGGGGGGCATGTGGCCTCCTTCCAGGGCTGCTTTTGGCCCAGGGATCTGCATCCCCTGGGGACAGGCCTCTACTCTGGGTGGCCTGGTCCCACTCAGGGCACCCACTCCTATCTGTTGGTGACCGCAGGGGAGCCTCAAGGCCCCCCAGTCCCTGCGGTTCATTGCGTCCTGCGGGAGCCAGCATTGCTTTTTGACAGAGGGAGTTGCTAACATGCTGCTCCCTTTGCCCATAAGCAATTCTACTTCACTTTCGGCAAGCCAGAGCAGTGTTTGCTATAGGGCACACGTTAGATCAGATTTTCTCTTCCAAAGGAATTTAAATAGACGCTACTCTTCATTTAGTCTGGTCGGACCATTGCCTGTTAGATTTTAGAGTCTCCAAGGAGCCAGTTAAGCATCTTTCTTTAGGCCTGGCAATGTTAACAGTTATAGACCTTTCCACTTGATGTCCCCTGAGGCTATGCAGAAAGCACTAAGTCATCATCCTATCCCTTTGAGTGGGAAGCTAGAGAGCGATGTGCTCGCCTTAGAGCAATGACTCCAACTGCGCGCCTTGGAAATTATACCCCCAACTATGAGGCCAGTCAAAACTAACCGAGTCTCCACCCCCTGCTTCACGGTGGCCCTGAAGACAAGTAAAAGTGCATGTAAATGCCTTGAAAGGAAATGGCGTGTGAACTATAATTCCATAAATAAAGGCATTTACAAGCAGGCTTTGAGGGAGCATTATAGGAATGTTCACGAGGGAAAGAAGCATTTCTAAAATTGATGAGGCTAGTAATAAAAGCAGAGAACTTTTTAACATCCTAAAAAATGTTGTAGCCCCTACGTCCACTGGTAGCCTGTTCTCGCCTACTAGTGAATGGACTAATCTGTTGGCATGTTTCTTCCATGCTAAAATCAAAATTATACAAGACTCTTTTGAAACACAGCCGCCAGCACCGGTTGCTGCCACTGCCTTATCCCCCGTGGTTAGGCGTTGCACTGACCCTTCTTGGTTGCAGTTTCCCTTCATTACTTTGGAAAAATCCCTCTCAATCATGAAGGCTCTTAAATCTGGCTCACCTTTTGATCCCTGTCCGGCTAAAATACTATCTTCTACTGCAGAGGTACTCAATCCTGCAGTAAATTTTATTCTTAATACCACTCTCCGAGAGGATCTCATGCCTCAGTCCTGGAAACATGCCAAAATCCTCCCGCTGCTGAAAAAACCCTCGGCCGACCCTGGAGCAGGTTGTAATTACAGACCCATTTCCTTATTGCCTTTTTTCTCCAAGGCTTTGGAGAAATATGTCAATATGATCTCCACAGAGTATGTGGAGGCCAACCGTCTGCTCCATTCTAGCCAGTCAGGTATCAGGGCTAACTTCAGCACGTAAACAGCATTACTGGAAGTTGTTAATAGCTGAAGCTATTAAAACCACATTGGACAAAGGAGGCAATTTTGTATTGGTGTTGTTGGACCTCTCTGCGGCCTTCGACACTGTACCTCATAACAGACTTCTGCGCAGACTTGAGGAGTGCGCTGTCGGAGGAACCGTATTGAGATGGTTCCCCTCCTTCCTGAATAACCGTAAACAAACTATTTGGTCTCCCCCTTTCACCGCCGATATACTGCCTATGAACGTTGGAGTGCCTCAGGGCTTAATTTTGAGCCCTACTCTGTTTAATCTGTATATGGCCCCTCTTGCACTGATAGCCGAGAAGCATAGTGCGAAAATAATATCATATGCGACGAGACCCAACTGTTGTTCACATGTGAGAAGGGGGCCGAGTTCAATGGCAACGCTATTAAAAACTGTTTATCCAAGGTTTTTTCCTGGCTCAGAGTCAATCAACTGAAATGTAACTCGGACAAGTCAGAGATTATTTTCTTCGGCTCCTGCCCTTGTGACGGATGGCTTAATTGGTTGCATGCAAGATATGTCCCCTCCTTTTGCAACAGTGACCACTGACATTTTTTTAGGGGTTAAACTGGATGCTACCCTCTCAATGAATGCCCAGATATAAACAGTGGCCGGAAACTGCTTTGGGGTTTTAAGAATGTTGCGAAACTTTCTCCCCCTGCTTCCTGTCTCTCACAGAAAGATGGTTGTACAGGCCTTGGTAGTCTCAAGGCTGGATTACGTCAATTCTCTTTATCTAGGCCTCCCGGCGTATCTGGTTGGCCGTCTTCAGATGATTCAGAACAAGGCGGCCAGAGCCATTTTTCTAGCAGTTCCCAGGACACATACAACCCCTTTGCTGGTTTCCCTACATTGGCTTCCGGTTTAGAAACATCCATTTTAAAGCACTGGTTCTGGTCTTTAAAGCCTTTCATAAGATCGGGCCCCCTACCTCAATGAAAGATTTCAACATTTCGTTCCCCAACGCACTTTGAGGTAATCACCTCAGCTTCTCACCTCCACGCCTAAGGTCCGGATGTCTCGGATCGGGGGCAGATCCTTTCAAGTGGCTGCCTCTCGTCTATGGAACACTCTGCCTCTCGGTTTCAGACAGGTGCAAGACCTCCTCACGTTTAGGCGGAAATTAAAGACCTGGCTCTTTCAGCTGTGAATCTTCGGCCAGCTATTCCCATGTAGGGGTTCTCTTTCTATTAGCTGTTATATGGTCTTTTGCTTCAGTGTCGGGACACTCCTGGGAGTAGCCGCCCGCTTTATAAGTGCCATTTACATAACATAACATAACATAACAAAACATAACATAACATAACATAACATAACATAACATGACATAACATAACATAACATAACATAACATAACATAACATAACATGGCTTGGAGTAGCAAACTGCAATGTCCCAGGGATGGGCACCCCAGGACGTTACTGGAACTGGTCCTGGGAGGTGGTGGTCCCCAGGGCCATCTAGGGCTCCAGGAACGGGGCCACATAGGCCCCCTCCTTTATTTGTAATTGCCCCAGGGAGGTGATGATCCCCGGGGTTGCGGAGGGGTTAAATAAATAAAAAGCCCTTCCTCACATTATTATTTTAAGAAGTCGTGTGGAGGTGGTAGTCCCCAGGGCACAATGAGTCCCAGGAGGGGGGTCTAGTTGCCCCCCTCCATTATTAAAGCAATGTTTGCCCTGGGGTAGATAGTAAACAAAGAACAGGAGCCCACACTTAATTTTTTTAAATCACTTTTGAGGGGATCCGCTGGCCCTTTTTGGCCCTGCTGGGTCCCTAGTGGAACCCTCTAAGAGGCCTAGGAGTTCAGGGTGTTTCTACCCTGCCCCACTTTTCTTTTTAAATTTTTTTTTTGTAAGAATCAGTTCAACTGAGTCTCGAGATGGATGTCAACACTTCCTGGTTGAAGTGTTGGCAGCCAATCAAATGTCAGTATGATTTCAATAGGATTTTGAGCTACCAGATATCCATATTTTTTAAACCAAAATATCTCTGCAACTACTGAATGGATTTATACCAAATCATGAAAGCCTGCTTTCTGGAACAACATCTAGATTCTTGCCAAATTTGGTGTCATTCCTTTCAGTGGTTTGGGCTGTAGTCATGTTAAATATCCTCGTATACATAACAAGGGCAAAATGCATTTTGGGACCCTACTTTTTTCTTGGTCTATGCTTGATGTATCATCCCAGAACTTTTAAGATAGAAGCCGAACCAAAAGGGGGAAGTATTGTGAAAGTTTCATGAAGATTTGTCAAGCAGCGCTTAAGTTATTGCCAAAACAAACAAAAGCTTTTCCTATGGAAACTTTGATCCTAACTACCACCTAGTAGGTAATATATATAGATATATTCACCGAAAAAAACATAGGTTTCAGGGGCGTTATAGTTAGTTGGACATTTCACTCGTACAAAACCATAGAAATTCCCCAGTTATAGTTAGTTCAGCTAACTATAACTTGTGCGCCCGCAATGCACTGCTGATGACGTCACATATTACATCACTCATGACATGGTCAGTGACATCACTGATGACATCACTGATGACATCATCCTTGTGATAGAGTGGCAGATCTCCTCTCACCTCTAATATAACCTTTGATACACACACTCAAAAATACAAACTAACATTTTCAAAACAATGGACATACCAATACCAGTTACAACACACCTATTCAGTAATTCCAATATCTACACACATCCACTCATTCACCAACAGTCCCTATACAGTCACTCATACATGTACTCACTCATCATATGTACTCATACACCTATACATCCTGTTGCACACTGGCACTCATCCATAGAGTTACTCACACACATAGTCACACATGCAAACAAAGTATCAAACATCATTTACTTGCATATACAGTTATACACACACTGCCACAATTACTTCTACAGAAACTTACACATACATACTATCTTAAACAATTACTTATAGAAACATCTACCTATTTGTACAGGAACTCTTCCAATGTCTCACTCTCACATATACTCACATATATACACCAATACTCACATGTACTAGTTTAAAACATGTGTAGTTACTCATAAAGACACTATTGAGACAGTCATTCACTTACTAACACACCCATACACACACTCATCCACCTATACAGTCCTGCACACATGCTGTCTTTAACAGGAGTTTGGACAGCGGAGGTGAGGCCCCTCTCCTGTGGTCTCCAGAATGGTGGCCCCTGGGCCAGTACCAAGTCCTAAGCAGATAGTAAAAAAATTTGGTGTGCGGTTAGATCAGGCATTACTGCTTAAAGAACATGTTAATCAGGTAACCGGATCCTGCTTCCGTGTTATCGGACTCTTGAGGCGTGTGTTCCCATTCCTGCCCGATAGCCACAGAAAGACACTTGTCCAGACTCTTGTAGTCAGTAGGTTGGACTACTGTAATGGCCTTCTCATCTCGGCCAATGAGAAACAACTCAATAGACTACAAGTGGTCCAGAACACCGCGGCAAGATTGGTTCTTAACGCTCTGCCCAGGTCCCCTTCACGTCCCCTGCTGGCTAAACTGCACTGGTTGCCTGTTCGCCAACGGGTTAAGTTTAAAGTTTGCTGTATAATACACAAGTGCCTCTTTGGTTCAGGCCCTAAATATTTGGTTGAAAAATTCAACCTCTACAGTCCTGGTCGTTCCTTGCGCTCGAGCAACCAATTGCTGCTCCAGGTCCCCAGGATTAAGAGGGCCAGGCAGGGAGGTCAAGCCCTCTCCTATAAGGGCCCAGTACTTTGGAACTCACTCCCCCTTTCACTGAGACAAAATATTAATCTGCAGACCTTTAGGAAATCTCTCAAAACATACTTATTTTCGATTTCCTAAGCGCATCACAGTCTACAATCCTGATTGGGCATCTTTAAGCAATAGCGTAAGCGCGGAGATACCCCTTCGGGGGTCGAGTCCTGCGCTATATAAGAATATAAATAAATAAATAAATAACACATACAAACAGTGAGTCACTCATTCAAGCATCTATGCACTAAGTAATACCCCCACCGAACCATACAGACACTCATAGTGCTACTCAAAAAAACAACTAATAACCCATATAGACATTCATGTAGCTACTCACCAACCCATGCAGCCAATTACACACAAAGTGAGAGACTGATACAGATTTTTACATATTTAAACATTACTCACTAACCCATGTATTCACTAAGATACACTTAATCAGTCCTTTATACAATCAATTTTACAAAAAAAATCATCCATCTAGACACTTATATACCCATTTATTCTTCAATTGACCTTGAGATATACATATATAAAACATATTTAATTTTCAGAAAAACACACATTTACTGGATGATGTCATCAGTGATGTCATCAGTGATGTCATTTGAGATGTCATCAGTGATGTCATGAGTGATGTTACTGACCATGTCATGAGTGATGTAATATGTGACGTCATCAGCAGTGCATTGCGGGTGCGCGAGTTATAGTTAGCTGAACTAACTTTAACGGGGGAATTTCTATGGTTTTGTACGAGTGAAATGTACGTTTTTTTCAGTGAATTTCTAAGGTTTTTTAAATGCTAATTTCTAACTATAACATGCCTGAAACCTATGGTTTTTTCAGTGAATTTCCAAGGTTTTTTAAATGCTAATTTACAACTATAATGTGCCTGATACCAATGGTTTTTTCAGTGAATATATATATATTTATTATACTATGTATACATGTGAAAATGTCTCGGTCCGCCTCGTGGCACGGAAAAAATGGGTGGAACTGACGTCAGCACGCCGACGAGGTCCTCTTATGGCTCCGATGATGTCATACGGTGTCGTGAGCGGAACCGTGCTATTATGACGTCCTCGTTGACGTGGGAGAGCTAGGAAAGAATTTCCGTGGAATGCTGTTGCAGGGGATATTCACCTAGGTCTTCAGGCTAGTCCTTTGGGAGCAACTGTTTATGTTGCCACTCCAGAAATCGAAACCAGTGATCTGAGGGCAGAGGCCCTGCAGATGGCATACGAGGTGGGGTGCCCAGTCATGTGCACTGGCGAGGCAGCGAAGTGACAAGCACCACAACCCACAAAAAAAGGTAACAAGGGCACTGAATAACACAGGATCTTCTCTTTGTATCTGGTAGGAACAACAAAGTTAAAATACCCTAGTACCAAAATGTAGAATTAGTGCTACAATGGTCTTCAAGAGGACCTGCAATGCCGCTTCTGCCTCCCGTACCCTGGAGGCGGCATATGGGTCACGCGGTACGGTCTCACTGTGGTGGAACGCACACTCGTTGACCTCTTATGGCACTGCTCCACACTTCAGGGAGGACGCTTTTCGTTAGCTATATTTTCTGATGACGTGTCGCGCCGGCCCCGTCCAACAACAGAACTCCTTTAGATCCAAACAGACTCTTCCACTCTCTCACCAGAAGTGAAATCAGGCCACGCGGACACTTTCACAATACAACAGCCGGGAATGCACTTTTCGATGACAAAAACACATTCCTTCCTCCTAAATAATCAAATAAACGTCTCACTGTAGAACAGGGGCCAGCTTCGATCGGTAAACAGCCGTTACGAGGACTTTTTTCCTTTGCAATACCATTACAACGCATGCATTACCACGCATGCATTGTACATCGCGAAGTCATTACTATGCATTTTTTTAGAACGCATGGTCATTTACCACGCATGCCTTTACAACAAATTTTGTTGTAAAGGTATGTATGGTAAATCACCACGCGTTCTAAAAAACGTCGTTGTAAGGAAACAGAGGCTGTTCTGTTTCCGCACAACGATGTGCACCGCCCCTCAGAGACGACGTGAAGTAGGAACCAAGAGGAGAGAGGAACCACGAGGCGTGAGAGGTAAGGGGGATTGGGCATGGGGTAGGGGTTTCTTTTCTAGGGTTTAGGGTAGTGCAGTGGTGTTTGGGTAGTGTAGGGGGTCGTGCTGGGGGTAGATTTAGGGTTTAGGGTAGTGCAGTGGTGTTTGTGCAGTGTAGGGGGTTGTGCTAGGGATAGTGTTTTAGGGTTTATGGTAGTGCAGTGGTGCTTGGGTAGTGTAGGGGGTAGTGCTGGGGTAGTGTTTTAGGGGTTAGGGTAGTGTAGTGGTGTTTGTGTAGTGTAGGGGCTAGTGCTGGAGGTAGTGTTTTAGGGTTTAGGGTAGTGCAGTGGTGTTTGGGTAGTGTAGGGGTTCATGTTGGGGGTAGTGTTTTAGGGTTTAGGGTATGGCAGTGGTGTTTGGGAAGTGTAGGGGGTTGTGCTCGGGGTAGTGTTTTAGGGTTTAGAGTAGTGCAGTGGTGTTTGTATAGTATAGGGGTAAAGGGTAGTGCAATGGTATTTGTTTAGTGTAGGGGGTCATGCTGGAGGTAGTGTTTTAGGGTTTATGGTAGTGCAGTGGTGTTTGTGTAGTGTAGGGAGTAGTGTTTTAGGGTTTAGGGTAGTGCAGTAGTGTTTGTGTAGTATAGGGGTCATGCTGTGGGAAGTGTTTTAGGGTTTAGGGTAGTGCAGTCATGTTTGTGTAGTGTAGTGGGTCGTGTTTTAGGGTAGTGCAGTGGTGTTTGGGTAGTGTAGGGGGTCATGCTGGGGGGCGTGGCTACCAGCCGGTCATGGTGGACGTGAGCTGAATCGGCTCCATCTAAAGCCCTGAAAATAAGCAAATTATCCTGCATGAACCGCTGCTGACTCCCCGCGATTACACCCGCATACGGAGAAGAGGGCCCGGGAAGTGAACAGTGACGTCTGTGGACTCCGGCTGTGGCGGATAGCGGTTCCCGGCACCCCGAGGCGAGCGGCCTGCGGTCCAGTCGGAAGCCGGGGCCCACAGTGGAAGGCCAGGCCGGCCGCCGCTGACTTCCGGGCGGCAACGCTCAACATCCGGGATCCGCCTGGGACTTGGAGGAAACAAGTGAGTGCGACGGGAGCAGAACGGACCGAATGGGGTCTCCCACCGCGCGGCAAGATACAACCCATTCCGAGCAGAGCCAGAGGGGAGGAACACTCGACTTGTGGAGGGCGGCCCGGCGTGTATTGGGGGCGAAGGCAACAGACGGAAGGGTGGTGCGGAGCGTGCTCGCTGCCCGAGACGCCGAGACTGGGGGAGAGCTGACCGGAGTAACCCCATTAGTGCAGCAGGTCACCGTCGATGCGCTTTGGGCCCCTGTGTGAGGCGCAACACTCCCTGGCTGCCGAGCAACAGGCGCCTGCCATCTTGTGCGCGGCGCATTGAGACCGGGAGCGAGAGTGACTGTGGGCCGGAATGCTGGGCCAGTGAGGGCAGATCGGCCCTGGAGCAGCTGTGGGACCACACTGACAGCGACTTTTCTACTTCTCCCTGGGATATCCTGTCTACTGGCCCCGAGAACGGACTATCTGTGGCGCCCATAAGTAAAGGGCGGGTAGTGTGCATAAAACATTTACCCAGGAACAATCAACGCAGTATAACAGGGTAGAGGGGGGCATAACGAGATCCTGAAGGAGTAAGATATTAAGGGAGTGCCTAGAACTACTGTGGAAGGAACAGTCTGGGGCACAAGAGTGAGTCGCAATATGGTACGAAACAAGAACAAACAACCGGACCCACTGGTGCACGCAACGTTGCGCTCTGCCAGCTCAGAGGACCCGCTGGCATCCTCCAATAATGAAGTGGTCCCGCCAACGGGGATGGAGTCGCAAGAGGCTAAGCTGGATTTGATCCTGACTGAAATTAGGGCCCGAGAGAAGCACTAGAATCCCGAATGGACACGATGTCTACTGAATTGTCCCTCTTGAAGGCAGATCACAATAAACTGGCAGAAAAAGTCACTGAACATAAGCTAGCGTTGGATGACCTGATCCCGCAGTCGACAGAACACTCTACGAAAATAGAGGCCCTGTAGCGACAGATAAAAGGCTTGCGGGATAGAGTGCACGATGCAGAGGGACGCTCATGTCTCAACAATGTACGCATCCTAGGCTTGCCGGAATGGCGAGAGGGTGCTAATCCGACGCAGTTTGTGGAAGACTGGTTGTAGCCTCTGAGGACCTCACCCCGCTATTCAGTGTGGAGCGAGCACACAGGGTGCCCCCAAGGCCGCCAAAATCGGGAGCCCCTCCGCGCCCACTGATAGCTCGTCTCTTACACTATAAAGACAGGGACGCAGTGCTGAAGACGGCGAGGGAGAAGGCTCCGATACGATATGAAAATGGGACGGTGTCGATATACCCGGACTTCACCCCGGCAGTACAGAAAGAAAGGTCCTCCTTTTTAGGAGTGAAGCGTACTCTGAGAGAACGCAACCTGAAATATGCACTGTTCTTCCCGGCACGCCTCAAAGTTATACATGAGCACAAAACCTATTTTTTCGACACTCCGGAAGAGGCGTCGGAATGGATTGAAGTGGTGCTTTCATCGGGATCGTCGCATGACCCTCTGGAAAACACAGTGGGTGAGAAAGTGTCTGGAACATCGGATGCTCGACCGGGCGCAAGGGATCATGTGGAAAAGGAAACTTTCATGAATGGGACCCACACACCAACTGGAGAGAAAAGCACACCGGGAGCGGCGCTGTTGACGACGGATGCTTTGGCGGCCCACGATGCCAGAACCGGTGCCAACACAAACAGCAAAGGCAGCTCGCACACAGTGGCCTCAGAATCGGACACTAGCTTGCAACTGTTTCCACGCATCACCGCGCAGATGGCAAACGACTTTTGATATGCTGCCTAAGAGTCGAAGGGTGGTAATGTGTGCATGTGTCTAAGGGAATTATGGAAAAGGGGGTATACAGCATAGGTTCTGTGCAACTAACAGGGCGAAAAGTAGAGAGACTTTTGGTAACAGATATCGGTAAGAGCGAAGGGGCACACCCCCCAGGCGGAGACAAATGGATCTGTGTTTTTACCCCTGTTGGGTTCTGTTGTTTGGTCCTCGACAGTTAGGAGGAAGGGACCTCAAAGTTGGGAAGTTAAGCACTAAGGTAGCACACGTAATGTATCACACCTCAACACACGAGCTAAACATGCTGGTGAAGTCACACAAACCAAATAATCACCGTAATGGCAACAACTAACACATATAAACTCTGCACGTGGAATGTGAGAGGAATGGGTTCGGTGCATAAAAGACACAGGATACTGGCTCAACTGCACAGGCGTAGGGTGGTAATAGCGTGCCTGCAGGAGACCCACTTAAACGGTGCAGAGGGCGCCAAGTTGGCCAGAAAATGGAGGGGTCACCTTTATGCCACCGACTACTCAGCATTCTCCCGAGGGGCTTCCATTTGGATAAAAAACACGGTCCCATTTAAAAAACTGGAGCACCGGGTACACAGAGAGGGTCGATACGTGTTCGTAAAAGGGTTATTGGATGGCTCTATAGTGGTATTGGGCTGTATCTATGCCCCCAACATGGAGCAGTCGAAATTCTTTGATACTGTCAGTGGGGTGATATCAGATTGGTCGGAGCATGCCTGGGTCATTGGTGGGGACTGTAATGCAGTGATGGACCTGTGTCTTGACAGGTCCCACCCCCCCTTGCATGCAACGGAGAGCAGGAAACAAGCGGAAGCACTGAAACGCTGGGCAGGTGGCTGGGACTTGGCAGATGCATGGCGTATCAAAAACACAAATCATAGGGAATACCCCTTCTACTCTCCGACACACAATCTGCACACGAGAATAGACCGTTTTTTCTGCTCCACTACACTGGCAGGATCCATTGAATCGGTTACACACATGGGCAAGACGCTATTGGATCACAATCCGGTGGAGCTGCTGTTACAATGAGGCAGGCAACATGCGCAGGCAGATAGATCTGGTCCGCTTTTGGCCCGCTTGGTGCGCAACGCTCCGCCAGTCGTTCCAATAGTAGAAGTGAGGAATGGGTTGGGGGCGGTAGTACAAACACAGATAGACATCAACAACACGTTCAAAGACTACTACACTGAGTTGTATGGCCCACATGCACCGCTAGAGGACGCGGATTCGGAGTCATTCCTGACAGACGTAAACATTCCACGACTCACGACTGCATAGCGGAAAGAGATGGCGAACAATATAACCCAGGCAGAAATTAGACAGGCCATTAAAGCGCTGCCACGGAACAAAGCACCAGGGACCGACGGCCTTTGGCCGAGTTTTACATGACGTACATTGACATATTGACCCCACACTTACATACTCTGTACAACATATCGATGGAATCCCGCACATTACCACCCACAACACTACAGGCGTTAATAGTCTCCCTCCTGAAACCGGGCAGGAATGCCCTACAAATGGAGAATTACAGGCCCTTGTCACTGCTAAATACGGACTACAAGATCATTAGTAAAATTTTGGCTTCACGGTTATCCCAGTATATCCCAACCCTAATTCATTCGGATCAGTGTGGTTTTGTACCGCGCAGAAGTACTGCACTGAACCTCCGGAGGCAGAGCCAGTTAATGACACTAGAGGGTACTAGAAACAACAACGAGGGATGCATCTCCTTGGACCTAAAGCAGGCCTTTGATTCCCTGAGGTGTGATTATATGTTTGCGATCCTGGGCAAGTTTGGCCTTCCACAAGAATACATTGACTGGATAACGCTGCTGTACCTACACCACACAGCACGTGTCCGAACTAATAGGTGTATCTCCAAGCAACTCGATATAATGAAGGGCACGCGGCAAGGATGCCCGTTATCACCATTGCTGTTTATACTCACACTGGAGCCTTTATTGATCAAGGTGCGAACGCTAGCGTACGCGAAAGGGATACAGAGGCACTCAATACCCCATATAATATCGGCCTATGCCGATGACATCATATTATACATTAGGGACATGACAGCCGGATCCACTCCTGGCAATATTTAATGATTTCCTGGCCATATCGGGACTAGTGATCAATGAATCGAAGTCTTATGGTTACGGATTCAACGTTCCATTAGAAACCACACACATTTGGTTCGAGCCACACTGTTTTAAGGTGGCACCTACAACCTTCAAATATTTAGGGATACAGGTGTACCGGAACACCCGAGACCTTTTGGATGGTAACCTGGGCAAAGCAGTTAACGCGCTCAAGACGCAGGTACAATTTTGGAACACACTGCCCCTGTCGATAGCTGGGAAGGTAGCCATTACAAAGATGGTGGTGTTACCCAGGCTACTATATTTCTTCACTAATTTGCCCCTCATGGTTCCGATTCATTTTTTCAAGTCCATGAACACACTGATAACGGAGTTGATATGGGGTGCGGGCAGGTGCCGTATCAGCCTGGCCAAGTTGCAACTACCCACAGACAGGGGCGGCATGGGGGTACCAGATCTAATCGCATATGGTTATGCTTGCCAACTCCAGTGGTTGGCGTACTGGCTAGCAGGGCGCAGCCTACATGAAATAGGTATGACTGAGGTGGACAGGAACAGGGGCACTATACACCGGCTGCTATTGCCAAAAGCTAAAGTACCTGCTGCAGCGCCTTACCTCCTCACACTAGCTGTCAAGCACTGGAAGAAAGCGGTTAAATACACTAACGCGACAACATCCTATGCACCCACTATACCCCGGTTGGGTCTCCCACTGGGAAACTGTACCCTGACGGAAATGCAGCTTCGGACATGGCAGCAAGCAGGCGTTCTGCAGGTGGGGGACTTCTTTGCGGAGAAAGCTATTCTGACACACACAGACTTTACACATTTGCATCACACCCCTGACACGCTATTTCTGCTACATGCGCAGGTCACACGCTACATAACCTCAACCTGGACACGAGATGGGGCAGAACCGCCCACGAACTTGCTCCTCACAATGCAATATCTAATGGGAACGGGCAGCCACCTGACTAGGTGGTTGACGGCAGGCATCAGATGTGACAGGGCGATCACGTTACAGCCCACTCGAGCAAGATGGGAAGGTGATGTGGGCCAAGTACTCAGAGATAAGGATTGGGAAAAGATACTTCAGTTCCCTAAAAGAGTGTCCCGCAATCCAAAATTCAAATTCATCCAACTGATGGTGGTGCACAGAGCATATCTCACTCCCCATAAACTGCATGTAATGTTCCCAGATGCAGCAAATACATGCCCTGGATGCAGGGCGGATGATGCCAGACTGTTACATATGTTATGGGATTGCCCCAAGTTAGGCTGTTACTGGGCGACAATACAAAAAACACTAATGACAGTTGCTCCGGGTAGACCTTACACGTCGCCACTATACAGCTTGTTAGGACTAGGCCACAAGGAGAAGAAAAGGAGCGCAGCCACCCGCTTTGTTGACCTGGCACTGCTATTGGGGAAAAGGTTAATAACAATGCGATGGAAATCGCCCAGACCTCCAGATGTGGAGGGATGGCATAGCGAGGTGATACGCTGGGGCAGAGCAGAAGGGTTGGAATTGCGAAGGGAGGAACGCAGAGGCCAACGGAAAACACATATCTCATTGGAATGGGACACGATGTTAGCAGAATTTGATGCTTGCGCCGACTCACTTCTAGAATAATGATACGAGCCACTGGTCTGCACATAAGACCACACATGTTTACAGTATGATATAGCCAATATGTACGTAGGAGGGAGCAGTACGTCAACATGGCATGGTATGGAAAACGCCTTAAACGGGAGACAACACATAAGCAGAGAAAAGAGGTGTTAACGGGAAGATTACACTGCGCAGTTGTATTAAAAAGTTTGACTTTGCCATGAAAATACAGAGGTGTGCAATCCGAAAAGTGTTAAGGGCCAGGGGGCGGGGGGAGTTGTGGAACAATGAGAGTACTAGAAAATTCGAAAATTGTAGGATGAGGTGTTTATCACACAGTTGAATGTACCATTTGGAATGTATAGTAATGTAACGAAGAAGTGTTTACACGACACTCTTAATTAGTGATGTAATAAAGAAATTTTCAAAAAAAAGTGTAGGGGGTCATGCTGGGGTTAGTGTTTTAGGGTTTAGGGTAGTGCAGTGGTGTTTGGGTAGTGCAGAGGGTCGTGCTGGGGGTAGTGTTTTAGGGTTTAGGGTAGTGCAGTGGTATTTGTGTAGTGTGGGAGGTCATGCTGGGGGTAGATTTAGGGTTTAGTGTAGTGCAGCGGTGTTTGGGTAGTGTAGGGAGTCGTGCCGGGGGTTGTGTTTTAGGGTAGTCCAGTGGTGTTTCTGTAGTAAAGGGAGTCCTGCTGGTGGTAGTGTTTTATGGTTTAGGGTTGTGCAGTGGTGTTTGGGTAGTGTAGGGGGTCGTGCTGGGGATAGTGTTTTAGGGATTAGGGTAGTGCAGTGGTGTTTGTGTAGTTTAGGGGTCATGCTGGGCTAGTGTGTTAGGGTTTAGGGTAGTGCAGTGGTGTTTCGGTAGTGTAGGGGGTAGTGCTGGGGTAGTGTTTTGGGTTTACGGTAGTGCAGTGGTGTTTGTGTAGTGTAGGGGGTCATGCTGTGGGTAGTGTTTTAGGGTTTAGGGTAGTGTAGTGGTGTTTGTGTAGTGTAGGGGTAGTGTTTTAGGGTTTAGGGTAGTGCAGTGGTGTTTTTGTAGTGCAGGGGGTCGTGTTTTCAGGTTTATGGTCATGCAGTGGTGTTTGGGTAGTGTAGGGGTCATGCTGGGGTAGTTTTTTTGGGTTTAGGGTAGTGCAGTTATATTTGGGTAGTGAAGGGGGTCATGCTGGGGGTAGTGTTTTAGTGTTCAGGCTAGTGCAGTTGTGTTTAGGTAGTGAAGGGGTAGTGCTGGGGTAGTGTTTTAGGGTTAGGGTAGTGCAGTGGTGTTTGTGTAGTATGGGGGTCATGTTGGGGGTAGATTTAGGGTTTAGGGTAGTACAGTGGTGTTTGTGAGGTGTAGGGGTTGTGCTGGGGGTAGTGTTTTAGGGTTTAAGGCAGTGCAGAGGTGTTTGTGTAGTGAAGGGGGTCGTGCTGGGTTTAGTGTTTTAGGGTTTAGGCTAGTGCAGTCGTGTTTGGGTAGTGTAGGGAGTTGTGCTGGTGGTTGTGTTTTAGGGTTTAGGATAGTGCAGTTATGTTTGGGTAGTGTAGGGTGTCATGCTGGGGGTAGTGTTTTAGGGTTTAGGGTAGTGCAGTCGTGTTTGGGTAGTGGAGGGGGTAGTGTTTTAGGGTTTAGGGTAGTGCGCCCAACCAGCCACAATATCCGTGGACAAAGGGGATCCTGACTCTTTTGAACGCTCCGCCAATTGAATAATTTGGGTCAAGGGCTCTACCACATCCAAGACCTATCAATTCCTTTCTTGGGATCCCTCATATACTTGGAGAAAAAGGTACAAAGTTTCTCATTAGTTTCAGGCGTGTGTGCCACCTTACCCTTCAGTTAGATCCTGGGGCATTCTCCTCTCATACTATTCCTGACCTCCCTTTCAAGGGGTTGATGGATTTTCCCCACCACATACTCTGCCACTTTGGCATCAGGGGTCCACTCCGCCGATCTAGGATGGTAAATTTGTGTAGGCTCGAACATGTCCGAGTGGACCCCGTCCCCAACCCGGGACTGAGAGGAATGGGACTCTGGACGCCAGGGATGCCCGAGTCCTTATACTCATCGGAGGAGAAATTGTCCTCCGATACACCTTCTCCCTCTAAAGGAAACCAGCCGTCGGGGTCTACAATAGTGGTGACAGCGTCGCAATTTTCTCCGGGCTCCTCCTCCTCCTGGCAGGGTGCATGTTTTAGCGTTTGCCCACTCTTGAGGAAGGTCTCCGTAAATTTATCAAATCCTTCCAAGTGCCCGCGTTATGCTTAACGGCCCTTTTATTCCCCATCTGGGAGCTACTGGGACCCGCCACCACCAGATCTGGAAACACCAGAACAAATGCCTGCACCCTCCTTATTTATTGTAACGTTATTAATCAAATGAAGACCAAACCAATAACTATTTACGTTCGGTCAGGTACCTTGATTTGTACCACTCACTTTTTATTTTTAGCAAAATTTCATACATGTATCTGCCTAATACATGTATGAAATTTTGCTAAAAATAAAAAGTAAGTTGTACAAATCAAGGTACCTGACCGAACGTAAATAGTTATTGGTTTGGTCTTCATTTGATAATAACGTTACAATAAATAAGGAGGGTGCAGGCATTTGTTCTAGTTTTTCTGATTTATAAAAGGTCCAGCCTGCCCCTGTCCCGTTTAAGGACCTAGCTCCTTTGGGTTTCAAAAACCACCAGATCTGGGTCACTGAACACCCATGGGATGCTTTTCGCCAGCTTATCAACCTGATCCCTAAGAGGAGCCAGCGCCCTAAAAATAGCCAGAGAGAGGGCTTGGTCCACTGCTGGAGGGAGAAGTTGGGGGGCCATTCCTCCTCCACTTCCTGGTAGGAGGAGTAAAAATGGTCTTCTGGAGAAGACATAATAGCAGAGGGTGTGAGCACAGAACAAATGCCCTTAAAATCCTTAAGGCAGCCCCCTCGCCGGTGCTCCAACAGCTGGGTTTTCCCCGAAGCTGTTATAAGAATTGACTGAGGCGCAATACCAATTACCACCACCAGGCGGCGCTGGTCACTAACGTGGCGGTGGGGGGAAATCACCGCGTAGCGGTGTCAAAATTAGGCGAGGGTTGGTCGGGAATCAAGCGTACACTAAAGGAGTGACCGGATTCCCAAACACGCGTAAAGACAAGCGGGAGCGCTCAACGGGAGCGCTCAACGGAGCTGCCTCGCTCAGACCAGACGCGCCTGACAGGATATCACTGCACGCAGAGCGCACAGCGGGAGAAACTGCGAGGGGGAGAATGCACTTGGGCAAGAGCCCTCTGCGCAGGGAATATGAAACAATACCAAGGCAATAATGCTAATAACGTGTACAAGAAACCACTATACAAATAGCAACAACGTCAGATTAAGCCAAGAACGTAAGGAATGCACTTAACTTGAGGAAAATTGAATTTTGCCTTGTCATGTGTGCCTACGTGTTCCCCATCCTATGATATATGTGCATGATCGATATGCATATATCCCCCTATGATCGATTAAAGACGCAATTATAGTTGTGTCCAACGTTAGTATGCCAGTTTCCAGTTCTCGTGAAAGCAACGAGTATTAGGCCTATGTTGCCCACGTTTTACATTATGCACGTTAATTCATTGAATTGTCCCCGTTTCTAGGCCTCAAAAGGGCCCGGACACCAGATTCAAGCTCCAGTCTCCTGAACCCACTCCGAGGAGCGATGCAGCCCCCACCTGCATCCCTGACCCTTCACTTACTTCCTGCCGCGCAGCGCGGTGCCCGGCCTGGCTCTGCCTGCCTGTCTCCCAAGAATATGTTATGCCTCTAGTTATCAGTTCAGCTCTCCGTCTTCACATTCCTAAGCTAACGAACCGCATAAACAGCTTCAGCTATAGTCTAGTCTTTCTGTCTCCATGCAAGAGAATTACTGTATTATTATTCATGGAAGATTCATAACACACGCAATACATGTAGAATATATGCATGCACCAGCCTTAGTGTCAAGTAGCCTTTGCCCTGATAACTTTTAGATTCTATCAACATGTACTCCAAAACACCAGATACCAGATATGCTATAGGTACATGTCGTCCTGACATCGCAGACTTTCGTCTCCTCTTCTAGTGCAGAAGTCATAGCCCCCAGTTCTCCCCGGTAACACGTCATGGCCCGTTTGCGCGCACTACTAGGTTAAAGGTTCCAGCTGCTCAGGTAGCCCCCTCTATGTATCCACCCACTTTATGACACTTCTGTGACGTTCTCATCACATGTCTACGTGCACGCCCTGTGCACGCCTTCTTTTCACGCCCATGTGTTCTTATCTTACGCTTGTCACTTGTTACGCCTACTGTATGTAATGTAATTGTGATATTTTACTATATATACCTTGTACTGTTGATGAAACGTTGCAGCTGCCTTCTATGCCATTCTATTTCAGGCTGTTCCGATCCTGTCCCTTCCCTTATGCCTGAATAAAGCCCGTTCGACTCAGATACATCGGATCTTGCCTCTTATTTATTGAGCTATCTGTTTTATTAATGTATTCAAAAATAGTACCGGTAATTAATTATTTATTTACCACATAATGGCGCCCGAATAGGGACGAGCCCCTTCCCCATGCGCCGGCGATGTAACGCAGGCCCCCTGACCCTTCTACAGCCGTGACGGAACTCTACCGTGCACGTGCAGATATTTCTGCTTCAAGTCTCCCTCAGGCCCACGGAGGAGACGGAGACTGCGGTCCGGCATCCAGACGAGGCGGTGTGGCATGCGGTTCGTCCCGACCAGAGCCCAAGCCGAGAGAGCAAGGTCCGAGGTATCCGGAGGCCCACCTGTTTCTGAAGTCCGAAGTTCGGAGTCCGACGTCGTAGCAGTCCAGTCCAGTCCAAGGCCTTCAGTTTCTGCTTCCCGGTGAGTACCGTTGCGGGGGAAGTATCTAGACAGGTTCATTAGTTTGTTCCTGGTCCGATGGGTTTGGGTACACAGATCCAGTCCGAAGTATTCACCTAGGTGGATACGGTATGACGTGTCTCTTTATGAGACCGGTATGTTCTGTACTGTTTTAGCAGTGCATCCAGTAATTCTAGTAAGTCCGTTCTCGAGAAATTCAAGTGTTATGTTTTCAGTGTATCAGGTAGTATTCTGTTCAAACTGTCATTAATGTATTTCTATGTCGTGGTATGAGTGATTTGTTTACCATTTCATTACTGTGATTATTGTGTATTGTGTTCCAAGTATAAACTCAGTCATGCCTCTGTTCTCGAAATTACGTCAGATAAAAACCAGAAAAGGGTTACTCGAAGAAGCAGTTCCTGTCCCTCCTAGGGACAGTCCTGGACATTTCATGTATCACAAGCATGGCTTAGATGCCATATTATATCTAGACTTATGGGCGGATTATACGAAAGATCTTGAAGAGAAATATAGATGGCCTGTATCAGGTACATGGGATGCCGAGTGCATCATGCGAGTAGAAGAAGCATTATGGAAAAAGAAAGCCAGACAGTCCCAGAAAGATGCCATCGAGTTATGGCGCAAAGAATCTCATAAAAGAACCGAAAAAGAATTCAGAAAAGCAGAGTTAAGTAGGGAATCCGCAGAAAAAGCCCAAGAAAGGGAATTAATTGAAGAAGGTGAACGAGTTAGAGCAGAACAGTCAGACAGACAGAGAAATGCCCTTATTAAAGGCATGTATCCTCTTCTTGCCAAGGGCTTGCCGAAGGCAACCCCGGAAGCACCCTGTAATCTACCGCCACCATTGGTCCCGATTAAGCTACGTCATAAACCGACCGCAGCGGAAATTTTTCTCTCGTCCTATTTGGACAACACAGTTCCAGCATATGCAAATCATATTCCGCCTGCTCACCCTCCGCATCCTGTAAATAATGTAATTCCTGTTCCTCCAGCCACTGGTCCTGGGGACCAAGTTAATGTGCCAGTACCCCCGGACCAGCCCACAGTAAATGTACCCGCTTTGCCAGTCACTCTGCCAGCCCGTACAGTATTAATTGACGATTCTAGTTCAGGAGCTGTGGGGGGAAGTGCTCCTATCACCCCGCCTCAAGTAAGACGACTGACGCCGCGAGACGCAGAGTTACAGCGTACGCCAAAACTAGCTACATACGCAGACCTCAAGCGACTTCTTACGGAATGTATATATGATCCAGTTCCAGGCGATGATCACATGGTATTATATTCAGTACGTTTAAGACGGGTTGCCAACTTTTTGGTCACCCTGCCCGACATGAAGGATCTTCTAGACAGAATATATCGTTTTGTCCGTACAGGAGAAAATCCCGGAAGTATTCACGAAGCTATGGCACAAAGGAAAGCCGAGATTCAACATATGATTTTACAGTTCTTGATTAACTGTTTAATAAGAGAACAAGATTATCCTGATAAAGACAAAGACGAGATGAAAGGTCTGACTAAGTGGAGTGACAACATAGCCGAGGGAAAACACAAGACACTAGGTAGTATAGAAAGTATGTACAAGAAAATTCGTAAGGAAATTATAAGTATACACGAGAAGGAGGAAGCAAAAAGAGCAACCGAGAAAGAGTATGACTCTTCTAGTGAAGAGGTAGACAGCGAGAATCCCTCCAGAATAGTGTACGTAGGTGGAACTAGACTTTCCGACCGACATTCACGCCTAGATTACAAGAAAGTTTTTCCTCCTCCAGTACCAGAACAGTGTTCTCTTGAACAAGTATTCCAGGCCACCGATCAAATTCTGAAATCACGAATAGGTTATAGCGAGCTTAGTACCATGCATGAACAAGAACTAGCCCGATCAGCAGTCCGATGGACTAGTGATTCTAGCACGTTTCCAGATGAAATAGTGGCCCAAACGTTTCTGAAACTGCCCCCAGCCGAGCAACGTCTGGTGGGTACGTATATGATCCAGCACCTCATTACACTGTATGAGGATCAGCATTCTGATCCAGGTCCTTTACATGATGTACTGAACGAGTTACTCCTAAACAGATGGAAAGGTCTAGGTACCGATTTAATTAGTGTCATACTAGAACAGCGCCACAAATACAGAACGTTCCTGAATCCACATTCTGTTCTTGTTCCACCCCCAGAAAGAAAATCATTCTACATAGACAGACAGAATTCGTTACGAGAAGTACATCCAGTTAAGGGAGAGGGGGGTGGTCTAGAACGAGTATTTGTTTACACCCCTATCACGAAAATAGAACTTCTGGAAATGAAAAAGTTAATACCTTGTCACGATAAAGATCCAGCAGGGTTCCACCGTGAATTAAAGGACATGCTCCGTATGGGAGAATACACGTATCCTGATATCATTAAAATGTTAAAGGTCCTGTTGCCTGCGGGCATATACGAAAAACTTAAAGAAAAAGAATGGGAGGTGGGAGAGAAAAAGATAGATTGGACCGCATTAGAGACTGAAGATAATACACGAGTTCCAGGTACCGGTCTTGGGGAAAAAGCTAAAGCATTGCCCGAGTTATTGATACAAGTCTTGCCAAGATTACTAGCCACGAAAAAGGAAGACTGGGATGCCATCTCAGCCTGTAAACAGAAACAAGATGAAGACACTAGTGATTTTTATTCTAGATTTGAGAAATGTTTCATTATTAATAGTGGTCTGAAAACAAGTAGTGAATCGTATCCACATCTTTTTGTTACCAAGCTAGTCGAGAATTCAAGTCCACAAGTTAAAAATCGAGTACTGAAAGTCGAAAGTACCTGGCAAGCTAATACTCCGTCACAGATGCTCCAGATGTTACAGTATCACCAGAACAGAATTAGGGAGGAGCAGGAACATGAAAGGAGACGTATGAAAGACACGAAAATGAAAGTACTAGTTGCACAGTCTGTTCCGCAAGACAGTCAGAAGAGGGGTACGAATCAAGCTAGTCATCCTGCAGCTCTCGTTAAAGGGACATGCAATTACTGTAAACAGCCAGGTCATTATATAAACGAATGTGCAGTTCTGAAACACAACATAGCTACTGGTAAGACGAAAGAGAGACCACGTCCTCCTAGACAAGAACAAGTTTCACAGACTTCCCAGCCACCGCAGAATGCACAACAGACAGTTACAGTACCGCAGCCTATAGCTGCCACACAGCACGTTACACAGCAGATGTACCAGTACGCACAGTCAGAGTATCCAGATTATCAGCCGTATTCATGAAACAGCCTAGAGAGGGAGGTTGGCTTGCCTCTCATCGAGATTCCTGTAGATCAAGAGGGTCCCTATGTGCATAGTCAAGTATTAGGGAAAGACAGAAAGTTTCTGATTGATACAGGGGCAAGTAGGACTACCATCAGTCATGACGAGGTTCCAGGGGCTCCGCTCTCAGGCTCTAGAAATGTTTCCCTTGGATTTTCAGGAAAGCCTATTGTTAATGAAATATCGAAACCAGTTACTCTAGAAGTTGGTCCATTGTCCCGAACTACAGACTTGTTACTTACGAAATCATGTCCAGAAAACCTATTAGGCATTAGGACCCTGAAAGAATTAGGGGCAGTAATATGCTGCTCCCCAGAAGGGGTGCGACTGTTTCTGAGAGACTTTAAAGGTCATTATGTATTACGTGATTTTGATCCAAGATTATTGAATGTACCACAGCATTTATGGGTGCAAGGTCCAACGGATGTAGGTTGTATGCACATCACACCCCATCGTGTTACTCTGAAGCAAGGTGTTGTATTACCACGAATCCGACAGTACAAATTGCCACCTGAGGCTGTAGCAGCCTTATCCAAAATTATTGACGAGCTTATTGCTCAAGGAGTAGTTGTAGAAACTGACTCCAATGTATGTAATTCTCCTATCATTCCGATTCTGAAATGTACTGATCCAAATGCACCTCCAGTTTATCGATTAGTGATTGACCTTCGAGAACTTAATAAATGTATCATACCCCAGTACCCAGTGGTTCCAGATATTTCTTCCCTATTAACTGCTATTGATTCAGAAGCTACGTTCTTCACTGTTATTGATCTCAAGAACGCATTCTTTAGTGTCCCCATTCATCCAGACAGCCAATTCCTTTTCGGATTCTGTTTAAATGGAAGGAGCTATAAATTCACACGAGCTCCTCAAGGTTTCACAGAAAGTCCTAGTATTTACAGTCAAGCGCTTAAAAGACAACTAGACAATATTCACATGCCAACTGACACTGCCCTGCTCCAGTATGTCGATGATCTATTGATCACAGCCCGTTCTGAACGTGACTGCGAGCGTGCGTCACTTACAGTCTTGTATTTCCTGGCCGAGATGGGGCACAAGGTGTCCCCATCTAAATTGCAATTCTGTGTCCAGCAAGTGGTCTACCTAGGACACTTACTGTCCAAGAGGGGTAGGCAGTTGACACCTGACCGTATCCAGTTAATAGCACATCTTCCACAGCCCAAGACTCAGAAGGAGGTACGAGCTTTTATCGGCCTCACTTCTTATTGCAGACAATGGATTCCTCAGTACGCATATCTAGCCAAACCACTGATACAGTTAACGACACAGGAGGCAGCCGTATCGACTGTCCTCCCTTGGACCCAAGAACATACACTTGTTTTCAATGAGTTAAAAAAAGTTTTATGCCAAGCACCTGTTCTAGCAACACCGAACTACAATAAGCCTTTTACACTTTTTGTCACTGAACGTGATGGTACTGCATTATCTGTTCTCACACAAGATCAAGCAGGACAATACAAGCCCTGTGCTTATTTTTCTAGCACATTAGATCCAGTGGCCCAGGCACTGCCTGCGTGCCTCAAGTCAGTTGCAGCCACAGCTCTAGCTATCAGACAAAGTGATTCCATAGTGTTAGGACATTCCCTGACAGTACAAGTTCCACACTCCGTGGAAGTTCTTTTAAACCGAACCCAGACTCAGCACTTGACAATTGCACGTTTAACAGGTTATGAACTGACACTGTTCCAGCCACACATAGAAATCAGACGCTGCAATATTTTAAATCCCGCTACACTGTTACCCTCAGTTACCTCAAATCCTGCCACACATGACTGTGTGGAAGTTGTTAACACCATGACAAAGCCAAGACAAGACTTGACAGACATTGCATTACCTGATCCCGACCTGACACTTTATGTGGATGGTTCATGTATGAGAACAAGTACAGGAGAACTAGTAGCCGCGTATGCAGTGACTACTGAAACTGAAGTTATAGAAACACATCGTATTGACACCCTGTCTGCTCAAGCAGCAGAGCTTGTCGCTCTGACCCAAGCCTGCATACGAGCTAAGAACCTGAAAGTAAATATATACACGGATTCACGTTATGCATTCGGAGTCGTACACGACTTTGGAGTGCTCTGGCAAGAAAGAGGTTTTATGACTTCTCATGGAACCAAGATTCAGCATGGCCCCCTCATTCAAGCTCTGTTAGATGCAATACATTTACCGACAGCTATCGCTATCATGAAGTGCAAGGCACATACGAAAGTCACTGACATCATTTCCCAGGGTAACGATCTGGCAGATCGAACAGCCAAGCTTACAGCTCAGACTCCACACATTCCAGTTAACCCGACACAGACAGACATCCCAGATCAGACTACTTGTATGACAGTTAAGGACCCTACACAAGATGTACTAGATATACAGTTACATGCTACCCCAGAAGAAATGAAGAAATGGTCCGAACAAGGAGGGGTCCAGACAGATCAAGGATGGTTGACGAAGGGAAAAGCCACATGGTTTCTCCCCGACTCTATGGTTCAAGTCATTATTAACACCGCACATAGTCCAGCACACTTAGGAGAAAAGGCCATGTTAGACAGTATTCAGAACCTCTGGTTTAACAAGCATTTACGAGCAGCAGCCAAACAGAAAGTGCGTACCTGCATGATTTGTTGTCAGTTCAATCCAGGTAAAGGTGTCCCGGTGGAACAAGGTGGATTCCATCCTCCTGACCACCCTTTTGAAGTCCTCCAGATGGATTATATTCAGATGGAGCGATGTCGAGGTTTCAAGTATGTCCTCGTAGTTGTATGCGCTTTGTCCAGGTGGACAGAAGCATATCCAGTCCCAGATTACACCGCTGCGACCACTGCCAGGCAGTTGGTTCGTGAGTTTTTCCCCCGCTATGGATTGCCGAGGGTCGTGTATTCAGATAACGGCCAGCCATTCTCATCCGAACTCATGAAACAAGTATCCCTTCTGTTAGGGTACCAGTGGAAGTTCCACTGTGTACGACATCCTGAAGCAGCCGGTCTCGTAGAGAGACATAATCAGACTCTGAAAATCCGCATTGCCAAAGTATGCGCAGAGAAAGGCGTAGATTGGATAGTAGCACTGCCAGTCGCCCTTTTCTATATGAGAATGGTCGCTCACTCCCGTTCAGGTCTGTCCCCTTTCGAGGTAGTGTTCGGTCGTCCCCCAAACATGTGGGGTACACCTAGACCACGTACAATTACAGATGTTGACAGTAATATGCTGACAGATTACCTGGCCTCCTTGATGTCTGCACTACACTCTTGTCGTTCACAGGTTGCCGCTGCTTTTCCAGACAACACCGAAGTGAAACCGCATGAGGTCATACCAGGCGACCTCGTTTTGATTCGTAATTTTGATCGTTCAAGTCCGCTGGAGCCCCGCTGGACGGAGCCCCGACTTGTGTTACTGACAACAAGGACCGCCGTGAAGATCGAAGGCAGGAAGGGGTGGTTGCACTCCAGTCATGTAAAGAGATTCCATGGACTTCGACCAAAGACTGTTTTCAAGGACTGCCCCGTTCTCAAGGACTGCCCAGACACTGAATCTAAACTTCCCCTGTTAGAGAAAACTCCGCAGCAGGAGTATAAAGATAAGCTTCGGTCTAGTAAGTCAGCCAGTTTAATTGTCTAAGTCCCTCTCGGGTGAAACGGTTAGACAGGTTCCTGACATGTATGAGATAGACCCACACAGTGAGAGAGTTAGTCAAAACTCTAAGAGAATACGTTATCAAAAGAATCTTCGAAGTCGATGTATTGTTACTCTTTTTTTCATGTTATTTCTGAGTCTTATGGTTACTTGCATAAGTTATGCTTTGCATTTATGTTTTCCTATTAATTCACATGTACATATGTTTTCTAATGTTACAGTAGAGCACACTTTTAGTGACCTGCCTCCTCACGAGTTATCGTATCGTCTTGCCATGCGTAATAATACGTTTATCCGAATGTTACACTATTCACACCAGACCAGCAATGCCACTAATTGTTGGGTGTGTGGTCGACTCCCCCCTTTCCAGACACCGAAGGGAGTTCTGCCACTCTTTCCTTATCCGTTTTCACACAATGGTTCGTGTGGAGCATGGTCCACGATAACGTCATCCTCGAATGATATGTCCCTTCTGAATAGAACATGTTTCCCAGACAAGGAAGGTCTTTCCCATAGAACAGGGTTAGATCTAGAAAATGAAGTATATGATCTAGGTAATTATTCCTCGAATTTCATGGTTTTGAATGTTCAGTCCGAGACTACTCCAGATTTGCCTGCTATTTCAGTTCTACCCGTTAAAGGTGAATTATGTGTCAGAAAGAATGGTTCCGCACATGTAGGTCATAGTGATTGTACTACTGTGGTCGAGTATAGTGACAGTGGGAAATCTATTTTCAAAGCCTCACGTCATTCTTATTTTGTATGTGGCCAGACCGCATATGTTCGTCTGCCCCTCGATTGGGATGGAACATGTTACATTGCCTTCCTACTGCCACCCGTTTTTCTAGCACCATCCGATTATCACAGAAATACACATCTAGTACACGTTAGACATAGAAGGGAGACTGAGTCCCCAATTGTCGATCAAACTGAAACTACCTTAGAACAGTATCAAGACTTCAATAAAGGTTTCTTTTTCTTCATAGGTCCTGTTCAGAATAGTAAGTTAATACGTAGGCTACCCAGAACCCTTGAAGCAGTAGTGAATGAGACTACTTCCGCTCTAGGTAACTTAACTGAAGAGCAATCTGCTATGAGATTTGTCGTGCTCCAAAATCGTCTCGTCCTTGACGTCATACTGGCCGATAGGGGAGGAGCTTGTAGAGTCATCGGATCTAGTTGCTGCATTTTCATTCCTAATAACGCACCGTCTGTTTATTCAGCTATAACCAGACTTCATAAAATAGCCCATCAGTTACACCAGAATCCAGGCACCTGGACATGGTCCGGTTGGCTCTGGAGTATAATATCTGCCTGGGGATGGAAAGTATTGTCATTCCTGGGTATAGCAGTAATGATCATATTCAGTTGCTGTCTCTGTTTTCAATGTGGCCCTGCGATTTGCGGCTTGTGTGCTACCTCTTGTATTCATAGTCCTAAGTCCCGTTCCAAGACAATTCGAGACGAGCAAATGATGCTATATGAACAGATAGATGGTATCATGAATATTGATGTTTCCTGATGGAAACGTAGGGCACAAGGAGGGAATGAGGAAAATTGAATTTTGCCTTGTCATGTGTGCCTACGTGTTCCCCATCCTATGATATATGTGCATGATCGATATGCATATATCCCCCTATGATCGATTAAAGACGCAATTATAGTTGTGTCCAACGTTAGTATGCCAGTTTCCAGTTCTCGTGAAAGCAACGAGTATTAGGCCTATGTTGCCCACGTTTTATATTATGCACGTTAATTCATTGAATTGTCCCCGTTTCTAGGCCTCAAAAGGGCCCGGACACCAGATTCAAGCTCCAGTCTCCTGAACCCACTCCGAGGAGCGATGCAGCCCCCACCTGCATCCCTGACCCTTCACTTACTTCCTGCCGCGCAGCGCGGTGCCCGGCCTGGCTCTGCCTGCCTGTCTCCCAAGAATATGTTATGCCTCTAGTTATCAGTTCAGCTCTCCGTCTTCACATTCCTAAGCTAACGAACCGCATAAACAGCTTCAGCTATAGTCTAGTCTTTCTGTCTCCATGCAAGAGAATTACTGTATTAATATTCATGGAAGATTCATAACACACGCAATACATGTAGAATATATGCATGCACCAGCCTTAGTGTCAAGTAGCCTTTGCCCTGATAACTTTTAGATTCTATCAACATGTACTCCAAAACACCAGATACCAGATATGCTATAGGTACATGTCGTCCTGACATCGCAGACTTTCGTCTCCTCTTCTAGCGCAGAAGTCATAGCCCCCAGTTCTCCCCGGTAACACGTCATGGCCCGTTTGCGCGCACTACTAGGTTAAAGGTTCCAGCTGCTCAGGTAGCCCCCTCTGTGTATCCACCCACTTTATGACACTTCTGTGACGTTCTCATCACATGTCTACGTGCACGCCCTGTGCACGCCTTCTTTTCACGCCCATGTGTTCTTATCTTACGCTTGTCACTTGTTACGCCTACTGTATGTAATGTAATTGTGATATATTACTATATATACCTTGTACTGTTGATGAAACGTTGCAGCTGCCTTCTATGCCATTCTATTTCAGGCTGTTCCGATCCTGTCCCTTCCCTTATGCCTGAATAAAGCCCGTTCGACTCAGATACATCGGATCTTGCCTCTTATTTATTGAGCTATCTGTTTTATTAATGTATTCAAAAATAGTACCGGTAATTAATTATTTATTTACCACAAACTGACGAGCCGTGAAGAAAGAGGAAGCGGAAGGGACGTCACAATATTATATACGATGGGCTGTGATATGATTGGACTATAGTTACCTTGGAGACTACCCCCCTAATGGTTCATGGGTTGTGTAGTCTTTTGTTTAATCATTGTTGTGCTACGTTTTCTTTGAACTGCTATGCAAATAAAGTGAGGAAAGATATGCATAATTCTCGCCTCCGTCCTGCCATAGAATTCATTAACCTTTATTCGATCTGATTTAGAAACATAGATCATAAAAGTGTACATAAAAACAGTAAATCCTCTTTCCTAATACAATACAGTGAGAATTAATTAAAACCAGTAGGTAAAAACGGGTGTTTTAAAGCCCGGTTCAGAGCAACTTCAGGTTAACAGAATCGTAAAGTTCAATGTTTCGCAAGGTCAATCTCATGTACTTCGCGCAAAATACGCAATAAGGGGTCCAAGTAAGATGTAACGCTCCAATACCTGACCAGTTTGCACTATATAAAACTGCAGAAAAACTAAAAATAAAAAGTGTTTTGCACACTTCTGTCATTGGCTGTAAGTGGGCTACATCTGGGTGATATTTGTGCTACATTTGGGCTCTTTTTTCTCTGGTGGCCATCTTGAGAGACTTATTTGTTATGAAGTGTCCTAATTTCCTCATTTACTGCAGTCTCCTCAGTAGGAAATGCTTTCAGTGTTTTACTTTGTTTCCATCAAGAAGGCATTAAGATGTGTCACACATTTGCCATAAATTCAGAATGTTAGCACTCTAGTTGTTCATTAGATCACTGTAGTAAAGCTACTGCTCACCAGGGAGTTAACTGGAAGTTTACTGCTGGTATTGAAAGTGATTGTTTCATTCTGCATGTCAGAATTTTCTAATGAAATAGAAGAGGATTTATCTCACTTAAAACATGCCCTAAATTTTCTTTCTGCAGCACTAAACATAATTTCTATGGCAAAATGACCCCCTCATTTTGTTCCTTTTTAAATTACATGTTTAAAGTGTTACCAGTTTATTCCAATCAAGATGGCTTCAGGTGTGCTATACTTTTGTCATAAGTAAGGATGTTAGCGCTCTAGTTGTTCTTTAGAACACTCTGGGAAGCTGCAGTAGAACACAAAGGAATCAACTGACAGTCTCTGCCCTTGTTGGATGTACCTGTTTTACTGAGAATGTCAGACTTCATTCTCACATGACTGAGAAAGATAATGTGGATTTACAGAAAATATTATCTCATTTTAGCTTCTGGAGCACCTACCAAAACTCTATGGGACAAGCATGTGAAAACAGTTTTCTCTCAAACATGATTCATGACATCCCAGCAAAAGGTTTTTCACATGGTAAAATCACCTTAGAACACACCACAATTCCTGAATTTAGTATGGTATCATCAACAAATGAATTCTAATGTAACTAAAGTCTGTTATCACCCTTTATAGTTCTCCTTTTGGTAACCCTCAAAATCTTCGATTCACTACAATGCATTTCAATGGAGTACTATCATGTATATTGGTCCCAAGATGGCTGCCATCAATTCCAGGATGAAGTACTGACAGCCAATCATATCTCACAATGACATGTGTGGTTTGGCTTCACCCAGATATCAATATTTTTTCTTATTCAAATTTCTTAGGAACTACTGAATGGATTTACACCATTTAACAAAATCAGTTCTTTCTGAACCAAGGGCTACCTTTTTGCCAAATGTGGTGTCATTCTGTTCAGCAGTTCGGGCTGTAGCTTTGTCTAAAGTTTCCTAGGGAAAATAACATGGAGAAAACATGTTTTGGGACCCCCCTTTTTTCTCGTCCCACTTGCTGAATCACCCCACGAGTTTTGGAAATTCCGCGAAGATTCGTCAATCGGCGCCAAAGTTATTGGGAATAGAATGTTGCGATTTTTCTATGGTAACTAGGTCCTAACTATAACTACCTACTGGCGACTGCCAGTAGGTAATATACATATATATATATATATATATATATATGTCCAGCTAACTATAACACCCCTAAAACCTATGGTTTTTTCAGTGAATTTCTATGGTTTTTTAAATGCTAATTCCTAACTATAACATGTCTGAACCTATGTTTTTTTCAGTGAATATATATATATTACCTACTGGCGGTCGCCAGTAGGTAGTTATAGTTAGGATCGTTTTCCATAGGAAATCCGCAACATTCTATTGGGAATAACTTTGGCGCCGAATGAGGGATCTGCCTGTAATTTTCCTTCACTTTGAAAGGTTCGGGGGGATCCGTCAAGCGGGGGCCGAGATAAAAGGGGGGTCCCAAAACGTGTTTTTCCAATGTTAATTTCCATAGGGCGGTTGGACTCACTTTTAGCCCGAACGGCTGAATGGATTTCCACCAAACTTGGCAAAATTGTAGGGACTGGTACCCCGATGTGCCTTTGCTATGTCTCAAGATATATGCTCCAGTGGTTTTTACGAAAATTAACTTTGAAAAAATATATATTTGGCTACATTGGGCTATGTATATGTTAGAGCCCAAATGTAGCCCAATGTAGCCCAATGTAGCCCAATGTAGCCCAAAGATGGCCACCAGAGACAAAAAAAAACAAATGTAGCCCAAATATCAGCCAGATGTAGCCCAACTATAGCCCAATGACAGAATGTCCCAGAGTGTTCTAAAGAACAACTAGAGCGCTAACAGTCTTACTTATGACAAAAGTATGGCACACCTGAAGTCATCTTGATTGGAATAAAGTGGTAACACTTAATACATTTAATTTGAAAAGGAACAAAATGAGGGGTTTCATTTTGCCATAGAATTTTTTTTATTATATATATATATATATATATATATATATATATATATATATATATATATATATATATATATATATATATATATATATATATATTCACTGAAAAAAACATAGGTTTCACACCAGTTATAGTTAGGAATTAGCATTTAAAAAACCTATTAAATTCACTGAAAAAAACATAGGTTTCACACCAGTTATAGTTAGGTGGAAATTTTACCCGCATAAAACCATTGAAATTCCCACGTTATAGTTAGTTGGACTCACTATAACTTGCGCGTGCAATGCACTGCTGATGACGTTACATATTACATCACTCATGACATGGTCAGTGACATCACTCATGACATCACTGATGACATCTCAAATGACATCACTGATGACATCATCCAGTGAATTTGTATCTTTCTGAAAAATAAATATTTTTTATATATGTATATCTAAAGGTTGATGGAAGAATAAATGGGTAAATAAATGTCTAAATGGATGTTTTTTGTGTAAAATTGATTGGTTAACTGACTTATTAAATGTATCTTAGTGAATACATATATTAGCGAGTAATGTTTAAATATTTGAATATCTGTATCTGTGTCTCACTTTGTGTATAAGTGGCTGCATGGGTTGGTGAGTAGCTACATGAGTGTGTATATGGGTTATTAGTTGTTTTTTTGAGTATCAGTATCAGTGTCTGTATGGTTCGGTGGGGGGTATTACTTAGAGCACAGATGCATGAATGAGTGACTCACTATTTGTATGTATTTTGAAGACAGCATGTGTGCAAGACTGTATGGGTGGATGATTGTGTGTATGGGTGGGTTAGTGAGTATGTGTTTTTATAATTGATTGTTTAAGAGAGTAAATATGTTTCCGTTTCTGTAGAAGTATGTGTAGTGGTGTGTATATAGCAGTATAATCAAGTAAATGGTTTTTTGATAGTTTATTTGCATGTGTGAATTTGTGTGTGAGTAACTATGGATGAGAATTAGTGTGTAACAGGATGTATAGGTGTATGAGTACATATGATGAGTAAGTACATGCATGAGTGACTATATAGAACTGTTGGTGAATGAGTGGATGTGTATGTAGATGTTGGAATTACCTAATAAGTTGTTGTAATTGGTATTGGTTTCTCCTTTTTTAAGAAAATGTTAGTTTCTATTTTTGAATGTGTGTGTCAAAGGTTATTTTATGCTGATAGGAGGTCTGCCACTTTGTCACAAGGATGTTGTCATCAATGATGTCATTTGAGATGTCATCAGTGATGTCATGAGTGATGTCACTGACCATGTCATGAGTGATGTAATATGTGACGTCATCAGCAGTGCATTGCACGCGCAAGTTATAGTGAGTCCAACTAACTATAATGTGGGAATTTCAATGGTTTTATGCGAGTAAAATTTCCACCTAACTATAACTGGTGTGAAACCTATGGTTTTTTCAGTGAATATATATATATATATATATATATATATATATATATATATATATATATATATATATATATATACATATATATATATATATATATATATATATACTGAAAAAACCCCATAGGTTTCAGACATATTATGTCATCAGTAATGTCATCGGTGATGTCACTGACCATGTCATGAATGATGTAATATGTGACATCATCAGCAGTGGATTGCGGGAGCGTGAGTTATAGTTAGCAGAACTAACTATAACGGAGGAATTTCAATGGTTTTGTATGAGTGAAATGTCCAGCTAACTATAACACCCCTAAAACCTATGGTTTTTTCAGTGAATTTCTAAGGTTTTTTAAATGCTAATTCCTAACTATAACGTCTGAAACCTATGGTTTTTCCAGTGAATTTCGAAGGTTTTTAAAATCCTAATTCCTAAATATAACATGTCTGAAACCTATGGTTTTTTCAGTGAATTTCAAAGGTTTTGTAAATGACAATTTTTAAATGTATTAATTGTTATATTCTTTTTTTGATACTGATTTACTACAATTTGTAAAACTATTTATTTTTAGATATTTTGTTTTTTAAATTACATTATAATGACATTCTACATTACATTACAAAATATACTTTCTCAGAATAAATTACTTTAGTTTGAATACTTTGCAAATAGGCAATAGACCTTTAAGTACAGTAGTTACAGTTGTTGCAATGGGCAACACAATTTCAAACACAATGCAACATTGAGCTCAATGGGGATTTCTATTTAAATGCAATGAGTTACTTTATGGATTACTTTTCTAACCACAGGACTGGATCCTAGATTCAGTCCTGGGACATCTCCTGTAAACAGTTCAGTAAAAGCATTTTGGTTACAGCAATGATTTTTAAGGAATATTATTGTATTTTAAAAGTTGTCACAAACTTTTTCACACAGAATCCCCAATGTTATCCTATGGGAGGAAATTCACTTAGCAGGGAAGTAGTGTTATCGTTACTTTTTCTTACTCAGTGGTGGATCCTGGATCCAGCACTGGTGCATCTCCTGTAAACAGTTGAAAGAATGCGTTTAAGTCATACAGGTGATTTTTAAGGAATATTTGTAGTTTGTGAAAATCGACACAGAAACTTTTCTGGGGAAAACCAGACAATGGATTCCTATGGAAGGAAATACAAGTTACTGGTAAGTACGGTTAGAATTACTTTTTAGGGTCAGTGCTGGGTTAAAAGATGCAGCACGGGGGTTCCTGATAACAGGTGAGTAAATCGGAATTCGTTGTTCGTATGATTTTAGGTAAATATTTTAAAGTTCCAAAACTCCACACTTAGAAGAATTGCCAAGTGAAACCAGTCAATGTTAGCCTATGGAAGGAAATTCAAGTTACTAGTAAATACGGTTAAAATGACTTTTCAGGATCAGTACTGGGCTCAAAGATGCAGCACTGAGGTCTCTCCTGATAACAGGTAAGTAAATTGGAATTTGTAGTTCAGTAAAAACAAAACAATCGGATCCCAGCTGTCCCATCAGGCAAAGCAAGACAAATTCCAATACAGTAAGGTCATGCAAGACCCCAGTTAGAAGATGTAGGGTAACGATACAGATTACATACAACTCCCATAAACAAGACAACATGACCCACCCCCACCCACTCCCCTCTGTCTCTGACTCAAAATGAGGGAACCCCGCTAGAAAAAATGGGAAGGTGAATGAGTCAGCACTGTATGGCCTTCCGTTTCCGCACGGGTTCCCTTTGTTCAGGAATTGGAGTATCTGTCAACCACAAAAGGCGGAAGTATCGTGGGCAACTCAGTTCCCGAAACTCCCCGGTAAGCAGTGTCAGAAAGGGCTGCCAGAATTCCGGGAATTCGTCTCCCCTCCCTGCCTGCACAAGTGATAATTTCTCCATGCCGAGCACCATCCACAATCTATGGAGCCAGCCCATGTGTGGGGGGGCTGTGGAGTCCTCCAATGTGCTAAAATGTTTTGCTTGGCTGCCCCTAGTTCAATAGCAATGAGACGACCCCTCAGTGATTTCAAAGGGTACATCAAGGCGTTAGGTAGTCCCAATAGGATGTATGCTGGGAACCGGGGGAGTTGGGTATCGAGGTGGGCGTCTATGTCATCCAGGATGGAGCTCCAGTATCCCTGCAGGCGATCACAACTCCACAGCAGATGTTCCAGTGTGCCACATTCCCCACACCCTCTCCAGCAGCGGTCGCTAATGCTGGGGTCGAATTCATGTAGGCGCGCAGGAGTATGATACCAGTAGGTGGCCACCTTGGTTAGCGTTTCGGTCAGGCCTGTGTGATATGCGGAGTGTCTAGCTCTGTGGTATATCCCGTGCCAATCTTTGTATGTGAGTGCCTCCCCAACTCCCGCTCCCACCTATTTCTACCTGCATTGTATTTGTAAATGTTCGTGTTAAGGAGGTGCTGGTACAGGTCAGAGATCAATTTTTTATCCGACGTGCGAGTGATCAGCCACTTTTCGTAGGGAGTGAGGTGGCGTTGCACTCCCGGCCTAACCTGCGGCTGAAGAGCCCAATGTGCGATTTGTAGGTAGGGTAACCTGTCACTCTCTGGGATGCCATATTCTTCCCTCATCTGTTGAAAGGAGAGGATACCGTTCAGGTTAAAGAGGTGACTCAGGGCCTTGCAGGGGGAACTCCGCCATAACCCGAATGCCTTAGGATTGAGGCCTGGTGTGAAGTCAGGGTTGGCGAATAGCGGAGTCAAGGGGGACGGGAAGGATCTGAACTCATGTTTGGATGCAACTCAATCCCACACCTCCATGACAGTGCTAGTGATCTGGGAGGCGTAAAGGTTGGGCGGTCGATATTGCTTGGGAAGAAACGGAATCCCTTGCAGGGGCATGCCCGCTACTGCCTGGTCTTGGAAGAGCCAATGTTTGCCAGATTCCAATTGATACCATTCCATTAACCTGTGGAGCTGTGCTGCGTAGAAGTAGAGTTGTAGGTCTGGCACTCCCACGCCACCGTGCTCAGGCGGCAGGATTGCAATGGCATGTTTAAAGCATGGACGTCGACCCTGCCAAATGAAGCGCGCCAGTTCAGACTGTGTCTGTTGGATCCACCCCGTCGGTGGGTGGACGGGAAGGGTCTGAAATAGGTAAAGGATCTGTTGCAAGACCGTCATTTTGGTGGCAGCTATCCTCCCCAACCAGGAGCTGTGTGCGAAGCCTAGCGTAGTTTGCTTCTATGGTGACGGGGATAGAGGGGCCTAAGAGGACCCCCAAGTATGGAACCGTGGAGCTGGACCACTGTATTGAGTGTTCCTCCTGTACCACGGCCAGCGTCTCAGGGGACAGGGAGACATTGAGGGCGACCGATTTATCTGTGTTGATCTTAAATCCAGAAGCAAGCGCGAAAGTATGTAATTCAACAAAGAGCGCATGGAGAGATTGGACGGGGTCGGTAAGGGAGAGCAAAATATCATCAGTGTATAGGCTGATTTTGTGTACGTCTCCTCCAAATTTGATTTCCTTGATCAGGTTGTGTTGCCGGATTCTTTGCGCCAGTGGTTCCATATAGAGGGCGAACAGGAGAGGGGAGAGCGGGCACCCCTGCCTAGTCTCCCAGACCAAAGAAGTGCAAGACCTGATCCAGACAGGGCCAGTGTACAATATCGAAGGCCTTTTCGGCATCTATGGCCAGTAGCATGCAATCTGGTCGCGTGCGCGACCATGCCTCAATAAGGTGGAGAACTTGCCTCGTGTTGTTGCTGGTTTGGCGCTGAGGTATGAAGCCAGCTTGGTCCGGCTCCACCAGCTGAGACATATAAGGTGCTAGTCGGTTTGCCAGTATGCCTGTGTATAATTTAAAATCTATGTTCAAAAGCGAGATTGGTCTGTAGGAGCTACAGCGGGTTGCGTCTCGGCCGGATTTTGGTATGACCGAAATTGCGGCCTCCAGCAGTTCTGCAGGGATCGCACCAGGCTGGGCAAACGAGTTAAAAAGGCCTCACAGCAGGGGGGCCACCTGCTGGCAGAATGTTTTGTAAAACACTGCCGGATACCCGTCGGGGCCGGGCGATTTCCCCAGTTTCAGACGTGAAATTGCTGACACCACCTCCTCGAGGCCGATGGGTCCGTTTAGAAAATCCGTCTGCGTCGAAGTCAGGGAGGGAAGGCATGCCTCTTGTAGATATCTCTGACCCGCTTGGTGGTCAAGGGTGTCACCGGCGTAGAGGGACTCATAAAATGCGCCAGAGGTCTTTGCTATTGTCGCTTCGTCTGACACCAAGTCCCCTTGGGCGGTGTGGATGGCCTGTACCCCTTGTCACTGGCGCTGTTCCCGCAGCTTGTTTGCCAGTAGGCTTCCGCATCTGTCTCCCCCCGTATAGTAGGCCTGCCGAAGGCGGAGGGCCGCATATTCCGCTCTGTCCTGGTCTAATGCCGCCAGCATTTTCCTCTCAGCGCACAATTGACGCTAAGCCCGAGTCGCACCCGAACGCTGATGCATTTGTTCCAGCTCAGCCACTCGCTGCGTTATTTCAGCCCATTTCTGAGCCCGCTCTTTGTTGTTAGCTGTGGCGATAGATATAAATTCACCTCGTACAACTGCATTAAGAGCAGCCCACTGTGTTGCCCGCGTAGTGTCGGTGTTGGCATTGTGGGTCAGGTAGTGGGTAATGGTGGATTTGATCCGGTCTATTGTCAATGGGGTATGGAGGAGCGCTTCTCTAAGGCGCCAATGCCGCTACGGCGTCGGTACAGCTGAAAAAAGGAAGGTCGCCACCATCGGGGAGTGATCTGACAGGGGCGCCGGTAGAATGTCTACGTCTTGTGCTCCTGGCACCAGCGCAGAGTCGCAGAGAAAGTAGTCAAGCCTGGCATAGGATTTATGGGCCCCTGAGTGGTAAGTGTAGGAAGTGCTACATGGGTGTGTGTGTCTCCACAGGTCAATAAGGCCCAAATCCCTGAGGTGCGCCTGTCCTGACTTAGAAAGAGCCCCCACCTGACCCGACCATTGGCAGGAGCGATCGGCTGTGTTATGGAAGACTAAATTAAGATCACCCCCCAATAGTAAACATCTATCAGTGTTAGCTGTGGCAGCAGATAGTGCTTGCTGGAGAAAAGTTTCCTGTCCCTCATTGGGCGGATATAAAGAGTCTACCACTAGTGTCTGGCCTGCTATCAGGAGGCGGTATGCCAACAATCGCCCCCTTATCTCCGCCTCCCGCTGAAGCACCTTGCCCGGGAATGATCTGGACACTAATATTGCTACCCCTGCCGCTTTCTTGGTAGAGGACGAGAAAAGTTGCGTGGGGAAGGCACGGGATTTAAGTTGATGTTGGTCTTTAGGCAGCAAATGAGTCTCCTGTAGGAGGCAGATGTCGGCCATGAAGTGTTCTACAAGGGACTGGACCGCTCGTCTTTTAATGGGGTTATTGAGCCCTCGCACGTTAAGGGTGAGGATATTAAGTCTGGAATGAGCCATCGTCTCTCAGTGTTGACGCAAGGGCTCTGGATAGCCTATGGGATAAGGGACGAAAGAAAACCGAAAACCAAAGGGAAGGACAGAGGGGTGCCCACCCTGCAAACAAATCTCCTTCAAAGGAACTGCCAGAACTCCCCCCCTCCCCGGACCTCTCCCATTCTCCCCAACTCCCTCCTCCCACGCCCACCCCCCCAGCTCCCACCCCAACCAAGAAATCTTGTGCGCTAGACTGCGTGTCACGTATGTCAAGGCTCTCCACCCAACTCCAGTCACTCCCCTCCCCCTCCCCCTCCCCTTCCCCACCCCAACTTGAAGTTCCAAATTGCAAACCATACTCTCAGGCTGGTCTCACGTAGTTCAGGCCTGTAGTAATAAGAAGAAAAGGAGTGTGTGGCAGTGGTGATCCCATTGGCCCCCCGCCCCGCCCCCCTAAGCCCCGTGCAGTGAAAGTGCATCATCGAAACCCCTGGTAATCGCAGCATCAAGACTCAATTGTGGTGTCCTTGGACACCTCCAGTATAGCCGCTGCTTGTTCCTGCGCCATTGTCGTGGGGTCTAGCTTAAGGTTGTTTCTAGGTGAGCGTTGGCGTCTCATGCGCTGCCACCTCTCGTGGGAGGACTGGAGGGATTTCGTCGGCGATAACAGCGTTGACGGCCCATCTGTTTTCGAATCCTCCTCATTGTCAATGCCCAATAAAGCACACGTTCTTATGGACCGAAGCTGGTGCAGAGTCCCCTTCCATTTAAAGATAAGTCTAAAGGGGTGTCCCCAGGAGTAGGGGATCCCGTTGTCCCGGAGGAAGGTTGTGGCCGCCCTAAAGTTCTTCCTTTTTTGTAGGGTGATAGCTGAGAGGTCTTGGTAAAACGCTACTGCATGGCCTTGGAACTTGAGGGGTTGTTTCCGGCGGGCCTCTTTCAAGATGCATTCCTTTAATGGGAAGTCAGGTAGGTAGGCCAGTATGTCAGGCGGAGGGGCAGGCGCCCTGCGCACCAGGCCCACTCTATGTGCCCTATCAATGCATACCTCAAATTCATCGGGTTCCCCCAGGATCTCTCGGAACAGCTTCTGCAGATAGCCGGTTACACTGTCCCTCTCTGATTTGGAGGGCACACCTCGGACCCTTCTGTTGTTTCTTCGAGAGCGGTTCTCGAGGTTTTCAGCGTGTGCCTGTAGATCAGTCTGTTGCTTGCGGAGACGGATTACCTCCTGTTGTAGGCTTTCCACTTCCTCACTCCTAGATTGGTCTGCTTCCTCCATTGCTGCCACTCGTTCCCCAACCCGTCTACGTTCCGACGCAACTCCCGATGCTCCCCTGCCATGTCTTGTTTGAGGGTCTGGAAGTCATCCCTCAGGGAGTTGAATAAGGACTCTAGAAAGGCTTTGGTGATGGGGGCTTCTCTATCTTCCTGCCCCGGGATCTCTTTAGCCAATGCGGGTGGCGTCGGACTCTTCTCACCTTTGGGGGTGCCCTTGATTAACATATCAGAGATGGTGCGGCCGCCCCTGCGATTCGTGGTCGCCATGGTGTTTTCACTGCTCGACCTTCAAGCGCCGGGCCGGCCGGCCAGCACAAGTAGTGGGCCCTCCGTTGATTGCAAACCCCCTGGGCGTACTGTCAGCTCATAGTGCGACGCCGGCTCCTCCCGTTGAGGGGCCCGGGCGTAGGCCAAAATCAGACCAAGCGCTGTCTCCAAAGGCTCAACTGGCGGGTGGATGCGTGCAGCGTAGGCGTTGTCACCAGCCCCGGAGACCGCCAGACAGTGCTATTAATACCGTGTCCCCAATGCCCACTGGGCCTGAACCATGTGGCCCCCTGATGTCACCCTCCTCCTATGTTCCTCACCGCTACTACGTTGCAAGTGCTGGGCAAGTCTCTCTAGGCCCGGTCGTTTTTTGTTGCTGCAGGCCCCAGTGTTATAGGGTCATGCGAGGGTGCAGATGCCCACAGTCTGGTGCCCCTTATGCGATGGGACCTCCGCTCTCCCTCTGCGCTCCTCTACTCCTCCCCAATGTGGGTGTAGGCTGCCGACTAGGCCGCTGTAGGCCCCACGCCGGGAGCTCGATTTGTGCTCTGTCCGGGTCCGCCCCCACTGCCGCTAGCCTGGTGCGCTGCTCCTCACCTCCGAGGCTGTGCCTTGTCTCCGCTCGCTGCCTCGTAGATAGTGTCTTGCTGCCCGCCGGGTGCCTATCTGTCACCCCAGCGGCTGCTCTGCCGGGCGGAGCACCAGCGCGCCGCTCCACTGTCCACGATGTTAGGCCCGGTCCCGGACCTCGATTACAGCTCCACCCGGTCAGTATCGTCAGTTGCCGCGTTCGTGCACCGTTGGATGCCGCCTGCGCCCGTCTCCGCTGGCTCGCCTGCTCGTTGGTACACCTGAAGGTTGCGCCGGGTGATAGCTTGTGAGAGCCCCGTCTCTTGTCAGGCCGCCTCAGGCCGGGCTAGCTGCAGGGACTCGGCGGGCTCAGCCGCCATTTTGCTCTGCGCTCGAGGTGCGCTCCGTGCGGGTGGCAGTAGTGCCCGGCTACCTCCGGGCAGGGCTCCAACATCACTGGTGTAGTCGCTAGATGTCTCGCAACCGTATATCAAGGCGTGCTCCAGCTAGGGGGTCTTTAGAAGCTTATTTAGGGGTGCTTAGGGGGTCTGGGATGAGTAGCCTCCTGAACAAGCGTCCTTTCAGGCCGCCATCTTGGCCAAGCCCCCGTTCGACTGATTTTAGAGGAATATTTGTAAGTTCCAAAACTCCACACTTATAAGAATTTCCAAGTGAAACCAGTCAATGTTAGCTTATGGAAGGAAATTCAAGTTACTGGTAAGTACGGTTAGAATTACTTTTCAGGATCAGTACTGGGCTCAAAGATGCAGCACTGAGATCTCTCCTAATAACAGGTGAGTAAATCAGAATTTGTAGTTCGGCTGATTTTTACTTTGGTGCACTATATTTAGAGCCACTTTCCTACACCATCCCCTCCCTTCACCACTGTGTAAACGCGCCCTGTGCCTGTTTTAATTTGGGACATTAAGTCCCCTTGAATCCCAAGGGTCCCTGGGGTCCAAGTGGCCCACTAGGTACCTCCAGTAAGCACCACAGAGCTGTGTTGCAGAGAGGTGTTAAAATGGGCACGGCTTGGGCCACCTCTCTACAACGCAGCGCAGTGGCAATTACCGGAACCACCTAGTGGGCTAGTTAGCCCCCAGAGGCCCTCAGGATTGAAGGGGAATTATTTCCCCAACTTAAAACACACCACAGGGCGTGTTTGCATACGTCACCTCAGGCCCCGTCCCCTCACTTCGCCCCTGTGTAAACGCGCCCTGTGTCCGTTTTAAGTTGGGAGATTAAGTCCCCTTGAATCCTGAGGGTCCCTAGGGTCCAACTAGCCCACTAGGTACCTCCAGTTAGCGCCACAGAGCTGCATTGCAGAGAGGTGTAAAAAGGGGCGTGGCCGCTGAACACCTCCCTGCAACACAGCTCCCTGGCACATACTGGAGGTACCTGGTAGGCTAGTTGCCCCCCAGGGACCCTCAAGATTGAAGAGAAATTAATTCCTCAACTTAAAACGCACCACAGGGTGCATTTGCACAATGGTGAAGGAAGGGGGCGGCCCTGAGGTGACATGTCTGCAAACACGCCCTGTGGCGCGTTTTAAGTTAAAGAATTAATTCCTCTTCAATCCTGAGGGTCCCTGGGGGTCAACTAGCCCACCAGGTACCTCCAGTATGCGCCAGGGAGCTGCGTTGCAGAGAGGTGTTCAGAGGCCATGTCCCTTTTTACAACACTCTGCAACGCAGCTCCGTTGAGCTTACTGGCCACCCCGGGGCTTTTTTTAATTATGTGCTGGGGTCTCTCAGGCCCCCCAGCCCCAGGGACTGCCATCTCTGGGGCTTCTTTCAATTGTGTGGGGGTGCTCTCAGGCCTCCCCAGCCCCGGGGACTGCCACTCCCCGGGGCTTCTGGAAATGGGGTGGGGGGGCTCTCTGTCCTCCCAGCCCCGGGTACCACCACCCCCTGGGGTTTATTTAAATTTGTTATGGGGGCTCTCAGGCCCCCTAAGTCCCAGGGACCACCACCCCCTGGGCTTTTAGAACAGAATGGCGGGGGCTCATGCCCCCCGCAGCCCTGGGGACCACTACCCCCAGGGCATTTAAAAAAAAATACCCTGTGTGGGGGGCTCCGGCCCCCCATACGCCCCATGGACCCCCACCTCCCTGGGGCTCTAAATATGTAAATTGGGGGGTCCGTGACAGGCCCCCAAGCCCAGGGGACCACCCCCTCTAGCTTAGAAAAATATGGGAGCGGGCCACACGGCCCCCATCCTGGAGCCTTGTCGAATCCCTGGGGACTGCCACCCCCCAGGGCCGGCTCCTGCAGTGTCCCGGGGTGCTCACCACTGGGACACTGTAGTTTGCAATGACAGGGCAGGAGCCTCGCTGCTCCCACCCTGTCATTGCAAACTGCTTTGCTATTTGGAAGAGAGAGCAGGAAACCTGCTCTCTCTTCCAAATAGCAAAGCAGATTGCTTTTCCACAGGGGGAGCAGCATGTTAGCTGCTCCCCATGTGGAAAAGCAATGCCAGCTCCTGCAGGATGTGGGGAGCCGGCTGGGACCATGGGGGATTGGGGAACCCCCCACGGCCCCCAACCGAGAGGGCCAGCCCCGGGGGATGGGGTCCCTGCGGCTATTAGTGGCCCGGGAGGGGGCCACACGGCCCCCTCCTCAAATTGAAAAAACCCAAAAACAAAATAAACAAAGGCCGGCCCGGGGGATGGGGTACCCGGGGCCATAAGTGGTCACAGTAGGGGGGCAAGGCAGCCCCTCCAAAATAATAATAATTAAGAAAGGGCCATGCCCCGGGGGATGGGGTCCCCAGGGCCTAGGGAGGGAGGGACAGGCCCTGGGGTATGGGATCCCCAGGGCCAATAAATTAGAAAAAGAAGGCGGGTCACACAGCCCCCTTCTTAAAAAATAAAATGTAAAAAAAAACAGGATTGCACCGGAGGCCACGCCCCCTCCTTGTACCACTCTACAAACGCACCCCTTGGCGCATTTGCAGATGGGGAACAAATTCCCCTTGAATACTGGGGGTCCATGGGGGCCAACTAGCCCACCGTAATCTCCAGTATGCGCCAGGGGGCTGTATTGCAGAGAGGTGTTCGAGGCCACGCCTTTTTTTACACCTCTCTGCAACGCAGCTCTGTGGTGCTTACTGGAGGTACCTGGTGGGCCAATTGGCCCCCAGGGGGCCTCAGTATTCAAGAGGACGTAATCCCCCAACTTAAAACGCACCACGGGGCGCGTTTGCACAGTGGTGACAGTAGGGGCGGGGACTGAGGTGATATGTGTGCAAAAACGCCCTGAGGCGTGTTTTAAGTTGGGGAATTAATACCTCTTCATTCCTGAGGTCCCCTGGGGGCCAGCTAGCCCACAAGGTACCTCCAGTAAGCGCCACGGAGCAGCGTTGCAGAGTGTTGTAAAAAGGGGCGAGGACTCTGAACACCTCTCTGCAACGCTGCTCCCTGGCACATAATGGAGGTACCTTGTGCGCTAGTTTGCCCACAGGGGACCTCAGGATTGAAAAGGAATTAATTCTCCAACTTAAAACAATCCACAGGGCGTGTTTGCAGACATGTCACCTCAGGCCCCGCGCCCTTCCTTCACCATTGTGCAAACTATATATAATATAGAATGCCAAAAATATCGACTCCAACATAACAAAGTACAGAATAAAGAATCCCTATCTACAAACAGGTAAGTACTAAAATATCGAATCCAAAGTATAGATTGTTAAAATATAGTTAACTAAAATATTGAATTTTTTAAAATGTAAGAAAAATAATATAAAAGTAATTAAATATTAAAAACAATTAAATAAAACATACTTAAAATAATGTAACAAAGCGTAAAATGTAAAAATAATAAATGTAATGTAAAAAAAGAGATTTTGTTGGATGGTGAGAGGGTAAAAATGACTATTCCCACTCCAGTGAGTGAAACAGTAGGGAAAACGTTGGATAGCAGAGAGGTAAAAATGACTATTCCCACTCCAGAGTGCAACAGTAGGGAAAGCGTTGGATTGCGGGAGGGTAAAATTACTATTCACACTCCAGAGAGTGCAACAGTAGGGAAAGAGTTGGAAAGCGGGAGGGTAAAAATTACTATTCCCACTCCAGTGAGTGCAACAGTAGGGAAAGCGTTGGATAGCGTAGGGGTAAAAATTACTATTCCCACTCCAGTGAGTGCAACAGTAGGGAAAACGTTGGTTAGCGTAGGGGTAAAAATGACTATTCCCACTCCAAAGAGTGCAACAGTAGGGAAAGCGTTGGATAGTGGGAGGGTAAAAATTACTATTCCCACTCCAGTGAGTGCAACAGTAGGGAAAGCGTTGGATAGCATAGGAGTAAAAATTACTATTCCCACTCCAGTGAGTGCAACAGTAGGGAAAACGTTGGATAGCGTAGGGGTAAAAATTACTATTCCGAACCCAAAGAGTGCAACAGTAGGGAAAGCGTTGGATAGCGGGAGGGTAAAAATTACTATTCCCAACCCAAAGAGTGCAACAGTAGGAAAAGCGTTGGATAGCCGGAGGGTAAAAATTACTATTCCCACTTCAGAGAGTGCAACAGTAGGGAAAGCGTTGGATAGCTGGAAGGTAAAATTTACTATTCCCACTCCAGAGAGTGCAACAGTAGGGAAAGAGTTGGATAGCATAGGGGTAAAAATTACTATTCCCACTTCTGAGAGTGCAACAGTAGTGAAAGTAATGATTTAATATTAAAATAAGATTACATTAATTATCAATACCAATAAAAATTATTAAAATAATTACCAATTAATACAAATTAATTACATATTAATAATTAATTATCAATTAATTATCAATACATATAAATAAAAGAAAATATTTACTTTATTACAATTAAATTACTTCCCACCCTATGCCCCTATGAACCCACAACCCGCTCCAAATATTAAAAAATACAATTAACATAATTATCAATTAATCAATTATTAAAAAATAGTTACCAATTAATAAAAATATATTACCAATAATTAAAAATAAATTACCAATTAATAATTAATTATCAAGCAATTAAGTATCAATACATATAAATAAAAATGAATATTTACTTTATTACAATTAAATTACTTCCCACCCTATTCCCCTATAAACCCACAACCCGCTACGGAATTAAATTACTCCCAAAAAATTACATAACATTCATTACTTTAAAAAAATTAAACATACATTATAAAAATAATACATAATTTTAACGCATATACTACCATACATAACACTAATAAAAATCGTGATTATGGAAATTGATATTTTAAATTCGATATTATGGAAATCGATATTTCCTATCCCAATTTTGATATTCTGACTAACTATATTATGGTGATTCTATATTCTGTCCTATCTATATTTTGGAGTCGATATTCTGGTCTGTCTATATTTTGGATTCTATATTTTGGGCATTCACCACATATTACATCACTCATGACATGGTCGTTAACCTCACTGATGACATCACTGATGACATCTCAAATGACATCACTGATGACATCACTGATGACACCATCCAGTGAATGTGTGTTTCTGGAAAGTTTAAATATTTTTCATATACATCTATGCCAAGGTGTATTAAAGAATGAGTGGATTTACAAGTGCCAGAATGGATTATTTAGTAGGTGCGTGACTGACTGTATAAGTGAGTGATTGAACGTATGTTACTGAATGCATGGGTTAGTGACTAAACTAAGCGGCGGCATGGGTTGGTGAGTAGCTACATGAGTGTCTATATGGGTTATTGATTTGTTCTCTGAGTACCTGTATGGGTGCCTGAGTGTCTGTATGGGTGGGTGGGAGGGTGTGTGACTCTGTGCATAGATGTCTGAGTGGGTAATTCACTGGTTGTATGGATTCAAAAGTGCATATGGGAAGGGCTGTATGGGTGAGTTAGTGTGTGTATGGGTGTGTTGGTGAGTGAATGAATGTCTCAGTGGTATATGTGTGAGTAACTACATATGTTTTCAGGCAGTATACGTGAGTGTTTAAATATATAAATTACTATACGTGAGAGGAAGTTATTTGAAGTGTGTGTGTTTAAATGAGTGTCTGCTTCTATCAGCGATTGTATAAGACAGTAAGTATGTGTTAGTATCTGCATAAATAAGTGATGTAGTGTGTGTATAAATAACTGAGTTGGTGTGTATAACTGTATACATGATTCAAATGTTCAACTAACTATAACGTCCCTGAAACCTATGTTTTTTTAGTGAATTTTTAAGGTTTTTTTAAATGCTAATTCTTACCTATAACTTCTGTAAAACCTATGGTTTTTTCAGTGAATTTCAAAGGTTTTTTAAATGTTAATTTCATATTTTAATGTTTATAAAACCTATATTTTCTCTATTATATTTTTAAATATTCTGGAACTCTTTTAACTTTAAAAATTATGTAATGTTTTATATGTTCCCCCAAAAATATGTATCTCTTTTTTTGTTGTTGAGAAAACTGTACTCCCATATCGGTAGCGTACCAAGATCCATCACCACGTGAATCCGATCCACCATATTGCTAAACTCGTAAATGATGTGCATTTTGTATCCGATGGGTTCGTGACACCACCTCTCGCATAACATCATATGCACATGAAGTTGCCCCAGCTGCTACTTTGGTATCCGACGGGTACGCAGTACCAAGTCACATGCTACGTCATGTACGTATGGGATCGCACCCGCTGCGCATTGCCCATGCGACGAGTGCACACCGCCAGGCCCTGTGTTACGTCACAGACGTATGGTGTCGCGCCGGGTACGCCATTCCCTCTTTTTTTGTCTCAAAAGTATATCTAAATAACTTTAAGCAGTATATGACAGTAAACGATAATCTCAAATATTTTAAACATTTATATATTTCTAACTGTAATAAACTTATATTAAGATAAATATATTTTCTCAAAATCGCATCGGGTGCGGCCTCCTTGCATGCTCGATGCGCGATTGTCATGTGACCTAAAAAAGCATTTGATTGCGTCATAACATTTCCCATTGTAACAGTTGGACGACCCCATCCATTTTAGTCATTCTCTTGACAGCGTTTGATGAGAGACACCGCTTCACCTTAAACAGCTGTTTTGAAAAGCTTTTTGCTGTATACACATATCTTATACTACACACAACATACAACGATCATCTTGCTCAATATTCATGACCTGTACATTAGCCTTTCACGTGTGATGGGCATGCATCTCAAACGTTACCTCAAAAAAACAAATGTGTGTTACACGATGCCCCTGGTGTGTGTGTGTGTGTGTGTGCACATTATTGTGCTGCCTTTCGGCCTGGATATTGGTGGCTCTAAGAAGTGTCATCAGCCACGGGCAGAGTGCGCATCCTAGATCACATGTGACAAACAGTGAACAGTAAAGTGTAGATTTGTATTGCTGTACGCTCTGTTGTGAGGCTTTACCAATATAGTAGTGTGTTATATGTGAGACTTTCAGATTCCCGTTTAACATACTTTGCTTGACTGTAATGAGCATTATCACTGTGTATGACGTAGCCTCACTGCTGATCCTCCCTCCATCCGAGCACATTCACATGTGTAGGCTTCGCGATAGCAACACTTTCAATAATACCGCACACCATTGACATGCATGTCTGCGCATATCCACAACCTTGACAATGACATGTGATGTTCGCCATTCAATCTTTTCGAACAGCATCTCATTAGCGATAGTTGCCGCCCTCCCGATACTTCCTACATTAATGCAAATTGCGCATTCTGCGATGTCAAAACTGTCAAAGAAACACACATAAGTACACTTCCTGGCAAGGCAGGAACTGAACAACGCCCAGATCCCTACAACAATTATTCACACCCCTATGCTGGCCTAGCGTACGCAAGCCCAGCCCACTTTGCATACGTATAAATAGGATAACGACGACGACACATGTCCCAGTTCTTCCACACTGCCTCAGGTGATATGGCCACATCCACCTCGCATATCACAATGTGCAATAAAAAAGGGATCCATCCTGCAAATTAACACTCGTTCTAAATTGTGAACCGTACTGCCCGTCGTGTTTCCAAAGGAATCCATGAGGTGTACACTATCCTGCAATCAACACTGCAACTGAATTGTGAACACTGCTGCCCGTAGTGCTTGTGCATACAACAATGACAGCAGGTGAGCAGTGGGGACTGGGTGCACAGCGGCTGCGATTGAGCATGGTGCTGCGTGAGGGGTGGGGTGCATCTGCCTGAGAGCGCAGGTCCGAACAAGCAAAGTTTCCTGTGTAATGATGTGATCTCTGACCTCATACAGTCACATCTCTGTCTCATTTTAAAGACCTGCTGGACCGTTCTGTAGGCCTGAGCCAGTGGGCAGTGCTGCCCTACAGACACTTGTTGAGCACAGTGCTGCAGGAGGGGTGGGCTGCATCAGTCTGGGTACGCAGGTGTGAAAAATCGATGTTGCTGTGCGTAATGATGTGATCTCTTACCTCATTCAGTCACATGTCTGTCTCATTTTAAGGACCTGCTGCACCGTACTGTAGGCCTGAGCCAGCGGGCAGTGCTGCCCTACAGACACGTGGCGTTGGCTTTTAGGGGACTGTAGTGAGCTCAATACTAAGTGCACATGCACACAGGCTTTTGCCACTGCATTAAACGTGCACATTATGCTTCTAGCATGCGCTCTGTTCCTTTGTATGTGAACCTTGGTATAACATAATATTATTTAACCTTGTGTATTCTCGTGCACTCCAACTCCTCTTTGAACCACGATTACCACTAACAGTTGATAGATCGAGCTTAAAAAATGAAGGATGCACTCAACTGGTGTTTTCTATTAACCTTGAAATAAACCTTCATTTACCTCCCTACGTTTCCACCTCTAAATTATTTCTCCCTTTTCAGACACTGAATTGATTGAGCCAAAATGGGCGGAGCGGGTGCTCACCCCGTCATGATGCCCTCGGCATTCTGACGCCTTCCATCGTGGTATCAAGACACAGTCCCCGACCGAAAACCTGCTCTCCCACTCTACATAGGTACCCTGGAGTCGGAGCTTGCACTGGCACGTCGTTGGACGCTTTGGTGCGCAGGACCTACAATTGAGCACAGTGCGGGGAAAGGTCCTGGGGTGCAGCACCCGGGGTGAACAGGTGCAGACAAGCGAGGTTCCCGTTGCTAATAATGTAATCTCTGGCCTCATTCATATGTTTCATTTTAAGGACTTGCTGGACCACACTCTTTCTCGCGGACCCCAGCGTCCTAGACAAACGGGTGACGGGACGTAAACACTGAGGCTGGGTGCAGAAGGCCGATGCTCTGTCTCCTCCTCCCTCTGTTCTTTTGACTCTCCCTCCCCTTCTTCCTTCCACCCACTCCCTCTCCCTCTCATTCTCACTATCTTCCTTTCATTCGGACTACTTTTCTTTTCCTCTTCCACATGGCACACATACTTTTGTTTCATTATTGTCTTTAAGGTCTTGTACGCTGCTTCCAGAGGAGTCCCACCCACGTAGTTCATGTTATACTGCTGCATGTTCTAATACATTTGCGTTTCCATTTATTTGTGTTGTTTTAATAAAGGTTTTTTTTTCCAATAAATAAGTGAGTGTATACGTCTTCGGTTTCTGACAACACTTGTCTGTAGTTTATTGTGAAAGTCGTCTGTTTATAGGAGGCTATGATGGGAAACATTTGAAATTTTGCGGTGCACCTACCAAATATAAACCAACAAACTATTACATAAATGAAGCCTGTGTAATTCTACAACTGCAAGGGTTCTATGCGTGTATCACTTTATAACACCATGAGTACTGCCCGTGTGATTACAGAACCAATAAGTCGCTGTCTAGGACCACCAATGCTTCAGGTACTGGCAAGGCCCACCCTGCATTTTTAAGTAAAGCCCCGCAGGGTGGTGATCCCCAGACTTCAGTTGGCCTCGAAGGCCCCCGAACAATTTGTAAAAAATACTCAGGAAGATGGCGATCCCTTAGGCTGCGAAACGTCTCTGTGCCCTTCCGCGCCTAATTTATATGTGACATCAACATCCTCAGTCCTACAGAGACCCCGCAATATAATAATAGGATTAGCCACGGAACATTACCCACCAGGAGTCTCATTTAAATCAACAAGTGAGACTCCGCTTTTCTTTTTTTCTCCATTTTTACCATCCGGGTCCGCTCTATTAAAGCGATATGAGGTTTTCCTCCCCTCACTTCAACAGAGTGGAAGCCATGTACCTGCCCTCTAATAGCAAACATAAATGTCCCGCGGATGCACACCCCGGGACATTGTATGACTGCGCCTGGGAGGTTGCGCTCCATAGGATCATGGTGCATTGGTTAGTATAAACGCATACTAACACTACTTACACATGTTTAGTACAGCGACCAGAGTGTAGTAAAGAGGCAGAGGAAGCGCAAAATCTAAAAAAATAAATCCTACCAGAGGTTGGATGACATAGTTCAATGAGCCGACGACCCTGGGATGAGTAGAAACAGCTACACAAAGAAAACGGGTCTTCAGCACAACGCAAACAACTTTGAAATATTGGTGAGTGCTGCCTTCTTTTTACCTTCATCCGCTCGTCGCCAAATCTATGTAGTGAAGAGTAGACAGCAGTGGATCCGATAAGTAGATTTATTGCAGGAAAATAAGACACCTTAAACACCCACCAATAGGAGCAGACAGCAAGGCAACCGTCTTCTCCAGCACGTGTACTCCCCAAGGTTCCCCTCATGACAGCCCTACATTCTAACATTACATACTTGCATTCTAGTATAATTACAGACTAGCATTCTACTATGTCTTACATTGGAATACTACAGAGAGCACATGACTTTACAGCAATGAGCTCATGGTTTCATACAGGAGTCTTCAGACCGGTAGGGGTGAGTAGTTCGCTTACCACTCCCTGTATTATATGAACGCAAACTAACACTACTTCCACAGGTATACTACAGTGCCCAGAGCACATCACTTTACAGCAATGAGCTCCCGATTTAGGCTCACGGTTTAATCCCCGAGTCTTCAGACCAGTAGGAGAAAGTAGTTCACTACCCACTCCCTATATACTATAAACGCATACTAACACTACATACACAGTCATACTACAGCCGCTGGTATCCTACAGCACCCAGAGCCCATCACTTTACAGCAATCAGCTTGGTCTGATCCCCGAGTCATCACACCGGTAGGCGTGAGTACTTCGCTTCCGGTATAGTATAAACACACCGTAGCGGTGAGTAGTTCTCTTCCCACTCCCTGTATGGTATAAACGCCTACTAACACTACTTCCACATGTATACTACAGTGCCCAGAGCCCATCCCTTTACAGCAATCACCTCGGTTTGATCCCCAAGTCTTCACACCGTTAGGCGTGAGTACTTCGCTTCTGGCTTCCGGTATAGTATAAACGCACAATAGCGTCAGTAGTTCGCTTCCCACTCCCTGTATGGTATAAACACCTACTAACACTACTTGCAACGTATGCTACAAAGACCAGAGCACATCACTTTACAGCAAGGAGTTCACCGTTTAGGCTCTCGGTTTCATACCCTAGTGTAGCAGCATATCATCTCACCACCATGTCACTCTGAGCAACACCGCACTTTCAGACCGGTAGGAGTGACTACTTCGCTTTGCATTCCCCCACAGAACTCACAGAGCTCCTACCCTCCTCTTTCCTACTTTTTTGTCCTTTTTTGCCTTACTCGCTTCAACGGAATCACAAAATGGCAGCCAACACTTCCTAGTTGCAACCGCTCCCGGCGATCGCAACCAATAACGCAACAAGCTCGTGCTCGTAACGCCTCAGCCAATCAGATGGTAGAATTCCCATATATCGATATCTGTAAATTGTGATATTTCTCCCAAACTACTGAACAGATTTACACCAAATAAACAAAAGCGTGCTTTCCAGACCAAGACCCTTCTCCCTGCCAAATTTGAGGTAATTCCGTTCACCCGTTCGACCTGTAGCCTTGTCTAAAGTTTCCTATTGAAATTAACATGGAGAAAACATGTTTTGGGACCCCCCTTTTATCTCAGCCCTCCCCTTGACCAATCACCCCCAAACTTCCAACATATGAGCTGATATGAACAAAGAATTAGTTTGGAAAATTTCATGAAGATTCATCAAACGACGCCAAAGTTATAAGCAAAACAAAAAATGCTCTTCCTATGGAAACTTGGTCCTAACTATAACTACCTACTGGCGACCGCCAGTAGGTAATTTATATATATATATATAAAACTCCAAACCACTTCCAGCTTGCACGCCGGTGAAGAAGGAGACGGACCGCTTAAAATGAGGCAAGTTCTTACTTTATTTAGCCAAGTTCCAGCTGTGACGCGTTTTGGGCTAGGCAGCCCTCGATCGCACATCGGTCACAGAGGAAATGTACCATTTTTAAATGTTTTAAGGTGCACTCCTACTACCACCACGTGGTTAGGTCACATGACCATGAATATAGAGAAAATACTTCAGATTCAATATACAAAGATTTCATTGCAGCATATTATTATCTTATTAAACTGACTGTTTAAATACAGAAAACTGAGAGGATTTAATTATGAGTGAAATACTTAAAAACTTATATTATATATCTGTATAAATACTATTTCATAAATTGTTTTCAAATACATATTAATCCTCAGAACTAAAGTCTCAATACAACTGGGAATTATTACTGTCTCAATACAGAAAAATCCTATATCACATAGGTACTCCTTCCCACATGAGATCAATAGTGACTGCATGTTGTATACCGAATTCTTGTGCAAAATGCCAAGTAGTAACAGATCCACTGTGCAAAACATGTGCAAATAAACTTGGAAAGTGCAAAACCGAAAGATTCATTCTATCTATCAATATTGTTAACAATAATAAATCAACATTTGGATAAAATTGTTAAAAGCATATAAATAGCAAGTTAAAAAATTACATCATCATATCGGTAAAACAAGTGCCAAAGGAAGTGATACAAAATATATATATATATATATATATATATATATATATATATATATATATATATATATATATATATATATAATTTACATTAAAAAGTGTGTGCAGAGCTATTTACAAATGATGCCATTGAAAATTCATATTTATATCTTTTTCATTTTTTTCGCTCTCTTTCTTTATTTTCAAAGTACTTGAAATTAGGGAACCTATATATCAAGACCCAGGCAACAATGCATTAATCCCACCTCAATAATTTACATTAATCTATTCGATGGGAAGCCCTATTTATCCAGTCCTATCAGAAAGTACAGTTCAGGGGAACTTTTAGAGACCTATAAGAAGTTATGCATATCCTCAGTGTTATTTAACCCATTGGGCCATTTACTGTCAAACACTAATATCATCTTTGTTTCAAGTTGACGTACCAGGCGCTCACGGTTTCCACCTCTACGTGACTTCGAAATTGCCCCCATCACAAAATATTGTAAACACGCAACGTCATTATTGTGGCTTGTCTTAAAGTGACGTGCCACAGGATTAAGTATGGGCAAAATTTGCGAATTCGCGGTCCGAAAATTTGCACGAAAGGGCAAAAAAATTCGCGAGTTCGCGAATTTTCCAGGGAACTCGCTGAATTTTTTGCCGTTTCCACAAATATGTGACCACGTGTCAATTGGGGGTGTGGTCGCACATTACTCACACACCAGCGGTATCGCCCCTAAGGACTATGGTAAATGTAGTTACGTGTTCCGCGATGCATCTTATTTCCATTCTCTGCTATCTTCGCTGTCCTCGCCATCCCTGGACACGTGTTTCGGGGTATCACCCCTCGTCAGCAGGGATAGGCCGTGTTCTGGGGTTGCCGGTGGATGCCAAATATCTGCCAGGTTTAGTACCACTCAGGCGCGTAGGTGCGGGGTCCCAGGCTCGTCAGCCAACTGCTCGAGGGAGTTTTAACATTACAATTGGGGGTGGGGTCGCACACTACTCATACACCAGCGGTATCGCCCCTAAGGACTATGGTAAATGTAGTTACGTGTTCCGCGATTGCATGTTCTTTCGATTCTCTGCTATCTTTGCTGTCTTCGCCATCCCTGGACACGTGTTTTGGGGTATCACCCCTCGTCAGCAGGGATAGGCCGTGTTCTGGGGTTGCCGGTGGCTGCCAAATATCTGCCAGGTTTAGCACCACTCAGGCGCGTAGGTGCGGGGTCCCAGGCTCGTCAGCCAACTGCTCGAGGGAGCTTTAACATTCCAATTGGGGGTGGGGTCGCACACTACTCACACACCAGCGGTATCGCCCCTAAGGACTTGGGTAAATGTAGTTACGTGTTCCGCGATGCATCTTCTTTCGATTCTCTGCTATCTTCGCTGTCTTCGCCTTCCCTGGACACGTGTTTCGGGGTATCACCCCTCGTCAGCAGGGATAGGCCGTGTTCTGGGGTTGCCGGTGGATGCCAAATATCTGCCAGGTTTTGTACCACTCAGGCGCGTAGGTGCGGGGTCCCAGGCTCGTCAGCCAACTGCTCGAGGGAGCTTTAACATTACAATTGGGGGTGGGGTCGCACACTACTCACACACCAGCGGTATCGCCCCTAAGGACTATGGTAAATGTAGTTACATGTTCCGCGACGCATCTTCTTTCGATTCTCTGCTATCTTTGCTGTCTTCGCCATCCCTGGACACGTGTTTCGGGGTATCACCCCTCGTGAGCAGGGATAGGCCGTGTTCTGGGGTTGCCGGTGGTTGCCAAATATCTGCCAGGTTTAGTACCACTCAGGCGCGTAGGTGCGGGGTCCCAGGCTCGTCAGCCAACTGCTCGAGGGAGCTTTAACATTACAATTGGGGGTGGGGTCGCACACTACTCACACACCAGCGGTATCGCCCCTAAGGACTACGGTAAATGTAGTTACGTGTTCCGCGATGCATCTTCTTTCGATTCTCTGCTATCTTCGCTGTCTTCGCCATCCCTGGACACGTGTTTCGGGGTATCACCCATCGTCAGCAAGGATAGGCCGTGTTCTGGGGTTGCCGGTGGCTGCCAAATATCTGCCAGGTTTAGTACCACTCAGGCGCGTAGGTGCGGGGTCCCAGGCTCTTCAGCCAACTGCTCGAGGGAGCTTTAACATACCCCGCACCTACGTGCCTGAGTGGTACTAAACCTGGCAGATATTTGGCAGCCACCGGCAACCCCAGAACTCGGCCTATCCCTGCTGACGAGGGGTGATACCCCGAAACACGTGTCCAGGGATGGCAATGACAGCGAAGATAGCAGAGAATCAAAAGAAGATACATCGCGGAACACGTAACTACATTTACCATAGTCCTTAGGGGCGATACCGCTGGTGTGTGAGTAGTGTGCGACCCCACCCCCAATTGTAATGTTAAAGCTCCCTCGAGCAGTTGGCTGACGAGCCTGGGACCCCGCACCTATGCGCCTGAGTGGTACTAAACCTGGCAGATATTTGGCAGCCACCGGCAACCCCAGAACACGGCCTATCCCTGCTGACGAGGGGTGATACCCCTAAACACGTGTCCAGGGATGGCGAAGACAGCGAAGATAGCAGAGAATCGAAAGAAGATGCATCGCGGAACACGTAACTACATTTACCATAGTCCTTAGGGGCGAAACCGCTGGTGTGTGAGTAGTGTGCGACCCCACCCCCAATTGTAATGTTAAAGCTCCCTCGAGCAGTTGGCTGACGAGCCTGGGACCTCGCACCTACGCGCCTGAGTGGTACTAAACCTGGAAGATATTTGGCAGCCACCGGCAACCCCAGAACACGGCCTATCCCTGCTGACGAGGGGTGATACCCCGAAACACGTGTTCAGGGATGGCGAAGACAGCGAAGATAGCAGAGAATCGAAAGAAGATGCATCGCGGAACACGTAACTACATTTACCATAGTCCTTAGGGGCGATACCGCTGGTGTGTGAGTAGTGTGCGACCCCACCCCCAATTGTAATGTTAAAGCTCCCTCGAGCAGTTGGCTGACGAGCCTGGGACCCCGCACCTACGCGCCTGAGTGGTACTAAACCTGGTAGATATTTGGCAGCCACCGGCATCCCCAGAACACAGCCTATCCCTGCTGACGAGGGGTGATACCCCGAAACACGTGTCCAGGGATGGGGAAGACAGCGAAGATAGCAGAGAATCGAAAGAAGATGCATCGCGGAACACGTAACTACATTTACCATAGTCCTTAGGGGCGATACCGCTGGTGTGTGAGTAGTGTGCGACCCCACCCCCAATTGTAATGTTAAAGCTCCCTTCAGCAGTTGGCTGACGAGCCTGGGACCCCGCACCTACGCGGCTGAGTGGTACTAAACCTGGCAGATATTTGGCAGCCACCGGCAACCCCAGAACACGGCCCATTCCTGCTGACGAGGGGTGATATCCCCGAAACACGTGTCCAGGGATGGCGAAGACAGCGAAGATAGCAGAGAATCGAAAGAAGATGCATCGCGGAACACGTAACTACATTTACCATAGTCCTTAGGGGCGATACCGCTGGTGTGTGAGTAGTGTGCGACCCCACCCCCAATTGTAATGTTAAAGCTCCCTTCAGCAGTTGGCTGACGAGCCTGGGACCCCGCACCTACGCGGCTGAGTGGTACTAAACCTGGCAGATATTTGGCAGCCACCGGCAACCCCAGAACACGGCCTATCCCTGCTGATGAGGGGTGATACCGTGAAACACGTGTCCAGGGATGGCGAAGACAGCGAAGATAGCAGAGAATCGAAAGAAGATGCATCGCGGAACAGGCAACTACATTTACCATAGTCCTTAGGGGCGATACCGCTGGTGTGTGAGTAGTGTGCGACCCACCACCAATTGTAATGTGACCACGTGTGCCTGTAACTTGGCCAGCGCGCCAAAAGGCGCCGAGGTCCCTTGAGTGAGCACAAATAATCAACAAAGACCACCTCATACGAAGTTAGTGTATATTCTGATGTTGATGGAATACACTGAGTGTGTTAAAATACCCCTCACACACCAAAAGGGCCCTTGGTGTCATGCTTCATCATCGGGGTCTTCCCGCCCCGCTGCGGGACGGGGCAGTGCTGCGACAAGCGACTACGCTGGAGCACCTTTTTAATGTGGGTACTATGTGAGTGAATTGGAGTGAGTGTCAGTGGGGTCAGGAGTGATAATTAAAGTGAACTTAAAAAATACCTGGCCATGTGGTAGAAAAAACTATTTAATAAACACTGGCTGGTATTGTTAAAAGGGGTGATGCGGAGAGGTAAAGCAAGTTACTGGGCTTACTCTCCTGTGTGGGTCAACATGTTTCGGGGCGACATGCCCCTTCGTCAGGACCGGGTATAGATCCCCCTGTCACTCAGTAATGTTATACCACAATTAATGTGTGTGAATAAATATCCTTATCAATGTGTATAAATATTTTATATAGATATACGTGTTTTAAGCTATATCAGAATTTCTGATGTTGTAAGCCTGAAAGAACAATGGAAAATTAGAAACATGTACACATTTCAAACCCACTGCTAAGAACAGCTTGTTACTTTACAGCAGTTTTCACCCACGACACCTACGGGACAATCTACCCTATGGGCAATTCCTACGCCTTAGGCGGAACTGCAGTGCCATTAAAGATTTCAAAACCCAAGCAGCTGATCTTGAAACCAAACTTTTGAACAGAAACTATCCATGAACGGTGGTCAATAAAGGCTTCAAAAGAGCTCGAAATAACAATAGGGAGGCCCTGTTAGAACCAACAGCGATAAAAGAACCTGACCAACGCCCCATTTGCGTAACAACATACAATACCAACTCGAACCGGATTACAAAGATTGTAAATAAGCATTGGAGAATACTCAATTGCGACAAACTAAACTTTCCAAAACCCATGTTCTCGCACAGAAGGGGTAAGAATCTGAAAGATTTGTTGGTCCACACAAGACCTAAAAACCTCACTAAGGATGACCCCCCGAAACTAACAACAGTCAGCGGACATCATCCATGCGGGTCATGTGTGTGAGGGGTATTTTAACACACTCAGTGTATTCCATCAACATCAGAATATACACTAACTTCGTATGAGGTGGTCTTTGTTGATTATTTGTACTTTCAGAAGAGGAGGATTTGCCCACCTCGATGCCGTTCGGCATCACCTCTTCACTCCCCCTCTTTGATATTTTTTACCCTTGAGTGAGCAGCCATTATAGTGGGGACGGGCGGGAAGACGTTTCATACCGCTAGTGTTTGGTGGACGGGGACAAACGGGTGTGCCTTCTATGTGAGTTCACATGCATCTTGTTTATAAAGGTTCAGAAACCGAGCAGAGCAGCAGGTAAGGAGAAAGCAGCCTCCAGGTCACAGGAGCTACACGGGGATGGCTCTCGGGAAACTCATGGATGCAAAAATATGTTTGGCACAGGACCCCAGAATCCTTCAGATGTCCAAGATAGCTCTGCTGCGCGTGTTGGTACAAAGCCATTCTGATCCTGCTCAGTGGGTTCAGGCGCATGCAGCTGCTGCTCCCATCTGATACTAAACTGCCCCGTGCAGGCATATGCTGGCGCTGGGCAGTAGGGTGCAGTGGCGTGCGGGTGCTGCACGCCTGGTACATGCGCATACCGGTGCCAGGGGGGACACATGTTTATTGGTGCAGTGTAGCAAGTTATGACTTTAAATTTTGACTGCACCAGACGGTGGTACCACCTACACGGATCAGGAGCATCCAGGCACCAGACTTCATGGTGCAAGAGCATAATGGTGCTGTGCAGTACGGGTATATATGTACTGGGGGCAGGGGGGCACTTAGCACAATGTGTGCTCACACCCAGAGGGCTCCCAGGCAATTGAGCACACCACACTGAGAGGGCTCCGGGGCAGTTCAGCAGCACAGGGGCTCACACCCACTGGGCCCCGGGGCAGTTCAGTAGCGTGGGGGCTCACAACCCCTGGGCAGCTCAGCAGCGTGGAGGATCACACCCACAGGGCTCCCGGGCAGTTTAGCAGCGCCACCCTCTGGTTCATCACTGCCACCCTCTGGTTCATCACTGCCACCCTCTGGTTCACCACTGCCACCCTCTGATTCATCACTGCCACCCTCTGGTTCACCACTGCCACCCTCTGGTTCACCACTGTCACCCTCTTGTTCATCACTGTCACCCTCTGGTTCATCACTGTCACCCTCTGGTTCATCACAGCACCCTCTGGTTCACCACTGCCACCCTCTGGTTCATCACTGTCACCCTCTGGTTCATCACTGCCACCCTCTGGTTCATCACAGCACCCTCTGGTTCACCACTTGCACCCTCTGGTTCATCACTGCCACCCTCTGGTTCATAACTGTCACCCTCTGGTTCATCACTGCCACCCTCTGGTTCATCACAGCACCCTCTGGTTCACCACTGCTTCACCACTGCCACCCTCTGGTTTATCACTGTCACCCTCTGGTTCATCACTGCCACCCTCTGGGTCATCACAGCACCCTCTGGTTCATCACTGCCATCCTCTGGTTCATCACAGCACCCTCTGGTTCACCACTGCCACCCTCTGGTTCACCACTGCCACCCTCTGGTTCACCACTGCCACCCTCTGGTTCATCACTCCCACCCTCTGGTTCATCACAGCCACCCTCTGGTTCATCAAAGCCACCCTCTGGCTCACCACTGCCACCCTCTGTTTCACCACTGCCACCCTCTGGTTCACCACTGTCACCCTCTGGTTCACCACTGCCACCCTCTGGCTCATCACTGCCATCCTCTGGTTCATCAGAGCACCCTCTGGTTCACCACTGCCACCCTCTGGCTCATAACTGCCACCCTCTGGTTCATCACTGTCACCCTCTGGTTCATCACTGCCACCCTCTGGCTCACCACTGCCACCCTCGGGTTCATCACTGCCACCTTCTGGTTCATCACTGCCACCCTCTGGATCACCACTGCCACCCTCTGGTTCACCACTGTCACCCCCTGGTTCACCACTGCCACCCTCTGGTTCATCACTGCCACCCTCTGGTTCACCACTGCCACCCTCTGGTTCATCACTGTCACCCTCTGGTTCATCACTGCCACCCTCTGGTTCATCACAGCACCCTCTGGTTCACCACTGCCACCCTCTGGTTCATCACTGCCACCCTCTGGTTCACCACTGCCACCCTCTGGTTCATCACAGCACCCTCTGGTTCACCACTGCCACTCTCTGGTTCACCACTGCCACCCTCTGGTTCATCACTGTCACCCTCTGGTTCACCACTGCCACCCTCTGGTTCATCACAGCACCCTCTGGTTCACCACTGCCACTCTCTGGTTCACCACTGCCACCCTCTGGTTCATCACTGTCACCCTCTGGTTCATCACTGCCACCCTCTGGTTCATCACTGCCACCCTCTGGTTCATCACAGCACCCTCTGGTTCACCACTGCCACCCTCTGGTTCACCACTGCCACCCTCTGGTTTATCACTGCCAACCTCTGGTTCACCACTGCCACCCTCTGGTTCATCACTGCCACCCTCTGGTTCACCACTGCCACCCTCTGGTTCACCACTGCACCTTCTGGTTCATCACAGCACCCTCTGGTTCACCACTGTAGATTATGGGGAGAAAACACACCTGCCCAGCCAGCCTCAACCGAGACAAATTAATTTGGGGCTGGTTAATGTGTTACTGAATTTGAGCTTCAAGTCCGGCACCTGCTTCCTTATCTGTAAGTGCTTCCTGTTGCTGTTTAATTTTTGTGACAGGAGCATTGTGCCATACTTGTAACTATTCTCTGGCCCTGCTTGGAGGGTCAGAGCAGGGTCAGAGAATAGTTGCAAGTAGGCAACAAACTCTGGAGGCGCAGCTCAGGAAGCACTTAAAGGGTTACAGCAGGTGCCCAAGTTGAAGTTAATTTCTTTGCAACCATTTTGTAAATGGTTACAAAGAAATTAGCTTCAACTTGGGCACCTGCTGTAACCCTGTTGGTTATAACCCTACTTGTTGTACGTTCTTGAATATTGAATATTTCGGACAATTCTTTGAATATCAATTGTTCTGTAATAGTGCTGTACAAAAATACAAAGCCCTTGGTGAAAGACAAAGATCAGAGTAATTTTGGAATGAACACTAGATATGCAGCAGTAGATTAGAAAGGACCGATCTATGCACACCCAAGGTATTGCTTTTTGTCTAACGGAACTTATTCTAATGTTCAAAATGGCACCAATGATGTCGGTCTTGGGATGGTATTACCCTTAGGTGTGCCCTGTAAATACACTAAGCCTAATGTTCGTTGGGTTAAGAGGTCTCTGACCAAAGAAGTCTGTGAGGGAGTGACCGATGTAGAGGTCAATAATTATAGTAATGGGATTACTTTTGGATACATTCTTTCTTCCATTTTTACTTTAGGTGGTACCTCTATGGCCCGGGGTGAGAAAGTCAGAAAATATTTTGAGTGCAAGTTACAAATATTATCTAATACTACCTTGGCAGCTTTACACGACATCACCACTCAGTTGGAAATCATGCAAACATATTCCAAACAGACTAGATACACAGTTGATTTCATCTTAGCCAAGAGTGGTGGTGTATGCGCGGTAGTGGGAGACCAGTGTGTAGTCGGGATCAAAAATACGAAAAATAATATTACCAAACACATATTAGACATCCTCGAGAATTTTAAGGGAATGGAAAGTGGAGTTGGTCTTGTTGCAGGGATTCTGCACATACACAGAACTATGCGCAGGAATACAGGACCTCAGTGTAAAGGGGCTACGCCTTCCTACCACCTCAATACCAACAATCCCAGGACTGACTAGCTATAGTGGCTCACTCGCTCTCCTAAACAATCGCGAAGATACAAATGATTAGACACCCCAGAACACAACACTCCCGACTCTCTCAGGAATTGCGGTAACAGGACGTACCCTTTTGCTCACTCACTCGCGCTCACTCACTTGTACTTGTTCACAATAAGAATTGACAGAGACACTGATACAGTTTAAAACGTTTTTTTGAACTATTGTGCTCTATAATGCTGTGTAGGAGCCTTCACCAGCAGTAAAACGCATAAACCTAAAACAGTTAGCATTGTAGCAAGTCCATATATTATGAAGAGAGATGTAATCTTCTAAAGACAGTGGATAAAGGACGATAAGGTCTAACCACCCTCCCCTTGGTAAGAAGAAGTATTACTATATAATAGAAGATCTCTGGGCTTTGTCAGCAGACCCCATACCTTAGTGCCTAGATGTTATTTCTAAATCATAGGAACTGCATGGCTCTTGTTCCTGGAAAGGTTTGTCTCCAAGTGTGTTTTAAATCAACATGCATCACCTTACTATCAAAGCACGAGTATTCCAGCAGCCGCAGCATGTTTTATCTAGCTGCTAGGGACTGACCAGAACAGAATAACGAGGGGCATTGTTTATCGACCTTGCTCACAGTGTTCAGACTAAACTCTATGAACAGACCAAGAACGTACAAAGCAGACAGTTCTCCTGTGAAAGGCATAAACAGAGTCTTGCAAAATAAAGTCATGTAGCAATGGGTGCAAAAGCAGCAACATGGCAGCAGAGCTCATGCTAACTTAGCAATGCCACCAATGACCCTATTGGCCATATGACACCCTCCCCTTGGTAAGATCATAGCATATAGATAAAAGACTTAAACAGAGTTCAAAGATAAGCAGAGTCTAGTAATGCTTGAGAAAAAATGAGAATAAATATAACACCATATTGGCAAATTTTGAAAAATACATTTTTTTATTGAAAACATGATTATTGCGGATTTGGAAATGTCATCAAATATTGTGAAGTTAAGAATGCAAGTTGTTCCAATTGGCCATCCCTATCATTTGTACAAAAAAGGGATGCCATCCAGTCAAGTAGTTCGAAGGAACACACATGTTCCTCATAATCCGATGCCTCCAAGAGCATATCCAGGCAACTTGCGTGATATTCGGTGAAACTCCGTTGCAAGAGACACAGTGCAGCCGCACAGGTATTTCACTCAGCCAACACTCCAAGTACAGCTGCACACATCAATCGGCCATCCTCAGAACAGGCCTGGTCATGGGCCAGTAACAAATCCACCAACAGATCATAATCCAGGTCAGTGCATGACGTATTGTAGAGGCATAAATACAAAGCCCAACAGAAAGGGCACCACCGGCAGTAGAACACATGTTGCACGCAAGTGAAGTAGGCAAAGCAAAAAGTTAGTCCATAACTTACGCCAAGCGTAGCTAAAGGCAAGCATCCAAAAAGTTGTTGCATTCGGTCACGGTACAGTTGCAATTGGCCGAGTCTGTGCACTATCACAAGATGGGCAGGAGTAGAAGTATCAGCACACCACCTGCCAGCGCCGGTATTAAGGGGAACCCTCTGAAGGCGCTGGAAAAAATCGAATGGCTAAAGCCCGGTATTAGTCCAAAAATTGTCTAAAAAGAGGTCACAAGGCCGGAACCCACAAGTTTAAAAAAATGAGCAAGTCCTTCTGTGTCAGACGCATTAAATGTTATATGTATCAGTTCGCCAAAAGTGAGTGGGAGATGCATATCCAAGAGTGACTGAATCTCACTAGATGTTCTCGCCACCTGCAATTCGAAGGTCTCTCAAGCTGAAGTGAGAGCCACTTCCTGTTGAAACAATAGTGCTTTGAGTCTGCTTGGTTTATTGAAATCTATTTTCAAAGTCGGAATGGAAGGCCAAAGAGAAAAATTTAAAATCCCATGCGGGGGTGGAAAAAGCACATTGCTACAACAAGTAACACGTTGTGAAACTGTTACTATATACGGGATGCCTGCCCGTCAGCCACAGCAGTCGGGGTTATTCAAAATAAGATGACTGCCATTCGAAAGCAATGCGAGTGCAGGAATTATTGTTAGGACTTGTTCAAAAAGCAAGCACCATTAGTGGCAGACACGTTACAAGCGAAGTGCAATTTAACTGGTTTGCAAACTAGGGAATGTCCTACTGTGGAATTGCACTCCTCCCCTGTTAGGAAAACTTCCTTATCTTCCAGTTGACATCTGTAGGTGAAAGGCAAGCACCATAATTCATGAAGAAACTCACTACCCATGGTTTCAAAGCGGCCTATCGGGAGGTTTTTCATGCCAGATCTAAACTGAGATAGTGAGAATGGCAGAGAAATTATGCCATGAATCAACCATACAGCTGAAACAGTGTCTGCTATGGAAAATGGCAAATGTTCTAATTGTGTAACAATGTGTATATAGCATCTTCCATGGATATGAACTTTTGTTTATCAGTCAATTTAAATGGCATAAAAAATGCAGAAGCGTTCAAATAATCCGATAGAACTTTACCCATTTTGAGAGTTTCCAACGTCAATGCAAATTGCACCACAGATCAAAATTGATTTTACCACGGTATAACGCAGAGCCATCGCTTTGAACAATATCAATGACAGATGAAACAATATTATCTAATGTGTAAATATGGGAAGGCAATGTATTTATGCTATTGTCAATAACTGCAAGAACTTTCTAAAAATTTGCTTTGTCAATTTGGCGTAGATGAAACGCTGCTTCCATCTGCGATAGTTTCAATAATTCATTATAAGCCTCTTAGATAAATCTTATTGACATTGGTGATTTAGGACCCAAGATAAAATCAGCCAAATTAATGTCATTCGACAAGAGAGACAGGTGTTGTTTAACTGACAACAATGTAGAGTGTTCCAACCATTCTGACACAATTTCCCTACCGAGTACGTTGTGGTTGAATGTGAATGCGGGAAACGTGGATCAGGTCAAGCTGGCTTGTGTGAAACTGGTCATTGCATTATGAAAACGCAATTGACAGGCATTGGCATTGGTTTGCCACGACAACCATCCTGACGGGTGAACATCAGAGATATTTAAACTGCCATTTCGAAACAGTGCTTGCAGTTCGTCCATTGTATGATTGGTGTGTTTACGCCAATTATCATACTCAGCCAATGATGGAATGGGTAAAAAATTCAAATGTTTGGCTGTAGCCAAGCCAAAACAAGTAGTTTGGTGCACCGTGTCACTTAAAAATAACATTTGAGTCGGAATGAGACACGCACGATCCAAAGCTTCGGTACCCTGGACCTGCCAAGCCTTGGTACCCCAAATCGATTTCAAATCAATGGTATCTTTCCAGTGTTCGTAACTGTGTAAGGATAATTCAGTTCTAAATGAATTCGAATAAATTAACTTTGTGTGCGCCAACATAAATTTAGATTGAGACGGCAATATCAATTTAAAGAAATAGGACTCTGCATTGGACGTGTTGTAATCAGTAAAATAGGTTAACTTATTCCGAAGTGTTTTGGAACTTCCCTTTAGGAAAGTTGGATAATGTTCCCACTGTGTAAAATTTAAGCAGGTCTTAATGTGTTTGTTTTGTGCAAAAAATGATGACTATAATGTTGGTAACAGAATAAATCAGCATAGTTGGCAAACTCTAGCCCCTTCGCTGCTAGGCCTTCCTCCCCCATGCTAAGCCTTTTTTTGGCTATTTGGGGTAGTTTGCGCTTAAGAACCTTTTGACCACAAAGGTATCCATGCCAAATTTGCGTCCTTTTTTTTCCAACATCATGGGGATTCTAAATGTACCCAGGGTTTGTGGATTCCCATGGAGGGACCCAGAAATTTGCCAAAATACAGCTACATTTTGATATTTTTTGAAAAATGGGAAAAAAGGGCTACAGATGAAAGCGTGGGTGGGTCAAGTACCCACAACAGGCAAGGGCCCAAAACGAATTGAGGAGACATCAAAATGGCCTATCACAAAACAACCTGGTTTCGCAAGAGTGGTCACCTGGGTTTTTGGCCCCGGGCTCGGCGGCCGTCTTTGAAAACTACCTAACCCATACATGTCTGAAAACTAGACACCTGGGGGAGTCCAGCGAAGTAAGGCTTGCGTGAATCCTCTAACGTTTTCCTACCCAGCATGCCCTGCAAACCTAAAATTTAGCTAAATAATATCACATTTTCCACATATTTTGGGTGGAATCACTTTGCCGGCACAAAAATCCTACCCCTCAGCGTTCACCCTTGTCTTCCGATTAAAACGATACCTCACTTGTGTGGGTGGGGCAACGGCCTATGTCTGGGAAGAGCTAAAAACATAGGGAATAAGGGTATAGCACTGAGAATTCTAAGCGCTACATTTTTTTTAAAACACGTTTTTGGCCAATTCTGCATTTGACACCCACACAAGTGAGGTATCATTTTACTCTGGACACTAAGTAGAATGCTGCGGGGTAGGAAATGTGTGCCGCCACGGTGATTCCACACAAAATTATGTGGAAAATGTGTTTTTTCAGCTAAATTTGAGGTTTATAGGAGATTCTGGGTAGGGAAACGTTGGGGTATCCACGCAAGCCATACCTCATGGGACTCCTCAGGGTATCTAGTTTTCAGAAATGTGTGGGTTTGGTAGGTTTTCCTAGAGGGCGGCCAGCCCGGGGCCAAAACCCCAGGTGCCCCCCCAATAATAGGTAGTTTTGTTATAGGTAATTTTAAAGTCTCAACAGTATGATTTGTTGCAGCCACTATGCCTACCCACACGAGTGGGGTGCCATTTTTATCAAGAGACCTTGGGGAACGCTGGGTGGTAGGAAATTCGTGTCAGCCCTGTGAACCTACAATTTTCCCTTACAGAAATGTTAGAAAAAATTGATTTTTTTCAACATAATTTGAGGTTTGGTGGGGATTTTGGTGAGGGAAATGTTGGGGGACCCATGCAAGCCATACCTTGCTAGACTCCCCCGGGTGTGTAGTATTCAGAAATGTGTGATTTTGGTAGTTTTCCATAGGTGGTCAGCCGCTTAGCCTGGAGCTAAAAACTCATGGTACCTCCCTTGCAAAACCAGGTTGTTTTGTGATAGGTAATTTTGATGAATAGGTATTGGGCCCTTGCCTGTCGCAGGTACTTGACCCACCCACGCGAGTGAGGTACCATTTTTATCTGGAGACCTGGGGGAACACTGAGTGGTAGGAAAGTTGTGGATCCTTGCAGATTCCAAAACTTTCCCACACCGAAATTTGAGAAAAAGTGATTTTTTCATCTAAATTTGAGGTTTGCAGGAGACAAGTCACCCCATCCTGGATTCCTGTGGGTGTCCAGTTTTCAAAAATATATAGGTTTTCTAGGTTTCCCTAGGTGCCGGCAGAGCTAGGGTTAAAAATCAACAGCTAGGCACTTTGCAAAAAAAGGGTCAGTTTTCACTATGAAAATGTGGTGTGTCCACGTTCCGTTTTGGGCCATTTCCTGTCACGGGAACAAGGCCTACCCACACTTGTGAGGTATCATTTTTCTCAGAAGACTTTGGGTAATGCGGGGTAGGTGGAATTGTGTGGATCCACACAGATCCCAGAACTTTCCATCACAGAATTGTGAAGAGAAAGTGTTTTTTTAACTAAGTTTGAGGTTTGCAGAGGATTCTGGGTAACAGAACCTGGTGAGGGGCACACAAGTCACCCCATCCTGGATCCCCCTTGGTGTCTAGTTTAAAAAAAATACAGGTTTGCTAGGTTTCCCTATGTGCCAGCTACGATTGGGTCCAAAACCCACCAGTAGGCACATTGCTAAAAACAAGTTTGTGCCTAGTAGGCTTTCTGCCACCCTGGGGGGAAATCGGGGGGGGGGGGGGTTGCCCTGATATGCACCCAAGGGGGACAGAATGACTGTAGCTATTTTTTTGGTGGTGGGGGCATTGGTATGCCCATTCTGGGCATCCCCCACCCCCAAGCATAAAAAAGCCAGCGTATTCGCTGGCGCCTATTGGGCTTTCTGCCCCCCAGGGAGCAGATCTGGGGCCACTGCCCCATTCAGCCCCCAGGGGGCAGAAAGACTGTGGCATTTTTGGGGGAAGATGTTGGCATTGACCTGACCCCTGAATTGAAAAACAAGAAATCCTGAGGCCTAGTGGGCTTTCTGCCGCCCCAGGAGGGCAGATGAGGGGCTATGGCCCAAGCCTACATTATTAAAAAATAATCCCTGCTTTCTAGTGGGCTACTGCCCCTGTCGTCCCCCTGGGGGGCAGAAAGACTGACATTTCTCTGGAGGGGGAGATGGGGGCATTTTCATGCCCTTTTTGGGCAGCCCCCACCCCAACATCAATTAAAAAAATCCCTGGTTTCTAGTGGGCTTTCTGCCCCCCGGGGGACAGATTGGGGGCTACTGCCCCGGTCAGCCCCCGGGGGCAGAAAGATGGACATTTATGTGGGGGTGGGGCTGGGGGGCATTGCCATGCCCTTTTTGGGCAGCCCCACTCGAATGTCAATAAAAAAATCCCTGGTGTCTGGTGGGCTTTCTGCAGATTGGGGGCAACTGTCCCGTCTGACACCTGGGGGGCAGAAATACTGACAATTCTCTGTGGGGGTGGGGGCATTGGCATTCCCTTTTTGCACAGCCCCCACCCCAACATCAATAAAAAAATCCATGGTTTTTAGTGGGCTTTCTGCTCCCCTGGGAGGGTCAGAAAGACTAACATTTATTTAGAATTCCTGAATTGACCAATACCGGAAGATTGGATCAATTTATGGAGTGATTGCTGATGGACCTGTTCGGGACAGAACATTTCACAAACACCTTCACTGTAGAACGAGCCCATAGAACACTCGGTCCGCGTCCTAATCTGGGACTACCGCCAAGACCAATCATGGCGCAATTGCTAGATTTCAAAGATAGAGACACAGTGCTTCGACTTGCCAGGGAAGCGGAGACATTGACATGGCAGGGCTCCAACGTTTCATTCCATCCTGACTTTACTGCCCTAGTGCAAGAAGCCAGGCATAAGTTTGTGGGGGCCAAAGCAGAGGTGAGGAAACTGAGTCTCAGCTACGACATGTTGTACCCAGCCCGGCTCAGAATTGATGTTAACGGTAAGGGGAAAATCTTTGACAATCCCGATGAGGTACAGAACTTTTGCAAATACTACGCTGGAGCTGACGGCGCAAAAGGAGGGTCCTACCCTGGGGGAGCTTCTCAGGAGGGTCTGTCGGGGACTAGTGCCGATTTATTTTCATCGAGTTAGATGCAGCAACCTGACAGACGGACGCTATGCAGCAGCGAATCACTTCTGGTCAATCCTGAGTAACACTGCGAAAGCCAGCTCATCTAAATAGACATTGTTGATGAGGGGTAAACGTTAATTCATTGCTTGGGTGCGTGGGGTCTCACGTGGCGGTGCCACCCCCCCTGTGGGATCACAATGATACTGAATTGGGGAAAATTGCCATGTTGGCTTTTTGCGTAGCAACTGTTAATGGGGGGGATATATGGGTATCACCTGGTGGACAGCCACCAAGTGAGGGTGGGGAGGGGTATAGTATTGTATTGTCATTTACAGATGCAGGTTTACAATTTCAATTGCTAGTTTGTTGTATTATCTTAAGGAAGCAGGAACAGCACACACACACACACAGAATTCCTGTTATGGTCCACAAGGTAAAAACACAGCGCAGCGCTAACATTACCTTACTGACCTGGAACATCAGCGGTCTGAATAGCCCTAAGAAATGCAGATTAGGACTCCAGTATATGCGTTAGCACACTGCAGATATTGTATGTCTTCCAGCAACGCATTTATCTCCTTCATCCCCATCTAAATTCACGTCCACTTGGGGAACCCATCGATACTTCTCCAACTACAGCTCAGATGCTCGAGGGGTAGCCATACTGAAGAGTGCTGTTCACACACACAGACACGATTTCTGACCAGGGTGGATGGGTCTTGATAGTATCAGGAACACTTGCAGGATATAAAATTACACTGGTAAACGTGTGCGCCCCCAATACTGACAAATTCGCTTTTCATGAACAACTCCAGACACACATAGACACTCTATTGGCAGACCACATAGTATTGGGAGGAGATTTAAATATCCTACTAGACCCACTTTTGGACAGTACTGGCAAACAAACCGCGATGCCACAAGATTTTACAAGATATATGTCAGGATCACGACTTAGTGGACACATGGAGATATTTGAATCTTTCTGACACTGGATACACCCATTACGCGCAACACACAACACATGGATGAGGCTCGATTATTGGTTGATTACTAGGCCAACCATAACATGGGTCAACAATACTTACTCCATAGGCTGTCTGACCATACCCCAGTGTCTCTTTCTCTACAATTTCCCACAGAAGGTGGCTCAGAGAGGAAATGGAGGTTCCCCTCCAAGGCGCTGAAAGACCCAATCATCCAAGATGAATTACGCACAGCAATAGTGGATTCTTTGGCCAATAATATTGGGCCTGTCTCAACACAGGCAGTTCTTTGAGAGGTCTTTAAGGCATGCATTAGCGGGGTTTGCATCTCCACACACACCAGAGTATTGAGGGATCTAAGGAGACGGCTGGCTAGACTTGAGGATGACCTACACCTACTCAACAGAGATAACATGACGGGGGCGCCGGAAACAGAGCAAAATACATGCTTCGCAGGACGGAGTTATTGGCAGAATACACAGATGAAGCTGGCAGGGAAGCGCTATATCTAGGGAAGTATGCCACAGCTCACAGGTATGGGGAAGGGGACCGGCCAGGCCCTAACTTAGCGAGGCTACTCAAACCCTGCTATACCCAGCATTACATCACCAAGTTGCGCAATGAGGAAGGGCAGATTATAGCGGGACATACCGCCATTGGGTGCACGCTTCTGAATTACTACACAGATCTATATACCACTAAGTCAGAAACCAACATGGCTGGGATTAAGGAGTACGTGGACGAGATCACCATGGTTTCTGAGCAAACCCTACTCAGTTGAAGAGATAGAACAGGCCCTTGAAGCAAAGGAGGGTTCTAAAGCTCATGGACTAGACGGGTTTCCAGGATTTCTTTACAAAACGCTCCTAGCCCCGCATCTTCTGGAAGCCTATCCTGAAGCATTGGAATCTGGCACTCTCTCACCCTCATTCAGGGAAGCGGTGTTTGCTTTACTCCGTAAGCCTGGTAAAGACCCAGAGCAGTGTGAAACAGATTATAGCTGAAACTCAATCTGGGTTTGTGCGGCACAGATCCACTGCGCTTAACCTTCGGACATTTTTTTAGTAGGTAACAGAATAAACCCCAGCTTGCCTGCAATTGCTGCTTTTTTGTATGCAGAAAAGGCATTTGGCCCTTTTTACATGCAGTGCTAGCAAAGATAGATATTCAAAAGAGCTTCATGGATCTGGTGAAACTACTCTACGCAGGCCCATCAGCTCGTATCCGCTTCAATGGTACAATAATGGAACCATTTACAGTGTCCAGAGGCACCTGACAGGGATGTCCTCTGTCCCCATTACTTTTCATAATCACAATGGACCTTATATGGTATTTTCAGAAGGACCATCTACACAGGGGTCTCCAGTTCAAACATGGCCCTGTGCTAGTGACATTATATGCAGAAGATGTGGCTCTATACGTTAGGAAGCTGAAGAAAATTTGCAACTGTTATTAATAGAAAGAGAACATTTCGGAGCATTGTCAGGCCTCAAGATTAACTGGGGTAAATCAGAACTATTCCCCCTGACAGACATACAGAATCCCAAGTATGGGAAGTTTCCGGCACAGTAGTGTGGAAACCAACTATTTGGGAATTTATTTACATAGAGACCAAGAGCAGGTAATACCCTTAAACTACGGCCCGGCACTGAGCCGCATACAGAGCCAAGTAGAACAGAGGGTTAAACCACCATTGTCAATGGCCGGACACATAGCCATTATAAAGATGGTGATATTGCCTCGCTTTCTCTATTTATTCACTACCTTTCCCATCCCCATGACCAACCTATTTTTTGCGCAACTCTGTACACATCTCATAAAGTTGGTATGAGGAGGAAAACAATGTCGTTGTGAAGATTCCCTTTGAACTAATGTGATGCGTTAAACTCAAGGCACCGATTATCATCACACTCAGCACTCTCACACTTGGAAAAACTCCATTCAGGATACTACGGTCCTTATATTAAAAAAAATTGTTATTAATATATCAATGACAAGAATCCTAGAATGAAATCATCACATTAAAATTCAGAATAAAAAACATATCAAAGGGTAACACGGTACCCACCAAAGATTAAAAAACATTCAAATGCATAATATCTACAATAGGCATCTAATGATTAAACAACAAACCACATGGAAGGAGCAAGTATAGGGCAATCAAAAATGTGTCTTTACACAGTTAATTTGAAACAAATGTAAACAAGGCAAAGGACTGTTAGTTCTGGTCTCAATGCTTCTTGTCCCATATCAAATTTAACACAACTTTCTGCGTCTACACGTTTCGGTGGGACTAAGTAGATAAAACCACCTGCTTCAGGACTAACAAAGGTATTCCTTCCTTATTCTGTATCATTGAATGTATCTAACATAAAACTTAAAAATAAAATTAAAATCAAGAAACATATTAAAATCAAGTACATTGAATCAATCTTTTTTACATTAAGCCACTTTATCAAAGGCAGTTATTTTAATATAAGACAAAAAAAGACAAAGGACCTTCATAATCACAATGCATGCATATCCCGTGGAAGCGTTCCAATGCACTCACCCCATATCTCACACAACTCCATATCGCTCAATTTAGGAGCACATGTGTACAACCATCTTTCACATTCTTATATAGATTTTTCAATGTAAGCACACCCATTTATATGTGGAGGCTTATATGATAACGAATGGTCCTTGTATGGTCTAGCTGTGATCCCACCTCACAGGTGCATAATGTTATGCGCAAACCAATACCTTCATCCAGTTTGTAGTAATGTACACAACGGGGAGCATCTGATTACCCGAAGATGAGTATCTGTTTAATGGCCCATGCCTGTTAACATAACAGAGATAGTCCTCAATGAGGCTAAATAGCAGAACAAGAATAAAGCAGACCCATGGTTTAAGAACTAAGCAATAATTACCGGCCTCACCTTTATAAACAATAGAAGCAACCTTGGGACATGTAGTTAATTCCTCAGTTGCACAGTAGATCTTAAATGTCCAAAATTGCTGAATATGATATCGATCTATCTATAGACAAAGATCCAATCATAAACGCTAAGGGCAGCTAACTCCTAATGATATCCAACACTTATATTCATTCATATTGCTGGGACCCACCTATTGATTAAAACTCATATCAACAAGAAATGTTATCCTTAGTACAATTCTTTTCTTTTCATGTTGGAACATAGATCATCCCTAAAAACAAAAAAACAGAATGCCCCTTTGGTGGCGCATTACACCCTAGCTGAACATAAACACACTGATTTTAAGTGGTTTTTAATTGAAAAAATCACAGGCAGTATTAGGGGATGCAATATGGAAATGAAAAGAAAAATCAGCGAACAATGGTATATTTCTATTCTTAATACCATTGATAGAGGACTTAATACTAAAGAGGACTGGATGAAACTTATTGCATAACACCTACTGTTTATTTCATTCTTGTCCCTCTGTTTAGTATGAGTATTTCAGTCACAACATGAGTGTTAGTTCCCCGCATCACACTGAGAATGTTTTATATATATATATGACATTAGTGAGGTGTTTGTGGTCAACTTGCAGGCTTTTAAAGTAAAATAAATAGCTGGGCGAAACCAATAAAGCTTTTCAATAAAGTTTTCTACTAAGACTTAAGGAATATTGGTAATAATAGGTGAGGTTTACTAATCATGGCGTAACTATCATGGGTATGTCCATATAGTTTTTTAATAGCTAGTACGTGGGTTTATTTTGTTTCTTCTTGTTTATTTTATTAATCACTGAGCAGGTTAAATAAAGTTTCCGAACATAGTATATTTAGGATTGATCAAAATAGATGTAAGTCATTGACCGCGGCATAACTGTACTAAAATAATCGCAAAGAGCACTTCAGGAGTTTTACCTCGGATGCCACTATTATTATTACAATTATAATCTTTTCAAGCAACTACGGTGCTTCTCGATTATTTAGAAGAGGAACGCAAGTTTGCTGGCCCGTTTCTATTCGCCTTGTCCTTTTTAGGTCTCGGCTAGAAACGCGCGAAGCGCTTTCTCGCCAGAGAACTATAGCTGTCGGCTCAGCCGACAACGAGTGGAAAGTGGAGACAAGAGCTGGCCACGCGCAGCACTTTGCAATAGGATTACGTTGCGCACGTGAACTTCTGCTGTTTTCAGCATGGCAGAAAGAATCGATCACGTTGCGCGCCTCGGGAAGAGTTCACGTGACTGACTTTGGAATGCAGGGGGAGTCTGCAGAGGGGCGTGCGGCGCTGATAAACAGGCAGGCTTTATTTCAGGAAGCAGCGGTATTTGACTTGTTACTTTATGCTGCTGAGTGCCGAATCATGCAAAGAAGTAGTGGTTGTCATGGTTTTCGGGTACAGTTCACTTTTTGATGAAATGTAATGAAGACTTCAGCAGAGAACTTTATTTACTTAAGGAAATGTTCCAGATAGCCTTCCAACAGTTAGCATTGGACAGCGTTAATGTATGCCGAACACACGTTTGCAGCTATTGTAATTAACAAATGCTCGTTTCTAGTTGGTAAACTGGAGCACGATAAGTGATCCGAAAACACCCCCTGGTACCTTTCAAGCGACACACGCTCTTACTATTACAGAGGCTGGTGGTGTAGTTAATCACGGCTCCTCCTCCATAGCCACTCCCACCGTTACCAAGCTTGATAATACGTTGTCGCTGTGCTGTTACCCATAAGCGATGGATTCGCACCAGCTTAATGGCATCTTCAGTGTAAGCGCCGCATAATGCTCTAGAAGAAGAACCGTTACTCATGAGCAGCTGCCTTGTGCTTTTCATCCGCAGTTGCGATCCTTGAAAGCAATGGAATGGGATTAGACAACAAGAGAAAGGGGGCCAAGGTATTGGCATGCTGACTACCCTCGGCCGCAACGGTCCCCTCTGGCTACGGCCTCGCCCCATATCTGCCTTACCTCCTCCCGAGCTGTCTAACTTACTGCCCCCCCACACTCCCCACCTCACCCCCTGGCTTACCTCCGTCCCAACCCCCAATCCGTCTCCTCCATCCTGACCACGAACATCCTGCGGCCAAAACAGCAGAAATGCGGCCCTCCTAGCGCTCCCCTAACTCAGCAATGGAACTTCTCACTGCCTCCTCCTGCCTAAACACGGTGTCCCCCCTTGCCCTCTTCCACATGAGCCCCCCAAGGAGACCAATCACCCTCGACTGTGTCATTTGTTAACATTGGTTTGCAGACCAGAGAAGCCTGTTAAGAACTAGTCAACATTTTACCAGGACAGAGCTTACCAGCCTGTTAAGCCCCGGACTTGTCCCTCCACCCCCGCTCGAGCTTCATGCAACCGGTTCGCCAGGTCACTTCTAGGTGGAATGAGGCGCTAGATGACACTGCAGCTGCAGTACTATACAGTGGGCATGACCCTGTCCCTCATAAGTCAGCCGAGATGGCCTCACAAAGGATGCCCCCGGAGCTGGCATGATTTCCTAGCCCACCTCAAGATGCCAGGCTGTGTCTGGCATGCGGTGGACTCTGTCCCAGCCTTAATATCCTTTCAGAGGCACGTGTGTGCATGTACCTACTGTGCCTCACCGCTACTGCCCTGTCAGAGGGTTAACCACAACAGGGGCAGCCTCTACCTTTGAGGGGTCAAATAGCCGTCGACGCTTCTGGCACTTTGGAAGAGATTAAAGCTGCTATTTTCATTTGTGGACTTCTAAGAAAGCTCGTTGCCCTGATGCCAGTGTGTATTTGCTTGTAACATTCTTATTATTATTTTGAGTTTCATATAGCAGCAGCTAGACCCAAAGGTATCAGAGCGCTTTACACATTATGCACTGTCTAAAGTGTTTTTGGTGTGTAATAAGTTGAGGACTTAGTATTGATGTATTCGTTATTTTTGTCTTGTTTATGTTTTCCTTATTCTGTTTGCAGTAATAATTTACTATGATATTTTAAATTATTATGTGGTCACTTTATTACTATTATTTTTGTAGTATTTCTTAGGTTTATAGATTGTGTAACTGTTATCCTTTACCTGCAACCCTTGTTGTCTATATCGAGTGTCCTGTCAGGGGCATCGACCTGGCAGGAACCTCCCAACTACCCTGCCCTTGCATCTTAAAATTAATTCTCTGTATGTCTGCACGGACAGCTGCTAAAGTGGGTCAAATCTACACAGGAAATAACCCAGGGCACAAGTCCTAAAAAAAGAAGTGGGGGGGACGCTGACGTCATAACAGGAAGTGACGTCACGAAAGGTGGCTTGCACCATCAGACTCATTGCCTCCCCTCGCTCACCCCTTACATGCGATTGCATCAGAGAAGCCAGCGCGTGAGCAGTGTTCTGAATGGGCTCCGATCTCACCCCAGAGAGGCCAAAGAGTAAATGTGTGGGCCCATTTGCTCCAGTTATCGAGCTCCCGCTAAAATAAGTGGGGGAACGCTGTCCACCTGTGTGGTACGCCAACTCGAGCCCTGAAATAACCACAAATCACAGATGACACCATAAACCTTCAACTCTCCCGATGCTGCAGATGGCAGGGGTGCTGTGAGGACATGAGCTGGAGGAAGCCTTGTTTTCATGTCTGTCCTGCCCCCTGCCCCCGCCCCCTGGTGTGTACACCATCTCTCACTCCATCACCATGTAATGTTTTTGTGTCCGTCAGGCTTTTTCTAAATACCCTTTCCTGTTGAAAAGTGAACCGATACATCCGGCCGCCTCTACACATGGAGCAGCCACAGCTAAGTGGTCCGGGTGGGCGGGGGAGAGGAGCAATCAATAATTCAGCAGAAATTAGCCAGCATTTCCTGAGCAAGACAGGAACACGGCAAATTGAATGGGGAGAGTGGTTTGTGGGGGGTGTCGGCGACGGTGGGAGAAGAGATCTGAAGGTGTTGGGCCCTGATGGCTGGCAGGTGGAGGGGCGCAGGTGATCTACTGAAACCTCCAGGTGCACACCTGTTGTGTCGTCTCAAGACCCAGCAACGTTTTATTATGTTTGGAAAATTAATGACATTTAAAAACAAGCATTTGCAATGCAATAGGTCTCGCCTTTGTGAGAGTTTGAGCTATTGGCATTGTAAATGACAGTGCCTTTCATTTATGTGTTTTGTAAACCTGAAAGCGGTGCGTAAACAAGCACTTTGCACTTATAGTCTTTGCTTACGAGAAGCAAGGCTGGCAGTAAAAGAGGCGCAGTTACTGCCAGACTTGCTTCTCGTAAGCAACGACTATAAATACAAAGTGCGTGTTTACGCACGGCTTGCAGGTTTTCAAAACACATAAATAAAAGGCATCGTCATTTACAATGCCAATAGCTCAAACTTTCACAAAGGCGAGACCTATTGCATTGCAAATGCTTGTTCAATATGGCGGCACTTTTGGCGATGATAGGGTCAGAGTGAGCAGTGACAGCAGCTCTTTCTCTTGTATATATTTTTTATCGATCACATGTACGTTACCATGTGCATATAAGACGTCTGTCGACGTGGTCTCACGATTTACTGCTGGCAATTGAGACGCTGTGCGTGGCTTCGGCACGACAAGCTTTTGGAGCTATAGAGGTAAGGGGGGTTCGCTTTATGAAGGCGGAGGAGTATTAGTTTTACCGCTTTCCTTCTATTAGTTAAAAAGACTTCCGCTCCTTTTTTATAGATTAATATATATTTTGTTTTATAATCGAGCATAGATACCATTATTGGTGGTAGTGTGAACATATTTAACTTTTTTTCCCAAACTAGGCACTTACGTGTAGACGGGTTGGGAGTCCCGCACTATAGTTTATAACTGTTGGAGCCCTGCCGCAAATGTTTATTGCGAGAATTATGTTGTTTCTGTTATATTTAATGGACATGGTAGCTTGTATGATATTAGCGGGACACATAGGGGCCCATTAGGATGTCGGGCGGTGGCGATCCGCCCGACATCCTGGTCCGCCCGCCACCCATTTCCCCCGCCATATTACCATGGCGGGGGGACCGCGGCGGATGGAAAGACCGTCCGCCGCTTTTCTGCACCAGTTTAATATGGTGGCTGTGTCTGATGCGGTGTCTATCAGACACCGCCAGCCATATTAGCTGGCGGTCTTCGAGGTGTGTGGTGCACATTGGGGGTACCTGTGGTACCCCCCAGCATTTGCATACACTATGTGGCAGGCACCGCGCGGTGCCTGCCGCTTTGTGTATGCACATGCATACATGCATTTTTAGCATTGTGGCGGGCGGTGCGGATAGCACCGCCCGCCACAATGTTAAAAATGCAGGATGCGCCCGCCACTGTGGAGGGCGCATCCTAATACCCCCCACGGGACCCCCGCCCTTATGGCAGGCGGTCCCAAGTACCGTGAAGATGGCGGGCGGGCATAGTCCGCCCGCCATCCTAATGAGGGTCATAATTTCTGAGTACCTCCATGTATAATATGTGCAACCAGTGTTTGCAATTTTTGCTCCCGGTTGGAGTAGGACAAACACTCAGGGTCTGTAATGAAAGTGTAGATCGATTAATTAGAGACGTGATGCAATTTATATAAGGGATCCTAATAGGTCGTCAAGTTACCCTCATTTGAGTATTGAAATTTATGGATAGATTTACCCATAAAATTCCTCTTATATTATTTTCTTTATATAGCCCTTTTTACAAGCTTCATGAAATGTTATGAGACATTAAGAGAACACCGAAAAAACTTTTTTCAAAAGAAAAGAATCGCACTAAGGATAACATTTCCTGTTGATATGAGTGGAACACAGCGTTTTAATCCATATGTGAGTCCCAGCAATATGAATGAATATAAGTGTTGGATATCATTAGGAGGTAGCTGCCCTTAGTGTTTATGATTTGATCTTTGTCTATAGATAGATCGATACCCTATCCAGCAATTTTGGACATTTAAGATCTACTGTCCAACTGAGGAATTAGCTACATGTCCCAAGGCTGCTTTTATCTTTTATAAAGGTGAGGCCCGTAACTATTGCTTAGTTCTTCTATCTCTGTTATGTTAACAGGCATGGGCCATTAAAGAGATACTCAGCTTCGGGTAATCAGATGCTCCCCGTTGTGTACAATACCACAAACTGGATGAAGGTATTGGTTTGCGCATAACATTATGCACCTGTGGGGTGGGATCAGAGCTAGACCATATAAGGACCATCCATTATCATATAAGCCTCCACATATAAATGGGTGTGCTTACATTGAAAAATCTATATAGGAATGTGAAAGATAGTTGTACATGTGCTCCTAAATTGAGCAATATGGAGTTGTGTGAGATATGGGGTGAGTGCTTTAGAACGCTTCCACAGGATATGCATGCCTTGTGATTATGAAGGTCCTTTGTCTTTTTTTGTCTTATATTAAAATAACTGCCTTTGATAAAGTGGCTTAATGTAATAAAGATTGGTTCAATGTACTTGATTTTAATGTTTCTTGATTTTAATTTTATTTTCATGTTTTATGTTAGATACATTCAATGATACAGAGTAAGGAAAGAATATCTTTGTTAGTCCTGAAGAAGGTAGTCTTATCTACTTAGTCCCACCGAAACGCGCCGACGCAGAAAATTGTGTTAAATTTGATTTGGGACAAGAAGCATTGAGACCAGAACTAATAGTCCTTTGCCTTGTTTACATTTGTTTCAAATTAACTGTATAAAGGCACATTTTTGATTGCCTTATACTTGCTCCTTCCATGTGGTTTGTTGTTTAATTATGAGATGCCTATTGTAGATATTATGCATTTTCTTTTTTTTTAAATCTTTTTTTATTAACTTCGCTCACAGACTCACAAAATACAAAGCAGTGATCACATAGCTAGAAGAGTTTAGCAATATATTGTACATTAAAGGGCAAGCCAAGCTGAATCATTATAGCATCCCCCATGTCACACCTCTCCCGCTTCCCCCGCACGCCCCGGTACTTCGGCCAGGGGCCCCAGATCTTCCTCCATTTCTTCACACACACCCTGGCTTTATAGACTGTCTCCTCCGCCCTCTGGCACCAATCTAAGTCCCGTCGCCACTGGTCCCATTGTGGGGCCTCCTGTGCTCCCCAGCCCCTTGCTACATTTCTTTTTGCCACCCCGGCCGCTAGGGCCAGCCAGATCTCGGTGTGCCTTGACCAGTCCGTTGCTACCACCCTCGCACGCACTAAGACTGTGCTCTGTAGACGCTCGTTGGCCGATGCTGAGCTAGCGTCTAATCTGTTGTTTTATCCCCTTTTCTTCAGCACGGTGTATCCACCAAAGCTATATGATGCACGTCATCCTTTATTCAAAATACGGGGAAATTGTCCTTTTTCATCTATTATAAGGTAATACCTCAGCCAGACACTCTTTTAAGCTCTACCTTATACCATCGAATGGCCTTTTTTGATGCTCGAGGGAAATACCTATATATATTTGTTCTTATCTTTAACAGCAAAGGAAGATATTACAAACTGTATTTGCCGGTCTCCCAAACATGACGTTTCAAGACTTTCAGTATATCTAGGAAAAGGTACCGCTTTCCATCTATACCTCTGAGATCAAGTACTTTATATAGACTGTAGCTACACAAACATTACATATGTGCATTTATATTTCCCCAGTGACACAGACAAAGTTTCCTACTCAGGGTCCTACTCAGGGGCCTCTGAACATAGGCTGTTGGGGAAGAGAAAAAAAGAAAGAAAAAAGTGCATTGGAACAAGTACCTGGACCGCAGATTGGGTCTCATAATCTTACATTTTAGTATAAACAACTTTTAAAACGGTAAATATATACGTGGATTCTACTCAATTCGCACGTTTTGAACTAAATAGTAACTAATGGCTATATTCACTCTTTATTTAGACGTGATAATCCATGAGGATCTTCAAACGAATCGCATCCCATCTATATAGCGATAGTGTATTATCAGAAAAAAGGTTGGTGATCCCTCTAAATGACCCTATTACATATATTCGTGCTACCGTTTCTAGGGACTTATCCATACCATTATAATAGGAGTAGACATGACTAAATTGTAAACCTTTAATCACCTGGAATATAGATATCTAATCCAGCGATTTACAGGGAATCATATCTGCAAGTTCTTTCCTGGATAATGGTCTGATATGAAATGTATCTTAAATATAGAATATAGATCATTGTAGTAAAAGGTATATTAGGTTGTCTCTCATCTGTATAGATTTACCTGTTTATGTGCCATACATAATATACCTTAACGAATAAATGTGTCTTAATGTGTATCCTATGACTCTACTGTTTGAGCTGCATGAAAATCTGAGGAAATTATGACATTATGTGCGACTGTACCCAAAATTAAAACATGTTATATCTATGCTACCATCAGTATGGGCATATAATGGAGGGCTAGCCAATTAAGAACCAAAACTTATGAACGACATGTTTTTTGCATGGACTATATACTAATAGCCTCATGTTCTCTATTGGCGAAACAAAAACGAGTTACATCCATCATGTCGATATGGTCCCTTAGAACTGATGGTTTACGTATATACCAGATCCAACTGTAACTAAGTGCAAAAATAGATAACAAGAGTGTCTTCCATTGGAACATATATAAGAGCTAATTCCAATCAAGTCATGAGCTACTGTATGTAAATATTGTATATATTTGTATGTAAATAATGACCTATACCCTCTCGAATTGTAAATTGTAAATACCATTATGCTACGACTTTTTAAATTTCTCAATATAATTATATGTATGTTTTTGTATTTTTTATAGTTTTTGTTGTCCTGTACAGTATACACGTGAATGACGGTCACCTGATGAAGGCAGAATGCCGAAACGCGCGTAGTGCCAATACTTACCGCTTTTGCCCACTACAATAGACCATTGACCGAATTGTCTTTGTTGGTTTTTGTGATATGTGTTTATATTTTTCAAGTTTTTCTTTAAATGTGTATACCTTTATTAAATCGAATATTGAATTGTGTACTACAATCATCTATTTAAAGAGCCTATATAGGACACTCAAAATAATCAGACAAATATTGTTATAAAATAAAAATAAAATATTCTTAAAAAACTCAATATACATCTCTCTGTGATCATAAACTTATAAGATTGTGTGAATGTCGTAGCTATACACACGAGTATGTGAATGAGAGGTTTTGGCATTTTCTTATTAATTGTTTGCTATAATTTCTTTTCAAAACTTGACCAGTCCGTTGGGCCATTGATCAATAATAAGAACCATCTTGGCTACACCGGGAGATATTATGCATTTTCAATGTTTTTTAATCTTTGGTGGGTAAGGTGTTACCCTTTGATATGTTTTTTAATCTGTATTTTAATGTGATGAATTAATTCTGTGATTCATGTCATTGATATATTAATACATTTTCTTTTTAAATATAAGGACTGTAGTATCCTGAATGGAGTTGTTCCAAGTGTGAGAGTGCTGACTGAGTGTGATGATAATCGGTGCCTTGAGTTTAACGCATTACATTAGTTCAAAGGGAATATTCACACCGACATTGTTGATTTTGGTGCTCTGTTCCTTTGGACTTTACCCTCTCCTTGTTTCCAAGGTATGGGGAGGAAAACAGCCTAAAGTTAATTGGGACACCTTGACACTTCCGTACGGTAGATGGGGATTCGGAGTTTTGGACATGCAGCTTTACTTTTTAGTAGCACAGAGTGGATATGCATACCACTGGTTGAACCCTGATGTGCGCATACTCTATGCTGAACCAGAGGGAGATTTAGCAGACCCCACACCACTTAATGCAATACTTCCGATTGTAATCCCATGGGATCCACACGATATTCAACCACTATCCACTACATGTTGGGCATGGAAAAAACTGCTCACAAAAACCGGAGGTTCAACATTATACTCTTAGGCACTGCCACTATCAGCGAACCCCTGGCTTCGCCCCACTGTAGAAGCCGGGACTAAGCGCACTCTCTCCCGACTGGGACTAGAACCTACTAGGGACCTATTCCATGGAGGTCATGCATTTTCTCGTACTGAAGACTCACGTTTCTCATCAGCAACATTTATGGACCATTTCGTACTGACTCGCTTGCAGAGTGCACTTAGAGGTACGATATCAACCTATCCACTAGAACCGGCAGAGTTTAGTCCACTCACGTTAGTAAGTACAGCCACCAGTGGAGAATACATCACATCTAGACTATACAAAGCCAGCCTCGCATTGATGCCACAACGAGATGCTAAGGTCAGAGAAGCTAGGGCTGCTGATATAGAACAACCACTCACTGATGACATCTGGAAAAGGGGGTTGTGAACAGAATAAGCTAGTTTCATGCAACCACAGTCATAAATTATTCCAATTTAAGATGCTTAAGAGGGCCTATGTCACACCACCACAGGTGGTCAAGATAAAGAACCCTACTTTTACTCATTGCCCCAAATGTAATTTGCAGGCGGCATCATTCCTTCACATGACTTGGTCCTGTAGTATAGTAAGCACTTATTGGCAAGAAATATACTGTCATTTGCAGCAGATGGTGGGGATGCAACTGTCGGCTTCCTCCTTGATTATGCTGATGGGCTATGTAGATCAGCTATCCAAAAGCGCACGCAGATTCATAGCAATTGACATGATGCTGGCGAAACGAGAAATAGTACTAAGCTGGGGTATCGGGCAGAGACCCAATGACATATTGCAACACCATGAACGAACGTTACGCAGACCTTCAGCCGCCCACATCGCGACCCAAGGATATATGTCAACCCCTTAGGGAATACCTTTGTTTACAAACACTTCAAGATGATCATTAGCCATATCAAATAAGGGAATGTATCAGTTCATCAATATCTTTTTCATTATGCTTGTTTTTCTTCAAGCCTGCGAGTAATGTACCAGCATATCTAAGGATCATGAATCTAGGTACACTGTTGATAAAATAATAAATAAAGTTTTTTTTTTTATGAATAACATTGTGCGGAAAAAAATACAAAACAACAAAAGATATCTCAAATTGATTCTTTTGTCGAAATATAGCGCCTGAGAGCATATATTTGACAGCATTCCCTGTGCTAGGGTCCCAGAGGCAATTTTTTTGACTCCCCCAAATGTATAAGAACAGCCCAGGTTGTTTTCGGCCAGAGTAACTAAATTACTTCAAAATCTAGATGAAGAGGCATTGCCCTATGTGGATGGTATTTATCTAACCAACGATGACCTGGAGTAACACTTGAACAGATTGAATACCATCATTTTGGGATTCGCCTCTGAGGGTTCTAAGTTCAACTTAAAAAAATTAAAAATAGCGCACCTTAATGTACTTTTTCTAGGATATGAGCTTTCAAGTGAAGGGAAAAGCCTGGCAGCTAACTTTTAGAAAAGTGTGCGCTGCTCCAACCTCCAAAATCATTGAAAAACTTACAATCAATCTTGGGATTCTTGAATTTTGGCAGAACATACATTTTAGATTACGCAGAAAGAGTGAAACCTTTCTGCAATTTATTAAAACCTGACTTTTCAGTTAGACAATGGACACAGGAACACACAGATACTCTTCGTTCCGTACAAGCTGATATGATAGCTTCCAAACACTGACAGACACGCGTAAACATACGCAACCTGGTGATCCGTATAGTTGCGGGTCAATCTGGGTACATCTATCTAACATATAATGAAGGTGAGACAGTGCCAATAGCATACAAGTCATATTTGTACACAAATGCTGAGATGCGTTTTGCATCTACAGAAAAAATTCTAACAGCAGTACAGACTGCTGTACTTAGAGAAAGTGCCCTGGCTCAAGGGAAACGTTTAATAGTCCTTACCTCAGTTCTAGCCTTAGAGGCTGAAACAAAGGCAAGCGCTCCTAACGTTAAAGCCTTACATCCAAGATGGATACAACGGGCTAATTCTCTCACTGCAACAGATGTAGAATACAGGTACCACCAAAATTTAAAAGCCCAAGCATTTCTGCAATACGAACAAGAATATCCTCTACCTAATGAAATAATGCCTCTAAATCAGTATGAATACATTATTTGAACTGATGATTCCGCTCAACCGGCCATAGGGAGTAAACAGCAATACAGCGCCACGTGTGCTATCATTAAAGTACGGATGCAGGATGGAAAGTTTCATCTGAATTGCACAAAAACAGTTTCATGGAGACTGCACGGCACAGCTGGCAGAACGAAAAGCACTAACACTGGAGCTGGTGAGGGTCGTGGCCAAGCTTCAAATCAAAATGGCAGCTTAGAGAGTAGCTCCGTCACCCTGACTTTCCCCATGTCTATCCGTTACCCTGATCTGTACCTTCTGAAGCTGGAAACATAAATCGGAGATCCGGCAGTACTGAATCCTGCCACCCCCGCACTAAACCGCCTTCTGTGGCCGAGGCTACGATGGCCTGTAAAAGGGGGCTTTCAGCATTGTGGAAGCCGGGACTCACAGTGCCGCCAGAGGCCGCGAGTGTAACGCAGCAGTATCATCGGTTTCCTGCAGTGGCGCTGGGCCTTGGAGACGACCCTGACATCAGCCGCTGCAGAGTGGGCTGTGCGTGACCTCCTCATGCAGATTGGTACCTGCCTGGTCCAAGTGCTCGCGAGGGCCCGGCTCGTAGGCTGAGATTGAACCGGAGAGCCCCGGGTGCCATTTTCCCTCGACTGGGGCCGGCGGAGGTTAACTTCCAGCGAGCGCTCCGTGAAGGGAGAGGGATTGTGCCGAGGTGCCCGATATCTGGACATTGGGAGCGGAGGCAGCCAAATATTGCCCTGCTCGAGGTGTGGTGAGGGGCTGGGGGCTCGAGGACAAAACCATTGACCTGAGGCGCAGGGGAGATCTTCCCCTCCACTGGATGGGCTATCCTCACTCCAATCAGTGCACAGGAGCCGAGATATTGATGGTTGCCCCCCGTCCATTCGCCCAACCTGGGGCAGAGCCACATACATAACTGAAGCCAGGAATCGGGAGCCAGTGGTGAAAGGCGTGGATTCTCGGCCAGGGCGGAGGAGGTGCAGCTTGTCCTGGCCTGCGTGCGCCATCTCCAGGCATCATCTTCATGACAGGGCAGGTGTCCCTTAGCTGAGTTGGGCACGAAGAGATCAGACCCATCACATAACAGACCCTGCTTACCGGGTTTGACTATCGCAAGTGCCAGTGTCAACGTATACCGGCGCAATGGGCAAGAGTAAGACCACTGGGACCCGAGGAGCCTAAAGCAATGCAATCCAACAAATTGGACTGCTATACCATATCCAAGGACATGCTGCAGAATCAACAGGCTAGAGGCACCTCCCTGGGTGAACAGGGGGACAATGATCAGGAATTGTCGCTGAAAGATGTTATGGAAGCCATCACAAGCATCAAGACCTCCCTTGAACACAAAATGGACACTATGGCTATAGATGTTAACCTCATTAGAGCTTACTTGGCTAAACTGAATAAAAAGGTCAAACAAGTGGAAGTTATCACGGCCAGCTTGGTCGGGAATGTCACACAGCTCCAAGGTGAGATCTAAGACCTTCAGAATTTCCACAAGTTTACGGGAATAAAGCTGGACGACTACAAAGGCCACCTCTGGTGCAACAATCTGCGCATTTTGGGAGTACCAGAAAAGGCAGAGGGACAATCCCCAACCTCTTTGTCGAGAACCTTATCCTGAAGCACCTGTAACCCAAAGGCCTCAGCAAATTCTTTGTTATTGAAAGGGCCCATGGGGTCCCAGGTGCTCTTCACAGACTGGGCTCTCCCCACGCCCAATGCTGGCTAGAGTCCTGAACTTTCGTGACAGAGATGTTATTCTCCAGAATGCCAGGCTGGGGGCCCCCCTTTGCTACAAAAATGCAGATATTACCTTTTTCCCTGACTTCACACAGAGGGTGCCAAAACAGAGATGAACTTTCCTTGCGGTGAAGAAGGATCTCAGGGTTAGGGGCCTGAAATATTCAATGCTGTTCCCAGCATGTCTCCGAGTGGAGGCGGAAGGGAGAACTTGGTTCTTCGACCATCCGGAAGCGGCAGCAGACTGGATTGAACACAGAGAAATCAGGAGCCCGAGCGACCGCGCAGCAGGGAGGGAGGAACTCTGCAGCCTCACTGATGGTGGGGCCGAGCCTTCATTTGAACCAGAACGGAGTACTTCACTCCTGGGGTGAGATTGGATTGAGCAGTGGGCTGTTTTGTTATTGGAACTCCTATGACTGTTGACTCCTACGAACCTGGTACGTGCATTTTAGTGGGGAAGCACACTTAAGTCGGCCAGGGACGGGGTGCCGGAGTGCTCCACCACCCTCTTTCTTCTACTCTTAGTTTTTTCAAGGGCGACGGGTACTCTGCCAGTTTCCTCATGGGCAGTTCTACGACCAGAGTGCAGGGCAGCTGGGTGGGGGGTTGTTGGAAGGGGGAATTTTGTTTGTTTTTTGTTGTAGTTCTTACATCAGCAGCATATGTGACAGTACACACAGAGGACACGGCTCCCTTTCCTAACTTATCATGGCTACGCAATGGGACAAAGGTGTTAAGATACTGAGCTGGAATGTCAACGGGCTGGGGGATAAAATCAAACGCAGTGTGGTCCTCCAGTACATTAAGCGTCAGGCCCCTGATATTGTGCTGCTTCAAGAAACCCACCTGATCAGTAATGTATGTAAGGCCATGCAAAGGTGGGGATACACCGTGTTAGCACATGCAGGATTTACTTCCAGTTCGTGAGGGGTGGGTATCATGATAAGGAAATCCTTCCCGCTTGCAGTTCATGCGACTTGGACGGACGATAGGGGTAGGTACATTGGGGTCTCAGGCACGTGGGAGGGACAGCCTATCACACTCATATTGATCTATATACCACCCAGCTTACAAGCCACCACCTTCAAAGACCTGGGAAATATCTTGCTCACTGTTCCTGAGGGCCTGTTAATATTTGGAGGGGACTTTAACACGAGAGTCTCGGGCGACCTAGACCGACATCCCCCCCGGGGGTGGGAACAACGCCATGCTGGCTTCCTGAGTTCCTTGAAACCATGGGGTTGGTAGATGGGTGGCGGACCTATCATCCAAGCACAGTGCAACACACCTTTCACTCGGGGGCACATGGGAGCCTCTCTCGCATAGACTACTTCTTAGTCCCTGCATCTCAGGTCACACACATACATGAGATTAAGCATCTGGCCAGAGGCATTTCAGATCACTCTCCAGTTTGGCTTCACTTAGTCTTTAGCTATAAGCAGGTGGGAAGAGTGGCCCCCATTAACCCCTGGTACCTTCGAGACCCTAAAATTCTTAAGGAAATCATTAAAGCTATAGACAACTATTTTATAGATAATGATGGATCTGTGACCTCCTCTCAGCCGTTATGGTAGGCTTTTAAGACGGTGATCCGTGGTCAAGCCTTGTCTCTGATCTCAGGGGCGAAGAAAGAAAACTGGAAAGAGATTGCTAACATAGAGACTGAGCTTGGTCGCTTGGAGACTGGCTTAGAATTGGGAGTCACACCAGACATACTGCACCATTTGAAGCTCCGGCAGCAGAAATATAGAGCATTAGTGACCAAAGGCCAAAATCATGGAAAGAAATAAACAAAGACGGATATACGACCTAGGGGATAAAGCAGGTAAATTATTAACCGGGCTTGACAAGAAAGAACGGGTGAGCAGGCTGGTGCCTGAACTCCGTGATAAAAGAGGCAACCCTATCACAGAGCCACAAGGCATTGTGGACATGTTTGCCGACCATTTCAGCGCGGTCTACTCTGCCGTCACTCCCTATTCAGTAGATGACTCCTGTAAACTGTAAGCGGAAATTACCCTTTCCAAGCTTTCGGTAGAGGACTGCGACCTGCTAGAAAGTGCAATAACATCTGACGAGATAGAGAAGGCGATCAGATCCTTGAACTCTGGGAAGGCCTCTGGTCCCAATGGTCTTCCTATCAAATTATATAAACTTCAGACGGACAAACTGGCCCCACATCTACGTTCCATGTTTGAAGAATCTAGAGAGAAAGGGACACTCCCCAAAGATCTGAGAACAGCTACCATAGTCACTATTCACAAGGAAGGGAAACCCAAAACTGACTGTGCGTCATATAGGCCGATCTCTCTCCTAAATGCTATGCTCAAGATTCTGGCTAAGCTCTTCGCCAATCGTCTGGTCACTGTGATCGGGGAGCTAGTCCACCCGGACCAAACTGGCTTTATTCCATGTCGTAACACAGCTCTTAATTTGCGTAGAGTCCATGGGGTGCTGGGCAGAGTATCCACCATTCAAGAACCAGCCATAATAGTCTATCTGAATGCTACCATGGCCTTCGACACCATAGAATGGCCATATCTCTGGGCGGTGCTGGAAAAAATGGGGTTTGGGGCGAAATATATCCAATGTGTGCAGCTCCTGTGTGCCAAACCTTTGGCACAAGTGGTGGTAAACAATAAAAAGTCGTCCACTTTTGAACTTAGTCGTGGGACACACCAGGGATGTCCGCTATCCCTCTCTTGGTTGCCTTAGCGCTGGAGCCATTGGTGGCATGGGTACGTAGGGACCCAGTTGTACGTGGACTGCGCTGGTCCCTGGAGTGGGAAGACGGCATTTCACTCTATGCGGATGACATCCTACTATATTTGTCCTCCCCGAGACGATCCCTGACAGCGGTCTTAGACATTTTGGAGATTTTCTGCAGATTTTCTAGATACTCTGTTAATTGGGGTAAGTCCTTGCTGTTTGTTATAGTAGGAGAGCCGCCCACTCTACCGAAGGGTTGCCCTTTACAAATTAACACAGAGGGCTTCAAGTATTCCAGGGGTTTTCTTTCCCAAGACCCGTCCCTTCAGTATTCTCGGAACATGCTCCCGCCCCGGGCTAGACTGCGGAAGGATATAAACAACTGGAAGTCTCTCTCTCTTTCCTTATTGGGTAAGGCGGCCCTTTTTAAAACGATGTCTCTGCCCCGGTTTTTGTATGCACTGCAGAACTCATTAGATCCTGTTCTGATGTCTCATTTCAAAGAGGTAGAGGACCTTCAAAGTGATCTTCTGTTGTCGCAGGGATTCTGCTCCTACACAGAACTGTGCATAGAGACTTGGAACCTCAGTGAATTAGGGTGTGCCAAAACTCACCTTAGTACCCAAAATCCCCAACCAGACTAGCAATCAGTGTCTCATTGGTTCTTACAAACTCCCAATGTTTAGACAACCCAGAACATGGACTTAGAACACCTCAGGTAACGTGGAACACATGAACACTCTTTCGTTATACAATCATATCAATCCAGAACAAGGAGTAAATGAGGACGCGTGCACATTTGAAATGTTTATTTTCTAATGCAGTGTTCTCAAGCGCAGTATCTTAGATAATACAAGCAAACATATTATAAGAAACAAAGTAATCAGCATAGTTACTAGTCCATAGAATACAAAGGGAGAAAGCATGTTAAAATGCTAGAGGGAAGAAGGCTAAAAGACACCTAAATCTCACCCTCCCTTGCTAGTATATTATATTATATCTAAGAAGGTCTCTTTGGGTTTTAGCTGGGTGGCCCCATACCTCTGATCCTAGTGGAAAGGGATCACATCATCTTCCACCAGCTCTCTGCATGCGAAGCATTATCAAGTGTGTGTTAATGCTCTGTGTAGTGCAATATTAAACGCGCCTAAAGCCAGAAGGCCTCGGCACTCACTGTACAGACATAGCTTACCAAGCAAAGCTGATACTAATAGCAAAACATATTAGTTTCGTGTGAAGCAAAATATTCTACTGGGCTAAAAGCTCTAATTGCAATATGTGTCGTGTGCAGAAGCAGCAGAAAGGTAAAATGGCATTTAAACTCCTAATAAGCTCATGCTAACTTAGCACAGTGCGAAGGCAAAGCATATCAATATGACACTGTGGGACGGGAAACTGCGTATTGCCCTAACCAAGCTCACCCTGAACCCTTTGTGGGTATCTGCGCGCATTACAAATGCAAAAAATAAATAAATAAATAAAATAGTATGAAGGTGGCATCAGCCTCCCAGATATCAAACAATACTAGTGGGCAGCCCATCTAGCTGTCATCAATCATGGCACCTATGCCTGACCGGGTGACCCAGGCTATGCCATGGACAGGTGGATACTCCCTGGAGGGAACTATACCAGAGCTCTCTATTCCAAACCTCAACGCTTTAAATTACCTGGGCCCACCCACCATTGGGTACATGTCTGGCATGCCGCCACCAAATGCCTCGGCTGGGATCACCGACTGACATTAGCGACCCCTCTGTGGGATTCAGAACAACTAGGTAGTCTATGGAAATCAAAGGGGTTTGACAGGTGGAACCTTATTGGAATTTCCCACATCGGGGACCTCTGGGAAAAGTTAGAAGTCAAATTGTTTACCACCATGCAACAGCAATTTGACCATGCTGATACACTTTCACTCCGCGCAGATCCGTCACGCCTTGCTATCCCTTCTGCCGCAAGGCTCCACCCTTCCTGAATCTTCCCCGCTGGAGGATAGGGTATTAGATGGACACCTCCCCAACAGCACTATTTCTCTGATTTACAAAAAAATGATAAATAACTTGCCAGACCCTATTTCCTCATTGCGGGAGAAGTGGACAGGGGATGATGTTGAGATGGATGATGAAGAATGGCAGGAGGCAGTATCCTCGCCAAGAGTCGTGGCTATCCCAGCGCGACTTAGACTGGTCCAACTTAAAATCCGCCATAGGGTATACATGACAGGGGGGAATGTAAACGGGGCGCGGTCAGGTGGGTACTTTTATGCGTATCATCTGGGAATGTGACCTTATTAGACCCTACTAGCGGAAGATACACACCACTATCAATACAGTACTGTCCAGACATCTTTATCCTGAAGCCCCTGGGTGCCTTTTGAATATTTGGGAGCCGACAGGTTTGAATGTTTCCTTGACACAATGGGTCACCCTGGGGCTAATGCTTGCCAAGAGGAACATCGCTCAGTTATGGGGAGCATCTCATCCTCCCACGGTAGAGGCCTGGGAGAAAGAACTTGACTGGTCCATACACAGAGAAAAGACAGTGTATGTGCCTCTATGCTGTCCTAGAAAGTGGACCCGCGTGTGGGGTTTGTGGTATTCCCATTGTGGGGATATATGCCGACCGCCTTGCACTGTTCGCTGTGATCATTACCCCTCCATAGATTTTCCATGTCATATACTATCATGTCTGATTTCACTTCTTGTATCCATGATGCCTGATTTTATTGCCTCCTCTGTATCGCAACTAATAAGCTGATGTATGTTCAATAAAATGAGTTACAAAACAAAAAATAAAACACTGGAGCTGGTAAATACGGATTGAGAATTCCCCACACTAATCGTGTGCTATTCCTTTTACTGAGTACAGTCATACAATGAATATTTACATCACTGGGGACAGATGGGTTTAAATATGCAAAAGGTGGCACAATTAAGCACAAAATGCTTTGGGAACAGGTAGTGGAGTTGAAAAACAAACTACCAAGGGCTCACGTAATACACACATTGAGTCATCAACGTGATGGCATTCACGTTAAAGGGAATTCATTGGCTGACGAAGCCGCGATGGGGGCTGTACGTATGGCTTCGGTAGCTGCAATAACTCTTTAAAAAACGAGGATAGTAGGTGAGATAATGGTTGCAATTATTGCCACATACAATAACACAGCAGTACCAAAAAGATTTCCACTCTAGTAATCCTACAAGTTAGATGCAAACAATGTTCCATTTGCTCAAATTCCAGGAGTGGGGGATAGAGTAATACCAAATATGAAGGTTAGGATTAATTCTAGCAGCACACAAGGGTATAGGTTCTGCACACGCAGGAGTTTCTGCTATAGTTTCTCTATTGAAACAACGCTTCTGGTGGCCAGGACTAAGAAGGCAGACTAAGGACTATGTCTTGAAATGCGACATCTGTCAGCAGATGAAAGGCTCCACAGTAACACGTCCATGGCAGACACAATTGCTAATATTAGACACACCACATGCGTGTGTTTATTTGGACCACTGTGGCCCCTTACAATCTGATGGAGCTTACAAGTATATCATGGTTGCAGTAGATTCCTGCTCTAGGTTCCTATGGGTGTGGCCCTATCGCTCGGCTGATGCTTGAACTATTATAAAAGATTTGCGAGTCTTTATAGGGACACACGCAATCGGCACACTTCATTCTGACCGTGGACCCGCGTTGAGCTCTAGGGCTTTCAAGGAAGCAATGGGAAGTCTGAGTGTAGCATTGCAGTACTCCTCTCCATAACATCCCGAGGGCAATTCAGTTGTGGAGAGGAAAAACCGGGACTTAAAGCAATCTTTAACAGCTAGAGTATTAGGCTCGGGTGGAAATTGGGTAAAACGTCTGTAAGAAGTCCAAAGGGCAGTAAATAATCAGCCAAGAAGCTCTCTAGGGGGGGTCAGTCCTTATTAGGTCCTATTCGGGACAAGAATGTGGGTACTTGATCTTGATTGTGAAGTCACAGTGGCGGATGAAAAACCTTTTGACATCCATGAACGTTTGGCTGTTTTATAGGACCTGAACGAAACAAGGGCACTACAGAGTAATGTCAATACTGGGGAAGCAAAAGGTGTCACTGCAAAAACCTGTCTGGATTCCTAAAGTCTGGGATCTGGTCAGAGAAAAAATGGCGGACAAAAAAGGATTTGGGCCATCATTCAGAAAGCCTGTACCTGTCCTGGCAGTTGAAGGAAGAAAAACAGTACTTCTGCCACCTCTTGCCGGTAACAATGTGGCCGATACTGAGTAGTAGGCCACGTGGACTCCGAAGTAACAGATACCCTCCTCTCACAATTATACAAAAGTTCAAACAGAAAGACTCATCACGTTTGAAGGGTCACCTACATGGAGTGAAGGTCTAAGCAACAATGCAATGGACCTCGTTCCTCTTGATACTGAAGTTCAAAATGAGAAATGAGAACTCAACTGAAAGACAAATTTCAATTCGACCAAGCACGGATATCTATGTCAACATGTCCCAACAAGAGCAAGCTACAGTTTCCCAAAAACCTGCAAAACTACCGAAAATTGATCGAACTGCATCTGGCTATTTCATTGACTTTAACACCTTTTCATTAAATCCAAGCGAACCAGAAACAACACCAGCCCAAAGAACTCATCTACAGTGATTTAAAGATTTTCTGAACTTCCTTAAAAAGACTTACCTGGTATCACCTTGGGTGGAACTCTGGGTATCTACAGGAATACTTTTCTTTCTTTTTTGGATAGGCCTAGTAATTGTTTTTAGTATGCTTATTAATGGAACATATCTTTGAGATCGCTCTGCTGCACAAAAAGTGAATGTGATCCTGAAACGGCACCTATCATCACATCGTGAAGGAAGAGACATGTCATCTGTGAACATTACAGCCATTCCTATACCTGATGGTATAGTATGGGACAAGGTTGATTAAAATATATTTGGCCTGACTGAACTTTTAAAAATACCACATTTATTTAAAAATATAATTGAGTGATATCAATATCTCCAGCACATTTTTGGACGATTGGGATTATGAAACTGTAAATAATATGTTGTCTGATTTAGAGAAATCTGCTGCTTTTTCTAATAATGAAATGTTAGAAGACACAACATACTTTGGGAAAATATATTGCTATCAACCTCTGACCCTGCTCGTAGGCAGGTTGCTCCCCAAGCCACCACACAGCTGCCAGCTGCTTCATTGCCTGATTCTGCTGCCCGCCTTCTCTCGCCGTTTTCCCTGACTCTGCTGCCCGCCTTCTCTTGCCGTTTTCCCACTGTTCCAACTCCTCCCGCTGCTGCGTGCCTGCGGCCCGCCCCCCTGCTTCCCCATTGGCCACCCCGCTCCCGCCTCCCAGCTGCTCCTCCCTCCCTCTCCCCCTCTTATGGAGGCAGCGCAGCAGCCTCGCAGCGGGCGCGCCGCTGGCGCACCAGAGGCGAGCCAAAGGCAAGCCTGTCTGCGCCTGGATCGCGCCCTGCACCAGAACCCCTGGGCCCCACGAACGCCACAACACCAGACTCCACTATGACGCCAGCACCCTTTACGCACTCAATGCCGGCCGAAACCACACCTGCTTCCAGGCCGCCCCGAAACGGAATCACAGATCTTCCTCCTACCACACCTGCAGCTTCACCTGCGACAGAGCCACCAAAGCTCCAAGGACTGGACCCAACCACCTCCGCTGCATACTCCTCAACATCCGCTCCACACACATACACTCTGCCGAGCTCTGGGATCTGCCCGACACCTCCGCCCCAGACGTGGCCTTCCTGACCGAGACCTGGTGGAACGACTCCTCGGCACCCGACATCGCCATAGCCATCCCGGACAGCTACAAGATCACCCGCAGGGATCGTGCCAACAGAATCGGAGGAGGAATAGCCATCATCCACAAGTCTACTCTCAAGGTTGCCACCCACGCAGATGACACCCTCAACACCGCCGAACACCTGCACTTCCGGATCCACACCGACCCCAACACCACCCTCAGAGGAACTCTCATCTACAGACCCCCCCAGACCCGAGCTCAGTTCAGTGACTCCATCGCCAACCTCGACAGCACCCACGCACTCGCCTCCACGGACTACATCATCCTCAGGGAGCTGAACTTCCACCTTTAGAACATCAACGATGCCAACTCCGCCACCCTCATCGACAACCTCGCCAACCTCGGCCTCAGACAACTCGTCACCACACCCACCCACGCCGCCAGCCACACGCTGGACTCCGTCTTCTCCACAGGCACCCACGTTGCCTTCAACCACACCACCGAACTCCACTGGACTGACCACCATTGCATCTATTTCACCTTCAAGAAACCAACCAAGCACCACCGCACCCAACAGCTACCTTGCTGCTGCTGGAGCAAAGTCACTGATGACCAGCTGATCACCACCCTCGCCCAGAACCCACCCACTGAACCCACCAACTCAGAAACCGCAGCCCGCAACCTCAGACAGTGGATCAACGACTGCGCCAACACCCTGCCCCGCTGAAGAAACCCTCCAACAACCATGCCAGCAAGAGAGCCACCTGGTTCACCGACGAGCTCCAGACCTCCAAGCGCGCATGCCGGAAACTGGAGAAGATATGGCTCGACGAACGCACACCGGACAACCACGCAGTCCACAAGGACGCCACCCACAGACATCACCGCCTCATCAGACTAGCCACGAGATCCTCCTTCAAAGACTACCTGGATAATAAAGCACACGACATCAAAGAGCTCTTCAGAATCGTAAGGGAACTCTCCAACCCCACCGCCAATGCCACCGCCAATGCCAACGACATACCGCCCTCACAAGAACTGTGCAACTCACTAGCTATCTTCTTCCACCGCAAGATCGCCGACATCCTTGACAGCTTCAACACCACGACTGCCCTGACTACGCCAGACCCCACCTCCCCGGTGAACACCACCTGCGCCAACCGCCTGACCTCCTGGTCCAACGTCAACAACAACGAGACACGCAAGGTCATGAACTCCATCCACTCAGGATCTCCGTCAGACCCGTGCCCACACCACGTATTCAGCAAAGCAGACACTGCCATCACGCCCCAAATACGGAAGGTCATCAACATCTCCTTCGAAACAGCAACATTCCCGGAAAGCTGGAAGCACGCCGAAATCAACGCCTTCCTCAAGAAGCCCAAGTCGTACCCCAAGGACCTCAAGAGCTTCCGGCCCATATCCCTGCTCCTGTTCCCGGCGAAGGTCATCGAGAAAATCGTCAACATGTAATTGGTCCGCCACCTGGAAGACAACAACATCTTGGACCCGTCCCAGTCCGGGTTTAGACGAAAGCACAGTCCTCATCGCCGCCACTGACGACATCAGGCGCCAACTGGACAGTGGCGAAACATCAGCCCTCATCCTTCTGGACCTGTCAGCTGCTTTCGACACGGTCTGCCATCACATGCTAAGGACACTCCTCCTAGAAACCGGATTCCAAGAGAAGGCCCTTGACTGGACCACGTCCTTCCTCTACGACAGAACCCAGAGCTTCCGCCTCCCGCCCTTCCGATCCGAAACCACCAACATCATCTGTGGCGTCCCCCAGGGCTCATCCATCATTAACTGTTTTAATTTATTTATTGGTATTTATCTTGAATTAATTGTTAATTAATTTTTAATTGGTAACTAATTAAATTATAATTGGTAATTCATTTTTATTAATTGATAAAAATGTTAATTTTGTTAATTTATTTACTGTAGCGGGTTGTTGGTTTATAGGGGAATAAGGTGGGAAGTAATTTAATTGTAATTAAATAACTTTTTAAATGTATTTATGGTATTTATGGTATTTATTTTTAATTAATTGTTAATTATTTTTCAATTGCTAATTAATTAATTGTAAATTGGTAATTAATTTGTATTAATAGGTAATGATTTTTAATTAAAAAAAATTATTTATATTTTTAATTGATTAATTGTTATATTATATTAAATTGGTCATTATTTTTAATTAATTTGTAATTGGTATTAATATATATTTTTTTTTAATTAATATATGAAGTATTTACTTTCCCTACTGTTGCACTCACTGGAGTGGGAATAGTAATGTTTACCCCTACGCTATCCAACGTTTTCCCTACTGTTTCACTCTCTGGAGTGGGAATAGTAATTTTTACCCCTACGCTATCCAACGCTTTCCCTACTGTTGCACTCACTGGAGTGGGAATAGTTATTTTTGCCCTCCCGTTATCCAATGCTTTCCCTACTGTTGCACTCTCTGGAGTGGCAATGGTAATTTTTCCCCTACACTTTCCCTATTGTTGCACTCTCTGGAGTGGGAATAGTAATTTTCACCCTCCCGCTATCCAAAGCTTTCCCTATTGTTGCACTCTCTGGAGTGGGAATAGTAATTTTTACCCCTACGCTATCCAACGCTTTCCCTACTGTTGAACTCTCTGGAGTGGGAATAGTAATTTTGACCCTCCCGCTAGCCAACGCTTTCCCTACTGTTGCACTCTCTGGAGTGGGAAAACTAATTTTTACCCTCCTGCTATCCAACGCTTTCCCTACTGTTGCACTCACTGGAGTGGGAATAGTAATTTCTACCCCTATGCTATCCAACGCTTTCCCAACTGTTGCACTCTCTGGAGTGGGAATAGTAATTTTTACCCCTACGCTATCCAACGCTTTACCTACTGTTGCACTCTCTGGAGTGGGGATAGTAATTTTTACCCCTACGCTATCCAACGCTTTACCTACTCTTGCACTCTCTGGAGTGGGGATAGTAATGTTTATCCCTACGCTATCCAACACTTTCCCTATTGTTGCACTCTCTGGAGTGGGAATAGTAATTTTTACCCCTACGCTATCCAACGCTTTCCCTACTGTTGAACTCTCTGGAGTGGGAATAGTAATTTTTACCCCTACGCTATCCAACGCTTTACCTACTGTTGAACTCTCTGGAGTGGGAATAGTAATTTTGACCCTCCCGCTAGCCAACGCTTTCCCTACTGTTGCACTCTCTGGAGTGGGAAAAGTAATTTTTACCCTCCTGCTATCCAACGCTTTCCCTACTGTTGCACTCACTGGAGTGGGAATAGTAATTTCTACCCCTATGCTATCCAACGCTTTCCCTACTGTTGCACTCACTGGAGTGGGAATAGTAATTTCTACCCCTATGCTATCCAACGCTTTCCCAACTGTTGCACTCTCTGGAGTGGGAATAGTAATTTTTACCCCTACGCTATCCAACGCTTTACCTACTGTTGCACTCTCTGGAGTGGGGATAGTAATTTTTACCCCTACGCTATCCAACGCTTTACCTACTCTTGCACTCTCTGGAGTGGGGATAGTAATGTTTATCCCTACGCTATCCAACACTTTCCCTACTGTTGCACTCTCTGGAGTGGGAAAAGTAATTTTTACCCTCCTGCTATCCAACGCTTTCCCTACTGTTGCACTCACTGGAGTGGGAATAGTAATTTCTACCCCTATGCTATCCAACGCTTTCCCAACTGTTGCACTCACTGGAGTGGGAATAGTAATTTCTACCCCTATGCTATCCAACGCTTTCCCAACTGTTGCACTCTCTGGAGTGGGAATAGTAATTTTTACCCCTACGCTATCCAACGCTTTACCTACTGTTGCACTCTCTGGAGTGGGGATAGTAATTTTTACCCTCCCGCTATCCAACGCTTTCCCTACTGTTGCACTCTCTGAAGTGGGAATAGTAATTTTTACCCTCCCACTGTCCAACACCTTCCTTACTGTTGCACTCTCTGGAGTGGGAATAGTAATATTTACCCCTACTCTTTCCCTACTGTTGCACTCTATGGAGTGGCATTGGAATTTTTTCCCTACTGTTGCACTCTCTGGAGTGGGAATAGTAATTTTCACCCTCCCACTATCCAAAGCTTTCTCTATTGTTGCACTCTCTGGAATGGGAATAGTAATTTGTACCCCTACGCTATCCAACGCTTTCCCTACTGTTGCACTCTCTGGAGTGGGAATAGTAATTTTTTCCTCCCGCTATCCATCGCTTTCCCTACTGTTGCACTCTCTGGAGTGGGAAAAGTAATTTTTACCCTCCCGCTATCCAACGCTTTCTCTACTGTTGCACTCACTGGAGTGGGAATAGTAATTTTTACCCCTATGCTATCCAACGCTTTCCCAACTGTTGCACTCTCTGGAGTGGGGATAGTAATTTTTACCCCTACGCTATCCAACGCTTTACCTACTGTTGCACTCTCTGGAGTGGGGATAGTAATTTTTATCCCTACGCTATCCAACACTTTCCCTAATGTTGCACCATCTGGAGTGGGAATAGTAATTTTTACCCTCCCGCTATCCAACGCTTTCCCTACTGTTGCACTCACTGGAGTGGGAATAGTAATTTTTACCCCTGTGCTAACCAACGCTTTACCTACTGTTGCACTCTCTGGAGTGGGAATAGTAATTTTTACCCCTACGCTATCCAGCGCTTTCTCTACTGTTGCACTCACTGCAGTGGTAATAGTAAATTTTACCCTTTCCGTTATCCTACGGTAAAAATATTGTATAATTTTTATTAATATTACGTTCAAATATATATATATATATATGTATTACCAAATCAATTTGTATGTGTCTTTTTTTTACATTAAATATTTATTAATTTTAAGGTTATTTAAGTATTTTAAGTATGTTTAAGTTAATTATATTTATTATTTCATTAATTTTTTATTACTTTAAATCATTTAAAAAAATTCGATATTTTGACTAACTAAATTTTTTTACAACGATATTTTTGATTCAATATTTTTTAACTTACCTGTTTGGAGATAGGATTTCGATATTTTGGCATTCTATATTTTTTACTCGATATTATGGTAGTTCTATATTTTTGTAATTGAAATTGTTTCAGTGATCCGCCAGCCTCGCCCTCGCCGCTGTCCTCCGCATCCAACGAACGACCTCTGGCGGCAGATCCTTCTCCTACCTCGCCGCCAAGACCTGGAACACCCTCCCTACCCACCTACGGCGGGAAACGGCCACTACAACGCGGCCGTTTCAACGAAAACCTTAACCACGCATGCATTACAACGCATGCGTGGTTACAACGAAAGCCTTTACCACGCATACGTTTACTACGAGGTACGTAGTAAAAGCATGTGTGGTAAAGGGTACAGTTAAAAAAGGGGGGGTCGGGGGGGCTTCCCCCCCAACAAAAGCACTTACCTTTAGTCGAGATGTGCAGGCAATCGGCGTCGTAGAGGAAGGAAACGGCCGTTTCTTATTTATTACGTATGACGTCACCACGGAAAAATACGTGGAGAAGGATAAGCGTGAAATTAGCATTCCGTTATAACGCATGCGTGGTAAAGGCATGCGTTACAATGGAGTTCGTTGTAAGAACATACAATCACCTACGGCAGACCCAAGACTTACTCGCCTTCAGAAGACTACTCAAGACCTGGTTCTTCGAGCAGTAGCGGAACCCCCTTCCCCTCAGTGCTTGAGACCCTCACGGGTAAGTAGCGCGCTTTACAAGTACTCTGATTGGTTGATTGATTGATTGATTAATTGATTGATCAACATTATGGTCATCACTTTTTGCATAAATCTGGTAACCCTAGAAATATTCTCACATACCACCAATGGGAACATTGCCCGACACCGTAGAAAAGCAGTACAAACATTTCCATATTTTTCAGGGTTTAACTCGTCAGACCCAGCCTCATATTACTATAAGGTTGCCCCTACACCGGCGCAAAAAATATGTTGACAAACACTAAACAGAGCTATTCTACTTCCTTTATTGCCCAGTTGTCTGAACAAGGGTTCAACCTATGGAAAGACACCATAGACTTAAAATCTGTCGGGGGTACTAGAGACTGACAGGTCTTATTCCTCAACAAATAATATTCTTGAATGAACCAGGCAACAAACAACTTGTCTTGGGTTAGCCAGGAATAAATAGATTAGTGAGTAAAACTAAAGGATTTAGTATTAATAGGCCAGATCAAAGCTATGTACAAAGACAACACCCAGGGGTAGTGACATCATACAGTGTTAGGAAGATATGCCTTGATTGGCTACAAACCTCAACACTCAGACAGGTAAAACAACACTTATCCTTACTTACAGGGGATGTGGACCTACTGGATTTTTTATTAGATCCTAGGAAACCACCTCACAAACGTTTCTATTATGCTATCTTCAATGAGATTTGAAAGATTTCACAACAGGAGGCCGCGGAAAGATTACGAGAAATAGATCATATTCATCTAGAGAAAGCTCTAGCAGTAGTCGATAATGACTTAACAACATTAACATCCAGGATATATTTACTGGGCAGCATTGTAACTTCTGCTATCGATGTACTAGAACAAGATGTGTCTATATTACAACACGGGCAATCACAATTACGTTCTATTATGTTATTAAGCTGGACGCAGGCAGGCTATGTGCCATGGTGTTTTCCAAACAGCACGTCCCTGTTTTCCTCGCACAATCTGACAGAAAAACAGATAGAAATGGCACAAAGGGGAGCAAAGTATACCATGCTGTGCATTGAAAAACTGGACAGATTATCATTCACAGTGGCAGATTCACCATCCACAGAATGGTTAATCCATGGCCACATAACTCTTCTGGTCACAACCTTTCAATTCCAATATTGCCTAGAATAAATGTAGGCAAGTAGATATGAAGAAATGGGTAGGGAATTCATCAAGGAATCTTGGGAATGGCTGCACAGGTTTCAATGCTGGAGTGGGAAAAAAGAAGTGTTTCTAAGTTGTACTGACTGTGAGAATACCCTAAGTGGATCACTTATATGCCAGGATATAATTCTTCATGTGGCCTGTAATGGTTAAGTAACAAACTTGTCCTGTCACTTAGAGGGTGCCCCAGCTGCCGTGATCACTCCAGTATTCAGACTACTTTCGAATGGGAGTTACTTGAGGCTGAACGATCAAGGTTGCTGTGGGATTCTTCCGGGCATCGCATATCTGGTAGCTGTGAGTTCCAGGGTTACTTGCTGTATGCAAGTATTGTTTTCCCCAACACATACAGTCAGAGAGGCACCACTATGGTCTTCATTAAATATTTCACTAATACGGGTTGACACTTTGAGCAGAATGAAAGCCATACTTACACAAAAATCTGTGCCCTTAATCTCCACTCGAGAGACTTTTGATCTCCAAATAGCAAGGTCTTCAGTAGAGATAGAGACACTTATACGTAAAAACGGCCCTTTCCATCTCGCAGAAATGGTAAATCGTATCTTTAACATGTCTGATATGACAGGCATTGTCCACCTATTTAAGAACATAGGTTCTGGACTGTTAAGCACCTTTCAGACAGTCCACACAGTTATACCAAACTTTATGCACTCCGTATTTGGTAGCATTTTTGGAGACTGCCGCTGATCCTGTTTCTAATAGAAAGTATCCTGATTGTCGTATTTCTGCTACGCAATGGACGTCCCAGTCACCAAGGAGATGGAAACAGTACACCTGGAGAGAAAATGCTGTGATTGCATGGTACAACTTTTAGGCACACCTCTCCTAAGGGAACTAAGTGCTTCTTGGGTTCTTGTTGTTAAGACCAGTCTGAAAGGACTGCATCTTACTTGTCCTCCAATGCCTGTTTTGCGGAGAAGAATGCATGTTGGATCTCTGTCTGACACTCTCATCATGATGCGCATGACCGGACGTTGATGCTTTACTGGACCCGATAACGGCCCATGTTTTGCAGTGTCGCCAGCGTATTCCGATGTTGATGGCAGCATTCCTTGAGCCACCACACTTCTTTTCCTGGAGTGGGTCAATGGTATTGACCCTCATTTGAGATTCACCCACAAAATTGAAGAAAATCATGCCGTATTTTTAGATTTGGACATAAGTCTTACCCCAGATGGCATACGAACGAAGGTCCATAATAAACCTACTGACAAGAACAGTTTATTACTCTTTGAGAGTTTCCACCCTAAAGCCTTGAGATAGAACCTCCCGGTGGGCCAATTCCTGAGAATTCGCCGGAATTGCTCCAGTGTAAAGGATTTCATGGTACAAGCAGATGATCTAGAGGAGAAACTTCTGACTAGACTCTATCCAAAAAAGCTGATAACCAGAGCAAGGAAACGAGCAAGAAATAACCATCGTGAGGCACTATTAGAAACCATAGGGAAAGAGAAAACGGACAGACCAGTCTGTGTGACAACCTTCACCCCTGCCTCTAATAGAGTCCAGAACATTATCCGTAAGAAGTGGCACATCCTGAACTCAGGCCAGATGAAGTGGGCACAGCCACTCTTTGCTTTTAAACGGAGTCGTAACATCAAAGACGCTCTTGTACATACCACGAATACCACGCAAGGAGGAGACAATCAGTTAACACTCTGGGGCCACCAACGACCGGTGGGCCATTTCCCTTGTGGTGGTTGTGTTGTATGTCAATTCACTGACACCATGAAAGAAGTGGACATAGGGACTGGCAAACCCTGGGTTCTTAACAACTTCAGTAACTGCAACACTGAACATGTGGTATATATGTTGACCTGCCCATGTAAGAAGATCTATATTGGGATGACCACAAGAAAAGTAAAGATTCGCATCAGCGAACATCGTAGTACCTTCAGACGGAAAAAAGATAGCACCAAACTTACCAGACATTTTCTAGAAAGCAACCACACAGACTCTGATCTGAAATGGACAGTCTTGGAAGTACTGAAGAAAGAAGTGGTTAATCGTACACATGCCCTTCATGTAAGAGAACAGCGCTGGGTTTTTAGACTAAACACCCCAAAATTTGGCCTGAACGATGATATCCCATGGCTACAAATGAACCAATGACAGTACCTTGGTCAAAAACATAGCCATGGGCTCACCCGATACTTCTCCTATCGTAATAACAATGAAGATCCAGAACTGAACTCTATACCCTGAAAACAATTTTTTTTACCACGTGATTCAGACCCAGGCAGTATCCCACAGGACTATGTCTATATCAGTCACCTTTGGCTATACTCTCTGACACCCTTGAGTGTGCACGTAACATCAAATACACAGACTCACTATGCATGGTCACGTGTGCATATATGATGAGTATGCGAAATTTGTCACATACTAGTGCCTTTCCGATATACTGCCACTCATTCCAATGTAAATATGTGAATATCCACCTCTTTTGAAATGTCATACGCGATCCCCTCGCTTTTTAAGGAATGCTCTTGAAAATCCCGTTCACTTCGAAGAGAGGGGGTGGAGCCTTTATGACACAGATGTAAACAGCACGGCACCAGTCTCCACACGCGTCAACTAACACGCCTACCGCTGGGCGGAGAAACGTGTTAAACCACGTGCCTGCCCTGACCAATTCCATCAAGACCAGGCTGATGGGATACGCCCTCCCGGGACACCGGATACTCCCTATGTGCCGGCTATGCGCCGGAACCCCGAACAGGGATCAGACCTTGACACGCCCCAGACCAGGCGGCTTTACCTATCATATCTAGCCCTGCACGGGAAACACAACGTCACTGAAATGCGTCTAACAATCACGGGAACAGCTTCACCTGAGTACAATCACCTTACGATGGGCTATACTATAAATACTCCCCCTCCCTCTGATTATTCTACCCATCGGGGAAGAGGAGAGACGCATCTCGTAGGTGTTCTTGCGGAGTACAACCTCACAGCCAATAAGTTCCTTCTTTGAGTTTTACATTCGCTACTTGCAATACAACTCGGATATCGAGATGGTGGATGCATCACCTCCATTCTCTTTCTCTCTCCAGCACCGTGTGACCACAGCGTACTCCCTAGTCCCCGCCTCCCATGAGGCCAGCCGGTCTTCTCTAATGGGTAAGATGAATGACTGACCATTTCCCCGTGTTTACAGTAGAACCGCTGTGAACCGTAATTTCCCTAGAGAAACCCTACAATCAATCCTTTTTCTAGCACTAAAAACCAAGTGAGATTGGACACATGTTATATAAATAGTAATGTGATGTCTCTTTGTGTTTTTCTATCTTTGACAAACCCTACAGGTCATTGGACCCTTGGAGTGGATAATGACTAAAGGTCACGTCCACAGAGTGGCACTACCAGTAATGTATGGTAAGATTGGAGCCCCTAAAAATCGCTCCTGATGAAAGCCATGTACCTACAGCGACGTCTGGCTGAAACATGTTGAGCCACCTCACAACATTTATATAGCGGTGATGGGAAGATTGTCTCCTTACTCACCGCGCCACTGCTTTTAGACACCACACAGTTCCCTTACAGAATAAAGTTGCATGGGGTTCTGTGATGGCCTTTTAAACTCACTCTTTTTTCCTTTGGGCCCCCACTCACCTTAGAAAATGCATCCCTGTCATCAGGTGTATGCCCGCCCTCCACCAAACGGGGTTTCTGGAGGGCGAGGACTGGCAGATGATGAAGCATGACACCTGGTGGTGTGTGATGCCAGTCTATCACTTTTTGTGAGATGCCCTTATCACAACTCGGCACTTCACATTCACTTGGTTACACTCTAGAAGTGGTCTCTTTTTGTGATATACCACCACAGGTAGTATCTGCTCCTGTTGGTATGGACACCAGTTCCTCCTCCGACACCCAGGCCTTAGATGGCACACAGGCTGCCCCAGGACCTGCTGTGGACAGTACAGAAAATCATCTGTGCTCAATAGACATAATCTGCTAGGTGTTACGGGACCGCCAACTGCAAAAGCAAGCAACAAGACTGTTGCGTTTTCCAGCCAGGACACATAGGCATTTGACTCATTTGGCCCGTCGTGTGCTGGGAAGAAATTCGGCTTTTGAAAAACACACAAGAAAATTAAAACTCTATATCAAAATTGACATTCCTTTCACGCATGTGTGGCTTTCAAAATAGTTGTATTCGTTCGGACTATACCTACGAACATATTAGAGCAGTAGCCTGTCTGTCAATTTCTAATCTTTTTTAGATTTTTAAGGAAAATGTTTCTAAACAAATGTTTTTAACACAATAAGAAACTAATGTTTGTATATTTGCGTACGAGTATCAAGAGCACCTAGTAGTATGTGTAGAATTTAAAACTATGTCGTCCATTCGAAAGAGGAGTGGGTGTTATATTCCATATAGATTCTAAAATATAGGCCTCTGTAAACTCGTTACCTTCGACCACTACGGCAACCGCCATAATGAAAAGAATATTAAAATAACATACGAGAGGCAGCGCAATACTGGGTAAGAAAAAACGTCTCTGAAAACAGGAGGGAGGGGATTGTGGACAAGCACAAGCACTACTCAGGAGTCTTGCAGGTAAGTACCAGATCAAACATTGGTGGCGCCATGTTGCAGGGATTCTGCATATAAACAGAACTATGCACATGAATACAGGACCTCAGTGTATAGGGGCTAAGCCTTCCTACCGCCTCAGTACTCACAATCCCAGGACTGAATAGCTATAGTGTCTCACTCACCCTCCTAAACAATCACGAAGAAACAAATGATTAGACACCCCAGAACACAAAACTCCCGACTCTCTCAGGAATCGCGGTAACAAGACATACCCTTTCGCTCACTCACTCGTACTTGTCCACATAAGAATTGACAGAGACACTGATATAGTTTAAAATTCTTATTTTAACTATCATGCTCTATAACGCAGCATACCAGCCACTACCAGCAGCAAAACACATAAAGCTAAAACAGATAGCATTGTAGTATTAAGTTAATGTATTATAAAGGGAGATGTCATCTTATAAAGACAGTGCATAAAGGACTATAAGGCCTAACCACCCTCCCCTTGGAAAGAAGAAGTATTATTTTATAATAGAAGATCTCTGGGCTTTGTCAGCAGATCCCATACCTTAGTGCCTAGATGTTATTTCTACATCATAGGAACTGCATGGCTCTTCTCCCTGCAAAGGTCCCTCTCCAAGTGTGTGTTAAACCAACATGCATCCCCATAATATCAAAACACGAGTTTTCCAGCAGCCGCAGCTGTGTTAGCATGTTTTGTCTAGGTGATAGGGACTGACCAGACCAGAATAAAAAGTGGCATTGTTTATCGACCTTGCGCACAGTGTTTAGACTACACTCCAGAAACAGACTGAGAAGGCACAAAGCAGACGGTTCTCATGTGAAAGGCATAAACAGAGTCTTGCAAAAAATAATCATGTAGCAACGTGCGCAAAAGCAGCATCTTGGCAGCAGAGCTCATGCTAACTTAGCGATGTCAACAATGACCCTATCTGCCATATGACAGTCTCTTTTTGGTGGCTGGGGGCGGATTCTTGAAAAAGTGATTTATCCGATTATAATATAGGTGTTTTGCTGTGCTCTTATTCAGTACCTTCCCTTCTGTTGCTTCTATTGCACCACCATTCACACCATTCTCACCCCTAAAATGAAAATATCGATTCATTAAATCAACACTGGTACAGAAAGAGATAGACAACCTCATGTCGATAGATGAGGGCATTTTTTGAGGATTCTTTCCTCCTTCCCTCCTTACAGTCTCTTTTCCCGATACTGAGAATATGAAATGCTCATAAGGAGTTTTATTCATAGTCTCCTGTTTTCCTGTTTTTATATTTTTCTTGTTGATGTTAGAAAATGTTTTAGCTCATGCTAAAAGGAGGGTCTGTTAGAATAGAAAGATTCATGTTTGTGCACTGGCTGTGTAAAGTTAGCATTTGCGGCATTATTTTCTGTTTAGGCACCATTTTGAATCATGATCGCACCAATATTTTGCTATTTCTGAGAATAGGGCTCTGTTAGGTTTTGTTTCTGCAATGTTAGGAGTTGCTTCACTAATGAATAGACTGTTCATATTAGCGCATACCTTTCTCTCTAGGTAATGCCCTCTCCCACTTGTCTGGTGATGGGCCCGACTGCAACAACCTTGGACTTTGTAACTTTGGGTAAGATTTGAGTGCTGAAACTGGTTTTTTTCCTTGTCTTCCATTGCTTAGCAGCATCTGCCTGGAAAGTTCCACTATGGGCATGTATAAGCCCAGTTAGGTAACATACATAATGTATCTTTATGCTTGTTTATTTCAGTCCTTCTGCAGCACTCCTAGCGACTAGGTAGACTGGGCTCCGCTCTGAGTGTATCTAATAAACTGTTATTGGTTTGTATTCTCTACTGTCTGACCGACTCTTCATTTGGTATGGAAGGCTGAGAGGTGGTCATTAGTGACCCGGGTGACCATAATCAGGCCCACGTTGTTAAGAACAAAGCCACAAACATTCTCCCATCCTCCCACTCCAACCACCCAAACAGGTTGACTTATCAGACCCACCCACCCAACCCCCACACCTGTGAACTCAAGACAACATAACTAGGTGTAGGAATTATCCCATGGCGATACGGGCTCACCCAGCGGACAACCCTGTCTGAAGGACCAGGGTGCCCAAGCGGGAGTTCAGAGGGGACATAAAGCCAGATGTCACAAGTGTGGCAGGCGTCTGGTGGCATGTAGTGCTCCATGTAGAAGGAAGGAGCCAAGAGCCAACAATGCTGTTGCACAAGTTCAATTTCCATTTGAGGGGAGCAGGCCAGTAGCAAGCAGCCACAGATGCAGTTAGTCATTGCCACTGGGTTGGCCTACCTCTGATGATCGAGGAGATTTGGATGAGGCTTACTGGTCTTTGCTAAGTTTCTTGGTGAGTTTCAAAACTGTTGCAGGGTCAGTAAAGAAATGTAGTTTTCCGTCATGTGAGACCTGCAGCTTGGCTGGATAGAGAAGAGCATACCGCACTCCAAGTTGCTGATGTGCTCGCTTGGCTGGTAGGAACTCCCTTCCCGCAGCCTTCACCGCCAAGGTAAAATCAGGATAGAAGGAGAGGACATTGCACTGGTGTTGAACCTCCTCATGCTCTCTTGCGTGCCTTAGTATCATGTCCCGGTCCCAGGAGTTTAACAGGTGGGCTATTATGGGGCGGGCTGGAGCCCCAGGTAGCAGCCACGGCCCAAGCAAGTGATCAGCTCTTTCAACAAGGAAGACTGTGAATAGGTCAGTACCAAACAGTTTGCGTATCAGGGCTTCTACATAGTCCTCCATTCTGGAGATGGCAGTGGATACCAGGACCCTAGTGATGCGTAAGTTTATTTTTCTTGAGCTGGATTCTAGATCTTCATTTTTAGCCTTTACGACCTCTAATACACTGTACATTTTTAGCAGCCATTGCCTGTCTTCAGCCAGTATATTGTCCGTATCTGATACCCTTGTTTCCAGGTGGTGTATTCGAGTATCATATGAAATCAACCCGCTGCTTAACTTGGTCTAAACGGGCAGCGAGGAGGTCTAATTTAGAATCAATGGTATTTAAGCTGGTTTTGACATCCAAGAGGACTGAGGAGATGTCCTTGTCCTTAATTACAGTGTCCTCCGTTTGCGTGGACTGCCCCTCTGCATCCTTGGATGGTTCGCCCTGCCTTGTGTGGCGTCGGCCTTCATATGTGAGCTTGGGTTGTTTGGTGTCAGGCTTGCCAATATCTGCAGGTGATTCACAATGCTGTGCCCTCAGTATCCACACAGGTCTTTCTCCGAATGCTAGGCCCACAGGCCAGGGGTGCAACTCCAATGTGCGTCACCCAGCAGTTCAGGGGCCACCATGCCTTGTACACCCTCACACACCAGCACAGGTCCCTGGTAGGTACAATAACAGGTATTAGTGACCGTGACAAACAAGGCAGCTAGGAGCAGGCAGTACAGCGGATCTCAAAGTGTATCAGGGGTCTGGCGCAACGTCAGTAGCACAGATAGGGCTCTTTTCAGGTAGCAGTAAGCGGGGTTCAGAGCACCTCACCGCCGATGTAGGCATTCAAATCGGGGAGCTCGAGAGCAGGATTCTAGTGTCATCAGTTGAGGTGCTAGCAGGGCTATGCACTTTGCTCTGGGCGGGGAGGGCTGCTGATACTCCAGTACCCTCTACCCTATCTTGCTGCAGCCCAGCTGGGCAGTTCAGGTGGCCATCAGCCTCCACCACAGGAGCACAGGCTTGGGTTATGCCAAAGGGAGGGTGGGGGCCCACACCATCCTCGAGAGGCCAACAGAAATCAGTCACCAGCCTCCAGCGGTCCCCCATGTCAAGGTGCTGTCTCCCCGCATCTCCCCCATCACTCCAGAGCCTGACAGCAGCCGCTCCTACCTTCGGCTGCCGAAAGCTTCAGGGCAACAGTCCACCTTCACATACTGCCGCTCCACTCGGGGTCCTTCGATGTCCGGGCATCACGGCTGCAGCCCTGCAGGCCGGTAGGTCTCTCTCAAAGGGCCAGCACTTCTCACCTGTCTTGGCCTCCATTGGCCTGCTCATCCAGGCGCTCAGCAGGCAGCCGCCCAACTCGGTCGGGTTTGGTATTGGAGATTACCTTTCGCGATCTCGCATCTTCGGATCGCGCTTGCTTCTCGGTATGCAAAGAGGTCATTCTGCGCCCCGGAAGTGCACAATCAGGATGCACTTCAGGAGGGTCAGCAGCTTCTCCACAGTCTTTTGCGCAACTGCCCGCCTCCAGAGTAGGCCGCAAAGCAGACCGTCTCGCTTTCCAGCAGGCTATGGCACCTAGTGTGTGCACTGCAGGCTGTCGGTTTCTACGGCATCAGCATACTCCGCAAGTTATCTGGAGTGCCCATCTCCCTTTCAGAAGGAGCAGTGCGTCCCAATACCATTGAATTTTGTCTGATTTGGTTGCTTAGCCAGCAGAGCCCATTCAAGGGGCGAGCATCTGGCAGAGAGACGAATCCACGCCCCTTCCATTACATCATTGATATCAACTATGACATTGGTAAAAAGCCGGTAGGAGTTCTCGGTTGAGCCAGTGCTATTGGGAGAATAACGACAACAAAAACTAAACAATAACCAACAGTAAGGTTGCGGCAATGCTCAATCACTGATAATCATAAGATCTCTATTGTTGTACGTTCTGGCCATTTTAGATCAGTGAGTCCCAACAGTTAGTCTAAGGCCATTCAATAACTACAGATCAGCAATGCAGCTTGGGCACAGTGAATATAAAAGCGGCGGCAGGCCAGCAGCGCATCCGATGCAGAGGAACTGGGGACCAGAGCAGACAGGTGCTTCAAAATAGGAAAAGATCCGATGGATCAGGACCGGTAAGGGACACTCAGCAGTTTGCAAGCATTAAAGCACTAGGCAACCAGGCCTTCGCTGTAAGCATGTAAACCAGCCAGCAGCATTTCCTAGTTAGCCGCGACTGGGTATTTGTGCAGTCTCCATGCCTCTTCATGCCTGAGCACCACCCCTTCTGCACGTCCCCAATTGAGAGTCACCTTACACCAGTACAATAGTACTTGCAGTCTCTGGGCTTTCCAAAGCATGGCAATTAGTCGGTGAGTAATCAGCAGGGCTAAATCTATTACTCTGGCACTCACTTATGCCCCCTTAGAATAGTTAACCAGATCCACAAGGGTTCCTTCTATGGTGCATATCACTGAGGGCCCGATTCACAGAACCAACTTAAGACAAAATCCTAAACTTACTACTTTTGTTATTCACAGAAGGCATTTAGTAGTAGTAAAGTTAGGATTTTGTCTTAAGTTTGTCTTAAGTCTGTCTTAAGTTTGTCTTAAGTCTGTCTTAAGTCTGTCTTAAGTTTGTCTTAAGTTTGTTTGGTTCTGTGAATTGGCTCCTACGTGACTAGTTACTTCCCTCAGCACCTCGGAAACCTCTACCAATAGTAACAACACTGCTGGGAAACCCTAAAACATGTGCAGCAGGTACGCTCCCAATAGCTGGGCACTTTGAAGAGGAACCAGATATGCGGTGTAGGCTGGCAGGTGAGATAGGCCTTATGGAGTATATTATGCTGGATGTATTGGAAATGTGTGTTCTGCAATACTTTCCTAGGGTAGTGTAACACCTTTTCCCACTCCTGTGTGAGCTCCTTACCCAAGTCTGCCCTCCAACAAGCACGAGTCACTGCTAGCGGATCCCGTGTGGTGTGTGCCAGTGCGTGAACAAGCCACGTAACGAGTTTGAACATACATTCCATAATGTATAGTGTATGTATTAAGTATTTAAGGGGTGTTGGGAAGGTCCAGTTTCTATGATATCCCAATGCCGGTCCAGCTGCGCTAGCAGACCACCATGTGCCAGAAAGTGTTCCAGCGGGAGGTCACACTCTTCCCTCTGCTGTTCATAGTGCAAGAGGGCGCCATCACGGAACAAGTCACCTAAAGTGCTCACTCCCGCTGCCTTGCAGGCCTCCATCCCAGCCCACCTAGCAATCGCATAAAGGGTTTGAGTGAACTTAATGGAATCTCAGGGGAATAGCACCTACCTTGCTCCTGTGGCAATCGCAGTTTGTGGAGTGCAACTCGCCTCCTCCCTTTATCCTAGAGAAAGCTCCCCAATGCCACGTCCAGTTCCCCGAAGGTGGATTTGAGAATATGGACCGGAATAATATGAAAAAAAGTATAAGAGTCTAAGCTATTCCACTATCTTTGCCAGAGAGACTCAGCCTTACACAGTCAAGGGTAGCATAACCCAGAAAGCCATTGGAGGTCACAGCGAGGCTATAGCCCTAGTAAGGTTGCCATCAACTATTTCTTGTGTCTCATGATACATGTTTATCCTGAGATAGCAGAATGTATGAGGTTCCCAATAAACTGGTCAAGTATCAACCTCATAGATCTGTTGGGGACAGTCCAGGTACAAGGAAATAGGCAGGACTTAGCCCAATTCACCTCCAAGCCGGACCCTTCCCTTATGTATATTAGTACATTATCTGCGTATAACAAGACAAAATGTGTCTTGCCATGCATAGACTACCGCAAGCTTGTCCCTGTTGTCTTAGGCACTGGGCCAGGGCCCCCATTGCAAGGGCAAAAAGGAGAGGGGAAAGAGGACAATCCTGCCTAGTCCCCCCTGAAAAGAAGTGTTAAATACACTGCCCAACTTTAACTCAGGCAGAAGTCTATGTGTATAGGAGCCGCATGAGTATTAGTAACATCCCCGTGATGCCAGAGGCAGTCAAGGTAATGAATAGATACTCCCGATCTACTGTTTCAAAAATCTTATCCAGGTGCAGTACCAAGCAAGCTCCACAATGCCACTGGACCTGGGTAGGCTTCAACACGTGCTGTAAACAATGGATTTTAAGGGTCGTGGACCGTCCTGGCACAAAGCTGTTCTGGTCGTCCAGATGCACCAGCCATGGCAGATGTTCATATATGTAGCCGGCTATGATTCTACTCAGCACATTATAGTCAGACCCCAGAATGTACAGTGCGCGACAGAAGGCAAACTCCAGAGGGTCCTTGCCTTCTTATCGAAAAGGAACCTAGAGTGACTCCTGCATCGCAGATGCGAGATGCCCCTCCATCTGGGCAACCTGGAATACCTCCAGCAGTTTGGGGGCAAGTTGGGCTTTTATGCCTTGTAGAATTCTATAGGGAATATGTCATGGCCCGGGGTCATACTAGTTGCTGCTCCACGACCTATTGCAAGGTAAGAGAAGCATTCAAGTAATTCCTATCCAAGGGATCAACTGGAGTGAGAGTCACCATAGTGCGGACATGATCTATAGCTTTCTTGTGATCCATGGGGGTTGTAATGTCGTTCTTCAAATAACGACAGACACGTGGAGGTCTATTCAGGAGCATTTATTAACACATCTGCTCTCTACCCCGTCCTGCTCCTAACTGCCCCTTTCCTGCCTCTGCCTCTCCTCTTCCTACAACTCCCCGACTCCACCTCCTCAAACACTAGACTGCATCTTACATTATAACATCGCCCCCTTTCTTAACAACAAAGAAATTAACGTCCTGACTTGGTCATAGTTCTTCAATCAGCCGTACAGGTCGGCGAATGGTCCGCTTGGGCCACAGGAACACATCTTCATTCCCAGATTCAAGTTCAGTCTGATTTTCAGGCATCTGTGTGACAGAGTCAGTTTCAGACCTCTCTTTGTTTGGTCGTTCAGTCACTTTGCTGAGGGCATCTTTCACTGCCGGAGTGCATCGTTGAAAGTGTGAGACGTTACGTGTGATTCTCTTGTTCTCTGATTGCGCTGTTATTATAGTCCCCTTTTGTTGTGTAACCACTAAAGGTTCAGCTCTGAACTTGCAGTCTGTTTTCTTCTGTTGCTCCTGCTTGACCAGTACCCAGTCCCCTTCTTGAATGGACGGGGATCTAGCTCTCCGCCGAGTGTCAGCATAGGATTTCATCTTGTTTTTGTTCTCCCGATCAGCAACGACCAGTTCTTCATGTGTGTTCTTGGAGGACACTGGGAGTAAGGCACCTTCCCAGGTAGGTATCCGGGTCCTGATTGGTCGTCCCAACATGAGTGTGGCAGGACATTTCCCTGTAGTGGCATGTGGAGTTGTGCGGTATGCTCGCAGAACTTCATTTAGCGCCGCTTGGAGGTCTTTCTTGTCAAGGGTAGCCTGCTGGAATGTCTTTTTTAGCGTAGCCATGAACCTCTCCACCATTCCATTGGCTTGGGGCCATAAGGGAGTGATTTTACGATGCCTAAAGTTGAGATGTTCCGCAAACTCACTGAATTCATGGCCGTTGAATGGGGGGCCATTGTCCGTCTTAATTTCCTTCGGAACGCCCCATGCAGCGAAAACTTCGTCCAGAACGGCAATCGTGCTGGTGGCATTGGTGGGCGGCACAAACTGGGCTATGGGGAACCTGGAGTACTCGTCCATGAGAACTAAGACGCATTTTCCAGACTTAAGGGGTCCATAGAAATCTAGAGCGAGTTCTTGCCATACACTGCTGGGTAGCGTCGGCATCTGGAGAGGAGCTGGAGGATCTCTTTGACTCACAAGTTGGCACTGAGGACAATCCTTTAAAGTGAGTTCAACCATCTGGTCTAATAACGGAAACCACACCCTTTCTCTGAGCGCTCTTTTGGTGGCTACCACTCCTCGGTGGCCCTCATGTGCAAGATTGATCACGCCCTGACGAAGTTGCATCGGAATGACTATGCGTTGATCTCTCAGTATTAGTCCCTCTTCAGTGGTTGATAGTTTCTCGCTCACGTGTTTGAACGCCTGCATTTCTTGTCGGAATTTCGCATCTTCACTTCCATCCTCGCTGATGTGACGCCACCGGTTGGTCTGGAGTCTGCGCTTCACCTCCTGCAGGATGGCATCTTGGGCAGTGTCCCCACATATGGCTTCAAAGGGAACTGCTGGTGGTCTGGCTTGGTCCACTACGAAGTGAACGTACTCTTCAGCCAGGGATGACTGTGATACATGTGACATCTGAGGGTGTCTTGACATGTAATCGGCTGGATTGGCTGACTTTCTAGGCTTGTGGACTATGGTGTAGGTGTACTCTTGCAAACGTAATCCCCAGCGCTCAATTCGAGGTGGCATTTTGGCCCTGGGGTTCCCAAATATGGTGACCAATGCCTGATGATCAGTTACAAGTGTGAAGTGCTTGCCGTATATAAAAATGTGAAAGTGTTCATAGGCCCACACGACGGCAAGACTTTCCTTTTCTGGTTGTGAATAGGCCTTTTCAGTGTCCGTTAAACTTCTGCTGGCATACGCCACGATGTGTCTCTGGCCTGTGTCATGATCAAATTGAGCTAGGATTGCACCCAAACCAACTGGGCTGGCATCAACGGTGATCTCAGTCTTTCTCTTGGGGCTGAAGTAGGCCAGATTGTCAGCTGACTCAACAGCTCTTTTGATTTCCTGGAACGTGTGTTCACATTGGGGAGTCCAGATGAACGGCTGCCCTTGTTTAGTGAGAGTACGTAACGGATGACTGATGGTGGCATAGTCTTTAATGTACCTGGCACAGTAGCTCGCCATGCCCAGGAAAGATCTGATGTCACTCACGTCTTGTGGGCTTTTGGTGTCATTTAGAGCCATCACTTTCTCGGGGTCAGGCTTCATCCCAGCTCCTGAAAATGTGTGTCCAAAGAATTTGAGGGTGGACCTGCGGAATTCACACTTCTCCTTGTTGAGTGTGAGATTGGCTTCAAGGAGGGCGTGGCACACCCGGTCCAATGCCTGGTCATGTTCCTGAACATTTGCACCGTATACTAAGGTGTCGTCACTGTAATTCAGCGCATTTGGTATGTGATGGATGGTCTGGCGGATGGCTTCTTGGAAAATCTCTGCAGCAGACGACACTCCAAAGCTGAGTCGCTTATATCGGAACAGTCCGAGATGGGTGGCGAAGGTGGTTGTATATCTTGATTTCTCATGTAACTCTAACTGGTGGTACCCTTTGTTCAGGTCTAACTTGGAGAAAACTCGCGCACCATTAAGGGATGAAATCATATCACTCAAGTGAGGTCCTGGATGACGTTCTCGCTCGATAGCTGTGTTTGGGACCCTCATGTCTACGCACAGGCGCACTTTTCCTGGTGTGCCTTTCTTCGGCACGATCACCACTGGTGAGACCCAAGGGGTTGGCATTCGGTCTGTTCGATGATGTCTGTCCTCAGTAACTCTTGTATTTCGTCTTCCACTGCTTGCTGGAGATGGAAGGGAACTCGTCTGTGGTGTTGCGCTACGGGTCGTACCTGTTCATTGATATGTAAGCGAATCTGGCATTTAGCCATTTTCCCGAGTCTAGAAAATAACTTGGAAAATTTGTGGATGATGTCAGGGTTGTCGTTCACTCGATACAGGACTTCAACAAGCCGGAGACGTTCGGCTGTGGGTAAGCTGAGGAGGCAGTCAGCTTCAGGCCTGTCGATGACATGGATGTGTGCTGGCACAGACATGGTTTTGTGTGTGAGAGTGGTTGCAAATTTTCCAAGGCATGGGAGAGGTTTTTTTGATATCCAGGTGTACACACGGACGTATGCCGGGCTGAGGGCAGGTGGCGGCTGCATTTTCTTGTACTCAGTGACTGGGATGTAATTTAGGGATGCCCCAATGTCCAGTACAAATTTGGTTGCATGGTCTCCTACATGAATGACCAACCTGGGGTATTTATTCAATTGGTCCGGATCAGCCACCATGTTGATGTACTCGTCGCTGTATAGCGGTGCTGGAGACGCTGACCCTGACTCTCGGGATAGCGATCTTCTCATCCATTGCGACTTGCGAGACTCTCTGCTTGAGTGTGAGGAAACAGAGGAAGACCCTTGATGGTCCTGAACTGCTTTGTGTGATGTCGCGTTGTGACAGGGTGAGAAGATCTTGTTGTCTCCTTCGGTCTTTCCTTACGATGCTCCCCGCAGACGTTCTCGAAATGGTTTTCTTTTCCGCACTTTCGACACTGCTGTCCAAGCACTGGACAAGCATCTGTGTGTGGAAAATCATATCCGCATCGATAACACTTGAGTGGACGTTCCCGTCTTTTGCCCCTGTGGCCTGACTCATGGCGCTTGTGTCCCGAGTAGTGTTGACGGGAAGTGGGTCTGAATGTCCGTCGTCTCTCTCGAGAATGTCTGCGCGTGGTACTGGCTTGTAGACGATAGGCTTGTTCTCGCTTCTCAGTGCGCCCCACCTCGATTTTCTTGGTGTGTTCCTCTGCTTGGTAATGGACTCGGGTCATTTCTTCAATTTCATCTAGAGTATGACTTTTCCGTAGGCGACGCCTTCTGAGGACCTCTGATTGGCATCCTTCGATAATTCGTAATCTGATAGCATCCTCTGTGGAGAAGTTGTCAAAGTCACAATATCGGGAAAGTCGTCGAAGTTTTGTTATGAACGTGCTCATTAGTTCTTCCCTTTCCTGACAGGCAAGGTTGAAAACATATCTTTCATAGTCAACATTCTTTTTGTGTAAGAACTTTTTATTCAGAGCATCCCGTACTTTCACATATGATCCAGTCTCATCAGTCGGTAGTTCTTTGATCAGTTTTCAGACCTCTTTTCCAACCAGGTTGCGCAATGCAATTCGTTTTTCATCATCATCTGTGACCTTTGATCCCAACATAAAGTCCTCGAACTCCTCGAGCCATTCCTGCCATCTGAGGCCCATTCCACCTCCAGCGATGAGGGCAAGGGGATCTGGGGTGCGCAAGTATGTGACACTTGTCTTGGCTCCACGCGGCAGGCCAGCCACGGAGCTGTGAGCATTTACCACTCACCGATGCAATCTCGGTGGCGTCGGGTGCTCAGGGTGCGTGTGTCACGGTGGTGCCTTCCTGCACGCTCTTCATTGGACGGGGTCACTCGTTTCCAGGAGTCTGGGTGGTGGCATAGCATGCCATCCCACCCTAGTCGCCAGCTGTAATGTCGTCCTTCAAATAACAACAGACACGTGGAGGTCTATTCAGGAGCATTTGTTAACACATCTGCTCTCTACCCCGACCTGCTCCTAACTGCCCCTTCCCTGCCTCTGCCCCTCCTCTTCCTGCAACTCCCCGACTCCACCTCCTCAAACACTAGACAGTATCTTACATTATAACAGGGGTGTCATACAGAACCTGGTAAAGTGTAGTGAATGCATGCCCTTAAAATCTCCATCAAATATTCACAGAATATGGGCCCATTCTGTAAAAGTACAGTACATTTATCTAGAAAGTCCAGTTGCACCGTGGTAAGGCCATATATGATTCCCAACAAGACAGTCCTGGTATCTAAGAGCCACTCTACCAGCACATAGCAACCCTCGGGATCTATCTCGGACCCTATGCAGTGGAAGGGAACCCTGGGCCAAATCCAAATCAGCGCTTCTCATGCAAAGTCAGAGTAAGCGGTGCAGAAGTATTGACCTATTCCCCCAGCTACGTGCGTTACCTGCAGCAGCGCTAATACATCTTATATATTGCTTGACAGCATGCCTCTTGCGCACTGTGCCCGTATCGCAGACATTCCACGTGATAATGCACACTTCAGTCAATAAAATACAAGGATTAGCTCCCAGGTGAATTACAAACCGGGGCGTCAGGGCCACATGGGTAAGGTACATGATAACGCACAACATTATTCAACAAACTGTAGTAACAGAACCCACATGTAAACTAAACTTGATATGTATTGTTTGGGTGATGATTCTTGATCAATGCTTGGCTTCCATATACTACTGAGATTGTTACTTTACTTGATTGTCCTTTCATTAACTTAAGTCTATGACCTCTAGGTTGTTCTAAGACCTCTCAGTTTACCTAGACCACAGTAAGACTCAATTCATTTTGTTGTTCAGGAAGTCAATCTCTTTTTGGATTAAATAAAATCAGCAAGAACCATTTACAACAGCAAGAAGAAGGACCAATGCCTCCTGGTAAACCAAAAAGTTGCAAATATGCCTAGCCCTGTGGACTGCAGAGAGGTACATTGATTAGGGAAATGCAGACTAGTGGTAAACCACAATTAAGTGGTTGCAGTCGGGATATGTTACATGAAGGGTATAGCTGAAATCTTTTATTGTTTGGATGATCTACTGGATAGATGCAGCTGATTGTCTGGTTGTCTGGGACTGGTAAGAGATTGGTTCTTGGTTAATGGCACACCATTTTGCTCTGCCCTCTGACCACCATGATTACCTTGCCTCTCCAATGTTGTTATTTTCCTTTTGTATTTTGTATTCCATTGACCTTCTCTACTGCAAGAAAGCTCCATGGTGCTCCTGCTCTGCTGTTCAGCCCTGTACCAAAGACGGACACTGCTAGCAGAATACAGTTGCACCATCCATTTAAATACAGTATCATTTTTCTTTTATTATTATGATTCTTATACATTTTTAAACTTTGTGGGCCCTGCCTATTTTGTATTTTTAAATCACAGCTAACAATACCCTAACTTCAAAACCTGGGAGCTTCAAGACTGCTTGAATTTGGTAACTGAATTGTCATATTCCTTCCACAACAGATGCAACATGCTCATTGATGTAATTAATGTTGTGTTTGCCTATGTATCACCTTTCCGTAATTCCCTCTTCCGATCCATTCATTGATTCATGAAATCCCTAATCCTCTACGCCCAAGTTTTGCAATATGTTGTGCTGTTACGTCCCATCTTTAACAGATCTAGCAGTAGTTGGGGCATATGCGGTTAAAGCTATGCCAACTGTTACAAGAGGAGGTCAATTAAACCTGTCCACACCATCCCTTCTACGTAAGCAAAAATGGACATCAAGGTGCACAGATTATACTACCCATGGATAGATAGAATACCTAATTTACACAAACTATGCCCCATAGATTCTACTGATGTAACCTTCTACCGCATCCTGAGACTTGAAGGCTTCAGTGTGCATACTTTAGTAAATAACTTCACACTATGTTACTAGTCGTTTTATCATGATGGTCACTGTCCGGTATTCTTCTCTCATTTGTGTTTTGTTTTAGTCTAGTCGCCTATGATGCAGAATAAAAATCCTTTAGCTAGTTCAACAGCATTATTCACACAAAAAATAACCTTATATTTCCCTTGATGTCTTCCCTAGGCCACCACTAGCTTTAAGCAGGGCCTCTGGAAAAAAAACCTGCATTAAGGTATAAGTTGGTGGAGGATGGGGGTAGCAGACATCACTTTTTCTACTATGGTCAACAAAGAAGTACCAGAAACAGGAATGAGGGATCGACGTTTTGGGTATGTGTTTTCAGACACCATTAGTGGTAAATATTGAAAGTGGGAATGGCAAGGGCAGTAAGTGTACACCTATCACTGATGGGAGGGTGGGTGCTGCTCAGCCTAATCAAGCCATTAAAGTTGAGGAGGGTTGGTCATGGTCAGTATTCCAACAGTTATGGTACAGGAGTGGACTGGAAGAAGTAAGGTTACCTACTGAGTGTGGCAAGGGAGAGACTAAAGAGAGGACGAGGAGTATGGCCACAGTTGAACAATTGCTTTGTGATGGGAGAGGTGTGATGCTCAGACTCTGTGGGTACAACATTGGTGGTCCTGTTTAATTAACAGTAATGCAACACTAAACACTAATGCCTAAAAGTAAATAAAAAAATAAAAATAATAAAAAAGACACAGATTGAAGGAAAAAAACAAACCCATTTGTTGACAACAAAATCAAAACTCTCCCTTACAACAGTCCGACACTCTCTCCCATAGCCCTAAAAAAACCTCCATTACTCTGACATGCACCGTATCCTTCAGCAACAGGCCCATCCCCTGCCTATAGAAACTGGGCCACTATAGACTCCAGCCTCCGTAAAATGTCCTGTTGGGTGTAGTTGAGCCGCCAGTGGCTCTCCTTTACGTCCCCAGGCCACTCAACATTTGCTGCAGGAGGGCCTTATGGCTGGAAGGGTGGCTATTTGGGATGTAGACTACCTGTGGTGGCAACAATGGTGTGGCCAGGATGCCCCCAACTGGTGACCTGAGGAAGCTACAGTGGGAGAGTCAACAGCAGTTGCCAATTTATAGATATATTTATGACCTAGTTACCATAGGAAATAGATTTTTGGGTTTGCTAATAACATTGGCGCAGTTTGACGAATCTTCACACAACTTTCTAAAAAAAAATCATTTACCTGTGCTCCTTCCTGGAAAGTTTTGGGGAGATCTGTCAAGCGGGGACTGAGAAAATAGGGGTAGGTCCCAAAACTTAAAGTGCCCATTCATTTTTCAAAAGAAAAATGGAACAGTTACACAGCAAAAATGGCTGAACGGAATTACACCAAATTTGGCAGACAGCTAGATCTTGGTCCAGAAAGCATTTCTTTTATGATTTGGTGTAAATCTATTCAGTAGTTTTTGAGAAATTAAGATTCACAAACTTAGTATATCTGGATCATTGGGCTGAAATAAAAAAAATGTAAGTTGTCTGAATGGCTGAGGGGGCTTTTTCAGAGCAAGTACTCTGATTGGCTGGTGGCAACATGAAAATGAAATGTTGCAGTGGACATTACAGGACGAGGGACTTAGGGCCAGATGTATGAAGGCCCTGATTTGCGATTTCCTAATATCCAATCCTTGCCATTCGAAATTAGGAACTCGCAAATGCTCATGCATGAAAGTCTGTTGAACACTTTCTGTGATTCCTAGGGGATCGCAAATGACCTGCCTCATTTCTATTAATGAGGTAGGTCGCAATTTGCAACCCCCTAGGAATCGCAAAAAATCACAGGGATGGTGGCTTGCTGGGGTGAGCAGACCACCATGTATATGATTGCTTTAAAATAAAGAAACCTTTTTTTTGTGAAGCAGCCGTTTTCTTTAAAGGAAAAAGGGATGCTTTATAAAAAAATGAAAAATATTCCTTTCATTTTTAAAGAGTAGGCAGTGGTCCGAGGAACATGTTACTGAATCGCAATTTGGGTTTGATACATGTGAAAACCCTTTTTTGCATTTGCAAACGGGACGATTCACAGAATCGGCCCATTTGCGAACGCAAACATGTTTGATAGATGTGGCCCATAGTCCCTTGTACTAAATGCATATTTAAAAATAATATGAGGGACCCAAACCCGAACTAACAGTAAAAATAGTATGTTTTTTGCCCCAATCCTGCAGTTCTGCAGGATCATGTTAAAAAGAAAAAAATGGTGGGCATTAGAAATAATGAAATGACTCCTGGGGTAGGCAGAGCACAGCCCCACTCCCAGAGCCTTATTGAGGCCCCGTGGACCCCATCTCCCAGGCTGTTTTCATAATAAGGGACAGGGGGTGTAGCCTCCCTTCCCCAGACCTCCAAATGCCCTCGGGACCCCAACCTCATGGATATTGCATGATTATAAGGGGAGGGGAGTGTGGCTTCCCTTCCCAAGACTCAAAGTAACCCTGGGGAGCTCATCCCTGGTAGCTGTTTCATGATTTGAAAGGGGATGCATAGCCTCCCCTCCCAAGCCTCAAAGAGGTCTCAAAGTCCCATCTCCCAAGGCTGTTTCATAATATTAGGTGGAGGAGAGCCCACAGCCTTCCTCCCTAAGCTTCAGAGAGGCCCCGGGGACCGCATCTATATATATCATATATACCTTACATAACACTACGGGGGATATTCTCTAGAAAGTGCCATCATCATCGCCAAAATCGGTAAATGCAATCTTTCATATCGCGGGAAAATAACTCTGTGTCAACGTCGTATTCTCAACACGGCAGTAACATGCGATAGTTTCCCGAAAACGCGTCAAATGTCAGCGATAAAAGAGTTAGTGGCACATGTTGGCCCTCCCGGAAGTGAACCACGCCCAGAGCCCCGGCCTATTTATTCACACTCCTATTGTTGTAATTCTATCTAGGACCCTAATTCGATATTCCTGATTTATGCCCTTATGTGGTTATAATAGATAATATCCTTATAAAGGCATAAGAATCATATCCATATTTAGTCGTAGCCCATGCAGTCCAAATTAAGCAAGGTTACCTCCCCAGGCTCCTAGAGAGTACAACGAGTTCTCTAAACAAACCAAACCTCCAGCAACCTGGGAATTCCCCATGGCTTTTGTTTTGATTTGTCCTAGAACTCCTGTGAGCACTGTAAGAACGGCGAGTTCTTAGTGACATCTTTATTGACGTCTTATGTCCAACCTTACGTCAAACCCGGCACCTTTCAGGTATAAATACACCAACGTTGCCTTAAGCAAACACACGGTGGTTTGGAGCAGAGCGGCTATCTACTTGCTCGAGAGCCCAGCTGATGCGAGAGCCCACGGATGCCGCCCCTCCCCTCCAACGCACTGAGAGAGACACTGTCTTTTCTCCTGCCGAGAAATCCAGCTCCGGTGTTCTCAGCTGCCCTTGCGGGTTGCTGGGATATCGAGTCCTGAGAGAGAGATACCAGACCTCCTGCTTTCTATTACCCAGGTACGGAGTTGACTAAACCCTTAAAGAGAATTCTTGATTCAGATCCTTGGCAAAACCACCTTAACTTAAACTGCTACTTACTTACTCCTTCTCACGTATTAGGCTTAGGTCAGGTACACCGGGGTAGGCGTATTTAGAAGCACCAGTGGAGTACGTGAGTCAATGTATATATGTATGTATATATTTTATCCATTTTAAAGTATCATATGGCTAAGAAACCATATCAATGCTTTTACAGTATTATTTTATAATACTCCTTTTACTGTATGCACTTTACTTTATACTAAGTATTGCAATTGTGGCAATTCATTTCTCTTGCATGAGAAAGAAGATTGCTTAATAAATAACACCTTTTATTGAAAACGCCCATCTCTCTTTTCTCTGCACTCTGGTGAAACTAAGTATGCACGATTGACTGAGTAAAATAGCTGTCTATTGTTTTCACACGACTCTAGAGATACACTCTTATTCTGAGGGAGCAAAGTTGTCATTTTTATGGTTGTCAGAAGCTAATCCCTTCTTGTCTATCCAGGGAAGTTAAACTCCTCCTTGTTTATTCGAGAAAGTTTCTAGTGACCTCTGAGCTAGCTGGCAAAACTAATTAAGTCTAATATAGTCAGTAGAGACCTAGTCGACCTCAGTCCTACGTCTACACTGCTGTTTATATTATTCCAATGCGCAGAGCCTATTGGGAATATAGGAACTACAGTACACTATGCTGGACTGGTGTACGCCCGATCAGCCCACTCCGCTTACGCTTACAGGGGATACGACACAGCTACATGACTGAGGTCTTACCCACTACCTGAGGTAACATGGAACATGGTTGCATCCACTGTCCACAACACTACAAACACCAGCAGTATATGTCCACATGGACAGGTTTGTGCTCTGCATACTGAGGTCTATCCAGCACATCACCGCCACACTTGGCATTGTGTGCATTCTTATTCATGGGTGACTTGCCTCCTTTACACATACTTGGTTCCCACCACTCCCCACATTCTGCTATTGTGTGGCTGAGGGGCCATGCCATTTTCAGAACATCCGCTGTCCTGTTCTGCGCTGCCTCGGTGATAGTCAGGGGAGGGTCCGGGGGGGAAATGGGGGTGGTGGTGGTGGGTGTTGTGGATTTCTTGGGTCTCCGAGCTGCATGATCAGTAGCTCTATGTCATGTGTTGGTCTTCAGATGTGGCTCTGGGCTGGGCTCCCTTTCATACTGCAGGTTGTCGTCCTGCTTTACACCAGTAAAAGGCAGGTGTTGAATCCCTGCTGTAACACGCCTTATCGCCTGTTTTTGGATCGCATCACAGGTCTGTGAGAATGTCGCAAAGTGGTGTTTTTGTCTGTTCCGTAAAGTCTTCCGAGAAAAATGGTTCCTCCCTTGGGTGGGTAGGCCTAGTGCCCGCAACAGGAAACGTCCCAAAAGACAGGGTGGACACAACACATTTTCACAGTGAAAACTGATCCTTTTTTTTGCAAAGTGCCTAGCTGTAGAGTTTGAACCCTAACTCTGCTGGTGCCCAAGGAAACCTAGCAAATCTATACATTTTTTAAAACTAGACACCCAGGGGAATCCAGAATGGGGTGACTTGTCTGGCTCTCACCAGGTTCTGTTACCCATAATCACTTGCAAACCTCAACGTTTGTTTTAAAAAAAACACATTTTCCTCACATTTCTGTGGTGGAAAGTTCTGGAATATGTGTGGATCAACAAAATTCCACCCAGCCCGCATTCCCCAAAGTATCTTGAGAAAAATGGTACCTCACTTGTGTGGGTGAATCAAGGGTGTGTAGTTTTCAGAAATGTGTGGGTTTGGTAGGTTTCCCTAGATGTCCAAAATCTCATGGGACCCCCATTGCAAAAACCAGGTTGTTTTGTGATAGGAAATTTTGAAGTCGCCTCAATAGGTTTTGGACCCTTGCCTGTCGTGGGTACGTGACCCACCCACACAAGTGAGGTACCATTTTTCTGGGAAGAGTTTGGGAAATGCGGGGTGGGTGGAATTTTGTGGATCCACGCTGATTCCCGAACGTTCCACCACATAAATGTGAGGAAAATATGGGTTTTTTGCCAGATTTTGAGGTTTGCAAGGGATTCTGGGTAATAGAACCTGGTCAGAGCCAGACAAGTCACCCCATCCTGGATTCCCCTGGGTGTATAGTTTTCAAAAATGTATAGGTTTGCTAGGTTTCACTAGCTGCCGGCAGAGCTAGGGTTCAAAATCTACAGCTCGGCACTTTGTAAAAAAAGGTCAGTTTTTACAGTGAAAATGTGGTGTGTCCACATTGCGTTTTGGGACGTTTCCTCTCATGGGCACTAGGCTGACCTCCACAAGTGAGGTACTTTGGGGAACACAGGGTGGGTGATATTTTGTGGATCCACGCAGATTCCAGAACTTTCCACCTCATATGAATGGGGAAAAAGTGTTTTCTTTCACAAAGTTTGAGGTTTGCAAGGGATTCTGGTTAACAGAACCTGGTGAGAGCCAGACAAGTCACCCCATCCTGGAGTCTCCTTGGTGTCTAGTTTAAAAAAAATTGCAAGTGTGATAGGTATCCCCATGTACCATCTGTGCTAGGGCCCAAAATCCACAGGTATGCACATTGCTAAAAACAAAGTCTGTGCCAACTGGGCTTTCTGCCGCCCTGGGGGAGACTCCAGGGGATTTGCTGCGATATGTCCCCAAGGGGATGCAGAAAGACTGTGGCTATTTCTTTGGGGGGTGGGGGCATTGGTATGCACATTCTGGGCAGCCCCCACCCCATGCATAAAAAAAGCCAGCGTAACCGCGGGCCCATAGTGGGTTTTCTGCCCCCTGGGGGCAGATCAGAGGACACTGCCCCGATCTGCTCCCGGGCGAAGAAAGACTGGAATTTCTCTGGGGGGTAGGGGTAATGTCATGCCCAATTTGGGCAGCCTCAACCCCTACATGAATACAAACACAAAATCCCTGGTTTCTAGTGGGCTTTCTGCCCCAGAGGGGCAGATTGAGGGCTACTGCCCCATATACCCCTCAAGGGGGCATAAAGACTGGAGTTTTTGCAGCCGGCGGTGGGTGCATTGGCATGCCCGTTTTTGGCAGCCCCCACCCCTGATTGAAACTGGGAAAAAAAATCCCTGGTGTCTAATTGGCTTTTTGCCCCCCGTTGGGCAGATTGGGGGCTACTGCCCCATCACCTCACCAGGGGGGCAGAAAGGCTGTAAATGTTATTGGAGTGGGGGCATTGGCATGCCCGTATTGGGCAGCCCCCGCCCTAATTAAAATTGCCCCCAAAAAATCCCTGGTTTCTGGTTGGCTTTCTGCCCACCGGGGGGGGCACAAAGGCTATAATTGTTGCAGGGGGGCATTGGCTTGCATGTTTTGGGCTGCCCCCACTCTAATTCAAACTGCCCCCCAAAAAATCCCTGGCTTCTAGTCGGCATTTTGCCCCCCCAGGGGGCAGATTGGGGGCTACTGCTCCCATCAGCCACCCGGGGGCTGAAAGGCTGTAGTTGTGGTGGGGTGGGGGCATGGGCAGCCCCCACCCTAATTAAAACTGCCCCAAAAAATCCTTTGTGTCTAGTGGGCTTTCTATCCCCCCAATGGGCAGATTGAGGACTACTGCCCCCATCTGCCCCTCGGGGGGGCAGAAAGGCTGGAGTTATGGTGCGGGTGAGGGCATTGGCATGCCCATTTTGGGCAGCCCTCACCCTAATTGAAATTGCCACAAAAGAAATCCCTGGTGTCCAATCGGCTTTTTGCCCCCTGGGGGACAGACTGGGGCTTCTGCCCCCGTCTGCCTCCAGGGAGGCAGAAAGACTGAATGTGGCCAATATTTTTGGGGGCCTCTCCCCACTCCCTGGTGTCTAGTGGTGGATCCCTGCTTGGGGATCGCCCTCCTGGGGCGATTCCTAAGCAGAGATGCCTGGGGAGGGGTACCATTGGAAATGGAAGATTCTCCCCTTTCCAATGATACCTCGTCGGTCTTTCTACATGCTCAGGGGGCTGTGATAGCCCCCGGAGCACATAGAAAAAGAAACTGAAATGGCCTAAAGGCTCATTTCAGTTTCGGTTTCTATGAAATGACATCAGCGCGACGTGCACGCTGATCGTCTTTTCATAGAAACCACGGGGGCCTCTGGAGTTTGCAAAGCTCTTCCCATAGCTCCCGAGGCTTTGGGGAAGAAAAAGAAATCCCTCTGGTGCCTGCACCAGAGGGATTTCCGTTGACATGTGCCGTCCTGCGTACACAAGCACAGTTGCACACAACGGCTCCCATCCGTCGTGGGCACTGAAAGGGTTAAAATTACGACTCTCGCTTCAAAGAGGTGGGTACAATGTGCAAGCAGTGGACATGGTCATTATCCTCTCTTGTAAGTAGTTAGTTTATACCTTATTATTCAGTTTTCTGTGTGATTATATTTATTTCTAGTCTGTCCCTTCAAAGTCTTTTTTTCGGGTGTCACTGAAGACTCATCTTTTGTGTAAAGTGATGTTTCTCACAGCCTGTAGCACTGGAGCTCGCTCCAAGTTAGAACACCAATGACATGGGCACAAACAAGTGTGAGATATTCCTCAAGCAGGAATCAGTGACAGATAAAGGACAGGCCTAGAAAGGTTTCCTCTTTGAAAAACAGAATCTGCAATCCCATCCCTCAGCCATGCCATCTACTAAATGACAGGGCCCAGAAAGACTAAAATGTATCTCCTTTTTTAATAAAAAGGTCTCTTGAATTTTTAAAGCCAGTCTGATCTCTCCTCCATAACTTCACTGTCTTGGTCTCCTCCCTCCATCTACGAGAATGCAGGTAAATCATTCCCACTTTCTGAGAAGCTAGCATTATCCCCATCACATTGCAGTGGGTGAACTGTTTTCATCTCTTTCTAGGGCCTATTAAAAGTACCTAACATAGTACAATCTCACATACAAATTATGATGTTCCTTTCTACAGTTTACATCCTAAGGGCCCGACTCACAAAGGTAAAGTTAGACCAAAGGTCTAACTTTGATACTTTTCGGTATTCACAAAGGTAAGTTTGCATGAGTTAAGTTAGGCTTTTGGTCTAACTTCCTCTTTGTGAATACCAAAAAGTACTAAAGTTAGACTTTTGATGTAAGTTACATTTTTGGTCTACCTTTACCTTTGTGAATACCTGAAAAGTAGTAAAGTTAGACTTTTGCTGTAAGTTACACTTTTAGTCTAACTTTACCTTTGTGAATCGGGTCCTCAAAGTGTATGCTTTCTCAAAAGTCTACTTTATATTTGGAAAACCTTTCTTGAAATTTTGACCTTGAAAAAAAACATCTGATTGTCCTCTCTCCTTGTTTTTATGACCATCTACTTACTTTCCATCCTCTGCCTGGCTCATCTATCTGAATACGTCTTACTCTGTGCATGTTTACTTTTATCTCTATTACTGTGATTCTGCACATTGAATAGGGACGGGTTCAATCCGGGATCGGGATCGGTGTGGACATATGTTTTAGTTTTGGGGGCATGCTAGGTCGGGCAGAGTCCAAATTACAAGGCTGTCTTGGGTTCAGAATGAAGAAGGCAGGAATGAGCCAAGGTGCTGTTAATCCAAAGGTTCCGATAGCCGGCAGTAGTCCACAACAATCCCGGATTGAACCCGTCCCTATTCATTCCCGACACTGCCTTTAATTTATGTGTAACCGGTCCTGATGATGGCCTAGACTTCTGCAGGCCGAAACGCCGTCGACTTCAACAGCATAACTTCTGGCACCCCTCTTTATGGACACCCTACCAATTTGCTTTTGCAATTTGTGTATCATTCATTGCTTGGATGTCTTGAATATTTAACCTACTTGTTGTTTTACTTTGGTTTTTTTGTCGCGCCCACTTCCTTCGCTGTATATACCACATCACGTGCCACTTGCGCCGTCACAAACTTCACGAGCACTAGTGCACAGTATCCTGTTGGTTACATGTCAATTAATGTAACGCAGTGCTATCTTACCATGTGCTTGTACATATGATGTTTAATATGTCCATCATGTTTTAATTGATTCCTGTACAAGCAACCTTTACATGCATATGTCTCCCTGTGTTTCTACCCGTTTGGACTGAATTCATTGCAATAGATTATGCTACCTTTATTTGTTCTTTAAATGATACCCATGTTTGAGACATTGTTGTTTGATATAGATTACTGCCCCAGTCTCCCTGTGGTTTATGGGCAACCTCCTGTGGTCTGATAATGTCTAGTAGATAATAGGGCAGGTCGATTAAAACTAGCTCTATCAGCCTGATTCATGTACGGGCCGTTTTGCGTGTCCCTAATAGCGATTAATAGCGACTCGCTATTGAGGAAACGCAAAACGGCATTCATGTACTTTTCGGAAAAAAAATAGCGACTCGCACGCGGGCGCTAAAGCCGTTAGCGACCTACAAAAATCGCAGAAAAATCGCTATTTCCGGCCACCTGCGATCGGGATTGCGACTCGCAATCCCGATCGCACGTGATTGCGACTCGCAATCCCGATCGCACGTGATTGCGACTCGCAATCCCGTGCGATCGGGATTGCGAGTCGCATTCTCGCGGGATCTGGAAAACGGGAAGACGCATTCCGAGCACCGTGATGACATCACAACCAGGAAGCAGCCAAATCCCACCCCCAAACACCACAGTGACGCTATCATTGGAGTGTTGACGACGGAAAGCTGCCGCTAAACCTCCGTTAGCGACTCCCGATTCTGCCGAAATTGCGACCGCCATGTCCGACGAACCTCTCCCTGGCCCCAGCACCAGCGCTGGCCGCAAGCGCAAACTAAAGTTCTCCGAGCAGGAGCTGGAGAACCTTATAGAAGGGGTGGTGGCCAACCACGACCAGCTGTTTGGTGCCAACTCAAGGAGGGTCCCAGAGCAGGAGAAGCAGAGGATCTGGGTGGGGATTGCCTCCAGCGTCAACTCTGTGGGCGTTGCGGACAGGTCGTTGGAGGAGCTGAAAAAGCGGTGGTACGACCTCCGGGGGCGTGCCAAGGAGAGGGTGGCGGAGCGCCTTGGTGAGGCATCAGGCACCGGAGGTGGTGGACCGACTGTCCCACCCAACACCCCCCTGGAGGACCAGGTAGAGGACACCTTGGAGAGGGAGGCGTGTGTTGGCGTGACCCCTCTGGACTCCTCCCGCCCCACCCAAGACACCCAAGGTAAGTGGCATGCGACTGCGACCCTGTCCCCTATGACCGCCCCTGACCAAATAGGCTCACTCATTGGCCCTTAGTCATGCCTATGTTGTGCATCAGGAAATGCCCTGAAGCATTGTGGGAGACGTAGTATGTCCACAATGTAGTAGTACCACAATGCGGCCAGAAAGGGTCCAAAGTGCGCAAATCCACTGCCATCCAGGGAATGACACCCAGCATGCATGTAACATCTGCACGTCTGACAGTCACATGCACCTAATGAGTATCCACTTACCCTCACAGGTGCGGATGATAGCAGTGACAGCGAGAGGCTGCTGATCGATGAGGAGGCCCAGGAGGAGGAATCCCTACCCGATACCCAGCCACCAGCCCCTGCCGCTGCGCAAACACCAGCAGCCAGGCCCCCCACCGTACCTGCTGCAACATCTGCAGGCCCACCGGCTGCCAAGACCAGAGCCCCCACCTTACCTGCTGCAACATCTGCAGGCCCACCGGCTGCCAAGACCAGAGCCCCCACCTTACCTGCTGCAACATCTGCAGGCCCACCGGCTGCCAAGACCAGGCCCCCCACCTTACCTGCTGCAACATCTGCAGGCCCACCGGCTGCCAAGACCAGGTCCCCCACCGTACCTGCTGCAACATCTGCAGGCCCACCGGCTGCCAACACCAGAGCCCCCACCAATGTGCCTCCAGTGCCTGCCGCACCTGCAACACCAGCTGCTACAACACCTGCAGCACGTCCAACAAGATCTGGGCCAGCCACATCCGCTACACAGCGGCCCAACAGCAGGAGGGGCAATGGGCATCTCCATGCCTGCATGAGCGTGGAGCGGCGCATGCTCCGAATACACCAGCGCCAGTCGCAGCAGCAAGGAGCCATCCAGCTCCAGCTGCATAAGATTGGCCGCAATGTGGCGGGAGTCGGCGAGCGGATGGACCGCATGACGGCGGCCATGGACCGCATGACGGCGGCTATGGAGGACAATACTGCAGCGCTGGTGAAGCACCGCAGTGTTGCAAGCAGGCGCCACCACCAGCTGCTGAGCCGCCTGTCCACCTATAGTCGCTCCAATTATGTGTCAGCAAATGCCACCACCCAGCTGGCGCGGCGCTCGTTGACCCAGCAGCACCAACTGGTCCAGTGCTGCGAGGACATTACCCGGGTGCTGGAGCACTTGACCACCGCCGTCACCGCACTGCATGCACCTGTGCTACCGGCCATTGTGGGGGGAGACGATGCGAGTGAGGGTGCCTCGAGTGTCAGCAGCCACTCTGCCACGCAGGCCCCCCCACCTAGGCGCAGCACCAGGGCTATGCCTGGTACAGCTGCCCAGGATGAGGAAGAGCCTCACAGACGCCTGGGAATTGTGCGCCGGAGGCGCCAATGACATTGTGTCAGGGACACAGGCGCAGGCTGAAGCTAAGCCTGCCATGAACCGTCTCATGCAGTATGCAGGAATACTGCATTTTGTAAATAGTTGTTACCATGACCCTTTTTTCTTGTGAATCAAACAAATACATTTATTTTGCTGCACACATTCGCCTTGTGTAATCATTACATTTTGCATGCAATTGTGATATGTGGGGTGGGGGAAGGGGGTGGGCTAGAAATTGTTAGCTGTGATGTGGTTGCGACGTCTGTGGCCTTCAGCTGGGTTCTCCCCGCGTGCATGGTGCGCATGAGCTGGTGGCCGGTCGTCCCCCTCAGATTCACTGCCTGATATGTCAACTGGTATCCGGCGCTTGGTTGCAATGTTATGAAGCATTGCACAGACAGCCACAATGCGGCAGCACGCTGCAGGACTGTAATACATGGCCCCACCTGTCTTGTGCAGTATACGGAACCTGCTCTTGAGCAGGCCAAATGTCCTTTCAATACAGTTCCTTGTCCGGATGTGCGCAACATTGTAGCGGCGTTGGTGAGGTGTGGCAGGGTTGAGGTAAGGGGTCAGGAGGTATTCCCGTAGGGCGTAGCCACTGTCACCTGAATGAGAGGAGCAGATGTTGATTGCCTGTGCAGCGCAGTTACTTCATAGCAATGTGACATTGTCGACAAAGTGTACTTACCAAGTAGGTGTCCTTCCCCAAACTCTCCCCTGATCAGTCGTGTGTGGAGTCCGCTGTGCCTGAAGATGAAGGAGTCATGGGTACTCCCTGGGTACTGGGCCACAATGTCAGTGATGATGTTCTTGGCATTGCAGACCATCTGTATGTTGAGGGAGTGGTAGGACTTCCTGTTGCGGTACATATACTCCGTGCCAGCTGGTGGGCAGATGGCGACGTGGGTACAGTCTATGCAGCCGAGGACATGGGGAAAATGGGCAACATTATAAAATTGTAGTTTTGTCAGGTCCAATTCCTGTTGGCTCGTGGGAAATGTGATGTGCCGGTGGAGCTGGCTGAGCATGGCGTCAACAAAAGTGTGGAGGCAGCGTGACATGGTGGGCTGGGATATCCCCCCAGCAGCGGCTACTATGCCCTGGAAACTGCCGGAGGCCAGGAGGTGCAGGCTGCACAATACCTGCACATGTGTGGGCACAGAATTGTTTCGCCTTGTTGGGTGCTGCATGATGGGGTCGAGTTCTTGTATCAGCCAGGTGATCATTTCCCCATTCAGCCTGTATTTTGCATAAATCTGTTCTCTGGTTTGGCCCAGCAAGGTGACCCGCTGCCGGTAAATCCTTGCCTGCCTCATGCGTCTCCTCCGTGCTGCTCGCTGTAGCCTTCGCCGCCTCACCACCATGTACATCCCAGGCATTGTGGAACGCCTAATGCTGCTGCTGAATGTCCTTATGTGTGATTGGTCAGGCCTGGACCTGTTGGTGATTGGCTAACAGTTTTTCAAATTTTACTTAATCATGGCTTTTATGGTTACCACCTGCTTTGAGTTGTCCTTAAATTGTGCCGCGCAAACGTGCGATTTAGCGCTTTTTCGCTAATGTATTTCTTTCATGAATGCCGATTGAGACAATATTGCGTTTCGCTATTGATTTCGCAGATTCCGTGGTTGGTCGCTATTTCCGTATCGCTATTGCTCGACTTCCCGGAGTCTGCGACTATTACAGCGTAATCGCTATTCCGATCGCTATTATTTTTTAGCGATTTCGCTATTTCGTACTTGAATGCCGATTCCGTGTTTTGCACCCGCAATTGCGTTTTCGCAGCCATTGCGGGCGCTATTTCGCTTCATGAATCAGGCTGTAAGTCCCTAGCATATAATAGGGCATGGCAGTTTAGAGGCCAGCAGCCCTTTTCTGCACTGGCATGTGTACACTGCTGTGCCTGGGGTCAGTTTAAAAGTAGCCATGTGTGTGCAGAAAGAGGCACAAGAGGTGCAGAAAGAAACAAGAGAGGTATAGAAAGAAGCAAGAGAAGTGCAGAAAGAAGCAACCGAGGTGCAGAAAGAGGCAAGAGGGGTGCAGAAAGAAGCAAGAGAAGTGCAGAAAGAAGCAAAAGAATTACAGGAAGAGGCAAGAGGGATGCAGAAAGAGGCAAGAATAGTGCAGAAAGAACCAAGAGACGTGCATGAAAATGGAAGGAGGTACAAAAGACAGGCAGCGAGTGCAATACCCCCTTCTTAAGATGTTTAATGAAGCGCGTGGGTCCGGGAGGCTCCACCTGATCAGAGAGCAGCTATGATTGTAGCATTTCACAAAGCTGGAAAGCCGGCGGTCCAGTGTGCTTCATACCGTCCAATCTCTCCAATAAACGTGGAAACCAAGGTCCTTGCCAAAGTCTTGGCGATAGGGTGGTATCTGTCATAACGGAGTTGATACACGTTGACCAATCCAGGTTTATGCCCCGTAGAAGTACCCGTCATAATGTACGATGATTATACGGGGTGCTGTATATGACCGAGGATGTTGGGGATACTCAAACGGCACTGATGACGCTGGACGCCTCAATGGCCTTCAATAGCATTAAATGGCCCCATTTATTTATGGTTCTTCAGAGGCTGGGCTTTGGCCTGACCTTCTGCAGTTGGCTACGACTCCTGTGTGAACAGCACACGGCCTGGGTGCGGGTTAATGGGGCAGTATCTAGGGCTTTCCCCTTGAGCAGGGTACCAGGCAGGGCTGCCCCCTGTCTCCCCTCCTCTTCGCGCTTGCACTGGAACCACTGGCTCACTGGATCAAGAGCAACCCCACGATTTGGGTACTGGCGGCTACGCAGGGGTGGGAAGAGAGTATCTCCCTCTACGCTGATGATATCATTCTATACCTTGCTAGATCCGTATCACTCAATATCCTAAAGTGGTGCACATTTTTTAGCTGTTTGACTGCTATTCCGGTTACACTATTAACTGGTCGAAGTCAGTAATTTTCCCACTGTCGGGTCCCCCCCTCGAATCTCGGTGCTCGCCCCCCGGTGGTCATCGAGGGTTTTAAATACCTATAAGTTTACGTCACACGAGACAAGGAGTTTTTCGATAGGAATCTCGAACCCCAACTGAGTCGTTTGAGTGCCGATGTGAGCCACTGGCGTACCCTTCCACTTTCCCACATGGGCAGGGCGGCTTCATTTAAAATGCTTACATTGCCAAGAATACACCGTACCCTGTCCCCCCTAACGTTTTCAAACACATATCACAGACGGTGCGAACCTTGTTGTGGGACGGCGGGTCCCCAAGAATTGCATTGCACAAGCTTCACTGGGGAGTATACAATGGGGACTGGCACTCCCAGATGTCAAACTATATTACTGGGCCTCGCAGCTTCAGGTGATAAATGGCTGGGTATACATGGACAGTAGTGAACCCGCCTACAGGATTGATAGGATGGTTATCCCAAGGGGCAATTGTGAACCTCTCCTTTATGCCTGGAGGCCACAGACGGTGTGGCCTGAGCACACCAGTGTAGTATTGCTGTGCTGGAGGGAGGCTAATAAACTCCTAGGATGGGCGGGCACACTGACCGGGAGAACCCCACTGTGGCTAGGTGAACAGCTGCGAGAGGTGACTGCTTTAACTGGCTTTAAGGGGTGGAAGTTGATTGGCATCGACTATTTAGGTGATGTCTGGAAAGGGGATTCCTCCGCTCCTTTGAGTACCTCCAGAGGGAATACAACCTACACCAGTCACAAAGATACCATCATGTATGAATCCTACATGCCCTACGGTCTCATATTCAGAGTGGTATGTCTATTCCGGAATACTCCTAGATGGAAGATAGGTTGTTGCTCGACCCCATAACAGAGAAACCCACATCTACGATCTATCGTAAATTAATAAACAACATACCTTATCCCCTGATCACTCTTAGAGCAGCTTGGGTCAACAATCTTGGAAGCATAGATGCTGAAGACTGGCAAGATGCGTTGCAGAGTCCTAGAGAGATTGCGATCCATTCAAAGTTCCGACTGGTGCAGCTAAAAATCCTCCACCGTATCTACTACCCCGTAAACACTTTTATGCATGGGGCAGGAGTCAATCTGCATCATCCGTAAGGGGCAGTCTACAGGAGGGCACCTTCTTTCATATCCTATGGGAGTGTACTGAGATCATCCACTTCTGGACGAAGGCCACCAACCTCATGTCTAGTGTAGTAGCGGTGACGGTTCCGATGGAGCCGAAGTGGCTTCTATTGATGCTTTAATGGGACTCTGACTGGTCTAGGTACGTGGAACTATGGTTGGCCCTGGCAGCGGGAGTGACAAAACAAAATATTGCTCAGGGGATGGGGCGCAGACACCCCCGCAATGGGAGGAATGGAAGAGGGACCTTGACTGGTGCAAACAGGCCAAAGAAACTGTATACAAAAGGAGGGGGTATACTAAAAAATGAAAGAAAGTGTGGGGGCCCTGGCGGAAGTGTAGAGAATCTGTGACAGTCATGGAGGGGTAGGGGGGTTGGGAATTGCTGATTGTCCTTGTTGTCTCCCAGCATTTATTTTTCTGTTACCTCTGGTGATATCTCCCAATGTGATATATGGCACTATTTTGTACTGTATGGTCTCATGAGCAGTGTTAATAAAAAGAACATGGAATAAGGGTGCAGAAAGAGGCACAAGTGGTGCAGAAAGAAGCAAGAGAGATATAGAAAGAAGCAAGAGAAATACAGAAAGAAGCAACAGAGGTGCATAAAGAGGCAAGAGAAGTACAGAAAGAGGCAAGAGAGTTACAGAAACAGGAAAAAGAGGTGCACAAAGAGGGAACAAGGGTACACACAGAGGCAAGAGAGATATAGGAAGAACAAGCAGAGATGCAGAAAGAGGCAAGAGTTGTGCAGAAATATGCAAGAGGGTAGCAGATAGAAGCAAGTGCAGGTCAGAAAGAACCAAGAGAGGTGCAGAAAGAGGCAAGAGAGGTGCAGAAAGAGGCAAGAGAGGTGCAGAAAGAGGCAAGAGGGGTGCAGAAAGAGGCAAGAGAAGTGCAGAAAGAAGGAACAGAGGTGCAGGAGACAAGAGAATTGCAGAAAGAGGCAAGAGAGTTGCAAAAATAGGCAAGAGAGATATAGAAAAAGGAAACAGGGGTGCAGAAAGAGGTAAGAGAGGTCCAGAAAGAGGGAAGAAGGGTACAGTAAGAAGCAAGAGTAAGAAGCAAGAGGGGTGCAAAAAAGCAACAGAAGTGCATAAAGAAGTGAAAGACGTGCAGAAAGAAACAACAGAGGTGCAGAAAGAGGCAAGAGGGATGCAGAAAGAGGCAAGAGAAGTGCAGAAAGAATCAACAGAGGGGCAGAAGGAGGCGGGAGGGGTGCTAAAAGAGGCAAGAGGGGTGTCAAAATTTGCAAGAGAGGTGCAGAAAGAAGCAAGAGCAGTGCAGAAAGAACCAACAGAGGTTCAGAAACATACAAGAGGGGTACAGAAAGAGGCAAAAGAAGTTCAGAAAGAAGCAACTGAGTTGCAGATGGAAGCAAGAGAACTGAAGAAAGATGCAAGAGAGTAGCAGAAACAGGCAAGAGAGGTCCAGAAAGAAGCAAGAGAAGTGCAGAAAGAAGCAACAGAGGTGGAGAAAGAGGCAAGAGGGGTGCATAAAGAGGAAGAGAAGTGCAAAAAAGAGGCAACAGAGGTGCAGAAGGAGGCAAGAGAAGTACAGAAAGAGGCAAGAGAGTTGCAGAAACAGACAAAAAAGGGTGGTGCCGAAAGAACCAACAGAGGTGCAGAAGGAGGAAAGAGGGATGCAGAAATAGGCAAGATGGGTACAGAAAGAGGCAAGAGAGGTGCAGAAAGAAGCAAAAGGCAGTGCAGTGAGAAACAACAGAGGTACAGAAGGAAGCAAGCGGGGTGCAGAAAGAGGCAAGAGCAGAGCAGAAAGAACCAAGAGAGATGCAGGAAAAGGGAAGAAGAGTGCAGAAAGCGGTACAAGGGGTGCACAAAGTAGGAAGAGAAGTGCCGAAAGAAGCAACACGGGTGCTGAAAGAGGCAAGAAGGGTGCAGAAAGAGGCAAGAAAAGTGCAGAAAGAAGCAACAGAGGTGCAGAAAGAAACAACAGAGGTGCAGAAACAGGAAAGATAAGTACAGAAAGAGGCAAGAGAATTGCTGAAAGAAGCAACAGAGGTGTAGAAAGAAGCAAGTGTAGTACAGAAAGAGGGAAGTTGAATACAGAAAGAGACAACATTGGTACATAAGGACAGGTGCAGAAAGAAGCATGAGAAGTGCAAAATGAAGCAACAGGGGTGCAGAAAGAGGCAAGAAAAGTGCATAAAGAAGCAACAGAGGTACAGAAGGAGGAAAGAGGGATGCAGAAATAGGCAAGATGGGTACAGAAAGAGGCAAGAGAGGTGCAGAAAGAAGCAAAAGGCAGTGCAGTGAGAAACAACAGAGGTACAGAAGGAAGCAAGCGGGGTGCAGAAAGAGGCAAGAGCAGAGCAGAAAGAACCAAGAGAGATGCAGGAAAAGGGAAGAAGAGTGCAGAAAGAGGTACAAGGGGTGCACAAAGTAGGAAGAGAAGTGCCGAAAGAAGCAACACGGGTGCTGAAAGAGGCAAGAAGGGTGCAGAAAGAGGCAAGAAAAGTGCAGAAAGAAGCAACAGAGGTGCAGAAACAGGAAAGATAAGTACAGAAAGAGGCAAGAGAATTGCTGAAAGAAGCAACAGAGGTGTAGAAAGAAGCAAGAGTAGTACTGAAAGAGGGAAGTTGAATACAGAAAGAGACAACATTGGTACATAAGGACAGGTGCAGAAAGAAGCATGAGAAGTGCAAAATGAAGCAACAGGGGTGCAGAAAGAGGCAAGAAAAGTGCATAAAGAAGCAACAGAGGTACAGAAGGAGGCAGGAGAACTGAAGAAAGAGGAAAGAGAGTTGCAGAAACACGCAAGAGAGATCCAGAAAGAAGCAAGAGAAGTACAGAAAGAAGCAACAGAGGTAGAGAAAGAGGCAAGAGGGGTGCAGAAAGAGGAAGAGAAGTACAAAAAAGAGGCAACAGCCCTTTGTGCCTTTTTCTGTAGTTCACTTGCTTCGTCCTGTATCCCTCTTGCCTCTTTCTGCACCCCTGTTACCTCTTTCTGTACCTTTCCTGCCTGTTTCTGTACCTCTCTTGCCTTTCTACACTTCTCTTACCTCTTTCTGCACCTCTGTTGCTTCTTTATGCAATTCTATTGCCTCTTTCTGCATCCCTCTTGCCTCTTTCTGTACATCTGTGGCTTCTTTCTGCACTTCTCATGCTATTTTCTGCACCTCCGTTGCTTCTTTCTGCACCCTTCTTCCCTCTTTATGCACCTCTCTTGCCTCAGTCTGCCTACCTGTTCCCTCTTTCTGCACCTCCTGTGCTTGTTTCTGCAACTCTTTGCCTCTTTCTGCAGTTCTCTTGCCTCCTTCTGTACCTCACGTGCCTATTTCTATACCTCTATTCCCTCTTTCTGCACCGCTGTTGCCTCTTTCTGGACCTCTGTTTCCTTTCTGCACTTTTCTTGCCTCTTTCTGCACCCTTTGTGCCTCTTTCAGCACCTCTGTTGCTTCTTTCTGCACTTATCTTCCTTCCTTGTGCACCTCTACTGCCTGTTTCTGTACCTCTCTTGCCTTTCTACACTGCTCTTGCCTCTTTCTGCACCGCTGTTGCTTCTTTCTACAATTCTCTTGCCTCTTTCTGCATCCCTCTTCCCTCTTTCTGTACCACTATTGCCTCTTTCTATACCTTTCTTGCCTTTCTGCACTGCTCCCACCTTGCCATAGCAAACTGTATGGTTCCGGGGGCGGGCACCCGGGACATTGCAAGAGCCGCCATGGGGGTGGTGGCCCTCAGTGCCAAGGCAGGCTCCTGGAGGGGGGCCACACAGCCCCCCTTCCCAGCATGTATGCAGCCCCGGTGAGGTGGCGGTCCCCGGACTGCGGAGGGCCATGTGGGCCCGCATTAAAAGCATGTAGTCCCGGGGAGATGGTTGTCCCTGGGACAGTGTGGGGGCAGGAACCCCCCTCGAATTTTACTAAAAGTCCCGGGGAGGTGGCAGTCCCAAGGGCTGCAGGGGGGATGGGTGCCCCCGTGCATAATTAATTAAGCCCCGGGAAGGTGGTGGTGCCCGGGGCTCCTGGGGCCCACTCGGCCCACATATATTTAACCTATTGCCCCAGGGACCTGGCCCACCCGAGGGCTCATTAAAACAAAGCGTGGGAGCCCGCACTTCATTTTTTAACATTTTTCTCCGCAGGATTCACGAACCCAGCGTGAATCCTGCTGTTTAAAAAAAATTCTTTTTTTAGCCCTGGGAGTCCTTGTGAGACCTCCTGAGTAGGCCTAGGGGGTCAGAGTGTTTCTACCCTGCCCCCTTTCTTTTTCTTGTAATTGCAGTTTTTCACTATTTTTTAATGCAAAATGAATCTTTGATGTAATTTTTCAATCCAAGGTGCACAGATGCATTTCATGTTGTTACACATATTTTCATGTAGATTTTTTTAAATTTTGCCTAGTAAAGTGAAGGCAAATTACCTGAATTTTGTGCACATCTAAAAAAAACACTCATGGTAATTTATGGTTCATCTCACACAATACTAAATAAAGCCTTAAAATTGTCACTTATGGTGTGCAATACAAAATTTACATCATAACTTACAGCCCTACCGTATTTTGCTCTTTGTCGATTGTATTTTCTTTACATGTCATCGGGTAAAGCGTGTGCTAGCAGCAGCGGCCGCCATAAGTAAATGGTGGAGGGCGGGTGGGGTCACGCGGGATGCGTTGCGCAGGGGGCATACAATATAAAATTAAAATAAAACTGACCTTCAGCCGCCGCCGCCTTAAGCGTTGCGCTGTTTTTCCTCCTGTTCCTGGATGAGATCCAAGCAGCCCCTGGAACAACAGTCTCCCATCCAATCCCCGTGTTGCAGAGCAGCACAGGGATTGGTCTGAGCTGGCTGGAAAGATGCCCTGCTCAGATCAGGGAGTCTGTGGGGTTTCTTCAGCCCAGCTGCTCAATGCAGCTGGGCTTGAGAAAACCTAAGTGCAAATATGTGTTTTGGTCGGCCTGAGACAGCCAGCCAAAACACATATGCACACTTAGAGAGTGGAGTGCACGTCACAGTCCTCCCCCTCCCATGACTTCCCATAACCGCTAGCTAAGAGCTGGCAAATGTAAAATAAAACGATGCAAGAACATTGTTTTATTTTACAATGAAGCAAACTCAAACGGGAGCGTTTCTTATGTGGGAGGAGATGGCGCCAATGAAGACTGTTAAATGCGAGTAAAGTGGTGCAAAAAGGTGAGGGACAACACCCAAAGCCCTCCAAAAAAAGACCATAGGGTCAAAACATGATTAAAGCAAGCCTATGCACACGCTTGTATTACAATGCTCAAAAGACTTTTGTCAGATTTCATCACAAAATAAATGGGTACATGTATCATACAAATGAGATTAAAACAGTGCCATGATTATCTTGTCTCCTTTAATCCGAAAATTGCCCAGCCAACACGTGTTTCATCTGGGAAGTACCCCACAACTTCTTCAGGGCTGAAAATATGTACAATGAAAAATAATATATCATGGAATCGTGACATAACACAGCACAATATGATATGTTAAACACATATCATACACCAAAACGTCGAAACCCTAAGTTTCAAAAGTTGCACGCAAACTCACAGTGCACCAAAGATGAGTGTATTTGGAAAACATTCTTTTGTTCAGTTAGAATAACATAAATACAGTGGCGTCATCGGAAGGTCCAAAGCATTAGCAATTCCGAGGACCCAAAATTGTGAGTGATGAGAGTGAGGAGATAGCCTTCACTGCTAGTAATTACATGCATATAGTAAAGTGATCATGCAATGGTGTGGAGGGGAGAATACTCCTATACCAAAGTTAAGCGTCAATCCGAATGAGGTCTAATCATTCATGCAAATAGTCAAGTGATCATGCGATAGTGCGGTGAGGAGAGTTAAGCATCGATTTAGATGAGGATTGGTATTAGCACCAGAACACAGTAACCCACAGTGAGGGGTATTTGCCCTCACCCTCTGTGATTCATGCATTGTAGTAAGTGTTCATGCTGTACTATCGCAGGGAGTACCCTACCTTCTGGCAACACTGAAAAAATTGATGGGCTTCTAGGGTAACAAGCAAAACGACACAAGTGTGAATTTAGGACCACAGTGAGATGGTCAATGCTATAAGTGAGAAGGTGAGAAAACCATCTCACCTCTCCGCCAGTTGTATTTCCGTCTCAGCTGCTAAGTAGATAATTATGACCGTCTATAATGATATCCTTGTGATGGACATAGTTCCTAATTAAATAGAGCAGATCGACACTATAAGAATAGGTGCTGTCATTTAATAACAGTCCCTATACCATTTAATCATGGGCCCAAAAGGCATGCCCCTAACTCTCACCTTAAGTAAATACAATATCCTGTATGTGATGTCCAAATATAAGGTAAGTTTTTCAATCTGTACTCTGAGTGTGAGTACCTGAAATAAGGTTCCAAAATTCTGTGTCAGTCAACATGATGAGAATGTACAATAAAGGTGCCCCCTTTATGTCTCCATTCGCAAATAACTTACTTTACACAGGTTCCAAATTGACCCGGAAGCAATTACCAGGCAGAGAGAAACCTCTCTTAAACAGGAGTGTGTCGGAGCACTGGACCGCTAACTCACAAATGGAAGTGTGACTGCGTCTACACCGGAAGTAAGAAACAGTATGTGCACCAGTTGGATACAGTCAGAAGGACGTATTTCAAATTATCCATGTCATCATGTTATAAGTATAGGAAGCTACGCTCTAGTAATAGACAAAAAATATAATACATTTGAAAAAGACAAGTACGCCTGATCCCAAATATCTTGAAATATGTGTAGAAATATTACTCAGCCGCTGTGTGAAGCGAAACTAAACTATAGTAAACGTTGTACAAGTGGGTAGGCTCATCTGAAATAAAGGATGTAGAATCAGGTTGGTGAGTAAGGTGAATATAGCAAATTATTAAGTGAACATGCAGGAGTGCATACACTGCCAGTACCTGTATGTAGCAAAATATGAGTGGAAAGTGAGTACACAGATCACTGTATTCACGACCTTGTAATTATACAGTTGGTGATTGCAATATGTCCGTATATGTACTAATTTAACTATACGTGTAGTGCTGGTGAATGATTCCCAGTCATTTCTTATGCAGTAACAAGATGAGAGTAAATAGAATCAATATTGAGTTAGGACCTCATTTCAGCATGAAATGATTCTGGAAATTCTGGAAAGTACAACAGTTTGATCAACAAGTCAGATAACATAACATACATCTCTGTGCCGATCTTCATAAACAAATAAAATACTAATTTGCTCTTCACAAATCCAAATGTATACATGCCACATTGCCTATGTGCATATCATGTCCTGTTTAAAATACTTTCATATGTAACTTAATCTTAATTGCCCAATCGGGGCATGTATCCTGGACATGTCTAAATATATCAAAGAAAAGATTTATCAAAAGATATCATTTGAGAAGTTACGTCAGGATCATTTAGTCCCCCAGAAAATACTGCATCTCGTGGCCAGTGTTCAAGCCACATTCCACCGTTCTGAGACGCATGATCCAAGTTGCCCCTGTGCGGTGTAATTTCAGCTCTCTGTTGCTCCCCCAATCGAGTTCTGTGAAATCAATTCAATCCAATAGAACGAGAATTGTTTATGGGCTCCCTGTGCTGTGCAATCCATAGCATGAATTGCCATGGGCTATTCGCCATCACATTGTTTCAGCACCCTTGCATGTTCACTGATTCTCTCCTTCAACATTTTAATTGTTCTGCTCACATGTAGTTTTTTGCACTTGCATTCAATGATGTAAACTACATATTTTAAATTACAGTTAATGTTCTGTCTGATCACATATTCATGTCCGTCCTGTCCAGGAAAAGCCTTTTTGTTGTCTAAACCCTGTAAAGTCATGTGCTCTCTGTAGTATTCCAATGTAAGACAGAGTGGAATGTTAGTCTGTAATTATACTAGAATGTAAGTATGTAATGTTAGAATGTAGGGCTGTCATGAGGGGAACCTTGGGGAGTGCACGTGCTGGAGAAGACAGTTGCCTTGCTGTCTGCTCCTGTTGGTGGGTGTTTAAGGTGTCTTGTTTTCCTGCAAAAAATATACTTATCGGATCAACTGCTGTCTACTCTTCACTACATAGATTTGGCGACGAGCGGGAGAAGGTAAAAAGAAGGCAGCACTCACCAATATTTCAAAGTTGTTTGCGTTGTGCTGAAGACCCGTTTTCTTTGTGTAGCTGTTTCTACTCATTCCAGGGTCGTCGGCTCATTAAACTATGTCATCCAACCTCTGGTAGGATTTATTTTTTTAGATTTTGCGCTTCCTCTGCCTCGTCACTACACTCTGGTCGCTGTACTACACATGTGTAAGTAGTGTTAGTATGCGTTTATACTAACCAATGCACCATGATCCTAGGGAGCACAACCTCCCAGGCGCAGTCATACAATGTCCCGGGGTGTGCATCCGCAGGACATTTATGTTTGCTATTAGAGGGCAGGTGCATGGCTTTCACTCTGTTGAAGCGATGGGAGGAAAACCTCGTATCGCTTTAATAGAGCGGACCCGGATGGTAAAAATGGAGAAAAAAAGAAAAGCGGGGTCTCACTTGTTGATTTAAATGAGACTCCTGGTGGGTAATGTTCCGTGGCTAATCTTATTATTATATTGCGGGGTCTCTGTAGGACTGAGGATGTTGATGTCACATATAAATCAGGCGCGGAAGGGCACAGAGGCGTTTCGCAGCCTAAGGGATCGCCACCTTCCCGAGTATTTTTTACAAATTGTTCGGGGGCCTTCGAGGCCAACTAAAGTCCGAGGATCACCACCCTGCGGGGCTTTACTTAAAAATGCAGGGTGGGCCTCGCCAGTACCTGAAGCCTTGGTGGTCCTAGGCAGTGACTTATTGGTTCTGTAATCACACGGGCAGTACTCATGGTGTTATAAAGTGATACACGCATAGAACCCTTGCAGTTGTAGAATTACACAGGCTTCATTTATGTAATAGTTTGTTGGTTTATATTTGGTAGGTGCACCGCAAAATTTCAAATGTTTCCCATCATAACCTCCTATAAACAGACGACTTTCACAATAAACTACAGACAAGTGTTGTCAGAAACCGAAGACGTATACACTCACTTATTTATTGGAAAAAAAATAACCTTTGTTAAAACACAAATAAATGGAAACGCAAATGTATTAGAACATGCAGCAGTATAACATGAAATACGTGGGTGGAACTCCTCTGGAAGCAGCGTACAAGACCTGAAAGACAAGAATGAAACATAAGTAAGTGTGCCATGTGGAAGAGGAAAAGAAAAGTAGTCAGAATGAAAGGAAGATAGTGAGAATGAGAGGGAGAGGGAGTGGGTGGAAGGGAGAAGGGGAGTGAGAGTCAAAAGAACAGAGGGAGAAGGAGACAGAGCATCGGCCTACTGCACCCAGCCTCAGTGTTTACGTCCCTCCACCCGTTTGTCTAGGACGCTGGGGTCCGCGAGAAATAATGTGGTCCAGCAAGTCCTTAAAATGAAACATATGAATGAGGCCAGAGATTACATTATTAGCTACGAGAACATCGCTTGTCTGCACCTGTTTACCCAGGGTGCTGCACCCCAGCACCTTCCCCCGCACTGTGCTCAATTGTAGGTCCTGCGCACCAAGGCTTTACTGCTCACCTGACACCACCGGTGTGTCCAACGACGTGCCAGTGCAAGCTCCGACTCCAGGGTACCTTCGTAAAGTGGGAGAGCAGGTCTCCGGTCGGGGGCGGTGTCTTGATACCACGATGGAAGGCGTCAGAATGCCGAGGGCATCATGACGGGGTGAGCACCCGCTCCGCCCATTTTGGCTCAATCAATTCAGTGTCTGAAAAGGGATAAATAATTTAGAGGTGGAAACGTCTGGAGGTAAATGAAGGTTTATTTCAAGGTTAATAGAAAACACCAGTTGAGTGCATCCTTCGTTTTTCAAGTACGATCTACCAACTGTTAGTGGTAATTGTGGTTCAAAGAGGAGTTGGAGTGCACGAGAATACACAAGGTTAAATAATAATATGTTATACCAAGGTTCACATACAAAGGAACAGAGCGCATGCTAGAAGCATATTGTGCGCGTGTAATGCAGTGGCGGAAGCCTGTGTGCATGTGCACTTAGTATTGAGCTCACTACAGTGCCCTAAAAGCCAACGCTACGTGTCTGTAGGGCAGCACTGCCCGCTGGCTCATGCCTACAGTCCTACAGTACGGTGCAGCAGGTCCTTAAAATGAGACAGACATGTGACTGAATGAGGTAAGAGATCACATCATTACACACGGCAACAGCACTTTTTCACACCTGCGCACCCAGTCTGATGCGGCCCACCCCTCCTGCAGCACTGTGCTCAACAAGTGTCAGTAGGGCAGCGCTGCCTGCTGGCTCAGGCCTACAGAACGGTCCAGCAGGTCTTTAAAATGAGCCAGAGATGTGACTGAATGAGGTCAGAGATCACATCATTACACAGGAAACTTCGCTTGTTCACATCTGCACACTCAGGCTGATGCACCCCACCCCTCAGGCAGCACCATGCTCAAGTCCCTTATGTAGGAAGGGAGGTTTTGCACCATGGGTTGAAGGAACAGGTCTACATGTTCCGCCAACCTCTCTTTGGGACCCCCTATGCTAGACACTATGGGTCGTCCTTGTGGGAATGTGAGATGCTTGTGAACCTTGGGCAAGGTATAAAGGCAAGGGAAGGTGGGTCTAAAAATCTTAAGGTATAGCTGTTTGTCCTCATCAACAGTCCCTCAGAGTACCATTTTCTCAGATGTTTGTTGATCTTAATGGTAAGGGGGCCAATGGGGTTTATTTCCAGTCTTTCATAGCATCTGTTATCATTGGATTGTGTTAATATTTCTTGATTGTAATCCTCTCTATTCATGACAACAATGTTGCCCCTTTATCTGCTTCCTTGGTGGTAATCTTATTATCTGCAGTCAAAAGTTCCATAACCCTCCATTCCCCTTTCTCTAGATAGTCAAGATATCTTGTGCTCTTATCCCTCATTTTGTGATCAAATCTGTCTGAGTCTTCCAACATCAGTTTGTAAAATGTATCTATAGTGTTGCCACCTGGTAGGGTCGGAGTTCATTTGGATTTAGTCTTAAGCCCACTACCTATTGTATAGTACATGTCTACATTAAGTACTTTCAAGAGATTGTCCATATTAGTGGGTGATTGCTCCAGGTCTGTGATAGATAACAGTAGTTGAGTATCATAGATATCCTGAATACATCTGACATCAGACACATAGGCATATTTTTACTGCTTTTATTCAGTTTCGGATTGTTCATGAAAATATTTTTGAAATTCAAACTTCTTACATTTTTGAATAAATCAATTTTAACTTTACAAAGATCTCCTTCAGCCGGACTGAAACCCAATGCTTTCTTTAGAAGTGAAATAATATAAACAGAATTCTGAGGGGCCTGAGGGCCCTAATCTTCCCAACGTTTTTTCTTTTAAGGCTGAGGTATGGACAATACGTTGTTATATGACTACAGGTGCACAATTGGGGCACTCAGCCTTAAATTCTAATTCTCTAGCTCTTACCCCTGAGGCGGAAAGCCGGGGGATAGCATGCAGGGATTTTAATCGGTTTTTAAACTGTGTATTTTTGTGCTTTGAACTCACTTGTGTGGCAGCTTTTAACTTTGTTGTGCTCCGTGAGACCAGCCTTTCCTGTGTGCTCTTCTCTCCCAGCGCAGCGCAGCAGATTTCGTGCTGACGCTGCGGGAGAGACTCACGTGACCCGCCATACTGGAGGGAGGAAAGGGTTGTGGTCCAGTTGCTGGCCGCATCCCGCCCTCCCTGAGTCCTTAACCACACGCTAGGGCGGGCGCGTGTCACTAATTCTCTAGCTCTAACCCCTGAGGCGGAAAGCCGGGGGATAGCATGCAGGGATTTTAATCGGTTTTTAAACTGTGTATTTTTGTGCTTTGAACTCACTTGTGTGGCAGCTTTTAACTTTGTTGTGCTCCGTGAGACCAGCCTTTCCTGTGTGCTCTTCTCTCCCAGCACAGCGCAGCAGATTACGTGCTGACGCTGTGGGAGAGACTCGCGTGACCCGCCATACTGGAGGGAGGAAAGGGTTGTGGTCCAGTTGGTGGCCGCATCCCGCCCTCCCTGAGTACTTAACCACACGCTAGGGCGGGCGCGTGTCACTAATTCTCTAGCTCTTACCCCTGAGGCGGAAAGCCGGGGGATAGCATGCAGGGATTTTAATCGGTTTTTAAACTGTGTATTTTTGTACTTTGAACTCACTTGTGTGGCAGCTTTTAACTTTGTTGTGCTCCGTGAGACCAGCCTTTCCTGTGTGCTCTTCTCTCCCAGCGCAGCGCAGCAGATTACGTGCTGACGCTGCGGGAGAGACTCACGTGACCCGCCATACTGGAGGGAGGAAAGGGTTGCGGTCCAGTTGCTGGCCGCATCCCACCCTCCTCCACTCTGGATAAAAGGACAGCGTTCTCCCGTCCGCGCAGCGGGCGGGCGCAGCGGGCGCACCGGCGACGCGCCAAAGGCAAGCGGACGGGGCTAGGGGCCCGAGACGCTGTTCTAACTACTGCAGAGGCCCGGAAGCCAGTCAGCTACTCTAAAGATCAGTTACTTAGCCTCCGTGCCCCCATTCAAAGAGCTTGCAGTCATGCTCTGCGTGTAAACTGCCCACCCCTACATTGCAAAACCTGCCTGTACAAGCCAGGGAATAACATCGCTGTAGAGGGTAAGACAGAATCTCTATACATGTTATTGATTAACTGTCGATCACTTAGGAAGCACAAGCTTGACATCTATGATCTTTTATTGGAAAAACAACCAGATGCTCTATTCTTGACCAAGACGTGGTTGGATGCTGAGTCCAACCCAGATATATTGGAAGCTCTCCCGCAGGATTATGGGATATTGAGGCTAGATTGGGTCAAACGGAGGGGAGGCGGCATTGCCATTATTCATAAACTGGGCCTGTCTTGCACTATAGAGACAGTGCTAATTAAAGAGTGTGAAGCTGCTCTCTTCACCATAAAATACCGCCCTAATAGGGCCATTAATGGCTATCTGATATATCGTCCACCAGGTAAGTCCGTGCACTTCCTGGATAGCCTGATGGAAGTAATTGCCCATCCTGCTATTCGGTACAGTAAATTTCTGATTTTGGGTGACCTCAATTTCCATATGGAGGATGAAAACAATAAGGAAGCTTTGAGCTTACTAACATCTTTGAAAATGTTTAACCTCCACATTCAATCCCTGATGCCTCACAAAGCGGGCCATCTTTTGGATCCGATCTTTGCCAACTGGGAAGGGGTGACGGTGCAACCCCCCAGCGAGGTAATATGGTCGGACCACTTTCTGGTGGAGTTCACCATTTGTGGGGAGGCCAAACTTTTGCCCAGTAATAATTTGATGCCAGATAAACGTAGACAATGGGGAAAAATTAAACAGGATGAGCTAGAGCGGGTTTTAATAAGAGGCAGCCCGCCACTCAAAGAGAGTGTGGACGAAGCCTGGACAGACTACGAAAAATGGCTCTCGGAAGCTTTGGATGAAACTGCCCCGTGGACTACCAAGGCCCCAGTAAGATGCTCGAAAACTGCTCAGTGGTTCAATGCCGACTTAAAAGCATGTAAAACCGAATGCAAAAAGTTGGAACGCATTTGGCGCAGTAAATATGACGACTCGGCGAGACTTAATTATAAAAAGAGTATAAAGAGCTATCATAAGCTGATCAGATCCACTAAATGCAACTTCTTAAAAAACAGAATTAAATCGGCGGAAAATTCTACTAAAGAGCTTTTCGTCATTTATAAGGAACTCACCTCATTGGAGAGAACTATAGCTCCTGATCTACACTCGACAGCTATGTGTGAAGCCATTGCTGATTTTTTTGTGCAGAAAGTGGACAATATATACAAAACCTTTCCTGTGATACCGGAAGAACCCCTCAGGGATACTCCTACTAGTAGTGAGATGACTAACAACAGGTGTCTTAATCAATTTGTAGTGCCTAACACCACGGAGTTGCTGAATATTATCCGCAGTATTAAATCCGGCTCCCTTATGGATGTGGCCCGTCCTAACGTCCTTAGGAATCAAGCCGAGCTTCTGGCGACCCATATAGGTCACATGGCAAAACTATCCTTTCAGACTAGCCATATGCCTCAAGATTGGAAAATAGCGCAGGTCATCCCCTTAAAGAAAAAGCCACATCTTAGCGCCACGCAGTTGGATAATTATCGACCTATATCGTTACTGCCATTTTGCGCTAAGGTGGTGGAAAAGATAGCTAATAAACAGCTCTCCGCACATTTGGAAAGTGGACTGTATCTGCACCCCTCGCAATCAGGATTTAGAGCCTACCACTCTACGGAGTCAGCCCTCCTCTTTTCCACCGAGCTATTAAGGAGTAAAGTTGATGAAGGGAAAACAGCTGCGCTCCTTTTATTAGATCTGAGCGCGGCATTTCATACCATCTCCCATCCCCTGTTGCTTTCTCGCCTTAGCGAGGCGGGTATTGAGGATATGGCTCTCGAGTGGATGCGCACCTTCCTGGCTAATAGGCAGTTCCAAGTTTTTTGTCCACCTTTTAAATCTGAGGTACGTTCGCTCAAACATGGGGTGCCACAGGGCTCTATTTTGAGCCCGACATTGTTTAATCTTTATATGGCACCCCTGGCTAAACTGGTTGCGACGTACGGGGTTGAGATAGTGTCATATGCTGATGATACTCAGTTGGTAGTGACACTGTCTCAGCCTCCGGATGAAGCCTCAGCCAACTTTACTGCCTGTCTGAGCGGTCTAGCAGGTTGGATGAAGGGAAACTGTCTACGCCTCAACGCCAATAAAACTGTACTTCTGGTGTTGGGGAAATCCCCATCCATCTGGTCGACAGCATGGTGGCCGAAAGAACTTGGTACTATCCCTGAACCATTGGAACAGGCTAAGAATTTAGGGGTAAAACTGGATGTGACCCTGTCCTTTGAACATCACACCAGAGAGATAGCAGGTAAATGCTATGGGATCCTTAAGACCTTACGTAAGACCTTAGACTCGCTTTCTGCTGATAGCAGGAAAACATTAATCCATACTCTGGTGACGCCCCACCTCGATTACAGTAATGCCTTGTACGTTGGCCTGAGTAGGAAAGGCCTTCACAGGCTTCAATGCGTTCAAAACGCCGCAGCTAGATTGGCGCTTAACCTCTCTAGAAGATCGTCAGGGAAACAAGCCTTAATGCGTCTCCACTGGCTCCCCATACGGGAGCGTATTATATTTAAAAGTATGTGCATGACCCACCGCATTGCTTATAAGAGAGGTCCCGTCTATCTTCAAAGGCTTCTTACCAAGTACTACCCTAATCGTTATTTACGATCTCAGGGCCGTATGCTCTTCCAGGTGCCCAGAATCCAACGGGCACGGATGGGTGGTCGGTCATTCAAATACTTGGCCAGTAAACAGTGGAATGACCTCCCCATTGAGCTCCGGATGGAGCCATCTGAAGGTAACTTTAGACGCAAACTGGAAACCTACCTTTTCCCTAAACCTTGAGATCCTCGCACCCTCTTCTCCAGCGGCCTGTGCTTCTTTGGGGTTCTGACCTAGTTAATTAGTCTGAAAGCGCGGGGACACACTGTTGCCTAGTGTAACCAGGCGCTATAAAAAAGGTGTTTATTATTATTATTATTATTAATAAAAGAAAAAACGTGAAAAAAGGAAGGAAAAAAAGACACTTAGTCTAAACATTTGAATCAACATGGTTTATATCAGTTGCTATTGTGTAGAGGTAAACATGGGTACAAACTCAGAAGTGTCACTAAGACACAATGCCATGAGAATTGAATTACTCACTACGTATTGGGAGTAATAGAAGTAACATATATTCATACCTAGCCTTGGCATATAAGGTTGTATGCCAATATAATATGTTTATCCAATGGTGAATCCACTCGAAAAATTGAATACCTACACCTTATTTATGTTTTTTATATATATGACTACCAATCCCACAATGCCTCATAATGGGCTAAGTTGGAGATTGATATAAAAAGGTTAAAGCGAAGATGGACTATCGCTATGTACTGTGACCAAGACCTGTGTGGCTGAAACGCGTAGGTGGAGTAAGATGGCTTGAAAAATAAAGAAGTGAAAACCCCAAGGAGAGTGCTGCGTTATATTTTGAAATTGGTGGAATGTATATATATATATATATATATATATATATATATATATATATATATATATATATATATATATATTTTTTTATTATTTTTTTGGGGTAAATTGTCCCTTCTAGGAATTCTGATATGCCCATTTAGGGCAGTAATTAATTCGATCAAGGCATGTTTAAAGAAGAAAAAAATATCACCTATTCTTAGCCTTGTCGAAGTGCTCAAGTAACTGGTCTCAAACAATATGCAGAAAATAACAAATGATTAACCTGTGGCTACAATTGTTTTTAATTTGCACCCAAGCACTTTATTACACAGAACGCCGTTTGAAAAATATACATATGTTTGCTTATTTTGCACACTAAAAGATGGCCACTGAAAATTGTCCTCTGAACTACAAACGAACCGTCATTGATAGGTAATGTGAATTGTGGCTTTAAATGGCGTCTTGTACTTTTGCACTGGTTAACACTGACGAAGCCTGTTGGCGAAACGCGTCTGTTGTGGGGGTTAGGGGCTTGAATTAAAAAGAATCACGACGATATCGCTGTGCTGGTCATTTTTCTAGCCTAATTGGAGTGGATTGTGCGATAATATATATATATATATATATATATTCCACTCCACTGTCCTAAAAGACCGGACCAGCACTCAAGTTAGATTAAACCATCCTTAGGTTTATTGCGCAAAAAATAACAGAAAGACGCGTTTCAGCCTTGGCCTTCGTCAGTGTCATATTACCTACTGGCGATAGCCAGTAGGTATATATAGTTAGGATTTTTTTCCTATGGGATTTCTGAAAATTCTATGTCGAATAACTTTGGCGTTTGTGGACGGAATTGGCTGAAAATTTCAGGAAAATGGCACATTATGTTTCTGAGCAGCCCCTGAAAATTTGGGGGGGTTTCATCAAGGGGGGGCCGAGAAAAAAGGGGGGTCCCAAAACGCATTTTTCCCATTCATTTTTCCATAGGGCGGTTGGACTCACTTTTAGCTCGAACGGCTGAATGGATTTACACGAAACTTGGCAAAATTGTAGATAAGGTTTGCCCGACATGCCTTTGCTATGTCTCAATATATGTGCTCCAGTGGATTTTGAGAAATGAACATTTAAAAAAATATATATATCTGTAACAGCGCTCCGGTTAGCGCCCCGGTTCGCGTACCGGACGCGTAACGGAACTTCGCGAAGCGAAGCTGATTGGCTCTCCGGTAGGATCGAGAGACAAGATGTGGTGAAAAACGAAGGGGGAAATGAAGGAAAGGGGGCAAGGTAGACCCCTCCTGACCCCCTAGGATTGATGAGGGGGATATTAAAGTGCCCCGCGGGGCAAAAAATAAAAAAATTGAAAATTATGCGATTTTTCGCCGTAGAGGCGCGTCCCGGTACGTGAACCGGGCAGCTAACTGGGCAGCTAACCGGGCAGCTAACCGGCAGCGTAACGGGAGTCTGAGGAGAAGCTGATTGGCTGTCAACATTGTAAACAGTCCGGAGCGGCCGCCATCTTGTCTCTCAGTAGGATCGCGAGACAAGAGGTGGAAAAAAAAAGGGGGAAATGAAGGAAAGGGGGTAAGGTAGACCCCTCCTGACCCCCTAGGATTGATGAGGGAGCTATTAAAGTGCCCCGCGGGGCAAAAAAAAAAAATGTTTGCGATTTTTCGCGGTAGAGGCGCTTCCCGGTACGCGAACCGGGCAGCTAACCGGCAGCGTAACGGGAGTCCGCCATCTTGTGTTTTTGGAGCGTCCGGTTCGCGTACCTGGTAGCGTCCCGGTAAGCGTAACAAGGGGAAAACCAAGAGAAACAGTAAAAAATGAATTTAAGGGAATAGATTTCCACCAAACTTGGCAAAATTGTAGGGACTGTTTGTTTGATGTGCCTTTGCAAGGCCTCAAGATATGTGCACGTGTGGATTTTGTCTAATTAAGGTTAAAAAAAATATATATATCTGTAAGCATGCTCGAGCGCACTTACGTTACGGGTTTTGTTTGCGCTGCAGAGCCGATACATCACGGTTATGCGACGCGTCATGAGGCGTCTCACGTGGCTACGTGATACGTCACGTAATAAAGAATATATTTTACAGCTATAGATATTAGCTTTTAAAAAACCAATGAAATTCACTGAAAAAACCATAGGTTATAGACCATATATAGTTAGGAATTTGCATTTACAAAACCTTGAAAAATTCACTGAAAAAACCATGGGTTAGAGACCATATATAGTTAGCTGGACATTTTATTGATATAAAACCAATGAAATTCCATATATAGTTAGTTGCACTAACTATATATTTCGCGCATCCGCAATCCAATGCTGATGATGTCACATATTACATCATTCATGACATGGTCAGTGACATCACTGATGTCATCACTGATGACATCTCAAATGACATCACTGATGACATCATCCAGTGTCTGTGTGTTTTTTTAAAGTTTAAATATGTTTTACATATTGAAGAATGAGTGGATGTATAAGAGTATGGATGAAGGATTTGATTGTATAAGTGAGTTAGTATGTGTTAGTATATCTGTGAAAATGTAAGCTGTTCTGTGTTTAACTGTGTTTAACTGTATAGATGAAGAAATGAAAGTGTGATTGATTCTTTACAGGACTGACTAGGTGTGTGAGTAACTCCATGGATGAGTGGCAGTGTGTGAGTGTTTGCATAGGTGTATGAGTGTATTTGATAGTGTTGTAATGATGAGTGACTGTATGTACGAGTGATTGTATGGGTGAATGAGTGAATGTGTGTGTAGACGTAGGAATCAGTGAGTGCGTATGTAGTAAATGGTATTCGTGTGTCAATGGTTTCAAAAATGATACTCTGTATTTTACACTAGGTGTAACAGAGGTTATATTAGAGTGTAAGGAGGTGCATTGTATTATCACATGAAGTATATCATCAGTGGTGTGATCATTGATGTTAAATGAGATGTCACCAGTGATGTCATCAGTGATGTCATTTGAGATGTCATCAGTGATGTCATCAGTGATGTCACTGACCATGTCATGAATGATGTAATATGTGACATCATCAGCATTGGATTGCGGATGCGCGAAATATATAGTTAGTGCAACTAACTATATATGGAATTTCATTGGTTTTATATCAATAAAATGTCCAGCTAACTATATGAAATGAAAATGAAATGAAATGAAAAATTGCATTTGTATAGCGCATAACTGCCCTAGTGCCTCGCAGCGCTTGAAGATAAAATGGTTTAGCGCAGGCTCGGGGCAGATCAGCAGGATTTAGCAAAAATGAAATGAAAAATTGCATTATATATGGTCTCCAACCTATCGTTTTTTCAGTGAATATATATATATATATATATACATATATGTGGCGCATTCCATTAGATCTAGAGTCTCTTTACACGAGCATCAATCATGCTCAGGGTATAGCTGCTGTTAAACATTTTTTATCGAACAGACCGTATGAATACCATGAACATAATAAGGCTATTATCAAACTTATTGAGTGGTGTTTAAATAACAATTTTTTCCTTTTTGGAAAGGAATTGTATAAACAATTAAGAGGAGTGGTGATGGGTTCCTGTTTCTCCCCCAGCTATGCGTGTTTACACGTAGGCTGGTGGGAGGAACAGGTCCTGAAAACACAGCATAGGACATGGGTAAATGAGAAGATAATTTGTTATCTTCGATATATAGATGACATTTTTATCTTGTGGCAAGGGGATAGATCAGAGGCCCTTAATTGTGTGGATGAGATCAATCAGAATTCCCTTAACCTCCACTTCATATCACACATTAATAAAACAAGTGTGGAATTTTTAGATGTGAAGATTTACATCAAAGAGGAAATAATAGAAACAACATTATACAGAAAGCCCACTGCTGGAAATGCCACTCTCCATACCACTAGCTTACATCTGAAACATTTATTAGCCAGTATTCCTTATGGGGAGATTTTGAGGCTAAAACGTGTATGCAGTACTAACAGTGATTTTGATTATTGCCTTAAAGAAATGATTGTAAGATTAAAAGCACGTGGCTACTCAGACAGATTGCTGCAACAAGCTGTGGAAAAGGCAAAAGTAAGATCAAGAGAAAGCCTTTTCAAATCTATTGATGCCAATGTTGCAGTGGAGGGATTGGATTTAGCCACAAGGGAGCGGACTGAAGACAGAAGCAATCCTAGACTGATAACAACATTTTGCAATGAAGACAAAAAGATTAGAGCCATTGTAAAGAAAAATTGGCCAATCTTGCTAACAGATACTGTTCTCAGTCCAAGGCTTCCTAGTACCCCTACTATCACCTTTAAAAGAGCGAAAAATATGGGTGTAGTGTTAGACAAAAATAATCCTGAGACAATTTTGAACACTATGTGGTTCAAACCAGCCCAGGGATTTCAAAAATGTAGTAGCTGCAGAGCTTGTATATTTGGGGTAAACACCACTCATTATCAGACTCCTTTCAGCACTCGAGATGTGGCAATTTCTGGGAGTTATAATTGTAAAACCGAATATGCCGTGTATGTCCTTACATGCACTTGCGGTTTGAACTACATTGGAAGTACCAAGCTGCAGGTGCATGTAAGGATTTTACAACATCTACGTGCCATTTTACATAGTGACCCCGCAAATCCTGTGTAAGTATGGGCCGAAAATTCGTTCAGCTCGCGGGAATTTGCGGATTTTCCGCAATTTCGCGATCCGCGAATCTCGAGAAATTGCAGAAAACTTTGCGAATCCGCGAGCGGGACAATTTGTTTTCCAGGAAGCACTTATAGGGTTACAGCAGGTGCCCAAGTTGAAGCTAATTTCTTTGTAACCATTTACAAAATGGTTACAAAGAAATTAACTTCAACTTGGGCACCTGCTGTAACCCTGTAAGTGCTTCCTGAGCGGCGCCTCCAGAGTTCGTTGCCTACTTGCAACTATTCTCTGACCCTGCTCTAACCCTCCAAGCAGGGTCAGAGAATAGTTACAAGTATGGCACAATGCTCCTGTCACAAAAATTAAACCGCAACAGGAAGCACTTACAGATAAGGAAGCAGGTGCCGGACTTGCAGCTCAAATTCAGTAACACATTAACCAGCCCCAAATTAATTTGTCTCGGTTGAGGCTGGCTGGGCAGGTGTGCTTTCACCCCATAATCTACAGTGGTGAACCAGATGGTGCTGTGATGAACCAGAAGGTGCAGTGGTGAACCAGAGGGTGACAGTGGTGAACCAGAAGGTGGCAGTGATGAACCAGAGGGTGGCAGTGGTGACCCAGAGGGTGCAGTGGGGAACCAGAGGGTGGCAGTGATGAACCAGAGGGTGGCAGTGATGAACCAGAGGGTGGCAGTGATGAACCAGAGGATGGCAGTGGTGAACCAGGGGGTGACAGTGGTGAACCAGAGGGTGGCAGTGGTGAACCAGAAGGTGGCAGTGATGAACCAGAGGGTGGCAGTGGTGAAGCAGAGGGTGGCAGTGATGAACCAGAGGGTGACAGTGTTGAACCAGAGGGTGGCAGTGGTGAACCAGAGGGTGGCAGTGATGAACCAGAGGATGGCAGTGGTGAACCAGAGGATGGCAGTGGTGAACCAGAGGGTGCTGTGATGAACCAGAGGATGGCAGTGATGAACCAGAGGGTGACAGTGATGAACCAGAGGGTGGCGGTGGTGAAGCAGTGGCGAACCAGAGGGTGCTGTGATGAACCAGAGGGTGGCAGTGATGAACCAGGGGGTGACAGTGATGAACCAGAGGGTGGCAGTGATGAACCAGAGGGTGGCAGTGGTGAACCAGAGGGTGCTGTGATGAACCAAAGGGTGGCAGTGATGAACCAGAGGGTGGCAGTGGTGAACCAGAGGGTGCTGTGATGAACCAGAGGGTGGCAGTGATGAACCAGAGGGTGACCGTGATGAACCAGAGGGTGGCGGTGGTGAAGCAGTGGCGAACCAGAGGGTGCTGTGATGAACCAGAGGGTGGCAGTGATGAACCAGGGGGTGACAGTGATGAACCAGAGGGTGGCAGTGATGAACCAGAGGGTGGCAGTGGTGAACCAGAGGGTGCTGTGATGAACCAAAGGGTGGCAGTGATGAACCAGAGGGTGGCAGTGGTGAACCAGAGGGTGCTGTGATGAACCAGAGGGTGGCAGTGATGAACCAGAGGGTGACAGTGATGAACCAGAGGGTGACAGTGGTGAACCAGAGGGTGGCAGTGGTGAACCAGAGGTTGGCAGTGGTGAACCAGAGGGTGGCAGTGATGAACCAGAGGGTGGCAGTGATGAACCAGAGGTTGGCACTGCTAAACTGCCCGGGAGCTCTGTGGGTGTGAGCCCCCGCGCTGCTGAGCTGCCCAGGGATTGTGAGCCCCCGCGCTACTGAACTGCCCCGGGGCCCAGTGGGTGTGAGCCCCCGTGCTGCTGAACTGCCCCAGAACCCTCTCAGTGTGGCGTGCTCAATTGCCTGGGAGCCCTCTGGGTGTGAGCACACATTATGCTAAGTGCCCCCCTGCCCCCAGTACATATATACCCGCACCGCATAGCACCATTATGCTCTTGCACCATGAAGTCTGGTGCCTGGCTGCTCCTGATCCGTGTAGGTGGTACCACCGTCTGGTGCAGTGAAATATGAAGTCATAACTTGCTACACAGCACCAATAAACACGTGTCCCCCCTGGCACCGGTATGCGCATGTACCAGGCGTGCAGCACCCACATGCCACTGCACCCTACTGCCCAGCGCCAGCATATGCCTGTACGGGGCAGTTTAGTATGAGATGGGACATTGTCCAGCAGCAGCAGCTGCTTGCGCCTGAACCCACTGAGCAGGATCAGAATGGCTTTGTACCAACACGTGCAGCAGAGCTATCTTGGACATCTGAAGGAGTCTGGGGTCCTGTGCCAAACGTATTTTTGCATCCATGAGTTTCCCGAGCGCCATCCGCATGTAGCTCCTGTGACAGGAGGCTGCTTTTTCCTCATCTGCTGCTCTGCTCGGTCTCTGACCCTTTATAAACAAGATGCATGTGAACTCGCATAGAAGCCACGCCCATTTGGCCCCATCCTCCACACACTAGCGGTATGAAACGTCTTCCCGCCCGTCCCCACTATAATGGCCAGCTCACTCAAGGGACCTCGGCGCCTTTTGGCGCGCTGGCAAAGTTACAGGCACACGTGGTCACATATTTGTGCAAATGGCGGATTTTTTTTGCCATTTCGCGCGCATTCACGGGCCGCGAATTTGCAAATTTTGCCCATACTTACTCCCTTTTGTATCAAATTCTGAATAATCTGAAGAATAGCTTGTTCTCCTGCCTGCTGTATTTTATACTGAGGAATACGGGGCAAAGCAACATTCTCTTGATCTTACATAGAAACTGGTGGTATATGCAACAGTCCTACGTCTGTGTCACTTGTGGCCAATAGAGTGGGTGAGATATCAGCAAATTCAGCCGGAAGGGGTGCATCCTAAGACAAACATTGTTTAGTACTCGCATCCAGATCCATTGTAATATAGACACCCGCAGGAGAGCAATAGATTGTAGCATACAACTTATTCAAGAAATCCAACCCATCATATTCTCACCACAATTGGATGTCAACAAAAAACAGGGACTCCACAGTAAAAGGACCAACAGTCAATGAAAGGAGGCATGAAATGGGGCTTACAACCATTACACCTGAAAAACCTACCAAAACATTATTATGGCCAGACAGTGTTGCCCCAGGTACCACATGTCAAGAAACAATACTTTTTGTCGCACCTGTGTCCACCAAAAAATCCTTAGTCGAGCCTTGCAAATCTGCTGTGACATAAGGAGAACACTGGTCTACAGGTATCTGAACTGGTCCCTGTCCTTGGCTGTCCTAGCTATAGGACATACCTGTCGCCTCATCCATATCATAATCATCATGATAATACAGGCCATCTAGAGGATCCTCAAAGTAGTTGTTATCAGAATGACCCTGTGAGGCAGTAACATTCTGAGCTCTCTCCGTCCCATGACCCCATCCACCAGAACCTTATTCTCTAGATGCTGCAACTTTCTGTAAAAGCACAGGGCACTGGCTAAGCCAATGACCCTCCTCCTTACAATACGCACACTGATTTGGCCCTGGAGGTGTCGTTGAAGGTTGTCTACTAGTACGTGAAAGCTGCCTAGAAGGACCACCCATCCCCTATTATTTACCTGAAACGCTTGCTGTAACAACACTTTCGTCTTTAAATCCTTGTGTTTCTTATCAGCCCTATCATTTTCCTCCTGACCTTGATGTTCATAGTACTAAGCTGTATTCATAATAACAGAGGGGGAAGAGGTGGAAGAGTACTCTCTGACGCCTGTAATCTATCAACACACAATTGAACACTTCCCTCAATAGACACTGCAACTCTGCATTGTCCCTCGAATATTTGTGCCATAATGTACTAAACCTAATAGGGCCAAGACCATACTTCACATACATATCAAAATTAAGGCTGCCTTCAGGAGGTGCCCGCTGAGCTTCTTCCAATCGAGCATCTGCAGAACAACAACACGAATACAAGATTTTACTAAAACTAGGCATTTTAGAAAGAAAAAAAATGTTATTTTTACCTAGCAAAGAAGTTGCAAATACTTTTACCAAAAACGGGCCTGATTATTGTCACCCGGGTCACTAATGACCACCTCTCAGCCTTCCATACCAAATGAAGAGTGGGTCAAACCAATAACTGTTTATTAGATTTACTCAGAGCGCAGCCCAGTCTGCCCAGTCCCTAGGAGTGCTGCAGAGGGACTGAAATCGACATGCATAAAGATACATTATGTACTTTTTGTAACTGGGTTAAAACAGGCTCATAGTGGAATTTTCCAGGCAGGTGCTGCTAAGCAATGAAAGGCAAGGAAAAAAAACAGTCTCAGCACTCGTTTCTTACACAAACGTACAAAGTCTTGGCTGTTCCAGTCGGGCCCGGCACCAGACAAGTGGGAGAGGGCCTCTATGTAGAGAGAAAGGTATGCGCTAATATGAACATTCTATTCATTAGTGAAGCAAAACCTAACATTGCAGAAACGAAACCTAACAGAGGCCTTTTCTCAGAAATAGCACAAGATTGGTTTAGATCATGATTCAAAATTGCGCCTGAACAGAAAATGGTGCTGTGAATGCTAACTTTACATAGGAAATACACAAACACGAATATTTCTATTTTAACAGGTTGTTGGGTATGGTGGGAAAGATTTGTTTGCTTCATCTCTGGTTGGTCATTCTGGATGACTTGTCGACTTCAAGACTCAACCATGCTATGTCCCTTTCACCTTTGCACTTGATAGACCTGTGCACGCCATTGCCGCAGAAGGCCTGTACCACATGTACATGACAAGCAATGATAGCTGCAACAACACTTTGACATAATGGCCAGTGTCAAATGTCTGACCAGGAATATACGAGATCTCAACAACCACCGTAAATCTCACCTGGTACATGCGCACCTTGCACGCTACAGAGTCGACGTGTGTTTTTTACAAGAGAAACATCTCACTATTAGCACTACACCTCAACTATAGGCTTGTTGGTGGTCTTGATATTATTCAATAAAGGGTTACCATGGCACACCACACACTCCTTCACAGACAAAGAAGGCAGATATATCATTCTGGTTGGTACGCTATACAAACAGCCACTGATATTGGTGGTGATATAAGGCCCCAGTATGGACGACCCAGGACTTTTTTTTGCAAGTCTGCAGACAGGTGACAGAATATGTCCCATGGACAGTGCTGTAGAGTAGGGATTTTAACGTAATGCTGGAAGGGACGCTGGATCACTCCGGTGCACGACTGCATGTGTCTTCTGGAGCCTGATAATTATTAGGGGATTGTAGGAAATTGGTTTATTAGTTGTGTGGCCTACTGGCCTTCCCAAGTCCCTTACTTGAACCAAGCACCCCATTGTATTGTTCGACTCTTTCAGGGTTGCAAAGCAGAATAGTTCAAGGCCCACTCAGGGGAGGTGGTGTGAACTAGTATAACCAATCGCTACACACTAATAACACTCAATAAATGATTGTCCTGTCTGTGCTTTTTCTTTAGAAAAAGGAAAATTGCATTTAATACACACTCACTAGTAAATACGGTGTAGAGTCAAAATATCGAGTTTTAAATATCGACTAGACACAATATCGAGCAAAAAATATAGAATGGACATAATATCGACTAGACATAATATAGACAACAAAAATATCGACTAGAAAAATGTAATATCGAATAGAATGGACATAATATCGAATCAAAAATATAGAATGGACATAATATCGACTAGACATAATATAGACAACAAAAATATCGAATTTAAGGTAAGTTAATATTATTTTTTATTTTTTGTGTAATATAAGTCTGTAGCGGGTTGTGGGTTTATATGGGAATAGGGTGGGAAGTAATTTAATTATAATTAATTAAATATGTTAATTTATTTATTGTTATTTATTTACAATTAATTGTTAATTAATTATTAATTGGTAATTAATTAAAATATAATTGGTGATTAATTATAATTGATTAATTGATAAATATGTTAATTTTATTAAATTATTTTCTGTAGCGGGTTGTGGGTTTATAGGGGAATAGGGTAGGAAGTAATTTAATTATAATTATTTAAATGTGTTAATTTATTTATTGTTAATTATTTTGAATTTATTGTTAATTAATTAATAATTGGTAATTAACTAAAATATAATTGGTAAATAAATTTAATTGATTAATTGATAAATATGTTAATTTAATTCATTTATTTTCTGTAGCGGGTTGTGGGTTTATAGGGGAATAGGGTGGGAAGTAATTTATTTATAATTAAATATGTCATTTAATTTATTGGTATTTATTTAGAATTAATTGTTAATTAATTATTAATAGGTAATTAATTAAAATATAATTGGTAATTAAAATTAATTGATTAATTATTAAATTGTAAATTAATTTATTGTTAATAGGTAATTAATTAGTATTAGTAGGTAATTTCTATAATTAAATAATTTTAATTTGTATTTATAAATAATTATTAAATATATTTTATACAATTGTAAAATATTTTAATTAATTTGTAATTGGTATTACTATTTATGTTATTTATATTTATATATGAAATATTTACTTTCCCTAATATTGCACTCCCTGGAGTTGGAATAGTAATTTTTACCCCTACACTATCCAACACTTTCCCTACTGTTGCACTCTCTGGAGTTGGAATAGTAATTTTAACCCCTACGCTATCCAACTCTTTCCCTACTGTTGCACTCTCTGGAGTGGGAATAGTAATTTTTACCCCTACGCTATCCAACGCTTTCCCTACTGTTGCACTCTCTGGAGTGGGAATAGTAATTTTTACCCCTACGCTATCCAACGCTTTCCCTACTGTTGCACTCTCTGGAGTGGGAATAGTAATTTTTACCCCTACGCTATCCAACGCTTTCCCTACTGTTGCACTCGCTGGAGTGGGAATAGTAATTTTTACCCCTACGCTATCGAACTCTTTCCCTACTGTTGCACTCTGTGGAGTGGGAATAGTAACTTTAACCCCTACGCTATCCAACGCTTTCCCTACTGTTGCATTCTCTGGAGTGGGAATAGTAATTTTTACCCCTACGCTATCCAACTCTTTCCCTACTGTTGCACTCTCTGGAGTTGGAATTGTAATTTTAACCCCTACGCTATCCAACGCTTTTTATACTGTTGCACTCTCTGAAGTGGGAATACAAATTTTTAGCCCTACGCTATCCAACACTTTCCCTACTGTTGCACTCGCTGGAGTGGTAATAGTAATTTTTACCCCTACGCTATCCAACTCTTTCCCTACTGTTGCACTCTCTGGAGTGGGAATAGTTATTTTTACCCCTACGCTATCCAACGCTTTCCCTACTGTTGCACTCGCTGGAGTGGTAATAGTAATTTTTACCCCAACGCTATCCAACTCTTTCCCTACTGTTGCACTCTCTGGAGTGGGAATAGTAATTTTTACCCCTACGCTATCCAACGCGTTCCCTACTGTTGCACTCACTGGAGTCGTTACAGTAAATTTAAACCTCTTGCTATTCTACGGTAAAAATATTGTATATGTTTTGTTAAGAATATGTATATATATATATATGTTTTAAAAATAAATTACTTTTTTTAAAGTTACATTAATTATTTTTTAATGTTATGTTTATTTAAGTATTTTAAATAAGTTAAAATGTATTTTATTTATTATTATATTACTTTTAAATTACTTTTAAGACATTTTAAAAATTGGATATTTTGACAGTCTATATTTTTTACACTCGATATTTTGGAGTCGATATTTTTGTACTTACCTGTTTGAAGATAGGAAGTCGATATTTTGTAGTCGATATTTTTACCTCGATATTTTGTCATCTCGATATTTTGACTGTCGATATTCTCTCAGTGATCCAGTAAATACTATGCATTCATTTACAAATATGTACATAGGCAGATGGAAACTACCATAAATTAAATTGCATAATCACCTTTGACCCCCTAAAAGGGCTATACAAACACCGAAGGTACGTCTACTGGCTTGATCAAAGGTTCAAGATTAACAACCACCATCTTACAAGCATCATTTTGTATGTAAATGCAATCATCAATAATAACAATCATGTGTAAATCGACTTATTAAGGGTAATAAAGCGCATTCATATTGATGAACAGGTGATGAGGGGCTCTTCTGCTGAGCCACTGTTGCTTTTCTTCGATGCCCGGGCTTCCTGTGCACCTCCCCTTTCTTTTATTGTTTAGTGGGGGGTTCTCAGTCCTACCCAGACACTCCCATGCCTCCAGAACATTGGGGTCAGGTGAGGGAGCTCACTCCTCTCTGCTCCACCCACGTGGCCAGCACTGTCGCAATGCAACCACAGGAGCTGGCAGCTTCTCCTTCCCTACTTGCCCCTGCAGTCAGTGATCTTTGAAATGAAAGTAAATTAAATTGAGATTTATACAGCACACTACAACATGAGGGTGTCTAGGTACTAAAGATTCAGGTAGGAGAAAGATAGTGAGAAGAGATGCCTAAGATAGAGTCGAAGAATTATTCAGAACCTAGAAACTATTGATTAAACAGCCAGGTTTTTAGCACCTTCCGGAAAGCTAGCCGATTGAGTTTTTTCTTTAACTCTAATGGCAGGGTGGCTCAAAGTCTTGCAATAATGGCAATGAAGCTTCTGCCACCCCAGGTGGCTCTTCTGACTTTAAGGAAGCGGATGATAAGGATTTTTTTAGGTCGCACCATTGAAGTATTGCTTTAGCGAATCTGGGCTGTCACTGTGTAATGCCTTAACAGCAATGCATAGAGACTTACACTTGAGCCGTTTCTTTACCGGGAACCAGTGAAGTGTAGGAAGGACATTAGGGATCGATTGATATTGAGAAACTCTCATAAGAAGCAGAGTGGCTGCATTTTGAATGATCTGTAGGTTTTATGTAGGGATTTTTTTCAGAGGCACAGAAATAGTGCACTGCAATAGTCTAACTTGGAAAAGATGAGAGCTGTTATGACTGATGTCTGCAGTCCTAAGGTAATGAATGGGCAAATTTTCCTAAGCATTTTAAACATAAAAAAACAGGAAGAAGAGATGGAGTTCACCTGCCCTTCAAAGGGCAGTTTGTTGTGAAAGATTTTTAACTTTCTCAGCTGGTGTGGGCAACATCCCTAGTTCCTGAGTCCACCACTTAGGGGACCAAAAAGAAATGTTGTTCCCAGTGTTTCCGAGTTTCGTTTCAGACAGTTCCTGGCCATCCATCTACCGACTTCCAGCATATAGTTGTGAAAATCGGAGCCCACACTGCCTGGGTTCCCTGCAATTGACACCACATCTGCGTATGATCAGTGTTTCAAAGGAGTGGCATATAGGTTAAAGAGCGTCGGACTAAGGGCAAAGCCCTGGGAACCACACAGGGGAGGGAGAAAGAAGATGATTTGTGCCCATTAAGTTCCACAAACTGAACTCTGTCAACAAGAAAAGATTGACGGAGCTTGAGGGCCAGACCTTCGATTCTCAAGGTATGAAGGCAAATAATATGGAGTGTTTGATTCACCATGTCGAACTCTGTAAAGAGGTCTAACAAGATTATTGCAGTATTTTCTCCGGCATCAAGGGTATGACTGATCTGCTCTAAGGCAGTTACCAAGGCCATTTCTTTGTAGTTGTGGTGCACCCACTCCCCTAGATACAGACGCGGGGAAGCTCACCATTATCCGGGACGCAGTCCCCTTCCCTCCTTCTCTTTGGGGGTGGAGATGGGATTCTGCCCCCCCTTTTGTGGATACGGCCTGGGGGATGGTGTCCCAAGGCCATTGGAGAGTCTGGGAAGGGGGCCCCATGCACACTCCCTACGGGGAAAAATTAAATACAGTATTCTGCCCTGACCCCTGAGCTCTGGCCCACCTCTGGGGTAATTTTTGAAAAGGTCAACGGAGCCCCCGAGCTCCGTTGTTCAAAGGGTTCAAGGCCATCAAACTTACGAATGCCATAACTCGGGCCCTGTTGGGCCCATCTGGATGACCGTAGGTCCATTTTACTCCTGATGTTGAGCTCTTGCCACCAGAGGTAGTTTCAGCAGGACTCCTCACCTGCAAAGTAGGGTAGTCTACAGGGAATTGGTTCACCTGGATCCCTGAACAAGCCTTTTTCCTGGTCTTTGTCTCTGGGCATACAAGTCCAGGGCTTTCTCCGAACTGGTCCTCATGGGATATAATGGGGGAAGATTTACTGACCCTTGGAGAGTTCTGGGATCAACTGGGCAGAGTCCTTAGGCCTTTCTGGGCATCAGGAGATTCCTTCTTCTAGTTGCCCATGGTATCCCCAGGGTACAGCAGTGCAGAGCCAAAAAGCACCAAAAAGAGAAGTCCCCTCCTTTTACGAGAGTTTTTAAAAGAGAGTAGAAGGTTCCAGAAGCCAGGCAACCCCGGCCAATTGTAGGGTGCAACGTCACCTCTCTAACCCAGTTCCAATCCTCCTCCGGAACATGCTGGGACAGTTCAAGAGGGTGTCATCCAAGAGTCATTAATCACATCTCCTCTGGGTACCTCAGCTCTGCCCCTCGCTGACATCACTGCCAGGGTCTTTCTCACCAACCTTTCAAAGGGGAGCCCCCTCCTGTGTTGCTTTCAGAGGCCTGGGCTCCCTCCTTTGTTTAGTGGTTTTGAGCTGGCCCATCCCTTATACAGTGTGACAGTTGATTGATGGATACAGATCTTTCATCCCCCTCCCTTTCCTTCTCAGGAGCTGAGGAAGCACTGTTAGTTATTCCATTTGTTTTGGGTGGGCTTTGTTCCTGCTGCTATAGAGAAATGTAGTTAACTTGGCACAGCAGAGTGATAAAAGGCCTAGGCTCTGAGCCTGCGCTCAGTCATAGAATATGACCATTCTGGAGGACCCATAAGTTGTACAGATAACTTTTTGGAACTAACAGATTTGATTTTCTCACACATATTACACCCCATTTTGATATGTCACTGGAATTTGTAGGTCAAAGGGAAGCAGAACTGCACTCTAAAGGCAGTTTCCCCTCTATTTGTATAATAAAGTGTCACCACAGACAAAGCAGTAAATCAAACTGACTTTCCACATTAATGTACACTAACATTATAAGGCCTACCCCAGGTCAACATCTAATCTTGTAGACTACCCTCTGTGTCAGGCAACCTATTCGCAGTTACCAGGCTATGCACAACAGTACTCTCCACGTGCAGCCCTCACATGTGTGCACATGCCTGTGTACATGTTGTTTACCTGTAACCAGCCAAGTACCATTGCACTTGCTGCATTACAGCAGAGTGATCTTAAAAGACCGGCACTGGTGTTAAAGATGCACAGTCCATTTGCCATGTGATTGTCGTGGGTGAGACATATGTAGTAAAGCTCAGCCACAGTAAAAAATCCCAAACCATGTAATCCAAAAAGCAAAAAACCCAGACACACTGAATGGGTTGAACACAAATGCCACAGGGATTAAATGTTTATTTATTTTAATCATTGTCAGTCCCTCCACATTTGAGGAAAGAGATTGGTCCTTCTGACAGTGGCAACTGCCCCAGCTGTACTGAACACACTCTCCGAACTCCAAGGGTTATTATTGTATTAATACTCCTAACCTATGGTACACATGTTATATTATTCTTAATGTTAGAGTCTTTCCTCCTACTATCCTATTTTAGATTTCATCACAGCAGTTTTTTTGCTTTTTACTATATGTTCAACCATGTCCGATAGAGATGTCCCTACCTATACAGAAGAATATATAGCAAAAGTAATTAGCGGGCGCTCACTAATTCAAAACCCCACACCAGCAGATACACCTACAACAGCTGCGGAAGATAAACTTGCGCAATTCGAAAAATGCAAGAAGAAAAGTATCTGTATTGAACTCCATACACATAGGCATATGGAGTCTTGTAAAGGCAATATAATTTAGGACTCCAGATACGAAATGTTTCAGCCATTCTTGTACCAGATTCTAAGTTTAGACACGGATTCAGCCATATAGCAACAACCTGTTCTAGACACTGGATGGTTCTTAGAACTGACACAGCTATAAAGCATAGTAAAAAAGAACTTGAAGAGATTTCAGAGCTAGAATAGGCAATTAGTGAGTCTAATACACTGACTGATGCCAAGCAAGCATTAGAAAAACTTGAAAAAACAATACTGAAATTTCAGAAGTTTTAACACAATAAAAAATCAAACAAAGGATCAAAGGACATAAGAAACTATAACAAAGACAGGACATAGCCTTACCTCCATGACACATATTTTACCATTTGTTCAAAAGGTCCACAGAGAAATTACACAAACACATGGGGCAGGTTAAAAAACCAACAGATAATTACCGTCTCTGAGTCTTCAGTGGAGTCGGACAGTTCCGACCCAGGTGATGGTCTGAGCACATCGGCACAAGCTCAGCAGATTTTTTTAGCCAGAGGTCAACAGAGCTACAGAGGGAGGGGCAGGAAATAGAGCAATTTTCCTTTTGAGGAACGTCAAACGAGATGGACATTTTACCACTGGGGAGCCCGGTATTATTAAGTTTCTCCACTGTGACTCCCAACCCCCTACCTTGGGATTCCTATTTCCAACCTCTCCCAGCACCAGCTATCCTCAATGGAGGGAGATCTCTGTACTGAGCAAGGGGCTGTCCTTTGTAATAACAGAAAAACAGATTGGTTCACATTATACACTGAAATACTGCAATTGTTTTAGAAAGATTAGATTACTTTAGTTCTTTCTAGATAAAAATAGCAGTACCACACAGGACACTACAGGACATCACCCTAAATCTAATTTCCAACCCCCATCTCATCCGATGCCCCCAAAAATAACTACCTCAAGATCAACCAAGCATTGAGGAGAAAGAAACCCTTTGGGCACTCAAGGCGATGGACAGCATAGTGATAAAACCATGGGATAAAGGTGAAGGGATAGTATTTCAAGACAAATTGAAATATAACAATAGGATTTTGCGTGAGCTCACTTACACTGACTATTATGAAAAGGCTTTCCTGATTTCAGTTTCTATTTTATTTACATTCTGGTGAGGTTTTTTCAGTGTTTTCAATAACTTTAAAAACAGTGGTTATCACTGGGTACACATGTTCACGTCATTAAAAACAACAGAAATAGTTTTTTCCCGGTGTTTATGGAAAGTTTTGCTTTTATTGTTACTTTCTTTCTGTACTGCTAGTGCATACTAATAGAAAGTATACGTAAGGTGTATATGAGGTCCAAAAACATTTTAACAAATCAAACTTATTGTAGTACACCATACAATACTTTTTCTGTGAGTCTTTGATCGTGCACGCTCCCTCTTTCCTTCCTAGGTATATTTTTGTCTGTGAAAAGGCCCTCTCAGCAATGGCATATGAGACTGGCAATGCCAAAACAGCCAGTACACAATTTGCTAACTCTGGCCACTGGCATAGCTTTCCATGCCAATGCTGTGCACCTAAAGATGGCGATTCTCTGGGGCAGTACCAGCACACATTGCATTGAACTGAGCTATTGAAAAGGTCAAAAATGAAGCAGTACTTTTCAAAGTCCCGCGAAAATTCCTCTTTACGGAAGGGTTCTAGAACTTGTGCTGAGTACCACAGTGAGGCTTTACTGACTTCAAATGCTATGGTTGGTGAAGGGACATTTCTATGCATCATTGCAAGCCATTTTTCATGCATTGTAAAATAAAATTTCCTGAATTGCTCCTCAACATTTCTTTGCTTACCAAGTATCAAACATTCTAACATGGAACATGTTGCACTGCCAAAGTCAATAAAAGTGTCACCTCGCCTACTCTCAAGGAGATGTTTCACATATACACCAATTAACGCTAAACTCTTGGGAGACAAGGGTGCTTTCAGACTCTAGTTTTTTGAAAATGTACAGCAGTCATGTTTTCCTGTAAAAATTTAAGAATGCGGTAGTGTGTACTTTTTCACATCACTATCAATATGCAACCGAAGTTTCCTCACGTTTCTTGCCTTTGCCATCATAACTAAGCAACATTCTGTAAACGGTCACCACATGGATAATGCAGCATTCACGGCCTCTAGGACTGAAAAAACACCAGCAAAAGGACACAGTTGGGATGACCAAAATGGACTAAAAAGTCAATAGCAGTCTTCCTTCACTCTGAAGATTGTAAACATGTGTTCAGCATACCATCTATCAAGTGCTAAGGATCTCTTACAGGGAGGCACTTCAGCTCCCTTATCGATTTTTGAGAGTTCATCACATATTTTTTTCCCATGAGTAGCTGAATCACTGCAAATGCAAATTATAACAGTCTAATCTTTGTTGAACCTGGTATGAACTTTTTGCAGATGCATTACAAGTGAGACTGTGTTCCATGTTTTCCAAAAGTCTGGTGTCATGTTTTTACCACAGTTCCAGAGGTTTCTTAACATACCTCTTTTCACATACACCTGTCACTACACCTTGCATTGAATGTTTAAAGCCTGGGGTATTTGGCAACTCACCCAAATCAAAACTGACTTGCTAGAGAAGAGGGCTGATGTATTAAAGAGGTTCACCCATTCTCTGTGTATGAAATGTGATGGTACATATTGGGAAAGATTCTTATGAAATCACCCATTTTACCTATCAGTGGAAGAACCAAACATACCCAAAATATAAAATATCATTTTTTACATTTGCTGATTGTCTGCAGTTTATAAAATAACTAAATAAGACCTAAAATATGCTTCTAAACCCTGCATCTTTAGGCCAAAGACCACAAAATTGAAAAAATTGAAAAGGAAGAGGGAACAATAATTTAGTGACATTCCTAAACAAAAAAACTCAAGCAGAATACTGTTAGCCTAGTCTTTCTTGCTGCAACCTTGTATAACAAAGTTAAATTGTATTGGCCCCTTCATGAAGAAATAAAAATGACTTTCACACTCCTTTTCCTTTCTTTGAATGGCATTTAGTTTGTGGTTGTGCAGCTGTTTCATCCGTGTTTATATGTTTACACTAGGGAAGGGTATTTCCCTTTTGGTGGGGTTTTATCAGTTATTATAGGTTTAAGCCTAAAACAGGAGAGCCTCATTATGAAGTATTTACATGCAGCCCTCTACCTGAGTTTCAAGCTGCTATTTACACAAAATCAGCTGAAGAAGAAGAGTTCCTAAGACATAATGAGTTCGGATTTCTAAATAAGCAAATCTTCAGGACACCAGTTCTATACACGCCTCACAAACTACACATGGAAACAAGAGGTGTCTCCGGGAAGGCTAATACTATCAGGATGTGGTTCCGATCTGGAACCCTTTGGGAGTTACATTGATATTTTCATCAAAGACATAGTACCTCTTACTGCTACCTATGTCAAAGACACAACCCATTTCATTAACCTTATTGAAACAGAAAATTTCAATTCTGAGGTTCTCTCTAATAAGCTCATGAAAAGAGGGTACCCAAGAAGACTCATCAAACGTTCGCTGAAATGAGCCTGGTATACCCACAGAGAAGTACTTCTGCAAAAAAAGAGAGAACTCCACTCAATAAAATCATATGTGTGCCCACCTTCTGTCCCATCACAAATAAATTAACAAAAAGTATCAAAAAACATTGGAATATCTTATCTACGGCCAACTTGGCACTTGACACACCCCGTTGTGCCTTCAAAAGTGGACTCGATATCAAGGATCACCTATTTAGGGCTTACAAACCGACACAAATAGACAATACCATTTATCTCCTCCTAGAATGCTCCAATTTTGTTATGAAACCACTGGTCCAAGTACTCCCATAAACTCTGGAAACTACTTGATTTAACTGACTGAGCTTTGTTAGCCCCTTTTTCATTTATATCTAATGTTTCGTTTGGAGTGGTTTTTAATATGCAATCTGTATGTTAGTATCCCTCCACAAGGTAATCATGTGTATCTATTCCTTTGTTTAAGTTCTGTTTTCCTTTCTCCTGTTTCTTTAATGCTCCCTGCATCACACCATACTACTCTGATGGTCCATGAAACTTTAGACATGCTTCAAAACTCAGTGGTCTAGTTTTCTTTGGTAGAGCTACTTTGCCCTTGCACAAGCACTCCAGGCTATATTTCTTCCCCGGCCTCAGTTCCACCCATGGTTGCCAGAACTGACTCTGACACCCAGTTTCATTTTCAAAGGGGTTCTTGCCTCACTGCCGTGGCCCCACTAATTGATTTAGTGTCGCCCCACCGCTGAAGTGAGTTTCTTTCCCCTCAAGCACACAGACCCATTAGTACTGGGGTTACCATTTGTGAAATACAGTAGATTATCTCTCTTAGAGACACGCCGAGACTTCAGAGCCTACCTTTCAGCTTACATACTGTAATTTCCAAGTTTCCTGTATTCCTTACCGGTGGATGCCAGGACACTTGCCGGCTCCCTGTCCCCTACTTGTCTCACTGATCCAGTCCAATTCAGAGGATTCTACATTGAGGTGAGCTTTTGATCTTCTCCCACACCATTAAGTTCATCGTGCTCAATAACTTCACCAACCCCTCCGTTGGTTTCCTTAGTGACCCGCCGAGATCCTTGCAATTCCAGCATTTCTGTGTTTTTTCACCTTCAATATTCAATTGAACTACCAATTGCTTGGTTAGTATTATTTATGCTGTTATTTTTAATTCAAATAAATTATCACTTTCCCGTTTCAATCAGTTTCCTTTCACATGGAACCCTCAATTGAATTAAATTCAACTGAGCTACAAATTACTTGGTCAGTATTATTTATGCTCTTATGTTTAAGTTATATATATTATCGCTTTCCAGTTTCAATCAGTGTCCTTTTCACAGGGAGCCCTCGTTCTTCAACACTTGTGAGGACTTGCTAGTGACTGCTACAGTCCGTCTCTGCTATCCCGCTGGCCACTCAGTACTCACCTTGATTCCCTTTGTGATTAACCAGGTGGAAATTATTGTAAAAAACATTGTTCCTTCACATGTGAATAGTCAACCCTCCCTTGTTTCTGTATAATTCAGTTACTCCCTTGTTCTTGTATATTTATGTTTTTCTGCCTAGGGCCATATTGTCAGCCTTGATTGGGGTTACCATTCTTGAATTATTCATCACTTTTTTTTTGTAAAATATTTTTATTGGCATTTGTAGTTTACAAAAACATGGTGCATTAGGAAACATACAATTTGCTTACATTCTTTGCTTGCTCAAGCATTATCCATTGTAAACCATACAATAAATGGACATTTATCCTGCTATTGTTGAGGTCTAGGATTCAGTTATTTCTATATAGATCTGGGATATAAAACTGGGGGAACGTTCATGGGCTCCTAGGAACAGATGTTATGTGGAGTATCAGGGCGATATGCGTCTAGCTAGTTGGTATGTCTGGGAGTCACTGGGGGTTGGGGAGGGAATTAGGTTTGTTCTGCTTCAATGTCTGGCCTTCGAGGTTTGTGTGATGTGAGGAGGAAGATAGCAAACGGTGTTATGTGCGTGCTGAAGGAGGAGATCTAGTATGCGCATTTGTGGTCTGGGCTGTAAGTCGGATTCAAAGGACGGGGCGCCCAATTCTCCTTGTGTAGTGAGTTGTAACTACGTTAGCGCTATCCTATGTCTGCCTGTCCCCCATATGAGCGAGCTGAGGAGTGTGTCTAAGTCTCTAAAGAATGTTCTGGGCAGGATCACTGGCAGATTCGTGAAGTAGTATAACAGCCCCGGGACCATTGGCATTTTGGCTATAGCCACACGGCCAATCAGGGCCAACAGGAGGTTCTTCCAGAATCCAAGCGCTGATCTAATGCCGGCCAGTGCGTTGCGGGGATTGCCTTCAAATATGTCGGTCGGGGAGTGGTAGAGGGGAACCCAAGGTATCGGGGTGCCTCGGCGCTACAGGTCACTTTCTGGTCGCCCAGCCAGATATCGCAGGGGAGGTTCGGATGTAATGCGTAAAATGTGGATTTGTCCTAGTTTACTCTCAGCCCGGAGGCTTCTGCAAATTCTGTCAGTGTTGTCCAAATGGGTGTGAGATCCTCGGTAATTTATCCGATATATATGAGAAGATTGTTGGCGTACATAGAGACGCAGTGTATGGTGTCTGCTATGGGGATGCTCCAGTGCTCACCTTCTCGTCGTAGCCGGACCGACAGAGGTTCTACAGCGAGGGCGAAGAGGAGAGGCGAGAGCGGTCAGCCCTGCCTCGTGCCTCTCCGCACCTCGAATTCAGGCGATATGTATCGCCCTATGCGGACTCGCAAGGTCAGTTTGTTATATAGGAGGTGTGTATACGCCAAGAGGATGGGACCGAGTCCTGTTTGCCGTAGGACCGAAAATAGATATTGCCATGTGAGGGTATCAAAGGCCTTCTAGAGGTTGAGGATAAGGCAGGCTGCCCTGGGGAAAGCGTCACCCACTTGATCCTGGATATGGAATAGCCGGCGTATATTTTGGGAAGTGTTTCTGCCTGGAACAAAACCACACTGATCTGGATGGACCAGGGGTCAAAGGATTTGAGTGTATCTGTCTGTTAGAATCTTACCCAAGATCTTGCAGTCAGCGGATAACAGCGTAATGGGGCGGTAGGAGCTCATTTGTTGCGGATCATGGTTTGGCTTCAGGAAGATCACGATAACTGATTCCCGGAGGGATCTCGGTAACTCTCCTTTTTTTAGCGCTGTTGCGAACACCATCACCAAACGAGGGACCAAAAGGGAGGAGAAGGTTGTATAGTATTCTAGGGGGAACCCGTTCAGTCCCAATGCTTTGTTGCGAGCTAAGGAGTGTTGGGCATGAATAATGTCCGTAGATTGTATCTCCGTATCCAATGCCTTTCTGTCAGCCCTTGTGATTCTGGGGATCGTCAGTGAGTCTAGGAATCGATCTAGTATGTCCTACCTGGTCGGCGCTGGGCTATGGTAAACCTCTGAGTAGTATTGATGGAATGCCGCAAGGATCTTGTCCGGGGATCATACTAGATTTCCAAGGGGGTCTACCACTTCAGTTATGGGTTTCACGTTGATGTCTTGTTTAGCTAACCACGCCAATAATGTGCCCGTTTTATCTCGCTCCTTGTGCATCCGGGTTGCATACGCCGTGAAATTGTACCGGCGGAGGTCGACGCAGGCAGCTATGTACTCCGTCTTAGCTTTGGCCACTTGTGCTGCCCCGTCTTCAGTGCGATCATTTTGCTTGGTGGGGGTGGCTAGACACGCTTCGGCTTTTGTAAGTGCCTGTTCTAACATCCGTCTTACCCCTGCTATTTGTTTTAATGCATTCTCCCCGGGCCACTACTTTGAATGTGTCCCAGTCCCCTAATGCTGCGGACGCTGTCCTTGCGTTACTTGTGAAGTTGTTCTGTATATTTTGTCCCTGTCCGTGTTTAAATACTTGATCCATCAGGCAGTCCAGTGGTAGTCGACAGGTGGGAACCGGGGTGTGTGGGGGTCTCCAGTTCAGCCGCAGAATATGGGTGTCGTGGTCAGAGATGATCCTACTCAGGTAGTCAGTGTATTGAATTTTGGGTAATATCACTGTGGAGCATAAGAATCTGTCTCGTCGGATATATAGGTTATGTGGTATGGAGTGAAACGAATACAGTCCGGTCTGGGGGTGACTCATCCTCCATGCGTCTGTGAGCCACCAGTGTGTGACCCAGGTTTTAAACCGTTCAGTTTGTTTATGGGCTGTGGAGTGTGGGGGATGAGAGTGATCTAAGGGGAGGTTTAGTGTACAGTTATAGTCGCCACCTAATATCCATGGTATGGAAGCGAAATGGGCCAAAACCGCGGTGAGGCGATCCCAGAACCTATCCTGCTCTATGTTCGGGGTGTATATTCTGCCTTGGAGGATTCATTGCCCGTCCAGGAGACCCTCTTGTAGGACGGATCTACCCTCCTTGTCCACCACCCGTTGAAGTTCCTTAAAGGGGGTCCCTGGTCAAACCCAAATCAGCGCTCCGCGTGCGTATGCAGAATATGATTATTATTATTATTTTTATTATTAAGCGTTCTTATATAGCGCTCGATTACCCGTAGGCATCTCGGCGCTTGCCTTGGGAACCCGTCCTGGGTTTTCCCTGTGAGATACCCGTACTGGGCATCCACAAGGTGAAAGCCAGGCATCCCGCCGCGGGGGGGCCGTAGTGGAGATTAAGCAAGCTAATGCCCAGAGCTGCAGAGTGTGAACCTGTGACTCGAGTAGGCACCGAAACGAGAATTATCGAGTCCGTGGATATTTGGGCTCAAGACCCTGCTGCGTCGGGAATTGAACCCTGGTCCCGGGTCTGACCTCTGCTTCAGGGTTTGCCGCCTCTAACCAGTGAGCCACACTTCTCCACATATGGTGCCGTGCCATTTGGTCTGTTGTTTGCCTACGTCAGTAGTGGTGAGATGCGTCTCCTGCAAAAACACGATTCGAGCGTTCTGGCGTTTTGTGTCTGAGTATAGAGCATAACGTTTGTTTGGTGTGTGGAGGCCTCTGGTGTTGAGCGTTAGAATGCTAATGTCAGTGTCTGTGCAGTTATAGCCATGTGGTGCTACCAGTGCATGCCTGTATGGCACGTATCCGCTGGAGCCAAGCGCCCCACGGATTCCCAGTAGCGCGAAGAACACCTGTGATACACAATGTCGCCCATTTGTGTGTTGCAGATACCCTATTGTGTGACGTTCCATAAGGGGACGGGATTTTACAGAACTGGGACCATGAACTGTGAACTGGGGATGGGAAACAGCCCCAATACCAAGGACATATCACGGGCAACGATATGTCCAAACCGGCTCTTATAAGAACTAAGAGTTTAACAATATGATGCGGGGGTGGTAGCATGTGTGTGCGAGGCAGTTCGTCGATCGGGCAGTTGTAGGATCCTTGGGAGACATTTGGAGTGCGCTTGGTCTTGTCCGTACTGCGCGCACTCAATGAGTAAGCCTTGGTTATGTAGGTTTATATAGAGGTATCCGTTGGGTTATCTCATGCCGAGAGTGTTTGTTTGTCCATCCAGCATGGCATCCGCTGTCTGGGGGGTGACCGAGAGAGGCGGGCCCGAGTCCGCCCTAGATAGTGTTCCATCGCTGTCTTCCTCTCCCTCCAACGAAAAGATGTGCGGGCCCGATCTGTGTCTTCAATGAGGGGGGGGATTGTAGCTCAGTCACAGCTCGTAGGGCCTCCTATCGCTCTTTCATGATTTGCTCCAAGTCAGGGGAGTCTCGGGAGCGCATCTCAGTTGTCTGGCTTGCCCCACTGCGTTGCTGTTTCAGGTTGCGTCTCCTGGTGCGAGGTGATTCGAAATTTGGGCCTCGTGTGGTCTCTGCTCTGGATTGTTGCATACAATGTTGGTCCGCCCAGTCATGTGCCTCTTCTGCGTTTGTGAAAAAAGATGGTAGCACCATTGTGGAGGACTTTGAGGTGGGCAGGAAAGAGCAGGGAATATTGTAAAGTGTTCGGCCGTAAGCGATGTTTTAGGTCCAGAAACAAAGATCTTTGTTGCTGCACCGCTCGTGCGCAATCACGAAATATCATTATCTGCTTGTTTTTGACCTGCAAGGGGCCTGCTCTATGGAGAAGAAGGCTGCCCGGTCCGTAGCGGAAGTGAAGGATTTCACCCATGCTTCTATGTAGTCCAGTGGGCTCGTGCCCTCAATTCCTTCAGGAAGACTCAGCATGTGGATGTTGTAAACCCTCAAGCACCCCTCCAGATCATCCGCACACTCCTCCATGGTGGTCAGATGGTGAATGACATCTTGAAGCGCCGTTTGGTGTGCCTTGATAGTCGGTTGTAAATCGGCGAGTGTCTTCTCCCCATCCTTTACTTTATCAGCTAATTTCCGGTGGTCATCGCGGATGAGGCTGATATCTGTCATTAGGGTGCCGAGTCGCTCCTCCATGGACACCCTGGAGAGTTTGATGGCTGCCAAGACCTGATATAACTTGTCTGAGATTGACGAGTCAATTTGAAAAGCAGTAGTTTTGGTCCATGTCCGAGTATTTGGCATGTTCTCTAGCGCAGTCTCTGCACTGTGGTATGTTGTGTTGCTCTCGGTTTCCCCATTGTGGTGGTTAGGAGGGTCCCACACGCAGTGTGCATTGCTAGCGGCCGCCAAGAGTGTGGCCCAATGTCTGGCTTGGTGAGCCCGTGGATGACTTGCACTCACCAGGTAATGTGTGGGGGTTGTAGCAGGTTGATGAGGGTCTTGGCGGGAAGAAAGTTCTGTGCTGGTCGCCCCAGAGCTGGCCCGCTTCCCTGCGGCTTTGGAAGAGGGGGGCCTTGTCAGGAGGTGTGAGATGAGCTGTGCACGTTGTGCGGGAGAGAGTTCTTTGTGGGGACCGCACTTAGTCTGGCTGTCAGGTCAGGCGCCCCCCTCCTGGCTGAATACGCGGGTCGTTGCTGGTACGATGTGGGTTATTGGGCCGCCATGTCACGGTCAGGCGTTGCCTATCTCGGGTACCTCTGGTGCCCACATCTGTGGGTGGGGGGTCGCCTTTGCTTTGCCTCCTGGTTCGGGGGTCTCGCCGCTTATCTTTGTCTTGGTAATGCTGTAGTCGCTGATGTTCCAGATGCTCGGTGTTATTCCCGCCATCTCCCGTGGTCTCTGAGTGCCATTTTGGAGTCAGGCGTCACCATCTAAGAATTCATCCCGGGCCTGGGGGCGTCAGTCAGGGACCCTTCTCTGGATCACTGGTATCAGCGGTGGCACCCCGGTCCCCGCTCGGCCATACCGTGGATCCGGGGCTCCGTCTGAGCAGGGCTGCTGTGTCCGAAATGGTGGGCTGCCGCCAGCTGCTGCCTGTGTTGTCTTTGTGCATGTACTCAGGGCTGGCACCGGGTATCTTCCCTGCCTACTTGCCACCACTATTGTCCTGGGCTTTTGGTTTTGCGGCCCCCCACCTTCAGTGCGCATCTCTCAGCTCCGCTCCGATCTCTCCTGGTCCTCAGACAGGATCGGGCGGATGCTATTTTGCCGCTGGGGAGCGAGGTTCCAATTTCTCGGTTTTCTGCCTGAATTGTGGCTAATTCCTGGAAGATTGAGGCACTCTATGTTCGGCACCAGGATGCAGGCTCAGCGGTCCTTTACAATGTTGGAAAGCGGGCAGTAGGTAAGCCCGATTGCGGAGCCTCAGCAGGATACGTCTACCATCGTAGCCTGCTTGGCCACGCCTCCTCCCCTGAATTATTCATCACTTTACCAGGCAAGCACAGATTACCTACCTTTCTAATACAGGCTGTTTGCACTCTGGACATATCCTTATATAGACTTTTTTGCTAAAATGTTCCCATACTGGGTGCTCTAACCTCCATTCTGATGATGACCTCATAGTAGTAGAGGTTGAAACGCCATCAACACCAGACTTATATAGACTCAAATAACAGTGGAATATTTGTATAGACAGGAGTCATATGTCTTTTAGTAGTGATGCACATGGTTTTGTTTTACCCTCCCACCTTGCACTGCACCTCTTTTCTCACTTACAGCATGAGCACCAGATCTCTTTATTTGACTAAAAATATACTGTTTACATGATTCAATAAATAATTTAATTGCAAAAGATTTTCACTTGTTTCTGTTCGCTTTCTTCATATTACAGAAGACTTTTTCACTTTGTTAAAAACATTTATATCCCAGTGAACCATTGTTTCTTCAAAATACTGTATTATCCCAGGTTATCTAAAGTAATGAGATCGCCCTTGTTTAAAAATGTATGCTACAGTTTTGATGACATGCTTCTGGAGAACTCAGCCAACATCACTTTCATCTCAGGAGGTTGTAATCTATGTCTCAAATTTGCAACTTCTTTTCTAGATCACCAGCTTTCTTGACAATCCAATTCTTGTCACTTGAGGCATCCAATATTGGGAAAGAAATGAAAGAGGCCAGTACTGTTTGTACCATGGATCCATAATCGTGGCACAGATGTACTCTTTGGAAGGCTCCTATTGCAGTTTTTAATGTGTGTTCTAGGCTTAGAAAAAATTTCAAAATGAGTGTAAATTATGGGACAGGTGACCAATATCATGTTGACTACTATTTCTTTTTAGAGGAGGTCCTTCTCAATCAGGTTTATGCAATGAGCTAAACACATGACTCTGAAGTGTCCTCCACCAGCCAAGACTTTGACAATATTACTTCCAGTGAAATCGCCAAAGTATCCAATTATGAGACCTTTATATAGAAGCCAATCATAGAATTAAAACAAAAACAAAGCTTTTATATTAACATAAGATTGGCAATACAGGTATACGATCATAAATTAAGTATCATCTGTATAGGAGTATCCATGACATTGTACACTTTCAGTATTTACTATGTTATAAAATTGTTGCAATAGATTCTTTATCAGTAATAGCCACAGCTCAGTAACATCCTGAACCCCTTCCTTAGTCCCATAGGAGCCTCTTGTGGAATCATACTGGACTGGTGTTCCTCCATCAATGGCAAATCATAGATGTTAGTATTAAAGTTGTCCAAAATGTTCACAGCTGTCTGCAATTTCTCCATGATGGACATCAAAACTGTTGCATGCCACTGAATGCCTTGGAAAGCATCATCAGCATTGAGACCGGCATTAGCCATTGCTTCTTTCCTTGAAGGAGATCCAGTATGGAGTGATGTGCAGGTAATCTGTTGCTTGACAACTGGTCCACATGTCTGTTGTGAGGCAGATGGATTGAAAAGTGTTGTACTTCATAGCTTCACCAATAGTGCAGCAATGTCACATCAATAGTGGAAACAAATTGGCTAGCATTTTGGGCAGGGTTTCTCCATAAATTCAAAAAACTCCTCTCCTTCCCCAAAAGAAAAAGGGAAGAAGTCAAGTGCTAACATTTTGTCCAGCTTCCCATTGCATAAATTTACTTTCTAACGGGTTTGGTGGTATGGTGAATTCTTGGTGAACATAGCCTTGAAAGTTGGTTGTTGTGACTGCGTTTTTCGTGATACCTCTGAAAGTGAGATAAGGGGAAGAGGTAAGCTGCTTGGGTACTTTGGGGTTATTTTTTCATTTTGTCCCTTCTGCCATTATGAGGCTGCTATGGATGATGACTGCACACTATCAGCTCCAGTCGCAGGGCTGCTTTTGAAGATGCTGACATCCTCTTCTTCCTAACCACCACCTCCTTTCATTGTTTGAACTACTTATCTCTCACGACTAGAAGCTATTTATTTTTTTAAGTGTTCTTGCTACTCAATTACATGTTGATTTTTCAGATGGTCTACTTGACCCTCCTTTTTGTCTGTTCTCTAGTGTCAGTTCTAAGTTGGAGTACAATCAATGTCAAGATCATCAGAAGGTTCGAACTAGAAGCAGTGCTTGCAAATATGATTGTATCCACAGTAAGAACAGTTACAACTGTGCCCGTAAAAGGTTTGTTCAGATAAATGAAAACAAACTTTTAACTTCAGAAACGTCAAAGCAGAAACTAAAATTAGATCGCTTCACATTTACAGGTAACCCGCAATCCCCCAGATATTGAATTTTAATTATTTACAGAGGCAAATTAAGACGAGGTCAGAGAAATTTTAATGATTTATAGAGGCAAATTAAGACGAGACCAGAGAAACGTGGAAGCGCGCAATGTACCTTGGACTAGCACTACCCTTCCCTAAGGAATATAATCATAATACGCCCACAATGCAAAAGTTCATTTCAAGCTGCTAACACAGCGGCCGAAAGTGACCGAAAGGGGAGAAAGGAGGGGTGAGTGTAAGCCGAGGTGACAATAAGGGCCGCTGTGAAGGGGGAGGGGCGAGCAAGACAGAGGCAGAGCGAGCCAGCGATCCGGAGAAAAAGATAATAAACAAGAGATGTTACCACTTTGCTGTCTTGTTTTCGTCTGTCAGATTCCTTCTGACAGTGGTGAGTTTTTGGTTCCCGAGGCAGTAGCCTCATTACTCCACAATCATTTTGAATTTTTTAGTCGCTGTTTAGGTTGTCTTATTGATGTGTGACGCTTTGTCACAGTTGAGGTTGCATCACATGGTCATCTCAGTGATGGGCCGCGGGTAGCGGTCAATTGAGTATGCAGAATTGTCAGCATGTTTCCTCAGAGAGTCTTGTCTTTGTCTATCAAGTACCTTCTGATAATGTTGAATTTTGGGTGCCTGCCGCGGCGATTATGCCATCTGGCAGCGGTGAGTTTTTGGTTGCTTGCCGAGGCGATTATGCCATCTGGCAGCGGTGAGTTTTTGGTTGCTTGCCGAGGCGATTATGCCATCTGGCAGCGGTGAGTTTTTGGTTGCTTGCCGAGGCGATTATGCCATCTGGCAGCGGTGGGTTTTGCTTGCCTGCCGGCGTTTGCCCTCAGGCAGTGATGAGTTTTTTGGATTCTGCGTTGCTGCCTCAGTTTCGCAAGGTTAGCGCTCCAATGGGACGCGGGTAGCGGTCAAATGGGTTTGCAGAGATGTCTGCGAGTTTCCTGATCAGTGGGTTTTCCTTTTGATCTAGTCCTTTGTAGAATTTCCTGTTGAGTTTGAGGAGATGATCGTCCAACATCTCAATGCCCAAGTCTCTGTGGAGGTCTGCTGTTCGTGTGAACATAGGTGCACCTGCTGCAATCCGTAAGGCCTTGTTCTGTAGTCTCTGTAGGTCTTCCCGAAGCTGCGGTCGGCAGCCACTCCAAACTGGTGAAGCGTATGTCATAGTTGGTCGAATTATTGCGGTGATTGCTCGCACCTTGCTCTGCATGGGCATCGACTTGGTCTTCAGGAGTGGGTATAGTGCAGCCAGTTTGGCTGCTGCTTTCTGGCAGGTCTTCTCTATGTGGTTTCTCCAGCTAAGTTTAGAGTACAGAGTCACCCCTAGGTAGGAGCTGCTGTTTTCCCATTTGATCTCATCCCCATTGAGGAGGATCTGTGGATGTTTCCTGTTCAGCTTCCTGGTGAATAATGTTGCTGTGGTTTTGCTTGCATTGAGGGTGATCTGCCAGTCGCTGTACCATTCGGAGAGTCTGCAGAGCGATGTCTCCAGGTTCTTAGCCACTTCTTTGTCGCTGAAGGATTGAGAGATGACTGCAACATCATCTGCGTAAAGGGCAAGATCAGTCTTCTTTAAGTCCGTGGGGATGTCGTTTGTGAATATGTTGAAGAGGAATGGTCCTAGGATTGATCCCTGAGGCACTCCAGCAAGAATTGGGCGTGGCGATGAGCATTCTTCTCGCACTGCCACGTGAAAGGTCCGTTTTGTCAGGTAGCTGGACAGTAGCTTGACCAGGTAGCTGGGAAACTGGAGCTTGATAAGTTTGTAAAGCAGTCCCTCGTGCCATACTCGGTCAAATGCTTTGGCTACATCCAGAAAGACTACTCCGGTAGACTTGTTGATGTTGAATCCATGGCTGATGATGTCCACAACTCTGAGGAGTTGGTGATTGGTTGAGTGATCTTTCCGGAACCCAAACTGTTCTTTAGCAAGGAGGTTGTTGCTTGTCGCGAAGTCCACGAGACGGGCGAGGATAACTTTTTCAAAGAGTTTTGATAGGCCAGATAGCAGACTTATGGGGCGGTAGTTTGCAGGATCTCGCAGTGGTTTCCCAGCCTTGGGGAATACGATGACTCTTGCTTCTTTCCAGGCGTTTGGGATATACTGGTGCTGCATGCATGCGTTAAATATCTCAGCAAGGTGATCCACTGCAGTATCTGGGAGCATCTTGATGGCTTGGTTGGCTATTCTGTCCTTCCCTGGTGCCTTGCCGTTTTTTAGTGTTTTTGCCAGGGCCAGTAATTCACCCATTGAGCATTCCTCAATGTGTGCAGTTTCCCACTGTTGCTGACCGTGTTTATATAGCACGCGCTGCCCGTGCAATGGAGGGCGGGGGGCGGGATGTGAGCGCAGGACAACCCCGAAGCCGCATAACGCGCTTGAAAAGGGAAACCCTGCAGGCTCTCATCTATAGTTCATTCATTTGTATTTTGGGGGAGTCAAAATATGAGGGGGGAAATGCAATTGCCCTTCCCATTTCTTCCTCACATTCAAACCACGTGCTTCTCGGTAAAAGGGAAGAGAAGTCTGACTACACATGAGGCCAAATGACAGGGAAGAAGCGCAAAGTGAGTGGAAATACTACGGTTCTCCACTAATGTTTGCTTCCCGCCTATTTACAGGTAATACTTGTGAGTGAGAGCGCATTTTTATCCTCCAGCTCACGTGCGGCGGTTGAATGTATAGAGTGCTTTTATTTATTTTTCAAGCAAGTTAATGGGCCAAAAAGCATATTACTTAGGCACACGACTGTTTTTTCAATTAAAAAAAAACTACTGTCATCCATTCACGGACACAGAGGATAGTGGCAAGAAATCTAATCTTACTGCTGAAAACGGTGCTGTGCCGCGCAAAACAGTTTTACAAGTGATTTTCTTTAAAGAAAGAATAATTGATCCATGCTGCACACTAGGGCCTTGACGGGATTTGAAAATTCACAAACTTCAAAGCACTTCTTTTAGAAGGCACCTTCTCAGTTTCCATGCCAACGTGCCCCAACAACAACTTTAAGTTGTAAGCTTTGCATGGGTAGTGCAGCTTTAACCCCTAGTAAGCTTTGCATGGGTAGTGCAGCTATAACCCCTAAAAATCGCATCATGGGGAATGAATAGGGGCAAGATGGATTACTAATTCTGAAGTTTGTATGCAAGGATACTGTGGTCTTTTGGAATACGGAAACGGCTAACAAAACAAGCGATGCACGCTCTGTGCTGGGGGAGGGCCATTAGCCTGTAAGAACTCGCGGCGGAGATCAAAGGAAGGGTGGGAGGGACATTGGCGAGCGAGGGGTGAGGGGGCTTGCAGCCTGGTGAGCTGAAGTGACAGCAGAGGCGGAGCGCGGCGCGGGCTCACGAAGTGTCTGGTAGCAAATGGCAGCTGTTCACAATACGCGTGGTTGTGCTCACATGCAGTGAACCCGATCCGCACTTTGAGTACACTTTTGAAAGCCTTACTATAATCTTGCCAGCATCCCTAACGGGATTGCTTAGGCAAGATCTAAAAAGGTGAAGTGTCGACTGGACAGAGCTCGAGTCACAGGGACAAGGTCAGATTCATGAAATACTTTGTTGGAATACAAGACCAGGAAATTAACTACATTGAATCTGAACCTTATCAGATAGAATCTTTGTCATTGTGAAGAGGGAAGTGTAGGTAAGGTTCCATCAAGTGTGTGGTCACTATTGGATTTTAGGTGGACACTCTTTTCTTTCCCAACTCTCTCATTTCTTTGCTGCCTCCGGCAATCAGAAAATCTGTCTTCTAATGCTTTTTAGAAATAGAGGTGGAACTTTGTGAGCTATCAAATGAATCAGACCATCCCAACAATGTAATTTGCTCTTTTACATATGCTAGCTACGGAATGCTGTGAGCCTTGTCTAGTCGGAAATCGTTATTGATTTCCTGATTTACAATAGTTTCTTCTTTGGCCCATACCGAATGCCACAACATAAGGGGAGCAATCTTAATACGATCTTCCACACAGGGCCGGACTGGCCATAGAGGGCACCGGGCAATCCCCCGGTGTGCCGCACGTGTGGGGGCCGGTTTTGGGCCCCTGGGGGCTGTTTTTGTTACAGGGCCATTTTTGCAGCAATCGGCCCTGTACCAAAATCAGACGAAAACCAGCCCTGGCAAAGAGCTCGGAGGCACCTCCAACCCCCCCCCCCTCCCCTCCCCTCCTATCCCCCCTAAGTAGGGCGGGGGGGTTGGCCGAGCACTTTGTTTGGGCCGGTTGTGGTTCCCAGTCCGGCCCTGCTTCCATAGACAATAAACCAAGTTCCGTGTGGCAGAGAAATACGGGTAAAGAATTAGGGACAGCTAGGAGCCTTCTTACATACATGTTTTATTGGAATGCAGGGATGCAGTATTAGAATATACACATACCCCAGCTCCATATGTCAAAGCAGAACAACAACGGACAATTTAGATCTTGGTAGTGACATTCAGTGGCTTGCAACCTAACTTCTCAGCTAACCTAAAGAGTGCCTCCAGAGTTTGGTCAAACGGGGCGTTCCTGACCTTGATTAAAATAGGCCAAGTACCTGTATGATCAAAAGGGATGCCTAGATAAGTTAAAGTTAAAACATGTACAAGATTTTCCTTATTGGTATGGTGTGAACTGGACTTGGTGTAAGAATGCCCTAAGACCATAGTATGTGACTTGGCAGTATTTGTCAGTAGGCCCAATTCACTTGTCTGGAGGCCCACCCTGGTTCTTGACATCAAGACACAGTCGTCTGCATACAGCAAGGCTGAGCGTCTTCTCGATCACACCCTAGGAGTGTCTGCCTCTCCCATTTCAGATAGTTATCCAGATAATTAATTTTGAATAAAAGCGGAATGGGGCCAACACACACCCTTGTCTTGCACTTAGCTTCATGTTGATGGAGTCTGTACATTCCACTTGAGCCCCTTACCTGATGCGACCTGTCACTGCCTCATGCATTTCGGCTAGGAAATGTACCAGAGCTACCTCCACCCCCATATCAAGCCTTTTACACCAGAATATACCTCTATTTACCCAGTCAAAGGCTGAGGTGAGGTCCATGAAAGCTAAGTGCAAACAGCCCTTCTTCACCTGTATATATTTGCTAGTAATCAGATGTAAGTTTAGACATTACTCGGTGGTGCCAAGGCCCTGCCTGAACCCATACTGTGTTAGGGAAAATCTGCCTCTATCTGTAACTCTGGGCTCCAGATGATCTAACAGAATCCTCCCAAAGACTTTGCTTGTAGAATAAAGCAGGGAAAAAGGGTAATAGCAATAGGGATCAGCGCTATCGCTCTTTTTAAAAATGAGAACAATGATGGTGTTTGGCTATGATTTAAGTGGACCAGCAGTAACTGCACTCCTTAAAATATTGGTGATTAAGGGAGCCCATAAATCTATGTTAATAGTAAAAAGGTCTATTGGCACTCCATCAGGACCAGGAACCTTATTTATCACACTGTGCTTGATTGCTAATCTGGCCTCTTCTATGTTGAAAGATTGCATACCCATACAAAAGCCTTGAGGATCCTGCTTTATCTTAATTTTAACCTAATGCACTAAAAGTCATAATCAAAGTAACTCCTCTGTATCTGAATTTTCTTAATACTTTGAAAGAGCAAATTAAGATCAAGCAAGGATTTTACCAACAAACCCATTTTCCACATGTGTTGGGAGTAACGGGCTGCACTCATATCTCATTGGTACCACCAGGTGCAATGGCACACTTGAATAGGAAAAGGAAGCACAGTTATTCATCAACTGTGCAAGCTACTGTGGAATTCCAGTACCATTTCACTAAAATAGCTGACATATATCCTGAAAGTGCACAATTCCAAGATCTTCAGGAACTCTACAATAAACCATTGCTTTCAGGCTGGAGTGTATGGCAATTCTCTCTTAGGTCCCAATTACGATGTCAGACGGAACAAAGTCCGTCCGACATCATTTGGGAACTCGGACCGAACAACCTCCTGTCGTCGGTCCCAACCCAGCAATTAGGATGCCGTCCGGAATGCATGCTCAAATTGTAAAGAGCTGAGGTGCAGTTCATCCCTGCACCCGGTGGCAGGCACCTCAAGGTGCAGGGATCAACAGGGGGACACCATTGGTGCCGCCTCGGCTGCTGGGGCCCACAAAGAGGGATTAACCCAGCCTTTCTGTGTCAGAAAGGCCGGCACAGAAAGGCTGTGGGAATCTGTCATCGTAATCCCTCACGCAGAAAGAGTAGCCGAGGAATTACTGGAGGTTTTCCAAATGGCAGACTGGCTCTCCAAGCCCGTTGGAGGCCAATCGGAAATCCAATTCGGATTCCTTTCTGACCAACTCCATCAAAATGGGTCAATCAGAAAGGAATCCAAACAGGCAATTATAATGCCATAGGAACGGCTCCAACTGGGGGTCAGAGCCGACTCCTACGGCATCGTAATTGGGCCATTAGTTGGTATAATGATAATTTTCAAAGCTATATTTTTATTTTGCATTATGTCTCGCTAGAAAATTTACTATACAGAATTACTACAATGTTAATATTATTATATTTGTATTTATTTAATTATATGTTCCTTTTACCAAATTATACATATATATGTATGTGTGTGTGTCTATATATATGGACAATTTTATTTCTAAATATAAGGTGCACATTTATATTGTTTTATATTGATTTAATAATAATATATTACTAGCCAGCCACAATTTGCCCAGCACAGGGGAACTCCTGTCCCCAGGAAGCACTGCGCCAGAGAGGCGCCCGCCTCACTCGGCAAGCGCCCAGAGCGCTTATTATCAGTATGGGCTTCCCGCTGCGTGGGATGCGCCCAGGCAAAGCCCGGGCCGAGGGCGGGCCCGTCCTTGCCCATAATCGCCAGGAAGAGGCAGGGCAGGGCCACCCCCTTTGCAACTGACTCCCGGACTGTGTCACCGTTGGTCATTGTTTGCCAGCATACAAGGTACTGTGCCTTTCCATGTTATGCTTGTGGGGATTTGGTGTATAGTAAAAGACGCTAATGAATAAAACCAAGTTGCCAGACCTCCCTGTCCTGATTGTACGACAGATCAATCTATTATTGCAACTACTGCAACCACATAACTTGGACTTTATACCCGGTTACCGGCTGGATAAAAGCCACTCCGAGGACTATTATTTTAGAACAGTTGCAATCACTCTAAACTTACTCAGGTTAAAATATGGGCAAAAGGAAAGCTATGGAAGGAATAGGGGTGGAAAATAGTTCAAGTAGTGGGACAGGCAAGTAGAAAAAGGCAAGGAAATCACGCAAACATGAAGCCAATAATTGTCTGCTGGATAGGATTGATACCTTGATTAGTGAGTGCGAGGGCATTTTAGCAACAGAAGCAAAAGTGCCCCGCAACAATGGCCAGCCCCCCTCTAATGCTAACAGCCCTCCCGTCTAACTACTATTCCCATAATGTTTCATGAACAGACTCGAAAGGGAAATCCCGCCCATAGCAATACCATGTCAGGGGTGCAGACATCAGCACAAGTTAGGGATCTCCACCTCCCAAAATCTCCCACTCGCACTAATGAGTGCTCACCTGATCCCCCTCTCCCTTGTACAAATATATTTGCACTACTGTCAGATACGTCTGACACTTGTATAGATGTACAGCCCCAGCCACCTTGCATAAGGCCAACAGAGATCATCGAAGAGCAATTCTTGGCATCACAAGACTCTCCCCAGCTTATTGGTAACCTTAAGTGTGAGATAGCCACCTTGAGACTCATGATTGAAGAACTTACTATCCTGGTCAAACACCTACTCCCTAGGGCCCTACCAGACCAACAGCCTGTGAACTATTCACCTCCTCATGACCAACAACTAAGCTTTGCAAGCAGGAGGCCTAGCAACGATAGGAGAATATTGGGCTGCTGCTTTTCTCTACCTCTTTTACCACCTTCCAACCATATCCCCCCCAGCTTCTAAGTCTAATCACCTACATAACCCAAAGATTAACTTGCTTAAAATACAGTGTACCCTAGGTCCCCCTCGGGCCCCTATTGCTCTTGCTGGATCCCTCAGTTTACTATCGACATTGTGTACCTCTGGGAAAACTCACAAGCAGAGACCCCATCCGTGTCCCCCATCCTTGCCGCATGTCCCAAAAATCTTCAAGGTTAACGTTCCTAGACTGAGCCCAATGAACGGCCCTGAAGGAGAAGATTCCCTAGCAAACAAGGCCATACATTGGATTCACTATGTATGGGGCTGCCACTCAGTGATACTAGAGAACATTGTTATGGCCCGGAGATGCTCATCCCCCGCCCAACCCTATGACTGCATTGAACTCACTATGTCTAACGCAGAACTAGCTGAGAATCTTCTCACACGGATGTATGTCGTTACTACGCATGCATTTACAACGCATGCCTTTACAACGCAACTTTTACAACGCAAGTCGTTACAACGACTTGCGTTGGGGCGCTGGATAGTGAATAGTTTAATTTACTATTCAAACTCCAGTCCCCGTGGATAGTATGGAAGGAGTTGGATAGTAAATTAATCTATTCCCTATCCTGGAGCGCCCCCCAGCGCAAGTCGTTGTAACGACTTGCGTTGTAAAAGTTCAGTCGAAAAGGCACAGCGTTGTAAAAGTTGCGTAGTAAACGCTGTTCCCCTCTCACACTTGAGTATCGCACCTACCCACCCGGCACCTCACCCATACAGTTTAGGCGGTTCCCAGCTATTATAGAGGGCAGGGCACTTGCTAACCCAAGGGGAGGGGTATCCCTGGAAGCCATTAATTGACTACAAAACGAATTCCAGCCACACCAGGAACAAAATATAATCCCCCCAAACATCAAGTGTGGTCCCTATGACATTCCATTCTCTTGTACTGACCACAAACTATCATTAGGTAACCCAGGGAGGAAGGGCTTAAGTAATCCCTTTGCTGATGCCCTGAGAACCCAGGAGGTAGATCCTTGCATATCCCCAGTTTCCACCGTACCATCTCACCCCCCTGTGTTACCTAGCCATCTTATCCTTAGCAGAAATGCTAGCTCTGCCCTGGTTCCAAATTGCCGGCAATTGAAGATTATATCTTGGAATGTGGCAGGGCTAAATAGCAAGCTATTACTTCCCCACTGGAACAAACTCATAGAGGGATTTGATATCTGCATCTTTCAGGAGACCTGGAGTCTGTGTCCACTATATAAGTCAGGTTATGCTTGCTTGTGTTCACCAGCTACCACCATGGGGAGAGGGCGTCCTTCAGGGGATTGATCATCTGGGTGAGCATTGCCTTAGGCTGCGGATCCATCTGGCAGTCAATTATGAGCCCTGACATCTTGAGGCTCACCTTTAAGGGACCCAGGGGAGGGGGCACACTAGATTTGTTCAATGTCTATATTGGAGGGACCAGGGGGGTAATCCTTCACCCATCATTACGACACTGGAGCAAGTTCTAGCTAGATGCTCCCCCCATGCTAGAATTGTAGTCGCAGGAGATTTTATTTGCACATTAGTGCCTTTGAGCACAGAGGACGTGCTGGGGGTTGAGGAAGATGATAGAATATGGGAGGTTCCCACACTCAACATACCCCCAGTCAAAAGATGGACTCAGCTAGCAATCCAACTAAATGCACTCACTATGGAAATGGGCCTGAGAGCAGCTAATGGCAGAACTCCATCAGATACCCAGGGGGCAAACACTTTTAACAGAGTAAGCTGTCCTTCACAAATTGATTACATTCTAATAGACGTTAGGCTCTGGGGGAAAATGATTGATATGGTCGTAGGTACCACCACTGAAAGTGACTACAATCCCCTCTGCATGAACATGAAGACCCCGTGGGACGTAACATACCCTCCCCACACCGCTCAGATTCCAGTTTCTATCTCTGAGGTCGTCCCCTCCAACTGCAATAGGTTCTTAAAGTGGCATAAAGTCTCTTTGCAAGATTCTAAAATAGCAGGTATTCGACTAGTCATGACCACAAACATTTCTGAGCTTCAGGCTACAACTGCAGATCCAGGCTGCCGGGTAGTAGTGGTTCCTACTATTCATTTACGTACCATGGAACAATTGAGTTCCTGCTTTCAAGCACCCAGTAAGCGTAGCAAACAATGCGTGCCTTTAAAACGTCTGCACCCATGGTACATGAAAGAATGCAGGCTTAAAGGGCAGGCTCTAGCTTTAGCAATCAGAAGCAAGAACTACCCTCTGGTCAAGACAGCCAGAAAGGATTACAGAGCTGCTTTGCACCAAGCAAAAATCACATGGTACGAATTGCACTGGCAGGACTTAAAGGACGCTAGCCTTATAAAAGACACTAACCTATTCTGGACCCTAGAGAGTAGAGGCAACAATAGGGACTTAGGTACACTCCCTAATCACATCACAAGTCAAGAGTGGTACGACCACTTTGGACATTTGTTTTCGGCCACAGAGGTTGCATGCCTGGAGGGGTCATGTGACCCACAAGACATTCCCTCAGCAGAGAATGCTGGTGAACCTTTTTCCCTGACTGAAATCGAAACAGCGATAAAGAAGATAGTCCCAGCCAAAGCTCCAGGACCAGACGGTCTGCCCGGAGACCTATTTCTTGCTGACCCCACAAACTGGTCACAGTATATTTGGCTCCTCTCTAATTCTATAGCCGATGGCTGCCCAGTGCCAGAATCTTAAAAGGGTGTGGAGGTGGTTCCAATATACAACAAGCTTTGGCATAGCCGATAAGTCTCGCCTTTTTGGACCTTTTGTGTTTAGACATGCAGCATATTATCCTTGGCCTCTTGCTTCCCTCGACTAACTCATGGGCGAATAATTACTGTTCTTGAAGTCACAGGCCAGGTGGAAGGAACAGCATGTATAATCTGCACTGTTAACTGACATCTCCTAATGAGACACAGTCATGTCGATATGTCAGTACATGGAAACAAGGGGAGTTGTTGTGAAAAGGCTTTTGGCCACATGCATCATTGTTGCCGTTTGCGATTCCTTAATTGCGAAAATTAAGGAATCGCAATTAAGGAATCACAAACGGCAATGCATTAAAAAATCACAATTTATTTTGCGATTCCTTATATTTCCTTATTTCGATTCCCAATTTTGCGAATCACAAATAAGGAATCCCTTTACATTGATTCCTATGGGCCTAGAGGTCCATAGGAATCAATTGGAAGGCATTCTCATTTTGCGATTCGCAATTAAGGAATCGCAAAATGAGAATGCAATTTCAAGGGTGCAGGGGGGGTCCAAAGCCAGGCACTTCAATAGCTGTGACTGGTGAGCTGAGCCCCCGCTGAAATATTCAGCGGGGGCTCATTTGCATAACGTCCGGTGTTCACCATCCTGCTGTGTTGCAAACACAGGATCGAGGCAGCGAGGTGACAGCGCAATTAAGAAAGCAAAAGAAGGTGACGAGGTTAAAATGGCTTTAATCCTTTCATTCTTTTGCGTGAGTGGCTTATGTTTTTCTGTTTGCCAGTGCTTTTTACTGCGAGGAAAAAAGCGAGAGAAAGGGAGAGCTTAGATACACTGTTGGGAGGTATATTAAAGGAAATGTTTGGAATGCTTTGTGTGTGCACGTCTGCTTGATTTTTTTTTGTATATCTGTGTGTGCGCGCACGCTCTAGAATATATTGTGTTGTGCCAAGCAACAGCAAATAACAGTATGGAAGCTGCAAATATTAAATAACAAGGAAATGTTAAAACATTACCGCTTTTGGCTGTCGTTATTGTGTAATGAATTAACCTGTTTTTTTTTTATAGAAACACATTTGACGTGTTTTGGTATGTGCTGCAACTAGTATTAAAGTCAATAGGTATCATCAGCATGTCTTGTTCTTAGCCCCGCCCCTAACCCCGCCCACTCGCCCCATTTAAATGAGTACCTGAACTATTTTTTTCCCATTTAAAGCACTGGTTATTCTTGCTATTACATTTAAAACAAAAATAAACACACAGCGTTCACTGCCATGCAGACATTTAATATAACAGAACGGTTTCAATGATGTAAGCCCTTATGAGAAACACATGAAAGCTTTAGAGGTCAGCGGTGTTATATACAGCAGCGGCTGATACTACCTCTTAGCAGCAGAGGGGCGAGGTGAGTGCACCATCTTGTTATGGTGAAGACCCACACTCACAGTTCCCTAATTCCACCTGCAATGTGTTTCTTCCCACATTTTAGGTTTGCTGTAATGGTATTTGCACTATTGATGAATCAATATATCATACAATATACAAGAAGGTGGTGGGGGTTAGGCCTTCAGAACTACTTTGCAGTTGGAAAGGAAAGAGAGGTAAGTGCCATGGCTCGTTGCTCGGCAACGGAGCTACATCTTCATATGCTAATTCATCATTTGATATTTTCACTGTCACCGGTGTCCCACTGGCACTCGTAGAAACGAATATATGTTGAAATCCTGCATTCTTTTTCTCCGCGGGGAATCACAACGTGGTCGTTACGACTTGCGGAAGGGCGGCGCTGGAAGTTGGAATAGTATAATTTACTATTCCAACTCTGTGTGGACACTAGGGAAGGTGTTGGATTTTAAATCAAACACCTCTCCCCCACTCTCTCCGCACGTCGTTGTTCCGACTTGCGGAGTAATGGTATGCGGAATCACGACCGCGTTGTGATTCCCCGCGGAGAAAAAGAATCGTTGTAAACGCTTTTTACTGGTAGGAACACCGTGCAGTTTGTTCAAGGAAAACTTTCTGCGAGGCAGATCTCTTGTCACACCTACACAACTCGCAGAATAAAAGGGCCGACTGAAAACATGTCTTCGTGATCAGGGAATTACTGCATATCCCCTTTGAAGCAATTGTGAGCTGGTGAAACATACAGCTGAGTACGGCCAAGCAATTAGAAATAACGTGAAGCATCAACAGAAATATAAAATATCATGAAAACCACGTGTGTCTTTCGCAAGAACTTTAAACAAGCACTGCCAATGCCAATAGTTCGGGTTTTAATGTTCTAATGCATGCAAATAGTATTTTCTGCAAGACGGTGTTTACATGTGTCAGCACATTAAAACCAGGTACGTTGGCTTTCCAATACTTGTTTGACCCATGGCTAGTTTATACTGTTTTTTGTTTCCTCTATTAAACCGAGAGCCATCTCAAAGGCAAAAGCTACAAACAGAACATCTTGGTACTCGCATTATTTGAAACTTACGCCTTGACACGCACAGCTTCATGTTACGTGGGTTGAATTTTAGTTTATGTGATATAGAAATTTTAAAAAAAATTGACAATCCGGAAAGCTCGTTTAAAGGGAGCAGAGTTAAGACAGGTTAAAAACGGTCAGTGCTTTTCGATGGTCTCCTGGGCGGGTGGTACAGTCCAACTTGAAAGAAACGTAACGTTCTGAACGTAAAAAAACAACTAAAATAATCTAACGTGGGGAGGCAAACAGAAGAATTCTTCAACCATAAGCAGACCAGAAAATTTGAGCCTTATCTAGATATAATCCAAGTTCCACGAGCCAGGGCATTGTATATCCAATTTAGGCTTGGTACACTTCCAGTCCATGCATTCACAACAAAATGGTGCCTACCAGTTCAGACAACAGAAGGCTGTCCTTGCTGTAGAGCTCCATTGGAGTGTGTTGCCCACATTATGTTTGCCTGCCCGGCCTATAACATCGCAAGGTCTAAATGGCTGACACCAATCTTGTAGACACTTGGGAACCCGCGACCATTGGGATACTCTGCGCATTGTGAAATCAGATTCATGAGCTCTCTTTGTTTGCGTGGAGGCCAAGTTCTTAAGCCACGCGTGGATAGTTAGGCAAAAAGCCTTACAAGGGGCGTCTTAATTTTACACACTTGGGCACACGGAGAAATCACTTCAATTTATGATAACTTTGTAATCATTCACAACATTTATTTATTTATTTTATTTATATAACTTCTAAAGCGCACTGTCACCTAGCAGGCATCCTGGCGCTGTCAGACTCATAACAAGGGGTGGGCCAGGACTGATGACAAACTAGGACTTCCGGAATAGCCAGGTTTTTAATCTTCTCCTAAACGGTAGGAGGTCAGTGATTTGTCTGAGCTCGACCGGGAGAGCATTCCAAAGTTTCGCTGCCGCCACACCAAATGATCTGCCTCCTGCTTTGGCTTTCTTAAACCTTGGTATCCTCACCAGTCTAGCCGAGGAGGAATGAAGGTTACGGACCGGCACATGCCAGGCAAACTTCCTTTGCAAAGGGACAGGTCCCGACCCATGGAGGGCTTTAAACACCAGACAGAGAGACTTAAACTGGAAACTCTGTCTCAACGGGAGTCAGTGCATCTGAGCCAGAGTCATAGAGGAGGAAGACCTTGTAGGCCACCCCAGGGCTAATTTGGCCGTGGTAGACTGGATTCTTTGAAGTCTGTCCACAAGATAATTCGGGGACTCCAGCAACAGAGAGTTGCAGTAGTCTAACCTACTGAGCTCAGTGCAGTGCACCACCTCAGCCCGAGCTGGGGAAGGCAGCAGAGGAAGAATTTTCCTGAGCAATCTAATAATGGCCAGGCAACCTGCCACTATTTTCGAAACCTGAGCCTCCAAGGTGAGATTGCTGCTAAAAATGACGCCCAGGTTCCGAACCGCCTTCACTGGCTGAACCGATGGAAAGAAGTCAGAAGGCCAGAAGTTGCCGGTTAGGACAGATTGAGCCCTGACCCTTGGACAGTATAACACCTCCATTTTACCTGCATTAAATTGCAGGGAATTAGCCTTCAGGCAGCCCGGCGTATCTCGCAGGCAGTTATGAAATGCTTCCAGAGAAGTTGATTGATCTCTCTCCAAAGAGAGAATCAGCTGCATGTCATCAGCAATATTAACGATCTCAATGTTATATTCTTTGATGACTGCAATCAGGGGCTTCATATAGATGTTAAGTAAAATCAGACTAATTGCCGAGCCCTGAGGAACGCCGTGCGAGATGGTGGAAAAGGCGGATTGGTAGGGAAGGACACGGCTTGCTGTCTGCCCCGAAGAAAGGACTAGAACCACCTAAGGGCACTGCCTGTAACCCCCACCTCTTTCAGCCTACACAGCAGGGTCCCATGGTTCACCGTGTCAAAGGCGGCAGACAAGTCAAGCAGGATTAACACACCTGCCTGATCCCTGTCAACCCGCCAACGAAGTTAATCCAGCATGGTCACCAAGACCGTCTCGGTTCCATGGGCAGGCCGAAAGCCAAACTGGACTTCCTCCAGGAGTTGATGCTGTTCTAAGTGCCTGGAGAGAGTACCACCAACCACCCGCTCCATGATTTTGGCTGGATAGGGCAGAAGCGAAATAGGCGTAAAATTCTTCAAGCACTCAGGGTCGAGTGAGGGCTTTTTCAACAGTGGGGTCACCACCGCTTGTTTCCACTATGGTGGAACCACTCCTGCAGAAAGAGACTGGTTACAAACCAAACGGAGTGTGGGAAAAGGCTCTGCCTCGAACACTTTCCAAATTTTTAATGGAATCGGGTCAAGCGGGGACCCGGACATGATACCAAGGACCATTCTACTGAACTCCTCTGGGGTCAGCAGCGCAAACTCTGACAGGGACTTGTCTCCCCCCTGTTCAGAGACGGCCCCATGATCCACCACAACCTGCTCCAAGGGTCCACCACAGCCACCCACCACTAAGGGATCGGCTCCGGTCTGTTGCTGCTCCACCCCCAATTCATCAATTATCGTTTTAATTTTGTCCTGAAAGAACCTAGCCAGGTTCTCACAAAGTTCCTAAGAGGGGAGAAACTAATTCTTGGAGCAGTCCGGACTAATAAGACTGTTCAAAATATTAAAGATGCTTCGGGAGCTATTTGGGGCCTCAAGAATCACCTTAGAGAAGTGTGCAGCCTTGACCCTATGGATTTCCTTTTTGTAATTCATTAACCTAGCTTTCCAAATAAGCCTATCCTTATCCAGGTATGCGTGTCTCCATTTCCTCTTCGCTTGTTTACATTCTAGTTTCAGGCTCTTAAGGCTATCCGTGAATCAGGGAGCCAAAGGTCTCCCCCTGCTCCTATGGTGTTTTAAAGGAGCGGATGCGTATAGGACCGAAATGATCTTCGAGCAGAGAGAGGCATAATTCTCCTCTACCTGCATAGCAGGGAGAAGCTCTCCTCGACCTTAAACAAGGGCGACACGCCTCTTTTCCGTACAAGAGTCTTCCAGTGCCTACTAACATACTCTCTCACTTGACTATATGTCCTGACATTATAAGTACCCGAATTCACAAAAATTTTAATCAGAAAATGATCAGTCCAAGCCATGGGTAAAATATCCCCCATGGTGAGAAGATTGGTCTCAGCGAAGATTAAATCCAGCAGGTGTCCACCTATATGGGTGGCCTGAGAAACCCGCTGGAGGAGGCCAAGGCCTTCACACGAATGGAGCACATTAAAAAAGCCTACATCAAGGGAGCCATTCAACCACAGATAAAAATCTCAGAGAATCACCAGTTGACTATGAGCAGCAGCCATATTGGTAAACAATTCCAATAACAGCTGCTGCTGGAGTAAGGTGAAATTCCCAGGGGGTCTATAGCAAATAATACCAGTTAAAAGAGGCCTATGTGCATTCTTAATAGCAAACCTGAAAAATTCACAACCATCGAATGCATCAATATCAATGACAGTCAAATTCCATGTGTCCTTAAAAATCACACCCTCCCCACCTCCCCTACCATTCGGTCTAGGCTTATGGCAGATTTTATACCCTGGTGGGCAGACCTTCCCAGAGTCGCCCTCACACTCAGGGCAGGTCCAAGTTTCTGTCATAAACAAGGCATCAAGCTCATGAGTTTCAAGCAACAGCTGTATCTCCACACTGTGCTTAGGTAAGGATCTCACGTTTAGAAGCCCACAAGCGAGAGTGCCACTCATCAGAAAGTCTGTCAAGGGAAAGGCGGTGTCAGAAAACAAAAGAGCCCCCTTATCACTGCCCTGCTCTCCAATGTGATTCAGTTCTTTACTGGTGTAGTGCCGAGGACCACTACCAGCTGCACCCGGAGACATCCCAAAAGGAGCAGCATAACTGGCGCTGGGCGCGTCCTTGGCGCAGACGGGCGTGCCTTTGGTGTGCCGCCGGCGCGTCCGCTGCGCACTCACACCAGCATCCGCTTTTCACTCTAAGAGTGCGGGGAGGTCATGGGAGGCAAGTCCGTGCTCCGCTACTCCCAAGATGGCGGGTCCGCTCGCACGGACGGACCCCCAAATCGGGAAGAGCCGGAGGAGAATAAGCAAGTCACCCCTATGCCTCTGAGCCACAGCAGGTAGAAGTACAATGTGCTATTAATATTTATATTTATAAAAATTTGGCAAAATGAGCAAAGTTATTTTAAAAACAGCAGCGTGAGCGAGTTAAAAAAGCGACCAAGAACCACACACAGTCAGCTCCTCACCAGCAGTCTCCAACCTTAGAGCTGCCCTCAAACAACATATTCTATGCACTGGCACTTTATACAAGTCCATGGCCCGTTTACCAAGTTTTTACTTTTTTAACTTTAAATATATTAACCAGCAATGATTTTTTAGGATTTGAATTGTACAGTTTTGCTGATTACCATTTCATACCCTGTGGTACAATAACATGTTTTAAATGTATTGCTTGAATGTGTTTTTATTAACCATCTATGTATTAACTGATTTCTTGTATTACCTTAATTTTTAACCGTCAGTACAAATGTTTTTCAATGCTTTTATGATACAAGTTATCGAAATAAAGCAAACCATGATGATTAATAATATGTTTGCTTATAGTATTAATAGTATACAAATATTTTTGAAACAATCTTATAAATTTGTATCTATTTCACCAGCTATACATAATGCATGTGTGTGAATTTGTTTTTAAACAATCCATGTTTTTTTTTTATCACAAACGACAATTTTTAAATTCTACATAAAAATGCAGACAATGTGTCTACATTTTAGAGTAAGGTCTTACATATGACAACCCAAATTTGCAAGTGAAAAATGCTATTGAAAGTGTTACATAGGTAACTCTAATAAGGTTACTGATATATTTGTATATTTTAATAATATCTAGGTAATGTATTGATGTAAAAAATATCAGATCTCATTCTGTCACATTTATTAAGCCAAATTATTTTTTCATTCTGAAGTTGATCATGGGTATCAGCCTTCATTATGGCACCATTTCAATGTATTCAAAATGAAGGTAAAAAGGAATGTAATTTAGATTTAAATTAAGCAAGGAAAATAGTTGAAAGACCTTAGGCATCTTCAAATCTAGCTTTGGATGCTTGGATCAATCTGGAGGGAGATGGATATACATTCCAGAAATGGTATGTAAATGATTGTGGTATGTACCACTCCACATAATACTGCTCTTAGATTCCATTGATTGGGAAGGTGATTTATCAGACTGGCCTAAATATACGTCTGACCATCTAGAATCAGAAATGTGTTTAGTATTCAGTAGGTGTATGTGAGGAGAAATTACTTAGCTTTGAATTTTTTTACTTAAGTAACTATTTTGCATTTCTATGGCATACTTGGTATTACCTTTGCTGCTTCACATCAAATTAAAGTAATTTCAACTTATATGATGTGTGTTGCTTTATTTTTTATATAACAGTCAATATATCTTAATGTCTAATTACTTTGCAATGTGTAAGGCACAATGCGCAAATATCTTGCTTTCAATAACTTTTATAACTAAAGTTGAACAAATCCATCAGACTTTAGGAGGAACTAGTGTTATAAGGCCGGCTTTGCCCGATCTTGCTCTGGTACCCACTGTAGAACATCCTCGGTTAAAATTAGAGAAATGGGCTCCTTTGGACATTGGGTCTTTTACTAAAATTTTAGCAAGCATTAAATCAGGCTCGCCATGCAACCCTATTCCAGCAGCAGCACTCTTACAAATGGAACAGTCTGCCTTAAGAGTTGTCATGGAGCTATTGAATGCCTCTCTCAGGGAAGCAAAGATGCCTGTCCATTTGGAAGCATGCAATGGTTCTGCCCCTGTTGAAGAAGCCAAATGCGGACCCTGCTATCCCGACCAATTTTAGGCCGATATCCTTGCTCCCGGTGTTTTCCAAAGTTTTGGAAAAACATGTAAATGCCCAGTTGTCTATGTTTGTGGAATCTTCGAACTTTCTGCACACTTCCCAATCGGGCTTTAGAGCAGGGTTCTCAACTGAGACTACATTGTTGGACGTTACGGAGATGCTACGCCAACAGTTGGACGCCGGTGATACAGTGGCCCTTATACTATTAGACCTAAGTGCCGCGTTCGATACAGTTTCTCACACCGTATTAGTAAAGTCTTTACGGGCATTGGGCATTACTGGGTTGGCGCTTGGCTGGCTGTCTTCCTTTTTATCGGAATGATCATTCCAAGTTTTCTCCAATAAGGCAACCTCAAAGTCGTACACATCCCTGTTTGGGGAGCCACAGGGCTCAATTTTGAGCCCACTCTTTTTTAACATGTATGTGCAACCCCTGGCAGTGATTGCTGAGGAAGCAGGGTTGGCGCTTTTTTCATATGCCGATGATACTCAAATCATCTTTTCTTTATCGGCTGATAAGAGTCCCTCTGCTCTGCAATTGGGCTTGCGCAATATTGCATCGTGGATGCAATTGAATTTGCTGAAGCTCAATGGAGATAAGACGGAAGTGCTTATTTTTGGAAAACATTCTGAACGTTGGGGCCCTCAACATTGGCCAGCTGAAATGGGGCCTCTACCCACGCCTTCCTCTCAGGTCCGCAATCTAGGCTTTATCATTGACAATAAATAGGCAGGCAGTCCAAACTGCAGCCACCTGTTTTACCATCTTAAAATGGTTTAAAAAAATCATTTGGATGCTCCCTGTTGATACCCAGAGGACGGTAGTACAGGCACTTGTAACATCTCGCCTCGACTATGGTAACGTCCTTTTTCTGGGCTCAAACAGGGATGTATTGCGTAAGCTTCAGGTGGTGCAGAATTCTGCTGCCAGATTGCTGCTTGGACTTACTAGAATGTCCAGCACGGCCGATGCCCTGAGAGAGTTACATTGGCTCAAGGTGGAACAGCGAACTAAATTTAAACCCCTATGTTATATGTTCAGAAATAAGATTGGCTCAGCTCCGAAATACCTACAAGATCTGGTACGCCCTTACCATCCTTCTCGCCTGCTTCGTTCCTCCTTTGGAGAGGATTTCGCTGTGCCCAGGATTAAATTAATAAGAATGGGAGGTTGCTCCTTTTCTTTTCTCGGGCCAATGTTGCTGAATTCTCTACCTGACGCGATGCGGAAAGAGAAGCTTTATTTCATTTTCCGCAAGCAATTAAAAACTTGACTGTTCATTCAACAATTCTAACTTCAGATTTTGAGAGTCTATTTCTGGCCTACGCTAGAAAACCCTTGGTTAGGTAGCTGTGCGCATTAGAAAAATAAATTAACATAACATAAAAATATTTGTGAAATAATAATCTTTATTATTATTTACTACATAATAAACATGCTTTTTAACTTAAACAGCAAATATGTTCAGGTATTTCACAAATATTTTAGTTAGCAAATGTCAAATTGTTGACCTAGGGCCAGATGTAGGTAAATCTATTTTACCGACACTTAAATACCGAATTTTACCGATTCGGTATTTAAGAGTCGGTAAAATAGATGTACCGAGATGTAGGTAAATCCAGATGTGGATTTACCGATTCTTTAAAAGTCGGTATTTACCGATTCGGTAAATACCGACTGGTAATGCTCCATTCATTCCTATGGGCTTTGAAGCCCATAGGAATGAATGGGGCATTACAGGTCGGTATTTACCGATCGGTAAATACAGATTTTTGGCAAGGGTGCAGGGGGTGTCACTTTGACACCCTCTAGCACCCCCAAAAAAGGTTCGGGGGCCATATGGCAGGCAGACCTGCCCTAAGGGCAGGTCTGCCTGCCATATGGCACAGGTGTGCATGCACACATTTGCATGCTCACCTGAATCGGTATTTCACCATCAAATTGAATTTGATGGTAAAATACCGATTTCTTAGGCCTTGTGGGACTCATCAGAGTCCCACCTACATATCGATTTTACAGAATCTGTAAAATTACAGATCGGTAAATTTACAGAACGGTAAATTTACCGATTCTGCCCCCTACATCTCAAATTCCTTTTACCGGTCGGTAACGGCCGAATTCGGCCGTTACCGACCGGTAAAACCCTACCTACATCTGGCCCTTAGTCTGTTATTTCCCCTGAGGCGGAAGCCGGGGGTTCTCAGCCGCTATCCCTTTTGTTTTTAAAATTGTGCTTTATTTTAAACATTGTATTTCGCTATACTAATGTGACATTAGCACAAATCTGTGCTTTTTAAACATCACCTGCACTCCCGGAGTACGCCGCATATCGAACCCTGATCCCCGGTGCAACCGACTTGGTGCTGACGCCGTGGGAGAATAGGGTTGCAAACGCCATATTGGTAGTAGGAAACGGCTGCGCTCCAGCTGCCGGACGCCTCCCGCCCTCCCTGGGTATTTAACACATGGCCTCACGCAGCGCGCGGACTTAGTCTGTTATTTCCCCTGAGGCGGAAACCGGGGGTTCTCAGCCGCTATCCCTTTTGTTTTTAAAATTGTGCTTTATTTTAAAAATTGTATTTCGCTATACTAATGTGACACAAGCACTAATCTGTGCTATTTAAACATCACCTGCACTCCCGGAGTACGCCGCATATCGAACCCTGATCCCCGGCGCAGCCGACTAGGTGCTGACGCCGTGGGAGAATAGGGTTGCAGACGCCATATTGGTAGTAGGAAACGGCTGCGCTCCAGCTGCCGGACGCCTCCCACCCTCCTCAACACCGTATAAAAGGGCTATGTCATCTCGTCCGCGCACCGGGCGGGCGCAGCGGGCGCGCCGAAGGCGTGCCAAAGGCAAGCCCGTCTGCACCCGTCCGCGACTGGCCGGGACCAGGGGCCACAACCCCTGCTCAACTGACCAGCCAAACATCGAATATGACAACAAGTGTCATTACTTATTCAAGCTGTGAGCTTAGGAAGCTGAACACCTTAGGCGCTAAACAACTTGCATCATGTGTACAATTAGACCCCTTGAATACTATGGGGCCAGTCGGTTGCCAGTATTGCAAGTGGGAGAGTGATCCCTGGTACCGCCCCGCTAATACTAGCACCCCAGACTTTGCACTGAGATGTATTTATCTCAATGCAAGATCCCTCCCAAAACATGCAATCGAAATCTGGGATATTTTGAACACTGATAAACCCGATCTGGCCTTCATCACTGAGACTTGGCTTGATAATCACAGCACCCCGGACATTGCAACGGCCCTCCCAGCAGATTATAAAATTCTCTATCTGAACAAGGAAAAACAAAGGGGCGTGGGGTAGCATTGTTGTTTAAAGACTCCCTCACTTGCAGACAAGAGGAGATCATACAGGCCAACAGCCATGAAGCGATGGCATTCTCAGTGTCCATAAATACCAATATTTTATTCGGTGATGTGATTATCTATAATCCTCCAGGTTGCATGTCGGACTTTAGTGCTCAGCTTCTTGCGCAAATTATGCCGGTCTGTCTTAATAACAAAAATATTTTGCTTCTAGGGGATTTTAATATTCACTATGATAATAGTAATAACCCCCTGGCTAAACATCTAGAGGAGAATATGAAAATTCTACAGCTGTCCCAGAGAATTGAACAACCAACACACAGGGCAGGACACATATTAGATCTGATGTTCTCCAATATAAATTCAATCCTTATTAAAGGGATAAAATCAATGACATGGACAGATCACTCTATGATTGAGTTCAATATTAACTTATTTGTTAAAAACAATAGATCTTTAGACCTGGCAGTGGCAAAAAGCAGGAGTTGGAAAATTTTTACAGTAGAAGCTTTTCAGCAACATTTTACATACGCTTATACAGCGAAAACTGGTATCGACGATGAAATAGACCAGCTCCAGAACCATATCATGAACGCACTGGAACATTGCTCAGTGCTACGCTCCAATAACAAACCTAGGCGTACCAGGTCAGAAAATTGGTATGGGCCAGAACTAAAGTCATTAAAAAGGAAATGCACATCACTTGAACATAAATGGAGACTTATAAAAACACAAGACGCCAGATTGTTATATAAGAAAGAACTCACACTATATAATAAAGCCATCAGGAAAGCAAAGAAGGAATACTTTTCTCGCAGAATAACAGAAAATAAAAACTCGTCTAAAGAACTTTTTAAAATAGTCAAAGAACTATGCAGTCCCACAAGCCTCTCATTGAATTTGACTCCCTCACAAGCAGGCTGCGATAAAATGAATGACTTCTTCTATGATGAAGATAGATACAATTTATTCCTCATTTTCCCACATTAGATCGGAATGTTTAGAGGCCCACAAGTTATCCATCCCTCAGATTAGTTGCTCCAGCTTTGGCCCGTTCTCGGAGGATGAAGTGGGCAAAGTTATGCTAGAAATAAAATCTGGCTCTCCGTTGGACCCATGTCCACATCATATTTTTTCACAGCTAGCCCCAATAATATGCACAGCAGTAACACAAGCTTTGAACCACTCGCTTGAATCTGCTAAATTCCCAACTAACTGGAAAAATGCCATAGTTACCCCACTACTAAAAAAAGCAGGCTCAGACATCAATAATCCTGCCAACTACAGACCCATATCTCAACTACCCTATCTATCTAAAGTTTTAGAAAAACTGGTTAACAGGCAGTTGTCCAGCTTTCTTGAAACTAACAACTTATTAGATATCTCACAAATGGGTTTCAGGGTCAATAACAGCACGGAGACTACACTCTTGTCCGTGCTGGATAACATCACAATGCAGGTAGATCGGGGGAAAACAGTCGCCCTAATATTATTAGATCTCTTGGCGGCGTTTGATACCGTACCACACCTCCTGCTATTAAGAACTCTTGCAGCAAAATGTATCCGGGACCGAGCATTGGGGTGGTTGCAATCATTTTTGTTGGACAGAACACAATCAGTTGGCATGGGTAACTTTTCTTCCCCGCACCGGAAAATAAAATATGGGATCCCACAGGGGGCCTCACTGAGTCCAACGTTGTTCAATGTGTTTGTGTCCTCCCTGGCAGCGATAGGAAGAAAGTGGGGTGTTGAAATCTGTTCTTACGCAGACGACACCCAACTAACTGTTATTCTGGATGAGAATGATGACCCCAAGGACAGGCTACTAAATTGTCTCACCGAACTGTCTGACTGGATGTATAGCCATTGTCTAAAACTGAACGCAGACAAATCAGAGATTTTGCTGTTCGGTGGACATACTCAACTGTGGAATAACAGCTGGTGGCCAGCGTCCCTGGGCACCCTCCCCCCCCAATTCCGCCTCTGACAGCAAGGAATTTGGGAGTAACTATCGATACCACCCTGTCTATGAAATCTCACGTGTCAACAATATGCGGCAAAGGCTTTGCCTTGCTAAAGATGCTCAGAAGAGTCTTCCCCTGGATTCCCTTAGAGTGTAGAAGAATCCTGGTTCAGTCACTATTGATGAGCAGGCTGGATTATGGAAACTCCCTGTTTGTAGGTATGGCAGATTACCTTTTTACCAAACTACAAATAGTGCAGAACGCGACGGCCAAGGCAACCTGTAAGAAAAGAAAATTTGACTCAGCCAAGAGCTGTTTAAGAGAGCTCCATTGGCTGCCAATGAGGCAGAGAGCAACCTTTAAAATGCTGTGTATAACACACAGAGCACGGCACAACACAGGCCCAATTAGCCTAAGAAATAGGATTCAGTTTTATGTACCATCTAGAAATCTCCGCTCTCAATCCATGGCAAGAGCAAGAACTACTCGAGTGAAGAGAGCCAGGATGGGAGAGCGAGCCTTCTCCCACATAGCCGCAACCATGGATGGGAGAGCGAGCCTTCTCCCACATAGCCGCAACCAAATGGAATGAGTTGCCTTTGGCTCTCAGACTTATGGACTGCTACCTATCATTTAGGTAACAATTGAAAACCCTCCTTTTCCCTAAAACAGACTAAAATGGTAGGACTTAGTCCAACTCACCACTCATCATAGTCACCGCAGCGCCGTGATATCCTACTTAGGATGATTGTTAGCGCTTTATAAGAAAAAATAACAAATAAATATAGATTGTAAGCAATATCTACTATCCACTGATAAAAAAGACAACATTTTAAAAATAATTTTCTAAGAACTAAAACAAAAAATTAAACACACAATAACTACCTTACTCTAACTCTGAAATCATAAGTGCAATAAATAACCATACACTATAAAACCTATTCTAGTCTAAAACTATAAATATATATTTAAAAAAAACATCCACCTTGTAAAATATCCTAAAAAAATCTTAAACCATTAAATCGAACAATACGTTGATTTCTAATCTACACATTTTGTAATACATATATTGACAAACACACATTAAAACTTTTCCCCCTCCCTCTATGCACATATCTTCAAAATATAAACTTATAATATAGAATGAACTATCCAACCTAGCTAACTAAGCTATATCTAGTTATAATCTAATCTAATTTTAAAAAATCTTATAAAAAACAGCCATAGTCATTATAAAATATTACAGGATAAAACTATAGAAAGAACAAGTCTTTTGATCTGCTGAGCACTGTATGCAGCCCTTCCTGACATCCATGCATTCTTATTGTTATTTGCTTAATTCCCCAATTCATGCTCCTGTAGTATTTTTCCACAATTGTTGAGGCTTTTACTGTTTTTGTTCATGATTGTTTGGAAAGGACAGGAATATTTGGCTTTGCAGTCTTATTCACTTTTGTGGCAAGGATTTATGCTACTGTTGCTGATACAGATGGTGCTGTTGTAGCAGGAGCAGATGTTGTTGCTGTTCCAGATGTACTGTATGTTGCTCTTTTAGCTGTTCTCTGTATTTCTGCAGATCTCCTAGCTCTTTGTTCTGCCTTGGCTGACTCATAAATGGAATCTACGAGTGTAAGAAGTTGGGTTGTAGGTTGACTGGGGTGTGAGCCTTGGTCAAGCAGAAACCACAATCCTTGTCAGGGTGAGGTACCAGCCAATCCTAAATTGACCTGTGCTCAACTCTCTGATAGTTTGGCACAAAGCAGTCAGGCTTAACTTAGTGGCAACATGTAAAGTATTTGTGCAATACTTCAAGCAGTAATAAACTGAAAAACACCACACAAAAAGGATCCCCCACCAAGTTAGAACAAGCATTGGCAAAGCAAAAAGGTCTCGACAATCCGAGAGCTATTGTCATTGTCAATGACAATGTCTTTTAGCCATGTGCTGTAGAGTGGATATATGTGGGGTGGAATTATGTAATTTGGATTGGAATTGTTTGTTGTGGAATTGTGTGGCGTGGAATTGTGTGTAATGTTGTGCAGTGGAAATATGTGGAAAGTACTTATGTGGTATTGAGTGTACTTGAAATTGTGTGGAGTTGTATTATGTGTCATGGGGTGTAGATGTGTGGAGTGGTAGTGTGTGTTGTGGAATGGCATGTAATGAAGTGGAATTATGTGGTGTGGTATTGAATTTTGTGGCATGATGCGGAATACTCTAGTGTGGATTAAATGTATGTGGTGTGTAGTGAAACTATGTTGTGGAATGGAATGATTTGGTTTGTTCTGGAATTATGTTGTGTGGAATGGAAATGTGTAGCGTTGAATTGTGTGGCGTGGAATTGTGTCACAATGAGTGAAATTATGTTGAGGGAATTATGTGGCATGGTGGTGAGTGTATTTTGTGTGTTTCACATTGCATATTAAGCAGTCAGTGTGGGTTTATGTCACACTTAGGAGAACATGTTGGAGCTTCATAATTTATGCAAACTTGAAACTCAGCATTTCTCCTTTAGTCAATATTTACCGTACAATGAACATAAAGGAGGTTACTGCGGCTCTACCAGTCAGTGGTGAAGAGCTTCACCAAAACCATATATCTATATCCATGTATATAATTTATATATACATGAAATTGAAATTAAATAATTTTAAAAAGTCTACCTCTTCCTTTACCTTCACTCTAGGACTCATAACCACGCTTTCCAGGCATCCCCTCTTTCCTAATGTATTTATCCCTCTAAAAGCCTCACATGTCCACAACTCCCAATAATATCTCACATATTCGCTTTTTTAATCAACTTCAATTAACCAAACCCTGTTCAAAAGAGTAGAGTAAATGTGTGAGATACTTGAGAGCACAAACCTAACAACCCAAAAGCAACTGATCCTACTAAGAAAAGGAACCCAGGAATTTGGAGTATTGTGCTACTTGCTGCGGAGCTCTTCTACACCGTATTAGGAATAGTAAGCACTATGTGAACACATAGCAATTTCAGTATTTATGGCATCATATGGTAAAAAGCTATCAAAACAGTTTATATTTTAATGTGATACAGCAATTAGTATCCTTTGTACTGCGACATGTTAAACCAGATGTCTTTAATACAAGTGGCAAATCAATACTTCTCCAAAAAGCTTTCCAAACCCTCAATATGCAATTTTCGTAAGAAAATATAAGGAAATTAATGTCTTGTCCCCGGGGTGAGGGGCGTCAGCTGTTAAAGATACTCCAAGCTTCGTTCCCCATCCCTGTTAAAGGCCTTTTTTGCAATTAAAGGAGCTACAACGTGCTGTCAAAATGAGGAGTTGCTCTTTCTCGGCCACAGGATTGATGGAGCAGATTTCATCTGCAGTCATGCATTGTTTTATTTTTGTGCTACAGACAGGCTGCATTTAAATTGCCACGCACATTTTGGTGCAGGTTAAAAACATGGCACATGAAAAACATGAAAGTGAGGCCTGAAAATGCTTTTGCTGAATTAACATGTTTTTTTTGCAATGTAGAGAAAAAGTGGCCTTTTTACCTTTGAAGAGTAATAGAATGTGTTTCTCTCTTCCCAGCTCATCCATGTAATCTAGATTTATTATTCCTGTCTTAATAGACTTTGACTTGTTGCATATTTTGATAAACATTTTCAGTTAATAACACCTCTTTTTAAAATGTGTGTGAATTAATAATGCACTTGGGAAACATAATGGACTGATTTACATGAAATTAATATTATCTTTGTGTTTGTTTTATTTTTGGGGCCTACACAAAACATGGCTGCCTGTGAATCCATCAAGGCTATGGCTTGCAATTTAATGAGAAGGGAGCATGCGCAGACTGTGGCAGCTTTCCTCATGACAAAAAGTCAAGGACACTTTGAACTTTGTACATTCTTGTAATTCTGCCAATGCACCAGTGTTAGTTAATAGTGTCCATCTGACTACGCTGTGGAAGGAAGGAAGGATGAATTAGATTTGAAACATTTTTCCTAGTAAATGTTGCAAATGTTTATAAATGTAGTTATTCATGTATGCTTCTTTTGTTAAAACTGGTGAAGTCAGGTTTTTAGAATGAGTCAGGGGAGTGAGAACTCATGCCATCATGACTGACCAATCACGTACAGGTTTTCCTGAAAGATGCTACATGTTTGTGTAGTCTGCCAATAATTAGGGTATAAATACTGTCCTCTCTGGATGGGGGCTGGCTTTCTCAGCTCAGCTGGCTTCTATGGGTTAGGTACGAGAAACGTCCCGGGAGATTGCTGAAGGGGAGGTGCGTCTGAGGAGAGTCAGGGGGAGGTTTCTTGCTTCCACGTCATATCTTGGCACTTCAGGCCACATTCCTTTGAGGCCTGTGAAGGAGGGGCTGCTTTCCTCTTTAGACACAGACAGACAGAGAGTGCAGTGGATCAGGATAGAATTAGATGCTAAACTTTAAGTTTATGCTTTGACTAATTAATTAGGTCTGAAAAGATTTATTTGACTTATGCATTTATTTCTCTTAATGGGAGATTTTTGCCAACTATTTAATCATTGATTAGCTTTGCAAGACTATTTTTCTTACAAACTCTTTAAGAATTGTGCGCCACATTTTCATAACTACATGTAATGCTTATATGCAGACTGTAATGTGTTCTGTATTATTGATATTTTTCCTGTTTTCCAAATTATGTAACCTGATTGTATTTTACTAATGAATAAAGGGTCAGAGAAAAATTAACTTTTGACTAGAAAATAAAACCCTTTAAAATACTCAACAACTCTCTTTATTGGCTTGAATAATAATTGCAGTTTTTACTGTTCATGATTATTTAAAATCTCCTGAAGGTAATACATGGCGTGAAGGGCCCAACACCTTTTGAGCGGTAAATTAGAGGTAGCATGAGGGTTTTACATTGAGAAATTACCAGAAGAAATTACCGCTCCATCAGTTTTTGGTAAGCAGAGGATGGTCATTATTGATTAGTTTGGTGATTAGTGATTATTGATTTCACCATCAACTATTCAACTAATGGATCATTGACCTTAAGAGGGAAATAAAATAATTGCCCAAGTTAGATAAATGTCCAAGTCCTGATTCCTGACTCCAATGCTCAGAACCTGAAGACTGGCAAAGCAGTACTGGCAGGTGATGCAAGAAGTGGTGTGAGTATCAATAGGGTTGTGAAATGTTGTTAATATGCTAGCATGTATTTTTGAAGTGTTGAAAATAGCAAGGATTTTTTTACTGTTGGTGACATTTTGCTCATTTTGAATTGATGGTGTTATTGATTATATTGGTAATTTCATAGGACATATTTTTTTGGTTACTGATTACATGTTTTAACTCTTCATGTTAAGTTAGTGTCTTGTTCTATGTTGTCTGGAACACGCAGGTATGCACACCTGTGGAATCCCGGGAAGGAATAGCGGGTGGTAAATGGAAGCCACACTGCACTGAGGTTACTCGTCTGTTGGAATAACACTGAGAAGCTAGGTAGGGCTGGCAGTGTTAAATTAGGGACTATTTTCTGTGTGAATGATTGATAGCAAAGAGTTCGCTGGTGAAACTTTGGTCTGATATCACCTAGAAAGGGTCACACCAAAGGAGTAGCAGGTTCTTCTGAGCTTGATTGACAGCAAAAGGGTTCGCTGGTGAAACTTTGGACTAAGATATATCCTGAAGGATAAGTCCAAAGGAGTAGCAGGTTCTTCTGAGCTTGAGTGAAAGGTAAGCGGAAGGGATTTACCTGTAGTGTTTGAAGAGTAAACGGTAGATATTACTTTGTGAAGGGTAAGCGGAATGGGTTACTCGCAGTGAATATAAATCTATCCTTTATTTAGCACAACAGACAGAGTAGCGAATGTATTTATGTTGTAACTAACAGAGTTATTGATTAAGAGAAATATTGCAGTAAGATTTTGTGGAGGGTCAGTGGTAGGAGTGAAACTGACTAAAAGTGAGACTGACAGCTTTGGAAAAAAGAAATTGCATTGAACTATTGCAAAAATGAAAATGTTTGAAGGTTTAAAGAAGCTGTTAGGAGGTAAAGTGAAAAATTCGTTTTTTATTGGTGATGCTCCTGAAGGAACACCTGTGCATTTTATGTCTACCAATTTGGGACAAAATACATGTATGTGGGTTCACCAATGGTGCAAGATTACTGAAAAAGAAGGTGCTTTGAGGTTTCCAAAAGATGGTACTTTTGAATTGCAAATTATTGACAAATTAAGGGAAGTGTTATGTGAAATAAAGACACCATCTAAAGCTGCACAATTTGAGGCCTTAAGCCTGTGGGAAAAGACAGCAAGAGAAAAAGCAAGTGAGGATAAAAAGGTAAAGCACCAGATGCAGGAGAAGAAAATTAATGCTGACAAAGAGCTTCAAATAAATAATGATTCAGGTGATGAAATAATGGATGAATTGTTAACTGAGTGTCCACCACTTTATGTGGTTCCCATGAAAAAGACTGAAAATAATGAACCAGTAAATACTACAGGGGCTACTGCTTCTGTTGAACAGAGAGAAATACAGACTGAGAGAACTGTGCAGACATTTTATATTGACCCATTACCTGTTGATTCAGCACTGACAGTGATACCTCCAGGTGTTACTGCTTCAAATGGGCCTGATTTAGTTAAAGAATTACAAACTGCAGATGCACAGATAATGCCTAGAAAAATTATGACTGTCCCAATTAATATGGTCCCTACTGAAAAGGTTGAAAGAGCTGCAGAAAAAGTGATTATGGAAGGGTTTATTTCAGAAAATAAGAATACACAGATTATTGAACAGAAATTACCCCAAGCACTAAAAGGTGAGGGAAAAATGGTATTTACAACATCTGCAGCCCAGGATAAAAAGAATGTAATTGAAAATGGGATTTTTCAAACCTGCTTAGAGGAAGCAGCAGTAATTAAAAAGATAGAGAACATGGGAGAACATATTAACACAGGCCCTGAAAAAGAGAAACAGCTTAGTGTTTTAAATTCAGCATTTGAACATGGAGAAAATAACAGTCCTTGCTGTTTAAATAATGAAAATGTGAACCAGTGTCAGGAAAAAGATTTAATTTCCCTGAGTAAGGAAACAGCTGTATGTGCATTAACTACACATAATGGACTGACAGATTTGGCTCAAAAATATGAAACTGATGTTTCAGGAAGTTTTCCATTTCAGAAAGGTTTCAGGGTACACATGGATGATGAAGCAAATGAGAAAATGTGTTCTTCAGGATTGCAATTTCACATTGCAGAAATAAAATATATTTTTAAATGCAGTGGGTTTGAGAAATTAGGAGACAATTGGGCAAGACAACATGAGAAGAAAAAGACACCACCAGACCTTGCAAGGAAACTGGATAAGGAAAAGAAGCCACCAGATTTAGTTGAAAAAAATAATAAGCAGAATGAGGGAGAAGCTTTTGCTTACTCATTGAGAGAAAAGGTGGGAGAAATGTATGTTCATATGCCACAGAATAAAAGTGAACTTGCAGCATTTCTGAATACATTCCCACAATTGAGAGACAAGATTGTGCTGTGGTACCCACACGTTGATGGATTTGATGAAATATTGAAAGAGTTGTGCATTAATTTGGAAATGTTCTTTTATATTGCCATGCTGACTAAATTGTGGTTTGAATCTAAAGTTGTTGTTCAAGGGCCAGGTGAGGAGACAGTGAAAAGGGTTTGCATGAATGCACCATCATTTCCTGTTGTAATGGAGGAAAATATAGCAGTGATTTATTTCCTGAAGGGCAGAGTGCCAGCAAAGGATGTTGATTGGGTACAGATTAAAAGAGCACAGGATGGAAATAAAGGTATTTTGGTTAGTGCAAATTCAGGTATGGATGTTGTACTGCTGGAAAATGTGTACTTTTGCCATCTTTTAAACAAAATTGAGCATTGGAAGAAGAAATATAAATTTAAACATGATGCACAAAAACATGGAGAATTGCAGATGCAAAATATGCCAGTTAAGCAAATGCAAATGTCAGTTCAGAAACAGGTACCTATGGCAGGAATATTTCAAGCACAGATGGTCCCACAAAATATGAAAAATGCTAACATTAATTTAAATAGGGTGTCCAGAGCAAATGTGAATTATTTCCAGAGACAAAATCAGAACCTAGTCCAACAGGTTGCTGTGTTTGCAAATGAGAGTTTTAACCCTCACAATTCTGATTTTACCAATTCCATTGTGAAGGCAGTGGAAAGTCCAGATTTAGTTGCAGGAGTTTTAAACAGAGAAATTACAACACAGTGTTAGAAGAATTTGCACCAAAATTAAGCCCATTTGAGGAAAATTGCAAAACTGTTGCTTGTGACTCAGGCCTACCAGAAAAACAATTATTTTGCAAAGTAAGCAGCTCAGATTACTGTACATCAGATAATGTTATTTTTCAGATTCCTGATGAGGATGTACATTTTAAAATGGCCCATCAAGAGACAGTTGTAGCATTGTTTTCAGAAAAGACTGTTGAAAAATTACCTTCTGCTTTGGAAAAAATAATAAATACAGAAATAAGAGAGTTCACAGAGAAGGATGCCAGGTTAATAACATGTGCAGAACATGTCTTATTAAAATTTGAACCAGATGACACGTATTCAGGAACACAATCAGTTGCAGGAATGTTACCAGTAAAAGGATTTTTGATGGAATTGATTGGAAGTTTATGTAACTTTCTGATCACAGGTTCACAGAAACCAAATAAAAAGAACAGAATAGTGCAGGAGATTAAAAGCATATTTTTTCCATGTTGTCCTGTGGTACCGAATCCAGCCAAAATATTTTTTCACATTCCATGTGCTGAAGAGTGGCTTATTTTTATTTATTTTTGCCAAGCTCATGTCACAGTGGCATTGCATGAGAATAGTCAGGAGTACTGTCAAAAAGAAGATGAATACCTGGGACACAAAATTGGAAAGGGAGGTAGAAAGGTGTCACCAGAGAAGGTGGAAATAATTTCCAAGATGAATCCACCTCAAATTCAGAAAGAAGTCAGAACATTTTTGGGAATGGTTAGCTGCTGTAGAGAGTGGTTAATAAACAGTTCCCTAGTGGCTAAGCCTTTACTGAGGCTGACACACTCAGGTGTGTCTGATCCGCTTCCATTAGACAACAACTGCACAAAAGCATTCCTAGAGTTGAAAGAGAAAAAATGGCGCGCCCCAGCACTAGGAATGAAAGTTTATTTGAAAGAAAATACACTAATTTGCAGTGAGAGGGAGGGCTGCGCTCTCTCATTGCCTATTGAAAAAGATGACTGTGTTCAAAGGTCTGTGATGTATTGCCCAATGACCTTTGACCCTAACTTCACAGAAATCTCAGCAAATGAATTGGATTATGATGAAACTGAATATGAGTGTCTAAATATCATGAAAATATGCATAAAGCCAAATTCAGACTTTAAGGATGAACACCTGAGTCAGCCCAACAATGTCCATTTTGTAGATGGCCCATGTTTGAAAGGTGACACATTAAAAGCAGCACATGCTGTGCTCCTTATACATGATGTTGTCAAAGCTTCATGGCTTTTAGTAATTACCCCAGCCCAAAATTCGAAATTGATTGCCCTTACCATCACATGCAGTTTATCTGCTCAAATGAGAGTCACTGTTGTCATGGAAGAGAGAAATGCTAATTCAGTTGCACAAAATTGTGTTCTGTTAGCATGTACATTCTATGGAATCTTCACAGTTAAATTTAAAGAGGCTCAAGAAAATGTTTTTGAAGCAGCACAACAGGGTTGTATCAGAACTGTTTTTGAGAGAAATGACAACTGCATAGTGGCAAATGTGTTATTGCAAAGACTGATGCCCAGGTATAGATTGCCAGTTTCTCTGAAATCAGATCATAATGTGGGCTTAAAGATAATAAGTGCAGAACAACAGATTGGACAAGGAATGGATTGTAGCTATCTGCCTGAAGTGTCAAGCATAATAAAGCAACACAATGGCAGCACTGAATTACCTTTTGTAAAAGACTGTTTTTCAGTATCACCAAAGTGGCTTGAAAATGCATATGCAAATGCACCTGTGGAAAACACTGAGGAGAACACTTGCCATTGCTGTGTAGGTCTGGTTGATGTACAGTGTGCAGTTTCTCACCAGATTGCAGCTGCTACACAAGATCTGCATAATGGATGGTGCAACGGCTTTGATCTGAGAGATGCTGTGGTGAAACATCTGAATCTGATCAAAGTGAAAATAAGAGTGAAAGGCCTTGGTTGAAAAAAGTGCAAAGGATTGATGGTGCTCTGTCAGAGTTTCTCAGCACCTAAGTAGTCCAATTTGCATGGAAAGTATGAGCCATACTAATGACAAGCTGATGACAATGAGCAAAGAAATGCTGAAACTGTCCTGTTAAATTCCTTTTGTATTATTTTAGTTACTTATTTTAAAGAAGACTAACTGTTCCAAGAAGCTACTTACAGATCTCTGCACTAAAACATTTGAGCTTGGCTATTTATGATATGATTACAGACCAAACTTGTGTTTGCCTTAGAAATAGAAGTAACATTGTTATATGCTCAGCTTTTGCAATTTAAAAAAAAATTATAAAAAAAAAATAAAAAAAAAAATACTGTCACTAGTGAAAATAAATATGTGCGATGAATTATAAATCATTTTATTATGATTTGAATTATCAGAAGGGTGGATTGATGGAGCAGATTTCATCTGCAGTCATGCATTGTTTTATTTTTGTGCTACAGACAGGCTGCATTTAAATTGCCACGCACATTTTGGTGCAGGTTAAAAACATGGCACATGAAAAACATGAAAGTGAGGCCTGAAAATGCTTTTGCTGAATTAACATTTTTTTTTGCAATGTAGAGAAAAAGTGGCCTTTTTACCTTTGAAGAGTAATAGAATGTGTTTCTCTCTTCCCAGCTCATCCATGTAATCTAGATTTATTATTCCTGTCTTAATAGACTTTGACTTGTTGCATATTTTGATAAACATTTTCAGTTAATAACACCTCTTTTTATAATGTGTGTGAATTAATAATGCACTTGGGAAACATAATGGACTGATTTACATGAAATTAATATTATCTTTGTGTTTGTTTTATTTTTGGGGCCTAAACAAAACATGGCTGCCTGTGAATCCATCAAGGCTATGGCTTGCAATTTAATGAGAAGGGAGCATGCGCAGACTGTGGCAGCTTTCCTCATGACAAAAAGTCAAGGACACTTTGAACTTTGTACATTCTTGTAATTCTGCCAATGTACCAGTGTTAGTTAATAGTGTCCATCTGACTACGCTGTGGAAGGAAGGAAGGATGAATTAGATTGAAACATTTTTCCTAGTAAATGTTGCAAATGTTTATAAATGTAGTTATTCATGTATGCTTCTTTTGTTAAAACTGGTGAAGTCAGGTTTTTAGAATGAGTCAGGGGAGTGAGAACTCATGCCATCATGACTGACCAATCACGTACAGGTTTTCCTGAAAGATGCTACATGTTTGTGTAGTCTGCCAATAATTAGGGTATAAATACTGTCCTCTCTGGATGGGGGCTGGCTTTCTCAGCTCAGCTGGCTTCTATGGGTTAGGTACGAGAAACGTCCCGGGAGATTGCTGAAGGGGAGGTGCGTCTGAGGAGAGTCAGGGTGAGGTTTCTTGCTTCCACGTCATATCTTGGCACTTCAGGCCACATTCCTTTGAGGCCTGTGAAGGAGGGGCTGCTTTCCTCTTTAGACACAGACAGACAGAGAGTGCAGTGGATCAGGATAGAATTAGATGCTAAACTTTAAGTTTATGCTTTGACTAATTAATTAGGTCTGAAAAGATTTATTTGACTTATGCATTTATTTCTCTTAATGGGAGATTTTTGCCAACTATTTAATCATTGATTAGCTTTGCAAGACTATTTTTCTTACAAACTCTTTAAGAATTGTGCGCCACATTTTCATAACTACATGTAATGCTTATATGCAGACTGTAATGTGTTCTGTATTATTGATATTTTTCCTGTTTTCCAAATTATGTAACCCGATTGATATTTTACTAATGAATAAAGGGTCAGAGAAAAATTAACTTTTGACTAGAAAATAAAACCTTTTAAAATACTCAACAACTCTCTTTATTGGCTTGAATAATAATTGCAGTTTTTACCGTTCATGATTATTTAAAATCTCCTGAAGGTAATACATGGCGTGAAGGGCCCAACACCTTTTGAGCGGTAAATTAGAGGTAGCATGAGGGTTTTACATTGAGAAATTCCCAGAAGAAATTACCGCTCCATCAGGATCACCTCCTGAGATACCCTAAGTCACAACATCAATTTCAAAAATGTGTTTTCAGATAACTGCAGTCTCCCGTAAAAAATAAAATAATCATATATGATTAAAGGAGCTCACCAAACAGGAACAAAAAAAATCGGACTCACCGCAAGCACCACAGTATCACTGTCGAAATGCCCAAAAAAGCCTGCCAGAATTTAAAAAAGATACATGTATGTGCTTCTCTTTGGGACTTATCTAAAATGACATCCTTCACTTAAGCACGCCAGCAACACATTGAAGTATCCTGTTGTATTGCGCCATTTACAGGAGAAGCTTAATTGTAACTCAGACCTGTTTGGAGGAGACAGTTCGATGTAAACGAAAGGAGACATTTAGGAGATATGTACATATTGTGTTCCTGGAAGATCAATGGACTGGGCTTCGTGACTCGCTCCTGTGTGTATGCTTGTATGTACAATATCGCTAGTTGAAAGGGAGGTTAATGTAATGTGTTCACCCACAAGACAATGTCGTTAGTTAAACATTTGTTATTCAAAAGACACTGACCTTGCCTCGTGTGTGGAAAGTAAACATTCCCAGCTGATGCTGGCTAGGGTGGCTCACAGCCAAGATGTACAGAGCAGTCGCGGCCAGCATGAATCGCGAGTGGGGGCGGGGGTCCCGCGGGGAGTGGGTGGGGGATTAATATAATTTAAAAAAAATTAAAACGTGCAGGAATTTGGAGTTATTGGGTTGGTGATTATTTGCAACCTTAGGGGCCATTGGCCCTGCAGGCAGCAGTCATTAGGCTGCGGCCCCGCAACCGTTTGATATTTACAGATCCGAATGGGGTCCGGACGGGGACTACCTGAGTTTGGACCTTTCACATTCGTCACTAAAGAACTACAACACTTTTACCGGGCATAGAGGCCAAGTTAGCTGCTCTATATTCATTCAAAATTGGGATTTATTGGGAGACAGTCGTGTTTCACACACTCTGTCAACCAGGTACGGTACACTTACGGTAGAACTGGCAGTGAGTTCATGTGATACAATTCTTACTGTTTGCGATAGAAGGGTTTGGCTGGGAGTAGTGTTGTGGGTAGTCTTAAAATGCCTCCTGGTAAAATTAATATTCACTTGAAAGAATATCACATGTTCCAGGTGACCTTAAATGAGTTTTGGGTTCAGTTGAACATCTTGGCATGTGGGGACAGCAAACGGGGCCCTTGTTCTCCTGTTCTGTTACGCATTCTTACATGAGCCTTGTCTCTTCGGGAGTCACTGCTAGAACCAGCTGCAATGGTATCTGGTGTCTCATATATGCGGTGAGCAAGGCGGGCTGGACCGGCCGGCGGCATTGGGGTCGGCGTGCCATTATAGTGGGAAACCTTTTGGCTTCCAGACAGCAATTGAATAGTGTGCAGGGTGAATATAGGATGAAATGCAAGGGTGCCCCACGCCAGGGCTGACACCTGGGCTCTGGGTTTGTGGTCTTGTGTACCATGCAACACCTATTAACTTAACAGACAGTGGCTGTAGGTCCCTGGCTATGCCACTATCAGAACTCATTCATGACGTCAACATTACATGTTGTTATTTCCTCCTCTGTAATTCAGCGAGTTTTCAGTTGCACTGGATTGTAGTTTGCATCTTCCCATCTCCTGTACTTAACGGTGCCAGGCTGTTCAGACTGACTGTGTATATTTGTGATACTCTGCTCCATCTGAGCTACGTCAATTTCGTACCATACCAGGCACTTTGCCTCTCAAAGTATCACAAATATGTTAATGTCACACATATGTATACTCCAAGCTCGGAAATGCTCACAAAAGCAGCCTTAAACCTTGGTCTTCTTAGAGTTTCTCATTGGTCAAATGGGTGTAATTACTGATATCCATATATCTCCCTCATCTTCATTGTTTGATTTTGCTCGCAAGAAAGTGTCATTCATAGTCTTTTAAATGTCACTCATAGTTGCACTAAAATGATGAAAATGTCACACATAGCAATCTGAAACCTTGGCAGCTATGCATGGGGGTGGCTAGCTCTCGGTTGGCTATGCAACTGTGCTATAATTGTGGCTTATTTATCTTATGCAAATAGAAGCATTGACTAAGCCAATAGATGGGCTTGTTGTAGGTGTAGTGCTCCTTTTGTAGTAAATATAGGGATGCAATGACCTAGCGGCAAATACCTGGCAAGGGCAGGGCACAGCCTTCTCTACCAGGCGTGGGTGGCTCTGATGCGTTTAAAACACGGTATCCTGAAGGTTTGAGGTCGGGAGTGCATTTACTTGTAATCAACAGGACATGCTGTAGCACTACCAGCTGCCCTAGGCCAAAATATTTGGGGGCACGTGTTTGGACAAGTTTTTAATTGATACAGTTCTGTTTTTTCATGCCCACTTTGAGGAAGGTTACTGACAGTGCACAGACACACTCGTCCAAATTCCGAATGCTTACATCCAATATGCGGGGATGGTGACATGCTTTCCATACTGTAAGACAGCAGCAGCTAGTTCTGCTGCCAACTGCCCCTACAGGAGCACAGAGTATGCCCACATCTCGACGCTGGGGGCTGTGCAGAGCATGTGCCGTGTGTGCATCAGGAAGGCGCAATGGACACAGTTTGTGATGGATATGTAGAGCCAGGTTCTCCCAGGGATGCCATGTGCGCTCACGCCACGGCTAGGGATACACGCCCACCCAGGGCATCAGTTGGTCATTGTTTCTCTGCCCCCACCTCTCCTAACACTTGTGCATGTCTGGGGGCTATGGTGGGGCACTCCAGAGAGGTCCACCTTCTCTTTAGTGTTGTTGGTTTTGAAGTACACGGGAACTGTACTTCTCCCCTCAGTGGGCTTTAAACTGGAGATGGTTCTTCTTGGATGTGGCACAGCTGTGTTCGACTGTCCGTTTGTTTGCCTATATTGATGTGCGGTTCTAACTTAGTATTATGCCCGGGTTGCTGGGATGGAATTTGCATGTTCTTTCACCTTTACCAGAGTCGCCTGTTTGCCCCCAGGGTGTATGTCTCGGTTGCAGTATTATGGGGGGTACTGGATTGCAGCCAGGTTTCGGGGAAGTGGCTCCATTGGCTAGTTCCTGCATGATGTTGATGTTTCCTGGTGGTTTCCTAATTGGCACTAATGCTTTAGACCTACATTCCGTCCCACGAGTCCTCATAGTTCCCTGGAAACATGGCTACTAGCATTAGGACGATCGACGAACCTCATGTGTGCCTTACAAATCCAGGTTCAGCATCATAGGTACTAGTGGAGAAATCCCAGCATATGGAATTTTGTTGACCACGAAGGCGAGAACTAGTTGATATGTCGCCTATGTCATTGAATTGGATGACATCTGCATAGCAACAGGTGGATAGGGCATGGGTGCAGGTGGCACATTTGATAATGGTGCAGGATAATTATCATTTTACTCTAGTAAACTGGGATCTTATGCCCAGGTTCTGTATCTCTTTGCCGCCGGTTTTCCAGCACAATGGTGCCAAAGTACAATTTTACACTTACTCTGGGCAATTACAATGCAAAGAGAGGTGCTGCGAAATGTTTTTGAGACTGCATTGTGAAATTGGCCACAAGGGCCTTTATGAGGAACATCTGCTGGCACCATATAGAAACAAATACCATGTACACTTGGTGGGCATTTCTAGCTTTGAAAGAAAGTTGAGACAACTCAGTAGAGTTTCAGTGCAAGGCCTCATTTGGTTGGGCAATTTCATTTGTAAAGCATTAAACCAGTAACCCCTGGGAATTAGGCAAGCATACAATTAGCTGAGATGTTTGTTCAATCCTGGTAGAGCATATATACCATAATTAATAGTGGAACTAGGATCAACGTTACAAAGCAATGCTGTAGATTTCCTGTAGAATTCTGGCTAGACAAGCTTCAGGAATAACGCCCTGTTACCTTTCACCCCTTGAGGGATTGTCATAATTATCAGTGAGTGGGGTAACATAGATCGGTATTCAGTGCCATTCTGGTTACGGGAGCACACGCGCTTTACAAATACTCCATTATGTTATGCTCCAATAAGCACAATACCCAGAAAGCTGTAAGAGTATTAGTAAGGTGGGTTTGGAGATCTCCTGACTTCTGCCTGCAATGGCACACCTTGTAATGAGTTGTCCGGGCAAAGGTATGGCACTCCTACCCAGCAGCATTGAAAACTCTTCCACTCATCAGCCTGTACCCTGGTACTGGGGGTCATCCAAATAAGGGCAAACTAGGGCTTAGTCACCCCAAAAGGATAGGCACAAACTTGCAGAACTGAGGGTTTCTCATTGAGCACACTTCCTGTTCCTTGTGTATTCAGCCGGCTGTTTTATCTCTTCATAGAGAAGAGGGAAGCCAAAGGGTCCGGTGTAAATATCTGGGCAACTGCAACAGAGTATGCGCTCCCTACTCTAAGGGCAGGTTTCGGGTTGCTTCAGTTAAGTACTGTATTCTCTGCCCCGGTAGCCCCAGTGGATAGGCTGGTTATGGAAGCGGTCATCTAATAAGGGTGATGCTGTCTCACAAATTGGGGAAAAGAGTGTTAAAGCACAAAAAATACTGGAGGATTGCAACTACAGGTTGCAGGAGGTGGGAGCCTATATTAGCATCAAGGGTAATATAGCTATGGTAAGAGTAGAGTTCCCTCCTGGGAGGCTATCACATTCCTACAGGTAATGTGAGGCAGCTGCTCTTTCCGGGGAAGGATAAATTGCTCCATGCAGTTTTCCCAGATGCAGTTTGTCTGGATGGGGTCCCCTGAAATGAGAGGGAGCAGTTCAGAACAGATTGGAGCAGAGACTGGCTGGGGGGGAGGTCTCCCTAACATCTTGGTGATCCACTCAGGAGGCTATGATCGCACTGCCATGGGTAGGGCGGCACTATTGCAAGCAATGAAGGGACTTAGGTGATATCAGCAAATACATGGGTCAATGTGAGCTCTGGTGGTCTGAGATGATCCCCCACAGAGTAATCCATCAGGATTCAAGCAAGCCGGGCCGATGAGGCTGAAATTCCAGAAACCGGTCCCCGGAAGCTTGTATCCTTTCTGGTGAAGAATTGGCTTGGTAGTTTGGTCTGCCCTGTTCCCATGATGCACTGGGCCAGGGACAGACTAATTTGCATATAGCCAGGTTCTGAGCTGGGATGGGGCAGTGAGCTAAATAACGGTGATGGATCAAGCCCTGATCTTTGGACTGGGTAAGAGTGGTCTGCTTAATTCAGACACTCTGTTCATCACCACCCCCTTTTCTGAATCGTTTTTGGCCACTATAGGTGTGGCAGGGTATACTCAGACATGAGTCCCTTGCTCACTGCTCCATCAGGATTCAAGCAAGCCGGGCCGATGAGGCTGAAATGCCAGAAACCGGTCCCCGGAAGCTTGTATCCTTTCTGGTGAAGAATTGGCTTGGTAGTTTGGTCTGCCCTGTTCCCATGATGCACTGGGCCAGGGACAGACTAATTTGCATATAGCCAGGTTCTGAGCTGGGATGGGGCAGTGAGCTAAATAACGGTGATGGATCAAGCCCTGATCTTTGGACTGGGTAAGAGTGGTCTGCTTAATTCAGACACTCTGTTCATCACCACCCCCTTTTCTGAATCGTTTTTGGCCACTATAGGTGTGGCAGGGTATACTCAGACATGAGTCCCTTGCTCACTGCTCCATCAGGATTCAAGCAAGCCGGGCCGATGAGGCTGAAATGCCAGAAACCGGTCCCCGGAAGCTTGTATCCTTTCTGGTGAAGAATTGGCTTGGTAGTTTGGTCTGCCCTGTTCCCATGATGCACTGGGCCAGGGACAGACTAATTTGCATATAGCCAGGTTCTGAGCTGGGATGGGGCAGTGAGCTAAATAACGGTGATGGATCAAGCCCTGATCTTTGGACTGGGTAAGAGTGGTCTGCTTAATTCAGACACTCTGTTCATCACCACCCCCTTTTCTGAATCCCCCACAGAGTAAGGCATGGGGCTAAGTCAGAGGAGGTGTTGAATAGTCCCAAAAGAGATTGAACAGTGCAATACGTAAATTTACAGACCAGATGGGTCTGGGTTTCATCAGGCATGAAATGATTCAAGCTAATGTTAAGGGTATTTTGATAAAGATGGAGTCCATCTATGATCAGTAGGGATGGATCTTTTCCCTTGGATTTGCAGGAGGCCTGGAAATGAGAGGTTGCAGGTGAGAAATTAGCTGTTTTAGTGGGGGGCTCTAGCGATGACCGGGCCACCTTCAGAGCTGTGGCGGAGTTACAGGGCGATCTGGAAGCAGATGGGTTCAGAAGGGTACCTCTGTGTGGCACAATAGGGGTGCCAGAGCCAAATACCAAGAGCCTCATTGCCGGTTCCTGGAAAACCACGTTGGTGCCCCATTAGTCCTTCGGGAGGTTGTGGGTCTGAACAACCGGGGGGTTTGCCTTGCTACGTTCTGCCCTGAAAAGGGCGTGAGTAATAAGGGACCAATGTGTCACATGATCCAGAAAGGGGATCCCCCCATAAGGTGTAGCACTGATTGGGTTCTCCACAGTGCTTGGCTCATTAGGCAGGTTGGTTCAGCTGCCTGCCCTTGGATCGCCCGTAAGATAACCCTCCATATTGCATACTTTTGTATGGAATAAACCTGCAGCAATAATTTTCCAAACAAAAGAAGTGTTGTGTTTTTATTTATTCAGCATGCATGCTCTGTTGTTGTGGGTGGGGTGTGTTGCCAATATTGGCACTATGTGGCTACCCGTGGCCCACGCAGGGGCCCATCCTAAGTGGGCGGCCCCTTTAGTGCCATTTGGGCACCAGTCCACCCCTTCTCATGACGGGACTCAGTGAGGAGTCTCCCCTTTGCCTGTGGCGCACTGGGCGCATCATTTCCAGCGCAACAAGTAACTGAGGAGGGTATATATGCCTCCCTCGGCCATCCTGGCATCCTCTTTGGGCCGGACATGCTGTCTTCCACCCTACTGCTTACCCCGCAGGGGGTTAGCAGGCAGAGTACATAGAAGATTGTAATGTTTTCTTTTGTCATTGCAGGCGGAGTTAGAGGGCGATCTGGAATCAGATGGGTACAAAAGGGTACCTCTGCGCGGGACAATAGGGGTGCCAGAGCCAAATGGGAAACAACCATTATAACGCAACTTTTACAACGCACTACCATTACAAAGAAACTTTTACAACGCAAAAACCATTACAACGCATGTATTTACAACGCATGTTTTTACAACGCAGGTACCTTTACAACGCATACCATTACAACGTAAGTATTGGTAAGTATATAATTATATTTTAAATTTTATATGTTTGGGTTTTTTAAGGGGTATTTTTAGGGTTCAGGGTCAGTTTTCAGTTTTTGGGTAAAGGGGCATTTTTAGGGTTCAGGGTCAGTTTTCAGTTTTTGGGTAAAGGGGTATTTTTAGGGTTCAGGGTCAGTTTTCAGTTTTTGGGTAAAGGGGCATTTTTAGGGTTCAGGGTCAGTTTTTAGTTTTTGGGTAAAGGGGTATTTTTAGGGTTCAGGGTCAGTTTTCCGTTTTTGGGTAAAGGGGTATTTTTAGGGTTCAGGGTCAGTTTTCAGTTTTTGGGTAAAGGGGCATTTTTAGGGTTCAGGGTCAGTTTTCAGTTTTTGGGTAAAGGGGTATTTTTAGGGTTCAGGGTCAGTTTTCAGTTTTTGGGTAAAGGGGTATTTTTAGGGTTCAGGGTCAGTTTTCAGTTTTTGGGTAAAGGGGTATTTTTAGGGTTCAGGGTCAGTTTTCAGTTTTTGGGTAAAGCGGTATTTTTAGGGTTCAGAGTCAGTTTTCAGTTTTTGGGTAAAGGGGTATTTTTAGGGTTCAGGGTCAGTTTTCAGTTTTTGGGTAAAGGTGTATTTTTAGGGTTCAGGGTCAGTTTGGGGTTTTTGGGTAAAGGGGTATTTTTAGGGTTCAGGGTCAGTTTGGGGTTTTTGGGGTACAGGGGTATTTTTAGGGTTCAGGGTCAGTTTTGGGTTTTTGGGTAAAGGGGTATTTTTAGGGTTCAGGGTCAGTTTTGGGTTTTTGGGGTACAGGGGTATTTTTAGGGTTCAGGGTCAGTTTTGGGTTTTTGGGGTACAGGGGTATAAGGTAAAAATAAAATAAAATTAAATTTAAATCAATTAAATGAAATGAAATGAAATTAAATTAAATTAAATTAAATTAAATTAAATTATATTATTTTCAATTATTTTAAATTAAAAAAAATAATATATACTTACCAATACTTACGTTGTAATGGTATGCGTTGTAAAGGTACCTGCGTTGTAAAAACATGCGTTGTAAATACATGCGTTGTAAAAGTTTTTGCGTTGTAAAAAATTCGTTGTAATGGCATGCGTTGTAAAAGTATGAGTTGTAACGTCATACATCCGAGCCAAATACCAGGAGCCTCATGGCAGGTTCCTGGAAAACCACGTCGGCACCCTGTAAGTCCTTCAGGCAGTTGTGGGCCTGAACAACTGGGGGCTTGCCTTGCTAAGCTCTGCCCTGAAAGGGGCGTGAATAATAAGGGACCAATGTATCACGCGATCCGTAATGGGGATCACCCCATAAGGTGTAGCACTGTTATGTTATGTTATGTTATGTTAAAATTATTTTTAAAGCGCACTTACACCAGACGGTTTCATGGCGCTGTGAACGGGGGGCAGCAAAACCAGCAGTGAAGGTTAATGAACAGATAGTGCGTTACTCGTAGGCCTGGCAGAACAACAGAGTTTTCAAGCGGGATCTAAAGTGGGTATAGGAAGTAGTTGATCTAAGTTCCAGAGGGAGTGAGTTCCAAAAGGAGGGTGCAAGAAAAGAGAATCTGAGACCTCCATGTTTCTTGCGGATAAAAGTGGGAGTTGTGAGTAGAGCCAGGTGGGAGGAGCGAAGATTACGAGAAGGAAGATAGCGGTGAAGCAAGGAAGAAGTAAAGGCTGGACCAAGGAAGGCCATTGCTTTAAAGGTGATACAGCCTAGTTTAAATTCACAGCGTTTGGCCACTGGGAGCCGATGAAGGCTTTAAAGCAGGGGACGGACATGATGGTATCTAGGTTGATGGAAACTGAGTTTGGCAGCCTGGTTCTGTACCAGCTGCAAACGGCAGAGCTGGTAAGCAGGGATGACAACGTAGAGTGAGTTGGCATAATCAATGCCGGAGATGGCCAGGGCCAGAAGAGCCAGGGTTAAGGCCTCCGTAGTTAAAAATCTGGAGATCTTACGAATTCTGCGAAGGTGGAAAAAGCAGGAAGATACCACTGCGCTAATCTGGGACTTCATGGATAGGTCTTTACAAATTATGACCCCCAGGCTTTTTTCAGAATCGACAGGGCAGGGAGGAGAGCCTAGGCGGGGGGGGGCCAAAAGTTAGAGTTCCAAGGGTTGGAAGTACCTCCGGTCAAGATCAGCTCAGTCTTGTCGGGGTTGAGTTTTAAATGATTGGCCACCATCCAGTTGCTGATGAGGCACATGGTGGACTGGCAATTATTGATTGAGTAGTCTGATGAATCAATATCAAAGACCGGCTGGATGTCATCTGCGTAGTTAAAAGCAGGGACCTTGCTTCTGTGCAGGGACCGAATGAGGGGAGTCAGGTACAAGTTAAATAGAAGGGGAAAAAGGGAGGATCCCTGGGGAACACCACAAGCCAACTTAACTTTTTCCGCAAAGAAGTTGGAGAGGCGAACAGCCTGGTGTTGGTTACTAAGGAAGGAGGAAATCCACCTGAGGGCCAGCCCCCTGGATGCCGGCGTCGATCAAGGTGTTGTGGTCGACCGTGTCGAAGGCAGCCGACAAATCCAGGAGCACTAAGGCCTGGCAGGTCTTAAGGTCCACTCCCTTCCTAAGTTCATCCATAACTGAAAGAATGACTAACTCAGTAGAATGAGCTGGCCTAAAGCCTGCTTGTTGTGGGTCAAGGAACTGGGAATGTTCGAAGAATGAGCTAAGGAAGTTAGTGACATGGGCCTCAAGCACCTTACTAAGGTAAGGGAGCAACGAGATGGTGCGAAATTTGCTCATTAAGGAAGGGTCAGCATTAGGTTTCTTCAGAATGGGGACGACTTCAGCTATCTTAAAGGAGTCGGGGACTGAGCCTAATCTGAGAGAGTTATTGAGGAGTGCCAGAGGGGGTTTGGGACAGGTGGCGAAAACTTCTTGTAAAATGTGAGGAGGACAACAATCTGTGGGGGAGCCTGAGCCTACCTTTTTTAATAGAGCAAAAAACTTGTCCTCGGATATCAGAGGTATTTGGTCCACTACATGGGAATTTTTAATAGTAGGTACAGGGATAGTGGGTGGTATGGGGGAAGGGATGCTGCTTTTGATTTTAGCGATCTTATCCATGAAGTATAAGTTGAGGGAATCACAGACAGTTTGAGAGGAAAGGGGCTAACTCTGTCTGGATGTGAAAGCTCCTCAACTATGGAGAATATATCTTTGGTCTTAGTAGCTGAGTTGGTGATCTTCAGGGAGAAAAATGAAGTTTTAGCCTGGAGAATTGTTTGTTTATAGTCTTTAAGCAGAGCCACAAATAGAGTTTTTTTTACCAGGGGCGTAGTGTCGTCTCCAGCTACGTTCAGCCTGCCTGAGTGTGAGTTTCTTATTTTTTAATTCATCCGAGAACCATCTCTGGGCGTCATGGGGGCGTTTTATTTTGATTCACCTAAAAGGTGCAACAATGTCACTGGCTGATTCGAGCCAGTGTTTAATACTAATGGTCTGACTGTCTAAGGAGTCCTGTTCGACGGGGGATGAGGCACTAAGTAAGGTGCAAAACTCATTAAGGTTGGCCCTGCTCCAGTTTCTTGCCGTAAGATTCCCAATGAGGACCTGTTTTGTATGGGGAGGACAGGCCAGGGAGAACGTGATGATGTAGTGATCTGACCATGGGCACGGACAGATAAGGGGTTGAGTGATTTCCAGGTTAGAAGTCCAAACTTGGTCTAGGACGTGTCCCTTAACATGCGTAGCGGACTGGATGTGTTGAATGCAGTTCATGCCAGATAGGAGGTTAGTGAAGTCAGAGGAGCTGGACCTCTCCCTTACATCTGTAGGCCAGTAGTTAAAGTCGCCGATGATCAATATTTTTGAGTTATTGATTATTAATTGGGATAGCATATCGCCGAACAATGAGGGGAAACCAGGCATGTGTTGAGGGGGACAGATTGGGTTCTCCACAGTGCTTAGCTCATCAGGCGGGCAGGGCAGCATAGGTTGGTTCAGCTGCCTGCCCTTAGATCGCCGATAAGATAACCCACCATATTGCATATTTTTGTATGGAATAAACCTGCAGCAATAATTTTCCAAACAAAAGTTGTGTTGTGTTTTTATTTATTCAGCATGCATGCTCTGTTGTTGTTGTGGGTGGGGTGTGTTGCCGGTGTGTTGCCAATATTGGCACTAACCTATTACTTTGCTGCTGTGTCAGTGCAGTAAAAATAAGGACCTCTATTTTCATTAGTGAAACCATCTAAATTGTCTTGCTTACGTGAAAAGAGAAGAGCAATTTCATGCCCTGTTATCTGCTGCTGCGGTCTCTGTGCTCAGATACGAACTGTGCAAGGCCAATTACAGGAGGCATGTTACTGTTTGCATTTGATCTGCATCATGGGAAATGTAGTTTCATGCTTTGGCAGATGAGGTCACTGATAATACTGCGAAAATAAGTTTCATGCTATTAATTGTCTTGCTAAGGTGAAAAGAGAAGAGAGATTTCTTGCCCTGGTCTCTCCTGCTGCAGTCTCTGTACTCAGATACGAACTGTGCAAGGTCAATTACAGGAGGCAAGTTACTGATGGCGTTTGATCTGCATCATGGGAAATGTAGTTTCATATTTAAGCAGATGGGTTCGCTGATAATACTGTGAAAATAAGTTTCATGTGCGATGGCAGCGTGCTCTTTACACATGCAAGCAGCAGTAAAAAAGTGAGAAAATTATCTAAGTGCCAGGTCTTTTCTTGAATGATCGAGTGTTTCCGAGTCTGGTGGGATCGCGCAGCCTTGAGTGAAGTTCCTCTGGGGCAGCAGCTTGAAGTGCCCTCTGCCCGAAGAAGCACTGTGCTCACACTCACAATAAGGATGTGCAGGGTCCAAGGCTGTGCCGGTCATGCCAGCGCTTGACAAAGAAGCCACGGTGTCCTCAGCGATCAGTCACCCATGTAGAAAAAATTAGTCTCTAATCAATGGGTTAGAATGATTTCTGCATATCTTTGGCAGTAGTTGGTAGCTGCGCTCATGGGTGGGCAAAAGTCAAGTCGGGATGAGGCATGTCGCATTCATGCCGTGACCAATGGAAAGACAGAATAACGGAGCAAGTTGGGAGCCAGCAAATATATGGACAGCCTGAAGCTAACTATAATAGATACACCAGGTCTTCATTTGAGACAGCGCATGTGCGCTGTCTAGAGACGAGACCTAAAAGGAACTTTCTTTAATAAATTAAACAAGACCCAATGATAAAATACAATCAGTTGAACCGGAGATATGCAATTTCAAAGATTTTAGTGAAAAAATAGCCCCAAAAAGCACAAAGTGCCAACTATGACAATCTGGTTGCACCAGACCAGGACAAAGTCACAAGTTCAGGCCAACCACATTGAAGTGCGGCCATGTGAACAGACTACCTTGAAACCTGGTTTGCGAACTGCTGAGAGGATCCGAGTTGAAGATGCGCTGAGCAGCTGAAGCTAACTACAATAGATACACCAGGTCTTCATTTGAGACAGCGCATGTGCGCTGTCTAGAGCCGAGACCTAAAAGGAACTTTCTTTAATAAATTAAACAAGACCCAATGATAAAAACACAATCAGTTGAACCGGAGATATGCAATTTCAAAGATTTTAGTGAAAACATAGCGCCAAAAAGCACAAAGCGCCAACTATAGCAATATGGTCGCACCACACCAGGACAAAGTCACAAGTTTAGGCCAACCACATTGAAGTGCGTCCCTGTGAACAGACTACCTTGAAACCTGGTTTGCGAACTGCTGAGAGGATCCGAGTTGAAGATGCGCTGAGCAGCTGAAGCGATGAGTCAGTTTCCAGATGTAGTGAGGCTGTAATACGAGCCTTGTTTGTTGTCTAGGATCCCGTTGATGGGGCTAAGGATGGGAAGTCCACCATCAGGGATGCGAAAAGCAGTCAGGGTGATATGTCACTTCTGAGGAGCTGTGAGGCTGTGATGCAGATTCTAGCGTCATCGTTGAGGCTGCCGTCAAGCCGGGATGCGGAGGCCTGTGCTGAGGATGTGCCGCACATCAGCAGTTCAGATGCCATACAGTGTAATGCGAATTTTTGTGACAGATTCAATTAACGAAGCGGCATTGATGCATCAGTTCTGTTCGGGTTCGCACTGCACCGCAGAGGAGATGTGCTGGTTCTCCTGGGTCCACAGAGGCTGGCAGAGCACCTTAAGCCCGCTTCCATAGGTCCAGGGCTGGGGTGGCAACACTTGACAGGGTGGACTCACAGACCGCAGAGTACAGGTGCAAGGTTGTTGACAGCCTGTTGTGTTCCTGAGGTTTCAGATCAGGAGGCCAGCTAACTAGCCCTTGGAGTCACTCTGGGTTCTGGGTTCAAGAGAGGCTTGTCCAGTCCTTCTGACCAAAGCATGAGGGCAGCAGGTCAGCACAAAAGGGCAGCCGTCCTACAGAGTGACAGTTCAGCAGAGTGACAGTCCTTTCAACAGCACTCCAGTCCATCTTTCTCGCATAGTATCCAAACTTCCAGAAGTGTACTCAAGAGTTGGTGTCTGAGGTCCAGTATTTATACACAGTTGTACCTTTAAAGAGGGGAGAAGCTTCTAGAGGCAGGCCTTTGAGGTGCACAGGTGCCTGGCTTCCTGGCCCTGGATGCAGACTTACTGCAGGGGGTATTCAGCCTTTTGTGTGGAGTCAGGACACAGCCTATTCAAGTATAAGTGGGGCTGGGTCCAGCTTCTCCCTCCCATCCTGCCAGTAATGGCTCATCCAATCACACCTAAGTTACCCATTGTGTGGCTCTATAGGAGGAATGCATAAAGCCCAACTGTCATCTACACCCAGCCATGAGACCCAGAGACAGCCTGCAGGCACAAAATAGCTAAGGGAGGAAAATGCCAACTTTCAAGAAGTATCAACAACATTTGGCCCTGACGTATATGATGACCCACCCCAAGAGTGTGGGACTGGGGAAATTAATACAAATTGTTATACAGAGATTTGTCCTATGCATTGATTGGAGGCCACAAGAGAAAGACCAATCACAAAAGTAAGAACAAATCTTTCTTTTATGTATTTTTTGAATAAGCAATTTTCAATCAATTATTACGACAATAAATGGTTGTCAGAAAAGAGAGAAGAAAGGAGTGCTCATGTGTGAAGTGAACATAAAAAGATAAAGAAATAATTGAAAAAATAGTAAACAATGATTATATCCTAATTTATGCATACAACATTGGTTGGAATAGGTCCATAATCTGCCGAACCAATGTTAGGCCTGTATACATTTGAAGAACATAGAAACTTTCTCAGGGGTCTCACTAACACATCTTGGTCCTTTTAAACCAACATAGAAGAAATTGACACAGAAGCTGAAATATAAATTACATATTTATTAACCTCAAATGAGGGAGACCACGTCACACAGAACCCTTAGCAACTGTATGAGGCAGTCTAAGGAGTACAGAAAACAGGGGCCTTATATATGCTTAGGGTTAAATAGTCAGCATAAGACCAAGGGGCAGTCCTGGCTCATGTAAGCATGCAAAATGCTTGCTCAACAAAGTGGGAGGAGAGTTACTTCTCCATACATCAGCAAAAATAGCCTGACAGTTATACAAGAGGAGCAGGTGCATTCTACTAGCTAGGCCCATCTGAGCATGTGCAAGGCTATGAAGAGGGAAACAGCACATGGCTAACTAAAATGGCTGCCAAGTACAAAAATGGCTTTCAGCTTATGCTAACAAATCCCTGCAATCTTTAACAGATAGTCCTTTTAGCTTGAGCTAAATACATTCATATGATCCAGTTGGAACATAGAAAATATTTGCACATGAATTTTTCATAAATTTATCAATATCCTAATTCATTGCTAGGTGGGCATTTTCCATTCTAAACATTGCAGTAAGCGGGTACATATGAGGTATAAGCAGGAATACAAAGGGAACTAAGCATTGGGTCATAATTAACATACATACAGGAGAGAATAATGACTATTATCACAAGCAGAATTATCATTTTTTCTAGTCATAAGCAAATCCTAGAAATCATCTAGTAAACATTTTCAGGGCTCCTATGCATTTAAGTGACCATTCATTTCAATTTCAGAATAGCCAAAAGCACATATCTAATAAAAACATTTTCACTTGATTTTTCCATTTTCTTTTTGTGAGGGCTAGAACATCAATTATATTTGGGACCAGGAGGACCACAGAGGGCCATAGTAATTAGAACGAAGAGCTGCAAAGGGCTGCTCCTCCTCAAAAACAGGATGACTAAAGGGGTAGATTATTAACAAGAAAAAGAAGAAGTCCTTGGAGAAATTGAAGCCGCTGTACAACTAAGCCAGAGGGGAGTCTTCTCCCTGTGTCTGTTTGAGCCTCACAGGCAGGCTCTTGTTGTTTCCACGGTGGAGCTGCACAACTCACAACTCAAGAATCACAGCCCAGTTTCAAGGAAAAAGTCTCTTCTTTCAGGATAGGGCAGTCACCCACCAGGGCAAATGCTCTCAGCGATCCTGTCCAGTGTCTCAGGCAGTGCACCAGTTTTCGTCACTTCAATCTAACAGGTGCCAGAGACACAGCACCTGTACCCTAAACTCAAGTCCTTCCCTAACTCTTGTATTGCTCTGCTGGTGCACTGGTCATTCGTTGGGGCCACACCTTTGCATCCAGTGTGCTCAGGCACCTCTTGACCAACAAACAAAGGTGCACATTTGTATTCACTTTAGGACCAGGATCTCTGAAGCAACCCTTGTTTCAAAAGGGGTCACCTCAAGCAAAGCCTCCTTGCCGTGCTGGTCTGTCTGTGACTCTGTTAGGGTTTATGCACAGCAAAGAGCATGTCCCCTCTCATTGCACTAGTGGTCTCTTTAATAGCTCTCTTTTAAATAAACATACTATTGAAAGCCTTTCTTGTTATCTCAGCCCCCCTTAGGCTTCTGTGTATTTTGCTCAATGTACTCACAAGTTTGGACATTGCTGTCTTGTTTACACATTGGACCTTGCATTTACCAAGGCTTCTTTAAAGCACCCCTCCCTAGGCCATGTGTTAATTCAACTCATTTGCATAATAACTGAAGCTCTGCACACCTTTCAAGAACATGTGCAGCATGTGAGAACCACACCCAGCTCTTTGAACCACACCTAGCTCTTCGAACCACACCCAGCCCTGTCTATAAAAGGCAGCCCCTGAGCCTCACCCAGTGCTTGTGCTCGTCTACCTCCCGCTTACCTGAGAACAGATCCTTCGGCGCTGGCACTCCTGCTCTCTACAGACCTTCATCTGCTTCAACGGGCGCAGCTGCTGGCTCTTGCTTCTTCCGGTTTCCGGCTCCTCCTTGCCTCAGCCCCTCTCCTGTCCAATACAATCGACCTGCAAAAGAGAAAGAGGACAAGGTTAGACTGATCAGTATCCCTTTCCAGCAACAAGTAAGTGCAAAACCTTTTATTACCTGAAAGAACTTTGACAGCGATTTCTGGATTCGTGTATAGACAATTTGGAACAAGATACCTCCCACGAACATTGTGCTTCAAACACTTTGTTACAAGAATACTTTGTGGAACTTTGTGAATAAACATTGTTTTACATGGAACTTTTAAGAATTGAACAGTGGAAATCATTGACAGCAAGGCAAACAGTAAATCAAGGACTTGCACAAATTACCTGCTGTATTTTGTTGTAAAAGTACAGTATTCGTTTTATAAAAATTCTGGAAATGTGTGAAAAGTGAGTTTGCTATTAAGAATTTAGGCTTTAGTTATATTAAGGTGAATGTTTGATATTGGTAATTCTGATAATTGTATGCGTTTAATTTTACAGAAGCTTTACCGTAATAGAAAGCACATCCCAGAACAGTAACACATTCCAAACCTGGAAGCTAGAGACCAGGATCCAAGAGATACTTTTAGAAGAGAATTTCTAATAGATAAAGGGATAGTCAGGAACACATTTAGGAATAGGTTGCACTTACCTGTTCTTTGTTTATGTTTCATTAGGCACCAGTTTCTACAGAAGTCAGAGAGGGCCGTAGATTTTAGCAGCACTTCAACAGTGGAAACGCAAGAACCGTGTTGTCTCTCATTTTCTTATTTTATCCACTACCCCCCTTCCCTTGAGCTTCTGGTTCTTAGTGCACTGTCTAAAACTAGTGTGCTGGAACAAGCAGTTTCAGGGTGGGGTCGGACTGTCTTCAACCTCCATCAGAACTGAACAGAAACTCAGGTGAGCTGGGCTTTGACAGACTCTCAGCTGGGCATCAAAAACTTGATCCACAATTTCTCCTTTCTGCTTTGTGACCCCGTCTTTCGCCCAAGACAGTGGCAGGGGTACACATTTCATCCCAGGGCTTCCACCTTCACTGAGATCTTAGTTGCCAGCAATGCCTGTGCTGGTTACCTTCACTTTGGCTTCAAGCTGGACTGGTGCTGACGCTGACTCCCCAGGCTGAATCTGATGTCCTGGCCCCTCTGGCAATGGTTGTAAGGCAGCAAATATCTATTGGTGGACAGAACAAAAGTTCTTTAGACAAGGCACAGAACAGTCTATCAACATAGAGGATAGTCTCAGAATATTTCCTAGTTTTGGGACGCCCCATATATTAGCAAGGCACCCAACAACCACTTCATCTATCTATGTGAGAGTAAAGAAAACAACATCCTGGACCTATTGGCAAGTATAAAATGACCTTTTTGGTGAACTGACAAGAGTAATACATCACCCAATCCCAAGCAGCCAAGGAAGTCTGTGTTCATTTATTAAACTCAGAGGAAAAGAGAAAAACAACACAGACATACCCTAAATCCTTACATTGGTGTATTCCTGTGTACTAATCTGAAAACCCTAAATAAAAAGGAAATGTTCTACACTTTTGCTCATAAACTTTACATTACTTGTAAAGGACTGCAGACACTTCTAAAATGATTTCTCCTAATAAAAGCACCTACATTGTACGCTTAGGACCAGGCTCTCATGTTATAGGAACAACAGGAAAATCTAAAACTGCTAATTTAACGGGAGTTCTTACCTATAAAACAATTTTTCCTTCAAAAATATTTGCTAAGGATCACATGGGCATCTTCCCTGCATTCTACTTTTCATGATCCAAACTATGCAACATCAGCTCTAATATGGACTGTCAGTTTATTTACACAGACTAGCTAATAAAAACTAGCAATGCACTTGCAAAACTATGTAGCATGAGAATAACATACAATAAGGGTGTTATCACATAAGAATTTTAGAACAAAAACTACCCACATCTAGTTACCCTTAAAGGTCAAAATAAGGGAACAACAATCCAGATTAATCATCTTGTCATAATTTCATCAAACAGGATGGCCAGTAACATAACATATATACTTATTCATTGTATTAATGCTAACAATGTTTAAATCAGTATTAATGAATAGCCAATTAAATGTCTCATTGCTATTTCACAGACAGCTTAGACCGGCTAAAAAGAAATTGAGAAAGAGAGAGAGAAACATACATTTTACCTGCCCTTAATTTGTAGAGAAGCCAGCCTCCTTCCCTCATGTTGACAGTAGGAAACCTGAAACAGGTTTCACTTCTGTCAACACTATCAACCCCTATTTGTAGCAACTGGGCATAAACAAAGTTATAGGAGGTACATAGTACATTTGAGGAGGTAAAGAATATGAATACCCAACCCCCAAACCCTTTAACAAATGTACAAGTGTAACATGAGGGCACATGAAGTCAAACTAAATTTAATTGCCTCAGCTTTTGTACAATGATCCTCAGACTAAAAGCATTAGTACTGTATATAGATGGCAAATCTTTCTGTTAATTTAAGTTCACATATACCATTATATATATATATATATATATATAAACTTCTTTATTCAGTTTTTTTTCACAAGTAAAAACCATAAAAGAGACATAAAAAAGTACAGTTTACATTTTCTAAGCAAGATAAAAGTTCATGCGGAGACATTAAAAAGTGAATTTCCAGTCCATTTCATTTCCTCAGGGTATGATTATGTGATACTTTTTGTACGATGCTTTTTATAGACTTTTCCTGTGCTTCATAATACATTTTAGGAAATTAAGAACAAAATAGCAAACAGACTCAGATTCAAGCATTTGGAGTCTAAGGAATGCCGGCCTGCATTGTCTAAGGCCCCAACTCCTCAATATGGGCAGTAGCCAAATTTTCCTGTGTGCATGATGGAATTTGCAAAACAAAATAACATGTAAGTTAGACTGAATTGATTTCTCATCACAGGGGCAAGGAGGAAAACTTAAGGCCCATCCATTATTCATAGGGAAAGCAACCAGTCTAAAGAATGTATCCAACCTAAATCTGGTCAACAGCATTCTGTCGTATGTCGTCACCGACAGGGTTAGATAAGGCTGGATGCTGTGTGTTATTTGGACCATATTCGCGTGAATAACCGCAGGTTTCAGAGATTCCGAAACCAGTCTCAGTGTCTCTAGATGGCAGAGGGCTTGTTGTTTTAGTGCTTTCTTCGGAAAGTTGACTATAGTCTCCGGATGGGCATAATATTTCTCGAGGCCAAGATCTTTAAAAAAGTTTCTAATATAGGAAAGCCATCTTACCTTGGAAGACTTGTCAAGAGCCATTGTATCTGTTATGATGGACTGGGACAAGGCATTGTTCGCAGATGTCCAAATACGCCGCCACAGCATCAGCGGTTGGATCTTGATCAAGTCCTCCAGGTAGGGAATTCCTGGTTCCAAATGTGAGGCATAGGTTGAAGTGCCTCTGGGGGTAACTATAAGAAATCTCAGAAAGGCATTTTCTGCTACTTGAATGGAGCTGGTGTCCATGTGTCCCCAGACCCCGGCTCCATAGAGGGCAATGGCCTGGTATTTGGCACTGTAGATCTTCAGTAGCTCCACTGGGGCCCTTCTCCCCAATCTCTGAGAGAAACTCATCAGAGCCGCTATTGATCTTTTAAATAGATGGCATCTTGACTCTACTGCTGGCTTCCATGTTAATCGTCCGTCTATCATGATACCAAGGTACGGATACTGGGGAGTGACCTCGAGTTTTTGTTTATCGAGGTAGATCTCTTTTGTTCCTTTTTTCTTGGTGCCTGCTATCATGACGAACGTTTTCTTGACATTTACCTGTAGATCTAAGCCTCCCATGAATGTCGTGTATCTCTTCAGGGAGCTCTGTAGCTCGCGCGGAGTACGCGCGAGAATGACGGCGTCGTCCGCGTAGAGCAGGGCGGGAATCAGGCGGTGTTTTATATGAGGGAGGTCCTGGGCCCCCCTCAACATCTCCCCCTCCAGGCCGTTGGTGTAGAGTGAGAAGAGGAAGGGGGCCAGGACACATCCTTGCCTGACTCCGCGCTCCACTCTAAACGGAGCCGTCAGCTCGCCATTCTGCCCAAAACGTACTCTGGCCGAGGCTCCTGAATAAAGCTCTCTTACAAAATCTAGGAGGGAGGGATCCACTCCCATTTGACTTAAGACCATCCACAGCTTTGAGTGCGAAACGCAATCAAAGTCTGCGGATAGGTCTACATAGACCATGTAGATCATATTCTCCTTAGCCTGTGTGTATTTACCCACTATCAGGCTAAGATTCAGGGCCTGCTCTACGGTTCCGAGCCCCTCCCGAAAGCCGAATTGGAGGTCAGAGATAATGCCTCTCTCCTCAGCCCATTGCTGAAGTCGCTCCAAGATTACTCTCCCCACAACCTTGCCAAGCGAGTCCAGCAATGAGATGGGGCGATAGCACTTCACGTCTTGGCGGTCCCCTTTTTTAAATATTGGGACCATGATGGACCTAGTCCAAGAATTCAAAACCCCCTCATTAGCAGCGGCTATACATACTCTTGTAAGAATGGGTGCCCAGAGGTCCAAGTTATATTTGAAAAAATCCGCTGGGACCCCATCCGGGCCTGGGGCTTTCCCCATTTTACTTGCTTCCAAGGCCAGTAGCAGGTCGGGTATATCAAAGAGGAGCGGGATAGGGTAATGTACTTTTGGAAGGATGCTATCGGAACAGTCTATCGTTGAGTCATTTTTAAAGATCTTAGTAAAATGGGCCACCCAAGTTTCTTCGTCAATAGCTACTTCGATCTTGGGGATATATTGTCAGTAAGGTAAGGAGCTCTAACTGTGCGCCAAAAAGCCTCACTATTTTTTGAGATGGCACTCTTATGCAGATCTTCCCAAAGTTTCTGCTTCAGTTCTTTAGTTCTTAACTTTCGTTCCCTGATGTATTCACGTCTGAGAAATTGGATTTGTCCCATGTCTCTGGGTTTGTTGTGTAGCGCAATTTTTAGTTTAGAGAGGGCTATAGTACAGTTATGATTGAACCACCCTTTCTTGCCGGAGTGCTTAGACGTTGGTTTAGACGAAAGTAATCCCTTGATTTTCTCTAGGATTTGCTTAAAGTTGTCTAGGACTTCTTCATGGTTTACCGAGAAGTCCAAGCATTTAATTATATTAGAATATGCCAGCTTAACCAGCTTTTTGGTGATTTCACTTGGGTTAATTTTTTTCCCATTTTATTGTATAACCGTTCTGTTTGCCTAGTTCTAAATTATTCTGAGCGAGAGTATTTACTATTTCTATATTTTGGTGGTTATATTTAGGTAGTTGGAGATGCAACCTCAACGCAGAGTGGTCACTCAGAGAGTTATCAATAACCTGGAAGTCTTTAGCCATCTCTGACAGTCCAGGAGACAGGAAGATATAATCCACTGTGGTTTGGTGTCCTCTGCCCACGTAGGTCGGAATTAGACAACATGAGTCCAAACTTGGGCGATTAGCAATTTGCAAGTCCAGTTCGGAAAGCACATTGTTTAAGGCGTTCCCCGCCTTACTGTGAGCAAGATGTACTAATGGGAGCTCAAATTCGTCCACAATCCCACAGCAGTGTGAATTCGCCAGTGGGCACGGGTGAAGGTTAAAATCCCCTCCCCATAATAAGTGGTTTGCCCCGTGGCTGCCTTTCCGCTGATGGAGTTGGCTTAATCTCTCATGAACATCTCTGAGAAGAGTCATGAATTGATCTTCATCAAGGTTGTTATAGAAATTAGTCAAAAGAATAGACTCCTTATTCGCAAAGGAAAGTAAAAGAATTTGGCAGTTGGAATCGGAATGGATAGTGGTCACTTTTAGTTGGTTCAGGGTGTTCGCAATGTACGTTATTAGCCCCCCTTTGGACCTACCTATTATGCTACGGACCGCTGGGATGAATTTTTTTTTAAATCCTAGTAAGTGAAGCTCGGAAGTGGACCATGTCTCCTGCAGACAGATTATATTATAAGATTCTAAAAAGTTTTGAGCCGTCCAATCCTCAATTTTGGTGCGCAGACCTGCTACGTTCCAAAAGAGGATGGATATGGGAAGTGTATCAGCTTTTAGTCCTATTGGTTCTATTGGTGCCGGGGAAGAGTTTTTTTTAGAACTCTGGTGGGGTAAGCGGGGGTTAGCAGGTTCTATGTCAGTTGATGGTCAGTCGACCATTTCGAGCCCGCTAAATCTGTTCGTCATTGGGATATTGTACCATGGTTCCCATCGGGCGGTTCTCTATATGTCATCCTTTGGATAGGAGGCCTCCATTCTCCCCAGCCACCACCCTGCTGGCGGGGTCCCACTAGTTGCCATGAGTCATCTTGGTCGTAATATCTGGGGGCCCCTTGATATCCAGTGTTGTAAAAGTCAATATGTCGGGGAGCGGGAACGGGCCATGGGGGATCATAGTCCTGGAAAAAACCCTTCGGTTGTCTTAAGGGGTAGAAAAAAGAAAGTGGTTTAACACTGATGCCTCCGTTTACATTCGTATCTTCCCAGGAGCAGATATAATCTGCTATACGAAGGTCCTCGAAGGTAATCAGAATACAATCCCCAGGGATCGTTTTTCTGGCTTTGCCCACCCATGGAGCCCTACGAACTGACAAAATCCTTCCATTCCATGTTGGAAGGAGGGGACGATTGTTCTGTAGCCAATGTTGTACCTTATTTTTGAGGGACCAGCCCGGTTCCGCGTTGTGGTCCGCAACTTCTGGGACACCGGTCATGACCGCTACATACGGTGAGGCCTCGGGCAGCAAATCAACTGGAAGTCTGCCCTCCCTGGCGCCTCTGGGAATATTTCTATGAGCTTTGGGAACCGGGGGATCGGGGGCCAATAGTTGAGGGGCCGGTGTTTTTGATGTTGCTTTATTTGTAGCCTTATTTGTAGCCACTAAATTTGGAGCTGGTGAGATTAGTGGCTGGGAGTTTCCCTGTGGCAAAATAGTAGGTGCCTTAGTCGCTATGTTCAGGGTACTCTTAATAATGCGACTTGGGTTACCTTATTCTGATCCGTTGCAGGTTTCGGGGGAGCGTTTAGAGGCTTTGTGGGAGGTTTATTTATGTGATTGTTTCCCCCTGTATTATGAGCCCCTACTAGTTGGTTATGTTGTTCTGTTGTTGGGATTTAACAAGCTTACGTATTTGCATCTCCATCTGTGTTAGTCTTTTTTCTATTGGTTGCAAAGATGATTTAAATAGATCAGCGATCTTCTTTAAGAGCTGTGTGTTTTCCCCGTCTCCTAATCCCCTGTTGGTAGGTGATAAAGTAGGAGATTCCAAGTCAATAAGGGTGGGGGTTTCGTGCTCATTGTGGTGTATTAATGCAGTGATTACTAGATGATCTACTCTGGGAGGTGGAGCCTGTGGGGCGCTTGAAATATGATGAAACATGTTCGAGCTAAAATGTACTTGATCATCCACTCTCTTGCTTATCGCACCCTCCCACCTTCCCCTTTCATGAGTTTTCTCCAAAGAGGTAATTTGTGTGGGGGTATGAGGAAGTAAGTCAGGGGTTCTCTCCAAGTCTGTGCTTAGCTGTGAATCTGCAAGTTGAGACACAGATAGATCCACGTTATTTGGGAGACTTCACCTCCCACGACTTTCCCTCTCCCCTTTGTTGTTTTTCCCTACAGCAACTGGAGTTCTAGCATCTGCCAGGTTACCCAAAGAGGATCTCTTGGCAAATGCAAGGTCTAGAGATACTCTTTCTTCAATCAGTGATATGCTTTGGTCTATGAATGTATTCGCCTTCATTATAAAATCATCCATAGGACCAAGCAATTCGCCCACACTGCCCGGGGCCTTGGTTTTGTTCCCTCTGGTCACTACCATTTTGGCCAGGCAACAATAAAGGGGAACAGAAGGTAGAATATAAATAAAAATAAAAGAGGGATGGCCCAGTCCAGTCTCGCCAGGTCTCAAACGGCCCGCTCTTTGCTCGGTCTTCGCCCCGAGCTCCGCCCCGCGCGCGTCCCGCGTCGCGGTGGAGCTTTCACCTGTAAAGTACGTGAGGACAGGGGGCGTGGCCGCCGGGGGAAGAGGCACCAGCTGTGCGAAGTGGAGAGTGCTGGTCCTCGCAGTCCCCCGGTAGGCTCCTGACACAATGTGCGCGCAAAAAGTCCTCAACCTGGGCTGTATCTCACTGGGAGCGCGCTGGAAGTCCGCCGACTGCGGAACCGCTCACACCAGCTGGAACAGCCTCAGGGAGCAAGCAGCAAACAAACGCCCAAGAACGATCCTCATGGGTCACAGAGTCAATGAATGAGCGGCACCCGCGAAGCGGGTGTCGCGAAAGGTATTAAGGGCTGGAGTCAGAGGGCATGGCCGCCGGGTGAAGAGGCACCAGCTGTGCGAAGTGGAGAGTGCTGGTCCTCGCAGTCCCCCGGTAGGCTCCTGACACAGTGTGCGCGCAAAAAGTCCTCAACCTGGGCTGTATCTCACTGGGAGCGCGCTGGAAGTCCGCCGACTGCGGAACCGCTCACACCAGCTGGAACAGCCTCAGGGAGCAAGCAGCAAACAAACGCCCAAGAACGATCCTCGTGGGTCACAGAGTCAATGAATGAGCGGCACCCGCGAAGCGGGTGTCGCGAAAGGTATTAAGGGCTGGAGTCAGAGGGCGTGGCCGCCGGGGGAAGAGGCACCAGCTGTGCGAAGTGGAGAGTGCTGGTCCTCGCAGTCCCCCGGTAGGCTCCTGACACAGTGTGCGCGCAAAAAGTCCTCAACCTGGGCTGTATCTCACTGGGAGCGCGCTGGAAGTCCGCCGACTGCGGAACCGCTCACACCAGCTGGAACAGCCTCAGTGAGCAAGCAGCAAACAAACGCCCAAGAACGATCCTCGTGGGTCACAGAGTCAATGAATGAGCGGCACCCGCGAAGCGGGTCTTGCGAAAGGTATTAAGGGCTGGAGTCAGAGGGCGTGGCCGCCGGGGGAAGAGGCACCAGCTGTGCGAAGTAGAGAGTGCTGGTCCTCGCAGTCCTCGGTAGGCTCCTGACACAGTGTGCGCGCAAAAAGTCCTCAACCTGGGCTGTATCTCACTGGGAGCGCGCTGGAAGTCCGCCGACTGCGGAACCGCTCACACCAGCTGGAACAGCCTCAGGGAGCAAGCAGCAAACAAACGCCCAAGAACGATCCTCGTGGGTCACAGAGTCAATGAATGAGCGGCACCCGCGAAGCGGGTGTCGCGAAAGGTATTAAGGGCTGGAGTCAGAGGGCGTGGCCGCCGGGGGAATAGGCACCAGCTGTGCGAAGTGGAGAGTGCTGGTCCTCGCAGTCCCCCGGTAGGCTCCTGACACAGTGTGCGGGCAAAAAGTCCTCAACCTGGGCTGTATCTCACTGGGAGCGCGCTGGAAGTCCGCCGACTGCGGAACCGCTCACACCAGCTGGAACAGCCTCAGGGAGCAAGCAGCAAACAAACGCCCAAGAACGATCCTCGTGGGTCACAGAGTCAATGAATGAGCGGTACCATTATATAGTTTTCTAGCATATGAGTACATAAAGTGCTTGCTATTGCCAAAAAAAGAAAAACTTCTCCTTCTCTCCCCTGTCGTCTTTCAAAAAGTTTCAGAGGTCAAAATGTCAAAGCAAACTTTGCTTTTGGGAGCCATGCTAGGCTTCTAAATATAGAACTGGCATTTAAAACCATGGCTGCTGAAGTCATTCCTCTGCTGTGCTGGGCCATAATAGAAATGGGTGTGGTCATGACGAGCTCAGCTCGTCATGAGCACACGAGAGGTGTACCTCATGATGAGCTGAGCTCGTCATGAGTACAGAAGGGGTTAACCCTTCCCAGCTGTCCTATTCTGTGTCCAAGGGTTTCCATGCGGCTTGCCCAATTCAAAGTCACCCTAGAGACAGAAAGCTGGAAATCAGACCCATTCCCCTGTTTGATAGTTTAGAGTCAAGAGAATAACTTCTGCTGGTTTTATACATATTTTCAATTATAAGCAGTATGCAGTATACTTGTCTAACAATATAGAAGTCAGCTGTTTGTATTATACCTAAATGTATGCATTTACTGAAGCCCAAGGCAGTTTAAAAGCTTCTCTGAATGGCAGGGGCGCTTAAAAATGAATATCCTATAATTTTTTTTGCATAATAATCATCCTCAGAATGTTCTCTGCACATTCCAGAGATATGACATTACAAATATATCATATATACCCTTATAAAAATTAGTTTTTTACGCCTGTGCAGAGTGATATTTCATATGCAAATTTTCTCATTATGCGGTACAACACAACTTAAATTACATTTTAATGCTAGGAGGTCACAGTATGAGTATTAAGCTTTATAAAGTTTAAAAAATGAATTTAAAAAGCACTTATTTTTTAAATAATTTTTTTCCCCATAATTTTTTTTTATAAAACCAATGCTTTTGATAATTCCACATATGAAAAGCAAGCTGCATCCCTCACCTATCATATTTAGACACATTCATTCATAAGCCTAAGCACAGAAGCCTAACTTGAAACATGAAAAGTTTTGTGCCACTTTTTAAAAGGACAATCATTATTTACATCAGAACCACGGATATGCTTATGTAAAAAGGCTTCAAGAAAGGAAAGCCTTACTTTAAATGTTTTCCTGTTATCCAAAATGATGAACCTGATTTTTGTAACTTTTTAAAACAGCAGTCTGAAATGCTGGGTTTTACCCCGTGTTTGCACTGACAAAATCCTAGCTGAATCAACATCCCTGTCTCTCCGTGGACTACAATCAAAACGACAGCTGTTTCTCAGCAGCAGTTAAAACACAGCTGTTGGGAAGCTTTTTTTTCAGTATTGAAATATAAGCATGGTAACATTCTATTTAAAACTGAGGCATTTCAATGCATGTTCTGTAATATGTGTTTAGTTCAACAACATCCAATTTACTCAGATGATGTGTTTGCCTGTTTATATCTAATACAATGTATCTAAGGAAAATGCTGTAACATTTTATAGTTGTTATTATATTCTTATTTATTGCAAAACAGACCATTTCGTTTTTGAGGCCTATTTTATTCCTATTGAATATGAATTCTAATTTCAACTTTTTAGCATTGTGACCATTTGTACATGTGCATAATTGCTTTCTCTATCAATTTTCAGTCTTCAGTCTCTATCGACGTCTCTACACGGGAGGAGTGGAGCTGAGGCTAGTGTGAGCCCCCCTCCCCCTCAACTGTCATCCACAGTTTAAACACCAACATTCCAAAGAATCTTCTTCACAAGGACCCTCTCACCTGTTCCCACGACAACCAGAAGCCTCAGTGAAACTATATATCTCTTTTCCTTGTACATTTTTAAAACAAGGGCAGACAATGTTTGCCGTGAATCATACACCAAACAGCATGTAACACGATAAAGTCTCAGCAGAATTAAACAAGCGTTGGTGTAGCCAATAGGTCTCGCCTTTGGGTCCTTCTAAGTCTTTAGCAAGAGCTATTGGCTTTTGGCAATGTTTCTAAGGTATGTTGTAGAGCAGTTTGGCTGCTGTGCTCCGTACTGCAAACTTGGTGTCCAGTGCAGAGACGTGGGGCAGTGGCATAATGTGGTGTGTTGTGGAGCCGCTTGGTTCGGCTATAGAGGAGTCTGGCGCCCGCGGCCGTCTCCTACCCAGCCGGACATTGGTGTCCCCCTTTTCCCTGACCCCTATTTTCCCTCGCTCCCATTGCACCTTAATATCTTTTGTTTTTGTAATGATCTAATCATTAGATGTATCTGTATAACCTTGTTTTTCCTCTTCCTCGCAACGATCTTTCATGTTAATTTTGTAATGTTTGTAATATGCTAAATGCTAAATTCCTCATGTAACTTGTAACTGGTGTAATTCTATAATTTTTTGGAAACTTATGTAAAGACGTTGAGACGACATGGCCGATGCCCGGTGGAGCCGCTTGGTTTGGCTATAGAGGAGTCTGGCGCCTGCGGCCGTCACCTACCCAGCCGGACATTGGTGCATGGCACTCCTCTTCCTTTCGCTGCTGTCTCTTTATATCTTCCTCCGAGGACCTCCTCTCCCTCTCTCAGAATCCCTTTTCTTGTCCCCATCTTCCTTCTCACCCTTTCCTCTGATCCTGACCTGCCATCTTGTTCCGTCCTTTGTCCGTTCCTTTCTCCCTGCTCCCACTCATTCCCACGTTTCCCTGCTCCCTCTTTTCTCCTACCCCTATTTTCCCTCGCTCCCATTGCTCCTTAATATCTTCTGTTTTTGTAATGATCTAATCATTAGATGTATTTTTATAACCTTGTTTTTCCTCTTCCTCGCAACGATCTTTCATGTAAATTCTGTAAAGTTTGTAATATGCTAAATGCTAAATTCCTCATGTAAAGCGCTCTGATACCTCCGGGTCTAGTAGCGCTATATAAAACTCTTAAATAAATAAATTTAATAGTAACATGTCGTTATTTAGCATATCATATGGTTCATTTCTGGATTTTTATTTAATTTTTATTTAATATTAATTAAATTACATTTTGCATAACAGTCTGATGACAGCAAAAAAAAAAACACAAACACACACATTGAGCTCATTCCAGACATATACAGAAGGGGTCATACACTCAGAACACACAATACAGCGCCCTTAAGGCTAGTCATTCTTTCACAAAGAGCGCAATCGCTATTTACTCACAGAAGTACCAATGTTAACCCACAAACCACATAGACACTTAAACACACATTTAACCCACAAATCAACACTTAGTACAGAAACAAAGGACAGCCCACAGACTGTACTTAAACCAAACCATTTGTAAATACTAGTTGTAAGTCATATTTACAGGAAGAGCTTCTCAATAGTATTTCAAAAGACTGCACAAGAAGCCAAAATACACTCAATTCACTAGCTTTGGCTGGCAGAACACCCAAAAATTGCTCTGCATATCTCCATTTTTAAAAGTGCGCAGATTAGGATCCTAGTTTGTTTTGTGGTCATATTTTAATTCCATGGGGATAAGTCACAAAGGAAGAAATATGTTTTTATACCAAAACCTATTTAGGTATTCCCTCTAGGGGAGCCGGCTAATTTACTTCACATCTCACTATGGTACCTCCAAAAAGCCACACATTCTACGATGTGTGCTTGAAACAGGCATGCCAAAAATATGGCAACATATGCAAATATTATAACCAAAGTAGCACTTAAAGTAGTCTTGTACTGTGTGCCGCTCAAATCAATTCAAAACAGTGAAAATTCTCCTCATTACTGGCCTATATAAATTGCAATTCATATATCAATCACATACAAATCCAAGTTGGCCAACACAATTCCAAAGCCACAGCAAGCGTCGCAAAACGACCTTACCAATCCCTGGCATCAAACCAACAGCAAGTGTTGCATCAAAACAACGCTTACCAATCACTTGGTGTCCAGATTCTAACTGCCAACGGTCGATTTTTTAGAATACTCACGCCAAAAAGGTTCTCAGTCAGGAGCGGTAAACAAGTGTAGGATCAAAATCAGGAAGACCAGAAATATACCGGGTTGCAGAAACAGAGAATCCCCAGAATCTCCGTGCACAGAGAACCTCCTTAGTAGAATCCTGCCCTGTCCTCCTCAGTAGATTCCTGTCTCCTGTCAAGATCACTCCCTTGAATAGCCACTTTTCTGATGAGGTCCACGTTGGAGCGCAATGTGAAGAACATAGAAACCTTCTCAGGGGTCTCACTGATACACCTTGGTCCTTTTAAACCAACATAGAAGAAATTGTCACAGAAGCTGAAATATAAAATACATATTTATTAACCTCAGATGAGGGAGACTCACACAGAGCCCTTAGCAACTGTATGAGGCAGTCTAAGGAGTACAGAAAACAGGGGCCTTATATATGCTTAGGGTTACATAGTCAGCATAAGACCAAGGGGCAGTCCTGGCTCATGTAAGCATGCAAAATGCCTAATATGGGCATGCAAGATCTGCTTGCTCAACAAAGTGGGAGGAGAGTTACTTCTCCATACATCAGCAAATATAGCCTGACAGTTATACAAGAAGAGCAGGTGCATTCTACTAGCTAGGCCCTTCTGAGCATGTGCAAGGCTCTGAAGAGGGAAACAGCACATGGCTAACTAAAATGGCTGCCAAGTAAAAAAATGGCTTTCAGCTCATGCTAACAAATCCCTGCAATCTTTAACATGTTGTCACTCTACTATGTCATTCCATAAATGACCTCTGAGCATTAGCACAGGTCAGGGGGTAGTACAGGCCATAAAAGGGAAAGTTGTTGACATTCCGAGCCGTCTTCCGCGATAAGGGTATTTTCTCCCTCTACATGCGGGTCTTCTTCAGGACAAGTGGACAACCTAAATATAGGTCCCGCATCGTCGGAAGTGCTCCTTGCTTCTCGAGCTGCTGCCGCCCCTGGTGGGGTATACAGAGGGGGTATTGCCACTAACCTTGCCGAAGGGGCCGAACTTGCCTTCCCCAACACGCCACACAGGACTCCAGGGACCAGGAGCCCGTGCGTGACAACACCTGCGAGGAGGCCAGCCCCCACACTCACCGGCACCTCATAACCTCTCGCCGGACCCGCTGGCACGGGTCTCGCATCGTCGGAAGTGCTCCTTGCTTCTCGAGCTGCTGCCGCCCCTGGTGGGGTATACAGAGGGGGTATTGCCACTAACCTTGCCGAAGGGGCCGAACTTGCCTTCCCCAACACGCCGCATGGGACTCCAGGGACCAGGAGCCCGTGCGTGACAACAGCTGCGAGGAGGCCAGCCCCCACACACACCGGCGTCTATATTTGCATTCTATAACCACATCGGGGGACGTGCCGGACGAAGCCCGGACAAAGGGCGGGCCGTCTGTGGCCGTCCGGAGCCGGTAGAGGCCGGGCTGGGCCATTCCACTTTCGCCGACGGTCAGGATCTCACGGACAGTATTGGTGCCAGCTGCTGGAGAAACTTAGACATTGCCCCGTGTGTGCTATTGTCTTGGTTCATTACTTTCTTCCGTGAGTGGTACTCTCCTTTAGGTGCTTGTTATTGGTTCTGTTACTGTAGGCAGCTTAGATCCACACATGGCCAAATTGAATTCCAAAGTTTGCCCAGGGGTTGGGGGTGAGGGGACCCTGGACGCCTACCTCAGAAAGGTTGAGCATGCGGTGGCAAAAGAGATTGCATGTGTCGAAAGGAGACTATCACTGGACTCTTTAACCCATTTATCACCCCAACTAGCTAATACAGAGCTGTTAAGCTCCACTGCTACACCATCCGATTTGACCAATGGCTGCGCTATATCCATCAACCCCATTGACCCTACCCAGGGGGCCACTCTGACTGCAAGTCCACCATCCGGTGGGGATTCATGTGCCGGTCCTAGTCTATCTCCTTCTCCCTTAGCAGCCCGTACTAGGCACTCGCGGGCATTAGCGTCCGCCAATATCAACATCTTCGGGGGGAAAAGAAAAGCCACTGGCATACCTAAGGGTAGTAGACATCAAGCTAAACAGCCTAGGAGTAAAAAATCTGTATTTGGGCTGGAGCAACATCCGGGTAACTTGGGTAATGTTGTAAATTTGGATCCCGAGGTTAGTACAATTACAAGCAATGCAAGAGGGATAGTGCCCAATACACCTAACCCAGGGGGGAGCTTGCCTGACCTAATGGATTACATCGAGGGCAGGCTAAAGGCACTTATTTCCCCTGTTTTCACTAAACTTGAAGAAATAGGTAACAGACTTACCACTATCGAAACCAAATTACAACAGCAGGTTGCACCATTAATTACCCCTAAAGCACCTGAAGTACCTTGTTTGAACACCATTCTGCCAAATCTAACAGACCGGGTAACCGCCACCTTAACTACTGTCACCCAGGCTAGAGCTATTAATGCTCCGCCCACAGCCCCAAACACAATGAGAACTAAGCGAGGATTTAACTTGGGCCCTGTTGGCCCAGTTGGCAGACTATGTCCCCCAGACCAGGCACCCCCCTCAGATCCTCCACTACATCTCCCCCCAGAGTCATGCCCTTACACCGTCATTTTGGCAAATGTCCCAAAATTAGAAGATGGGAAAGTTGAACACTGGTCCACCCTGAAAAACAAGGTGCTCCATTTCTTAAGCAATAAAACCGTTCTGGGTGAGCACCTGTTTGACAATTTCAAAATGGTGAGACGGGTTCCCTGGGTAGGGAAAACTAAGAAAACTATAATTGGTGATTGTGTGGTGGTTAACTTTGGCTCCCCCAAACTGGTGAATCATATACTAAGGCAAACTGGTTCAGTTCTAATTAACCGTGATCACGTTAATGTCCTTCCACTTGGGTACTTTTATCCCCCTAACACTAGCACCATTTTAAATGTAGAACGCCCTCCCCCAAGCGAACTCACTGGCCCTATATCTCTAAGTAACAGGTACGAGTTATTATGTTCCCTTGACCAAAACGATTGACTGATTGGCTTGCAGTCACCAGTAAAGGGAACTACCCCTGTTGCCAGCCATGGGATTTGTGCCCCAGCTGTCCCAGCGACACAACCTCCAAGTTTGTGGATAGAGGGGGGACCTATAGCTAACCCTGCCCTTAGTGTGTTGTCATGGAATGTGGCAGGCCTTCCATCTAAATTGAACAATCCTGAGTGGTGTTTATTTATCGAACAGTTTGATGCATGTATGTTCCAAGAGACTTGGGCTAGATCCAAGCCTGTTAGTATGGGCTTTGCCACATTTAACAAACCAGCTACCCACCTGGGCAAGGGGCGACCGTCAGGAGGCCTGTCTACCTGGGTTGGCACGCACTTAGGATGCGAGGCTAAAGAATTAGATACCCAGTCCATGGACATTTTGTGTGTGGTCCTTACCTCGCCTGACAAACAACCTGTTGCCCTGATCAATGTCTATTCCCGACCTGTCGCAAGAAGTACAACCTCTTTAACTCTGGACGCATTGTCTGCCTTTCTAGAAACAATTTACCCCAACACCAGGATGATCATTGGTGCCAATCTTAACAACCAATTCGAATCCCTTAAGGGGCTGGCACCTGACACTCTGCATGATGAAGACCATTATTGGTCAATCCCAGAATCTAGTCTTCCGCCTGTCAATGTCTGGACCCCACTAGCATTGCAAGCAAATGCCCTTTGTTTAAAATTTTCTCTCCGGGCTTACAATGGCCGGTTCCCGGCAGGTACTGCCTCCAACATCACATTTAATAGATTAGGATCTACATCAATTATCGATTATATCCTTGTTGATACTGGTATCTGGGATAGAGTCCTTGAATTCGATATCTATCCCCGTAGCGATAGTGACCATAAAGCCCTGCATATAAACATCTGCCTATTAACGGGCAAAATTCATGCTTTAACACCTGGGAACGTAGTCCCTGCCCTAGTCCAAGTAAACAGAGGGAGAAGGGTATGTTGGGGGGACCTCATACTCTCTCAAGAATAGCTGGCCAGCCTGTATCAGACTGCACTCCCTTTTTTTGCAAAAGCAGATTGCCTAGCGACCCAATCCAGTTCCATGGACTCCAATTTAATCATCTGTGAAAACCATAAAGAATTAATGGATACTTTGGCTCCCTTTTTTGTTAACCATACTAAACTAAGGGAAAAGCCCATACCTAGTTATCAATGGTATAATAGTAACTGTAGAGTTGCTAAGCAAAATTTACTGAATGCAATTAAGAATAATTCAAGGATAGATCTGTCGGAAGCACGGGCCGCCTATACTTGGGAATTGAAAAAGGCCAAAAAATGCTGGGAAGACCAGAAGTGGGAAGACATCAAGGCAGCCCTGCTAGCACGGGATCTTAGAGCTTTCTGGAATTTGGTCAACGAGGGCACTAGGAACTACAAATCAGCCATCAAGCCAAATATTAGTGAGGATGTTTGGGTTGCTCACTTTGAACCCCATTATGCTTCCCCAGTTAATGGCTCCTATAATACAAGGGAGGGAGGACAAGAAGAAGCAAGAGGGGTCACTGGGCCACGTATTCAACTAAGTGAAGTTAAGTTTGCACTGGAGAAAATAGCCCTGAATAAAGCACCACGGCTGGATAAGATACCTGGAGATCTTTTCCACAGCGAAGTCCCAGTTTGGGGTCCCTATCTTACTTTGTTTTTTAATGCCTTACTGGAGGGTATCCCCATGCCCCCTACGTGGGCTGGGGCTGAAATAATACCCATTTTTAAAAAAGGGTCCCCACTTATGCCATTGAATTACCGGCCCATAAGTCTTTTGGATGTAACTTAAAAAATCTTCGCTCACGTTCTCCTTGAGCGCTTACATGGATGGATGGAGGAACACAACATCCTAACACCTCTCCAGGCTGGGTTTAGAGCACGGGTATCTACGGTCGACCAGATTTTCAGATTACAAATGATTCACTGGAAGACCGTGAGTATAGAGAGTGGCACTCTGTACCTAATCTTTGTGGATCTGAAATCTGTGTTCGACCTGGTCCCCAGAGAGAAGCTGTGGTCGATCCTCATGGAGATGGGGGTCCCGGATTACCCTTGCCACTTGTTTGACCGCCTGCATGAGGGCAATTATGCTCAAATCAGGTACGGCAAATATGGCAATCTAACCTCCCCAATCCCAGTTAAGCGAGGAGTCCGCCAGGGATGTGTCTTGGCCCCAACACTCTTTGCCCTATTCGTTAATTGGCTTATAGACGATCTCAATAAAGGCCCTAACATTGATGCCCCCAAACTGGCAGGGCGTAGTGTCCCTGCCCTGATGTTTGCAGACAACACCTTGTTTCTCGCTAAGTCCCCAATGGGCATCCAGAGAACGCTCGACAACTTTGTTGTCTTCTGCAAACATCGGGCCTGGAGATAAATCTTCAGAAGACCAAATACATGGTCTTTAATGGTGGCAAAAGCACACGCAGCAATCCAACCCTGGGGGGCCAACCCCTTGAAAGAGTGGTGGTGTTCGACTACCTTGGCATTACCCTGACGGAAAGAATGGCCTGGGGAGCGCAGATCAATAAGGGTAACTTGAAGCTCACCCAGGTGTCGGGAGGCATCTACAAATTCTTCAAGGGGGCAACACATAAGCAGGTCTATGCACCCATGGAAGCTTACAGGGCACAGGCAAGAAGTGCTGCGTTATATGGTGCAGAAATTTGGGGCCACTGTGCACTTTTATCCCTTGAACGCACTGAGAACGCGTTCATTAGGCAGCTTCTTAGCCTCCCCAAAAGCACACCATTGATCCCGTTGAGAATGGACCTAGGAATCAGACCCATTGCCGAGGATGCTGCACTTAGACCATTAACCTTCTGGAGACGCTTGTGGAGCACTCCCGAGTTAGCCCCGTATAGTGAGGAACTAACTGAGATATTGGGGCTTAACGGGGTGGGCAAGATACCCTGGCTGAGACACCTTAAGGCGCTATGTGTGGAACTGGGACGAGTTGACCTGTGGGATGAGCCCCAAACCGTGTCACAATCATTAAGTAGTAACACACTGGTGACTGCCTATAGGGAATACCGGCTGTCCAAGATGATGCGTAGCTCCTCATTAGGACGGCTGACAAATGATTTCCTTACAATCAAAATTACTTACCAGGCAGAGTCCATCTTGGATAGCATCCAACCAGTCTTGGCAAGAAAATTGCTTCTACAGTTTAGGCATGGGTGCCTCCCCCTACGATCGTATGTTAAAAAATGGGGGGGACAGGTTATGATTGAATGCCCTGCATGTGGTCTAGTGGATGAAACAGAGGTGCATGTTTTCTTACAATGTGATTCCTATAGGTCGCCAAGAAGACGCTGGCTTGTGCAAATCTATAAGAACTTGGGCACAAGACACTTTAGCGAGGCCTATAGAATATTGAAAAATGAGCTGGACCTCCCAATAGTTTACTCAGTTTCCCGCTTTTTACTCTCAATGTGGTGCATGAGGAGGAAGTTTTTGGAGCCTTCCTCTTAGTGGCCGAACGTTGTATACGGTCTGCCCAGGCTTGCTAATACTTTTTGACCCGTGGTAAATAACTTTTAACTGTGTTTAAAAAAAAAAAAAAGCTTCTGCTCCCGTTTTACAAATTATTTTATTTATTTATTATTTATTTATTTATTTAGCGATTTATAAAGCGCCTGGTGACCCGGAGGCATCCCCGCGCTAATGATACAAGTGGAGACCAGAGGGGGAAGGGGAGCTTATTTGGGGAAAAGCAGAGTTTTCAGTTTTTTACGGAAGAGGAGGTGGCAGGGTTCCAGTCGCAGGAAGCGGGGGAGTGAGTTCCATCCTGCAGACGCTTTTACTGCGAACCGTCTACCGCCAGTGCGTGCCTTCCTGAATCTCGGGACGGTGGCCAGGCGTTCGTTGTCAGAGCGTAGGAGTCTAGGGGCCTTGTAGGGGGTGACCATGTCTCTCATGATAGAAGGGCCAAGACCATTGAGGAGTTTGTGGGCAGTGCACATCGCCTTGAATTCTACCCTCTGCCGCACTGGAAGCCAATGTAGGGCCTTCAGCGCTGGTCTGGCAGAGGTTCTGGAAGGGAGGCCCATAAGGAGCCGGGCTGCCGCGTTTTGAGTTCGCTGGAGTTTGGCCAGGGTAGATTCAGGGATTTTATTACCCTTAGTGGGTTTTAGTATGGTTTTTAATCTTTCCTTGTGTAAAACCACTGATTATTTGCACCTGCACTTTATTCCAACTGTTTATGCTATGGCGACTGGATGTAAAATTGTACCAATGTTTCTTGATTCCTGTGGTCATTTTATATGCTTTATTCATTTTGTGATGCTTTTATGGTCAATGTACCGAAGTAAAGCTTTTCAAACGAACGAAAAAAGAAAAAAAATAACAATACAATTAAGGCCTATCTCCCTATAATGATTGAATATTTGTAAACAAAGAAAAAATGCAAGGATACTGACGGTGGTGTTTAGGCTGGACGACATTCCATAATGTATATTTTGCCCAAGGAGGCTATGAATCCTATTCTTACAAGCTGTATGGAGGTAGTCTGAAACATTAATTGTATCCAAATTGAAAAACACCTGGTATATTGATATAAAAAACAATAAAAGACTATAGCTATTGCTTTAGTAAAAGATTAATTGTATCTTAGCCCCACTGAAAGTAGTATAAGGGGATCTCCCTGTGGGGTTTCCAATTATAGTTCACTTTGTTCAGAGTAATAAGCCGGTGTGGTCATTACGCAATCAATCTTAATCTAGAAGGGAAAGAGACTTTCTAAGCAAATCATGTTTAAAAAAGGAAAATCCTAGGAGCAAGCCATGCATTAATGCGCGCCCATCCAGATGGGGGCTTTGGATAAACATTGCGACAGTCTAAGTAACACATATTAAAAAAGGGTGGGGAAATTGTACCGTTGTCGAGCTGCGGAAGAGCAAGACATGCCTGAATGCAGGCCCATACAGATGGGGCCCTAGGATAGACAATGCGGCAGGAGAGACAATCAAACCATGTGAGGTCAAGTGTATATCCCCATCAGCGCCTGTATGAAGGACAGGAGAATATTCTTATGTTGGGATTCCTCCGTACATAAAAAATGGTTTAGAATTGAAAGGGTCAGGAGATTTTACCCTTGTTGTGCGCTTGTTGAGAAAACTGGTGTCTGAGTAAAAATTCAACTCGAGCGTCAGAAATGAAGCAGTGCCCGCTTGCGATGTGCATGGTGCCGTTCGCAATGATTGCGCAGTGTGGACAAACATCCAGCACTGAAAATCACCACAAACAGCATTTAGCTAATGCACTCCGCTGCTTGCGGAGCTCCGTGTAGCGCAGCAGAATTATTTTTGCACTTTGTGGAGTTCTGGTTAGCAGAACTCCGCGAACTCCACCCAGGCTTAATCTAGACTGCAATTACAGGACTGAGCATGCTTAATGTGCTACTTAAGTGGGTGGTGCAATCACTGCTACAGGCCCACTTAGTAGAATTTATTTGACTGGCCCTGGGTACAGGTAATGGAGAAGTGTGGCTCAATGGTTAGAGCGGCAGACCCTGATGCAGAGGTCTAGCCCGGGACAGGGTTCAATTACCCGCCTCGGCGGGTCTTGGGCTCAAAAATCCCACAGACCTGATAATTCTCGCCTCGGTGCCTATTCCAATCATGGAGTCCCACTCTGCAACTCTGGGCAATAGCTTGCTTAATCTCCACAATGGCCCCCACAACGATAAGGATACCTGGCCTCCACCTTGGGGGTGCCCAGGAGTGGACACCTCACAGGGAAAGCCAGGATGGGTTCCACAGCGGTATTCGTACAAGCGCCTTGAGACCCTTGCGGGTGAGTAGTGCGCTATACAAGTATCATTTTACATTTTACCTTACTAGTGACTTACAAGTAAATTAAGTATGCTAATTGGGTTGAAGCCAAACTAACATGTTTTAAGGAGTGAGTACAAGCACTTTAGCACTGGTTAGCAGTGGTAAAGTGTGCAGAGTCCTAAGGCCAGCACACACAAAGTCAAGTAAAACCGGTTGTCTGAAGGCAAAAGGTTAAGGTGAAACCACGCCAAGAATGCCAGGTTTAACAACGAACCATAGCCTCCCTGTGCTGATATCTGGCTTGGCAAGTTGCAAATTATTTATTACTGATCATTCAAATTATCTAATAAAAAAAATATTGATATTGAAAAATTTAAGATATGATAAAAAATAGAACAATAACTCATAATTGGATTATTGACATTTTGACAACTATCTATGGGCTTCATTGTGACTAAGGCTCCCTGTTGTCCATTTTTTCAGATTTGTACAGATTAATACAGACAGAAAACAGAGTGTTTTCTATCTGTTTTTTTAGGTGGTTAAATGCAGAAACTGGTGCTACTTTTAAGTTACTCTCCATGCTGCCTGTCATTCTTAAATTGTAGCCCAACAGCTGAGCAGATAGGCAGCATGGGAAATTAAAAAACAAGATCCAATTTTTCTAAATAATGGCATATGTCAACATATATTTGTGGTATAATGTTAATATTTAGTAGATGTACTCTTACATAATATTTGGCAACTTGAATAGCTAAATCATGACAGACTTCAAAGAATGAGTGTGTATCTATCAGTTAAATACATACAGAAATATGCAGTTTTACAACTTCATTTATATACAAAACACACAAAAAATATGGATACATCTTGATAAAAAGGCCAAAACAAATATGGATAAAACCAGACGGAATTGTTAAAAAAATATATCATAAAACCTGGAGCCTAATTATGACTTAGGGGGTGTGGAAGCAGACCGCCATTCTCCGCTCGCTTAACGTGATAGTTGACAGCAGCCTGCCTGCCAGATTACGAAGTGCGGCGGTCCTGCATTGTGCAGTGCACAGGCTCATATGTGAGTCTTTGAACTGCAGCGCCGTATGATCAGAACGAGTTGAACAAAGGAGTGCTGCTTGTTCCTGCCGAATTACAGTCTTCATGCTTTGAAATTGCGTACCGGAAATTGCCAACCGGGTCATTTGACAGAGGAGTTTCATTCTAAAACCTACTGCCACAATTCTGAAATATAAAATATCAGAAAAGTCCTCTCATTGACTTTTGAGAGTTAGAGTATCAAGAAGCTGTCTCTTTTATCCTGACTTTAATTTGATTGAAGCCAATTCGCCTTGAGCTGTTTAATACAAGGGTCGTTGCTAAACACACTGTTTTACTGTCCTGAAGATGGTCTGAAGGATTAATACCACAGAAGACCGAAACGTCGACTTTATTCTCCATTTCCTTGTTCTTAGAGATATTTTAAGTGATTTTTTGTATTGACTTTGGAATACAGCACTTATTATATTTGATTTGGATTTGAAATGGATGTTTTACACTCATGAATTATAGGTTTTTATGATGATTTGCCTTTTTCATGTGCCTGCTTGAGATTCATTTTTGTTATGATTGTACCCTTTTCAATATAAATTGTTATAAGAAAATATATTTTTTGACTATACGATATTCCCGTGTCTATTTATCTTCTTTTTCCTGATTTGATTGATTTGTGCATGATTGCAGAACTGCTGCTATTTATTATATCATTGGTTCAAGATTGTGTATAACTGAACTTTATTAATTCGTTAAACATAAGTCAATAGAAAATTGCTTAAGTGAAATCCCTTGCTGGCACACCTTACCCGACAAAAGTATGATCACCGTAGCAAGTTCCTACACAGCATGGGCTTTGCAGTACATGCTGTGAAGGAACTTGGGCACATTCACACAGGGGGTACAACATGTGCTCTCCTGCATGTATACCCAGGCCCTGAGGCAACAGGGGGTCCTGTAGGGCCTCCTTAGTTTCCTCACTGTCAGCATTTTCATGGCGTGAGCACCGCCATGAGGCTGTTGGACCTAAAGTAAAACAAACAGACCACCGCGCCACTGCCAAGGATCGCGGATCCCCGGCAGTTGCTGCAGTCCTATGGTGATCCAACCACCGTAGTCACAATACGGCAGTCGGACTGCTGGTGCTGCGGTCCATGACCACCACTGCACCTCCACCACTGGGTTTGTGGTCCGATAGCCACCAAATGTGTAATTAAGCCTTATGTCTTTTGCTATGCAATTCAATTCGGAAGCCTCTGTAATTTGAAGGGTGTTACACATTCCTATGTAAAATGTACAGTTGTGTATTATCCCTATGAATGACTTACTGAGAAGTTGATTTTTTCTGCTCCAAAATTTTCTATTCTTCTTAGTCAATAACACCTCACTGGGGGGAGGAGCTACACGCGGATCCAAGTTGGACGCGTGAGCAGAGGGTTCCCGAGACCCCTTCCGCCACCCTCATCTATCCTGGAACAAATCCTGATTTGGACGACGGGTATTTCTTGTTGATGCCCTGCTGATATCAAAAGCTTTTTCTAAAACTCGATTTGGCCACCGGGAGCCGGACTTGCTGCTCCTCATAATTTGAGGCCTATGGCAGAGGCCATCCGGGGGCTTGAGTTCCCGAGGTGCCCAGGTGGCAATTGAACAACAACGGCTGGAGAGCTGCATTTGCTGCCCCTGTGGTACTTTCGGTTTCGATTTTGGTCATTGATGACGCCACCTCGCCACTGATTGCTACTGCTGCCCTGGGCTGGCCGTTACTTTCGCTCTGGTTGTCGTTCCTTGGCCTCTCGCCACAACAGGCTTGTCATAGAGGGCATCATTTTGACCAGAGTCCAGAGGTCCTGTCGGAGCTCGTCGCCCACCATGACGGGCAGGACGGACTCTGAGAGGCGCCACACCCGAGGCCCGAATCGTGGAGGGGCTGTCCAGGCACAGACTATAGATCGCTTTACCCGCCCGAAGGGATCCCCGGGTGGATCGAGTAAGGCCCTGGGGGAGTCTGGTGACGATGCTCCTGTGATTGAAGATCCGACTCTAAAGGATGTCATGGGCACCATTACCAGCATCCAGACTGCGATGGGTCGGCAATATGAAACTCTGGCCGCTAAACTAGACACGGTGGCGATCGAGGTCAACCTTATCAGGACAGACTTGGGGAAAACCAATGAGCGGGTTAAATCCCTGGATGTCAAGACAGCGAGCTTGATTACGGATGTCTCAGATCTTCAGACCGAGGTCCGTGATCTTCGTATGGCCAGGGATTTGTTCACCCGTCGGCTGGATGATTTCGAGAGCCGCGCCAGACGCAACAACGTCCGCATCGTTGGTGTTCCGGAGGATTCTACAGACTCGCCTACGGACCTTTTGGTGGAGGATCTTATTCGGAACCACTTGGCACCAAAGGGCCTTAGTAATCTTTTTGCGGTGGAGCGTGCTCACAGGATTCCAGGTGGGAAGCCCAAGCTTGGTGCCGCTCCGCGGCATATAATAGCCAGGATTTTTAATTTCCGAGACAGAGACGCTATCCTGCAGGCCTCCCGTACTAATGGTCCCACTAAGTTTGAAAACGTGTCTATCAGTTTTTATCCGGACTTCACGCAGGCGGTGCAGAAGCAACGTATGGGCTTTACGGGGGTGAAGAGACGTCTCAGGGACATGGGACTGAAATACGCCATGCTTTTTCCGGCTCGCCTGCGGATCGAACATAATGAACGTGCATTTCTCTTTGATCGCCCCGAGGGGGCCAGTGACTGGCTGGACACCCTGCCGACGCCACACATCAACCCGGAGAGCTTGGGGGGCGCCGAGGGCGGCTTGGAGGAACAGGAGTAGTGAGTCTGTGCCGACGAACCAATTTGTTGGACGCTTTGCAGTGGCTCTGTGATTAGTGCTGTTTCTACGTTGTAGATACCCGGGGGTGGAGGGATTCGGGACTCTTCCTCCTCAGGGGACGTTTTTCTCTCTCTTCTTGTAGGTTAGTTTAATGGGGCGACAGGCACACTGCAAGTTGGGGTGGCTTTTTGGTCTACCGCAGGGGTGCAGGGTGGGGGGTCATGTGTTGAGGGTTCCTTGGGGGGTGGTGGGGGGGTCTTTTCTTGTTTGCTTGTTACGAGGCTACGATTTGGTCGCTATTTTATCATTTGTGCCTGTTCTGTGTCGGGGAGGACTGATTATTCTTGCCTGGGATGGGGGTAGGGGGCTGAGGGTACTGAGCTGGAAAGTTAATGGTCTCGGGGATAGGATAAAACGGGGGATAGTTTTGCAATACTTGAAGCGACAATCCCCGGATATCGTTTTACTGCAGGAGACGCATCTTGTGGGTAATACGTGCCATGCATTGAATAGAAGAGGCTACCGCTTGGTGGCCCACTCTGGATTCACCAATGGGTCGAGGGGGGCGGGTATCCTGGTTAGGAACTCCCTCCCCCTCGAAGTGGATGATAAGGTGCTGGATGATAGGGGCCGCTATGCCGCTGTTGTGGGTCGCTGGGAGGGGAAGACGATCTCCATTTTGTCTGTGTATGTTCCCCCTGGTCTTCAGTCCACCACGTTTTCTGATTTGGGCGGGGTAGTCCTGGGACTCCCCGATGGCTTGCTGGTAGTGGGTGGCGATTTTAATTCGGTCATCAGTGGAGAGGAGGATCGTAGCCCCCGTAGAACCCTCCCCGCATCACAGTTATGGCTGGGGAATTTCTTGGACACACTGGGATTAGCGGATTGTTGGAGACAACTCCATCCTGGACAGCTCCAATACACCTTTTATTCGGGGGCTCATGGTAGTCTCTCGAGACTCGACTACATCCTTATCCCAGCGGCACAGATGGTCTCAGTGAGGGAAATTAGGCATTTGGCTAGGGGGATTTCGGACCACTCCCCACTCTGGCTCACTATTGACGTACGGCTGGAATCCGGGGGTCGGATCGCTCCTATTAATCTGTGGCATCTTCGTAACCCCAATATTGGTACGGAAGTGGTTAAATGTGTGGATTATTATTTTGCTGAGAATGAAGGGTCAGTATCCTCCCCTGTTTCTTTATGGGAGGCATGTAAAACTGTGATCCGGGGTCAGACTCTCTCTTTGGTTGCCAGCGAACGGAGGTGCAGAACTATGGAAGTGGTACGTCTGGAAAATGATATTTCTGAGTTGGAGGGGCGGATGGAGTCTGGAACTACGTCTGGTAGCTTGCACTCCCTGGCGCTTAAACAGTCTGAATACAGAGATCTGGTGACTGATGCGGCTAAGGCGATGAATCGTGAGCAGCAGGGGCGCCTGTATGATGTGGGTGACAAGGCGGGGAAACGGATTGCTTGGCTTGACAGGAGGGATCGATTGAACCGGGTGGTGCCCGTGATTGAACGAGTGGATGGTGTGCGAGTGGTGGACCCTGTCGAAATGGTGGAGGTCTTTGCCCAGCACTTTCCGAAGGTTTACGCGTCGGTCTCAGACAGACCCGAGGAGGACTCGCACCTGTTGCTCCGAGATATAACGTTGCCCAGTCTGTCGGCCTCGGACAGGGAGCTTATGGAGGCGGATTTCTCTACCGATGAAGTAGCGCTCGCGATCCGTGCGCTTCGTTCGGGGAAGGCATCGGGCCCGAACGGTATGCCAGTTGAGCTGTATAAGCTGTGTCCCGACAAAATGGCGCCATACCTTCGTCGGATGTTCTTGGCGTCGCGAGATCTCGGGCTTCTTCCCCGGGATCAGAGACTGGCGTCCATTGTGGTTATCCATAAGGATGGAAAGCCTCGGGAACAATGTTCGTCATATCGGCCGATTTCGCTTTTGAATGTGGAGCCCAAGGTTCTCGCTAAGATTTTGGCGAGCCGAATGGTTACGGTGATTGGCGATTTGGTGCACCCTGATCAGTCCAGGTTTATCCCCCACCGTAATACCGCACTCAATCTTCGCCGCCTTCATGGTGCCTTGGCGAGGGCGGGGTCTCTTGAGGAGCCGGCCATCTTGGTCTCCCTTGACGCCTCGATGGCCTTTGACACGGTGGAATGGCCTTATTTGTGGGCTGCCCTTGCCAAGTTTGGTTTTGGTCCTAAGTTTATCGGGTGGGTTAGGCTTTTATATGAGCAACCGCTGGCACAGGTGGTGGTTAATGGAAGGGCCTCTGACCCTTTTGTCCTCGGGCGTGGCAGGCGGCAGGGCTGCCCTCTGTCGCCTCTTCTCTTTGCGCTCGCTCTTGAACCCCTTGCCGCGTGGCTCCGCTGGGAACCCTCGCTCAGGGGCATACGGTGGTCCCCTACTTTTGAGGATCGGGTGTCGCTTTACGCCGACGATATACTGTTATATCTTACTTCTCCCCGTAAGTCATTGGGTGTTCTGTTTGACGTTCTGAGCTCTTTCGGGAAGAACTCTGGTTTGGTTATTAACTGGGCTAAATCCTGTATTTACCCGCTTGCAGGTGGACAACCGTCTTTGCCCCGTTCCTGCCCTATACCTGTCTCCAGTGTTGGTTTCAAGTACTTGGGGGATCTACATTTCTATGGACCCCAGGGTACGGTTTGAGCGGAATCTACTGCCTCCGCTTGCCCGACTTCGGTCGGATGTAGTGGCATGGTGTGGATTACCTCTGTCTCCTTTGGGGAGAGCGGCCCTGTTTAAAATGATGTCTCTTCCCCGATTCCTGTACGCCATCCAGAACACGCTCGATCTGGTTCCGCCCGGTTATTTCCGTGAAATCGAGGGCCTTCAGAGGAAATTGGTTTGGGGTGGACGGCCGCGTATAGCGTTGGCGAAATTGACTTTGCCCTGGTATGACGGTGGTATAGCTTTGCCGGATGTCAAGCGCTATTATTGGGCATCCCAGTTGAGTGCTATTAACCATGCCATGTATGGTCCTGTTCCTAATCCTGCCTATGATATGGATAGGTGGCAACTACCGGGGGGCGATTATAATAGAGCGCTGTACTCCAGAACCGCCAGGAGGAGTCTGACGGGCCCCACTGCGGTGGCGATACGTGTATGGGATAGTGCAACATCGGCCACGGGCTGGTCGGATAAACTGACTAAGGCGACTCCCCTGTATGCTGCTGAGAGACTGGGTGGTCTGTGGTCCTCGAAGGGATTCGATCGCTGGGACCTTATCGGTATTAGCACAGTGGGTGATCTCTGGGCCGTTGACAGAGTCAAAACTTTTGATGAGCTAAAACAGGAATATAAGCTGAGTGATGGGGAATATTTCCGATATCTTCAGGTCCGCCATGCACTTGACTCGATCTTCCCTGCTGGTACTTCGATCCCTGAGTCTTCTCCTCTGGAAGATAGAGTGCTGGATGGACATGTCCCTGACAGCACTATCTCCCTCATATATAAAAAGCTTATTAATGCCCGTTCGGACCTTCTTGTACAGCTACGAGAGGCGTGGACTGGTGACGGTCTGGAATTAGACGATGAAGACTGGCAGGCTGCAATATCCTCCCCAAAGGAAGTCGCTATTCCGGCGCGTCTCCGACTGGTGCAGCTCAAGATTCTCCATCGCGTCTATGTCACGGGTCCACGATTGATCCATATGGGTTATTCTGAGGATGGGTTATGTCGGCGTGGCTGTGGTTCGCTTGCTACCTTCCTCCATATTGTGTGGGAATGCCAGGCGGGCGTGGTTTTTTGGAATCGAGTGCATGCGGTGATGGGAGCAGTGACGGGTGTCAGGTTACTCCCCGAGGCCAGACGCTGTTTGCTGAATGTTTGGGAACCAAATGACTGTACCGTTGCTCAGACTCAATGGGTCACGCTGGGCAACATGGTCGCAAAGAGAGATATCGCTCAACTCTGGGGGTCTCATAGGGCACCATTAGTCTTGACCTGGGAGGAGAACATGGATTGGTGCATGTTTAGAGAAAAAACTGTGTACATCTCCCGAGGTAGGCCCAAGAAGTGGGGGAGAATTTGGGGTCAGTGGAATTCGTACCGTGGAGAGATTTGTGACCCTCCCTTTGCTGACCCCCCAGACCTTCCGAGTTCTCCTTGACTCTACGTTCCAGTGTTTTGATTTTCTGTTCTTTGTGGAGTGCTATTCACTCTTGGTCCCCGCTCCCCGCCTCTACGATTGTTTGATGCTTGCTTTTCGTTTGTCTCCCCCCTACGGTGCATTGCAGGACTGATATCGATACTTTTGCCTCGATTCATTTTCTCATGTTTTTTCTTGTTGTTTGTATATCGTAAAAACATGAAAACCTTTTATTTATCCTTATCTGCCACATGTTCAGAGTCACACCATACTGTCACGCTGCCGGACCCTTGGGTTGTCGGCTGATGAGCTGTGTATTGATCTGTTCTTGCTATTTCGTATGATTGACCGGCCCTGGTGGTTGTAGGTCTGTCTCTGTATTCCTTTTCCACAATAAAGGTTTAAAAAAAAAAATATAACACCTCACTGTATGTTACTTTGTTGGTGATTGTCTGTTACCTTCACCACACTGACATAGCTACTAATGATTGGAAATATATCAAGATATAAGTAAATATAGTACTGTATGGTTGCCATCACTTTGCCATCACTTTGTACCTGCAAAGGATACCCTGAATATATGCTATGGATGTAGTTTGTGTGTATATTTTTGTTCTCTTTGTAATAAAGTGGGTAATTATTTTTAAGCATGCACTATGCTCTGATAAACATACCTTTACACATTAAAATCTGCCTTTCAATCCTTGTTTAATTCATTTATATCAACTTGATATGTGATTCACAACTGTAATAACATAGCATAAACATGTGCATTACTTTGAGAAGGGCATGTAAATGTGATCTGTTTGACTAAAATCTTTTTTCTGTGGTACATCGAGATAATATGATTTTGTTTTCCAGGAGTTACAACTCGGTGCACTTTACTGATCCAAATCACTAGGAAATTGTCTGTGATCGACCTTCAAACATGGTCCTATTGCTATCCTCCATGATGCAGTTTTTATAATGGACAAAAGTTCCTAACATATTGTACAAAGTGAACACAGTGGCTTTAATTCATATGACAATTCTATACTACACGACCTACTATGACACCCAATACACTGTCATTACTAACATGTTCACTTGCCTACCCTTGGCCCCTAGCTGAAATAGTCTTGAAATGTCAATGTTATGATAAGGCCTTTCCATTCTTTATATCTGAAAGCCTCACTTTTAAATTAGAAACAGTCACCACTAGTTTGGTCATTTTGACCACAGTGCACAGTGTGTCTAAGTAATATATGTACATTGCTAAGTTCACATGTCCTTACAATTAATACCAAATACATTTGATTGTTACAGGCTTGGCTGCACCATACATAAACACTGGGCTCAAGAATATCAAAAACGTTGTGTAGGGTTTACTATACAATGCATTTTTAACCTTGTTGTTGGCTAGCAACCCAAAGTATTACTAAGTTGTGCAGTGCTCAGGTCTGCATCATGTTCAGTCAAGGGTCCATTTCAATGGTGTTGTATGTGCGCTCACATGCCAACACACATGTGTTTTGCATTAAATCACAAACTTTAAAATGTAGTTGACAGACATTAGTTGCTAAGTGTTGTGCCTACTGGAGACAAACGCAATGAAAACATTTTATTTAGAGAATGTTTATTTTTTCAAGCACGTGTTGAATTGTACATCACACAAAGTTGGAAAAGAGGTAAAGCTTATGTATGATACTGCAAAGGACCACTTCAGTACCCACAAAATGCTTTAGAGAATAAAGAAAACATTGCACTATATTGCAGGGGTGTCTGGTTTGGTATATGGCACCAAAAAGAGCAGCTGCACAGGAACAGAGGATAACATCAACCTATCCTTGCAGATATGTTTCTGTGCTGCTTTCTCCCCGTGCTGTCCCACTTTTTCGAGCCATACACGTAAGATTGCCAGGCTGGTATGTATTTTCTAAACCATAGGCTTTCTACTGTAAGGGCCACCTCAAACGAAAAAAAGTACTTTCTAAATATGGTGTAAATTCTTATGTGTGTAGTATAATGCAACACACATGGAACTATAGAACTACAAGGATAAATGTTTACATTTTTACTCATTGTGCTGGCATCAAGGAGTCATCACCATTGTCCACAAATATCTGTGAGGTAGGAAGGGTTGCAGCGCAGGTCTCTCAGAAGGGGATTCCAGATGTTCGGGGCATTTCCGGAGAAGGGCCGAGATTGGTTGTTTTTCTTTTTTAGTAGCGGAGGGACGAGGAGGAGAGCATTGGTGCTGCTCGTCAATCAATTTATTGAGTTTGTTGGCTAGGTGTAGCGGGGATTGTTCGTGAAGAGCTTTGAGTGTGATGCAGGCAGTCTTATAAAAACATCTGCCTTCGATGGATAGCCAATTTAAGGATTTAAGGGCCGGCGTGATGTGATCAAAACGTTTACAGTCAGCTCTAAAGGGGGGCTAGGTGAACTTTAGGGGTTCCAGTGAGGATAGCGTTGCCGTAATCTAGTTTAGAGAGGACTAGAGATTGGACAATCAATTTGAAATCGTCTGGAGGAATGAAGGGTTTGATTTTCTTAAGGGGTCTGAGCTTAAAGAGTGCCCCTTTGGCCGAGGATTTGTATGTGGTCTTTAAGAGCCAGATTTTTGTCAAGAGTGAAACCAAGGGATTTTGCAGAGTTGGACAAGGTGAGCGTACAATTGAGGGCATTGAGGTCGGTGATCCAGCCTTGGATGGGCAGATGGTTGATTTTAGGAGAGAAAAGAAAAATATCAGTTTTATTAGGGTTCAGATTGAGGTGGTTGGAGTGGAACCAGGATTGGATTTTGATCACGGTATTGTTTAAATGAAGTACATCGGAATGGGATTTAATCTTATATTAGAGTTGGGTGTCATCAGCATAGAGGTGGTAGTTAATTCCTGCTTGTTTCAAAATGAGGGTGAGGGGTTCCCTAAAGAGGTTAAAGAGAGACGGGAGAGAATGGAGGACACCTAGGGAGACAGGGGTAGGATTGGAGAGGCAGACATTGATTTTTATTTGATGTGTTCTGTGCTGGAGGATCGAGGAGAACCAATTGAGGAACAAACCATTAAGGCCAAAGTGAGGTTTAAGCAAATTAAGTAAGGAAGAATGGTTTACTGTATCGAACACTGCAGAGAGGTGTGGTATATAAATAAATAATACCGGATCTAGGTTTTACTGGACATAGCAATAACAGATAGCTCAATAAATAAGAGTCAAGATTCGAGGTAGTAGGAGTTTGCAGGTTTAATACAGCATAAAGGACAGGAACAGGACAACCTGCACGGGAACAGGATGGCAGCGCTGCCGGGGGGCAGGATCAGAATCGGCGTAACATTTAATAACAGTGCACAAATATATATACTAAAACAGTTACATTACAATGAATTACAGTAGGCGGAGCAGTGGGTGTGGTCAATAGCAGTCGCGAAAGATAAGGGTGAAAATGGGTGTAACAGGGGCGTATACATAGACATGTGATGTAAACGTAACAGAATATGTCATAAATGGGGCGGAAACATGGAGGGGGCTACCTAAGGAGCCGGGACCTCTAACCTAATGGTGCGCGCAAACTGACAATGACGTGTTACTAGGAGAAGCTGGGGGCTATGAACTCTGTGCTAGGAGCAGAGACTGAAGTCTGGAGAGTCAGGGCGACATGTACCTAAACAGTATCTAGTATCTAATGTTTGGAGAACATGTTGATAGAATCCAAAAGTTATCGGGGTAAAGGCTAACGGACTCTAAGACTGGAGCATGCATTATTCTACATGTAGTGCGTGTTGAAGAATATTAAATGACCATTAAATGCAGTATTTCTCTTACATGGAGACGTAAAGGCTAGACAATGACGGAAACTATTGATGCGATTCAGTAGCTTAGGAATGCAAAGAAGAAGGGCTGGACTGATAACTAGAATCATAACATACTCTTGGCAGACTCAGAGGCAGAGCCAGGCTGAGCCGGGCACTGTGAGGCAGGAAGTAAGTGAAGGGCCGAGGATACAGGTGGGGGCTGTATCACTCCTCAGCGAGGCTCAGGAGACAGGAGCTGAATCTGGTGTCCGGGCCCTTTTGAGGCCTAGAAACGGGGACTTTACAATGAAATAACGTGCACACTGAGAAATGTGGCAACGCAACTTTACATAGGCCTGATATTCGTAGTATTCACGAGAACTGGAAACTGGCATACTAGAGATGGACACAACTGTAATTGCGTCTTTAATCAAACATGGGGGATACATATGCATATTTAATCATGCACACATAACATAAGATGGAGGACACGTAGGGACACAGAGCATGACAAAATTTACTTTTCCACATTCCCTCCTTGTCACTACGTTTCCATCAGGAAACATCGATATTCATGATACCATCTATCATTTCATACAGTATCATTTGCTCGTCTCGAATTTTCTTGGAACTGGATTTAGGACGGGACTCGGGACTAGGAATACAAGATGTAGCACAAATGCCGCAAATCGCAGGGCCACATTGTAAACAGAGGCAGCAACTGAATATGATCGCTACTGTAATACCCAGAAATGACAATACTTTCCATCCCCAGGCGGAAATTATATTCCAGAACCAACCGGACCATGTCCAGGTGCCTGGATCTTGGTGTAACATATGGGCAATTTTATGGAGTCTGGTAATAGCTGAATAAACAGACGGTGCGTTATTAGGAATGAAAATGCAGCAACTAGATCCGATGACTCTACATGCCCCGCCCCTATCGGCCAGTATGACGTCAAGGACGAGACGATTCTGGAGCACGACAATTCTCATAAAGGATTGCTCTTCGGTTAAGTTACCTAGAGCAGAAGTAGTCTCAATCACTACTGCTTCAAGTGTTCTGGTTAATCTACGTATCAGTTTACTATTTACAACAGTACCTAAGTAGGGGAAGACACCTTTATTGATATCTATGTATTGTTCTAGAGCAGTTTCAGTATAATCGACAATCGGGAAATTTCTCTTGTGTCTAGTATGTACTAGGTGGGAATTCCTATGATAGTCAGGTGGGGCTAGGAAAACTGGTGGCAGTAGGAAGGCAATGTAACATGTACCATCCCAATCAAGGGGCAGACGAACATATGCGGTCTGACCACAAACAAAATAAGAATGACGTGAAGCTTTGAAAATAGATTTCCTACTGTCACTATACTTGACAATAGTAGTACAATCACTATGGCCTACATGTACGGAACCATTATTTCGGACACATAATTCACCTTTGACTGGTAGTACTGAAATAGCAGGTAAGTCTGGAGTAGAATCAGACTGAACATTCAGGACCATGAAATTCGAAGAATAATTACCCAAATTATAAACTTCATTTTCTAGATCTAACCCTGTTCTGTGGGGAAGACCTTGCTTGTCTGGGAAACATGTACTGTTCAGAAAAGACATATCTGTTGAGGATGACGTTAACGTGGACCATACTCCACACGAACCATTATGTGAAAATGGATAAGGAAAGAGTGGCAGAACTCCCTTCGGTGTCTGGAAAGGGGGGAGTCGACCACACACCCAACAATTTGTGGCATTGCTGGTCTGGTGTGAATAATGTAACATACGGATAAAAGAATTATTACGCATAGCAAGACGATATGAGAGTTCATGAGGAGGCAGATCACTAAACGTGTGCTCTACTGTAACATTAACAGACTTATTTACATGAGAAACTGAAAAACACAAATAAAATGCATAACTGGTGCAGGAAATCATAATGCTGAAATATAGCAGAAAACATAAAATAATAGTGCAACTTTTAGAGTTCTCACTAACTCTCTCTCTGTGGGGGTCTATTATATACATGTCAGAAACCGGTCTAACCGTTTCACCTAGGGGAGGACTTAGACAATCAAACTGGCTGACTTATTTTACTAGACCTTAGTTTAAGCTTATACTCCTGTTGCGGAGTTTTCTCTAACAGGGAAGGGTTCGTAGCAATGTCTTTTGCGGGACAGTCCTTAAGAATAGTACTTTGGCAGTCTTTAAGATCCTCGGAAATGTTCTTTGAAACAGGTTTCAATCCAAAAAATCTTTTCACATGTGACAAATGGACCCAGCCCTTCCTGCCTTCCAGCTTGACGGCAGTACGGGTGGCCAGGAGGACCTGTCGGGGTTCCTTCCAGCGAGGCTCCAGCGGACTTGAACGATCAAAGTTCCTGACCAAAACCATGGATCCGGGAACGATTTCATGCGGTGCCACCTCGGTATTGTCTGGAAATGCGGCAGCAACCTGTGAACGACAAGAGTTGAGGGCAGACATCAAGGAAGCTAGGTAATCTGTCAGCATATTACTTGAAACATCGGTAATACTTCGGGGTCTAGGTGTACCCCACATGTTAGGGGGGCGGCCGAATACGACCTCATAAGGGGACAGACCTGATCTGGAATGTGCGACCATGCGCATATAAAATAAGGCAACTGGCAGAGCTACTAGCCAGTCCACACCTTTCTCTTTACATACTTTTGCAATTCGGATTTTCAGGGTCTGATTATGTCTCTCTACGAGACCGGCTGCTTCTGGATGGCGTACACAATGGAACTTCCACTGGTACCCTAACAACAGGGAAATATGTTTCATGAGCTCAGATGAGAATGGCTGGCCGTTATCAGAATATACGACTCTAGGGAGTCCGTAGCGGGGGAAGAATTCACGAACCAACTGCTTGGCAGTGGTCGCGGCTGTGTAATCTGGTACTGGATATGCTTCTGTCCACCTGGACAAAGCGCATACAACTACAAGGACATACTTGAAACCTCGACATCGCTCCATCTGAATATAATCCATCTGGAGGACTTCAAAAGGGTGGTCAGGGGGCTGGAATCCACCTTGTTCCACCGGGACACTTTTACCTGGATTAAACTGGCAACATATCATACAAGTACGGACCTTCTGCTTGGCTGCAGCTCGTAAATGCTTGTTGAATCAAATGTTCTGGATACTGTCTAACATAGCTTTTTCTCCTAAATGTGCTGGACTATGTGCGGTATTGATAATGACTTGAACCATAGAATCGGGGAGAAACCATGTGGCTTTACCCTTCGTTACCCATCCCTGATCTGTCTGGACCCCTCCTTGTTCGGACCATTTCTTGATTTCATCGGGAGTAGCATGTAACTGAATATCTATGACATCTTGAGTAGGGTCCTTAACTGTCATACAGGTAGTCGGATCTGGAGTATATGTCGGTGTCTTATTTACTGGAACGTCTGGTGTCTGTGCTGTAAGCTTGGCTGTGCGATCTGCTAGATCATTACCTTGAGAAATAGTGTCAGTAACTTTCGTATGTGCTTTGCATTTCATGATAGCAATAGATGTCGGTAAGTGTATGGCATCTAACAGAGCTGAATAAGGAGACCATGCTGAATCTTGGTTCCATGAGAAGTCATGAAACCTCTCTCCTGCCAGAGCACTCCAAAGTCGTGTACAACTCCAAATGCGTAACGTGAATCTGTGTAAACATTAACTTTCAGGTTCTTAGCGTGTATGCAGGCTTGGGTCAGAGCAACTAGCTCTGCTGCTTGAGCGGACAGGGTGTCAATACGGTGTGTTTCTATAACTTCAGTGTCAGTAGTCACTGCATACGCGGCTGCTAGTTCTCCTGTACTTGTTCTCATACATGAACCATCCACATAAAGTGTCAGGTCGGGATCTGGTAATGGAATATCTGTCAGATCTTGTCTTGGCTTAGTCATAGTATTAACTACTTCCACACAGTCGTGTGTGGCAGGATTCGAAATAGTTGACGGTAACAGTGTAGCAGGATTTAGAACGTTGCAGCGTCTGATTTCTATGTGTGGCTGGAACAGTGTCAATTCATAACCTGTTAAACGTGCAATTGTCAAGTGCTGAGTCTGTGTTCGGTTTAAAAGAACTTCCACGGAGTGTGGAACTTGTACTGTCAGGGAATGTCCTAACACTATGGAATCACTTTGTCTGATAGCTAGTGCTGTGGCTGCAACTGACTTGAGGCACGCAGGCAGAGCCTGGGCTACAGGATCTAATGTGCTCGAAAAATAAGCACAGGGCTTGTATTGTCCTGCTTGATCTTGTGTAAGAACAGATAATGCTGTACCTTCGCGTTCAGTGACAAAAAGTGTAAAAGGCTTACTGTAGTTCGGTGTTGCTAGAACTGGAGCTTGGCATAGAGCCTTCTTTAACTCATTAAAACTAAATGTATGTTCAGATGTCCAAGGGAGGACAGTCGATACGGCTGCCTCCTGTGTCGTTAACTGTATCAGTGGTTTAGCTAGAAATGCATACTGAGGAATCCATTGTCTGCAGTAAGAAGTAAGGCCGATAAAAGCACGTACCTCCTTCTGGGTCTTGGGCTGAGGAAGACTCGCTATTAACTGGATACGGTCAGGTGTCAATTGCCTACCCCTCTTGGACAGTAAGTGGCCTAAATAGATCACTTGCTGGACACAGAATTGAAGCTTAGAAGGGGACACCTTGTGCCCCATCTCGGCAAGGAAATACAAGACTGTAAGGGATGCTCGCTCGCAAGCACGTTCAGAACGGGCTGTGATCAGTAGATCATCGACATACTGGAGCAGGGCAGTGTCAGTTGGCATGTGAATATTGTCTAGTTGTCTCTTAAGTGCTTGACTGTAAATACTTGGACTTTCTGTGAAACCTTGAGGAGCGCGTGTAAACATATAGCTCCTTCCATTTAAACAAAATCCGAAAAGGAACTGGCTGTCTGGATGAATGGGGACACTAAAAAACGCGTTCTTGAGGTCTATGACTGAAAAAAATGAGGCTTCGGAATCAATGGCTGTCAATAGGGAAGAGATATCTGGGACAACTGGGTACTGGGGAATAATACATTTATTAAGTTCTCGTAGGTCAATCACTAATCGATATACTGGGGGTGCATTTGGATCAGTACGTTTCATGACTGGAATGATCGGAGAATTACATACATTGGAGTCAGTTTCTACAACTACTCCTTGAGCGATGAGTTCGTCAATAATTGTGGATAAGGCTGCTACAGCCTCAGGTGGCAATCTGTACTGTCTGATTCGTGGTAACACTACACCTGGCTTGAGAGTCACACGATGGGGTGTGATTTGCATATAACCAACATCAGTTGGACCTTGTGCCCATAGATGCTGCGGAACATTAGACAATCTCGGATCAAAATCTCGTAATACATAGTGACCCTTGAAGTCACGTAGGAACAGTCGTATTCCCTCTGGGGAACAGCAAATAACTGCACCTAATTCTTTCAGTGTCTTAATGCCTAACAGATTTTCTGGACATGACTTCGTAAGTAACAGATCAGTAGTGCGGGACAATGGACCTACTTCTAGAGTAACTGGCTTAGATATCTCGTTTACAATAGGCTTTCCTGAAAATCCAAGGGAAACATTTCTAGAGCCTGAGAGCGGAGCCCCTGGAACTTCGGCGTGACTAATGGTGGTCCTACTTGCCCCTGTATCAATCAGAAACTTTCTGTCTTTCCCTAATACTTGACTATGAACATAGGGACCCTCTTGATCTACAGGTATCTCGATGAGAGGCAAGCCTACCTCCCTCTCTAGGCTGTTTCATGAATATGGCTGATACTCTGGATACTCAGACTGCGCATACTGGTACATCTGCTGTGTAACATGCTGTGTTGCAGCAATAGGCTGCGGTGCTGGAACTGTCTGTTGTGCATTCTGTGGCTGAGAAGTCTGTGAAACTTGTTCTTGTCTAGGCGGACGTGGTCTTTCTTTAGTTTTACCGGTAGCTATATTGTGTTTCAGAACTGCACACTCGTTTATAAAATGACCTGGCTGTTTACAATAATTGCAGGTCCCTTTAACGGGAACTGCAGGATGACTGACTTGATTCGTACCCCTCTTCTGACTGTCCTGTGGAATAGATTGTGCAACCAGTACTTTCATTTTCGTGTCTTTCATACGTTTCCTTTCGTGTTCTTGCTCTTCTCTGATTCTATTCTGGTGGTATTGAAGCATCTGTAACATCTGGGACGGGGTATTAGCTTGCCAGGTACTTTCGACTTTCAAAACTCGATTCTTAACTTGTGGACTTGAATTCTCGACTAATTTAGTAACAAAAAGATGAGGGTATGACTCGCTACTTGTCTTGAGGCCACTGTTGATACTAAAACATTTTTCAAATCTAGAATAAAAATCACTAGTGTCTTCGTCTTGTTTCTGTTTACAGGCTGAGATTGCATCCCAGTCTTCCTTTTTAGTGGCTAATAATCTTGGCAAAACTTGTATTAACAGTTCTGGTAATTCTTTACATTTTTCTCCTAGACCGGTACCTGGTACTCGTATCTTATCTTCAGCTTCGAGAACTGCCCAATCGATCTTTTTCTCTCCCACCTCCCAATCTTTTTCCTTGAGTTTCTCGTATACCCCTGCGGGCAACAGGACCTTTAACATTTTAATAATATCTGGATACGTGTATTCTCCCATACGGAGCATGTCTTTTAATTCTCGGTGGAACCCTGCTGGATCTTTATCATGACAGGGAATTAATTTTTTCATCTCTAAGAGTTCCATCTTTGTAATCGGAGTGTAAACAAACACTCGTTGCATTTCACCATCTGTTGTCCTAACTGGGTGTACTTCTCGTAACGGATTCTGTCTGTCTATGTAAAACGGTTTACTTTCTGGAGGTGAGACATGAACAAAATGCGGGTTCAAAAACATACTATATTTGTGGCGCTGTTCTAGAATGACACTAATTAAATCGGTACTTAAACCTTTCCATCTATACTGGAGTAACTCGTTCAGGACATCGTGTAACGGACCTGGATCAGAATGTTGACCCTCATACAATGTAATGAGGTGCTGGATCATATACATACCCACCAGTCGCTGCTCGGCTGGGGGCAATTTCAGGAACATTTATGCCACTATTTTGTCTGGAAAAGTGGTAGAATCAGTAATCCATCGGACTGCTGATCGGGCTAGTTCTTGTTCATGCATAGTACTTAACTCACTGTAACCGATTCGTGATTTCAGAATGTGATCGGTAGCTTGAAATACTTGTTCCAGAGAACCTTGCTCTGGTGCTGGATGATGTAAAACTGACTTGTGTTCTAGGCGCAAATGGCGATCTGGAAATCTAGATTTTCCTACATACGCTATTCTAGTGGGATTCTCGTCCTCTACCTCTTCAGTAGAGTCATTTTCTTTCTCGCTTACTTGTGCTGCTTTACGTTGTTCGTGTAACTTTAGTATTTCCTTACGAATTTTCTTGTACATACTCTCTATACTACTGATAGTCTTGTGTTTACCCTCGGCTATATTATCACTCCACCTTGTCAGGATTTTCATTTCGGCCGGATCTTTAGTCGGGGAATCTTGTTCTCTTATTAGACAATTAATCAGAAACTTTAATAACATGAGCTGGATCTCAGCTTTCCTTTGAGACATGGCTTCGCCAATACTTTCTGGATCATCCCCTGTACGGATGAAACGATATATTCTGTCTAGATCTCCTTTCATATCTGGTAGGGTGTCTAAATACCCGGTCAACCGTCTTACACGGATGGAATATATTACTGTACTATCATCACCTGCAACTGGATCATAGCGGCATTCAGTGAGAGCTCGTCGGATTTCTGCAACGGACTTAAATTTGGGCGTACGCTGTAACGCACATTCATGTAACTCGGCCAACGTTCTACGTTGGTGCGGTGGCGGGGTACCAGGAGGACCCCCTCCTGCGGCCCCTAAACTGGAATCATCGACTGATACTCTTCGTACTAGCGCGGCGGGAAATTGTAATGTAGGCTGGACCGGGGGTACCGTAGCGGGTACTCCGGTGACTGGAGGAGCAGGATTTACATTATTTACAGGAGCTGGCGGAACAGGATTTGCATATTCTGGGACTGTGTCGTCCAAATAGGACGAGATGAAAATATCAGCTGCGGTCGGTTTGTGACGTAGCTTAGTCGGAACTAGTGGTGGCGGAAAATTACTGGATGCCTCCGGGGTCGCTTTTGGCAAGCCCTCGGCAAGAAGAGGGTACATACCCTTAATAAGGGCATTCCTCTGTCTGTCTGACTGTTCTGTTTTAACTCGTTCACCTATCTCGATTAGTTCCCTTTCTTGGGCTCGTTCCAAAGATTCTCTACTTAGTTCTGACTTTCTGATTTCTTTTTCGGTTCTTTTATGAGATTCTTTGCGCCATAACTCGATGGCATCTTTCTGTGACTGTCTGGCTTTCTTTTTCCATAATGCTTCTTCTACTCGCATGATGCACTCGGCATCCCATGTGCCTGATACAGGCCATCTATACTTTTCTTCTAACTGTTTGGTATACTCTACCCATAAATCTAGATATAAAATGGCACTTATGCCATGCTTCTGATACATAAAATGACCTGGACTGTCCCTAGGCGGGACAGGAACTGCTGCTTCTAGCAGACCTTTTCTAGTTTTTAACTGACGTAATTTCGAGAATAAGGGCATGACTGAACTGTAATCTAGACACAATACAATACACAATGAACACGATAATTACTGCACATTCATACCACGACATTAAAATACATGAAGAATATTTAAAATAACAGTTCGAACAGAATACTACCTGGAATACTGAAAACAGAATACATGAATTTTCTCGAGAACAGAACTGACTAGAACAGAAACTAGATGCACTGCTGAAACAGTACGAAACTCACCGGTCTCATAAAGAGACACGTCAGGACCCGCATCCACCGAAGTGGACACTTCGTTTGTGGGTCTGTGTACCACCAACCCACGGACCAGAGTCAATTAGATTGACGCTGTCTAGATACTACCCCAGCAATGGTACTCACCGGGCAGCAAGAACGGAAGGCCTCGGACTGGACTGGACTGCTTCGGCGCCGGACGGATGAACTTCGGACTTCTGTTACGGGTGGGCCTCCGGATACCTCGGACCTTGGACTCTCGGCTTGGGCTCTGGTCGGGACTCGCCGCGTTCCTCCACCGCCTCGTCTGGATGCTGGACCGCCACCTCCGTCTCCTCCGTGGGCCTGAGGGATACTTGAAGCAGAAATATCTGCACGTGCACGGTATGGTTCCGTCATGGCTGCAGAGGGTCAGGGGGCCGGCGTGGCTTCACCGGCGCGTGGGGAAAGGGCAAGTCCCTGTTCGGGCGCCATTATGTGGTATATAAATAAATAATACCGGATCTAGGTTTTACTGGACATAGCAATAACAGATAGCTCAATAAATAAGAGTCAAGATTCGAGGTAGTAGGAGTTTGCAGGTTTAATACAGCATAAAGGACAGGAACAGGACAACCTGCACGGGAACAGGATGGCAGCGCTGCCGGGGGCAGGATCAGAATCGGCGTAACATTTAATAACAGTGCACAAATATATATACTAAAACAGTTACATTACAATGAATTACAGTAGGCGGAGCAGTGGGTGTGGTCAATAGCAGTCGCGAAAGATAAGGGTGAAAATGGCATGACAAAATTTACTTTTCCACAGAGGTCAGGGAGTATAAGCAGGCAAGCTTCTCCTTTGTCTAATGCGCTGTGGATATCATCCACAATGTTCAGCATGGCGGCTTCTGTACTGAAACCTTTCCTGAAACCGGATTGAAAGGAGTCAAGTAAGTTAAAATTACTTATGTGATTGTCAAGTTGAAGCAATGAATATTTTTCAGGGGCTTTAGCAAGGAGTGGGAGGTTAGAGATGGGGCGGAGGTTGTTGGGGAAGGCAGCGGAGTTTTTAAGAATGGGCGTGATTTGTCCAAGTTGGAGAGTCTGGGACACAACCAGTGGTAAGAGAGGTGTTGATCATTTTAGTCCAACAAGGGGCAATGATGAAGTTAAGATTGTGAACTAGGTTAGAGGGAAGTGGGTCTTTGGTGTATGAGGTCGGCTTAAGTTTAGCAATTATGTGAAAGACTTTGTGCTTGTTCATAGGAAGGAAATTATACCAGGAGGCATTATTTTTCCGTTGTAAATGGAAAGGAGGCCATCAGGTGAGGTTGGGATGGGAAGGAGAAAGAGTAGATTAGGTATTAGGGACAGAGCAGTGCAAGGTGGGGTGTCAGTGGCAACGTTAAAGGTATATTGGGGGTTGGGCGGGGCCAGGTTTTGAGGGAAGGATTGATCAATGTTGGCAATTTCATTGGAGAGGAAGTTGCAATTTCTTCACATTTATTAATTGGGGCCGTCAGCTCTGGAGGGGAAGATAATAATAATAATAATAAATCATTTATAGAGCGCATGGCTACACATAGAACAGTGTGTCCCCGCGCTAATCACTGATAAATTCTACAGAGGAACGAGGATAACGGGATTATGAAAGGGGGAAACAGAGTGTTTTTAGTTTCCTCCGGAATCCTATTTCAGATGGCTCCATCCTAATGTTCAGTGGCAGAGCATTCCAGTATTTGGGGGCTAGGTGCCTAAATGAGCGTCCGCCCATTCTGGCCCTAAGAATACGAGGTGTTTTAAACAGCATCGCGCCCGAAGATCTTAAATTGCGCGTAGGGCGATGTATGGCCAGGAGGTTCTTAAGGTAATCCGGACCTTTGTTCTGGGCTATGCGATGTGCGTAGCAGAGGGCTTTGAATTTAATACGCTCCCTGACAGGAAGCCAGTGGAGCTTAGCCAGGGCAGATTTCCCTGATGCTCTGCGTGGGAGGCCAAGCACTAGACGTGCGGCAGCATTCTGCACGCACTGCAGTTGGTGAAGTGCTTTTTGGGTTAGCCCTAGCAGCAAGGCGTTGCCGTAGTCAAGGTGTGGAGTCACTAGGGCGTGGACAATGGTTTTTCTAGCTACTGCAGGAAGTAGGTCTAGGACCTTACGAAGGACCTTAAGTAGGCCAAAGCATCTCCCTGTAACTTTCTGAACGTGGGTCTTGTACGAGAGGTCGGTGTCCAACATAACACCAAGGTTACGTACCAACTCCCTCGGAATGGGGGGGTCTCCAAGTTCAATGGGCCACCATAGCCTTGACCATGTAGATGTTGCTCTCCCGACCACCAACAACTCTGTCTTTTCACCATTGAGGCGTAGGCAGTTGTCATTCATCCATACTGCCACTGCCGACATACAGTTCGAGAAGTTTCTGGCGTCTTGACTACGGTCGGGTGTAAGTTTAAACACCAACTGGGTGACATTTGTTTTCTAATAATGTTAAACAGCTCTCTGGGCCTGTTTTGGGCACGATCTAGTTGAGCTCGAAAGAAAGGTGCCTTTTCATTGCAAATGTGTTTTTTGTAAGTTGATTTAGCAACTCTGAGGAGGGCCAAATGGGAGGAAGAGAGGTGTTGTCTCCATGTTCTTTCTGAGAGTCTAAGTTGTCTTCTTTCATTGTTGAGTTCAGGATTGAACCAAGATTTGGATTGGATTTTTCTTTGTTGTGTAAGTTTGAGAGGGGCGATTTGGTCAAGGACATCACTAATGGTCGTGTTAAAGTGTTCAGTGAGCTCATTAGCATTTTGGGAGAGAGGGGTATGTTGAAGTTGGGCTTGGAGTGTAGACTCAAGTTCACCAGGAGGGATTTGTTTAAGGTTTAGGGCACACTTCATGGGTTTGTTATTGGCTGCTGGAGGGAGTAGGGGAATGGTTGCAATCTTAAACAGAATAAGTTGATGGTGAGATCAGTCAATGGGGATGACGTTGGAAAGGGAGGTCAAGTCAGTATTGGAGATGATTGCATCAAGTGTGGCCCTTTTGATATGGGTTGTAAAATGGCATAGTTGTTTAAGATCATTCATATCAAGAAGGCCATTAGAAAGGGGGGAAGGTTCTCCATGGGATGTGGAGGGGAAATGGCAGGAGTCACTGGGTGGGAAGCATTAGGGAAGAAAAAAATAAATCCTCTGAAGTCTCAGATTCGCTAGTTGAGAAGGTTACTAAGATAGGAACACGGGAGAGGGACGGAGATTGAGCTTGAAGATTTTATCTTGGAATATTAATGGGTTAAGGGTGAGGCCAAGGAGAGAGCGTATCCTGCAGTATATAAAAGATTGTACTGCCCAGATCAGTGCGTTCCAGGAGACGCATCTGTCTGAGAAAGAGTGTAAGGAAGTATTTAAGTCCCAAAGATGGGTGCAACAAATGGTGTGCACTAAACAAACCTTCATAACTAAAGGAGTGGTGATATCAATAAAAGAAGACCCAAACATTGCATTATAGAAAGTAACTCTGATACACGAGGTAGATGGGTCGTAGTAAAATTAAAAGTAGGGGGGCTTGGTTTCACATTGGCAGAGTATTATGGGCCCAATGTGGATGATATAGCACCACTGCAAGAGTTATTGGTGGACTATCTTGCTCCTCAGACCCAATTATTTGGGCAGGTGATTTTAATGTGACATTAGATAGTACCTTGGATAGATTGGCTGGTAGTACAGCAATTGCAAATCAAAAAATGAAGGGGCAGATAAAATCTATGATGAAACAACTGGAGTTATATGACAGTTGGAGATAGAGGATGGGGGATAAAAGAGGATATACAAATGTAAATAAGAAATATTATCACCAGTCGAGGATAGATTATATTTTGCTGCACTAGGGGAACAAGTCAAGAATATGACACATATCGGAATTCACCTGTCAGATCATTCCGCAATTTTATTGGAAATTTGTCTTAGGGAAGATAGCTCACCCCACAGATGGACGTTAGATCATACTCTGTTGTTGGATAAGAAAATTGTGAGGAGATTAAAAGAGGATACAATAGAATGTTTTTGCTTTCATTGTGGTTCTGCACCGGCATGTGTGGTGTGGGATTCCTACAAAGCGTATTTGAGGGGGAAGCTAATAAGTTTTGCTGTCGTGAAGAGGAGAGTTTTTTGGGAAGAGATAAGAGAAGTGGAGGAGAGGATAAGAGTCCTAAAAGGAGAGCTGGCCAACAATACTCAGAGTGAGTCTAGACAGATGGAATTATCAGATATGAAAATTAAACTTGCCACTATTGTGGACAAGAGGGTAAGAGAAAGGTGGGAGACAAGCAAGTTAGCGCAAATTGAGTATGGGGAAAATTGTGGAAAATTGTTAGCTTGGCAGACAAGGAAAGATCAGGTGAAATACCTAATACACGAAATTAAGTGTCAGAACACTGGTAGGGTTTTAACTAAAAGAAAAGAGGTTGAGGAGGCTTTCTATAACTATTTGGGAACTTTGTATGAAGAGGATTTGGTGTCATCCGAAGAAGAGAGAAATAGGTGGCTAAGTTGGGGCACGACAGTGGCACTGGAAGAGGAAAAACTGCTTTTTTGAATAGTCAAATTCAGGAGGGGGGAGTGGAGCAAGTATTGAAGAAGGGTAAGCGAGGGAAAGCACCCAGTCCAGACAGCCTACCCTTTGAAGTGTATAGTGCACTAAAAGAGGTATTGACTCCCATCCTGACTAGATTATTTAATGAGTTGCCCATACAAGGGATATCCCAACCAGAGTCCTGGTCAAAGGCTACAATTTCCCTAATCTTAAAACCAAGAAAGAGCAAAAACAGATGTGATTCTTATAGGCCAGTGTCACTCTTAAATTGTGACTACAAGATCTTTTCTAAAATTCTGGCAGACAGACTCAAGGGCCATTTGGGGGACTTGGTGCATGAGGACCAAAAAGGTTTTATGCAAGGAAGGGCATTACACGAGCTAACTTACTCCCTGATAGGGGCAATTGATTTGGCAGTAGTGACTAATGCACCTTTAGCGGTTATAGCCTTGGATGCCATCAAGGCGTTTGATCGTGTGAACTGGGGTTTTTTATTATCAGTTATGGAGGCAGCAAAGTTGGGAGACAGATTTTGTAGAATAATTGCGGGGTTTTATAAGTCACCAAAGGCAAGAGTCTTAGTCAACGGAGCATTACCATCAGCATTCACTATTAGGAGAGGGACAAGACAAGGGTGCCCGTTATCCCCACTTTTATTTAATGTGTACATGGAGCCATTGGCAAAAACATTGAGGGCAGAGCATGGGATAATACCCTTTCAGTGTAAAGATTAGGTTAAGAAACTGGCATTATATGCTGATGACTTGTTGATATATACGGCGGATCTCGGAAATACAATGACTCATGTAGTAAAAATTACGGAGGAATTTGGAAGAGTATCAGGGTATGAGATAAAAAAGGGGGAAAACAGAGATTATGGTGTGGAATTTGGATGAAGGGGTAGAAAAAACTGCAACTAAAATGAGATATCTAGGAGTTAGAGTGACTCATGACATTAATAAGTTTGCGGAAACCAACTTCAACAGGGTGAAAAAAGAAGTCTGTGATTTAATGGCTAGTTGGATGCACCTACCCCTAACTATTTTTGGTAGAGTAAATATAGTGAAAATGATTCTACTACCGAAGCTTACCTCTCTCTTTAACGCTATACCTCTGCTGTTTAAGGAAGCAGGGTTTATAAAGTTACAGGGCAAGATTGGCTCTTTTATCTGGGCAGTAAAAGTATCTCATGTAAAAAATTGTGGAGGAGGAGAGAAAAACGGGGCGTGACTATTCCGGACTTGCAATTATATTCATGGGCTTTCCAGCTTAAGAACAGCAGGATGCTTTTGGATAGACCCCTAGATTCGGAAATAGGGGAGTTGTTTACTGGATTGCTAACAGGAGTAGAAGGAAGGGCTTCGGGCTTTTTGATGAAGTATGCAGACCCTAGATTTTTTTTTTTTAAATTAGAATGAAGATTCATAGAGGTGCAGCAGAAACCTGGTACAGTAGCAGAAGGAGACTGAAATGACCATATTATAGCAATATGTCTCCTATTTGGGACTCACCCGGATCACCGGAATGGACAAAGGACAAATTGGCTGGGGCACTAAGGAAGGCTGGAGTAGAAAGATGGGAGGACCTACTAGAGGGAACATTTTTGACTCCATGGGAGAGATTTCAAAATAAAACAAATAATCAAGTCTCAAGGTTTAAATAACTTCATATTCATAGTTGGTTTCAATCATTAAAAAATACGATAGGAGGTGTCAACGAACTTGAAGAAATGTTGATCTTAGTTGGGCCAAAGAAGAAGGAAACATCATATTGGTATTAGCGGATGATGGAAGAAGTGGAGGGGGATTTTATTCAGCCAGAAGAGCTATGGGGGACGGACTTGCCAGTAGCAAATCTGGAAAAATGATGGGAAGTATCCTTTTCTACACTTCATAAAGGGATCAATCCTGCCTTTTTAAAGAGGAACCACCTTTTTGCTGTCTATAGAGTTTACTGGACTCCATATAAGCTGTCAAAGGTTGGGAACAGGAGAGGTGGCGTGTACCAAATGCAGATTGAAGCTGTCGGATGACCTGCATATGTTATTGAGGTGTCCAAAGATTTAGGTATTTTGGGGAGATGTGTGCAGTGCTTTAGCTGACATCTTGAGAATACAGATTCAGGTAAGCCATCTCCTGGTGTTCTTTGGGGTGTACAGCGAGTTTGATACAGATAAGCAAAAACTAATTTTCTATGCTATGTTGCTGGCATGAAGAGAATTGTGTAAAAAATGAACTTGCCCAAATCCTCCTACATATATAGAGTGGAAATCATCTTTGAAATATAATTTGAGTTTGGATGCAATCTCCCTGGAAAAGCAAAGGTATGCCTTTTGGCGGCTGTTAGCTGAATGGTTGGAGAGGTAGGAAGGGTCTGTCCAATGAGTATGCCTAAAACTAGACCTTGGTATAATGCAGATGCCGCTCCTAGAATTTTCGTATCCCTCCTAGTGGATCCTATTTGAGTGATGGCTTATGGTTGGGAGAGTCAAAGGTTAGGGGAAATGGCTGTTGAAGTGCATTTGGCAGGTCTCGGATAAGCAAGGCAGTATCAGAACCTTTGTGTCCTGGCATGGAAAAGGGCGGTCTTGGATGGAGGTGCTGTAGGAGGAAACCTGAGGCTAATGAGGACAAAAAAAAGAAGAAAAAAAAAGAAGGTTGATGAGGCGCATGACAGTGGGATCAACTGAGTTATTCCAGTGGATATTGAAGTCGCCTAAAAAGAGATTTTTCAAGGCTGAAAGGGAGGCGTGTGTGAGAAGATCAGAAAATTCATCTGCAAAGCGGAGAGGATCACCCAGAGGGTGCTAGATATTATGCAGCCTAATCGGATAAGAGCCCTTGACTGTAAGTTCAACACCAACCTATTCAAATGACAAATGAGCTGTGTTCTTTAAAAGGGAGAGTTGAGATTCCTTTTTTATAAATTATAGCTAGTCTAACCCCTTTTCTGTCAAGTCTGTCTTGCCTAAGGATGGAGTAACCAGGAGGGGTGAGTTGGTCAAGCATACCTGTAGAATGGTCACTGAGCCAGGTTTCGGTAAGGAAGGCTATGTCAAAAGCCTCACTGAGGATGGTTTGTGATATTTCAGTAGCGTGTAGAACAGCCGATCTGCAGTTGAAAAGCATGCAAGAAAGGGGATTAGGGTTTTCCTTAACAGGATTGAGAGAGTGGACTATGGTGAGTTGAGCTGGGGGTCTAGGTGAAATGGGTGAAGAGGGGACTCTGTTGATGCCCACAATAACTGGGATGCTAGAGTAAGGGGTGAGGATATCCGCAATCAAAGGCTTAGGAAGGTAGGAATTGCATAGGTTAATAAGGTCAGAAGTGGAGAGGCAGCTAACAGCATGGCGAGGCCTGTGAGTTCGGTTGTGAAGGGGTGTAGTCAGCCATTGTGTGTGCTGGGTAAAGTTATGGGTGCAAGAGGGACAGGTATCAGCATGATTTGGATGGGTTCTGGGTTTAAGGGTGTTGATATCCCTTCTGAGTCTTGTTATTTCGATGGTCGTAGCAGAAAGTTTATGTTCTATACTATTTAGTGTTTGTACTATAAGATTGAGGGGAAGGCTCGCTGAGAGGGAGGAAGAGGATAAGGCAGGGTCATTGTTAACAGGGGGAGGTAGTCTAACAAGGAGGGGGAGAAAGGCCATGGAAAGGGATCAGTGACTATGAGTGGGGGTCCCTCTGCATTATGCAGAGGGACATTCGCTATATCCATATATCAACAATAATTGTGAAACAAAGAATGGGAGAAGATGTATTTACTGTTGGCCTCATAACACCTCCACTATTGGCTTAATAGCAGTGTGCCACTGCAAAGAGTGCATTGAAGCTACAGCATCAAAGAGGCTCTTACTCACTGGTTAATAACTGTGCCAGGTACATGTTTTCAAAGTCAAATGAAATTATTAATTCATATACAGTATTTGGAGGTCAATTCTTTACTTGAATACGTCAACATAGTTGACAGGACCCTCATGCATAATGCGTAATTTGTGTTTATGGTATGTATCGATTTGGAAATGTCAATGCAGCTATTATGAATTGTATGTTTAACAATTAAGAGAACAGGGAGAAACATACATCTGAAAAATATGATAACCTCACTCAGAAACATTATATACAATCCATTCTTATGTAGAACATTTAGGGGCCTATTACGATCTCGGTCATAAAGCCTCCAACCTTAGGTTGGAGGCTTTACGACAGAGATAGTCGGTTTCAATTCCGACAGGTTGATTACATTACAGCCGGTCGGAATTGAAGCCCACTGGTCATTCCAGCTGGCTTCCGATGGGCTCAAGGAGCCTGTCGTCCAGTTGGAACCAACCCATAATCCATATGATGGATTACGTAGCACAGTTTCTGGCAGGCTTTCGATGCTGGGCTTTCTGACATAGAAAGCATGTCTCAATGTGTGTTTGGGGGGCCCTTCTGTTTTAAGCCTCCGGTTGGTGCCTGCCACGAGGTGCAGGGAGTAACACCCTCCCATTTCCCTATGGGACCTTCTGCTATGGCCGGTTTACGGCCTTAACACACGCTCTCATAGGGAAATGTGGGAATGCAACCACACCATATAGGGTCGCATCCTAATTAGGAAGTCTGGAATGCCAATCAGAGGTTGGTTGGTCCAGTTCCACCACAGTGACAGTCGGAGGAAACTCTGGCCGGCATTGTAATAAGCCCCGTGGTCAGAAAACAAGGATGCTGACTTGAATATTAAATAACCAATGCAGATAATACATTAAATCATATTAAAACCTTTGAGAAATGCATACAAATATAATGTATTGGGCAATTTGGTCAGGCGCTAATGTATGTTCTAATAAGGTAATTATCAGGAAAGATATGGTTTGATCAAAATCTTCTTTTGATAGTAATGTGGCCTTAATTAATTTTCTGGAACATTTCCTGAATATCAACCCCAAAGAACGGCATTTCTGTAAAAAATCACTTGTACCAGCCTTGTGGGGTGTATCTTTCTCAGTCTAAGGCCAGCAGTAATTAAAAAATTAGCTTGAAACGGGTCCCTATCCTTCTCATTTGTAAAAACCTGATCAATTTTGTACAATTGACATAAAAAGCCTTAAGGTAATTCATGTCAGTGATGCAGATCCCATTAACATTTCAAATATTTTACTGAAAGTTACCTTCTCTAAAAGAAATCTGTTTTGGTCTGATGTTGTGTGTCTGCACTTTTTTCCAGCAACATCTATCTTTTGTATACTAAATACTGTGTATTTTGAACAGAGTTGCTTCTGGGTGTCTGGATGAGTTTGGGCTGTTGGAGGGGGAATTTTTATGGCGGGTAAGATTAAGATCTAAAGGTAGTGCGAGATTCTCATAATATCTATCAGTAGGGGTTAAAGGTGTTCAGAATACATGTTCATCCAATTCTTGGCCTCGTTGTAGAGTGCTTAGTGCTATGGTCACATACGTGGCAACTGCATTTACCATGTTAGATGAAAGTGTGATGGACTATTCACAACTGGTGAAATATCACCAGCACCAAAGGAGAGAGAGATAGAGAGGGGAGATTGAGGAGACAGAGAGAGGTGTGATGCAAGGAAGTATACTAAAGAGATGGACAAAACAAAAAGACAGTGAGGAAGCAGAAAGAGATGACTAGTAAGATGAGCAGATGGAGTATTTCTAAACTATGTGAGAAAAAGAATGAACGTGGCTAACAGAGTGAAATATTACAGAGCAAGGTAGTATGAAAGGAAGAACAGGAGTGATTTAGATGTTCACAGGCCCACTATGCAACCCACAGATGTGAGAAATTCTGTAGTTGGTAGACCAAGGTGTGAGCAACAGCCACAATCCCTGGCAGGGTGAACCACAAAAAGTCGCTAAATTAACCTGTGCTTAACCCTGGGTAGCATGGCACAAAGGCAGTCTGGTTTAACTGAGAGGCAATGTATGGGGTTTTAAAGCAACACACAAACAGTAATGAAGTGAAAACACAACACTAGAGAAATCTCACACCAATTAAAAACAATATCGAACATTTTGATAAATTATTTGACACCTAAGTGACAAAAATCAAAACAGTAGAACCAGAGTTATGAACTTCTAAAGTTTTTTGTAGAAACTAGCGCATATGACACCGGGTCAAAGTCGAAAAATATGGCCAACCACAATGGAGCAGGAGTCAGATACAAGAAGTGAATCGGGGCCGGTTGGCACTTACTTATATGCAACAAAGGAAAAGTTTAAGGATTGGCAAGGGGGCTATATTGCCAAGTCGAATTGGCAGTTTAAACTGCATTCCGGCCGCAATACAGGACATGTTTAAGGGGCTACTTAAGCGGTTGGCACAATACGTGTTGCAGGCCCACTAGTGGCATTTATTTACAGGCCAAGGGTATAAGTTATACCAATCGACAAGGGATTTAAAAGTCAATTAAATATGCCAAAGAGGTGTAATGTAAATTTTGCCAAGTTTAAAGGAGAGAGTACAAGCACGTTAGCACTGGCTGGCAGTAGGAAAGTGGACAGAGTCTTAAGGCCAACAAAAATGAATTCAGGACAAATAGGAGGAGAGAAGGTAAAACGTTTGGAAATGACCTTGCAGAGAACGCCAGGTCCGAAAAACGACTTTAACAATGTTTATTTCACAATCTCAAATAATCAAAATGTTTACATTTTTAATAAAATTATTCACTCCTAACAATCATTGGCAAAGGCAGTGGGTCCGGCGTGTTTTAGGTGTATGTCCATATGTCTGGATGCAATAACAGAAAATCACAGTGAGGCCCCCAAATACTGGCTTGTTGTGTGAGGCACAGCGTTCTAGTTTAAATATACTAAGCAAAGCCTATAATTACAAAGACCATGACTCATAAAACAAATCCTAGTAATGCTTCTTTGGCAACGTCTCTTTTAGACACCACTCCTCCCATCCCCCAACTTTTTTCAGCCAACTTAAAGCACAGCTTATGTACCTGATGGTGTAAGCACAACAAGCTGACCAAACAAATGTGTGAAAAGTGCACAATATTGTTTTCCCATGATGCTGGCAATATAATTGTTTTGAATATAGTAAACAAAACTGACCAGATTAACGTCACATATTGTGTTTAATATTGTCTGAAACCTACACTTAGTTTGACACTGCAATATTTGCTTGAATGCCATACATTATTCATTCCATGAGGCATGCTCACAGAAGTAGCCAGTGAATAACACAATTATTTTGAGGGAAAGGTAGGTAAAAACAATACTTTTTGGAGATGAAATGGTAGAGGCCTTTGTTTCATCCAAAGATGACTTGGGTCAATGGTAATTGAATTCGGGACAATGACGAGAGAAGAGAAAACAAACAAAAGAGGGAAAATGAGAGGAAGAGAGAAAATAAAAAAATGTAAGCGAGTGGGAGAAAAAGCTGAAAGAGAAAAAGGGATGTGCAGAAGAGGGGGGAACCAGAATGAGGGTAGAAGAGAGAAAGATAGTGAATGGGAGATAGAGAGACTGCTATGTTGTCATAGAAGGATGCTAAAATATACATTTTTTCCAATGAAGTAAACAGAGCAAGTATCTTATTAAAAATATCAAAATAACTTTGGTGATTTCAGTAAGTATGTTGGCAGCCAATCATAAATATGCATATTGCCATTAATTGAAAAAGGGCTTTCAAGAGTCACACTATCAGGGAAGCTGGTGGGAATAGCTTTGATGGGGAAACTGCTTTGGGGTTACGCTCCATCCACTGGGGAATTGAGGAGACGGATACGGGGTGGTTGGGCCATGGAGACCGGTTGTGAAGGGCCAAAGAGGAGGTCACTAACTTGGGGTATGTTTTGTGATATGATTCTGAGTTTGCCCACGATCTGCCAGTGGGAGGATGAAACGATGCTGTTCACTACCTTGATGACATGGATGTTTTTTGGTATATTAGGGTGTCAGAGTTCTTGGGGGTGGGGCAGTCGAGGTGTACTCTTGGAAGAAGTAAGCTGGTGTGCGGCAGGTCTCCAAGTGTGGTTATACAGGTCAAAGATGGATCGAAGAGGGCAAGGTAGGACGGTGTTACTTTGGGACTATCCAGTAGAAAAGTTTTGCCCAGTAAAATGGGGTGCCACACTCCGTGATCAGAACAGCATGGTGGTGGGTAGAGTTTTCTAACATGTAGATGGCAGGCTAGAAACATCATTTTAACTGTTAGCTATTTTGCGCAAAGAGCTGTCACATTTAAGGGTTTACGCAGGAGGCCATGGGAAGCAGTCGTTCAACATAGGCATGGCAATGGAAGTGGGTGGGGGAGGCTGGAGTTGGGAAAACATTTCGGGGTTGGGTAGATGGTCTTCTGAATGTTTCCAGATCTATGTTTGAGGTGAAATTGGGATTGCTGAGCCATTACCACTTTTTCAATTGTTGTAAATGTGTTTCAGGATTGGTAGGCGGCCCGGAGGCCACAGGACTGTTCTTATGGATTGTGGGTCATTCGTTCGTGAAGTGGGCGGAAAGAGAAGTGAGTCAGAGAAGTCATGGTGCAAATTTGGGTTGTGAATTCAGTCTGGTCCAAGAGCTATGACATGGCAAATGGGTCATGCATTAGAGGGAGCTTCTGCCCCATTTGAACAAACTATTGGTAAGAGGGAAGTGTCCAGATGTGTTAGTGCTGCATGTCAGTGAGAACGACTTGGTAGTAGAGAAAGGGCTGGCATTGATGCAAGCCATGAGAAAGAATCTAAAGGTACAGCATCAGTGGGCAGGACGCCATATTATGTGGACAGAGTTTCTTTCTGGGGGAATTGGCTGGGGGCCATCACGCTGGCAGCGATAGATATTGCCAGACAGAATATTAACAAAGAAATGCAGCCCTTTTGCAGGGGATTTGGAATTGGCAGGATTGAGTATTGCGACCTGTGGCACGATAATGTTGATTTTTTTTCCGTGGGGACGGTGTCCACTTGTCGAACTATGATATGGATTTATATTTGTTGCAGTTGATAGAGGCGTTGGATACTACGATGAACATTTGTCGGAGAGTGTTGGGGGCAGAAAAGTCTACAAAGGACCTTTTCTGGGTGGTGGCTGGCCGAAAAGTTGGCATGGGTTAGCAAGTTTTATTGTTGGTGACAATGGGAATCCAGGCTGAAAGGGAATGAGTGGACAAGCTCAAGCATGGATGAGGCAGGAAGTTAAACGTTCATTAGGAAGTTACGTTAGATAAAGGTTAATAGATGCAGTAAAACAGGAGGGGAGGTTAAAGGTCTCAATTGCAAATGATCAGCACAGGAGGAAGTAGAGACTTGCAGAGCCTACTTGTGGAAGGAGAGGGACAATTAGGGGTAGGGGGAGTTAACATAGGTGACCATCTTTGTATAGTGAGGTTTTAGTTTTGTAAGGCGAAAGGCCCAGGGTCTAGATATGAGGTGCACTGTTGGAAATGGCCCTCTCTGAAGCGTCAATCCAAACTCTGTGCATTCATCCTCCTCTTTTTCTGACCCTCTTTTGGTTGGCTTTAGGACTCTGGGCATTTTACCACTGATGACCAGTGCTAAAGTGCATGTGTTCTCTCCTCTAAATATGGTATAACTAGTTTACACCTATCTGATTTACTTGTAAGTCCCTTATAAAGTGGTATTCCATATGCTCAGGGCCTGTAAATAAAATGCGACTAGTGGGCCTACAGCACTGATTGTGCCACCCACTGAGGTAGCCTTTCAAACCTGTCTCAGGCCTGTAACTGCAATGACTGTGTGTGCAGTATACTGCTACTTCGATTTGGAATTTTAAACTACTTGCCAAGGCTTAAACTCCCCTTTTATTAAACATGAGTCACCACTAAGGTAGGCCTTAGGTAGCTCTAAGTGCAGGGTGCTATGAAAGTAAAAGGATAGGACAAGTACTATTATATTTTGCATGTCTTGGTAGTGACAAACAGCCTATTTAGTTTTTCATCACTGTGAGGATTACTCCTCTCTTAGGTTAGCATTGGGAATCCCTTAATAAACTGTTTAAGCTGAAATTCCTGATCAGAGAGTAGTAGCTTTTTCATGGTTCATATGTTGGAATGGTGGTGACAAATCTTCCTTACTGGTGAAGTTGGATTTAACATTGTTGTTTTAGAAATGCCACTTTTAAAAAGTGGAAATTTCTTTGTACTTGCTGTTCTTTGTGCCTTACAGCTTGTCTCCAATACACTTCTATGTTGGGTGCCAACTACACTTTGTGAATTCCCTCTAGACAGTCACAAACACAGGAAGGCAAGGCTCATCTGCATTCTGAGCACTTATCTGCATTCTGATGGGTCTTCCTGGGCAATGAGAAATGGGATGGGCTGTCACACTTCAATAGGTAGTGTCTGGTCCACACACAAACCACTGATTTACCCCACACAGGTAGCCTGGCAGACAGGACTAGGTTGAAGGGGATCCTTGTGCACTATAGAGAGCTGCTTTGAAGTAACCACCTACATCAAAGGCACTTTTGGGTATAAGTACTGGGTCTCTGACCCCCTGAAATCAGACACTTCTGGATCTTGAACTGAACCCCTGTCAAAAGGACTGATGTGCTGCTTAAAGGACTCAACAACTGGGCTGCTTTTCTGGAAGGACTGCTTTTCTGCTTGTTGCCCTGCTGCCTGCTGCTCCCTGGCTCTACTGAAGGAGAGCTGGACTGTGCTTTCCCTCTAAATGGTATCCAAAGGCTTGCTGGCTTGCCTCCTGTTTTCTGAAGTCTTTGGGACACAAAAGACTTCCTGCAATTCTGCAGGTGCAGCTGGACTCCCCCTTCTGTGAGTCCCACCCTTGCCTGAGGTGCCCACTCCAAGTTCTGGGCCTCAGAAGTGGGTTTTTGCAGGTTTTTCCACATCGACGTTGACGTTGCAGTGACTTTGCGCCGATCAGAACTGACACATTGGCTTCAACGCTGAAGCAGTGGCCGCTTGATGACAGCGCTTGTACAGCCAGCATGGTTTGATGCCGACAGACAATGCAGCTCAACATCGATGCAGAGCCTGCATTGCAAAGGGGTTCGACACCAAAGTTTTCATCAACTGGGCGGATTGGCCAGATGCTCACAGATGCTCACCTCCATCTACGGAACAACAATGACATGGTGACTCCTCACTTCGAGTCTTCGACGTGGACACTTTGGTCCAACCAAGGTACTTTGTTAGTGGGACCTGTCTGAGTCCTGTAGCCAGCCTGCCCTCAATCGCAGTCAGCGTGAACTTTGGATTTACCCCGGTCTAGCACGACCTCAAGTAACCTTTTAGCATTATTAACTAGCAAGCACTGCTTATGCATGTATTCCTTAAAAATTCATATCTCCACTTCTACTGATTGGATTTTTGTCATTTTGGTCTTATTTTGCTCAGATGAATAGTCTTTCTGTGGTGAATGTATTGTTTTACTGTGTGTGTGTGTGTGCGTTGCACAAAGACTGCTCTGTGCCAAGCTATCATAGGATGAGCACAGGTTATCTTTTAGTGTGTATCTAGCTTATCTTGACAAGAGTGATGGTTCTTGCCTGGCCTGGGTGCATACCTCAGTCAATCAGGATTCCTATTTCTAACATGCACATGTTTCAATAAAGCGGCCTTTTTTCACACAAATCCGGTGTCAGTGGTCTGTGCTGCGCCCCTCTTCCCTAACATCCTGTGATTCTGGGGGAATCACTTAATCTTTCACTGCCTTGAAAAGTACATGAATCTGATATCGTGTAATGAATTGCTCACTCATTTAAGCGCTCTAATGCCCGGTCCAAGTTCACGCTTGTGGTAGCGTTCTAGTTGTTCCAGGCAGGAACAGGAAGGGGTAGGACAGGAAGCGGAAGGCGGCCATGATTGTTTGCTGGCACGACCGCTAGCAGACTGCACAGCCCCGGCGCTCCGGAATAAATGCTTACTGTTGAACCTTAAAGCGAGTAACGTACATTATTACAATGGCGACGAGGCACGGGATATCATGCCAGAAGATCATGCACAAACTCTTGAAAGACCTGAAAGATGTCCTTTTCTTCCAGGATGACATTCTGGTAATGGGGAAGTCGAAGCAAGATCACAATGTAAAACTACACAAGGTGTTACAGAGACTGCAAGACAACGGGTTGACTGCTGAATGGACAAAATGCAATTTGGGAGTCCAATCTGTCACGTCCCTTGGCCATGAAGTGAGCGGACAAGGAATAACCCCAAAGAAGACAAACATGAGAGCCATCATGGAGGCGCCCACTCCGGAAAAGAAGGAAGATGTTCGGTCATTCCTGGGAATGGCCGAGTATTACAGCAAATTCATTCCTCATTTTGCAACGAAGACCCACTATATACGACAACTGCTCAAGGAAAGGAATAGATTCCAGTGGGGAAAGGAAGAGCAAAGGGAGTTCGATGCGCTCAAGCAAGAAATGGGCACAGCCATTCCCCTCAAGGGATTCGACCCAAAAGCAGAGTCCATTCTCACCACGGACGCCAGCGACCGCGGCCTCGGAGCGGTACTGATGCAGAGAGCGGAGTCAGGAGAGATGTCAACGGTCAGCTTCGCCTCTCGCTCGTTGGCGCCCAATGAAGAGAAGTTCAGCGTGGTGGAGAAAGAAATGCTGGCAGTGGTCTGGGCGGTGGAGAAATTTCGGCAATACTTGTGGGGAGCCAAGTTCCTGGTGAAAACCGATCACAAGCCCCTAGTTCGTGTCCTGACATCAAGCGGACATGATCATGCTACACCGAGAATCGCCAAGATGACCCTTCGGCTATTGGACTTTGTCTATGAGGTTGAGCACATTCCGGGGCCACAGAACAAGGTGGCAGACTTCCTGAGTAGGGCGGCAGCCATGGACGAGGCAAGGAGCGAAGAGAGGCAAGAGTGGGAAGGTTACCTGGTAGCCACCATCCAAGACACTGAGGAAGTGATAAGCGCCCAGGACTGGGAAGAGGCCTACAAGGAAGACACAGACCTAGAGGCCGTGGAAGGATACGTAGTCCATGGATGGCCAGAGAAGAGACACTTGAAGGAGGAACTGAAGAGATACTGGGAGGTCAGAGAGGAACTGTCGTTGGCAGAGAACCCGGTGTTCCTACTCCGAGGTGACAAGGTAGTACCGCCCCGGAACATTTTGGAACGTTTGATGTCCTTGCTGCATGAAGGGCACCAAGGTATCACGAAGACGAAAGCTTTGGCCAGACAAGCATACTGGTGGCCTGCCATCGATGTGCAAGTAGAACGGCACGTGCGCACATGCGAGTCCTGTGCAAGGTCAGACAAGTCCCAGAGCATGATGAGACCGCCTTTGGGAAGATTTCCGATTCCGGATGGCCCATGGGAAATGTTGTCAGTGGACATAATGGGGCCAGTCCTAGACAAGGAGGGTACTCAGAAGTACGTGGTGGTTGCAATTGATAAGTATTCCAAGTGGCCCGAACTACAAGTCCTGGAACGAGTGGACACCGAGGCGGTAATACGTTTCTTGCGTGCCACATTTGTCAGTGAAGGCATCCCAAAGATCATCACCTGCGACAATGGACCCCAATTCACTTCTGAAAAGCGGATCGCTTTTACCAACAGAAACGGCATCGAAGTAAAGCACACCCCGATCTACCACCCGGCGGGAAACGGCCAGGAGGAGCGTTTTAATCGGGTGATAATGGGCACCATACAGGCAGCCATTGAAGATGGTTTGGACTGGGAGAAGGAGCTAGAAAAAATGATTTGGGCATACCGCATCACGCCAGGGAGCACAGGATACAGCCCTTTTAAGATCTTAAGAGGTAGAGAAGCCTTCACCAGAGACAACACAGCATGGAGGAAATTGGTGATACAGAGCAAGTGGTCACCAGCGGTGGTCAGAAAGAATCTAGAGAGAGCACAAGAAGTCTACACTGCTCATTACAACAAAAGACGAAACACTCGAAGTACAGAACTGGACAAGGGGGATTGGGTGAGGGTGAAGCTAGCCATCATGAAGAGAAAGGGGGAAAGCAAGTTTTCACCTCCCCTCAAAGTAGTGGAGCCCTATGCCCGGTCAGCCCTGCTGAGCGACGGAAAGATATGGTCTATGGACAGAATGGCAAGGTGCAGCAAGATACTGAAGTGGGAAGAGGAGATGGAAGAAGGAGCAGAGCAGGTCTTCGAAGATGGAGTAAGTGAAGGTGGAGAAGGACAAGGAGAGAATGTCGGTGAAGAAGGGGAAAGACAAGGAGAGAACGTCGATAGTGTAGAAGGACAAACAGAAGGTGAGGAAAAGGAAAGGAGAAGGTCGACAGGAGAAAGAAGCAGAAACGAAGAAGGAAGTGAGAAGAGAGCAAAGGACAGAGAAGAAGAAGGTACGAGAGAGTGGATGGAACACAAGACGACAGGGAGAGAGAGAAAGGATGAAAGAGTGGAGACTCGAGTAGGAAGAAGAATTAAGGTACCGGAGAGATTCAAAGACTATGAAATGGACTGGAAGTAAGACTTTTGTAAATTTGTTGTTGTGCATAAAGGGGGGAGATATGTGGTAGCGTTCTAGTTGTTCCAGGCAGGAACAGGAAGGGGTAGGACAGGAAGCGGAAGGCGGCCATGATTGTTTGCTGGCGCCGACCGCTAGCAGACTGCACAGCCCCGGAGCTCCGGAATAAATGCTTACTGTTGAACCTTAAAGCGAGTAACGTACATTATTACAACGCTATAAAAACACTGGAACCACATAATAATGAATGACCCTCCCCCCCTGTTTATTTCACCAATTTTCACTAAGTATGGAAAATTGGGCATATTACAAAAACGGAAAGGTTTGCAAAAACACTGACTGAGTTAGTATAGGTGTCCGACATCGTGCTCGGCGACAGCGACCTTGTAATGATGAGTAATCCAAGTAGAATAAGTTAAGTAGTATTTATTACAGAACATGCAGATCCATGGAACCGGATGGATGCAATTCTTCCAGGATACCACAGACCTCTCGCCTTTTTAAATTAACACCTGGTCAATGGTTTATATGTGAATTATTCCAATGTAATTTATCTCATGAGGGTGGCTTGAAATCCTGACATACTTTCAGCCCTCAGAATTTTAAAGTGAGGATCCTTTCTATAGCGTACAAGCGAAATGTCATACAACGATTATATGTATAGAGAAAATAAGCAAGTTATTTGCAGCTCTAAATCACAATATGCCAATCAGGGCACATCACTTAATCTCCCCGTGCCTGAAAGTTTCCTTATGTAACGTAATGGGTGCTCGTGTAAAGAGCTCCAATACTTTCGGTCGAGATCGCGCTATATATAAACCTGCAACAACAAAAAAAACACACACACAAAAAAAACAGGTTAATTTCAATGAAGATGCAGTCGTATGCAGAGGCGTTAAACCAGATGAACTCTACACAGAGATTATGTTTATTGCACATAAATAAAACTTGACTATTGTACTGTTATGTGTAACACCGTTGTCTTTTGATCACCTTTGGAAGAGCCTATTTTCTGCAAGGAGCATCCATTTTGAATAGTGAGCAAGAAAATCCCATGCACCGGTCAAGTTTTAAAAAGCTATTCCTACTATGACCAGGGGATGGCAGACTAGCTCCACTAATCGTCCCGGGTCAGACCCGCTGCATCTTTATTCAATCTGCTTTGATGCAAGCATCAAAGCTGGGACAAATTTAAACAGAACACGACCTTCACTTCAAATGTAGTACTTAATTTTATAAATAAATATACGTTCCATATAATGTTTGGTTTTTAAAACTTCTATCGAAAGGTAAATGCGTTGCACGGCGATGTAAAGACTCTGACGCTTCTTCTACGTTACTTCAGCGAAACTTGCATTTCGGAGCCAATAAAGGTCTGAACTTGAAGCCTGTGTTTCCCTTGATCACATTCCGCCACTATTCTTTTGTTAAATGGAGTTTGACAATAATTGCACGATGGCATTCCAAAGTCGAGGCCAGGCTCAAATATTGCACTCATTGCCGCCAAAGCTATGAGTGATCTATGTAAAGTTAGTGCCATTCACTGATCAGACTCGAAATATAATTAGATTCGCTTTAGATGCGTCTTGTAGCGTGTCAGCAGAGTGCAAAGAGAGGCCTACCCAATACCCACAGGAACACACACGACACAGTTAGCTAGCTCTGTGTGGGCAAAGACCTCGAGCGGTCTTTTGCCCGTTTATTTATCTCCTCGGGGCGTGCCCGCCCTGAGGAGTACTACATGTGTAACAATGTTGCGTACAGGCCCGGCTCCAGGAATTTTTCTTTAGGTGGGCCAAAGGTGCATTTGGGTGAGCCACTGGGGATCGATTTGTCCCATATATTTGTGAGCAGGCCTGCGTCAGGGCCCTCCTTTATCTCTTCTTAGTCTTGCAAGGCCCAGTAAAACGCACCCTTTTCCAAATCTCTTTCTAAATGTTATCACTCTCAAAAAGTGTTTTTTCCATGTAATGTTCCTTTGATGGGAAGAGGAGGTTTCTGAGGTGGGAGTATCAGGCAAGTGACACTTCTCGGGCTCCCTCTTTGCGAGCCTTCAGGGAGAATCCCTCTTCATTACTACCTCCACCTGACCCCAGACTCTGCAACGCACTCCCTTACAGGCTTGAATATCCACTACTGCTCTCCAGTGCACCTTTTCTCACAGCTGACCTTGGGCCCCAGCCCCATATCAGGCACCATCTGACTCCATTTTCATTTTGCCCGGTAAAAACATAAGAAAAATCACCTTCAAACTTAAAACATTGAATATTATACTAAGGCTTCGACACATGTTACAAGCCACACCACAGGTGGCTGAGGCCCTCACCAGTTGCGTGTGCAGCGTCGAGGGAGAAGTAGGACACACAGTGCTTTCCACCCCAACCTCAAACTGTCAAGGCTACCAGCGCCACACCGCCTCAGGTGAGTCAAGCACGCCTCAGAGGAGGGCCCCCACGTGCCTGCCTTGAACCAGGCTGGCCTGCCCATGTGCCACACGGCCGTGCACGCACACACGTGGTCCACGCAACGCCCAGTGTTTCCCGCACCACCGCCTAGCACACCAATGCTCACCACTGGGGCGAAGCACCCTCGCTGTGTCGCCCAGTGGTACCCACTACTACCACCATCTGAGATCAGGATAATGGCGCGCAAGCCCCAGTGCCAGCGACCATGCACCACCCTCCTTCAGGAGTCCTGCCTCCATTCAGCGAGTCAGAGGACCCTGGACAATTATTTCATTGCCACCAGGGAGAAAGACGGGGCAGTGAAAAGCTCACAATTTATTTCTACAGTATGCAGAGGAGGAGATCTACCTGCTTTTCAAGCATCTTCCCAACACAGAGCCTCCTGAGAACTATGCAGCTGCTGTCGCCACCCTAATCGCACACTTTAACCCTCAGCTGAACTCAGACTTTGAACATATAAAGCTGAGGCAAGCGAAGCACAGGGTGGATGAATCAGTGGACGCTTTCATGCATGGCTAAGAGAACAGGCCGGTACTCACCTCGTGGGAGACAGAGCCGCGGAGGAGATCAGGGCCCAACTGATTCTGGAAATACGCAGCGAAGGCTGCGTGGCCTCATACTCAGGCATGCAAACATACCCATGAATGACATCTTAGTGCTGGCACGTTCTCATGACCTCACAGCAGCACGGGCAGAAGAGATGGACCTTGTGCTAGTGCGGGCGCAGAGAAAGGGGCCATCGTCAAGACTGAACGAGCTGATGCCGTCAGAACAAAAGACAAGGCCCACAGACCACGGGATCACCAGCCACAAACACTGAAGAATCAATGTGGGTATTGCGGGTATGAGGAACACCCCCAACAATCATGCCCAGCGCAAGGGAAAACATGCATCAACTGTGGTATCACAAAACACTTCGCCTCAGGCCATAGAAAACACAGCGTAAGGAAGGGAACAGAACCAACCAGATGCAGAGGATAGTCTGCCAGCTGTCGTGCATCTCGTTAACGTCCCCACCAGGAGGAAAGAAGAAAGGACACATAGTCTATCAGTGGAATGATTCTACATCAGAGGATGAGGAAGAAACGTACCTAGTTTCGTTCACCCAAGTCCTGAAAAGTCGAAGAAAGCCCCAGCCCCGATGCACGATAGAGATTGCAGGGTCAGAAGTCAACGCGGTAATTGACACTGAAGTGTCGGTGACAGTCATGGGGACCCAGCAACATAACAAGTTGAGGCCAAAACCCAAGCTCAGACCGTCATAGACGAAGATCTTTGCATACGAAAGATCACCACTACCTCTCCGAGGCAAAATGACCGTGCCAGCGAGGTCCGACAACACTGAAATTACGATTGATATTCACGTTATCAACCAGGAGGCAGACACACTGCTAAGCAGTGACATCGCAGAAGACCTGGGACTGGTGACATTTGCCAGGAGCGCACAAGCTGACCAGACAAAAGAACTGCTCAGCAAGTTCGAATATCTATTCAAGGGACTAGGATGAATAAAGAGGGCCCCCATCAAATTACATATTGACCCGACCGTCACGCCAACAGCGCTAAGGCACAGGAGGATCCCTTTACACCTCCGGCCACTGGTGGAAGAAGAGCTGCAGAAGCTCGAAGATCATGGGGTCATAGAGAAAGTGTCCGGGCCCACACCCTGGGTGTCACCCATGGTGATCGCTGAGAAGCCTCGCCAACTGGGGAAGATCAGACTCTGCATCGACAGGCGCCTCCCCAACAAGGCGATTCGAGGCGAACGCCACATAACGCCGACCATGGACGATATTGTGGCCGACTTGAATGGTTCCAGATGGTTTTCGAAGCTGGACCTGAATGCAGGTTATCATCAATTAGTCCTTTCCAAAGACAGTCGTTACATAACCACATTCAGCACACACCTGGGACTCCGAAGGTATAAACGGCTGAATTTCGGCATCTCCTCTGCCGCGAAAATATTGCAAAATGCAGTCAAGGAGATCCTAGTCGGGCTACCCTGGGTGTTGAACGTGAGTGACAATATCCTCATCTACTCGCAGACAGCTGAAGAACACTATTGGCACACGAGAGCCATGCTGAAAAGACTCCTGGACCACAGAGTCACCCTACACAAGGAGAAGTGCCAGCTGTTCCAACAATGTATACAGTTCTTTGGCAATAGGTTCACACTGGAAGGCATACAAGTGGACCCCCGGAAGTCCCAAGCCATCAAGAACGCATCAGCCCCTCTCACAGTGGCTGAGGTCCGCAGCTTCTTGGGGATGGCTACGTACTGTGGCTGCTTCATCCCAGATCTAGCCACCATCGCAGAGCCACTTCAAAACCTCACTCGAGCCGATGCCATGTGGTAATGGGGTCCCGCCGAAGAGACAGCGTTTCAAGCGATCAAGAACGCTCTCCTCGACCACACCACGCTGGTGTACTTCAACCCCGCCCGGTGGACAGAAGTACTTGTGGACGTCAGCCCCTTGGGCTTAGAGGCCGTTCTCACTCAGGAACAAGAGCCACAACGATGGGCCACGCTAGCATATGCCAGCAAGGCACTATCCCCGACTGAGAAGCGATACGCTATGATCGAAAGGGAAACCCTGGCAATTCGCTGGGCCTGAAGACACTTCCATTTATACATCTGCCCGCACCCATTTACCATCATCACGGATCACCAACCCCTGGTGCCGCTGTTCAGAGGATCAGCACCCCACCCACCACCTCATATCGAACGGTGGGCCATCGGGCTCCAGCACTATGAAATGGATGTAGCCTACCCGCCCGGCACCAATAACCCAGCCGATTTCCTTTCGAGGCACCCAGACACAACGGGAGTATAAGGTGTAGAACCAGACTCCAACACCACCGAAGCCCACCTGAACATGATCTCGGCACTCACATGCCCTCGAGCATTGACCGTGGGAAAGGTGGCGGAAGCAGCTGAAAGAGACCCAGTAATCACCAAAGTCCAGGAAGCGGTCCAAGGAGGACAGTGGCGTCAGTTCCTACACTCCGGGAACTCATGGTCGAGCCTGGAAAAGGAAAGCTTGATGCACATGTGGAGAGTCAGAAGCGAGCTGAGCCTCACCCAAGGAGGCACACTACTCAGAGGACCGCGCATCGTCATCCCTGCATCTCTTCAACTACCAGCAACACAGCTCGCCCACGGAAGGGCACCAAGGAGTGGAGAAGATGAAGGCCCACATGCAAGAAAAGGTCTGGTTCCTGAGAATGGATGCATGCGTGGAAGAGACAGTCCGGAAATGCCCATCCTGTCAGGTAACGAGTGGGCCCTAGAGTCCCGCACCCATTCACACTGATGAACACGGACAAAGCCACTGGGAGAAGTTGAGCATTAACTTTGGGAGTTTCCCGGACGACCTGGTCACACTAGCCTTAATCAACAGCTATTCAAAATACCCAGTGGTGGAAGTCGTGAACTCAACAGCTTTCCTGCATGTTGGCCCAGTCCTAGAGAAGATATTCGCCATGTTCGGATGTCCGGAGGATCTCTGAAGTGACAACGGACCAGGGGCACGAATTCCGTGTGTTCCTACAACATCCCGGAATAGGCGCATTACCCCACAATTGCTCCAAGCCAGCGGGGAGATTGAACATTTTATGCGGACAATCAATAAGACTCTTCGCATCACAGTAGCCTAGCAAAGTAACTCAGAACAACAACTGCTGAAGTTCCTGTGGGAGTATCGGAGCACCCCTCACAGCTTAACGCGCCAAGCACCCTGGGCATTAATGTTCAGCGGCAATCGCCGGGATGGCCTCTCCACTGCACCGGGGTGGTCCTCCCCTCCCTCTGATGAAGAAGGCACCCTCCGGCGAAGAGAAAAGCGCAACAACACTGCCAACCAAGCCTGAAGAGCGGAATCCCGTCAGCTACGGCAAGGAGATACTGTCATCATGAAAGACCGGAGGCCAGGAGGGAAATTCGGGACTCGATATGAGCATGGTTATTGGGCGGGAGCATGACCAACTGCCAAGCATGGTGAGATATAGGAGCTCCATGCCGAGCGCTGAAACTGTGGCAATTATCCTGATAGCAGTAGCGCTTCGTAAGCGGCGCCCTGGAAACCGGAGAGTCCGGGTGTGCAGCAACCCCAAAAACGTGCAGTTTTGTGCCTGGATCTGCCCTGAATGGCCTGATGATGCCTGGAGCCGAGGCCTGAGTGGGGACAGTGGTACACAATGGTGTTGGTGTGGAATTTGTGCTGCAATAGTCTGGAGATGCGGAGCCACGATCTGCGGTGATGGGCGAATCGTCCCGCTCTTGTAATCAACACTGGAAGGGCCGAGAGACATCGCTGCACAGCAGCCATGTAATCCAAGGTATGGATATCCCGACACAGATTAAGGTGGCAGGCGGAGCCGATTTGAAGACTTGAGAGCAGAAGCGGTCGGTACGGGAGATGTGAATGGGAATAAAATACTCCCCCCAGGTAAAACTTACTGCCACTGGGACTACCGTGAGACAGTGGGACGCCCTAAGCGTCTGGCTTGCGTGAGGAGGACGACAAAAAGCTGCTGGGAGGGCTGCTTGCTGCGCACGCCCGGCCATACACGCCCGGCCTTGTCCCTTGCCGGTGTTCGAGAACCGCCGGCAAGGGACAAGGAGGCGCTTTGTGCTGAGCGGCTTGATCAGAGCGCACAAGGACCACATACGTGCGACTACTAAGAGGCTGCCGCACTGCGAGGGTTAATTGGAGGTGGCGCTGTGATTTCCCCGGCATGATTCCATCAACACAGGTAAGAGACTCATAGCGGTTATTGCAGGGGCGACATACCGGCACACAGACCTGCTGTGGGTGCGTCTATGCATGTGGCCGTGTCGTTGAGCGTGGAAAAGGGATGGAATTGGGAGAACCTGCTGATAATCCTATGCTGCATAATGTGAGTTGTGGAACACTCTGCCAAAATTGATAGGACAGCAGTAAGGATCTCGGAGGAGCAAACATATATAGAACTGCCCCAGTGGATGTCATTGACATGCATACAAAGTGGATGATGACCATCCGACACAGGTGTGTCTTAGATTTGGGGGTCTCTAGTTGGCACAGGTAGGTACTAGTGACAAATAGGGACCCTTGCCTCTAGTCAGGATAAGGGGATTACACTCCTAAAACAACCCCTGCTCACCCCCTTGGTAGCTTGGTACGAGCAGACAGGCTAATCTCAGAGGCAGTGTGTAAAGCATTTGTGACCACATACAGTAACCCAGTGACAACACTACAGATGGACACCACACAAGGTTTTTATATAAAAAATAAGTACACTTTATATAGAGTTACCACAAGACCATAAACAACAAAAATACACAATACTTTTACTTTAAGAGGGTAGATTTAGCTTAGTTTAGTTCAGTTCTTAAGATGCAACACTTTGCGTCAATGTACCTTAGGTTGTGTTGCGCTTCCACGACAAGCAATGTCGCAGTGAGGGAAATGCGGCAAAGTTCAAGTACAAAGAAATAAAATGTGAAGATCTTCCAGATGCGGCACGCTTCTCTGGGGATGCGAGAAGTTCTTGGTTCGATGCGTGGACTGCAGAGGCGACACCCTTGTTCAGAAGTGCAACGGCAACAGCTCCAACTGCGACACTCTTCTCCCACGATGCATGAAGCTTCCGCACAATGCAACAACTACAGCAGCGACATCCTTGTTCAGAAATGCGATGGCAGCAGCTCCGACGGCGGCGCGCTTCTCGGGGATGTGAGGTGCTTTCCTCGATGTGGTGCAATGCGACAGTTCATTGCGAGACTCTTCTCTTGATGCGGTGCAGTGCGACAACTCCAGCGGCGACACCCTTCATCAGAAGTGTGACGGCAGGCAGCAGCGACGGCGACACGCTTCCTCTTCATTGCGGCACGCTTCTCTCGATGCGGTGCAATGCGACAACTCCAGTGGCGACACCCTTGTTCAGAAGTGCGACGGCAGCAGCATCGACGGCAACGCAATTTGATCTTGTTGTGTCGCGCTACCAGCTCCTTGTGACACGCAGTTCCTCAGATGGCCCAAAACAGCAGCAGGCACTTCCACAAGAACTCTGGGGAGCTGGAGGGTGAAGTCTGTTGTCCCTGAGACTGCAGCAGGAGGCAAGCTCTTTTCCAATCCCTTGGAGATCCTTCACAAGTTGAAAGCAAAGTACACAAAGTTATTTTCTCGTTCCTTTGGCAGTAAGGCAACCACTGCAGGCCAATCCCCTAAGCAGCACTTCAGCTGAGGAATAGTCTCTCCTCAGTTTCAAAAGGTTCCTCTCCTCAGTAAAGGTTTCTTCTTGATGTCCAAAAGTGATCTAATTTCATGGGATCAGGGTCCCAATATTTATACTCCAAAATCCTTTGTTCTCTGAGGGGAGTGGGGCTTTTGCCCAGTCCAAACCAGTTCTGAAGCACTCTGTTTACCAGACTTCTCCTTTCCTTTCACAGTGCAGGGCAGGCACATCAGATGCCCCACAGGAGGTGGAACGAGCATTGTGGAAGGCAAGTACAGTCCTGGAGCACTTTGTTTACAGGACTCCTTCTCTTCTTTCAGTATGCAGGGCAGAGACATCAGACGCTCCCTAGGAGGTGGAGCCAGCATTGTGGAAGGCTGGCACAGCCCTATTCAAGGTTCAGGTGCAACTTCTCCCTCCTATCTAGATGCAGAACTCTCTATTCACCACTGGGCTGACTCATCCTGTCTCTTGGAATCCCCCAGCCCTGTCACTCACAAAACCAGACAAAGGAGTACACAACCTAGCAGAGGCAGGCTTGAAAGGTTAGGCAAGCAAATACCTACTTTCTAAAAGTGGTATTTGCAAACACAGAATGTTAAAACCAACTTCACTAAAAGATGTATTTTATCATTCTGAGTTCAGGCATACTAAACTCGAATTTCTACCATGTTCTCTGAGTCAGTTAGGATTATAAACATGTAATAATCTAACAGCCCATTCTGGCCTATGGAGAACAGGTAGCCTTGCAATAGTGAAAAACGAAAACGGCTGTAATTCACTATTAGGAAATGCCACACACACCAGGGCTTGCCCTACCATATAGTTACAATGCAACCTGCCATTGGGCCTAACATAGGGGTGACTGATATGAAAAAAGGGAAGGTTTAGGGACTGGCAAGTGGGTGCACTTGCCCAGTCAGAATGACAGTACCAGACTGCATGCAGGCTCTGCAATGGCAGACCTTAGACACATTTTACAAGGCTGCTTCTGTGGGTGGCACAACCAGTGATGCAGGCCCACCAGCAGCATTTGGATGTATACGCCCTGGGCACACTCAGTGCCTTAGACTAGGGTCTGACAAGTAAACCAAATAGCAAAACATGGACCCACTGATTAATACATCAATTTACAATAGGGAGCACTTGCACTGTGGCACTGAATAGCAGTGGCACAGTGCCCAAAGCATCTAACACCAGCACAAAGACTCGAGGCAACAGCAAAAAATGGAAAGGAGACCCATGCCAATGGTGCCAGGTCTAACAGTGTGGAACAACGCATATTTTACACCTTACTGGGCGCCGCTCCCAACACATCCGATGCGACTACCGGAAAAGGAGCGTACTAGGGGAATACTGAAAGGGATACCTGAACACTGTCACAGTTCCTGTGTTGTCTATGCTAAGTGCCGTTACAGTATTGGAATAGCGGTGAAGGGCCAAGAGTGTTGCGGAGTGGACCTTCGTTGGTACCTGCGGTTCGGGGTTGAACTGCAGTGGAGACTTGAACAACACTGTGAAGCAGATGCAAAGTAGTCCTAGGGTTGAATGGCTTGGCACACGCAGAGAGGCAGCATGGGAGCACTGCTGGGACGCCCGCTTGTGTCCATCGGGTGGTGTTACAATGTACACATGACAGCGCAGCCTACCACGGTTAATTCTCACGATGGGGTGTCCCACGGCCAAACAACCAGATCCCCCACCCTCTGACGGCCGACATGGCACTGTACAGGATACCCAGATTCATAGCCCTGACCTGGATGTGATTCCGCCTATGGAGCCTGTGAGAAATGACAAAAACTGGATTTGATTTTAAAGGAAATACGAGACTCCTGTACTGCCATTGAAGCTCAAATCAGTACACTTGACTACCAGTTTCAATATGCTGAAAACAGATCACGCGCAGCTGGCACAAAAGGTCAAATCTAATAAAATAGCACTGGATGACCTAATACCCCAGCAAACAATGCACACCTCCCAGATGGAACAACTACAGTGACAATTTTAAGGGACTACAGGACAGGGTGGATGATGCAGAAGGGAGGTCTAGGTGCAATAATGTCCGCATACTGGGAATACCGGAGAGAAGCAAGGGATCCAATCCCACCCAATTTGTCAAACCCAATCCAGCCAATGGCAGCAGCCCCAGACACAACATGTTCGATGCGACAGGATGGGTAAGAGGCGTCAGACTGGACCTGGTAGCAGAGGGAACCCCTTGCAAGAGCAGATCTCAGACAGTCAAAGAGACGCTATACTGACGGCGGGGGCACTGGCGGCACATGATGCGCAATCAGTCGCAAAAACTGTGGACTCTACTAAAGACGCTAATTCCCACTCCGACTCAGAGAGTAACATGGCGCTGTTCCCCCTGGTTACCCCGCAGACTGTCAATGACTATTTGGGTTGAATGAAGCGGTCCTTGTTTTCTGTTATGCCGAATTGTCAGATGAGTATGAACCTCTGCATATTATGCCGAATTTGTCAGATGAATATGAGCCTTTGCATGTTTTGTCACTGGATGGTCTTGTTGTTTGCAGTAATGTAACTAAGATAGGGCTTTGAATGGACCTCTACAGAAGCCAAACATTGAGTATAGTGTGCTGTACGATATGAGGCGGGTGGTGGCCACTCCCCCTAAGGCGAACGCACCTGATTATAGAAATTGCAGAGTTTGTGCTGAGTTTTTCTTCATGGTTTGGTCCTCTAATGTTGGGGAACCTAGTATTGGGAAGTTTAATGGGGTATACAGACTCAGCTACATTCAGTATATTTTGTGGAGGTACACAGGGACCTCTGCCCCTGACATATGGCTCTATAGGGAAAACAATGGCACAGCCCAATAAGTATAAGTATGCATCTTAAAATGTAGGGGGGATGGGCTCCATCCAAAAAAGTCATAGAATTCTGGTGCAGTTAAATCGTAGGAAGACTTATATAGTACTTCTCCAAGAACCCCATTTAATGCATGCGGAAGCCTCCAAGCTCCAAAAGAAATGGATAGGTCAATTATTTTACACGTCCTACTCTGCATTCACCCATGGGGCTGCGATCTGGTTCAGAAATGGCACCCCCTTTATGCTCTTAGAACAATGGATAGATTCAAACGGGAGATATGTGATTCTACATGGTCTGTTGGATGGGGAACACATAGTATTAGGGAGCATTTATGCCCCAAACACTGATCAGGAAAAGTTTCTTGAGACCCTTAGTAATGCATTAATGGATTGGGAGGGGTACCCGTGGGTTTTGGGAGGGGATTTTAATGCAGTGATGGACATTGACCTGGACAGATCACAACCTCCCCTCCAGGGCACGGGATGCAGGAAACAGGCAGATGCTCTTCAGATATGGGTGGGGGGCTGAGGTGTGGGAGACATATGGCGCAAAATGCACCCTACTGATAAAGAATATTCTTTCTTTTCGGCGCCGCATGGGCTGCATACCCGAATAGATCGAATATTATGTTCATTGCACCTGTTGGTAAATGTTGCAGATACCATGTCCTTAGGCAAAACCTAATCGGATCACAACCCGTTGGAAGTCACACTGTTCTGGGAGAAGGTTCCAACACCAGTACCAACCTGTAGATTGCACCCCTCACTACTAGAACATCAGGTGTTTCACAGTGCCCTCTCCGCGGCTATAGTTAATTACTTCACTGAAAATACAGATACAGCTAGCATACGCCAAATTGAATAGGACGCTTTTAAAACTGTGTTACAGGGGTTTGCAATTAGCACAAAAGTAGGGGCGCACACTGTCTTACTTGACAAACTCAAGGAAGTGGAATATAGGCTGGGTGTACTAGAGCAGGAAGTAGTATCAGATGACACAAGCAGGGAAGTGCTGCAAGAGATGCACATAACGGGAAACATCCTTTACAACGCAACTTTTACCACGCAGTGCTATTACAACGCAGGTTTTACAACGAAAACCATTACAATGCATTGCGCTGGGGGGCGCTCTAGGATAGGGAATAGATTTAATTTAGTATCCAACACCTTCCCTAGTGTCCACGGGGACTGGAGTTGGAATAGTACATTAAACTATTCACTATCCAGCACCCCAAAGCGCTATGCGTTGTAATGGTATGCGTTGTAAAAACTGCGTTGTAACAGCATGCGTGGTAAAAGCATGCGTTGTAACATCATACATCCGCACATAACACATGTTGAACTCCTAGAAGGACTTTGTATCTTGGATTACCGCTTATACACACAGAAACAACATGCGAACACAGATAGGGCGGGCCCATTGCTTGCTAGGATTATTAAAGATACACCGTCAGTGTCTCCTATTCTTGAAATAAATAACCCAGAAGGCGCTGTTGCGCGCACCGAATTGGAAATCAATACTGCCTTTCGACAATATTATGAACAACTGTATGCGCCCTCAGAGGAGGCTGAGGAAGACGAATATGAGTCATTCTTTGAGGGACTACAACTCCCACAGATACTTAGTGACCACACGTCAGATATGAAAAGGCCTATAACTAATATGGAAATAAAAGCAGCGATCAAAGATCTACCCCGTAATAAATCGCTGGGTAATGATGTATTGCCCATAGAATTCTATGCCACTTATTTTGAGTTGTTGGTTCCCCGCCTACAGGGATTTTATTGGGCAGCATTGGATGGCGGCTCACTCGCACTCACCACATTACAAGCAACAGTGATCTCGCTCCTGAAACCGGGCAGGGACAGTAAAGACTTGGCAGGTTACCGACCCCTCTCACTTCTTAACACAGATTATAAGATTCTGAGTAAGTTACTGGCAAACAGTCTTCTGCAGTTCATCCCTCGACTGATACACACTGATCAGTGTGTATTTGTACCAGGTAGATGACCAGCTCTCAATATTAGGAGGCTTCACCAGGTGATGTCTCATACACCCGCAGCTGCTCATCCACGGGGCTGCATTTCCATGGACCTACGTCAAGCATCCGACTCCCTGATGTGGCGTTGTATGTTGAATATACTACCCAAGTTTGGAATTCCGGTGGAGTTTTGCGCTGAGTGTGACTGCTATATACGAACCCGACTGCGCGTGCACGTACGGGGTCCACATCTCACAACAATACCAGATAGCACGCGGTACTAGGAAGGGTTGCCCACTCTCACCATTACTATTTATTTTAGCGTTGGAGCCTCTCTTAGAGGGATACGAATAAACGGAGAGATGCATGTCGTTTCGGCTTATGAGGGAGACCTCATTTTATACTTCAACAATTTGGATGAAGAATATGACCCAATCCCCACGCATTCCAACGGCTTTCAGGGCTTTCCAATAATGAAAACAAATCATATGTATATTTTTTTAATGACACGACCAGGGCCGAACAAATTGGCTTTGAACGCTGGACGTTTCAGACTGCGACCGTTACTTTTAGATATTTGGGCGTCCAGATATATTGAGATGTGGAAGGTATATTGGATGGGAATCTTACTCAAGCTATTACAACGCTTAGTAAGCAAATAAGGTTCTGGACTTCTTTACCCATATCGGTACCGGGGCATGTAGCCATTGCCAAAATGGTGATGCTCCCTCGGCTGTTAGGCTGTTATATTACCTCGTCAATCTGCCTATCATAATTCCACTACAGACGTTTACACTACTGGACACTCTTCTCATTGAATTAATATGGGAGTCGGGACGTAGACGCATAGGCCTTCCTAAATTACAGTTCACTACAAACAAGGTGGACTGGGAGTTCCAGATCTGCGAGCTTGCTGCTATGGAGGCCAACTGCTATGGTTAGCGTACTGGATTGCAGGCCGCAACTTACGAGAAATCACTATGACTCTCCAGGCATGGGAACGAGGAGACCTGCACACACTGCTGCTGCCAGGCAGCAAAATTCCTTTCGACTGCGCCGCCGCTCTTCCGGACTGCCTTGTTGTATTGGAAGACGGCTATGCGATACACAAAGACTGGCGCCTTATGCTCCCAATATACCTCTACTGGGACTCCCTCTACCATCAGGGACGATAACTCTTAGACATATAGCGGCATGGACGGAGAAGGGGGTGACCACATTAGGCATGATACATGTGCATGTATCATGTTACATGATACATTTGTGAGAGAAATGGGAGAGTCAAATAGATTATTTCTGCTCCATGCACATATCTCTCGTTATGTACGAACGGTGTGGGCCCCTGGAGGAGAAGAACCGCCAATACACGCACTGACACACATGCAATATTTGATGGGCAACAGTAGTCACCTGACGAAATGGTTATATCGGGATATTCGTACACACACTTTGGTATCACTTCAGACAACCTGTGACAAGTGGGACACAGATATTGGCCATGCGCTCACGAATAGGGAGTGGGAGACAGTACTGGAACACCCTCGAAAGGTATCCAGGAATCCAAAATTTAAGTTTATACAGCTTATGATTGTTCACCGGGTATATTTGACTCCGCACAAACTAAGCTTAATGTTTCCAGATGTACCGGATAACTGGCCCCGATGCCACTCCTCAAATGCCCGCTTACTGCATATGCTATGGGACTGCCCGAGGCTGAACCATTACTGGTCATCAGTACAAGAAATGGTGAATAGTGTAGCCCCGGTACGGAACAATAGAGCATTGGAGTATTGCCTATTGGGATTTGGACCAAAGGGAAAGAAGAGAAGCCCCGCCCGCAAATTTGCTAATCTGGCATTGATATTAGCTAAAAGAAACATAACTATGACGTGCAAGGCCGCCAGATCGCCCTCAATCTTAGACTGGTATAACGAGATGATCAGATGGGGTAGAGCTGAGGGAGCCAAGCTTGAGCGGGAGGAGCAAAGGGGGTTGTGAAAGATACCAACTTCACTAGAATGGAAAGCAATGTTGGAAAAATGTGTGGCTATAGATCTGCAGGCATAGAAATGGGACACATATATATGATATAGGCTCGTTCATAGCACTAGGAAGAGTACAGCCTGGGATAGTATAAACTCTATGTATATTGTTCAGGTCAATGTATTTAAATGTGACATTGTGTATAAAGGTTTCATAGTGTGCTGTAGAACGATGGGCATGTCTAAAAATGCAAGGCTGAGTCCGGGGAGGGGTGGTGGGAGGGTGAGAGAATTTATTGTTTGCTTTTCTTTTAATTATAATGCAATGTATGAGCCAGGAACCACTGGTTATGAGATTTGTAAAGTTGTAAAAATCAATAAATGTATGTAAAAAAAAGAGCATGGTTACTGGACAGTAGTCAACGTAAAGGGGACCGTGGTGACTGTTGAGAGATAAGGGGAAACTGTGACCCGCAACATCTCGTGGTTCAAACAAGTGGACAGGCCCCCACCCTCCCCACTGACATCGCTGGCCACGCCGAAGGACACAATGCCAGTCAGGAAGAACCCCGAGGAGCAGAGGTCCACCATACGGGGCCAGCTCCATCATCTGCAGGTCCAGACCAACCCTTGAGGTTCCAAGTCCTCCTCTGGTACCCTGCACCCCGGTCCCTGCACCAAGCCCCAGCCGGAGCCCATCCAGGTATGCCCTGAGGGAGAACCGCACACCGAGCACTCGCCTGAGAGACTTTTCCTGTCAAGTAAGTGGACTGTGAGATTCTTGAGATCCAGTCAAGGATTGAGTTGAGATGGGATGTGACGATCAGTATGATAGTGGTTGCTGCCGGCATGCACCGGAAGACCCCAGCCCATGCGTTCACGCCGGACGGCGTGAGCGTGAGTATAAATAAGTATGTGCGGAGCTGCACAAGGAAGTCTGCACCTAACAGAGAAACAGTGTGCGTGTGTTCCTTGCCACATGCAGTGTATGAGCCTTTGCATGTTTTGTCACTGGATGGTCTTGTTGTTTGCAGTAATGTAACTAAGATAGGGCTTTGAATGGAGCTCTACAGAAGCCAAACATTGAGTATAGTGTGCAGTACGATATGAGGCGGGTGGTGGCCACTCCCCCTAAGGCGAACGCACCTGATTATAGAAATTGCAGAGTTTCTGCTGAGTTTTTCTTCATGGTTTGGTCCTCTAATGTTGGGGAACCTAGTATTGGGAAGTTTAATGGGGTATACAGACTCAGCTACATTCAGTATATTTTGTGGAGGTACACAGGGACCTCTGCCCCTGATATATGGCTCTATAGGGAAAACAATGGCACAGCCCAATAAGTATAAGTATGCATCTTAAAATGTAGGGGGGATGGGCTCCATCCAAAAAAGTCATAGAATTCTGATGCAGTTAAATCGTAGGAAGACTTATATAGTACTTCTCCAAGAACCCCATTTAATGCATGCGGAAGCCTCCAAGCTCCAAAAGAAATGGATAGGTCAATTATTTTACACGTCCTACTCTGCATTCACCCATGGGGCTGCGATCTGGTTCAGAAATGGCACCCCCTTTATGCTCTTAGAACAATGGATAGATTCAAACGGGAGATATGTGATTCTACATGGTCTGTTGGATGGGGAACACATAGTATTAGGGAGCATTTATGCCCCAAACACTGATCAGGAAAAGTTTCTTGAGACCCTTAGTAATGCATTAGTGGGTTGGGAGGGGTACCCGTGGGTTTTGGGAGGGGATTTTAATGCAGTGATGGACATTGACCTGGACAGATCACAACCTCCCCTCCAGGGCACGGGATGCAGGAAACAGGCAGATGCTCTTCAGATATGGGTGGGGGGCTGAGGTGTGGGAGACATATGGCGCAAGATGCACCCTACTGATAAAGAATATTCTTTCTTTTCGGTGCCGCATGGGCTGCATACCCGAATAGATCGAATATTATGTTCATTGCACCTGTTGTTAAATGTTGCAGATACCACGTCCTTAGGCAAAACCTAATCGGATCACAACCCGTTGGAAGTCACACTGTTCTGGGAGAAGGTTCCAACACCAGTACCAACCTGTAGATTGCACCCCTCACTACTGGAACATCAGGTGTTTCACAGTGCCCTCTCCGCGGCTATAGTTAATTACTTCGCTGAAAATACAGATACAGCTAGCATACGCCAAATTGAATAGGACGCTTTTAAAACTGTGATACAGGGGGTTGCAATTAGCACAAAAGTAGGGGCGCACACTGTCTTACTTGACAAACTCAAGGAAGTGGAATATAGGCTGGGTGTACTAGAGCAGGAAGTAGTATCAGATGACACAAGCAGGGAAGTGCTGCAAGAGATGCACATAACGGGAAACATCCTTTACAACGCAACTTTTACCACGCAGTGCTATTACAACGCAGGTTTTACAACGAAAACCATTACAATGCATTGCGCTGGGGGGCGCTCTAGGATAGGGAATAGATTTAATTTACTATCCAACACCTTCCCTAGTGTCCACGGGGACTGGAGTTGGAATAGTACATTAAACTATTCACTATCCAGCACCCCAAAGCGCTATGCGTTGTAATGGTATGCGTTGTAAAAACTGCGTTGTAACAGCATGTGTGGTAAAAGCATGCGTTGTAACATCATACATCCGCACATAACACATGCTGAACTCCTAGAAGGACTTTGTATCTTGGATTACCGCTTATACACACAGAAACAACATGCGAACACAGATAGGGCGGGCCCATTGCTTGCTAGGATTATTAAAGATACACCGTCAGTGTCTCCTATTCTTGAAATAAATAACCCAGAAGGCGCTGTTGCGCGCACCGAATTGGAAATCAATACTGCCTTTCGACAATATTATGAACAACTGTATGCGCCCTCAGAGGAGGCTGAGGAAGACGAATATGAGTCATTCTTTGAGGGACTACAACTCCCACAGATACTTAGTGACCACACGTCAGATATGAAAAGGCCTATAACTAATATGGAAATAAAAGCAGCGATCAAAGATCTACCCCTTAATAAATCGCTGGGTAATGATGTATTGCCCATAGAATTCTATGCCACTTATTCTGAGTTGTTGGTTCCCCGCCTACAGGGATTTTATTGGGCAGCATTCGATGGCGGCTCACTCACACTCACCACATTACGAGCAACAGTGATCTCGCTCCTGAAACCGGGCAGGGACAGTAAAGACTTGGCAGGTTACCGACCCCTCTCACTTCTTATCACAGATTATAAGATTCTGAGTAAGTTACTGGCAAACAGTCTTCTGCAGTTCATCCCTCGACTGATACACACTGATCAGTGTGTATTTGTACCAGGTAGATGACCAGCTCTCAATATTAGGAGGCTTCACCAGGTGATGTCTCATACACCCGCAGCTGCTCATCCACGGGGCTGCATTTCCATGGACCTACGTCAAGCATCCGACTCCCTGATGTGGCGTTGTATGTTGAATACACTACCCAAGTTTGGAATTCCGGTGGAGTTTTGCGCTGAGTGTGACTGCTATATACGAACCCGACTGCGCGTGCACGTACGGGGTCCACATCTCACAACAATACCAGATAGCAGGCGGTACTAGGAAGGGTTGCCCACTCTCACCATTACTATTTATTTTAGCGTTGGAGCCTCTCTTAGAGGGATACGAATAAACGGAGAGATGCATGTCGTTTCGGCTTATGAGGGAGACCTCATTTTATACTTCAACAATTTGGATGAAGAATATGACCCAATCCCCACGCATTCCAACGGCTTTCAGGGCTTTCCAATAATGAAAACAAATCATATGTATATTTTTTTAATGACACGACCAGGGCCGAACAAATTGGCTTTGGACGCTGGACGTTTCAGACTGCGACCGTTACTTTTAGATATTTGGGTGTCCAGATATATTGAGATGTGGAAGGTATATTGGATGGGAATCTTACTCAAGCTATTACAACGCTTAGTAAGCAAATAAGGTTCTGGACTTCTTTACCCATATCGGTACCGGGGCATGTAGCCATTGCCAAAATGGTGATGCTCCCTCGGCTGTTAGGCTGTTATATTACCTCGTCAATCTGCCTATCATAATTCCACTACAGACGTTTACACTACTGGACACTCTTCTCATTGAATTAATATGGGAGTCGGGACGTAGACGCATAGGCCTTCCTAAATTACAGTTCACTACGAAACAAGGTGGACTGGGAGTTCCAGACCTGCGAGCTTGCTGCTATGGAGGCCAACTGCTATGGTTAGCGTACTGGATTGCAGGCCGCAACTTACGAGAAATCACTATGACTATCCAGGCATGGGAACGAGGAGACCTGCACACACTGCTGCTACCAGGCAGCAAAATTCCTTTCGACTGCGCCGCCGCTCTTCCGGACTGCCTTGTTGTATTGGAAGACGGCTATGTGATACACAAAGACTGGCGCCTTATGCTCCCAATATACCTCTACTGGGACTCCCTCTACCATCAGGGACGATAACTCTTAGACATATAGCGGCATGGCCGGAGAAGGGGGTGACCACATTAGGCATGATACATGTGCATGTATCATGTTACATGATACATTTGTGAGAGAAATGGGAGAGTCAAATAGATTATTTCTGCTCCATGCACACATCTCTCGTTATGTACGAACGGTGTGGGCCCCAGGAGGAGAAGAACCGCCAATACACGCACTGACACACATGCAATATTTGATGGGCAACAGTAGTCACCTGACGAAATGGTTATATCGGGATATTCGTACACACACTTTGGTATCACTTCAGACAACCCGTGACAAGTGGGACACAGATATTGGCCATGCGCTCACGAATAGGGAGTGGGAGACAGTACTGGAACACCCTCGAAAGGTATCCAGGAATCCAAAATTTAAGTTTATACAGCTTATGATTGTTCACCGGGTATATTTGACTCCGCACAAACTAAGCTTAATGTTTCCAGATGTACCGGATAACTGGCCCCGATGCCACTCCTCAAATGCCCGCTTACTGCATATGCTATGGGACTGCCCGAGGCTGAACCATTACTGGTCATCAGTACAAGAAATGGTGAATAGTGTAGCCCCGGTACGGAACAATAGAGCATTGGAGTATTGCCTATTGGGATTTGGACCAAAGGGAAAGAAGAGAAGCCCCGCCCGCAAATTTGCTAATCTGGCATTGATATTAGCTAAAAGAAACATAACTATGACATGCAAGGCCGCCAGATCGCCCTCAATCTTAGACTGGTATAACGAGATGATCAGATGGGGTAGAGCTGAGGGAGCCAAGCTTGAGCGGGATGAGCAAAGGGGGTTGTGAAAGATTCCAACTTCACTAGAATGGAAAGCAATGTTGGAAAAATGTGTGGCTATAGATCTGCAGGCATAGAAATGGGACACATATATATGATATAGGCTCGTTCATAGCACTAGGAAGAGTACAGCCTGGGATAGTATAAACTCTATGTATATTGTTCAGGTCAATGTATTTAAATGTGACATTGTGTATAAAGGTTCATAGTGTGCTGTAGAACGATGGGCATGTATAAAAATGCAAGGCTGAGTCCGGGGAGGGGTGGTGGGAGGGTGAGAGAATTTATTGTTTGCTTTTCTTTTAATTATAATGCAATGTATGAGCCAGGAACCACTGGTTATGAGATTTGTAAAGTTGTAAAAATCAATAAATGTATGTAAAAAAAAGAGCATGGTTACTGGACAGTAGTCAACGTAAAGGGGACCGTGGTGACTGTTGAGAGATAAGGGGAAACTGTGACCCGCAACATCTCGTGGTTCAAACAAGTGGACAGGCCCCCACCCTCCCCACTGACATCGCTGGCCACGCCGAAGGACACAATGCCAGTCAGGAAGAACCCCGAGGAGCAGAGGACCACCATACGGGGCCAGCTCCATCATCTGCAGGTCCAGACCAACCCTTGAGGTTCCAAGTCCTCCTCTGGTACCCTGCACCCCGGTCCCTGCACCAGCCCCAGCCGGAGCCCATCCAGGTATGCCCTGAGGGAGAACCGCACAACGAGCACTCGCCTGAGAGACTTTTCCTGTCAAGTAAGTGGACTGTGAGATTCTTGAGATCCAGTCAAGGATTGAGTTGAGATGGGATGTGACGATCAGTATGATAGTGGTTGCTGCCGGCATGCACCGGAAGACCCATGCGTTCACGCCGGACGGCGTGAGGGTGAGTATAAATAAGTGTGTGCGGAGCTGCACAAGGAAGTCTGCACCTAACAGAGAAACGGTGTGTGTGTGTTCCTTGCCACACGCAGTGTATGAGCCTTTGCATGTTTTGTCACTGGATGGTCTTGTTGTTTGCAGTAATGTAACTAAGATAGGGCTTTGAATGGAGCTCTACAGAAGCCAAACATTGAGTATAGTGTGCAGTACGATATGAGGTGGGTGGTGGCCACTCCCCCTAAGGCGAACGCACCTGATTATAGAAATTGCAGAGTTTCTGCTGAGTTTTTCTTCATGGTTTGGTCCTCTAATGTTGGGGAACCTAGTATTGGGAAGTTCAATGGGGTATACAGACTCAGCTATATTCAGTATATTTTGTGGAGGTACACAGGGACCTCTGCCCCTGACATATGGCTCTATAGGGAAAACAATGGCACAGCCCAATAAGTATAATTATGCATCTTGAAATGTAGGGGGGATGGGCTCCATCCAAAAAAGGCATAGAATTCTGGTGCAGTTAAATCGTAGGAAGACTTATATAGTACTTCTCCAAGAACCCCATTTAATGCATGCGGAAGCCTCCAAGCTCCAAAAGAAATGGATAGGTCAATTATTTTACACGTCCTACTCTGCATTCACCCATGGGGATGCGATCTGGTTCAGAAATGGAACCCCCTTTATGCTCTTAGAACAATGGATAGATTCAAACGGGAGATATGTGATTCTACATGGTCTGTTGGATGGGGAACACATAGTATTAGGGAGCATTTATGCCCCAAACACTGATCAGGAAAAGTTTCTTGAGACCCTTAGTAATGCATTAGTGGGTTGGGAGGGGTACCCGTGGGTTTTGGGAGGGGATTTTAATGCAGTGATGGACATTGACCTGGACAGATCACAACCTCCCCTCCAGGGCACGGGATGCAGGAAACAGGCAGATGCTCTTCAGATATGGGTGGGGGGCTGAGGTGTGGGAGACATATGGCGCAAGATGCACCCTACTGATAAAGAATATTCTTTCTTTTCGGCGCCGCATGGGCTGCATACCCGAATAGATCGAATATTATGTTCATTGCACCTGTTGGTAAATGTTGCAGATACCACGTCCTTAGGCAAAACCTAATCGGATCACAACCCGTTGGAAGTCACACTGTTCTGGGAGAAGGTTCCAACACCAGTACCAACCTGTAGATTGCACCCCTCACTACTGGAACATCAGGTGTTTCACAGTGCCCTCTCCGCGGCTATAGTTAATTACTTCGCTGAAAATACAGATACAGCTAGCATACGCCAAATTGAATAGGACGCTTTTAAAACTGTGATACAGGGGGTTGCAATTAGCACAAAAGTAGGGGCGCACACTGTCTTACTTGACAAACTCAAGGAAGTGGAATATAGGCTGGGTGTACTAGAGCAGGAAGTAGTATCAGATGACACAAGCAGGGAAGTGCTGCAAGAGATGCACATAACGGGAAACATCCTTTACAACACAACTTTTACCACGCAGTGCTATTACAACGCAGGTTTTACAACGAAAACCATTACAATGCATTGCGCTGGGGGGCGCTCTAGGATAGGGAATAGATTTAATTTACTATCCAACACCTTCCCTAGTGTCCACGGGGACTGGAGTTGGAATAGTACATTAAACTATTCACTATCCAGCACCCCAAAGCGCTATGCAGTGTAATGGTATGCGTTGTAAAAACTGCGTTGTAACAGCATGCGTGGTAAAAGCATGCGTTGTAACATCATACATCCGCACATAACACATGCTGAACTCCTAGAAGGACTTTGTATCTTGGATTACCGCTTATACACACAGAAACAACATGCGAACACAGATAGGGCGGGCCCATTGCTTGCTAGGATTATTAAAGATACACCGTCAGTGTCTCCTATTCTTGAAATAAATAACCCAGAAGGCGCTGTTACGCGCACCGAATTGGAAATCAATACTGCCTTTCGACAATATTATGAACAACTGTATGCGCCCTCAGAGGAGGCTGAGGAAGACGAATATGAGTCATTCTTTGAGGGACTACAACTCCCACAGATACTTAGTGACCACACGTCAGATATGAAAAGGCCTATAACTAATATGGAAATAAAAGCAGCGATCAAAGATCTACCCCGTAATAAATCGCTGGGTAATGATGTATTGCCCATAGAATTCTATGCCACTTATTCTGAGTTGTTGGTTCCCCGCCTACAGGGATTTTATTGGGCAGCATTCGATGGCGGCTCACTCACACTCACCACATTATGAGCAACAGTGATCTCGCTCCTGAAACCGGGCAGGGACAGTAAAGACTTGGCAGGTTACCGACCCCTCTCACTTCTTAACACAGATTATAAGATTCTGAGTAAGTTACTGGCAAACAGTCTTCTGCAGTTCATCCCTCGACTGATACACACTGATCAGTGTGTATTTGTACCAGGTAGATGACCAGCTCTCAATATTAGGAGGCTTCACCAGGTGATGTCTCATACACCCGCAGCTGCTCATCCACGGGGCTGCATTTCCATGGACCTACGTCAAGCATCCGACTCCCTGATGTGGCGTTGTATGTTGAATACACTACCCAAGTTTGGAATTCCGGTGGAGTTTTGCGCTGAGTGTGACTGCTATATACGAACCCGACTGCGCGTGCACGTACGGGGTCCACATCTCACAACAATACCAGATGGCACGCGGTACTAGGAAGGGTTGCCCACTCTCACCATTACTATTTATTTTAGCGATGGAGCCTCTCTTAGAGGGATACGAATAAACGGAGAGATGCATGTCGTTTCGGCTTATGAGGGAGACCTCATTTTATACTTCAACAATTTGGATGAAGAATATGACCCAATCCCCACGCATTCCAACGGCTTTCAGGGCTTTCCAATAATGAAAACAAATCATATGTATATGTTTTTTAATGACACAACCAGGGCCGAACAAATTGGCTTTGGACGCTGGACGTTTCAGACTGCGACCGTTACTTTTAGATATTTGGGCGTCCAGATATATTGAGATGTGGAAGGTATATTGGATGGGAATCTTACTCAAGCTATTACAACGCTTAGTAAGCAAATAAGGTTCTGGACTTCTTTACCCATATCGGTACCGGGGCATGTAGCCATTGCCAAAATGGTGATGCTCCCTCGGCTGTTAGGCTGTTATATTACCTCGTCAATCTGCCTATCATAATTCCACTACAGACGTTTACACTACTGGACACTCTTCTCATTGAATTAATATGGGAGTCGGGACGTAGACGCATAGGCCTTCCTAAATTACAGTTCACTACGAAACAAGGTGGACTGGGAGTTCCAGACCTGCGAGCTTGCTGCTATGGAGGCCAACTGCTATGGTTAGTGTACTGGATTGCAGGCCGCAACTTACGAGAAATCACTATGACTCTCCAGGCATGGGAACGAGGAGACCTGCACACACTGCTGCTACCAGGCAGCAAAATTCCTTTTGACTGCGCCGCCGCTCTTCCGGACTGCCTTGTTGTATTGGAAGACGGCTATGCGATACACAAAGACTGGCGCCTTATGCTCCCAATATACCTCTACTGGGACTCCCTCTACCATCAGGGACGATAACTCTTAGACATATAGCGGCATGGACGGAGAAGGGGGTGACCACATTAGGCATGATACATGTGCATGTATCATGTTACATGATACATTTGTGAGAGAAATGGGAGAGTCAAATAGATTATTTCTGCTCCATGCACATATCTCTCGTTATGTACGAACGGTGTGGGCCCCAGGAGGAGAAGAACCGCCAATACACGCACTGACACACATGCAATAGTTGATGGGCAACAGTAGTCACCTGACGAAATGGTTATATCGGGATATTCGTACACACACTTTGGTATCACTTCAGACAACCCGTGACAAGTGGGACACAGATATTGGCCATGCGCTCACGAATAGGGAGTGGGAGACAGTACTGGAACACCCTCGAAAGGTATCTAGGAATCCAAAATTTAAGTTTATACAGCTTATGATTGTTCAACGGGTATATTTGACTCCGCACAAACTAAGCTTAATGTTTCCAGATGTACCGGATAACTGGCCCCGATGCCACTCCTCAAATGCCCGCTTACTGCATATGCTATGGGACTGCCCGAGGCTGAACCATTACTGGTCATCAGTACAAGAAATGGTGAATAGTGTAGCCCCGGTACGGAACAATAGAGCATTGGAGTATTGCCTATTGGGATTTGGACCAAAGGGAAAGAAGAGAAGCCCCGCCCGCAAATTTGCTAATCTGGCATTGATATTAGCTAAAAGAAACATAACTATGACATGCAAGGCCGCCAGATCGCCCTCAATCTTAGACTGGTATAGTGAGATGATCAGATGGGGTAGAGCTGAGGGAGCCAAGCTTGAGCGGGAGGAGCAAAGGGGGTTGTGAAAGATACCAACTTCACTAGAATGGAAAGCAATGTTGGAAAAATGTGTGGCTATAGATCTGCAGGCATAGAAATGGGACACATATATATGATATAGGCTCGTTCATAGCACTAGGAAGAGTACAGCCTGGGATAGTATAAACTCTATGTATATTGTTCAGGTCAATGTATTTAAATGTGACATTGTGTATAAAGGTTTCATAGTGTGCTGTAGAACGATGGGCATGTCTAAAAATGCAAGGCTGAGTCCGGGGAGGGGTGGTGGGAGGGTGAGAGAATTTATTGTTTGCTTTTCTTTTAATTATAATGCAATGTTTGAGCCAGGAACCACTGGTTATGAGATTTGTAAAGTTGTAAAAATCAATAAATGTATGTAAAAAAAAGAGCATGGTTACTGGACAGTAGTCAACGTAAAGGGGACTGTGGTGACTGTTGAGAGATAAGGGGAAACTGTGACCGGCAACATCTCGTGGTTCAAACAAGTGGACAGGCCCCCACCCTCCCCACTGACATCGCTGGCCACGCCGAAGGACACAATGCCAGTCAGGAAGAACCCCGAGGAGCAGAGGACCACCATACGGGGCCAGCTCCATCATCTGCAGGTCCAGACCAACCCTTGAGGTTCCAAGTCCTCCTCTGGTACCCTGCACCCCGGTCCCTGCACCAAGCCCCAGCCGGAGCCCATCCAGGTATGCCCTGAGGGAGAACCGCACACCGAGCACTCGCCTGAGAGACTTTTCCTGTCAAGTAAGTGGACTGTGAGATATTTGAGATCCAGTCAAGGATTGAGTTAAGATGGGATGTGACGATCAGTATGATAGTGGTTGCTGCCGGCATGCACCGGAAGACCCCAGCCCATGCGTTCACGCCGGACGGCGTGAGCGTGAGTATAAATAAGTATGTGCGGAGCTGCACAAGGAAGTCTGCACCTAACAGAGAAACGGTGTGTGTGTGTTCCTTGCCACACGCACTCAGGACTGCTGCGCACATTACTGGATGGGTGGGTGTCTCCCTCACGTGAATGCTACACCGATCACCCAAAAAAAAGGCCTATAAATCAGATATTCACATCCTTTTCAAAACATTGCTTGGTGAGTATCTGGGACTATTTTTAATAGACATTTATAGTGAATCAAGTGTTTAAGAGCTTTTAAGCACCTATTACTTCTAGATAATCTTCTGAGAATCTGGTAAGCAGATAAGAGTACCTGTTTGCAGTGGCAACTTAAGGATTAGTGGGGGCCCTGTGTAATATATATTTTTGGGCCCAATGTTTGAAACAACTTTACATTTATTAACCTCTTTTGCTGCATAGAAGCCCTTGTGATGGAAAATAATATTGAATCATATGTTAAACCTTAAGAAACGGGTACATGTAATAAAAGCTGAAGCTCAAGCTGCCTGGTGTCCACCAGCCAAATAGTATCAAAAGAATGATTGAACAAGCTTTGTTAAAGCCAATGCTCTTTAAGTTTGGATCTAGAATTTTCTTTTGTGCAACATTTTTTAAGTAGGATTCTATGTCTAACCAGCTTTTTTACTCCTTGTGTAGGAAAAATATGCTAATGGCAACGTGTTGGATGTTTAGTGGACTAGTGCATGATATTAAATTACAACATATGCATGAGGTGTTTGAAATTGTAACTTTACACTACTTCAGGCACTTCACCAAAATAGGGGTAAAACTCAGAGAAAACACGGGAGGAAGAGAAAAAAAGAAAAGAAGAAATCATTTTTTTTTAATATGGCTAAACTAAAAATAGTTTCCATAAATATATGTGGGCTAAATGACTCTCAAAAAAGACAGATTGTCACTATAGGACTGAAATCAATGAGGGCTAACATCGTGTGTCTCCAAGAGACTCATGTGGAGGGATCACAACGCCACCTTCTGCAAACACTGGGTTACAAACTTATCACAGCCACAACACAGGCAAGTAAGACGCGTGGGGTGGCTATCCTGGCAACAGGTGGGGGGCTTCAATTTACCCGCTCCGCTGCAGATAAACTGGGGAGATGGGTAATAACGGAATGCCAATATTGTGCTGGTAAGAGATTAACTATCTGTTCCATCTATGGGAGTACCACGGATGATCCCGACGTACTGGAAGTCGCTTCTAGTGAACTATCACATTGGCTACTCCCTATAGTAATATCTGGCGATCTTAACCTTAACCTACCCTCAGACTGGTCTTCCGGACCAAACTTTAAATACCAGGGGAGGAAGCCTAAGGTCTTTCGGGCCTTTCAGGAGCTATGTAATACACATGGGCTCACCGATTGTTGGCAATCTAAATACCCCCATAAAACAGGGTTTACGTTCTTTTCCCATCCTCATCTCAAATTTGCCAGACTAGATTATATGCTTGTCTCCCACACCATTATCACCAAGTGCCACATGGATAAATTACCCAGGGTCCTGTCAGACCACAATCCACTACTTTTGAGCATAGATATCGAGAAAATTGAAACAAATCAAAACAGCTGGACATTTGAAAGGGCTCTACTATTAAACGAGAAATATTGCCAACGTATAGAGAAGTGGATACCGGAATTTCAGGCAGATAACCTGGGTAGTGCACCTCTAGACATCGTGTGGGACACATTAAAAGCCGGAATTAGGGGTGAAACACTGCGCTTCTCAATTAGGAATAACCAAGTTGTAAAACAAAAGATAACTGAATTACAGGGTAAACTGACAGAAGCTGAGGAAGAGCTTGTAAAAGCAACTGAAGGGGGTTTACATTTAGAAACAGCATCGCGTAAGGTGGCCAACACAAAAAACAGACTAATAGAAATATTTGCAGAAGAAGCAATTTGTAAAGCCACCATGCAAAAAGAGAAAGTATACGAATTAAGCGAGAAAATAGGGCATCATCTCACTATCCGCACGAGATAACAAAACACCACAAATACAATCAAAGAGATTAAAGACCCCAACAATGTTCTCAAGCAAGACTCAGAAGAGATTAGGTCAGAATTTCAAAAATATTATCAAGCTCTATATAAGGAAACTGATAAGGACCAAGCACTTATAAACGCATATCTAGAACAGGTTACTGCGCCTCAACTTTCACAAACCGACCAAGACAATCTTTTCCCCAAAAAAACAAGGACCCAATCGAAATGGGATCCTATCGTCCGATCACGTTAATCAATTGCGATTCCAAAATCTATGCCAAATTATTAGCCAGTCGACTAGCCCCAGTTATCCACAAAATTGTATCGTCCGACAACACGGGTTTGTCCCCGACAGATCAACGACGAATCATGTACAAAGGGTCATTACACTCTTTGACATAGCGGAAGTTGCAGGAGACCCTATGGCGCTTATCCTTTTGGATGCCGAAAAGGCTTTCAATAGGGTCTCCTGGCAATATTTATGGACGGCTATGTCAAAGAGGGGAATCGGGGAACGATTTATCAATGCCACATGCAGCTTATACCATAACCCAGAAGCAGTTGTTATGATAAATGGGGGACTGTCAAATAGAATTGATGTAACCAGGGGGACAAGGCAGGGGTGCCCGTGCTCCCCTTTATTGTTCGCGATATATATCGACCCATTTATCCGCAAACTCGAGACAAACCAGAGTATATGTCCCATTAATACACTAAATGGATCCACCAAGACTCTAGCATATGCGGATGATATCGCGATCGCCACTAGTAATCCTCATCTGGCCGTCAAAATGATGGAAAAAGAGCCTCACCTCTTTGGAGAGATTTCCGGGTATAAATTATATCATGGTAAGACGCAGATAATTATTAATAAGACCACAAATTACAGAGACGAAAGGATAGTGGAGAACGCTGTATATCTAGGGGTAAAAATCACGTCCAATCCAGACCAATTAGTCAAAATCAATATAGACCCACTCTTGAAAGAAACAACGATTAATCTCAGCAAACTACTTAACCTGCATCTAACCCTAATAGGCAGATGCAACGTTATCAAAATGATGTATTTCCCGAAATGTTTATATTTTTTCCGCTCTATATGCCTAACTTCAACCAACACATGTTCAAAGCAATAGATAATATATTCTCTCGGTTTATATGGGGCTATACAAGATCACGCAAAGCCTACAGATATATATCACTCCCGAAAGATAGAGGGGGCCTTGCCGTTCCTAACCATGAAGTTTACTGGTGGGCTACACTCCTGACATATAGTAAGATTCTATTGACCCCTAATATGAACCCTACACAAGAGGGGGAGGTTCCGACTCCACAGGAACTTATCCTTGGAACTGGAGCGAGCAAACATCTGTGGCGATTTACCTTCGATTGCCACTACAAAAAGGTCTAGTTAAAACACTAGCTGGCATATATAATGAGTGAAGACCTATACGCAAGCTTCTCGGAGTCGACAGATATTCTTATTACACAAGCCTCTATCAGAATAATAATCTACCAAATATCTTTGCAGATGATTATATGAAAAGATGGGTGAATGTCGGGATCACTCGATGCGGGTCTCTCTTTACACCGGAAGGCTTCAAATCATTCGATGAATTAAAAATTGATTATGGCTTAGAAAAACCGAGATTTTTTCAAATTTCTTCAAATTGGAGATTTTCTAATCAAAAAAGGCAGTGGAAGCGCCATGTTTAATAAAATTCAGACAATAAAAATCTTGAACAGAAACACCACAGCGAGAGTAGGAGAAATATATAACAACTTAGTCTCATCACTTCCAGACGATCTGGATAAACATATTTTCAATTGGCAAAATAAGCTAGATATGGATGAGGATTCAGTACAGCGGGCATTCCAACTTTCTCAAACATTACTGCTTTCACCCAAATTGCAAGTGCAATACAATAAAACTTTTTCCATTTATATCACACACCATATAAAATAGCTAAATGGAGCACAGGCAAAGGCACCCAGTGTCCAAGATGCTCGTCACTGGAGGCTGACATAGTCCATATATTTGCCACTTGTGATTCACTAGGACTCCTTAGACGCGAAATATCTATATTCTTATCCGGAATATGGAACTCAAACATAGAAATCACATCTGCCAAAGTTATGTTAGGAATCAACGGGGAAATCAGGACAAGGAAAAGTCAGGGGCTCATATTTGTCTCCATGGCTGTTTACAGAATCTGCCTAGCTTCCTGTTGGCTGGATCCAAATCTCCCGACATTTTCACAGTGGCGGGCAAGACTTCTAGCCTCATACAGTTTAGATATAGCTATATATCGGAGGAAGGGAGTAAAGGGGAAAAAAAGGGCTTAGAAATATGGGACCCTCTCAAACAGTGGATGCAACACCAAGAATCATAAAATAGAATGTCATACCTATGAAATGATGTAAACGTGATCATAACCCAATGTAAAATCTCAACATTAGTAATCTATGAATATGCATCAAGGAGATGGTTTTTTTTGTGCTCTCTTAGGGTGCTTTACCCTTTGGTATCGTTTTTTTATATTACTTTTTCTCTTTTATTCTCTTTCGTCCCTCTCTTTTCTTTCTTATTTCTCACTTCACTTGCTAAATGTAAATCAGCTGACCGGATGGGGGGGGGGAGGACCCGGGGGAATGAGGTACATGTTGTAAAAAATGCTATAATAAAGAAATGTTTTTAAAAAAAATTGAAATGACCTCATTGATGACAACACTGTGCATGGCGGAGGCCTGAGTTATAGTTACTTGAAATAACTATAACTAGTAAATTTCAGTGATTTTTTTAACTTTAAAACGTTAAATTTAAAGTGACATTTTCACCTAACTATAATGTCACTTTAACCTTTGTGTTTTTTATTGTTCTCACACACACACACACACTCTCTCTCTCACACACACACACTCTCTCTCACTCACACACACTCTCTCTCTCACTCTCACACACTCTCACACACTCTCTCTCACACTCTCTCTCACACTCTCTCTCTCACACTCTCAAACACACACACCCACACACACACGCACGCAAACACACCCACACACACACAGATACACATGCGCAGATTGTTCATGATTGCTTGTGCATAAAAATTATTTCTAGACGCCACTGCTGGGGAAAAAAAATAAAAATAAAATGAAATTGAAACTTTAGTTGCTGAATATTCCTAACAAATATAACCCTCTTCATTACTGGTGTTTATCAGCGGGGGCTCCTCCGTTATGGTGGAGGAGCATTACTCCCCTGCCAGTAGAGAGAAACTTGAAAAATAAAATGATAATAAAACTATTTTATTATCATTTTATTTTCCTTCACAAAGCTAAGTCTTGGGGTGGGCCAAACTTACCAGAGCACAGCAGGAAGCATGGAGGAGAAGTGTTAGGCACTGCTGTCAGTGCACATGTCAGTTTGGCTGACTGTCTTAGGATGGCCAAACTGACATGCACACTTACATCTCTCCAACCCCACATGCGTTGCCGGGTGGAGAACAGCAGGCTTCCAGACTTTGTTGGAGCGCAAAACCAGCCTGCTCAGTCCAATCCCAGAGCTTTTCCCTTGCTGGGTAATAGTTTTACCAGCATGAGAGCAGCATCTGGATTGGGCATAGGGGAGTTTCGGAGCCTCAGCCTGTGCACCAGCAGAGGAACAGAAGAGCAGCGATTGGCAGGTAAGTATTTTTTTTATATTGTGCTTTGTTACTGTTCCCCACAGTGCTCCACCACTTTCACCTGATACCAGCCGCTACTGGTGTTCATGCTGCACTAGCAGTCATGGCTAGGGCGGGTGGGGGTGAAGGGGCGGGGGGCAACTCGTATAAAAAAATTCCATTACCTCCAGGTCGGCCGGCCGCCTCTCCTGTGTCCAGTCCCGTCCTCTTTCAGGCTTCTTGTAAGAAAGCAGGAAGCACCAGCGCTCCTATGCTCCCTGCAGCCAATCACATTGCTGCAATGCAGGGTTGTGATTGGTCTGAGCGCCATGATATGGCACTCAGTCAGGGGCTGGAGGGTTAGGCATGTTCTTCATGCAGGCTGTTATGTAGCCTGCATGGAGAACAGGGAAGTGTGCATGACTGTTTTGGGTGGCCTGAAAGGACCAACCAAACAGTCATTGCGCACAGGAGTGTTCTACTATTCCTCCCCCCCGGCAGCCCTGTCTCGCCCCCTCACGCATGCTTCCGCAGCAAAACAGTCTTTTGATTTTTTCCTTTCTTTTGCTGCTTCCTGGCAGTGGGGCAATGCTCCTCCGCCTTAGCAGAGGAACCGCCACTGTGCACAAATGAAAATAAAGCCGGTACACTGAGGATTTTCACCATTCAATTTGCTAAAATCTAATGAATTTCTCCTAAATTTAATTTTCATGTGTGTGTACTTCTCTGAATAAAAGGTTTACCGTGTTCCTGCTGAGTAAGAGAAATGAGATGAGGGACAATACAGAAGATCGAGAGATACATAAAGAAAACTCTATAGCAAGAGATGTGGCATAGTGGGAGAAGGGGCTAGCGATAGGTCCCTACATAGATGTAGAAAGATACATGAGCTATGGCAAGAATTAAAGTAAATAGAGAAAGGTGAGGTAGCCAGGAAGAAACATAAAGATATAGGAAGAGAAAGAGAGGTAGACTAATAAGTAAGTGCTGTAGAGAGATCGAGAGATAGAGCTAGACCAAAGGAAATTGAGAGAGATGCAGAGAAGTATGGTACTGCAATGGGCGAGGTAGAGAAAAAGAGAGAGAGAGATAATGTAGAAGAAGAGGTTAATTTGAAAAAACTAAAGGTATCAAGAGGTTGCGGTAGAGACGACGAAAAACAAAGAAGTGACAAGTAGAGAGAAAAATGAGAAAGGGTGTATAAAAGCAGGTCAAGTAAAGAAAGTTGTATGGGAAACAGAAAGGCAGAGAGAAGGGTAAAAAGTAGAAAGAGAAACTGTAAAGCGAAAAGAGGAAGCTGAGAGAAATAAGTGAAATTGAGAAAGAGGTGAGGATTTTACAGAGGTAAAGAGATGTGATAGGAAGAGAAGGTGATGTAGAGAGATCTCTAAAGAAAGAGGTTATTAGAGATAGTTGAGGTGAAGGGGGTAAGTAAAAATGGAGGAGGAGGTCCAGAGAGATATATGTGTTTGTTTGCGAGAGAGAGAGACCGAGAGAGAGAGGAGTTGATGATAGAGAAAAAGGGGTAGAAGCAGAGAAATAGAGGTAGCCAGAAAGAAAAGATATTTGGAGAGTTGAAAGAAAGAGAACAGAGGTAGAACAAGAGAAAGAGAAGGTGGACAGGTGAGGTAGTTAATGAATGGCAAACTAAATTGAGAGGTTAGGCAGTGAGAGAGAGAGAGAGAGAGAGAGAGAGAGAGAGAGAGAGAGAGTAGCGGTGGGGTAGGGTAGAAAGAGGTGAGGTAGAGAGAAAAATAGGTTGGCAAAGTGAGCGTGGGAAGGAGTAGTGAGATAGAGAAAGGGCTGAGAGAGAGGTAGAGAGAGTTAAGGTTGAAGAGACACTGAATGAGAAAGAAAGAGAGAGAGGTGAGATAAAGTTACAGATGAGGCTGTGTGAGAAGTGAAATAGGAGATGCAGGGCGGTCAGACAGAAAAAAAGAGCAGTGAGGTGCAGAGAGAGAGCTGAGGTACAGAGAGGGGATCAATCATGATAAATATTGATCTAGGCACAGAAAGTGATAGAGAGAGAGCCAGAACCAAGGGAAAGAGCTAGAGAGAGAAGAAGCAAAATTAGCTATTTTTGATATATTGACAGAGGTGAGGTAGACAAATGTGAGGTAGAGAGAATTGGACATAGAATGAAGGTACATAGAGAAGGAGAGATTGAGAGGTTAAGAGAGTGGGTTAAAGTAGAAGAGGTGAGGTGAAGTAAGGAAAGAGCAATGACACAAAAATTATTTTTCACTTTACGTGCCACCCACTGCTTGAGAGGATGAGGGTTAAGGCGAGGCAGGTCAGACATGAACACTTTGGGGCTCATTCACAAGGAGCTATTGCCCAACTAACAGCACTTTATCACAGCCAAAGACGCGATAAATTTACCCCCATTCACAAGCTGGTGCTAACAGCCCACAGCACCAGTTTTTTCCGTGATAGCAGCTGCAAAAAACATCGCCACAGAGGACCCCCACAAATATCACTAATGGGATGCGGAGTATGCGTTCCCGTGCAAAAAGCTGCAACAACACGACACCTCAACATTCACAACGACCAGCCAGATCAGCGATAAGAACACAAAACACCTGATAAGGTGCGTTAGCAGCAGGAAATTAACACCTGCTCTGACCTGGTGTAAAGTTGGACCACAGCCTGCACCACAAAGGGAGCCCAGCCCACAGCCACACCTGAAGACAAACAGATGCCATGGAGCAACTGAACATGCAGCACGGACACCCAAGAGGGTCACAACACCTACCAACACCACACCCAGCACCACCTCTCCTTGGCACCCCCCTCAACCAAAGACATGCCACATCAGCTACACATAAACATGTACGAAATAATCCGCCTGATGTTGTACAATCACACCTGGTGACATGCATATGTCGACACAAAAATAAGCATCACACATTCACTTTCGAAGCAACCAATGAAACTTTATTGAAATTACCACAGAAATGAAATGAAGACACATGGCGACTCCCCTCGGGACAATCCGTAGGTCACAGCCTGGAAGACAAAAAACATGATGAGAAGGTGTGTCCTGCACACATCAAAGGACAGAGAGAGAGCAAAGGAGAGAGAGAGAAGAAGAGAGGGGGAAAGAGAGAGAGAGAGAGAGAGAAGAAGAGAGGGGGAGAGAGAGTGAGAGAGAGAGAAGAAGAGAGGGGGAGAGAGAAAGAGAGAAGAAGAGAAAGAGAGAGAGAAGAAGAGAGGGGGAGAGAGAGAGAGAGAGAGAGAGAGAGAGAGAGAGAAGAAAAGAGGGGGAGAGAGAGAGTGCCGCTCCTGCGCACCCAGGCCACACTGCTCACCTGCTGCCACCGGTGTGTCTCCAACCACTTGCCCGTATGTATAGCAGTACACCAGGTCACACATCAGAGTCAGAGCCGTCATTTGAAACAGAGTCCAGATACATGACTGGCACAGTACACACACTTGCACAAGACAACGTCGCCCGCCCATGCACACCCAGGCAGAGGCATGCCAGCCCCTCCCGCTGCCCATCGGAGCATGCCTGCCCATGCACACCCGGGCTTCACTGCTCACCTTCTGTCACTGGCGTGTAGACAGCACGCCCCACCACTTGCTGCTGCAAGCCACAAGCTCGGGCCCGTGGACATGGCACCCTCCACATCATGCAGCCATGCTGCGCAGTCCACCAGGTCTCATGTCTGGTGCTGGGTCTTGATTACACCATGGCATAGGACATACCAGGGCACCGGCAACATCGCAGCCTGCACAGCCGCTCAGCCCAATGGGTGTCACTAACTCTGTGATACTGGAAGCGAGGCCATGTGACGGTAGGCGCGCGCAGCCCACAAATCCTGAGCAGTCCGGACCGCCAGGACGGGGCATCATCGCAGGCTGCACAGCCTCTCAGAAGCTTAAGGGGCCAATGACTCAGTGCACCCACAGTCACCGTCCCGTGGCGGGGTGCCTGTGCGGTCCGCAATGCAGCATGTGCCACAAACCCTGTTCAACCCCAGTCACTGTCCCATGGCGGGGTGCCTGTGCTGGCCGCAATGCAGCGTGTGCCACAAACCCTGTCTAACCCCAGTCAGCGCCACGTGGTGGTAGGCCCGTGCCGGCCTCAAGGCCTGGGTTCGTCATACAGTCACCACTGGCAGAGGGGTATGTGACGTCATTGGCCCCTTATATTTGCATGGTCACATGGCCTATGACGCCTGTGCTGGATGGGTGTGTTGTACATGCAAACCTGCCCTCAGGGAATGGCTGTGACATGCTGACAACTAGACCAGTGACCTGCACATCACCAGTGAGTACACCTGCGACCGGTTTCAATGAAGATCCCCTTCGGAGCGTAAGTGGAGTGGTCTGGCCTGGCATACGCCTTACCAGTGCAGGGCCTGCAACAATGACTTGGGGGCTCTGGGCGTGATTCAGTCCATGTCCGGACAAGAAAGTGGCTGCTGCGTGTGTCCCTGTTGTGGTGTCCACTGGACCCATAACACAAATTGCTATGTAGCACCCTCTGACTGGTTTCCCACAGGATGAGCATTATTGACGCAAGAGATATCACTGACCCTACATTCATCCACACATACATACATGAATGATGAAAGACATGACACAGCCGTGCATCAATGGATGTTTATTGCACATCCAGTGCAGTTCTGCAGCTGGAGCCATACAGGGCAATACCGAACACACTACACAAAATGGGCCCGTGGAGGGCCAGCCAGAGTCCATCCGGGGATGACAAGTACTGCAGAAGAGGAGGGGTGCAGTCCGCAGTCTGGTCGCCGTGTAATTGGTCATCCAACAGGATGTGGTAGTCCATGTCATAGTCCAAGGTGAGTGCATCTGTGTGAATCGGGGGTCAGTGGAAGGTCATGAGGCCATGTGCGGGACCAAGCAGAAACAGGCCAGGTGGCGGAAATGAATGCGACTGAGTCCTTCTGATCACAGGCACATCCACGTCCTTGTCCCCGGATATGTGTTCTGCCCCACCTGGGGGTGTTGCAGTACCGGGTGTGGCACTGTGTGCCACTGACACATCAGGGGCCAGAGGTGGATTGTCTGCCACACTGTGTGCCACTGACACATCAGGTGCCGGAATGGATAGGCCTGCCGCACTGGGAGGCAGAGACACACCAGGGGGCAGAGATGTGGATGGTGTGGGGGCAGCACTGCAGCAGCATTCATCATCACCACGCCTCTGGCAGCAATGCCATGATGAGGATCTGCAGGGCATGATAGATCCCAGCTACATTCCGCTGATGTCCAGCGCTGGCTGCCATCCTTTCCGCCTCCATCCGCACCATGTCCTCCATGAACCTCTGCATGTGTGCCAGCTCACGGCTGGTATCGCTGGAGCCACTCTGAGTGGACTGGTGTTCTTCTCTCTACGTTATGACTCCCACCCGCACCTGCTCTGCAGTCTCCCTCTGGCACTCCAGCACATGGCGTTGGAAGGCCATGTGTTGTTCCTGGAGGTCTTGGGGTAGTGCCGGGGCTGCGGGTGCCTCCTGCTGGGTGCTTTGGGTAGTTGGGGGGTTTTCTCAATGTAGCTGGACTGCCCAGATCCTGGAGGTGAGTGGCGGATGAGGTCAATGATGTCTTGGATGGTTTGGGTGTCGATGCTGGTGTTGTCCTCCTCATCATCAGTGAAGAGTGGCTGCGACTGCTCTGCAGGAGGTGTTGACGGTGCCCCTGCGATGTGAAGGGGAGATGGTGTATTACAATGTGTCCACACGTATATAGCCGCATGTTGCAATGCTGCTGCCTTCTGGTTGGCGGAGAGTTTCTTCTTGGTCCTCCGCTTGATGTAATTCCATCGCCTCTTGACCGCGTTGTTAAATTTGGGGGTCTCTAGTTGGCAGAGGTAGGTACCTTTGACAAATAGGGAGCCCTGGGTCTAGTTAGGGTAAGGGGTACACTCCTAAAATAACCCCTGCTCACCCCCTCGGTAGCTTGGCTCGAGCAGACAGGCTTATCTCAGAGGCAGTGTGTAAAGCATTTGTGAACACATACAGTAACCCAGTGACAACACTACAGATGAACACCACACAAGTTGTATATTAAAAATAAGTATTCTTTTATATAGATTTAACACAAGACGACAAATGACAAAAATCCACAATACTGGACCTAAAATGGTAGAATTAGCTTAGTTCTCTTCAGATCTTAAAATGCAACACTTTAAGTCAATGTACCTTAAGATGTGTAACGCTTCTACAACAAAAGTGTTGCAGGGATGGTGATGCGGTAGTTCCTTACACGCAAAGACTGTGATGCGTTGAAGATCCGATGGAAAGAAACAAAGATGTCATCTTCTTCTTGATGCAACACGCTCCTCCGGTGTTGCAAGATGTGTCGACTCGATGCGACAGCTGCAGCAGCGACAGCCTTGTTCAGTGATGCGACAACAGTGGCTTTGGTGGGGACACTCTTCTCCGACTATGCGAGCCGCTTTGGCTCGATGCGACAAATGCAGCGGTGACACCCTTGTTCAGTGTTGTGGCGACAGCGGCTGCGGAGGCGGCACACTTCTCCGTGGATGCGAGGTGCTTCTGCGATGCGATGCGACAGCTACAGCGGCGATACCCTTGTTCAGTGATGCGACGGCAGTAGCGGCGACACACTTCTTCGATGTTGCGAGACGCTTCTTGTGATGCGGTGCAATGCGACAGCTACAGCGGCGATACCCTTGTTCAGTGATGTGACGGCAGCAGCTGCAACACGCTTCTTCTTTGTGAGTCGCCCTTCCAGCTCCTTGTGACACACAGTCTCTCAGAGGACCAAAAACAGCTGCAGGCACTTCCAAAGAACTCTTGGGGAGCTGGTGGTTGAAGTCTGTTGTCCCTGAGACTTGAGAAGGAGGCAAACTCTTCTCTCAAGCCCTTGGATATCCTTCACAAGTTGAATAAAGCACACACAAAGTTCCTTTCTCCTTTCTTTGGCAGTCAGGTAACCACTGCAGACCAATCCCCCAAGCAGCACTTCAGCTTAGGGATAGTCTCTCCTCAGTTTCTTCCAGTTCCTCTCCTCAGCAAAGGTTTCTTCTTGTTTCCCAAAGTGATCGAAAGCTCTGGGGTCTGGGTCCCCCTTTTTATACACAGTTTCTCTTTGTTCTATGAAGGCAGAGAGGCCTTTGCCCAGTCCAAACCAGTTCTCGTCAGTCCTGGAGTACTCTGTTTACATGACTCCTTCTTTCCTTTCACTGTGCTGGGCAGGGACATCAGACGCACCACAGGGGGTGGAGCCGGCATTGTGGAAGGTAGGCACAGCCCTATTCAGGTCCCAGGTGCAACTGCTCCCTCCCATCTAGATGCAGATCTCTCTATTCAGCAATGTGTAGTGTTTTATCTAGGAAACCTGAATCGATATTCCTATTTTATGCCCTTGTCCGGCTATAATCAATAATATCCATACAACGGCATAAAAACCATATCCATAATTCAGTCGTAGCACATGCTGTCACATTAAGCAAGGCTACTTCTCCGGCCCCCTAGTAAGCACACCGAGTTCTCTAAAGAAAACCAAGCCTCCAGCAACCTGGGAAATCCCCCTTGCTTTTGTTTTGATTTCGTCCTAGAACTCCTGTAAAGCACTGCAAGAATGGCCAGTTCTTAGTGACATCTTTATTGACGTCTTATGTCCAACCTTACGTCAAACCCAGGCACCTTTCAGGTATAAATATACCAACGTTGCCTTAAGCAAACACACGGTGGTGAATCTGGAGCAGAGCAGCTATCTACTTGCCCGAAAGCCCAGCTGATGCGAGAGCCCACGGAAGCTGCCCCTCCTCTTTGACGCGCTCAGAAAGATGCTGTCTTTTCTCCTGCCGAGAAATCCAGCTCCGGCGTTTCCAGCCTACCCTTACGGGTTGCTGGGATATCGTGTTCTGAGAGAGAGATACCAGACCTCCTGCTTTCTATTACCCAGGTACGGAACTGACTAAACCCTTACAGAGAATTCTTGAGTCAGATTCTTGGCAAAACAAACTTAACTTAAACTGCTACTTACTTACTCCCTCCCATGTATTAGGCTTAGGTCAAGTACACCGGGGTAGGCGTATTTAGAAGCACCAGTTGAGTACGATTAGTCAATGTATATATGTATGTATATATTTTATCTATTTTAAAGTATCATATGGCTAAGAAACCATATCAATGCTTTTACAGTATTATTTTATAATCCTCCTTTTACTGTACGCACTTTACTTTACCATGAGCATTACAATCGTGGCAATTCATTTCTCTTGTATGAGGAAGAAGATTGCTCAATAAATAACACCTTTTATTGAAAACGCCTGTCTCTCTTTTCTCTGCATTCTGGTGAAACTAAGTACGCACATTTGACTGAGTGAAATAGCTCTCTATTGTTTTCACACGACTCTAGAGATACACTCTTATTCAGGGAGAGCAAAGTTGTCATGTTTTATGGTTGTCAGAAGCTAATCCCTTCTTGTCTATCCAGGGAGGTTAAACTCCTCCTCGTTTATTCGAGAAAGTTTCTAGTGACCTCTGAGCTAGCTGGCAAACCTTAAGTCTAATATAGTCAGTAGAGACCTAGATAACCTCAGTCCTACGTCTACACTGCTGAATATATTATTCCAATGCGCAGAGCCTATTGGGAATATAGGAACTACACTACAAATGTGCTGACTCACCCTATCTCCTGGAATCCCCCAGCCCTGTCACTCAAACTCCAGACAAGGAATACACAACCTAGCAGAGGCAGACTTGGATAGTTAGACAAGGAAATACCTACTTTCTAAAAGTGGTATTTTCAAACACAGAATGTTAAAACCAACTTCACTAAAAGATGTGTTTTATCATTCTGAGTTCAGGCATACTAAACTCGAATTTCTACCTAGTTCCCTGAGTCAGTTAGGATTATAAGATGTAATAATCAAACTGCCCATTCTGGTCTATGGGGAATAGGTAGCCATGCAATAGTGAAAAACGAAAATGGCTGTAATTCACTATTAGGACATGCCACACACATCAGGGCTTGTCCTGCGTTATACTTTCAATGCACCCTGCCCTTGAGCCTACCATAGGGGTGTCTGATATGAAGAAAAGGGAAGGTTTAGGGACTGGAGAGTGGGTACACTTGCTCAGTCAGCATGGCAGTACCTGACTGCACACAGGCTATGCAATGGCAGACCTGAGACACACTTTTACAGGCTGCTTCTGTGAGTGGCACAACCAGTGCTGCAAGCCCACCAGCAGCATTTGGTTTACAAGCCCTCGGCACACACAGTGCACTGTACTAGGGTCTGACAAGTAAACCAAATCAGCCAATCATGGAATCACTAATCCATACATCAATTTACAATAGAGAGAGCATATGCACTTTAACACTGATCAGCAGTGGTAAAGTGCCCATGGTCATAAAACAGGCAACAACAGGTCAGAAAACATTTAGGAGGAAGGCAAAAAGTTCAGGGATGACCCTGCAAAAAGGGCCAAGTACAACACAACCCCCTTCCAGCCAAAACTCAGGGTAGACCAATCACCACCTTGATGGGCTTCCCTGCTTTGGGCGATAGAACCTGGTCCTGGACCGCAACTGCAGGGGCATATTCCAGTTCTACACCAATCTGAACCCATTTCAATCCCTCCGTCCATACTCTCAGGGCCCACCAAGCTAAACCATGGGGAACCCTTCTCCTCACCTGTGGATGCCCTCTGTGCGGCACCTAACCTTAGCCTGCTCACAGGTGTGTCTCAACAGACAGACAGCAAGCCACAGTGGCCACTAACAGTAGTCAGTGATTAGACCCAGGCCTTATGCCTCTCAGGGCTCTCAACCCTCTGAGGCATCAGAGAGCGGGGGGCAGTAGCCCCAGGTGCTTGGCACCCTTTGTCCACTCTCCCTGCTGTCAGGTCCGGTATGACATCCTGACACTGACCCAGCAGCCCCAGGCCTCTACCCGGTGGCTGGACAAGAGACTGGGGTGGGCTCTCCCACACCCGGTCCTCCTCCTTGTGCCTTTGTACTGTCCCACCTGGAGCGGTACCCCCTTCCAGAATTGTCAGGGCATCTGTGGCAGGTGTCCTGCACAATTCACCCACCAGTTAAGGGGTTCTATCCTGCAACTGGGCTTCCAGGTCAGGGGGGACACCCTGAACCTGGCCCTCCAACCTAGGGTCTAATCCCTCCAGTTGAACCGGGGTCAGAGGCGAGGATTCCCTCCCTCTGCACCCCCTTCCAGAGTGCTGTACCCTCCCGCCTGGAGTGGTACCCCTAGAAGCTACATTGGTTAGGACATTGATTACAGCTGCCCCTTCCTCCAGGTCAGACAACACCTGAACCTGGCTTCCCAACCCAGGGACCAATCCCTGCGGTTGAACACTTGCCCGGCGTACCAGGATTTAATTGGGAGCACATATGCCCCCCCCCAAGGGTGACACATAACTCATTTGTCATGTGACAGATGCCTGGTGCAGATCTCTCGACCCCTGTCCATCTTACAGTGCATGAAGATCCCCCAGGACAGAAGTGGTGTCACCATGGTCATTCACTGGTGACGCAGCCCTTCTGGCTGGCCCCTGACCCACTGGTTCTTCCACTGGGGACTCTCTCCCCCTCTCACCCCTCAGTCTGGACTTCTGTACCCTCAACTTACGAGCGGTACTGCCAGACACCAGAACTAATGGAGGCCTGCTTACAGATACTCCCAGTTCTCCAGACACTAGAGGATCTCCCTCAACAGGCAGCCCATCAGGATAGCCTAGGTTTCCCGCCTGGTGTTCCCTTAAAGAACCATCCAGGCTCTGAGACTGGGTTTCAGGCACCTGGGGACACGCAGCCCCACACTCACTCCTTCTCCACTGAGACAGGACGTGAGCCCTTACACCCCTCCCACTACAACAGGACCTAGCTGGTCTACTCTGCACCCCTCCCACCACTCTGGGTTGGATGATATCTGAGCCACTCCCACAGGGTCACTCCCCCATGCCTCTTCAGATCCTCTGGAATCCACCAAAAGGTCTGCCTCCCATGTGAGTTCCCTGGGGTCAGAGAACTTACTCTCCAACAGGTGTTGGCATAGCTCTGGAAAACAGGGACTTACAATATGCTCGCCGACAATTGGATCACACAGCCCCCCTCAGGGGTTAACCAAACGATCCTTCACCTCACCATCCAGTGCCTCGCACACGTACTCCACACCACTCTCCTGAGATTGGCAAGACAGTATCTGACTGTCTCTGTCACTCAACCCACGCTCTTCTGGGCGGTCCTCACACTCACCTACCAGGACTTCAACTTTGGGGGAACCCCCGTCCCTGCACCTCTCATTTAGAGGCAGTGGAGTGTCCCTCCCACCACTAGGACCATGAACCACTGCACCAGTTACCCCATTCTCCTCAGGGACACTGTGCACTACTGGAGCTACCTCATGTCCTTGAACCTACTAGTGTATGTTAACCCCCTCCTTCAAGTTAGGCGCCACATCTCTGAGTGTGTATACTACTCCCTCAGCACTAGAAAATTCTATTTTGCTGCCACCATCTGAGCTGGATTCCACCTCCAACTCAGCAAAGCTCACTTTCTGAGCTACACACATTTCTTGTTGCTGGGCTGAGACAAACATGGCCTCAAGCCGCTTGAGCTCCAAATCAAGCTCCCTCATTCTTAACTCATGCTCCAACTGTATTTTCTTTTCCTCTAGGGCCAATCACCTATTTTCTAACTCCAGTTGCCCACCCAATTTAAGTTTGGCAAGCTCCATCTCGTACATCCTGTTTTCCTTCCTGTCCACCAGCTCCTCTGGGGACAGGCTTTTGCCAGAGACACTGCTACCTGCTGTGGAGGGTACTCTCCTCCCCTCTGGACCTAATGGCCCCTCCACCTGCCCATCTGCATTCTCAGCCTCTTCCTCAGGGGTATTCCTTGCTTCGACCCAGGCCCTCAGTGACTTTTGGTACACCTCATTCTTGGAGAGACAGGTCATTGAAACTTTGAATCTTCGGTAGAAATGCTTAAGCAGTCTTAAGTTGTAGCATTCTAGTCTCTCCTCTTCCCAATCACAATCAACAGATGCTATGGATCCTGCTTTACTCATGGTGGTTAAACTTGGCAGTTCTTGGTAAAAATAGAAAATCCCAGTAAAACAATCTACCAAAAAGTATGTGGTCGCGTTTTGGTCTGCACTCACTAGTAGTGTTCACCAATCACTGTATATGAGTCACAAATGCAAGTCCAGAATCCTGACCGCTGACCACAAATGTTGGATTTGGGGGTCTCTAGTTGGCATAGGTAGGTACCTGTGACAAATAGGGACCCTTGCGTCTAGTCAGGGTAAGGGGGTACACTCCTAACATAACCCCTGCTCACACCCTTGGTAGCTTGGCTCAAGCAGACAGACTTATCTCAGAGGCAGTGTGTAAAGCATTTGTGAACACATACAGTGACCCAGTGACAACACTACAGATGGACACCACACAAGTTGTATATTAAAAATAAGTATTCTTTTATATAGATTTAACACAAGACCACAAACGACAAAAATCCACAATACTGTACTTAAAATGGTAGAATTAGCTTAGTTCTCTTTAGATCTTAAAATGCGACACTTTGAGTCAATGTACCTTAAGATGTGTAAAGCTTCTACCACAAAAGTGTTGCAGGGATGGTGATGCGGTAGTTCCTTACATGCAAAGACAGTGATGTGTTGAAGATCCAGTGCAAAGAATCAAAGATGGTGTCTTCTTCTTGATGTGACACGCTCCTCCGATGTTGCGAGATGTCTCGACTCGATGTGACAGCTGCAGCGGTGACACACTTGTTCAGTGATGTGACGACAGCGGCTTTGGCGGTGACACTCTTCTCCAACGATGCGAGACGCTTTGGCTCGATGCGACAACTACAGCGGCGACACAGTTGTTCAGTGATGCGATGACAGCGGCACGCTTCTCCATGGATGCGAGGTGCTTCTGCGATGCGACAGCTACAGCGGCAACACCCTTGTTCAGTGATGCTACTGCAGCGGCTGCGGCGGCGACACGCTTCTTCGATGTTGTGCGACGTTTCTTTTGATAAGGTGCAATGCAACAGCTACAGCGGCGACACCCTTGTTCAGTGATGCGACGGCAGCAGCTGTGACGGCAACACGCTTCTTCTGCGTCAGTCGCGCTTCCAGCTCCATGCGACACGCACTCTCTCAGAAGGCCCAAAACAGCTGCAGGCACTTCCAAAGAACTCTTGGGGAGCTGGCGGTTGAAGTCTGGTGTCCCTGAGACTTCAGCAGGAGGCAAGCTCTTCTCTCAAGCCCTTGGAGATCCTTCACAAGTTGAATAAAGCACACAAAAAGTTCCTTTCTCCTTTATTTGGCAGTCAGGCAACCACTGCAGGACAATTCCTCGAGCAGCACTTCAGCTTAGGGATAGTCTCTCCTCAGTTTCTTCCAGTTCCTCTCCTGAGAAAAGGTTTCGTCTTATTTCCCAAAGTGATCTAAAGTTCTGGGGTCTGGGTCCCCCTTTTTATACACAGTTTCCATTTGTTCTCTGAAGGCAGAGAGGTCTTTGCCTAGCCCAAACCAGTTCTGGTCAGTCCTGGAGCACTCTGTTTACATGACTCCTTCTTTCCTTTCACAGTGCTGGGCAGGGACATCAGACGCACCACAGGGGGTGGAGCCGGCATTGTGGAAGGCAGGCACAGCCCTATTCAGGTCCCAGGAGCAACTCCTCCCACCCATCTAGATGCAGATCTCTCTATTCAGCACTGTGCTTACTCACCCTGTCTCCTGGAATCCCCCTGTCACTCAAACTCCAGACAAGGAATACACAACCTAGCAGAGGCATGCTTGGATAGTTAGACAAGAAAATACCTACTTTCTAAAAGTGGTATTTTCAAACACAGAATGTTAAAACCAACTTCACTAAAAGATGTATTTTATCGTTCTGAGTTCAGGCATACTAAACTCGAATTTCTACCTAGTTCCCTGAGTCAGTTAGGATTATAAGATGTAATAATCAAACTGGCCATTGTGGTCTACGGGTAATAGGTAGCCTTACAATAGTGAAAAACGAAAATGGCTGTAATCCACTATTAGGACATGCCACACACATTAGGGCTTGTCCTACCTTACACTTACAATGCCCCCTGCCCTTGGGCCTACCATAGGGGTGTCTGATATAAAGAAAAGGGAAGGTTTAGGGACTGGCAAGTGTTCAGTCAGCATGGTAGTACCAGACTGCACACAGGCTCTGCAATGGCAGACCTGAGACACACTTTTACAGGCTGCTTCTGTGGGTGGCACAACCAGTGCTGCAAGCCCACCAGCAGCATTTGGTTTACATGCCCTGGGCACATGCAGTGCACTGTACTAGGGTCTGACAAGTAAACCAAATCAGCAAATCATGGAATCACTAATCCATACATCAATTTACAATAGCGAGAGCATATGCACTTTAACACTGATCAGCAGTGGTAAAGTGCCCATAGTCATAAAACTGCCAACAACAGGTCAGAAAACATATAGGAGGAAGGCAAAAAGTTCAGGGATGACCCTGCAAAAAGGGCCAAGTCCAACACTTGTCCATTGTCCTCTTCTGCTCACCGACGGCATCCACCATGTCCAAAGCTAAAATGGCGCCCGCGGCAACAAAGGGATAGGGGAAACCACTATATTTCGCGCTAGGACAAAGGAAGTAGAGGCACCATCTACCGTTGGTGGGAGGGTACCAGTCAGCAGAACTGAGGCGCGCAAATGAAGAGAACACACACAAAGTCAGAATAACGTGTCTGTGAGCGAGTGAGTTAACCGCAGCTGTGTCTGAAATGAGATCCGCAGCGCTCCACTAATAACCGGAAGTGAGCAGAGCCTCCATTTTACCCCGAGTTAACTTAAGGTACAGCAGAGGGATCTCCGGAGGTCTCCGGAGTTCAAGCAAGCACAGACAAAAACAAAGCGAAACAAAGTGAAAGGCATCACTGCGCAGTAGGTACCTAAAATGGCACCCACCGTAACAAGGACATAGGGAAGGCACTGGCAGCACATTGACATCACAGACACCGTAGGCTCACCATCTACGCAAGGGGGCAGTAATCTAGCTATACGACCGTGTGTACGACACGTCAGTACACCACTAAATCCATCCGTCAGCTCCGCCCAACAACAACAACTGACGGCCCCTGCCCAAGGATCTCTGAGATACGCACAGCACAGGGCTCATGGGGGTTGTGTGTAAAAGACCAAGTAAGCACGGGGGCAAGAGGCTATGTGAGCGAGAGGGCTTATACATAGCTGCGGCACCAGCAAAGGCGCTCTCAGCGCATGCTTCCCGGAGCTGCTTCAATTCGGACTAAGCCTGAGAACCTATTGCAGATGGTCTTGAAGTGCACAGCGGAGGGGCCACACATGACCAGTTGGCACAGCCTGGTATGACGCCCCTTGAGCGGACCCCAAAACTGTTTTTAGTTACTGTGGATCCAGAGCAACCTGGCCGATGCCCGGTAGAGCTGTCCTATACAGCTATAGAGGAGTCTGGCCCCTTGGCCGTCACCTACCCAGCCGGTCATCTGACATTGTTTATCCTCGTCTCCCCATTTGTGTCTCCTTCTCTTCCCCTTCGATGGAACGATGACGACGACCCTTGGGTGGATACCAAAACTGTTTGTACCCTCCGCAGAGACCGAGCAACCTTGGCCAATGCCCGGTGGAGCTGTCTTATGCAGCTATAGAGGAGTTTGGCCCCTTGGCCGTCACCTTCCCAGCCGGTCATCTGACATTGTTTTTCCTCGTCTCCTCATTTGTGTCTTCTTCTCTTCCCCTTAGATGGAACGATGACGACGCCCCTTGGGTGGATACCAAAACTGTTTGTACCCTCCGCGGAGACCTTGGCCAATGCCCGGTGGAGCTGTCCTATGCAGCTATAGAGGAGTCTTGCCCCTTGGCCGTCACCTACCCAGCCGGTTATCTGACATTGTTTTTCCTTATCTCCACGTTTGTGTCTCTTTTCCTCCCCCTTTGATTGAACTATAACGACGTCCCCTGGGCAGACCCCTAAACTGTTTTTACCTACCACAGAGCCCAAGCAACCGTGGTAAATGCCCAGTGGAGCTGTCCTATACAGTTATAGAGGAGTCTGGCCCCTTGGCCGTCACCTACCCAGCCGGTCATCTGACATTGTTTTTCCTCGTCTCCCTGTTTGTGTCTCCTTCCCTCCCCCTCCTCCTCCTCCCCCTGTGATGCTTTGATTCAAATTGATGTAACTATGTATCCTGTAACTCGCTGATCCTCATGTACAGCGCTCTGATACCTCCGGGTCTAGCCAGCGCTATATAAAACTTTGCAAATAAAAATTAAAAAAAATTAAAAATGTTGGTGCCCTATGACACGTTGGAGGTGACGAACAGTTGTTGATGGTGTTCCATCACCTCCGTGACTATGATCCTGTTCACCTGCGGACTGAACTTTGTCTTCCTCTTCTTCTTGTCCTTGCCCTTCCCTGTCACCGAGGTCCCAGGCTCGTCGTCCGGGGTGCTTGTGGGGTTGCGCTTGTCCTCTGTGCCTGCTCTGGCTTTCTCCATGGTGCTTGGGTGTTGGTCAGTTTGTGTTTGGGTGTTTTTTCCACTTTTATGGTGATTTTTCCCACCTGCCAGGTGTGTGTTGCAGGCCTGGCGCTGCTTATCGCTGATTTCCACATTGCGCTTTGGCCCATCACAGGTTTTTTAGGTGTTGTGGTTTGTGTTTTTGTCTCCATCGAGGTGGTTGTATTGCAGACATTGTCCGCGGTTTCGGCAGATTATTGCATGCTACCGCCACGTTGTGAATTCCACGTTGCCACGGGGTTATTTTCCAGTGATGGGCTGTGCTGTTGAAAGTTGCGTTATGCTACTCTTGCAGTAGTTCTTGTGAATATACCCCACTATTTATTATTGTTAGTGCAACACAGTACAGCAACCAAAGGTGCTGAGCTACACTGCACAAGTGGGAGAAAGCATCTAAGTCATATTAATAAAAGATCCTACCGCTGTTAATTAACCCTGACCGGTCGAACAAGCAGGATGCCCAGAGCCACTCACAACCTTTACACCATGGTGTAGATTGAGATGTTAGTGTGCTGCCTTGCACAGGATTTGTACTGAAAGCATACTCTTCATGTTTAAAATCCTATGCCTAAAACCCTTCTTATACATTCCACTCATTGTACGTTCTCTATATAGTTCAGCACACATGCAATATGTAGAATGTTTAGAAAATGCAAACATGTCTTGCTGTTAGTTCCTGCTTCAAAGAAACATGTTTTGGGTTGGGTTTTTTTACGCTAAGTCCAGTATGGCTATTTTACCAGATCTGGTTTTGCATGAAAAAACTATGGGTTATTGTGCTAACCCACCCAACTTAATCCTCCTTGATGCAAAGTGGTGCAAATCAGCGCAAATCACTATTTGCTCTGAGAAAATGGCACCTTTTTAATGCAAAATAATTTTTGTGCTTGGAAGTAAATACCCTTGCAAGATTTTGCACAGCTTTGCTTCACGTTTTGTGACTTTGCCCTAGCCCAAACCTTTAGTGAATGTGGCCCTAAATTCCTGCTAAGCACGTTCAGTAGTCAAATTCGGAGAATAATTTTTTTACCTGCAGCATTATCGTGGATGGAATTTCGACTTTTCCATTTAATGCATCAGGGGATTGCTTGGAAGGTGGGGGCCCAATTGCAATTGCCCACTTTGCCCCTGCCTTAAAATGCCTCTGCCTGCTGGCACACAAAGAATGTATCCTGTTTGTGTACAAGGATAATATACCTCTTCACACATGGGCATTCTTCATAAGCAGGTCCATGCCTGCTGCACCCTCTCTAAAGCAGGATTTGCATTTTGCCCTTCATAACAATTGTCCCTGTTTTTCTTGCAGCTTTGACACTTTGCATGCCTTTGTTTCTTGCAATGTCCACAGTGAAAAGGGTGTGCTTCCTGCCCCCATTCAGAAACAGGGAGCTGTACTTCTGCAATAATAAGCTTAGTTTATCTGTGTTATCTAAATTCTCCCAAATTATAATCCTTTGCCTAAGGCACATTTCCCTATTAAATACCTACCTTTCCTGCACCCGCCTTATATGAAGCTTATTCATCATGACCTTCATAGAAATTAATGTTGCAAGAAAGCCATGATCTGCCCACACTCTGAAGACACATCTATCAATCAATCAGGTGTTGGTAAAGCACAGCTGCTAAGGCGCTGGGGGATGGTGGGGGTGGCTCCCATGAGTGCTCGGGTAATCCGAACAGCCAGCTCTTGTGGTCCTTCCTGAACTGGAGCAGTGTGGGGACTTGCCGGAGGAGGAGGGGGAGGTCGTTCCAGGCCTTGGCCGCGAGGTAGAAGAAGGACTTCCTGTGCTGGTTTTGTAGATGCATGGGACGGTGGCCAGAGAGAGGTCAGCTGATCAGAGGTGTCTATTGGGTGTGTGGAAGGAGAGGTGGTAGTTTAGGTATGCTGGTCCAATGTTGTGGAGGGCCTTGTATGTGTGAGTAAAGAGCTTGAAGGTTATTCTTCTTTTGATGGGGAGCCAGTGGAGATCGTGGAGGTGTTGAGTTATGTGGTTGTGATGGGGGATGTCCAGGATCAGTCTCGCTGCAGTGTTTTAGACAGTCTGTAGTTTACAAAGTAGTTTCTTGTTGATTCCAACATAGAGAGTGTTGCCGTAGTCCAGTCTGCTACTGATGAGGGCGTGCGTCACCGTTTTTCTGGATTCGGGTGGGCTCCATCTGAAGGTCTTTCAGAGTTTGCAGAGGGTGTTGAAGCAACCGAGGATAAGGCGTTGATCTAGCGGTTCATCGTGAGTGATGAGTCTAGTATGATGCTGAGGTTTTGTGCGTGGTCTGTGGGGGTGGGGTGTTTCAGAGGGCAGGGTGGCCACCAGGTGTCATCCCATGTAGACTGGGTGGAGCCAAGGATGAGGACTTCTGTTTTTCTCTCAGTTGAGTTACAGGCAGGTCTTCTTCATCAAGGTGGCGACGGCTTTCATCCCATCCTGGAAGTTGTGCCTGGTGATGTTGGGTTCTTTGGTGAGGGAGAGGATGAACTGGGTGTCGTCAGCATAGGAGACGATGTTGAGCCCATGGTTTCTGATGATTGTTGTGAGGGGTCCAATGTAGATGTTGAAGAGGGTGGGGCTGAGGGAGGATCCCTAGGACACTCCGCGTCTGGTTTCTGTTGGTTCCGAGAGGTAGGGCAGGAGTCTGATGGCTAGGAGAGGTAGGAGAAGGAGCGTCCTCCACTGTTGCTTCGGCATATGCAGGGAGTGTGAGTGAGGGCAGTGGAGCCCAGGTGTCTGGAGGGTTGGCGGAAGTTCAAGCGGTGGTTTATGTATGCGGTCCTTGGTTGTGGAGGGCCTTGTAGGTGTGTGTCAACATTTTGAATTGGCATCTTTTCTGGTTGGGAGCCAGCGGAGGTTCCTGAAGTAGAGGGTGATGTTGGTCCATTTGGGGAGGTTGATTATGAATCTGGCAGCTTAGTTCTGTATTGTCTGGAATCTCTTCAGGAGTTGGGTGGTGAGTCCTGCATAGAACACATTGCTGTAGTCTAACCGACTAGTGGCTAAGGCTTGAGTGACAGCTTTCCTGGTGTTGACGGGAGCGAGCTGAAGATCTTTCAGAGCATGCACAGGGTGTGGAAGCAGGCAGAGGGGACTGTATTGATCTGGCATTTCATGGTGAGTTTGCTGTAGAGGATGATGCCAAGTTGATGGCAAAGTTGCAGTCTGTTGGCGTGGATCCAAGTTCCGAGGGCTACCAGGTGTCTTTGCACAGGGAGGTGTTGTTAACAAAAATCAGCACTTCCGTCTTGTCAGTGTTAAGCTTCAGGCAGTTGGTCTTCATTCAGTCTATGACGCTCATCATACAGTTGTAGAATTTGGTCTTGGTGGAGCGGTCCTCTTAGAGAGAGAGGATGAGCTGTGTGTTGTCTGTGTAGGATATGAGTTCTGATGATGTTGGCCTGGTGAGTCATGTACATGTTGAACAGGGTGGGATTGAGGAATGAGACTTGAGGGAGGCCGCACATGATGCTCTTAGGTACCAAAGTGATGGGTAGTAGGCAAATCTTTTGGGTTCATCATGTGAGGAATGACGCAATCCATTTAAGGGCGTCTCCCTGGATCCCAATGTGGTGCAGTCTTTTTATGAGGATGTGGTGGGATGCAGTGTTGAATGCTGACAAAAGGTCACAGAGGATCAGGGCCAAGGTCAAGGAAGGACCTGATGTCATTGGTGGCATCGATCAGGACGAATCCAGTGCTGTGTCTGGCGCAAAAGCTGGTTTAAAAGGTGTCCAGCAGATTTTTGCTCTCCAGGCGTTTGGTGAGTTGGTGGTTGATGGCCTTCTCAAGAACTTTGGCGGGGAAGGGGAGCAGAGGGATAGGGTGGTAGTTCCTGAGGTTGCTGAGGTCGGCAGAGGTTTCTTGAGGAGGGGGTCTGATCTCTGCATGTTTCCATTGATCGTGAAAGGTGGAAAAAGTAAAGAGAAGGCACTCAAAACAAAAGCATTGAGAAAGCAGTGAAATTGAGGAAAAAGCAAGGAGACACACTAAAAAAACAGGGAAAAATCAAGAAAACAAGAGCAAGAGAAAGCACAGGGAGAGATGGGCCTCGGGGCAATTCCGAAAACTTTTAGAAGGTTGGCATTTTTGTGTCCTAACCATTTGGTGCCTGTCACACTTGGTGCTTGGGTCACATGATAGTGAATGTTTGGCAGTTGGCCTTTGTGTATTCCTTCCAGACAGTGAGCAAACGGGGGAGAGGGCTATGTGTTGGCAGGATGGGTGAGACAAAGCTGTTCCCTGCCACGCTTCCATTTCAAATGGCTGCCTCCAGCCCAGGTGTTGCAGAATTCCCAGGAAGGGGAAATAGTATTCTCTGTCACTGAGGGGCAGAAGAAATCACCCGACAATGTTGAAGAGCGTCTAGCTATAGTTGGAGCTGACTTCGATGCAGTCTGAAAGGGCTCATCTTTTTGTGTCGGTCAGGTGTTAATATTATTTGTTGAAGGCTGACTTTAGAGTGGCTCAGTCTGTGGGATCTTTGCTGATGTGCCATCAATTCTTCGCCACGCAGCAGAGGATGTGTTGGTTCCACTGGAGCACGCACCTGGATCCACTTCTAATGGACCAGGTACAGGAGCAGAGGTTAAGACTTTGATATCCCTGAGTCTTAGAACAGGAGGCAAGCCAGCATGCCCTTGGAGATCACTCTGGATTCAAGTTAAAGAGTCCAGTTCTTCCTCAGCAGGGCAGTTGTTTGCAGGCAGCAGGGTAGCACAGCAGAAAAGCAGTTCTTCCAGGGCAGCAGTACAGCAGAGTGGCAGTTCTTATAGCAGCACAGCAGTCCTTCTTCCTGGCAGAGGTATTCACAGGTCCGGTGTTGTCGGATTTGTGCGGTCAGAGACTTAGTACTTACACCCAGTTATGCCTTTGAAGTGGAAGTGACTTCAAAGAGGTGCACAGTGGTCCTCCCTCCCAGTTCTGGCTCCAGACTCACTGCCGGGGGTATGTAGCCATTTGTGCGGGGACAGGACACTGCCCATTCAGGTGTGTCAGCTCCTTCCTCCCATCCTGCCCAGGATGACCCATCAGGATGTGGATGGCCCATCAGTGTGGCTGTCTAGAGGGAATACACAAAGTCCAGATGGCTCCCACCCCAGACACATATTGGAGACAGGCTGCTGGCACACAGAACTAAGAACAGGGGAATGCCACCTTTCTGAAAGTGGCTTTTTTTTAAAATAGTAGTGATAAATTCAACTTTGCAGCAAAGGGGATTTATCATTACCATCCCAATGATATAAAACATGACAGGGCTACTCCTTCTCAATCAGGAATTTCAGCTTATAAGCACAATAAGGCATTCCCAATGTTAACCTAATAGAGGGGTTTGCCTCACACTAGTGAAAAGCAAATTTGGATGTATTTCACTACCTGTACATGCAAAACTTAAAAGTACATGTCCTACCTTTTAGTTACCCAGCACCCTGTCCTACGGGCTACCTAGGGCCTACCATAGGGATGACTTCTATGTAATAAAATAGGAGTTTGGGGCTTGGCAAGGAGTTTTAAATGATGATTTGACATGGCATTAAAACTGCACATACATCCTCTGAGGTGGCGGGCCTGAGACATGTTTAAAGTGCTAATGGTATGGGTTGCACAATCAGTGCTGCAGGGCCACTAGCAGTATTTAATTTACATGTCCTGAAAACATGTATTGCACTTTAGTACGGACTTATAAGTAAATTAAACATGCCAATTGTGGATAAGACAATAAACCCATGTTTAGGGGAGAGATCATCATATGCACTTTAGTACTGGTTAGCAGTGGTGAAGTGCTCAATGTCCTAAGGCAAACAAAAATGAATTTCAGCGGTAGAAATGAAGGTAAGTATGCAAACGTTTGGGGGAAGATCACCCTAAGGCTGACAGGTCAAATCCCATCTGAGATAAAATGGAGCAAGCCCTCAGCAGTGAGGAGCTTGCAGGCAAATGGGACTCTCCCCTTGAAAACATACCATCTGAAATAAGTTCTAAATTTGGTTTCACAAACATTCTAAAGGAAGCTGCCATTTCAGGAAAATGCAAGAAACCACAGAATACCCTGCCTCACTCAACTGCTGAGCTACATAACACACCTTACCAAAAACATAGAGAATTTGGTTATGAGGGCTTAATTGAAGGACACCTCAGAATGGTCAATCACTAAAAAAACAAATGAAACTTCTTGAAAAAAAAATTTGTGCTTAATTTGGTGTGTCCTTGTGCCACCAAAGGGATGCCCACTTGACACAAAGTAAACGAAAATTACGTAAACTGCAACTTTTTGTTACTTTCATTCAACCTTCCAGTGCAAAATAAGGTTTATGCTTGAAAGTAAACCCAACATTTTAATTTGTGCTTGTGTCTCTTTGCCACCAATGGGATGCCTCCTTGACACAAAGTAAACGAAGGGTATATAAACTGCAGCTCTGCGTTGTTTTAAAGCATCTCTCCAGAGCAAAACAAGATTTGTGCTGGAAGTAAATCCAAAAGTATTGCAGGAAATCTTCCTTTCCTGCATGCTCATCCCAGATTTTCACTTTTTTTCTGAACTCTATTTTTGCTGATTTTAGAACTTTGTGTATTTTACTTATGATAACTAGGAGTAAAGTGCCTGTGTTTCCCCTTTAAAAATGGTTACATTGACTTATTCCTGGTTGGCATATTTAGCTTGCATGTCAGTCTGTCGTATAGGGTGTAGAAAATGCACCCAGGACCAGGGAGTGAAATGCTACTTGTGGACTGCAGCAGTTATTGTGCCATCCATACAGTGGCAGTGCAAACATGGCTACAGGCCTAACCTGTGTAGCCTAACTGCTACAATCTAAAACCTGCAGCGCTACTTGAAAAAAAAAACTTTTTAACATGTTAAAGATTTTCCTTTTAAATATTATTATAAGTCACCCCTAGAAAAGCCTTATTGTTCACAACCTAAGGTGCAGGTTTTTTTTAAAGAAGGACACGTAGAATGTAGAAAAGTGCCCATTTTTTATGGTCACCCCACACTTTTTTTCCAATGCTGATGGTTTGGACTCTGAACGTTCACTGGAGCCTGCTAACCAGGCTTCAGTGCCAGTGCTCTCTCCTTAAAATATGATACATGTGAATTGGTAACCCCCATTGGCAAAGACTTTAACCCCTTCATAAGTCCCTGGTAAGTGGTACCAGTGGTGCACAGGGCATGGGAGTTAAAGGGGTCACCAGGGCCTGAAGCACTGATTGTGCCACCCTGAGTGACCCAAGTAAAAAGACGACAGCAGTTCTACCATTGCAGAATGCATGAGAATTACTAACAGCTCAAACTCGGCTTTGCCCTCACCATGAGTGGCAAGGTCACAGCACTACTTTTAATATATGCCAGCCATCCTTAATGTAGGTCTCCTGAGCCCAGGAGAAATGGTGCATTATACTAAAGGTGTAGATATATAAGTGCAAGCTTACATATCCCAATAGTAGCTGCTTTCCTTTAGGGGCTACTATAAATGTTTGGGAGGGGGAGCGCATTGGATAACATGGTCTGGCATTTGGCATTTGGCATTCCAAGGTTGCCAGCTCCATTTGGTATCAAACAACTTGCCTCATCAAACCTGAATTTTTCCCAAAGTCTGACTCAATGTGGCATGCACCCAGGTGGCTATCTAAGAGGCTGCACACCTGGTTGCCCCAGCCTTTTCTGTGCCCTCGATGACAGTCTACAGCTGCCACCACACTGGAATATGACCCCCTAGCAGGAGGTGTAAATGCTCTCAGGAGTGAGAAACAAAGGTTGAATGAATGTATGAATGAAGGAAGATTTATAAAGCGCGAACTAAGCCCAATGGCATCAAGGCGCTATAGTACAGACGGGCCAACAGGCACACACAGCATAAATACTAAGATTTACTTCACAGAGAACATCCAGGTCTTTAGGGACTTCCGAAAAAAGGAATGAGATTGCTGGCCCGAGAGGGAGACTGGAAGAGCATTCCACGCCCTGGCCGCCAGAAGAGAAAAGGTTCTTCCCCCCCATTTAGTCCTTTTAAATCTAGGGACCACCAACAGGTTTTTATTGGCTGACCTAAGATATTCCTAGCGGGGACGTACCTGTGGAAGATCTTCTTCATACCCGTCGGGCCATGTCCATAAAAAGCATTATGGGTAAGGCAAAGGGTCTTAAACAAAACTCTACGGTCCACTGGAAGCCAATGCAGTGAACTGAGAACGGAAGAAGCCAAAGAGCGCTTGGGGAGATCCAGTACGAGCCTAGCCGCGGCATTTTGTACCAGCTGTGGGCGACGTAACTGGCCCTTATCTATACCCAGATAAAGGGCATTACAATAATCCAGTCTGGCTAAAATTAGGGCCACCACAACCTTTTTTCGGGCTTAAACGGACAGAAACTGGGAGATCTTTCTGACCACCCGAATAAGGCCAAAACAGGTGGCAACTGTTCTAGAAAACTGGCGAAGCATGGAAAGGCCAGTGTCAAGCATCACTCCTAGATTTTTTCCCCTGAGAGACAGGAGTGGGGCTGAGACCCAGGGAGATGGGCCACCAGTTACTGGACCAAATGTCCGACCTGTCCCCAAAGATCAGAATCTCCGTCTTCTCACCGTCAAGTTTCAAATAATTTGAAACCATCCAAGTGGAAACAGCGGTCATGCAGTTCTTAAAATTGAGCGCTGCATCACTGGGATTTTGGGTGATAGATACCATGATCTGTGTGTCGTCCGCATAGGACAACACCTCAAGTCCAAAGGATTGCTCCACCCTGGCCAGCGGGGCCACATAGATGTTAAAAAGGGTAGGACTCAGAGACAAGCCCTGAGGCACTCCGCAGACCAGGGGGCGGGACTCTGAGTAAAAATCACCCAATCTAACGGTTTGCGACCGTTTGGTAAGAAAGGAAGCAAGAAGGTCCAGGGCCCGTCCACCCACCCCTATCTCGCTGAGACGCTCCACCAGCCTCAAAGGGGAGAGGGTGTAGAATGCAGCCGTAAGATCAAGTAGGATGAGGAGAGTGGTAAAACCTGCATCCACCTGTACTCTTACATTGTCCAGCACCATGGTAAGAGCCGTCTCCGTGCTATGCGCCTGCCTGAAACCGTGTTGGGAACCATCAAGGATGTTATGGTCCCTCAAGTAAGCACTCAAATGTGAGTTCATGTGGGATTCGAGAATTTTTGCAGGGAGAGGCAGCAAAGAAATAAGGCGAAAGTTTTTAAGATTTTGTGGATCTAAAGAGGGTTTCTTAAGTATGGGCCTGACCACAGCAGCCTTCCAGGCTGCTGGATAATGGCGCGAAGAGATGGCTAAGTTAAGGACCATCATGAGATGCAGGATCAAGGCTTCTTTAGCTGTTTTTATCACTTTTGGGGGACAAGGGTCCAAGGGAGAGCCAGACTTAATGCCTTCAAGCAGAAGATTGACCGAGGTAGGTGATAACTCGGGAAAGTCCCCTGACATGATGGCTAATGAAGTAGCATATTAAGGCGGTGAGCTTCAATGTTCACACCGCCTCTGATATGCAAGTAGGCTTCCTAAAAAGCCAACCTCAGGCACATTTGCAACCTGGGCAGGTGGGAAAATTAGATAGTCAGGGGGCGCACACACCCAGAGGGCTAGCCACACTCATAGGATGGGCTACCTGGTCTGTACAGTCAAAGAAGGGTTCTATCATTTTTTAAAGTAGCAGAATTGAGGCTTCTGGGTAGAAAACGTAACACACTCCCCCAGAAGTGGTCACCTCAGGGATGGATTAGCTGCTGAGGCTAGTACCCCATTGGCTACTAGCTCTCACACCCCTAACGCCCCTAAATCTAGGATTTTGGCACCAGAACCTCAGATCAGTTTGACTTGCAACAAATGACAAAGAAGAAACATAAGTCTGCTACTTAAGGACCTGCACATACAAAAGGTACCAAAGACTGCACCTGCAGAAACCACCCTTCAACTGCAAGACTACGACTCATCCTGGATCAGAGACCAGTTCCAAAGTAAAGAGGAACCCCTCTGCAAGCCAAAGGCAACTCAGGAACTCCCTTGGAGTAGAGGAACTAGTCCCCTGTAGCCTGCAGTCAAGAACTGCACTCCCGGATCCAAAGAATCACTGGCCATGAGGCCCCCCCCAAAGGAATTGCCCAAAAGTAAATGGACTAGTGCAATGTGGGAAATGTAGTCCTGAGCTCCAGCAATTTTCAGGTGACTAACGTTTGACCCCAGGCTCCAGGACATCGAAGCAACCCAAAGGTAAGCTTGCCGCTACCAAGGATTGTTGGTGGCCAATCAGGCTACCACCACCTTTGTTTGATGCTGTTCCTTGAGGGATCACTGTAGCATCTTCAATCTGATGCCTCCATGGCACTGCTGTTGCGAGGTTGCATCGTTTTCCTCACCAGCACTGTCTAAGCACTAAAGTCAGCAATTGCAGTTCCCATTTTTCAGCATCGGGATAGCCAGTACTACTCTGCACCCAACGAGTGGCCCTACGAGCCGGGCAAAAATCAACTGACTGTCTGAGCCTGGTCCTGGGACCCGCCTCACCTTCGCACCCAGTGGTTTCCACTGAACCTGACCTGCAAGTGACCATTGGTCGCTAATCCATTTCCCCATTAACTGCAATGTTAAAGTTTCACATGAGTGTAATGCACTGATTTACGTTTCCTTTAAAAATCTAAAACTTTGGTTATACTCATCTGATTGCATTTGTTTTGGTGTCTAAATTTATATAAAACTCAGTTTTATTTTGGTAAATTGTTGTCAGAATTATTCTGGGCACTGTCAATTACTTATTGTCCACATTGGAACTCTGAAATGCTTAACACATGTTTCTCTAGTACCACAGTAGTGCCACATTACCAGGACTGGGTTAGGAATTGATTAGTGTGAATCCAAAGATCTATTTGGGTAGCGTGAGATTATTGCTTAGTGAAGCATAACTGGTCTTACTGCAAAATAATCCACTTTCCTACATTGGTGTTACAGGGGTGGGACCTGAGCTTGTGTTTCGCAGTACCACTTGATCATACATGACTTTGCACGAGAAGTCCATTATTGACATTAGACTCAAATAATTTTTTTCTGATTTTCCTAAGAAAAGTTTTTATTAGAATCTTTAGGGCTCTGTGCAGACCCCCATTTCAAGGTAATTAAAAGGTAAGAAAGTTAAGAACAGTTTTACACGTTTTTGCAAAGTTTCAGAAAGTTCCCAAGTTCCAGAAAAAAGGTTAGTGCACAATGGAAGCAGTCAAGAACCTCAACCTGTCCATCCCCCAGGTCTGCAGATCAATGATCTGAGAGCCTGCTGCAAAATTAGTTGCACTGGCTTCTACAAGGCAGCCAAAAAGGCAGAGCTTGAGAGAGACCTCAGCTCCTAAGAGAAGGCAAAGTTAGAAAGGGAAGGCCATGCCTCAGAAGTAGATCCTGAAGAGGATGAGGATGAGGCCTTGGTCCAAGTGGAAGATGATGGGGAAGGAGGTAAAGACCAGCACTCTTTACCCTTCCCCAGACCCTCTTGAGGTTGGCGATGAAAGTCACTCTGGCAACCCTCCTGCTGGTAAGGTGATAGTTAACCTTGAGGATGAACTTGACCTCCTCTCACCAGAGGAGACAACAATTGAACTCAAAGAAAGGAGACTAGCCCTAGAAAAAAGAAAAGTCAAGATGGGCTTAAAGCCCAAAGATAATGATAGCAGCAAATAAATGGAAGAGAAGGAGACTTTTGACCCTAAGATCCCCAAAGGGATTTTCCCCAAGTTTAGTAAGGGTGATGTGATTGATGAATGATTTGCCCCCTTTGAGAGGGCTAACAAATTGAGAAGCATAGGTCACCAGTACAGGGGCTGTCTACTGTGGTAGTTGTTGTCAGTCATGGGCAGAGATAGATTTCTGACCCTTAATGAGGATGTGGCTAAGTCCTACAGGCATATGAAGGAAACTTTAATAAAAGGGTTTCAACTCACCACAGAAGAGTACAGAGTGAAGTTTAGGGATACCCAATAAGGTCCTCAGTCAGAGCACCAGACGGCTGGACAAAAGGCAATTAAGTGACACTTATGATGGGCTAAACAATTTGATCCTAACTAATTGTACCACAGAGAAATTGAATCAACATTTGGTGGATTCTAAGTTGTCTTCTCCAAGAGAGCTGGAAAGGATAGTTGACAAATGGGTCAGAACCAGGGTGTCCAAGAAGGCCCATTGTGGGAGTGACCAGAAGAAGGGTGCTCAGCCTTCCTAGCAGGGAAAATATGTGAGCAGCTACACAGATAAAGAGAAGGCGTTCCTTAAATTCTGTCAAAGTTCTTCTCAGGAGGGTGGACCCTGAACCAAGACTCATCCCAGTCCAGAGGTTAAGGGTATCATAGAAAGAACTGGGGTCCAGTGTGGGCATAAACAGGGGATATAGCATGCCTTAAAAAGTCCCCCAATAGGGGACAGTCCAATGGATTGGCTAGCGTTGGAAAGGAGATGTAGATGTGCTCCGGAGAGGCCAAAGGTTACACAGAGGCTACCTTTGTTTCCCTAGGAGAGGTGAATATTAGAGCCCTGGCAGTCTTATCGCCAAGCATGGAGAAGTACAGACAAAGGCCAAAGGTCAATGGTACTGAGGTAGAGGCGCTGAGGGATACACTTACCAGTGTCACGATCGTGGCTGCTAAAATTGTTGCCCTAAACCAAATTATACCTGGTGTTCTTCACCAGGTGATCAATGCTGCCAATGTGACTAAGCTGCATCCAATGGTCTTTGTAAGCTTAGAGTATAGAGAAGTTACTGGCCCAAAGAAGGTGGTTGTGTCCCATGTCAACCCAGTGGAGTGTCTGCTGGGAAATTATCTTGAAAACATTGCCTGGGCAGAAGTGGAAAGGAAGGCATACGTAGAAATGCTGGGTCCACCTGAGAGTGGGTAGGTGGCAACCAGAGCACAGACAGAACAACAGGGAAGGCATGGAAGTTAGAAGCCTGGAGAATGGCCAAATGTCCCAAAGCAAAAAAAGGGCAAGAAGTCTGACCAGTTCACAGAAGTCACAGGACCCAGGTAAGAGTTTTCCTGGGGAGATTCCATTGTACCTGAGGAGGGATATGCACCTGAGCGAGTCTGGCCTGGCCTTACATGGAAGAGCTCCTGGGGGCAGGGGGACCCCTCCACAAAGGACCTATGCCAAAGGCAACAAAATTGCCCTACTCTTGAAGGCTTTAGGCAGCAGGCTGAAAAGCAAGAATAAGGAGATGTCATTGGAACGCACAATTTGAATTTGGAATAGGGGGCCCTGTACACTGAGTCCAGGGACCCCAAACTAGGGGCAACCTGGAGAGTGGTGGTCCCTCAGCAGTACAGGGAGTTCATTCTGACCTTCGCTCATGACATCCCCCTAGCTGGACATCTGGGATAAACCTAGAACTTTGAAAGGTTAGTTGCCCATGTTAATTGGCCTCAGATGTCTGAAAAGGTCAAGGAGTTGTGTTGCTCCTATATCACCTGTCAGGCCAATGGCTAGGCAGGTAGACAACCAAAGGCTCCCTTGCTTCCACTTTCAATTGTTGGGACTCCCTTTGAGAGGCCAGGGATTGACATTGATGATCCCCTTGTCCCTCAAACCACATCTGGGAACAGATTTATTCTAGTAGTGGTGGATCATGCTATTAGGTACCCCAAAAGCCATTCCCCCCGGGACTGTCACTCCCCCTGCAGTAGTAAAGGCTCTTCTTGGTGTTTATTTTTACCAGAGTGGAGTTTCCTAAGGAGGTGGTTTCTATTAGAGAGACCAACTTCATGTTTGCATATCTAAAAGCTATGTGGGATGAATGTGGTGTAAGCTATAAGTTCACTAGGCTTTATCATCCCAATATAAATGGTTTAGTTGAGAGATTCAACAAAACCAAGAAAGATATCATAATGGGCTTAGCTGAAGAACTCAGGAGATGGAATGTTCTGTTACCGTGCCTCTTTCTGCATACAGAGAGGTGCCTCAAAATGGGGTTGGCTTTATCCCCTTTGAACGTCTGTTTGACCATCCTGTGAGAGGTCCCTTAAGTTTGGTGAGGGAAGGCTCGGAAAAACCAAAGATTCCAAACTTTATGCAGAGGACAAGGGGCCTGATTCACAAAGGTAAAGTGAGACGAAAGTCTAACTTTATGAGTTTCAGTATTCACAAAGGGCATGTACTACTCATAAATGCTATTTGTGAATACTGGAAATCATAACGTTTGACTTTCGGTATTCATAAAGGGCTTTTACGAGTAGTGAATGCCCTTTGTGAATACTGAATGTCGTAAAGTTAGACATTCGTCTCACTTTAACTTTGTGAATCAGGCCCTATGTTTGGGGCCTGTGTTCTGGCATGCTCGGGTAAATAACAAAGGCAAACAAGAATCTGGAGGCCAGCCAGGAGCTTATCAAGCTTTATAATGATTAAACGTCAGCACTGGTGAGCAGCCGAAGGCAATAGCCGAACGCTAGTGTGACTTCAGTGCCCTCACCGTTTATCCTGTTCTTTGTCCTGGTGCTCTCCTGTAAATTACCCCTGTTTGGGGAGGATCCCGACCTCGCCATCTTGAAGTGAGGTCAGAGAGAAGTTTTTTGCCTGTGCCGTGGAGCCGGAGAACTGGTGCGGACTCTCTGATGCAGCCCGAGCTCGAACTCATAATGGCGCTGCGCTCTTACTCCACTGTGTGAGGTTGTGGAAGCAACGGGCACCAAAGCGCAAGTATTATCCAGCTGAGCCATTAGGGGAGAGAGGCTGCGCCTGGGAGCGGGCGGCGAGCTGCAGCATACACAGCTCTGGCCTCTTGGGAGACCCCACAGTACATCCGGAAACAGCGTGCACGAGCTGCTGGCAGTGAGCGCACTACACCGGTTGGTGGCCTGATCTCCCGGACAATTGAGGTCGGAGGCTGTATTATCCCCATACCAGCAGTGAGTGAGGCGGTGAGACTCCTGCTCCCTTTCGAGCCCTGGGTGGGACTGCTGAGGAGTCCTACTTGAGGCCCCAGCTTTACTGGCCTGGTGGGCCCCAACCTCTCACGGACAGCATTGGGGCATGAATCGGCGCACAGCAGCTGGGAGACCTATGACATAGCCTGTGCTCTCCAGCAGACCCCCAATATACTCTGTGGGGCTAAGAGCAGATCTTTACATCTGGATGGGAAAGCGGACCAGATTGACTGACGGAGTTTAGACGTCCTCCTTGCAGCTCAGCGTTTAAGCCTGGGTGTGCCGACAGTGAGGCTTTCAATGGGAGCGCCTTAGAACTTAAAATATTCCCGGGCACCACTGGTGATTCGTTTTGGTGCTAAGACACGTTTGGGACCTTAGGCATGGGACACACTCCTGTGGGCTGCTAAAATAAAGCAGTGCAGCCATATCAAAAGCCACACCCACATTGCTCTAACGTGCATTTTGGATCTGCAGACCCAGTGGATGTAGCAGTGTGAAGGGGAAATTCGCTTTTTGGCTGTGTCTGGGAGTAACTTTCGTGGCCTGGCTGCGGAACTGCTGCACGGCTTGACCCTGCTCCCGCTAGTACTCGCCCTTCCCCTATACAGTGTGAGGAAAGAGGTGGAGGGGGAGGAGTCAGCTGCCATAGTGATCCATAAGTCGCCCCCGGCGTAGAGACTATTTAACTAGGCTGTCCCATGCTCTGTCCTTCGTCCTCTCTCCTGCGGGTGTGGGGCCAGTAAACCAGGACACCCGATAGGCCACCAGGGAACTATACCTCCCCCCTGGGCAGGCAGCTGTGAGTACTGGGACTGACCTCTGGACACCCAGGCATATCCTGTTTATCGCAGCTCCAAAAATGGCGACAGGAAAGAATACCTAAACGCCCGTGCAAAACAAACTTGCCAAATTTGACTGGTCAAATTCCGGGGAGGGAAAGCAGGCGGCTCCACCTGGGGGCTCAGATACTTAGCACACAGTGAAGTTTCCCTCATATGAGTGGACCTTAAGAAAATGGACTCCAGAGTGAAAGAAATGGAGGATGTCACAACGGATTGAAACAAAGGTACTACAGTGTTAAAACAGCAAGTGAGCCAACTACAGGATCAACAGGTCAAACTCGAGAGACAGCTTGATGAATATGAAGGGAGAGCGTGATGAAACATCATCCGAATTCTGGGAGTCCTGGAGTGCCCGGAAGGCCCCGAGGTCAACCTATTTGTTGAGGACCTCATTCTTAAACAACTGCAGCCAAAGAGACTCTCAAAATACTTTTCCATCGAGGGGGGGGAAAGCTAGACCAGGAGCCCCGCCTAGGCCGATAATAGCACTAGTATTTAATTTCCGGGATCGCGATATCATACTACAGACTGCACTTGCTAACCCACCGCTAATATTGGAGGACAGTGTGCTTGCCTTTTTAACGGACCTCATCAGTAAAGTGCAGGCTCGGGGCGTGGCCTGGGAGCCGAACATGGCGGACGTGTCTCCCTAGAGCTCCGCATTTCGCTCCTTCCAGGGACATCATCCCCATAATCCTGGTCCCAGACACTCGACTTGGGTGAGCAGATTGCACTCGGGCATGCAGCGATTATGCTGAGGTGTTTTAGAGGGCAAGGAGCCCGATTCAGCAGCCGCACCCGCGACTCGCCGGACCGGCGGAGACCACGCACGCATCGGCGGGTGGCTGTGGCCGAGCTGCGGCGGCTGCGTTTCACAGGCGACGCAGCTGCGGCTGACACCAACCTGCCCGGCTGCCCCCTTGTAGCTGCTGATCGAGTCCTGGTCCTGAGAGGCAGCGGGGGGCGCACAACCATCGCAGCGCCTCACCCCCAGCTGTGTCTGCCTCCGATCCCCTGCTGGAGAGGCTTTGGGCCTAGTAAGGCCTACCCTGGGCCTGGATTTTGCCGGTGGGGCCCTGCGAGCATACAGATTGCTGTGGACTGCCGCTGTGCCTGAGGACACCTGTGCATTAGTTCATTGCAGTGAGCTGGGCAGGGGACCTGTCGGGCTGGACTCTGGCACCCATTGCGCCCATTTACTGCTACCCCATGCGCCTGACTCCCTGAGGAGGACGGAGGGCTCCGCTGGTCAGGGGCAGGTTTGGACGGGGGTGTCGCCCCGTGCCAGCCAGCTTCCACCCCCCAGACTGACGGCTGCCCAGGGCGGCCACGCTGATTGTCCTGACTGCCCCAGTATATTTGATTCAGAAAAGGGGGTGGTGATGAACACAGTGCCTGAATTAAGCAGACCACTCTTACCCAGTCCAAAGATCAGGGCTTGATCCATCACCGTTTTTTAGCTCACTGCACCATCCCAGCTCAGAACTTGGCTATATGCAAATTAGTCTGTTCCTGTCCCAGTGCATGATGGGAACAGGGCAAACCAAACTACCAAGCCAATTCTTATACTGGGAAGGAAACAAGCTTCCGGGGACCGGTTTCTGCCATTTCAGGCGTCGTCGGCCCGGCTTGCTTGAATCCTGATGGTGCAATGAGCAAGGGATTCACATCTGAGTATACCCTTCCACGCTTATGGTGGACAAAATGATTCAGAAAAGGGGGTGGTGATGAACAGAGTGCCTGAATTAAGCAGACCACTCTTGCCCAGTCCAAAGATCAGGGCTTGATCCATCACCGTTTTTTAGCTCACTGCACCATCCCAGCTCAGAACTTGGCTATATGCAAATTAGTCTGTTCCTGTCCCAGTGCATGATGGGAACAGGGCAAACCAAACTACCAAGCCAATTCTTATACTGGGAAGGAAACAAGCTTCCGGGGACCGGTTTCTGCCATTTCAGGCGTCGTTGGCCCGGCTTGCTTGAATCCTGATGGTGCAATGAGCAAGGGACTCACATCTGAGTATACCCTTCCACGCTTATGGTGGACAAAATGATTCAGAAAAGGGGGTGGTGATGAACAGAGTGCCTGAATTAAGCAGACCACTCTTACCCAGTCCAAAGATCAGGGCTTGATCCATCACAGTTTTTTAGCTCACTGCACCATCCCAGCTCAGAACTTGGCTATATGCAAATTAGTCTGTTCCTGTCCCAGTGCATGATGGGAACAGGGCAAACCAAACTACCAAGCCAATTCTTATACTGGGAAGGAAACAAGCTTCCGGGGACCGGTTTCTGCCATTTCAGGCGTCGTCGGCCCGGCTTGCTTGAATCCTGATGGTGCAATGAGCAAGGGACTCACATCTGAGTATACCCTTCCACGCTTATGGTGGACAAAATGATTCAGAAAAGGGGGTGGTGATGAACAGAGTGCCTGAATTAAGCAGACCACTCTTACCCAGTCCAAAGATCAGGGCTTGATCCATCACCGTTTTTTAGCTCACTGCACCATCCCAGCTCAGAAGGACATGAGTCCCTTGCTCACTGCTCCATCAGGATTCAAGCAAGCCGGGCCGACGAGGCTGAAATGCCAGAAACCGGTCCCCGGTAGCTTGTATCCTTTCTGGTGAAGAATTGGCTTGGTAGTTTGGTCTGCCCTGTTCCCATGATGCACTGGGCCAGGGACAGACTAATTTGCATATAGCCAGGTTCTGAGCTGGGATGGGGCAGTGAGCTAAATAACGGTGATGGATCAAGCCCTGATCTTTGGACTGGGTAAGAGTGGTCTGCTTAATTCAGACACTCTGTTCATCACCACCCCCTTTTCTAAATCGTTTTTGGCCACTATAGGTGTGGCAGGGTATACTCAGACATGAGTCCCTTGCTCACTGCTCCATCAGGATTCAAGCAAGCCGGGCCGACGAGGCTGAAATGCCAGAAACCGGTCCCCGGTAGCTTGTATCCTTTCTGGTGAAGAATTGGCTTGGTAGTTTGGTCTGCCCTGTTCCCATGATGCACTGGGCCAGGGACAGACTAATTTGCATATAGCCAGGTTCTGAGCTGGGATGGGGCAGTGAGCTAAATAACGGTGATGGATCAAGCCCTGATCTTTGGACTGGGTAAGAGTGGTCTGCTTAATTCAGACACTCTGTTCATCACCACCCCCTTTTCTAAATCGTTTTTGGCCACTATAGGTGTAGCAGGGTATACTCAGACATGAGTCCCTTGCTCACTGCTCCATCAGGATTCAAGCAAGCCGGGCCGACGAGGCTGAAATGCCAGAAACCGGTCCCCGGTAGCTTGTATCCTTTCTGGTGAAGAATTGGCTTGGTAGTTTGGTCTGCCCTGTTCCCATGATGCACTGGGCCAGGGACAGACTAATTTGCATATAGCCAGGTTCTGAGCTGGGATGGGGCAGTGAGATAAATAACAGTGATGGATCAAGCCCTGATCTTTGGACTGGGTAAGAGTGGTCTGCTTAATTCAGACACTCTGTTCATCACCACCCCCTTTTCTAAATCGTTTTTGGCCACTATAGGTGTGGCAGGGTATACTCAGACATGAGTCCCTTGCTCACTGCTCCATCAGGATTCAAGCAAGCCGGGCCGACGAGGCTGAAATGCCAGAAACCGGTCCCCGGTAGCTTGTATCCTTTCTGGTGAAGAATTGGCTTGGTAGTTTGGTCTGCCCTGTTCCCATGATGCACTGGGCCAGGGACAGACTAATTTGCATATAGCCAGGTTCTGAGCTGGGATGGGGCAGTGAGCTAAATAACGGTGATGGATCAAGCCCTGATCTTTGGACTGGGTAAGAGTGGTCTGCTTAATTCAGACACTCTGTTCATCACCACCCCCTTTTCTAAATCGTTTTTGGCCACTATAGGTGTGGCAGGGTATACTCAGACATGAGTCCCTTGCTCACTGCTCCATCAGGATTCAAGCAAGCCGGGCCGACGAGGCTGAAATGCCAGAAACCGGTCCCCGGTAGCTTGTATCCTTTCTGGTGAAGAATTGGCTTGGTAGTTTGGTCTGCCCTGTTCCCATGATGCACTGGGCCAGGGACAGACTAATTTGCATATAGCCAGGTTCTGAGCTGGGATGGGGCAGTGAGCTAAATAACGGTGATGGATCAAGCCCTGATCTTTGGACTGGGTAAGAGTGGTCTGCTTAATTCAGACACTCTGTTCATCACCACCCCCTTTTCTAAATCGTTTTTGGCCACTATAGGTGTGGCAGGGTATACTCAGACATGAGTCCCTTGCTCACTGCTCCATCAGGATTCAAGCAAGCCGGGCCGACGAGGCTGAAATGCCAGAAACCGGTCCCCGGTAGCTTGTATCCTTTCTGGTGAAGAATTGGCTTGGTAGTTTGGTCTGCCCTGTTCCCATGATGCACTGGGCCAGGGACAGACTAATTTGCATATAGCCAGGTTCTGAGCTGGGATGGGGCAGTGAGCTAAATAACGGTGATGGATCAAGCCCTGATCTTTGGACTGGGTAAGAGTGGTCTGCTTAATTCAGACACTCTGTTCATCACCACCCCCCTTTTCTAAACCAGTATATTTGAGGCCCCAGGGGCAATTTGAGGGGATACCTGTCCGCGCCGCCTAGGATTGGGCGTCTGGGCTGGGGAGATGGTCGTGGCTCTCCGGCCTGTCCTGAGGTTGGTGGTGTACCCTACCGCTCCCCCCTTTATCTCTACCTCTGGCTGTGGCACCCCCGGTGCCGCGGAGAGCGTCTCATCAGACACTGTGACACTCCTGGAGGCCATCAATCAGTCACAAACCGCACTTGAGGCCCAGATCAGTGTGGTGGGGTCTGAAGTGTTGTTCCTCCGCCAGGACCTCCGGAAGGCAGTTGATTGAATCACCAAGGCTGAGATGAGTGTCTCCATGGTGGAGGATACTGTCTCCGCCCTCCAGAAGAAAGTCGACAAGCTGGCCATGGTATCTAGAGAACTGGCGGCTAGGGCCAAAGATGCGGAAGGACGGACCCGCCGCAACAACATCTGCCTGGTGGGTTTTCCGGAGGGTTGTGAGGGATCCTCGATGGGTGGCTTCCTCTCAGACTGGCTCAAGGCGCTGCTACCCGCAGATGACATCTCTTCCTGCTTCATGATTGAGAGAGCCCATCGTGCCCTGACCAAGAAGCTGCCACCCGGGGAGCGCCCACGACCAGTTATTGCTCGCCTTCTTAATTAATCTGACCGTGATGCCATTCTTCGCTTTGCCAGGACACACAAGGAAAAAATGGTCTATGAGTCCCATCCCATCATGGCTTTCCCGGACTACACCCGGACTGTCCAGCAGCAGTGTCAATCCTTTGTTGCGGCCACGCGATCTGAACCTATCCTATGCGCTCATGTTCCCGGCCCGTCTGAAGGTCGTCTACAATTCAAAAACGTACTTCTTTGATACCCCGGAGGAGGTATTCAAGGGGACAGATGAGCGACGCCACCTTAAGCCATATTCTCCGCCCCCTTTAGACTCTGACTCTTCTCAAGGTTCGCATCGGAATGGCAGGCAGGGTGGAGACGCTACGGATCAACGACATCGATCCCGTTCTAACTGGCGCTCCCAGAATAAGGCTGAGGCTGGGACATGCTTTGGTGTATTGACTCTTCCCTGTCTCATTCGACTGCGGAGCACGTTGGCTGCTGCTACATGCTGGGATATCCTACCACTATGAACTAGGGACTTCTGATCTTTCCCTGGAGGGAGCGGGTCTTACAAGCCTCCCCTGTTTTGAGTTCTCATGGGTAATGTTGGGAGGGGGGGAATCCATTGAAGTGTCCGCCAGGGTCTTCACATTTGGGGGCCATGACAAGATTCCTCCGCAACAGGTACTCCGTGTTTTAGGATGTATAGGGGTTTGGGGGGAGGCAGGAGGGGCTGGGGGGAATTTTCTGTTTGTTTCACAGTTGTTCTTTATGATGCACGCACCACGATGTCCCATATGTCCATATTGTCCTCTGCTCTACACCCCACCGATGGCTCATAACACACACAGCTAATGGCACTCCCCTAGGAGACCTCAATATTGGGTCCTGGAATGTACAGGGTTTGTTGAATAAGATTAAAAGAGGGGCTGTACTGTACCTGGCAATACATTACTCAGCTGATGTCTTGCTGCTGCAAGAAACTCACATGCTAGGCAACAAGGTCCGTGTCTTTCTCGCTATGGATATGCCTCGGTGTACCACTCCGGCTTCTCTAGGGGGGTACGCGGTACTGCCATACTTATTCACCGCAGAGTCCCATTTCAAGTTACTCAGCATTGGTCCGACCTGGGTGGCCACTTTAAGGCCGTTTCTGGCACCCTGGCTGGGGAACAGATTTCAATTGGGAGCATATACGCCCCACCTCCTCTAGGTCAGCCGTTCATTGACAGACTGACGCAACTCTGGGGGGATTTCCCTGACGGCTTGACTATCCTCGGTGGGGACTATAATGATGTATTGGCTCCCCCGGATAGGTGACGGGCACGACCTCCGACCACCCCTCCTCCTAGGTCTAAACTTAACATCTTGGCGCATACATTGGGTTGGGCGGACACATCGCGGGCCTTTCATCCCTCTGAAGTTGGATTTACATATGCATCATCCATACACCCCACCCACTCACGTCTAGATTACATGTTCCTCTCATGTAGCTACCTGCACCGGGTGTCACATACCTCTATTCTTCCATGTGGCTTGTCCGATCACTCACCCATTCAGCTCAAACTCCGCCTGCTGACCAGTCGTCCCTCATTTCGTTGGCCCATGTCTCCTTGGTTGCTTAGAGATTCCGGATATCAGGAGATGCTCCATCGAGCCACGGCAGATTATTTCGCTTTCAACACCGGGTCCACTCAGTCCCAGATAATATTGTGGGAAGCCTTTAAACCTACGATTCGGGGGGCTGATATCAGCTATCACACTGGGGAAAAGCGGCGCCGCCTGGCACAGATTCAAGACCTAGAAGATAGACAGCTTGTTCTCCAGTTCTCGTTAGTGGAGGGCTCCGAAGCCGGTGCCCGCCGCAACTGCTCCATGTCCAACAGCAGCTGCACCAGCTGCTCACGGACAATGCCTGCCTAGCTGGCAACTCAGCACAGGATATATCAATAGGGCGATAAATCTAGTCAGATGCTCCACAGACTATGTCAAGCAAGGGCCTCCCTGACGCAAGTTCCTTCATTGAGGTCCCCTGCTGGCGACATATGCTCCTCCCCGGGGGCAGTGGTGCAGACCTTTGCTGATTTCTATGCTGCCCTATACAGTGATCGTGAAGGAATCGCTGAACCGCTTACAGACGCTTTTCTTATAGCTATCTCTCCAAAGCGCCTCTCTGATGAGCAGCGAGTTGTTCTCGTCAAGCCCATCTCTTTGGAGGAGCTGCAGGCGGCCCTCATCAATACACACCCAGGCCATGTACCGGGCCCCAATGGGTACCCCTGCTTTTTCTGCGCCCCCATATGGGGACCGTCAGTCCCCACCTTCTTGGCGCATTGCACCAGGCGTTAGAGCAGGAGATATTGCCCCCGGACTGGCGCCATGCCGAAATTATTGTTTTTCTCAAACCGGGTTGCCCTCCGGAGGCCCCGGGCTCATACCGCCCCATATCCCTATTAAACTTCGAGCCAAAATTACTGGGGAAGGTGTTAGCTGAACTCCTCCGCACCTGCATTCTAGACCTCGTTCACCCAGACCAGTCTGGCTTTATGCCGCCATGCTCCACCAGGCATAACATACGGCGCGCGCACAATGTTGTTGCCGAGGCCCAGCGTCCAGGACGCCCTGCGGCTGGCCTGCTAGCTGACATCGACAAGGCATTCGACTCCTTAAGTTGGACCTATCTTTTTAAACTTTTGGAAGCTGTCAACCTGGGCCCCGGTTTCGCGCATATGTTAAATTGCTGTATACAGATCTTACAGCCTCGATTTGTGTGGCCGGCTACCGCTCTCTCTCCTTCCCCATCCGCAGGGGGACAGGACAGGGTTGCCTCTGCTTCTTTTTGCTTCAGCGATAGAGCCACTGGCTGCGTGGGTACGCTTAGATGCAGTTTATCAGGGACTGGTCTGGTCACCTGAGTTCTCGGACAGGATAGCACTATATGCTGACGACGCGTTATTCTTCTTTTCCGACACTTGGGTCACCGGACCGAGGGTGCTTCAGATCTTGCGGGTGTTCGGTGAAACAACAGGACTACATGCCAACCCGTCCAAGTCGATCCTTTTCCCCATATGCGGAGAACAGGGGAGTCAAACCTGGGCCTCGCAGCTGGTTATTGCGGACGAGGGGTTTAAATACCTCGGTGTCCACATCACTAGATGTCCTACCATGGCGTGGTCACGCAACATAACCTCCTTGCTTCCGGCGGTATGTGAGGAGACGACGGTATGGTCCCACCTTCCCTTATCCTTATACGGCCGGTCCGCTATATTCAAAATGGTGTCCCAGCCGCGCTTGCTTTATAAGCTACAGAATTTCCCGTATCCTATCCCTCCCTCGTGGTTTCTTCAAATCAATGTGCACCGAAATAGATTCCTCTGGGGGTGAGGGGCTGTCTGCGTGGCTCTAGCAACCGGTATCCAATCCACAAATTGTGGTGGCATTGCAGCAGCAGACGTACGGGCGTATTATTGGGCGTCTCAGCTCATAGTCATTGATGAATTGTGGAACAACCCTCAGACTGATCCTGCCTATGCGGTGGAGAGGCTCTTCCTGGCTGAATACCCACTATTGGAACTCTTACACAGTAACTCGTCTTTGGAGGCTCTTCCCCTGGCCTGCCGTACGGTAATCCAGATCTGGAGACGTGTATACCGGTCCATGGGCTGGTGGGGTATGCTGACAGGCACGACTCCCCTTTGGCGGGGCACGCACCTCCGGCCCGTCTCCTCTCTAACCGGGTTCCATAGATGGGATACTATATAAATATCTACATGAGGTGATCTGATGCGCAGGCCCACGCTTATATCCTTTCAGAGGCTACAGGAGGAGTTTGACCTTTACAAGTCCCAGTTCCACAAGTATCTTCAGCTCCGCCATGCCCTGTCCCCCCTGATAAAGCACCTTATGTCCTTACCCGAATTCCACCCACTAGAGGGCAGAATGTTGATGGGGGATCTGGGAGGACACCAAATCCGCCAACTATACCAGACCCTGACAACGCACTCCAAGACACACATACACCGGACTAGGGCAGCGTGGGAGGCGGATTTACCGGCCCTCACTGACGATGACTGGACTGAGGCCCTTACCAGCCCCAGGTATGCAGCAGTCTCCTCTAGGTACAGGTTGATTCAGTTTAAGTATCTTCACAGAATATATTACACCCACCTTTGCCTTTGGAAGATGGGGGCTATTTAGTCCCCTACCCGCCTCCGTTGTAATTTTGACGACGGGTCCTTCCTCCACACGGTCTGGAGCTGCACTGCACTACAACACTTTTGGTCGGTGGTGTTGTCCTGTCTGGGGCAGGTGTTATGCTGGGACCTCCCGGAAGATCCTCGACTAATACTTCTTCATGGCATGGAAGACATTTGGGGAAACAGATATAAGAGGCACCTTCTATTCCTAGGTCTCACCTTAGCCAAGCACAACATTGCACAGCATTGGAAGTCTTCCTCTCCCCACGGGGTGGCGGCTTGGAAAACAGCCCTAGATAAATGTATGTCGGCTGAAGTGGTGGTGTTTCAGGCACGGGGTTGCCCGCAGAAACATTGGAAGATTTGGACCAAGTGGGCTAAATACCAGGGTATTGACTTATCCATCCTTTCACAGTCAGCGAATCCAGACCCTATTGAAAGGCTAATCATCAATGACTCCCCAATCTAATGTGCTCATTGGCTGTCGCGGTAGACATAGTTTTGTGATCATGTATATCTTTATTGTTCCATGTGGGAAGTGTGGTGCAGGTTTGGGGGGAGGGTGGAGGGGTGGGATGTTGGATCGCATGTTTTGCAGATCCTCTGATGAGGTCCTCTTTGGTATCTTTTGTATCTACATTTCATCATATGTCTATATACCGATTACTCGGGTTCACCCACTGGGTCTTATGAACTCAATAAAATTTGTTGTTAAAGTGCAGGCTCATCGTCGCAGTTTTTTTGGAGTTAAGCAGGCACTGAGGGACAAGGAGGTGAAATATGCCATGTTATTTCCAGCAAAGCTACGAGTGGAATCAGAAGGCAAGGGATGGTTTTTCTCCTCCCCGGAGGAGGCGGGCGACTGGTTGGAGGGCTGGCGCCAAGTGGAGAAAACACATTGAGATTGAAACAGGGGACCCAGAAGCGGCAACCCTGACCTTAGCGCCTGACAACGTGGTGACCTAACCAGAAAGGAGAAAGAGTTGTAATCAACGTCACACAGCTAAATCTGGTGGGACACTAGTTCCGGTGGAGCGCGAGGGGATAAGTCCCCTAGACTATGACAATGGACCTACCCAGGGCTAAGTCGAAGACTTTAATACACGATAATTCCATGTTGTGGTGGGTAGAGGGGCCGGTATTCACCCCTGTTATTTTCTATGATATGATGCCATCCTTTGAACATGGCTGGGGAGCATGGCTGCAACCAAGCACCTCTCTAATAGGGACTGGGGCGACAGGCACTCTGCCTTGTTGGGGAGTGGGTAGTTTGAAATCCGCAGGCAGGGGGCAGGGAGGGGGGAGGCATGGGAGAGAGGTAGTGTTTTAATTTCTATGTTTGTTATTTAATCACAAAGTGCCAGTGGGCAAATTTCATTGATGCTGGACTCATTTCAACTGTAAACTATGCTTTCATTTCGCTCTCTGGCTGGGCCGGGCTCCACTACCCTTCCACGTCAGCCCCCCGTGAATGGGATACCATCAACTGTGGGGCCTGTCCCACACAAAGTACCCATGGGTCTTCATTTATATTTTCCACATTATTTATGGCGGGGACTCAGATAGAAACGTTATTATCCATTCTAACATGGAATGTAAATGGGCTGGGGGACAAAATAAAACTGGGAGTTGTGATGCAGTATCTTAAAAGACAGGCCCCTGATTTAGTCTTGCTGCAAGAAACACACCTGGTGGGAAACAAGTGTAAGGCCCTTACATGAGTGGGATACAAGTTGCTGGGGGGGGTCAACAAAGCAGTTACCTGTGTCCTGCGGTCCTGTGGTCACGCCGAGAGCTGCTCCTGGGTGGGGAACGCTGTGTGTCTCGCCGCCGCCATCACCATCTTCGCGGCTGGAGACTACAGCTCCCAGTGAGCTTTGCGGGCACTTCCTGCCTACCGCCCTCTTCGCGCCCGGAGGCGCTTCAAAGGTCGGACGCTCCCTCGGTGGAGCGGGGGGTCAACAAAGCAGTTACCTGTGTCCTGCGGTCCTGTGGTCACGCCGAGAGCTGCTCCTGGGTGGGGAACGCTGTGTGTCTCGCCGCCGCCATCACCATCTTCGCGGCTGGAGACTACAGCTCCCAGTGAGCTTTGCGGGCACTTCCTGCCTACTGCCCTCTTCGCGCCCGGAGGCGCTTCAAAGGTCGGACGCTCCTTCGGTGGAGCGGGGGGTCAACAAAGCAGTTACCTGTGTCCTGCGGTCCTGTGGTCACGCCGAGAGCTGCTCCTGGGTGGGGAACGCTGTGTGTCTCGCCGCCGCCATCACCATCTTCGCGGCTGGAGACTACAGCTCCCAGTGAGCTTTGCGGGCACTTCCTGCCTACCGCCCTCTTCGCGCCCGGAGGCGCTTCAAAGGTCGGACGCTCCCTCGGTGGAGCGGGGGGTCAACAAAGCAGTTACCTGTGTCCTGTGGTCCTGTGGTCACGCCGAGAGCTGCTCCTGGGTGGGGAACGCTGTGTGTCTCGCCGCCGCCATCACCATCTTCGCGGCTGGAGACTACAGCTCCCAGTGAGCTTTGCGGGCACTTCCTGCCTACCGCCCTCTTCGCGCCCGGAGGCGCTTCAAAGGTCGGACGCTCCCTCCGCGTCGCCGGGCTGAGCGCGGGCAGAGGGCGGGCCGTCTAAGGCCGTCCACGGACGACCAGGGACGGGACGGGCCACGTCCTTAACATTATGGGTAAGCGAAAACTAATAACATCTGCGGCGGGGGAAGTGAAAGCCAAAGTTCCTAAATACACCAACAGCATCATCACGTATCTGACTACGAAAGTGGATGAACTCTCCACCCAGATTGCGGTCACAGAGCGTGAGTTGGGCCTTGATTGTATTCCAGCGTGCTCAGGTACATCTACCACATCCATCATTAACTGTATACCGCTGGAACCAAGGATTATTATCGAGTCATGTAGACCAAATATGCCCCAGTCCCCCACTGTACTTCCTATCCTGGAATTGCCAGAAACAGTGATACCTACTGTCTTTGAGTTCTCTGGTGACATCGAGAATATTCCAAGCAGACAGACTGGGGGTCAACGTGCCACTTACATTACAGAGGAGGGAATTTTGTCCCTATTAGAAAAACTTTTTTCTGATAGACTGGAATCTGCCTTAATTCAGATTGCTACTGATATAACCGAGACTCTGAAGGACTGTGTCAAGGACCTCTTAATGAAATGTGACCGTATTAATGATTTTTTAAACAAACAGATCCCTACACCTTCCACACAAATAATGATAGGTCCACCAGTTCTACAGGTTTCCGCTCCCAAAGCTGACAGTACCCTGATTCCCATGGCCACTGACAACCCCGTGCCTAATAAAGGAAATGTTGAAAAGGGCAGATCCACGCCTACTGGGGATAGAGTGCCTAGTTCCACTCTATTGGAAAGGGCACGAGGCTCACAGGTGGGGCGGTCGGTTAGGGTTCCTCCAGTAAATTTACCACCAGATGCAACACCTTTTGTGGCAATATTGGTTAATGTGCCTAAACTTGCTGGCGGGGAGGTAGAATCACACGAAACCCTTCTTAATCATATTAAAAATTGGTGCAATGCGAATTGTTTGGGCGAAAGTAACATTGCAGACAATATACTGACAGGCAGGAGGGTAAATTGGGTGGGCAAAACAAAGAAATGTGTGGCTGGTGACTGTGTAATAGTCAATTTTAAATCTCGCAATATAACCAGACGCCTTTTTTGGGACGCCTCTCCCCTGGACCCAGTAGGCAAGGGCGTTCGAGCTATGCCTCTGGGGTTTTTCTACCCCCCAGCACATATGGTAGTCGGCAGCGAAAAAAACAGGCCGCATCATAACATCAACCCATGGGAAGCAGATAAAGAAATTATGCCTTTACAAGTCAATCAATGGGTTACAAAGCAATCCAGGGGTGGTGCTATAGCTAATACTCCAAGGAACATGCCCAGAGATAATTTGATCCTGGCAAATAGATTTACGGCCCTTGCCACTCAGGCAGACACAGACTGACTAGACCCTGACCAAACAAGAAAGAACGTTTATGGTCATGATAATGTTACTATTTCACCTTGTAATATACCACCTAAATCGTGTGACGCACCAACAGACCCCGGCCGGGGAAATGTCAGGTTACTGTCCTGGAATATTGCGGGCTTACGCTCAAAACAGGAAGACCCGATTTGGTTAAAAAAGCTTAAAGAATATGACGTAGTGGCCTTACAGGAAACTTGGTCAAGGGACAATGCATTTTGGTTGGATGGCTACACCTCTTTCTTTGTCAAAGCCCAGAGTTCTCCGGTGGGAAGGGATAGAGGAGGCTTGTTGCTTTTAGTCTCCGTTAATGTAGCTGGTAGTATTAAGGAGATTAATAGCTCCTCACACTATTTTCAGCTACTGGAAATTCTTCTCCGAGATAAAAACAAGATAGTTCTTATAAACTGCTACAATGCAACACAGGGGGGTCCCTCAAATTTTGTCTTAGAAGGTTTATCTACTTTTTTAACAGATTATGTGTCAAAGCAAACCACTTTTGTGCAACTCATATTAATGGGAGATTTTAATGTTCATTTGTGTGGGTTACATTGCCAGATTGAGGTTGCAGATGGTCCTGATCACACGACTTTGCCTCATTTTGAGCACAGCTCAAAGGGTTCAGCTATGGAAGATTTGTTATCTTTAAATGATTTATATGAACCAGGTTTTTTTTATTTAAATGATCGTGTGGTAACATATAATGCAAGGGGAAGTGAGTCGATTATTGATTATATCTTTATGTCACCAGGTCTTCTCCATTATGTAGTCTTTTATAACGCCACTGAAAGCGGGTTCAGTGATCATAATCCGGTGTCATTAGTTATGGATGGGTCTCTTGGTCTATTTGAAGACGCCTTGTTTGCCACTTCCGTGAAGGATGTTAAGAGCAAAGACCAAGGGAGGCGTCTAAAATGGTGTAGAGTGTGCCCTGAAGACTTTTTAGCCCTGATAGAACAAGAACTAGCCGGGGAACTTGAGACATGCAGAGACCCAGAAATGGGGGGGAAAGAGGTAGTCGCCGCCTTTGAGGCTATCTGTTCTAGAGTGGAAGAGGAGCTCACAGCTAGCCCAAGGAGGGGACCGGCCCCAGCTCATGGCTGGTTTGACCATGCATGTTCCAAAGCCCACTCTGCACTGCTGAGAGCGCTTAAACATACCCCTAGAGATAAGTCACTGGTAGCAACATTGAGGAAGAACTACGCTAAGGTGGTGAAAGAAAGAAAAAAGATTATAAAAGAAGAAGCCTGGGTTTCTTTAATGGACTCTACTACCCTTAAACAAAGTTCCAAATTCTGGTCAATAATAAATAACCCCCTTTTTGCCCAATCACGAAATACAGATCTTGAAGTAAACATCCCTGAAGCAGACTGGCTTAAACATTTTTCTGTAATTTATGGAAGCAACGAAGCCACTGAGACATTCCTTATGCCTCGTTGCTCCGATTTGCTACATAAAATAGAATTTAGTAAAACTGAAGTTGAGGCAGCGATAAAGGGTTCTGCTGGGAACAAAGCCCCTGGACCAGATGGGGTTCCTTTGGATCTTTATAAATCTAATTCAGAGATGTGGGCAATGATATTAGCAAATGTTTTTAATTGTGTACATGTTGGGGGTTTTCCCAAAACCTGGACATGCTCAATCATAGTCCCTATTTTTAAAAAAGGACAAAGAAGTGACCCCAAATGTTACCGTCCGATATCTTTGTTGGACTCCTCTATGAAGATCCTCTGCAAAGTCTTGCTCGCTAGAATTAATAAGTGGACATTGGATAATGACATCTTGTCCAATGCCCAGTATGGTTTCCGTTCAGGAAGAGGCACAGAGGATCAATGTTTAAATTTGCATCTGATAATTTCAAAATATACAAAGGCGGCAAAGGGGTCAATTTTTGTGGCCTTCATGGATCTGTCAACGGCTTTTGACTTAGTAAACAGAGCTAAGCTGTGGTCCATGTTGTTAAAACTAGGCCTTGACCCTCCTCTTGTCTATTTTCTGGCCGAGCTCCATAAAGACTTAAAAGCATCTATTAGATTGAACCAAGATGGGAATCGTACAGCCTGGTTTAAATCGAGCAGGGGTGTGCGCCAAGGCTGCATCCTCGCCCCCATGCTGTTCACTTTATACATAAATTCCCTGGAGCAGCATCTTTTAACTGCCTCCATGGACATACCGCGTGCAGGAGATACTCGTATTCCTGTTCTCCTGTACGCGGATGATGCTGCATTAATAGCCCGGACACATTTGGGTCTGCAAAGACTATTAAACACTTTCAGTGAATTTATGTCTTCGCTTGACCTAGTGGTGAACAATTCTAAATCGCATGCTATGGCATTTGGGGCTGTAAAAAATAACACCAAAGCTTTTTTTTGTAACGGCGAAGCAATCACTAGTGTCAAAGTTTTCACATACCTTGGAATAATTTTTGATACCAAGGAGAGCTGGCTTCCCCAAATAACAGCTAAAACTAAGGCGGTGAGGAGTTCGGCTAATGCGATTTTAAGCTTCTCAAGGAGACTTGGTGGGAAACCAACCGGTGCATTATTAGCCCTGTATAAGGCTAAAACATTAGCAATAGCTAGGTATGGAGCAGGTCTGTGGGGTTACGCGAAAAGTGAAACTATCCAAAGGGAGGAAAACAAGTTCCTTCGGTCTATAATAGGGCTCCCTCAGTCGACAGCCACTTTTTCAGTTCATCAGGAGCTTGGATTAGGGTACATCACTGATATCCTTTCCATGGCACCTATTCTTTTATAGATTAGGGTTTGGACGAATAACAACTTGGATCTAAATCATACAATTCTGATGGATTGTTTAAAACTTGATAAATCTAAAGACATTGACTGGCTGTCATATATTCATAAGTGCTCAATAGATCTTGGTCGTCCTGAGATCTTTTCCTCTCCTTTGCGTTTAAAAAAGGCAGACCTAGAATGGGTCAAGCTTAACTTTTCTAAATTAAAGGGCCTGGACCGGGAGAAAAAACAACTAATTAAACCCTCGGTCAGAGCCCATTTCCTGACGATTACCTGTTTAGCAATTCAACCATACCTTGCTGTTGTAAATATTCCTTTTCACAGGTGGCTCCTGGTTAAATTTCGATTTAACCAGATTTACATGGTTCTCTGTGACAGTCCGGGTTGGTATAAGCCTGAGGATGCACCTGTGTGCAAATGTGATAATTTTTCCATACAAGATAATATGCACCTAATGTTGTTCTGTCCTTTTTATAATATCCCTAGACAGAAGTATTTGGTCCCCATATTGAAATGTAAAGCTTTCCTGCAGGCAAAACCAGCGCTTTTGTATCTACAAATGTTAGAATCACCCTTGGTCATGTTTAGTATGGCCAATTATCTTGTTGCTGCTGTTAGGATTAGGAGGAGGAGAATGAAATTATAACATTGGGATCGGTGTAGGAGGACAAATTGTTTTTACATATGGCATTTTTACCTTGTAAACTATTCTCATGCTTGTTTTAAACTCTGTAAATATATTGATATTGTACAGTATGAAATTTTATGATTTTGTAAACGTCCTTTTTTGATTGTAGCATGCTTTTATGATTTTTAACTAAATCGAATAAAGTGGTTTTTGACTTTAAAAAAAGTTGCTGGTCCATGCGGGTTTACCTCGGGCTCGAGGGGGACTGGTATTGTAGTTTGGAAGAGACTTGCACTCAGCTCCACCCATATCTGGGAAGGTCCTAAGGGGAGGTTTGCAGTTCTGGAGGCCAGCTGGAAAGGTAAACCGTTAGATGTGGTCTCAGCATATCTTCCCCCTGCCCTGGGCAAAGAAGCACTCAGTGACTTAGGGAAAATTCTGGTGGATCTCCCATTAGGCACTCCTATTGTGGGAGGAGACTTTAACATGACTATGAATGACCACAGGGACAGATATACCCAAAATCTACTGCCGCTTCCCAATACACAGATGGCAGATGTCAAGAGTGCTATGGGCCTAGCGGACGTGTGGCGAGCCCTGCAACCAGACTCGACATACTATACCTGTTACTCCAATGCACACAGGAGTAGGTCCCACATAGATTACTTTCTTACACACCTAGCAGATATTGGACTTTTTAGGCATCCACGTAGTCTACTGAGAGGCATCCCCGATTATTCACCCGTGTAGGTGGAGCTTACCTATTGCAATACTTGGCTTCATAGTAATATTGTAATTACTCCCTGGCTGCTCAAAATTCCAGACATAAAAGAGGAGCTGCTCATGCAGACAGACAACTATTTTAACGAAAACATCGGGTCCGTAGCCTCTGCCTGATACTATGGGAAGCCTACAAGGCAGTCTTGAAAGGGCAGGCCCTGGCACTAAAAGTGGGATAAATTAAGAAACAAACTCAACAGCTGTCACAACTGGAGAGTGAGCTCCTGCGGCTGGAGGAGTTAAATGCCTCCTCGCCCAGTGAGGAAACCCTGCATCAGCTAACTGTTAAGCAGCTAGAATACAAAACCCTGGCTGGGGAGAAGGCTCAGGCAAGAATGCTACAAACGCAAAATAGGATTTATGAGATGGGAGACAGGGCCGGGAAAATGTTAGCCTGGCTGGAAAGAAGGGAGCAAGAGGACCATTGGGTTCCCAATCTGACCACTGCTGGGGAGGGAAATATCTCGGATCTGCAAGAAATTGTGGAGGCATTTTTTAATCATTTAGAAAAAGTCTATGCCTCATCAACTAAATATACAGCTGAGGACTCTCGTCAACTGTTTGTAGATATGCATTTACCTACCATTTCAGAGTCAGATAGAAAAGTCATGGAGGAGGACATAACTGATGAAGAAATCTGCAAAGCCATACATAGTATTCAGTCTGGAAAGGCGATGGGACCCAAAGGGGTCCTTATTGAGTTACTTAAGTACATGGCCCAAAAAGTTGCACCTCACCTTAACAATATGTATAACGAGAGCCTGGCGAGAGGAGTTCCGCCGGAAGACCAGTGTCTGACTTCTATTGTTGTCATTCGGAAGCCGGGTAAACCTGCTGACAGTTGCGGATCGTACCGACCAATCTCATTAATTAATGTCGAGGCTAAGGTGTTGGCGAAACTCCTGGCCTCCCACCTGGTGTCAGTGATTCCTTTGTTGGTCCATGCTGACCAGTCCAGCTTTATGCCAGGGAGGAATACAGCTCTAAACATCCGCCGTATTCATAATGTCCTGGGGGGCCAGGCCTGGATAGCGGAGGATGCAGTAGTGCTCTATTTAGATGCCTCCACGGCATTCAACTCTATAGAAGGGCTGGGGCGGAACTTGCCATGCTGCGAGATGGTGGCAAATTAGAAGAGCTCCTCGCAATTAGCCCGTAATAATGCTTTAAAATCCTACAACTAGGACCAAAACTCATCTAACGGAGAGCGGACTGCCACTTCTACATGCCCGATACCAACAATTGAGAATCCGAAGCTGCTGTGAGCTTGTAACAGCGGGCCCACACATCGTCCCGTCTGCGGCCTGGAAGAACGTGAAGTGAACGTGAAGCCGGGGACCTGCAGTGGCTGCGGAGGCCGGGACCTACGGCACTCACGCTGGGCTTCTCTGGGACCTGTGACGCGCTTCGCGGAAGGGCCCGCACGGAGGAGGTGCGGTTGCGGGTCGGCACCCCATGGAGGTGAGGCGAGGTGGGGGCAGGTGGAAGACCTTCTGCCGCGGGGCGTAACGGCCCCTTTGGAGCCGGGCGCTGATTGAGTCCCTCCGCGGGAGCTGCGGGGGTCCCGCGGGGCCATCGGAAAGCTGCCGGGGAGGCGGGGGAAGCGGCCCCGGATCCCAGACGGGAGAAGAGGTGCAGTGAAGCAACCGGCACCGGTAACGGAGGGCCCGTCTGGGCCCCCCCTGTTGAGCAACTGTGTGTGCCCCCTTCCCTCAATACCAGACCACAGGACGGCGCTGAGTGCCCGGCAGGGTCCGGCTGAGCCACGTGGGCAGAGACTCTTTGGGCCCAACTTGAAAGTGGAGGGGGCTTGAAGGCCTCGGTGAGGTCAGCTACTGGCGAAACTTGGCATTATACTATCCCAGGGGCCCACGCATAGCTCATCCAGCGAGGGAAGGAAACACTGTCCCGGCTGCTGTGCACAAGGAGGGGGTGCAGAAAGGCAAACAACTTAATGAGCTGGACACGGAACTATCTTGCGACTGCCCTATTGTCGAGCTGGTGGCCCCGTTGACGGGGAAGAAAATAGAGGGACCCTGACACGAAGCTTGTGTGATCGCACTTATTTCATATTGCGATGGCGCAGACCCCTAAACCAGGGTCGATAAGAAGGAGGGGATCATACGCCGGATCTGGAGAACCCTGTGGAATCGGACACCCTCCATCATACAACCAGCCTGACACCGGAGCGGACGGCACTCTGCACACTCTCCACAGGACGAAAGCATACCAGCTCGGACCATAGTCGACCATGGGAAAGCCGGACAGAAACCAACCCAAAATCAACTTTGACACAAATAAAAAAAAAACAGAACAGAGCGCGGAAGACCAACAATCAGTACAGGGGAGCACGGGCGTGACAGGTGGAGTTCCAACTGGAGACGTGCAGGCAATGTTTGCCACCATACAAGCGGCGCTGACGAACATTGATGGGAAGATCGACTCTCTTACGTATAGGGTTGACAGGATGTCAGAGCGCCTGGACAGACACACTGAGAGGCTGGATATGGCGGAACGCCGCATATCCGAAGCAGAGGATGCGCACGTACAGATGGATTACAAACAAACGAGAATGGATAAACAGATGGCTGACCTCACGGCGAAAGCGGAGGATTTGGAATCGCGGTCACGAAGACACAACATAGACCTGATGGGTATTTCCGAGACGACCAACACAGGTCCCATGGAAAGGTATGTTGAACAACTGCTTATATCGCTGCTCGGAAGAGACACATTCTCGGAGGTCTTTATAGTGGAAAGGGCACACAGATCCCTTGCGCCGAAACCCCCAACTGGTTCGCGTTTGAGACCGATTATAGCCCACATGCTCAACTATAGGGACAGAGACGCCGCTCTCCGAAAGGCCCGAGAACTGGGGAAGCTAACTCATCAGGGCATGGATATATCCCTATACCCGGACTTTACTTTAGCGGTACAAGAGGCCCGAAAGAAATTCCTCACGTCCAAACAGAAACTAGGAGAATTAAATGTACCATACGCTATGCTTTATCCTGCATGGCTCAAGATCACGGAGGATGGGAAAACAAAAATGTTTAACAAGCCTAAAGACGTGATGAAGTTCATTCAACAAAGACACAGCCGAGGCCCGAGATGAAAATTCCCGAGGAATGACCAAGACGAACAAGCTGCTGGATCGGACACAGCAGAATGACGGCTGGATCCTCCGAGAATTGTTTCTTTATTAGGACATACAACGCAAACATGCATGGATGTCTGTGTGGGATATCCAAAGTCAATGGAGGCAGCATGGCACAAACTTGGCAACTGTTGTAAGGAAGGGACTGGTCAAAGTCCTATGAAAAGGTTTCTTACGCTGGGAAATGTCTGATGCCTCCACTGCTGCATGAAGGGGAAGATCCTGAAAGAACTATGCACAGACGACCTCAGCCGCAGATGATCGTCACCAGATAAGTACCATCATAGATGTGGACAGGATGCCCCGAATTCTCATGACCGAAGGGCCGAAGTCAGACTGTAAATTTACTTATCATACTTAACGTTATCAGTTACCGTACATATTATAGTTCCGCTCATGTAACTATACACACACGCCAGGAGTTTATGGTTCCTAGATATGTTATGGTTAGTAGGGCGTTAGCCTATGTGGTTGGTATCCACAGGAAATGGGCTGGCAGCTCCTGCCCCTGGGCGTGCACCACGTCGGATTCTTTACTTCTATGTTGGTTGGGGCTGTTTTGTTCATAATGTCCAGGGGGGTGGAGGGAGCAGGGGGGAACGGGCATGGGGAACCAATCTTGGGAATGTCTCCATCCTTAACGGAGTGGGGGGGACCAGTTTGGGATATATAGAAAATGTCTGGTTGACAAGAGTGGAGACTGGTACAGAGACTACACCAACTTTGCAGTTTACAAATCGGGAAGGTTCTTTGATAAACATGACTGAACAGAAATATGGCTAATTGACAGACTAGAAAACTAACATTTATTACATGGAATGTACGGGGGCTTCATAACCCGCAGAAAGTACGTAAGGTATTTGCATACTTGGATAGACATGGGGTGGACGTAGCGTGTATACAAGAAACTCACCTCCCCCTAATAAAGACGTGCGTATAGGAGTGCAATGGGCGGTATACCGCATGGCGTCTTCCTATTCCACTTACGCCAGAGGTGTGTTGCTGCTGGTTAGACGAACTGTCCCCTTTCAGCTTATACGTGAATTAAGAGATGACCAAGGCAGATATGTTATAATACAGGCGAATTTTGGGGGCACAATATTGACAGTAATAACCTCATATGGCCCTAACATAGACGACCCTGCCTTCTACGAAGATATATGGACTCAACTTAGAGATTTTAACAGCGCACCTATAATATGGGGCGGGGATTTTAATACCTGCTTAGACCCAACCCTTGACAGATCCACGGGTAATGAGCGTTATGGAAAGCGAGCAGCTGAGGTTCTAAAAGAGGGTATGGAATTATGGGGTATGACAGACATATGGTGAATGAGACACGGTGATAGCAGAGAGGGCACATGCACATCAACCACGCACAATACGTGGTCAAGAATAGACTTCTGGTTACTCACAGCAGAAGCATGCACCTGGACAACATCGATCACACATTCACCTAAAACCTTATCAGATCACTCTCCGGTATGCATTGCGTTGGAGATTCCCACCCACATCCCAAAACAATTCACTTGGAGTTCTCTGCTAGACCAGGTTTTTCGCACAGAGCTACGTCAGGCAATAGAAGACTACTTTCAGTTGAATACGGGATCAGGGTTAAGTGCTGGCACATTATGGGAAGCATTCAAGGTCACTATCAGGGGGCACTGCATTAGTAAACATGCGGGGATTTTTAAAGACATACAACACCAATTGACTATCATAGAAAGGGACATTGGGACATTGGAGGTGGAACATACACAAACAGGCGATCCCACTTTATTAGGCAAAATTAGGGGAAAGATGGACGAATACTCTACATATGCAAAAGATGAGATAAAATACAAATCAAAGAGATATACAGCAAGGAACTATGGTGAGGGAGGACGACCAGGGCGAGCTTTATCCAGCAAGATCAAACCCTCATACATGACGTCATACATAACACAAATAAGAGACAGTCAAGGTAATACGCATTATGACACCCCTGCCATTATAGCACGCTTTGTGGAATATTATTCCCAACTATATGACGCGCAATTATGCACCCCGACAGCTGACATAGATACCTACTTACAAGATGTAACACTAGCCTGGCTATCGGACACTCATAGGAAGTTCCTAGGCCACCACATCACAATGGACGAATTTAGTGATGCAATACAATCCCTACCCAACAACAAGGCCCCTGGGATGGATGGACTCCCAGGTGAGTTCTATAAAACATATCAAGACCTCTTGCTGCCACACCTAGCAGCAATGTATGATGAAGCCTATGAGACAGGCAGACTTCCTGCTTCCCTTAGAGAAGCACTGTTAATAGCACTCCTTATGCCCGACAAAGACTTGGAGTACTGTGACTCCTACCGACCTCTATCCTTAATCAATATAGATGTGAAAATATTAGCCAAAGTGATTGCTACTAGAATACAGCTATTACAAGAAAAACTGATATTACCTGATCAGGCGGGTTTTGTTCCAAACAGATCCACTACCCAAAATATAAGAACCATTTTCGCCCTCTATCACCATCTGGACCCAGAGATGCCAGCGGCGGCTGCCGTGCTGGATGCCGCAAAAGCCTTTGATTCGGTAGAATGGGAATACATGTTTGTAGTGCTGCGTAGGATGGGCTTCCCGAAGGCTTTATACGAAGGATAACTATCCTGTACACAGACCCGATCGCTAGGATTAGGATTAATGGACAGACGTCTGACCCTATACGCATAGGCAGAGGAACAAGACAGGGCTGCCCACTCTCACCAATAATATTCACACTGATACTAGAGCCCCTCGCCTGCAAGATGTGCCAACACCACTCGAAAGCAGCCATACAGCTGGGACTGAGACCTCTTAACATATCTCTGTATGCGGACAAAATGGTGTTGTTTATGCGAGACCCGAACACATACCTGAACGACTTGATCAGGGAGTATATTCGCTTTGAACGCTATGCAGGGTTGCGTATCAATTGGGATAAATCGGTGCTAGTCCCAGTAACGCCATGCACCACACAGCCCATACTTAATTACCCCTTGAAATGGCACACCGACCCGGTCAAATACCTGGGGGTTTGGATACACAGGGACCCAGACCAGGTGTTGAAAGAAAACTACGGCAAGGCGCTAACTAAATTAGAACAGATTACCAGATGGATTAAGCTACCCATATCACTGGCAGGCAGGATTGCGCTGCAAAAGATGATTTTACTTCCCAAAGTTTTATACCTATTTATCAATATCCCAATCTGGCTGACGCAAACATTTTTCTCAACACTACGCACTCTGCTACAAAGACTAACTTGGGCTGGCAAACATGCTAGAGTAAGCTGGAAAGTGTTAACAAAACCGTACCACCAGGGAGGGTTTGGGGCACCAGACATGCAATTGTACTTTTACTGCACACAGGCACAGCACGCACATTATTGGAAGACACATCATGCGTACGTCCCACATGTGATGGTAGAAAAGGATAGTGCTCATCCAACTCCATTGATGGCTTTCGTATCCAACCCCATATCTTATATACAACCAGACGTGATCCACCCTGTGCACTGCACCTCAAAAGCATGGCAAACACTGGCGATCAGAGCGGATAAATTACCAATATACACCCGGCACTTCCTATAGTAAACCACCCAAAACTGTCAGTGACGCAAGAGACACCAATGTCATCGTTACTAGAGGATATGAAGTTACATACAATGAAAGATGTGTTTCCACATGGCAGGTTTCTACAGCGAAATGACCCATCGTTAAGCACACACAACACCCCAATGAAAATATTTGCTCATATGCGCTTACAAATGGCAATTAAGGACATGTACACCACATACCCGGAGGGGCCACCAACACTACTAGCATTACAATCATTACTACAAGCACCATCCAGACGGAAATTAGTCACACGACTATACACGACCTCACAATCAGAACAAACGGAGGCTAGCAACAAAGCACTTGTTAGGTGGGAGTCACTGTTGGGGGAAACTATTGAAGTACAGGACTGGGAATACAGTTGCACACAACTACGCTTATTAACACCAAACTGCAATTTGCGAATTATTGATGTCAAATTTTTACACCAATTCTTTTATTCCCCGGCTCAACTACATGGTTACGGGCTCAGACCACATGATAGGTGTTATAGATGCGAAGCTGATCATGCTGATTTTTTGCATACGGCGTGGGCGTGCCCGCAGGTACACAAATATTGGCAAGAAATAATGGCTGCACTCTCAAAGATGCTAGCCGAATCAATACCGAATGCTCCAGTGGTATGCCTACTAGGGATACACAAATTAAAGCCAGAAAAGAGAAGAAAGTTCCTTGCAGTGTCCCTGCTGCTAGCAAAAAGGAGGGTAGCTATCAGGTGGGGCAACAAGCGCCCCCCAATGTTTAAGGTTTGGCGGGTTGAAATGTCCTACTGCAGGGAAACTATGGAGGTTTATGCAGAAGAACTATCGCAGACTTCACGGCCCAAAGATTTCTGGAAACCACTAAAACAATACCTCTTAAGTATAGAAACTGGGGATTGAACAAAAAGACTGGGGCATCGAGTAGCGGGAGCTGGCAATAGTGAACTAGATGTTGTGGTTCTGAGCAGGATAGGAAATGTATACCTGTATATGCATGCTGGTTTCCAGCGGGGGTATGAGGAGAAGAACGTAACATCGAAAGACCCCACTGTGTATCAATAAAAGTTACTGCACCATGGTATGATTCTGCCTGACCACTGAGGAATATCTGTTGTACAATGTAAAATCTAATACTTGTCTCTGTAACATGCGATGTAAGTTTTATAATGCCACTGTGAAATAACAAGTCAACCGGACGAAATAAATACAATTTAAAAAAAACTCTATAGAATGGCCATATCTCTTTGAGGTGCTGAGCCGCCTGGGGTTTGGCCCTAATTTCCTAGGGTGGATTAGGCTCCTTTAAAGGGATCTGCAGGGCCAGGTCAAGGTAAATAATCACATGTCTCCAATGTTCCCGTTGGGCAGAGGCACCAGACAGGGTAGCCTCTGTCCACCCTGATTTTCACTTTTATCCTTGTACCACTGGCGTCTTGGGTGAGAGAGGACATTTCCCTTAGGGGGCTGAAATGGGCGGAAGGGCACGAAGATAAGATTTCTCTATACGCGGATGACATCCTGGTATATCTAGCGTCCTCACATGCCTCCATCTGTAACCTGTTGAATACATTTTCAAACTTCGGTAAGTACTCCAGGTATGCCATCAATTGTGCCAAGTCGGTGCTGTCTGCCCTTCCCCATACTTCCTCCAGGATGTGGGCTTGAGGTGGTCTCAGGTGGTTTTCGATATTAGGGGCCTATGTTACACCGGATCCCCAACTCTTCTATGATAAGAATCTAACTGCCCTCCTGGACAGGCTGCGTAGGGATGTTAAATACTTGAGATCCCTGCCGCTTTCTCTACTAGGTAGAGCCGCCCTGTTTAAAATGCTGGCGCTTCCGAGAGTTCTGTATATCCTCCAAAACTGCCCAAATAGGGTCCCTAACTCCTATTTTAAAAGTATTGAAAGTGACGTCCAAGTGTTGCTATGGAACAGAGGAGCGCCCTGTATAGCGTTGCAAACACTTACTAAAGGATGGTATGGTGGGGGGATAGCGCTTCCGGACATACGACTTTACTACTGGGCCCCCCAGCTAGTGGCCATCAGCCACTGGGTGTACCGCGCTCCGGATGACCCAGCATATATGCTGGATAGATATCAGATGGGTAGAGAGGGGTGTCTAGGAGCTTTATACATGAAGGTCCGGAGGGGAAGGTACCTGGGCCCTGCCGCACAGATGGTAGGAATTTGGCATGGTCCAGGGTTTTGACCCAGGCCACACCCCTAGAATCTACTCAAAAACTCGGGCTCCTGAGTCATAAACCAGGCTTTGACAAGTGGGACACACTTGGAATTTCCACCATAGGTCACTTAATCAAGAAGGGTATACTCCTTACATTTAGGAAACTACAACAGACATACGAATTGTCCCAGAGGGAGGTATTCCAATACCTGCAAATCCACCACGCACTCATGATGGCACTCCCAGATCTCAGTAACATACCGGAATCGTCTCCCCTCGATGATCGACTGCTCTCAGAGCCTATTCCAGATGAAGTCATATTACTAATGTATCGGAAACTCTGTAACAGCCTGCCGGACTCCTTCCAGGGTCTGCGAGACAGGTGGCAGGCCGATATAGGGCAAATTGAGGAAGAGGACTGGCAGACAGCACTGATGTCTCCAAGGGAGGCTGCCATTACCCTTCGCTTTTGATTAATCCAACTAAAAATTCTCCACAGAACATACCTCACTAGGGTAACCTTAGTGAAAATAGGAACTAGACAAAGTACTTTATGTCTGCATGGCTGTCAGTTAGAGGCAACCTTCTATCATACTATATGGGGGTGTCCGATTCTCCGCCATATATTGGATGGAGCAATGACGCATATGCAGGATGCAATAGGGAAACAGATAACACTCACACCACCACTGAGGCTTCTGATCATTTGGGAAGCGACTGATCTCACTGAAGTGGAACAGAAATTTGCAACACTAGGATGCACATAATTTAAAAGGGCGAAAGCAATGAAATGAGGGCAGCGGAAAGACCATCAACTGGGCGCTGGGCGGCTAAAATGAATAAATGCATGAATGCGGAAAAAAGGTGTTGAAATCCAGAGGCTGCCCTAAAAAATGGGATAAAAAATGGGCGGGGTGGAATATGCATATAGGTGACCTACGTATATCCCCCACTGTTGAAATCGAAATGAAAATGTTAAAGCACAATGGTCATTTATCCAAATCGCGAGATTGAGTGATGGTAAATTGTTATGTTAGGGCCGCAAGATACAGCATGTTTGCAAAATATGTACAATGATGCTTTGTGATTCTTTGAAGTTTGAATTTAATAAAAACAATTAATTAAAAAAATTCAGCACTGGTTGAGGTCAAAACAGGGCATTTGGTGTGAGTGTTGCAGACTGTGTCTTCCAGAGCACTCAGGACAGGACACGTAGACTAAGCCCTATCCCGTTTTGTAAAAGAAGAGATAAGTCACCCACCTGGTGGACTCAGGCACCCCTAGGAGTCCACAGAGAGTACTCCATGTAAATTGCCTGAAACCACACCAAGACACGGCTGACATGACCATGCTCGTGGTCACTGATGGAGGCCAAGAGGAGGTAAGTTAACCCCTCCCTAACCTACTGTCAAATAACTCAAAGAATGGTTCAGTAGAGGGTGTTGAGTTGTCAGACTTTTGTATTGCACAACAGCAAACAGATTGCAGGCAAGTCCTAACCCAGTTTACTGAGCTCGTTTCCTTGACCCCTGGTCAGACAACATAGGGCTATATTCACAAGAACGTGTGCTAACCATCACCAAAAAATGCTAACGCACTTTTACACATCGCAGCCTATCGCGGGAAAATAACCCTGTGTTAACGTGGAATTCACAATAAGGCGGTACCATGCGATAGTCTGCCGAAACCGCGGCAATTGTCCGCGATACACCCACCTTGACCGAGATAAAAACACATTCGCGATGAGGAAAGCAGGGATAAGCACTGCCAGGCCCGCAACACACACGGCAGATGGGAATAAGCACAACAAAAACCTGAAAAAAAAAGACAAACCAAACAGAAAACTATAGCCAAGCACAATGGAGGCAACCCAAGCCAGTATACAACCCCATAATACCCATTGGCAACAAAACAATGTACATGGCAGGCCATCTTGGACAAGGTGAATGCAGCCTGAGAGCGGAGGAAGGACAATGGAAGAAAACCAGAACATCCGGAATGATGCGAAATGTACAAACTATTAGAAACACGCCGACAACAAGAAAGCAGCAATGCACACCGGAGGTGGGAGGCCTGTCCCACACCAGGAGCTGGATGACATGGAGGAAATGGTGTCCACCACATCAGTCTGGAGGCGGTGGTAGGACTCAGGGACCGGAAACTGCCCAAAACAACAGACACAACAGCAACAGGGAGAGGAACCAGCAGGGACTGGGGGGACGGGTGGAGATGGGCACAATGGCACACATGCACAATTAAGCACAGCACAACTGCAGACAAACCATGCTCAAGAGTAACAACACCAACCAAGAGCACAAGACACACAACCTGGCAACATCACACCACTGAACAAGCACAGATGTGAAAACCACACTGCCTGAAAGGGAGAAGGCTGAGCCAAATCAGAGCTGAAGGGACATCTCACACACAATGCAGCACACACACATAGGAAGCAGAGCACCTCAACATCAAACACAATGTGGTACAAACACCAACATTTGCACAACCGAACACAGGACACAAGTGCACCCGCCTGTTGCCCGTAAACGGCCATACCCATCTGGCTAAGCACGAAACAGGGACATGACAATGCACAAGTTCAAACCCACAGTCCTCATGGGGTAGCAATGCACGTATGGCAGGGAGCCAGAGAGTCCATGACACACATTGGCATACAAACCAAGTCACAACACAGTTGGAGGCAAGTGAAAGTGCAGAAACTTAATCAACAAGTGCGTGTCAGTACAGCCAAGAGAAGTGCCACGATATGCCGACCAATGCAGCAGCATGTCTGAATGAGGAACGTAGGAAAGCGCCCATTTCCACATCGGGGGAAGCCATCACCAACACAAAGTCAGTACCAACCCGAGTCGGTTGTCCGTGCATGGATCATGAGTCCAAGCCAATGCAGCCATGTCCACTGTCGCCTTGGGACATATGACCAGATTTACAACATGAAATCAGGCATCGGGACACGTGCAATGGGTCACATTCAGTTGTGGCTGCAGGTACCTTGTCACTCGTCCATGAATGCGAATGCAGCTGCGTAGGCCAACATCTCCAATGAGCGATCGTCGTCCACCACATCTGCCATGTCGTCGACGTAATCCATCAGCTGACCCGGACAGATGTGCCGACTCCAACCACCGGACCCAATGTGCACCAAAGCCCAATCGGGTAGTGGCTCAATGTGAACACTGCACACCAGGACTCGTGCAGTCTCCCAGGTCCAGTTTCCAGCCTGCATGCCAAACATCCTTGGATGCCATAAACGGGCATCACAGTGAGACTCCAGGTCAGGGGCCAACAGGGGGCGCAAACAGTTGTAATCCAGTTCAGCTACCGTTACGTTGGAGAGACAGACATCCATGGACCACTCGTATATATACAAGAGCGACAATGCAACACAGGCTGAATGCAGGTGCCGTCCGCAAGGTGGAAGCTCAGCCGGTAACTTATCCACAAGATGGCCAATGGCAGTGCCCCCAGTACATGCAGCAGACGTGCACGGTACAGGTCCACTTGACTGGATTCGAGCATGTGTCCGGGATGGTCTGCCATTGCATCAGTGGCTCTGCTTGAAGCGGCACTGACTTGCTCTGCACCAGTCATGTGGATGAAATGGCACAGCTTGGTGCAATGAACAGTGTCTGTGTGCAACGGGTGCAGGCCTGGGGTGGGGTGGGAGTACGTATAAAGGCCATTTAATGCACACCAACTTCGACTAAGGACTTCTGCATGTGGGATGTGTACACATTGGTCTCACGGCGGGCAGTGTGTAGTGTGTGAGTCGCAAGCAAATGCTATAGTATCTGTCAAGGGGTGCTGGCTACATGCAAGTTCCTGCTCGGAGATCCAGATGTGCTACGATAGTTCAGACAAAGGACCTATCATCCCTACAGTAAATTCACCATCTGCATGCATACAGGAAATGTACAGAGGCTGGTCGTGGGTGTGGTGGGATGTCTGCAACCCTGGGAACACTGTGATGCTGGCCTTTGAAGGTGTGGGGCCACGTGAGTGTAGGCCAATGGACTGGACAGGGCAGACAATGGGTGTACAGCCCATGGCTGGCTGTGATAGCGCTGCAAAGGAGGCCAGGCAACTGACTCATGCATCCACAGGGCTGATGCACATAACACTTGGCATGCATGTGCCAAGACCCTGAGCGGTCTTGCGCTTCTACATGTCCCCGTACGTGCGGGCCTGCCCTCCTGGTGCCGACTACACCCCAACACAGAGACACACTTACAGCACCTCCTGCCCAAGGCCAGGCCTGAGCCACCCCCTACTCCCCCTGCCGAATCAGCACACCCCTGCACTGACCTGATGTATGCCGAACCAGCACATGGGGCTTGTGCATGCAGGGGGGTGTGTGCAAAGCTACATGTCCAGGGTCACTGTCAACGCTGAGGTGACATGGGAACGTCCGCTGAAGACAGCACACTTTTGATGTTGCAGGGACCGTGCCCATCATGCTGACACAATGACCACACGGACACACTTGCTCAGATGGTGTGAATGGCTACGGGGACGTGTGCACGGCCACAATTATTAGCAGGCACACATACCTAGTGACACCTGTGTTGGATGGGTCTGTGGGGTGTGTGCACACCAGCCAGTAAGGGCTGCCTGGTGCAGTCAGAAATTGACAACAGTGTACATCGTAAAGGACACAACCATTCAACCATAAAGGCCCCATGACTTGTGCTGCACAGAGTTAGTGGCCCCAGATGCACAGCGTCCTGCACAGGCCTACGGCCATGGGACTTTGACTCGCAGGGCACTGGGGCAGGGTCATGAGTGCTGAGTGTAGTGTAGTTCCTATCTTCCCAATAGGCTCTGCGCATTGGAATAATACCTACAGCAGTAAAGGCCTAGGCCAGACGTTAACTAGGTCTACTACTGTCGATACTAGACTTAAAGTTTTGGGTTTGCCAGCGTAGCTCAGAGTTCGCTAGAAACTTTCTCGAATGTTCAGGAAAGAATTAACTCCCCTGATTAGACAAGAAGGGATTTAGTTTCTGACAACCATAGAACATGACAACTTTGCTCTCCCCTAATCAAGAGTGTATCTCCAGAGTCGTGTGAGCACAAGGCAATTATTTTACTCAGTCAGTACGTGCATTCTTAGTCTCATCAGATTGTAGAGAAAAGGAAGAGACGGGCGTGTTCAATAAAAAGGTGTTATTTATTGATCAGTCTCTTTTCTCGTACAAGAGAAATGGATCGATATTATTGCAATACTTATAGTTAAGTAAAGTGCATACATTAAAAGCAATAGTATAAAATAATACTGTAAAAACATTGATATGGTTTCTGAGCCATATGATGTTTAAAATGATTAAAATATATTTACATACACATATACATTTGACTAAACGTACTCAACTGGTGTTTCTAAATACGCCTACCCCGTGTACCTGACCTAAGTCTAATGCGTGGGCGGGAATAGAAAGTTACAGTTTAAGTTAAGTTTGTTTTTGCCAAGTGAATAACTAAAGAATTCTCTGTGAGGGGTTATTCAGTTCTGTACCTGGAAGTTAGGATGAATGAGGAATGGTATCTCTTTCTCTGGTCTCGATATTCCAGGCTGCCTGCGAGGGCTGGCCGAAAGCGCCGGTGCTGGGTCTCTCGGTAGGAGATAGCAGTGCGTCTCTCAGCGCGTCAGGAAGGCGGGGCTGCTGCCAGCGGGGTCTGCTCTGCTTCTGGGCTTCGGCAAGTATGGCTGCTCCGTCTCGTCACCACGCTTGTGTTTGCATAGGGCAAGATCGGCAATATTTATACCTTAAAGGTGCTGGGATTGACGTAAGGATGGACATAGATGCGTCAATGAAGATGTCATACGACTTGCTCGTTAGCACATTCTTTTACTGAAGTTCTCTGTGAAATCAAAACAATGGCCGCACGGATTTTCCAGGTTGTCATAGGTTTGATTTGTTATGAGAACGTCGTATGCCTTATCAGGGGCTGGAGGAATGTCGCTTGTCTAATTAGATCTCAAGCGTTATGACCTAATCAGATAACACGTTCCTGTGCCGTAGTGTGACTGCGTCAGATAACGGTATCTGCATCATGGGGGCTTTTCTTGCCTCATGGGCTGACTGTTAGTTAACTTGATAGTTAGTTTAACCAGAATAGGGTCAGGAATAGGGGGATCGATTCAGAACCTATAGGAATACATGACACCCACTCCACGCTAATTCATTTATTCTTGACACTTATAAAGCGCTGCTTATACCCTTAGGCGTCAAGGCGCTGACTATGGTCATATTTACTAATCTATGCATAGTATAACATAGTACAACATACTATAGAGTATAGTGTATACCTCACCACCCCAAAATACATAAATGCATTTTGAAATTTTCAAATATACTGAAGAATTGCAGTCATATATATAGTATGCACTTAAGCTATGAATTAAACGCTAAAGTAAACACGCATTTGTAGACATTATTGCTTATTTGGTATATGAGAAATACACATGAAATGGCTCTTAATATGGCTATACAGAAAGAAAGTTCGAGACCATTTCATCACATAATAAAATATTTGTGAACATACCAGCGGGCAACTAAAGTTTATAAAGTATCTAAAAATAGAAATCTTAGTTCTCTAGGAATAGTTTCTTACTTTAAGCAGAAGATAAGTGTCCCGAAATTTTTGTAAAATTTAATTTGGGGCTGCTAAAAAAAAATTGCTGTCCGTGAACTGGTGGGAAAAATTGTTCATGTGACTTTATTTTCAAAGTTGAAGGCCGAATTCAGGGAACGCCGTGTGCGAGCTTGCTCAAAAGTCTCTATTTCTGTTCTGGAGAGAACATCATATCATTAAGGCTTTCGAAAAAACTGTCAACAGCTTCATGGGAAAGTTCCACTAAGTCGGAAATAGGTGTAACCATGCATTCGTGCGCATGATTGTCTCCATTGACATTCTGATTCGCATTGCTGACAGAAGGTCGTACCTGATTAATGCTGCTTTCATCTTGAACTTCACTACTCTTCAATCGTAGTGGTGAAGACTCCACGAATGCCGTCATCAGGATTGGCAGCCTTTGAGGGCAGCACAAAGCGTGAACCTTGGTAGGAACCAACAATGTATCTGCATCCACTGGCGAATCCGATTGTAGCGTCAGACAGGTGTCTAACACGCATTCTTCTCCGCATAGCAGACATCTCAATACAGGTAAAACACATCTTTGCCACATTGGTCGGAATGATAGAAACCAAGTCATGTTCAGGTCTCTAAGCCGGGATAGTCCCAGGATTTTTGATATCCGGTCCCGGTATCCAATGGCTAGGATTGTATCTTCCATTGTCGCGAGAGTTTGATCTGTGACATGGGTTGCCATAACGAAAAATAAGGACTAAGAATAGGATTCCTGCAATTAGTCCCAGGATCAGGGGAAGTCCGCCAAAAATCGAATGGACGAAATCTGGAAAAATACCCAGTATGGCTTTGAATGGTGTTAATGCCATCGAAAATACTGTCTTAAATACCTTTGAGACCCCAGTGGTATCAGAAATATTTAAGATTTCGCTCAGGATTTCCGCGAAATGTACGGGGGAATTAGTTGATAATAATGTATGTATCTCCGCAGTCGTCCTTGCGACTTGTAGATCATACGTTTCTTTTGATGACGTGAGCCTTGTAGGCGTCTGAAGAAGCACTGTTTTCATTCTGCTTAAAGTATCTATTCGAATAGAAGTAATTTTCAAACTGGGCCATGCCCTTGCCTCCCTGTCTGGAAAGGAGCTGGGGAACAAAGAACGTCCACAGCACTTGACCTTCGCAGTCGTAGTGACTAGATAAGGAGTCCCGGGCATAAGACTACAACATTTGCGGTCTACAATAAGAATGTAACTCCCATTATAGAGTCTTTGAAAGAATGGTTCTATTTCAGTTGCAGGTGCGCCTTGCTGGTGACATGAAAGGTTGTATGAATTCCCTTCACAGGCTCCATGCAAACTAATTCCGTTACACAGAAGCGTGCCGCTTAGTGACATAGCACAATTGTTGCCACTAAGAAACACTTTCTGTCCTTTATTACTGACACATGCATGTGAATAGGGCAGGTTCCAAGTTGTTTTAAGGTACCATTTCCCAATTTCTCGTACATGCCAGCCTGTATATATTTTTGGCAGTATTGAAACCTGAAGGTTGAGATTGGAATATTTATGATTCCGTGGATTATCCATTCACTGACAGGTCGTTCTGACATTGTCATTGGTAATCTTTCTAGTTTTTCAATGCTCAAGATTGTATAATCAGCACCCTTTTGCGCCATACCGATTTGTCTATCAGTAAGGTTAAAGATTTGGAATAGTGACGTTGTGTTGATTAAACGCCAAGGCACATAGCCTGAACGCAGATTTTGTAACGTCCAGCCAAGCTGTACAATAGAACGCAATTGTGACTGACCATGTTGTAATAACAGTAAGTCTTGCGATAATATATCGATTGCTGACGACACAATGCTGTCCAAAGAAAAAATTCTGGAGGACAGAGTCATTAACCCATTGTCCACTACAGAAAGTGATTTTTCCAAATTAATACGGTCAATTTCCCGTATTCTCTCTGCTGTTTCAATTTGATTAACCTTCCAGGCCTCATTGTATGCTGCATATACAGAGGCTGCTATGAAACGCTTTTGACGCTGTTTGCGTGGTCCCATTATGAAATCACGCAAGTCAGCACCATCAGTAAGTAAAGTTAGGTGTTGCTTAATTTCAGGCAGTGTGGAAGTTTGTAGCCACTGAAGGCATAATTTGCCCACACTGTAGGTTGTTATTATCCCTGGGTGATGTCTTTGGGGATATCTAGGGTCTGGCCTGGTCATTTTGAACCCCTGTGTTTTATTCAGGAATCTGTCTTGACAGTTATTTGTATCTGTGGGCCAGATCAACCATTGTTTCCAATCAGGATGTGTTCTGTTTTGGTTTAATATATGGTTTACGTCTATCTCTTCATCCGTATCAGAGCTATTGCTAAACATTGTTGGCTTTGGAATAGACGGTTTATTTAAATCTTTGATTTTGGCTAGGCCAAGACAGGGGGTTTGTTGAACAGTGTCATTTAAAAATATCATTTGTTCTGGGATCATGCAAGCTCTAAACAAAGCTTCTAAACCCTGTACTTGCCATTCTTTTGTACCCCAAACACTTTTCAAATCAACATTTTTGTCCCAATAATTAAATCCTAAAGTATTCATTTCTTCGAAGAATGAATCTGAATATATCAACTTTGTGTTGGTTATCATGGTTTTCATCCCTGTCTTGTTTGACAATTTATAATAAAATGTTTCAGCATTACTTGTGTTAAAACCTGAAAAATATGAATATTTGTCGTAAACAGTTCTTGAGCTCCCTTTTGGAGGTGTTGCACAATGTTCCCATTGATTATAATTTAAAACATTTCTAGGTTGTGCAGATTTATGTAAAAAATGGTTACCATAGTGGTTATAGCAATACATACTATCATAATTTGTAGAACCTTGCAAATAATCATGTTTTGTAAATTTAGCAGACATTACTAAGTCAGACATCATGTTATTAATGCTTTCGAAGTCCCAATCATCAGCAAATGAGTTTGGTTTTGAAAAGTCACTCAAGGAGATCTTGATTTGGTGTGGGTATTTCAGGATCTCGACCGGACCATAAATTTCATAGTCAGTGTTGTCCCAGGCTACCCCACCAGGTATAGGATTGGCTGTGAAGTTGGCTGAAGAAAGTTCTCTTTTCTCGACGTGTGAAGATGTGTGTGGTTTGAGGACCAAGTTGATGTTCTGACTTGCTGTGTCCATTTTAGCATATTTTCCCTCAATTAAGCGTCCCAAAGTTAATACCATGGTGAGCCAAAGTATGAGGATAAATGCACCAAAACCCACCCAAAATTCAATCCATGGAGAAATCAGATATGTTTCTTTCAGTTGGTTCAAAAGTTCCTTAGCTTTGTCTTTAAAGGATTTTGATGATGGCTGTGTCTTTGATTCACTGAGGCCTTCAGAGGAATCATCGAAGTTGATGAAGTAGCCGGATGCAGTTCTGTCAATTGTTCCAATTGCTTCAGGATTTTTGTTTCTTGCATTTTCACTTGGTACTTCATTATAGATTGGTGTGTCCCTGCTAAATGTTTTTATTTGGGTTTTCAGAGGTCTGAGTTCTATTGCATCGTTGCATAGTCCTTGTTGTTCTTCTGTAGGCGTTTCGAATGTGATGAGCCTCTTCGTTAGGACCTCTGTACTGGTAGCAAACCTTGGTGTTCTGCTACTTATTGGGAGTCCACTTGGCCTACTGTTTGTTATCGGCCACATGTTGTGGTTTTACCAGGTCGATGGATACAACTCGGTTCTCCTTTTTACCAGCAAGTGGCGGTAGTACAACTGATCTTGTCCCGTTGACAGACAAGACAGGAACTGCTTTTCTGTAAGAAGGCCCAAATTCCTTCTTTACCGCGATCTTCTCCCTGACTAAATCCCCGACTTTTGGAATCCAGACAGGTCTTGCTGGGACAGGTGGTGATTCTTCAGTGGTTGTTGGCTGTTGTTTCAACTGTATGTTGCTCAGGTCTTTTCTTGTTTTGTTTAAGTCCTGCAAAATAGCCAAACGGTCTTTCACATCAAAGCTTTTTTCTTTAACCACTGAAGTCTGACTGTCGAGGTCAGAGATATTCATTCTAGTTCCAAATAATAATTCGTACGGACTGAATCCCTTCAGAGAATTTCTTGGCAAGTTATTTAGACTACGTTGGACACTTATTAGATGTTTGACCCACCCAGCTCCCGAACCTAATATCCTTTCCATTATAGATTGCTTTCTGCCTTGGTTTTTTCTTTACACCATCCCGTACCCTCAGGAAGGAAGTGAGAAGATTCCCGCTGGGCTGTGCTCATTTGGCCATGTTTCCCCCCCGGCCGGAGGGCTAGAGTGAAGACTATGGTCAAACGTAACATGCTCTTAGCGTATATGCCATTTAGACTCGCAAATCTTTGTATAACAGTCCGGACGTCAGCCGAGTGCTGGTGATCTACATTATAAGTGGAAACTAGCCTGTATATGTTAATCGCAAGCCCTGCTTTTTATTGGTCATATTATCTGCCTTGATACGACGAGGTATTAAACTGTTTCTCTCCCCACTGCGATCTCTGTTGCAGTTTGGGCAGTTTTTTACAAACATGGTGTAATGCAGGCTCATGCCTGGCCACCAGTACCGTGATTGTAATTCTTCCAGAGAATCTTTCAGTTTGAGGTGTCTGAGACCCTCGCCCATGTGTGCGTCTGCGATTAACAAGCTTCTCCTGTCCATGTTTGGAATCACTCTATCCCCCACTCCAGGGATTCGAGCAAAAGGGACTGAGTTTGCATCGATTATGTATGTATAATTGAGTGGATAGTTGATCGGTAACGATGAGCAGTCGCCTTTTGATGACGTTTTCACCGCCAGCATTGTTTCACCGTCAATGTTTTTTAATGTACGCTTTTTTCGATCTACGGGAGCCGGTTTAGTGGCTGCCGCTGCGGCTGTTTCAGCCAATGAATTCCCTACAACGTGAACGCCATCATGCTGATGACTCAGTGAGTGTGTCACGTGAGTCTTTGGTAGTTCTTTTTGTAAAAGAGCTATTTGTTCCCAGAGCAATTTCTGCTTCATTGGTGCATCTGTGTCATCTTTGTAACCGTTCTGAATCCATGTCTGCAAATCCTTGTTATATGCTTTGACGCAGTAATATGAATCTGACACTATAAGTGTCGGGAATTCGCGATCCGCATTATCTAGCGCCATTTTTAATGCTATTATTTCAGTTTGTAGTTCTGAATTAGTTTCAACTGAGTGTGTTTTTGTTAATAGAGGTCTTAGTTTACCTCCGCGCCACACTTCTTTTGTAATCTCACATGTGGGGTTGTATGCATGTTCTCCCCAAACGGAGGGTTGAGCATGTCCGTCTGTATAGATTACACAGGCGTAATGTCGTAGAGGCAGAATGTCGATTGGCAGAGGATACGTCTTTTCATATTTTAGATTTTTTAATTCTTCTAGTTCTGGATCAAAGTAGTAGTATACTTTGTCCGTTGTGATTGAATTCACCCATTGTATCCATTCCGGATTCAATGTTGTTGTTGGTAAATTACACGGTGTTGTTAGTGCCTCAAAGGCTGATTCTGCTGTTCTGACTGTGATATGTCTACCGTCAGCTATGTCTTTTTCTCTAGCTATTGCGGTTTGAACTGCACAAATGATTTTTTCTGTATTACTGAATTTCTGTTCAGCTTCTGTATACAAGTGTGATTTGAATGCAATTGGTACCTTTTCTCCCTCATTAGAGGTCAGGTATGTGAATCCGCATCTCCCTGGGATGACTCGAATCACAAGATTGCGTGTGTTATCACGTGTTTCTAATTTTGTTTTAATTAGCATGTCTGTTTGTAAGGATCTCAAAATTTCTGTGTGTGTTTGAGTCCAATTGGATCTTTTAAAGTCTGGTTTAATTAGATCATAAAGGGGTTTGACCCTTTCTGCGTAATTTGCAATGTATGTTCTTCCGAAATTTAGGAAGCCTAGAATTGACTGTAGGTTTTTTAGTGTTTTAGGAGCTTGGATTACGGCACATTTCTCTAGGAAATTGTCTGCCAGGCTTTTACCTTCACTTGATAACTCATATCCTAAGAACAGGACTGTCAGATGGGCAATTCTGGACTTTTTAAAGTTGAATTTGTAACCCTCTGCTGCGAACCCAAGTATTATGGTGTTCACTCTTTTCAAGTGAGTATCCAAGTCATCATCTGTTAAGTAAATGTCATCGACATAAGATAATGCTTCATTATCATATAGTTGTAGTAATTCTGTTACTCTCGCTGAGAATACCCCCGGGCTGTTCTTGTACCCCTGGGCTAACCGACAGAATTGCTTTTGAGTGCCATTTACTGAGAATGCAGTTAAATATCTGCTCTCTGGTGCTATGTTTTGACAAAAGAATCCATTGGAGATGTCCAAGGTTGTTTTGTATTTTTTGCGCACTATGTTATTCATTAGTGCAGCACTGTGTGAGTTTTGCACTGCAAATGTTTTGCAACATGTGTTAAGGTGTCGGTAATCCAAAACTAGACGATATGAATTGTCTGGTTTGGAGACCGGAAACAAAGGATTGTTCATTTGTGAGGTGCAAGTTTCAATCACCCCCTGGTATTCTAGCTGATCTAGTATTTCATTTACCTGTTTTTTAGCTTCTTGCTTAATTGGGTACTGCCTTTGTGCAGTAGGTTGTGATTTTAACTGGATTTTGTGAGGAGGAGAATCCTCATCCCATCCTACATGATTTTTATATAAAGCAGGTGCTAAGGCCACTGCCCACTTTCTAGCAAGTGTGTATTTTTTATGAATCGGGATTTGATTCGAGAAGGCAGGCATAATTACTTCTTCGCCATGAGGGCACTCCCTGACAAACTCTGGTGGCCAGTCTTTTTCAGCTAGAAGGATGTCATAGCCCTTGGAGAGGTTATCCCAAAATAGTCCCCTTATTTTCCTAGTCTTATCTCCCTCTATACGTAATGTTATCTCGTATATCTTGTGGGGTTTGCTAACTCTGGTGTCTGCAGTTTCCACTTGAAGATATTCATTCGTGTCCACTGTCTCCAGATGATTCATAAGGACTTTGCGAGCTATGCTCACTTCTGCTGCGCTGTCTAGCATTGTCTGAGCCCACTCTCCGTTTTTCAGTTGTGTCCTCAGTATTCTCGGCATTTTTAACTACCTTGATACTGGCTACCTTCTTTTTTGGAAATTGTAATTTCTTTTTTGTTGAGCAGGTTCCTTGTCTTTGGACTTGGCGTGCTCTTCTCTTTGTTCTGATCGTCCTCTTCTTTCCGATTTCTGCGAGGAAGTCTGAAAAGATTGAGAGGGACGTGTATCAATGTCTTGATATCTATCAGGTTTTTTAATATTATCCCTATTTCTAAGGTTATATCTTTTCCCAGAGGGGTCACTCTGGGGTGACCTGTGTCTCTGGTTCGGAGATTTCTCCCTTCGCCTAGGAGACCTTCCTCGGGACTGGAATTTCTTTTCTTTTGGATTGGATTGTTTGTTTCCATCCCAGTTCTTTTTTGGTGAATTATTATTAAAAAATATTTTTCTGGACTTTCAGTCAGTTGCGGTTTTACTGGTATTCCACCTAAACTATCTCTACCTAGTTCCTCATAAGATTTTTCTATGATTCTGGCAATTTCAGCTGGTTGGTCTGCTATATCTGTCTCTTTTAACCTCTGGCGGATCGCCACGTTTGCTGCTTCACCTTTTATGTTGGCTAATAATATAGCCGAGACCTGCTTGAAGTCTTTCAGTAATTTCATACCAAGAGTTAAAGCTGGTTCTGGACCGTATTCATCTTGAATTTGTTTTAGCACATCTGGTATTACCGAAATGGATGGAACACCGTGCGTTTTTGTGTAGATTGAAGCAAAGACTGTACCCCAAGTGTCACAGTCCTCTATGTGTGGTGCGATTCCCATTGGGAGACATATAGTCAGAATCCTGTGTTTTTCTAGCGGGGTGGTGTCAGGAAACACCGCCTCTATTTGGGTGATTTTCTGTGCCAACCAGAATGGTATTTGTTCCCGTTTAGCCGGAACTTTACCTAGGCAGGATTGGATGTTCTGTGGTGTGATTTTATTTGTGTTCCCCTGGTGAGGGGTCAGCTGTGGAAGTTTAATCGCTGGCTGAATTGTTGAAGTCCGCATTACATACTGGACTAATTGTCTATGAATTTTTAGTAATTGTTTTAGCTGTATTAACAGCTCTCCAGTAGACATCCCTTCGATGTCTGGGTGTGGTGTGTATCCGGCTAAGACCGGCCATGTTGCTCCTGGTCTACCTAAAGGACCGAGCCTTGTAATGTGATTGTTATGTATTAGGGCGCCATCAAATAAGAGCAAATGCTCTTGGAATTTGAGTGGTACTTCCACCTCCTCGAAAGGAGTGTAAATGTCGGGTGGAACCTCTATTTTGTAATAGTGGAAGTACTTTGTTACAGCATTTGCTGCTGGAAAATGTATCCATGTATAGTATACCTCTGTCTGCCGATATTCGTGTGCCTCAATTACGAATATGACTGTGCCACCTCTAGGTGTCAGTCCATTTTCTATAAGTTTTAAGGTTATAGATTTCCTTTTGGCGACCGGGATGAGTATTATATCCCCGTCCGCATCTAGTGCTGCAGTATCAGCTGCTACTATTTCAGCTGCTAATCTAACTGCCTCTCTTTCTTCATCACTGTCTCCCATTTTACCGACAGGATGGTATTATGTTTGTTTGCAGATCAGGTTTCTTAATGGAACAAAGATTGGATGCACAATATTTTGGAACAGTTTATCCTTCAACGTTGACTATACCAAGAACCTTACATAGGAGTTCCCTCCTGCGAGGTTTTGGAGGATATTACCTTTCACCCACTCCAGACGTCTTTGGAGTATTTGGGAAAAGGGGTCTGAGTGAGAAAGCACGACTGAGTTACTCTAAATGTCTTACGTTAGTTTTATCGCCCTTTCCAAACGCGTTGGGCGCCATGTAGTGTAGTTCCTATCTTCCCAATAGGCTCTGCGCATTGGAATAATACCTACAGCAGTAAAGGCCTAGGCCAGACGTTAACTAGGTCTACTACTGTCGATACTAGACTTAAAGTTTTGGGTTTGCCAGCGTAGCTCAGAGTTCGCTAGAAACTTTCTCGAATGTTCAGGAAAGAATTAACTCCCCTGATTAGACAAGAAGGGATTTAGTTTCTGACAACCATAGAACATGACAACTTTGCTCGCCCCTAATCAAGAGTGTATCTCCAGAGTCGTGTGAGCACAAGGCAATTATTTTACTCAGTCAGTACGTGCATTCTTAGTCTCATCAGATTGTAGAGAAAAGGAAGAGACGGGCGTGTTCAATAAAAAGGTGTTATTTATTGATCAGTCTCTTTTCTCGTACAAGAGAAATGGATCGATATTATTGCAATACTTATAGTTAAGTAAAGTGCATACATTAAAAGCAATAGTATAAAATAATACTGTAAAACATTGATATGGTGTCTGAGCCATATGATGTTTAAAATGATTAAAATATATTTACATACACATATACATTTGACTAAACGTACTCAACTGGTGTTTCTAAATACGCCTACCCCGTGTACCTGACCTAAGTCTAATGCGTGGGCGGGAATAGAAAGTTACAGTTTAAGTTAAGTTTGTTTTTGCCAAGTGAATAACTAAAGAATTCTCTGTGAGGGGCTATTCAGTTCTGTACCTGGAAGTTAGGATGAATGAGGAATGGTATCTCTTTCTCTGGTCTCGATATTCCAGGCTGCCTGCGAGGGCTGCCCGAAAGCGCCGGTGCTGGGTCTCTCGGTAGGAGATAGCAGTGCGTCTCTCAGCGCGTCAGGAAGGCGGGGCTGCTGCCAGCGGGGTCTGCTCTGCTTCTGGGCTTCGGCAAGTATGGCTGCTCCGTCTCGTCACCACGCGTGTGTTTGCATAGGGCAAGATCGGCAATATTTATACCTTAAAGGTGCCGGGATTGACGTAAGGATGGACATAGATGCGTCAATGAAGATGTCATACGACTTGCTCGTTAGCACATTCTTTTACTGAAGTTCTCAGTGAAATCAAAACAATGGCCGCACGGATTTTCCAGGTTGTCATAGGTTTGATTTGTTATGAGAACGTCGTATGCCTTATCAGGGGCTGGAGGAATGTCGCTTGTCTAATTAGATCTCAAGCGTTATGACCTAATCAGATAACACGTTCCTGTGCCGTAGTGTGACTGCGTCAGATAACGGTATCTGCATCATGGGGGCTTTTCTTGCCTCATGGGCTGACTGTTAGTTAACTTGATAGTTAGTTTAACCAGAATAGGGTCAGGAATAGGGGGATCGATTCAGAACCTATAGGAATACATGACAAGTGGACAGTGGAAGGTGTACCCCCAGGGCATGATGCAGAGGGCAAGACCGCGCTGAAACAGTCACTATGGTGGAGAAGTATGGAACAGACACATGTCGGACACCAAGTCCGGTCCAGCCAGATGAAGATGCAGGAAACCACCAGGCCATGGACTCAGATGCCACCAAGGTCCAACCAGATAGTGCCCATGACTCATTGCGCACAGAGTTAGTGGCACCAGTGCTGTTAGGGGATGCGGCCTTCAATAAGGTATGTCCAATGGTGTGGACTCCTCCACATCTTACCCAAGGCCCAGTTCCACATGTTTTACCTACTGGATTGCAGTGTAGGCCTGAGGCAGCGGTCAGCACGGGCCATTCACCATGTGTCGCCTGCTTAGGCTGGAAGGCCCCACCGGTCTGCGTAGTTCAGGTTCAGTTGCACCACAGGACATGGACTTGCGGTGAACAGGGTTGATGGCACCAGGTCAGTTCGTCCGGACTGAGCCGCATCTTCCTCTTACTCCTCTCCATGCATTCACTGGTGTGGATTCTGCCATTCATGATTCATGACTAAGTGCTGGATGTGGGACCTACTGATCTGCAGGGTAAGTCTGAGCCCTCATCCACGTGTCGCCAGCTTGCGTTGACAGGGTTAGTGGCGCCACGTGTCGCCAGCTTGCTTTGAACGGGGTTAGTGGCACCACGTGTGGCCAGCTGGCATTGAACAGGGTTAGTGGCACCACGTATCGCAGGCCTGCCATATGGAATTATGGATAACTGATTGAAGGGAGTCTGTGCTGTGGCCCCTGCCACTGACTTGGGGTCACTGCCCTTCAAGACTCAGGACACAGTTCCACATGTGGGACCTACTGGGCCAAAGAGGACGCCGGTGGAGTATGTAAATGAGAAAGGAGTAATGGGGGCCAGCGTCGGGGGGCCAGCGATGGTCTGCGGAGGCTGCAGAGGTCATGGGACTGGTGCTTGGAGCTTGCACCAGCACATGGTGGGCCCTCTTTGACACAGGCCGGTGTAGGCAGGTGAGCAGAGCCTCGTTGGTGCGCTGGGGCAGGCATGGCGGGTCTGGGGACCAGCGGCCCGGGATGCAGCAGGCTCACAGGGACCCAGGCCCTGCCGTGCCCGGCCAGGACTCGTGGCGGGCTGAGAGGCGCCGCCCTGGCAGATGTGTTGTCCATTCCGAATGAGAACCATGACCAGTGCAAGGGCTTTTTGTTCACACCCGTACGCAAGCTTGGCGTATTCAGGTCCAACCCACTACGCACGCGCATGCACGGGGACGTAACTTGCAACATTTCCGCGTTCTGCCCCACAGCCTGTGGGGACATGGTAGCGTCCACTGGCCACTACACTCCATGCACCAGCAGTTGATATCCACATGGCCATTTCCGTGGTTTGCACTCTCTGGTCTGTCCGGCACCTCCATGCCACACCTGGCATTGGGTAGGTTCACATTCATTAGATACTTGCCGCACTCGCACATGCCTGCTCCATGCCTCTCCTCACATCCTCCTATTGTGTGTCTGTGGTGCCATGCTGTGGCTGGGTTGTGAGCATGGCAAGGCCGGATTCTCAATGGAGTTATGTTGTTGTGTCTGGTCGGTTGACATGTGCTGTGTGCCCATTGGCGGTGTCGTGAGTTGCATGACTGTGGGCTGGAGGTGTGTGGTGTGTTTATTTTGGACTTACCAACAGGCACTGCATTTCCATGTGTGCCATCCTGGGAGCGTTGGGTGGTGATGGACTGTCGGGAGATGTGAGCATCATGCACTCTGCCTGGGGAGTTGGCCACGACATTGTTGAGGAGTCCCGGGTGGTCCACTATTGCCTGCACATTCATGGTATGCGTGTGCTTTCTGTTGTGGTAGTTGTGTGCAGGGGGTACGGGGGTACATGTGTGCAGTTGTTTGTTCTTGACACGTGAGGGAATCCAGCTATAGCGTAGGGGTATCGGCGTTGCATGATCATTGTCTCCATGGCATCTGTGGGTCTTCAGGTGTGGCTCTTGGCTGGGCTCCCTTTTAAGCTGCATTTAGTCATCCTGCTTAACACCAGCAAAAGGCAAGTGTTAATTCCCTGCTGCTACAGCGGATTATTGCCTGTTTTTAGTACGCATCGCAGATCTGGCAGTTTGTTGTGAAAGTGGTGTTGTGGTTTTTTTGTGTGTTTTTGCACGGGGAGCGCCTACTCTGCATCTCATTAGGGTTAGTTGGTGGTGTCCACCGTGGAGATACATTTTGGGGTAGTTATCGCTGGAGTACAGGCAATGTCTGCAGTTTACACCAGCTTGTGAATGGGGTGTTAAATCTATCTCCACTTTTGATGTGTTAAGGTGGGAATAAATCGGAGATAAGTGTTTGTGAATATCCCCCATTGTGTGTTCATGATGTGAACACAGGTGACAGCTTTCCTGTCCAAAACAACATTTTCAGACTATCTGATCAAGTAAAGGCCTGCATCAAAACTGAGTCAGCAAGATGTTGAAGTTAGGGGTGATAGATCCTTTTGACAGTCCTTGGGCTAGTCCAGTGTTACTGGTCCCTAAACCTCACTCAAAGGGCGACAAACCAGATTAGGTTTTGTGTGAACTACAGGGGTCTTAATGCAGTCACTAAAACTGATGCACACCCAATCCAAGAGCAGATGAGCTCATTGATAAGTTGGGTGCAGCCAAATCTTTGAGTACCTTTAACTTAACATCGGGGTATTGGCAATGAAGGCCACTTTCAGTTTATGGTGATGCTTTTTGGATTGAAACATACTCCTGCCACTTTTCAAAGGTTGGTGAATGGAGTTCTTTCTGTTATGGACAACTTTAATGCAGCACATCTGAATGATATTGCTGTATTTAGTTCAACCTGGGAGGATAACCTGGCCCATCTGAGGAAAGTACTATAGGCCCTGCAGCAGGCAGGCCTAACTATCAAGGCCAGAAAGTGCCAGATAGGGCAGAGTTCTGTTGTCTACTTGGGCCACCTTGTGAGTGGAGGCTAAGTGCAACTTCTCCAGTCTAAAATCCAGGCCATCCTGGATTGAGAGGTTCCCAAGACTCAGACTCAAGTCAGGGCTTTCCTCGACTTGACTGGGTACTAGTTTGTGAAAGGGTATGGTACCAATGTGGCTGCTCTCACTTATATCATCTCCAAAACGCAGCCTAAGAAGGGCATCTGGACCACAGGATGCCAAAGGCCTTTGACACCCTGAAAGAGGCTATGTGCTCAGCACCTGTCCTGAAAGCCTCAGACTATGGAAAATAGTGCATTGTCCAAACATATGCTTCTGAACATGGGATTGAGGAAGTGTTGTCACAAACAAATGATGAGGGCTAGTATCAACCAGCTGCCTTTATTAGCAGTCAACTCCTCCCTAGAGAGCAGTGTTGGAGTGCCATTGAAAGAGAAGCCTTTGTCCCTAAATAAGCTGAGCATGCAATAGGCTGACCTCCATGGGCAGAAATGTGTCTAGATGACTTCACTGAATCCAATAGAATATGCAGGTGGGGGTACAAACATTATTTTAACACTACTGTATCAAATTATGCCTGATAGGTTATTTGACCCACATGTAACAGTTTGGCATAGGATGCAAGGACAATGTTTGTGTATCCCCTGTCTGCTTCACCGTGCTTTTGTCCTCCAGACTTGGTGTCTCTGGGTTTGTTGTGGGTACAGAGCCTGCTTAATGCTGGATTTTAGTGTTAGATGTGGATGGACATTAGGGATTATGTATTGGACTCCCCTACACAACCAGAACTAGAGTCCCCCAAATTTAGTTTGGCCAAAGACTTTCACCTAACACATAGCATTTTGTGCCCGTTTACAATACTGCAAACAGGAACTACTGAATAGACGGGTAATGTTGCCCCAGGGAACATTACCCACATTGGTTAGGGAGTGCCCAGGATTCACCCGATCACAATATCTACTGTAGGGCATGAATGGGGCACCCCAAGGCACTCCATTAGGACACTTTTTGGACCTGCAGAAGAAATTAAGCAGATTGGACCTGCTGTCTCCTAAGTGCTGCACCTGCGTCCCTTGGAGCCTTAGAAGTGACCAAGAGGATTTGCTGCAGAAATCAAGAAAAGTTGGGACTAAAGAGACCAAGTGCCTGATTTCAAGTTTGGCAGACAGGGTTGCTCCGTCACAGACATGACGGTTGTCCAGTTCACCAAATTACAATTCCATTATAGCCAATGGAACTTCTAATTTGGTGGAAAAGATACCCATCAAGTTTGTGACAGAGTATCCCATCTGCCAAACTCGGAATCAGGCCGTAGGCCAGAAGATAATATCTTTGACCCGACCGAAGAAAATAGGTGCCACTAGAGCCATTTAATTTTTTTTTAAGCTACAGTGCTTACCAGTAGTCACATACGGGGCTGAGGTTTTAGGATTGATAAAAAGCCCCAGCATCCAGCGAGAAGGTCGATTTTGTAGGAAAATACTGGGTGCCCCAATCTCATCCTCTGAATTGATTTGCCATGAGGAATTTAACCTGCCCTACGTATGCAACTTTATTAGATCTAGACCAGTTCTTTTCTGGATTAGGATCTGGAGGAACAATTCAGCCGTCCTAACGCAAAACATCATAAAAGACTGTCTTAAATGCGACCACGGCATGCTGATCCCCTGGCTCGCGGGAGTCCTAAAAACACTGAGCAACGTGAACAGGGAAGATTTTTTCTCCGATCCAAGTAAGATTGAACCTAAAGACAAAATTGAGGTCAAACATGCACTGTATGCACTTTATAATTCAGAACGAATGGAAAGGGAAACTCTCAAATCAACTGTTGTGACTTACTTGAGGAATGATCTAAGTAGGAGAAATCTCGCACAATACCTCACTCTACCCATGACTAACTGGGAGAGAACACTGTTGTTCCGGCTGAGAGCGGGCTCAATAACATTTTTGTCGGGCTTTCCCTTGGGCTACCAGCACACAACAGATCATAATCCATGTCCGTGTGATGGTATTAGTAAACAGAATGATTTGCACTTTCTATTTTTCTGTAAATTTTATCTAAAATATATTAACTGGTTTTTAACTCCCTATTTTAGGAAACACAGACCCCTCTCGTTAGGGGAGTCCTATTCAATGTTACTTTTCCTGGATACAGATGAATTAATTTACCGCACTAGCACTTTCTTGAGACATATAACTTTTGTACGTAAAACGATGGAAAACCCCTGAATACAGTCTTATGAGAAATGTGTAGATTTTAATAATTCATTAATTTTTGTAAACTTGTATTTGTTGTGTAATTGTACTGTTTTTATTGTGGTACTTTTATGAATTTTATGAAATTCGAATAAAGGTCTTTTGAACTGAACTGAACTGACTGGGACGGACTTGGTTGGTGAACTCGACCCATGCTCCATCCCAGTTGGTCTGAAATCGTTTCTAGGTTCCAGTCTATCACAGCCATAGACTATCTAGTGCATAGCATGTTTTAGAGCGTTTTCAACCTATATATTAAAAATTCATATCAGGTTCCCCTTATTGGATTTTTAACATTTTGGTAACTAAATTATAACTCTGGTTTTTTATTTTGGTTTGGGATTTTTTTCTTGGTGTTTTGGCTTTATTACTGTTGGTATACTGCATAAATACACATTTCTTTGGAATTAGTATGTATGGGTGCATGAATGTGTGAAATGTCACCATTCTTCCAGAACTGATGTATCTTCAGAGAGATTTGTATATTGAAATATACAAACTCCTCAATCTATTGCACTCTTCAACACATGAGATATCAGCATTTAAATTTATCTCATCAAAATCAAGACAATATAGTCTAGCCAGTGAGCTAATACTAATACTTGACAGCGCAATATCAGACATCTCTTTTTAAAGTAATGTTTGACCTACATTTACCAGTGCTGCATTCAGTGTCAATCCTTCTGATTTGTGTACGGTAACAGCATAAACTAAACACATAATAAATTGTTCTCTGAGTACATACAGGCCTCTCACTAATAGGGATCGAGCCCTGCATCTATCTATTTATGTAGGTTCCTCTTTGTGAATAAACTTGACCAAAACTCATTCAGAGTAAAGTCTGTTAGCAAATGTGATGAAGTCAACCACATTTCCCATTGCTCCGTTTACTAAACCCTGCTCTATCCTCAAATTATGACATACAAATAATCCTGAAACATGTAAAGAGAATAATGGCCCAATTTATAAGCCCTTGCATCACAGCAAGGTGATGCAAGGCAAACCAAGAGCTTAAGTGAGATGTACTAAGCCATGCAGAGCCATCTTGCGAGGCTCTGCTTGACTTGGTAAATCCAGAGTAACATGATGTAGTGCAAATCGCTGACTTGGATTACTCGGCGTTGGGAAGGTATTCCATGGGTGGAGCAAGGGCGTTTCCATGCACCCACTCATGGATTTTGACACAATCCCAGATTTACTAAGGATAGTAAACCTGGGGTTGCACCAAAATGGCATACTATCCCAGCAGAGGCGTAACAAGGATAAATATCTTAATTTATCCTTGTTATTTCTTCTTTCTATGTATGCTGCATTCTGCCACTCATATAGAAATAGGAAAATGTCTCTAAAGATTATTTTTGTGCAGGAAGGTTCTCTTGCCTGCACAAAAGCAATCAGCCTATAACGCAGGCACCCTTGCACCTTGGCGTAATGGGTGCCTGCATTGGCGCTAGGATGCAGTGCGCAGGGAGAGAGCAGGAATGTGTTGTATCTTAGTAGATATTGCGCATTCCTTGCTCTCTCCATGTCACATATTCCATCCAGTTTTCTTGCTGCCTTAGATTGCATTACATTTTGCTATATCTGGCCCTAAGAGTTTGTTTTTAAACCAGCTGAACACAAAACTGACTTTTCTAATTCATAACGTTTTTTTCACCACTTTTAGACATAGAGGAAAAAGTAATCATTGATTTTCTATCTTCTCTATTAAACTTAGATTGAATAATTTCTGGGTTTTGCAATTGCAAACGTTCTGCATTACACTGTGCACCAATTTGATTCTATGTTTTCTGCAGCTCCCCCATTACAGTTGGAGTGAAGCAGTTTCGTCTTGTTTACTTACTACACCTATTCTAATGCATTTTAACATAGTGCCATGCTTCTCATCTGCAGCCTAGCTCATATTGTTTTTTTGGTTCAAGATACTGCAAATGTTACCATATAATGACATTTCCTATAGTGCATAAAAGGTGTCTGCTCATAAAACAATGTTTTAAAGACTTGCTGCCCTTTAACTAGAGTGAACTGAAGCAGGTCAACAAACACCATAACAAGTGTTCTTCAAAATAGTCTATCATAGCATGTTCTGAAAACTTCTTGCTTTCTCAGATAAGTGAAGGCTAGCATCAAATTTACCATCATCAATAATGAGAACCTTTAATTATATGAGAACTGTGTGAACATAATTACAAGCTTAGCCAGATAACCTTAGGTATTCCACTTTGTTGTCATGTTCCACTGGCAACATTAATAGATGATGCATATTGTGAACAGCTAGACCAGTTGGTGCTTTTACAAAACATGAAAGGTTACACCCTGCCTTTTTGAGAACTTCCGCCAGTGCCTGCCTGACTACTAGAGAAGTGTAGGACTGAATGTATTGCATGTACATTCAGATGTCTTATGCAGAATTCTATGATCAACTAATGCTGCAATATCCCTGAATCATTTAAGCTGCTCTTCATTAAGTTGTCATATATAACTATCTTAGTCAATTGATTCACCTCTGACCTGATCCCTAGCGTTTTCTACTTCATTCTTAGCTACGACTGCCTCATTTTTAACACTTGGTTTACCGAGGGAATCCTGACTACCTGTGCCTGAACTTTGAGTTCTTTGAGAACTCTCTTTGACTATTTCAGCTATAATTGCCTTTTCTTTTTCAATTTCACCATTCAACATTTTCAAATAAGTGAGTAAGACTGGGTTTTGAATGTTTTCTTTCATTGCATTGAACACATCCTAATAAGCCTCATATTGACCTGAATGTTGATCTTCATTACACCAAAGTTTTAACACATGCAGAAAAGAGTTGTATACAAAACTCTTGTTTTCTGGAGTTTGACAACTTTGTTAACAATGGGTAAGGAGACTTGGCTTATTGTGTCTCACTAAACAACCATTACAGCCAGAACCTACAAAGTGACCTGCTTCTATATTTTTTCCAAGATTGTTTGGGTATGCGGAGGGCTAAACTACTTCATACAGACATAAGTTCTCTAAATGTACACTTCGTTTGGGATAATAAATGTCCAGCATGTTGGTTATAACTATGTCAGTACTATCTGATTCTGAGTGAGTGAGATACTGTATCTCTGTAAGGGACTTTAAGACTCTTTTTTCAAGTTGATGCTGGACCTAAAATCAACCAAAGAATGTTTTTATTCTTTCTGTATAAATTGTTTGGACTAATGTGATTTGACATCTCAAACAAACCGATCTTCCTAATGGAAAGCATCGCCAAGCTAAAAATGTGCAGTTTCTTAGCTAAAGTGTTTTCATTTGTGTCTTTTCAGACTTTGTTATAAAGGAAGTTACATTGTGTGCAACAGCAATGGAACTATCTGCATCAAACTGAATGTTCATAGTTGCATTCCTTATGGATAAAAATAAAGGGTTGTTGTCATTGATAGGTTTGGAAGGCTCATTTTTTTAAATGTCATAAGTGTTTTTGGTGATGTACCATTCACAAAATGTCTTACATCAATATGAAACAGTTTACTCCCCCCTTAGAAATCACAGGCCTAGAGAAACCAAAGTGACACTGGGTAGATTTGCTAACCTTTCACGCAGAGCAATTCAGAAAAGCAACTTGATGCACTGCGTTGCGTGAAAAAGAGAGAGCAGAAATGTGTCATAACTACTAAGATATAGTACACTTCTGCTTTCTTGTAACATTGGTGCACTTCAGGCAGCCAAGCGCTAATGCAGGTACCCTTGCACCATGGTGCAAGGGTGCTGCATTACGGGCAGGATTGTTTTTGTGCAGGAAGGGATCCCTTCTTGCACAAAAACAATCTCTAGGTGTATATTCCTGTTACCATGGATAAATTAAGATATTTTTCCTTGTTACGCCTGCCTCAGATAAGTGCACAATTTTGGCATTAACCTAGGTTTATTGTCTTTAGTGTAATCTGGGTTTGCATCAAAATCCATGGGTGGAGGTATGGGAATGCCCATGCTCCACCCACTGAATGCATCTCTGACTCAAAGTAACGTAAAGCATCGTTGTGCGCTGCCTTGTTTTACTTTTCTCTTACTAAGCCATGTAAACAGGGCTTTGAGGGGCTTAGTAAATCTTAGTAAATCCAACACAACCAAAATGCAAAATGGCAGTAAATCTCGGCCATTCAGTGTAGTATTTTCAATTCACTCTCTATCTCCACACTTCTATGAATGAAATTGCAACACCTGTTGCCTTAGGCTTTTATTCTGCGACTCATTTGAAATCTCACGTTACATATTGTTTAATAAATCACAAAACAGATTTTTCATTAGCTTCTCCAAAATTTGATGCACCTTTAACCCACAATACCGTGAATGTGTGGGACACCTTTTGCTTGTAGTTCCTTCCTCCAAATTTAGTCGACAATCCCACCAAGTGATGAATTTTGTTTGTTGCAGATAAAGTGAAGTATGCTCAAAATCAGTGAATAAAGCGCTATCAGACATTTACTGGATCAATGAAACGCAATTCTCTAGGTGTTGAAAGTGATACCAATAATATTTGATTTGGCTTGTCTCCATAAGTCATAAAGATCATTCAAGCATACTCTGCAAAACTGAGAGCTAAAAAGTAAGTAGGTGCACCTAAATTATGTAAAATGCACTATAACTTGGCATCTCAACCCAACCTGTACTTATTTGTTTCACATTGAGAAGGCATGATATTCATTAAGTTGCACTTAAGTTATCCTCTTAACTGAGTAATTTTTTGGGGAGACATTTTCTTGCATTCTATTAAGAAATTGCTCTCCTGCTTTAAGAATATGTGCTATGGAGTTGCACGTAAAACCACATTCACTTTGAAACAGAAGATGAAAAAGATATTCAATGTTCTGTCTGAAACATGGATTTTCAGCAGCTGTGACCTGTACTCAAATAACATCAGAAAGACTTCCTTCTCCATTGGGAAACAATAGTGGACAACAAAGCGCTTCTAAACTCTTTTCCCGTTAACTAACCAGCTCCCCTTTTGCTGACTCATTTGGTATGACTTCGAAACATCACCCATGACATCTCTGAAGGGTACTTGATGAATATTATAGTGTTCATAAATATCTTCAGCTTTAGCAGAATCAAACTAATTACTGTTTTTTTACCTTGAACCTTGTGCACAAACTAAAGATAAATGTCCATCAATGTCAATGTTTTCGTAATACTTGTTTTCTGCTCTCAATTGTGTAGGCCTTTTTGTTTACATGATTTAAGCTAACAAGTTCTTGCCAAATGGTTTTATCTTTTGTGGGTACACCATTCATTGAAACCTCTAGTGGTTCTTCAGTTTGCCTGTCTATGCCAGGAGTTTCAATATTCGCCTTTAATCTAATGGAAGATAAACTACTTTTCCTGTCAGGCTTTTAAAAAAAAGTCACATAGAGGTAATGGAGCACTTTTCGGCTAAAAGTAAACTTAAGCTTGAAAAGGATGCACAGTTTGGATGATAATACTCTCATAAACATTCAACTGCTGGAGTTCTGCAAGAATCCAATAGATCTCTACATTTATATAAATGCCTCTTAGAGACCTTTTAGTATCATCCAATTTACTAATACAGTAATTACAACTTGTTTTTCACATAAATCAAAATAATCCTAAGATGGAATAAACCATTGTGACTGATCTTTGGCTTCACACTTGTGGTTGATATTTCCCTGTTTAGAATGTGCATTGTAATTTGTATGGTGGCAACAAACGAATACCTTATTTGGCCTTTCGCCAGTGGTAGTTGTGAATTCAGCAATTGCTTTCCTAAAACAGTTTTCTGAAGTGATCACATCATTAACCACTTTTACTTCAACTACATTTTCTTCATTCTCTCTTCATTGTCCAAAGTACCTCATTCGGATTTCTTCTGAAATGGCTATTACTTCAGAAAGTGTCCCATGTAACAGTGCATTATTCATTTCCTTTAGATAAAGAGCATAACGTTTCACATAGTACAACTTCCTAACTAGGTTGTGCATCTTATTTTGATGAACTGACAACATTTAAATATGACAGAAAGCACTGTCATGCATCTTTTTTGACAAACAATCCAAAGAATGTACCTGTAAATTTTAAAGTTTTTAATTTCTGTATGGATCAAGTTTTTGTAAAAGTCTAGGTTTTGGCTTCTATATCCCTCTTTGCCGGTGTTAAAGAAACATTTCAGTTTTTCAAACACTACTGCACTGCCACTCATAAACAGGTTCTAGAGGTCGTCTTTCTGACAACTTATTCATAATTATATCTTCTTTATTTCTTGGGACAATTTTTTTGGGGCGGGATTTGTCTTCCTTCTTTCACTTCATAACCAAATGAATGTCTGGCAGGAAGTAGCAAAAACTAAACCGTTTCTGCTATTAGGTTTCACCATTAAAAAAGTTGCTGTGCTGAAGCATACTTCCAGTCTCTCTCAAATATAGCACAGAAGTTTGATTCATTCATATTCTGTTTTTATGGTCTTATTTTAATGACCTCACAAGTCTATGTAAATTTGCATTTTATTCAGAATGAGAATGAACAATTTCCTTTTCACTAGGGGGTGAGTGAAATTTTCATAATTTGCATTTGCATAAATAGGTGAGATTCAGAAACATTAAGTAAAATTATGTGTCGTTATGTAAAATACAAAACCGACATTTGCTGCTGTATTTTAGCAGGAAATGTGTCCTTTCATCCTCTTGCACTACAAAAGTAGGGTCAATAAGCAAAAGCACTGTGAGCAAAAGTCACTCACGTTCTGTTGTTCACTTTGTTCCTGTGCATTCATGGTAAATATTTACCACAGATGGCAACTTTGTGGTAAGTTTTATGGCAAATGGGTAATGGTTAATTACCCAATGCACAGTAATTGCATAGTTTCGGGAATTTTGCATAACAAGAGTACAGTGAAATTACAGAGAGGGGGATGGAGAGGAAAGGTGGGGAGAGGGAAGGGGAGACCTGTAATAAAATTCCTCTAACTGGTATACTCCATCACCAAGCAGAATTAGTAACTAACCGTTCTTAGGTGAAGGAACTGGCACTATGAAATACATCAAAATGTAAAAAATTTATATAAACTACTCCATTTTTAAATTTAAATATCTAAACAAATAAACTGAAGCAATACTCTATAAATGTTCCTTAAAAATAAGCAGCATTTCTAAATAGAGTGTCTTATGTAAAGGCACCATCCAAAATACTAAAAATGTAGTCCTCCCCGAGCACTATTCAGTAATACATCAATATTATGAAAGTACATTTCAAACAGACTCATATTCCAAAATCGATACAGTATAGATTTCCACTGGAAATCCCAGCAAATTTTAGTTCATAAGGTGATTTAGGAGTTTATTATAAGACTTTCCTTTTCTTGGTGGAGTTGTGCACGTTGGTGACTTTTGTTACTCGGTGGCTTGCTGTATTTCCTTTGACTTTACTATCTGAATACATTTCCGGTGTTGGTTTGTAAATACTCTCCCATCCTTCTGTGTTGCATAACTTGAATCCAATATGGAATATTGTTTATATTATTGTACAAAAACAGGGTATATACTGTGTTATAATGATGTGTATATTATTGTTGTTTTGGGTTGCAGCCCTGAGGAAGTCATGTGGCACAAAACAAGTGCATGACGAAACACGTGTTGGCTGCTTCTTTTCTTGAAAGGAAGAATTTGTTGTTTATGAAATCATGAAAATTGACTTAAAATAAAAGGATTTGAAGACTTCTGAGTTGGACTATTTTCAAGAGAACAGACTGGATGGACTATGTTTTGGAACACTTTTGGAATTGACTGATGCAATATGATTTACATTTTGTGACATTTTGTGTGAGAATATAGGTGTTTGGTTCAGCTGTATCTATTTTGGAATACGAGTCTGTTAGAAATTTACCTTCATAATATTGATATATTACTGTATAGTGCTCGGGGAGGACTACATTTTTATGATTTGGATCCTCATTTTATGGGGACATTATGGGGCTGTCTGGTAGCCGACCCCTTTTCTCCCCTTAGAAGCACTCTGTATCTTTTGATACCTTGTTACTGCACCCATACGTACAGTAGAGCGCCCTATCTGAACCTGGTTACCAGAATTGCCTAGTTTCACAATCCAAAATACAGTGTGGAATTTAATTTCATCAATATATTGATCATGTCTTTATTAGTGTTTCCATAAATACATACATTGTTTCACACACAGGCAATTATTTTTAAATATAAAAATTAGCCTATCATAAATATACTTTCATTCATAAATAAAGTACAATGCTGAATATGGAAAGGTGCCCTCTAAACATTCATTTTATTTTAGAATGTAGCTCAAAATAGTACACTATTAGTTATCTCTTATTAGTACTCATACAATCTTCTGTATTACTGTAGGCTTTTCATTACCTGTAATAGAAGCTGTAGGTAGAAGTAAGGTTAATGAACAGTTGTGTCACACATGACAATTAAATCACAATACACCACCCCAACAAAAGAGTTGAGCTCATACAACTCAGCGAGCAAGGATTATGTAAGCTTTATATCAATCTTGAGGCTCAGTACCCAATGATAGTAAAGCTTTGTTTAAAAATGTACTGCAAATTACAACAATTGGTTAAACTTAGTGTAAACTGTGTTCACTGTTCCAGTAGTGAAAACCCCCTCTCTACTGTACCAGTGTTGCCTATTCTCAGCATGATGCAGCTGCAATTGCATGCCATTCTAAAAGTATTGTATCTGAGACTCTAACTTTCAGTTTTAATATTGTTCTACGCAACACTTTTTTCAACTAATGCATTTATAATAAAGAAAAGATTTTCCTTTCTATCACATGGCTAAATTGTAAAGTTTTTTGGTCGATTCACAACAGTGACTTACACTTTTGAGTAAGTTTATAATTTTGAGTAAGATTGCTACTTTTTGTTATTCACAAACTGCACTTTTGTAGTAACTTACACTTTTGCAGTATATTCAGCACTACACATGACCAACCACTGGCACTGCAATGCAGTCCTATTGAAAACAATAGAGATAGGGACTTAAAATAAAAGCCAATAGGTTATAATGTCATATTTCTGGAAAGTGTAACATATTCAATTTTCCTCAAAAACGGGTCATTTTAACCTAAGTTGAATCCCATTTGCCTTCTCATTATGTATGACAGGAAGGTTAACATGTCTATCAATGTGAAATTTTGGGGTAGTCCAGCGAGCGCTGACACATGGTGTGTTTTAAAATTAGCTATTTAGTGCCTTAAGGGGCATGTTGTTGTAAACAGTATGCTACAAGTTTTCAGATGGATGTTTTAGGAATTAGGTATGATTTACATGAGTGTCGCTTTGGGTTTCTTTGGTGACTTGCTCTAGTTCTCATGCATACTTAAACAAGTTAGTCCTCTTGATCTGTTTACAGTTTAACGCCAGTAGCAGCTGCTACCGGACGGGGGCGGTGGGGCGGGGGAGGAGGGTGTGGGGGATGAAATAAAAAGAAATAGCGACTTACCTTTAACGGTCGGCCGCTGCCTTTCCTCCGTCATCTTCATCTACCTTCTTCCTGCAGTCCTGGATGGCATCAGGAAACACCCAGGCACACAGGCTCCCCTGAGACAATCACAACGCTGCAATTCAGTGGTTCGGCGCTCAGAGGGGGACAGGGAGCCTATGCTTGTTCCTCACCAGGCGGTGTAATGTACCTCAAAATATGCCTTCTAGACTTGGATCCAGGAACTGCTGTCTGAAAAGTTGATGCTTGAACCTTTGGGGCCAGAGTGAGCACATCCCCCGTTTGGCAAGCTGAGTCAATCTCAATTGGGGAAGAAATTAAAGTTTATTCTTCAAAATGTCTACATTTGGGCCTGGTGAATGCAAATTCAATGTTAGACCAACAAAATTGCAAACAATTGATTTTATTCCCCTAGTACTTAATGGTAGCACATATATATGTTGTTACCAAACTAAACTGCATGCACAACATGACTTAACAACATACCGTGGACAAAACACTAATTTAAAAAAGGGGGTGGTGATGGACAGAGTATCTGAGTTAATCAGAACACTCCTACCCAGTCAAGAGATCAGGGCTTGATCCATCACCGTTTTTTAGCTCACTGCACCATCCCAGTTCAGAACCTGGCTATATGCAAATTAGTCTGTCCCTGGCCCAGTGCATCATGGGAACAGGGCAGACCAAACTACCAAGCCAATTCTTCACTGGAAAGGAAACAAGCTTCCGGGGACCGGTTTCTGGCATTACAGCCGTCTTCGGCCCGGCTTGCTTGAATCCTGATGGTGCAATGAGCAAGGGACTCATGTCTGAGCATACCCTTCCACACTCATGGTGGCCAAAATAATTTCAAAAAGGGGGTGGTGATGGACAGAGTATCTGAGTTAATCAGAACACTCCTACCCAGTCAAGATATCAGGGCTTGATCCATCACCGTTTTTTAGCTCACTGCACCATCCCAGTTCAGAACCTGGCTATATGCAAATTAGTCTGTCCCTGGCCCAGTGCATCATGGGAACAGGGCAGACCAAACTACCAAGCCAATTCTTCACTGGAAAAGAAACAAGCTTCCGGGGACCGGTTTCTGGCATTACAGCCGTCTTCGGCCCGGCTTGCTTGAATCCTGATGGTGCAATGAGCAAAGGACTCATGTCTGAGCATACCCTTCCACACTCATGGTGGCCAAAATAATTTCAAAAAGGGGGTGGTGATGGACAGAGTATCTGAGTTAATCAGAACACTCCTACCCAGTCAAGAGATCAGGGCTTGATCCATCACCGTTTTTTAGCTCACTGCACCATCCCAGTTCAGAACCTGGCTATATGCAAATTAGTCTGTCCCTGGCCCAGTGCATCATGGGAACAGGGCAGACCAAACTACCAAGCCAATTCTTCACTGGAAAGGAAACAAGCTTCCGGGGACCGGTTTCTGGCATTACAGCCGTCTTCGGCCCGGCTTGCTTGAATCCTGATGGTGCAATGAGCAAGGGACTCATGTCTGAGCATACCCTTCCACACTCATGGTGGACAAAATAATTTCAAAAAGGGGGTGGTGATGGACAGAGTATCTGAGTTAATCAGAACACTCCTACCCAGTCAAGAGATCAGGGCTTGATCCATCACCGTTTTTTAGCTCACTGCACCATCCCAGTTCAGAACCTGGCTATATGCAAATTAGTCTGTCCCTGGCCCAGTGCATCATGGGAACAGGGCAGACCAAACTACCAAGCCAATTCTTCACTGGAAAGGAAACAAGCTTCCGGGGACCGGTTTCTGGCATTACAGCCGTCTTCGGCCCGGCTTGCTTGAATCCTGATGGTGCAATGAGCAAGGGACTCATGTCTGAGCATACCCTTCCACACTCATGGTGGCCAAAATAATTTCAAAAAGGGGGTGGTGATGGATAGAGTATCTGAGTTAATCAGAACACTCCTACCCAGTCAAGAGATCAGGGCTTGATCCATCACCGTTTTTTAGCTCACTGCACCATCCCAGTTCAGAACCTGGCTATATGCAAATTAGTCTGTCCCTGGCCCAGTGCATCATGGGAACAGGGCAGACCAAACTACCAAGCCAATTCTTCACTGGAAAGGAAACAAGCTTCCGGGGACCGGTTTCTGGCATTACAGCCGTCTTCGGCCCGGCTTGCTTGAATCCTGATGGTGCAATGAGCAAGGGACTCATGTCTGAGCATACCCTTCCACACTCATGGTGGCCAAAATAATTTCAAAAAGGGGGTGGTGATGGACAGAGTATCTGAGTTAATCAGAACACTCCTACCCAGTCAAGAGATCAGGGCTTGATCCATCACCGTTTTTTAGCTCACTGCACCATCCCAGTTCAGAACCTGGCTATATGCAAATTAGTCTGTCCCTGGCCCAGTGCATCATGGGAACAGGGCAGATCAAACTACCAAGCCAATTCTTCACTGGAAAGGAAACAAGCTTTCCGGGGACTGGTTTCTGGCATTACAGCCGTCTTCGGCCCGGCTTGCTTGAATCCTGATGGTGCAATGAGCAAGGGACTCATGTCTGAGCATACCCTTCCACACTCATGGTGGCCAAAATAATTTCAAAAAGGGGGTGGTGATGGACAGAGTATCTGAGTTAATCAGAACACTCCTACCCAGTCAAGAGATCAGGGCTTGATCCATGATGCACTGGGTCAGGGACAGACTAATTTGCATGTAGCCAGGTTCTGAACTGGGATGGTGCAGTGAGCTAAAAAACGGTGATGGATCAAGCCCTGATCTTTTGACTGGGTAGGAGTGTTCTGCTTAATTCAGATACTCTGTCCATCACCACCCCTCTTTTTGAACCGTTGTGGACAAAACACTAGCTTGTGCTGGGCCCAGGATGTACTAGTACATAGTTCAATACCAAGTAAGTATGACGTGTTGGACAAGTATCTATATTAACAGTTGCAAGTTGTCACCCAATAGTTTTTAAAGCCTACCGAACAGAGGGAGCCTGTCATTGCAGGGCCTCCTTAGTTAGGAAACAGGGTTCCTCACCAACAGAGGTGGCATTGCATGCTTCATCATTAGGATCTGCTCCTCATCAGGTGGGGGTGCAATACCAGACAGGCCCCTACAGAGCTATTTATGGAGATCTTTTATCCCAAAGTTCAATAAACCCTGTTTGGCTTCATGAACTCCCCTTCTGAGAATTCTGTTTTTGATGTCTGGAGGGATAGCAGTGGAAGACTGGGCCAAAAGGAAAAAAGGGGTTAAATTACCACTCGTAATCCCTAATATTAGGTTTTTATTAATGGTTGGTTTCCCTAGTAACATTAAAAACTGGGATGGATTTACTGGGCATAAGAGGCATTAGAAACATGCCAACCTAACAGGATTCTACTGATAATTATGTCCAGTGAATCTATCCTAGGATTTAATTGTACTATGTTATCCAGCCACGAATAGAAAGCTTTACCACAATGCAACTCGATGACTTGTGCGCTGTTATGCCAGGCAGTTTGCTTCCACTTCTGCAAGTTTCATTTTGGGGAATTGGTTGAGCAGTACTGGTACTGCGGTACCGATAATAGTGAATGAGGTGTGTAAGGGAACCTGACACCATGTTATGTTATTTTACTATGATTTGCATTGTGTCCACTCATTCCCGAAGGGATATCCTGTCTCAACAGGTCAGTTGGAATGTATGACGTTACTTAGCATGCTATTACTTAGCATGCCTTTTCTACGAAGTTTTTATTTCGCAAATGCCTTTACTTAGCAGTATTTTATTACGCATACCATTACTTCACAAAAACAATTAAACGCATTAAATAGGCATTACTTAGAAGTACATTACTTAGCAGGATTTTCCTACGCATAAAGATTCTATTTTTAAAAAAATTCCCTACACACCAACACTACCCTCCACGCCCCTACACTTTCCAAAACCCTAAATCACTACCCTACACTACACATATACTACATTACTACCCTAAACCCTAAAACACTTCCCCTACAGTACATATACACTACAACACTACCCTAAACCCTAAAACACATCCCCTACACTACACATACACTACAACACTACCCTAAACCCTAAAACACTACCCCCTACACTACACATACACTACAACTCTACCCTAAACCCTAAAACACTACCCCCTACACTACACATACATTACAACACAACCCTAAACCCTAAAACACTACCCTACACTACACATACACTACAACACTACCCTAAACCCTAAAACACTACCCCTACACTACACATACACTACAACATTACCCTGAACCCTAAAACACTACCCTACACTACACATACACTACAACACTACCCTAAACCCTAAAACACTACCCCCTACACTGCACATACACTACAACACTACCCTAAACCATAAAACACTACCCTTAACTACACATACACTACAACACTACCCTAAACCCTAAAGCACTACCCCCAACACTACACATACACTACAACACTACCCTAAACCCTAAAACACTACCCTACCCTGCACATACACTATAACACTACCCTAAACCCTAAAACACTACCCCCTACACTACACATACACTACAACACTACCCTAAACCCTAAAACACTACCCCCTACACTACACATACACTACAACACTACCCTAAACCCTAAAACACTACACCCTACACTACACATACATTACAACACTACCCTAAAACACTACCCTATACTACACATACACTACAACACTACCCTAAACCCTAACATACTACCTCTACACTACACATACACTACAACACTACCCTAAAGCCTAAAACACTACCCTACACTACACATACACTACAACACTACCCTAAACCCTAAAACACGACCCCCTACACTACACATACACTAAACACTACCCTAAATCCTAAAACACTACCCCCTACACTACACATACACCACAACACTACCCTAAACACTAAAACACTACACCCTACAATACACATACACTACTACACTACCCTAACTACGCTGCCCCACTTACCTCTCTCTGCCCGTGGTCCATCTCTTCACCTTCAACCATGGATCCACTCTACTCCTCTGAAGTAATGGCATATGCTAAGTAAAAGCATGCGAAGTAAAAGACAATGCTAAGTAAAAGATGCTAAGTAAAAGAAGTGTGAAGTAAAAGATGCGAAGTAAAAGAAGTGCGAAGTAAAAGATGCGAAGTAATGGTTGTTTACCGGTCAGTTGTCTATGAATGATTGTATGGAGGAGAGATCCCAATCAATAGTCCCAGCCATTAATTCTGATGATGCAGCCCACGGGGTTTCATATGATATCACTTTGTATTCTACATCACATCAACTATTGGCGCAAGAACACACATTTAGTCACATTCATAGTGAATTAGAATACAATAACTCCACCAGTGTGAACACTGTTCCAAAAACGACAGTATCAGGGGGAACTTCTGGGGAATTTCAAGCTGAGACTAGAACATACCCTCCTATAGTTGGTAGTGGGGTACCGATGGTGAAAGATAGGACAATACTTGGGCCTAAGCCCTTTCGCCATAAAACGAAGTAGATATAGGACTAAAAATCAGCTCACAGAGCAATATCTCCAACGAACTCGACAATATAAATTGGAATCCAGATTCTCATAGGGATGCACAAGTACAGAATGACTTAGCCCCTAGAGATCTGGTAAATGACCAGGCTGGCCACTATCTGGTATCCTGGAATATAGCTGGTCTTAAAAACAAAACAGCTTCCCATGATTGGTTAAACTTTATTGATAACTATAGCATAATCATCATGCAGGAAACATGGGCAATGGCAACCTGCCATCGCCTGGGTTATCTGAATTTCTCTATACCTGCGACCCACTCACACAGGGGAAGGCCAATTGGGGGCCTGACCACTTGGGTTAAACAGGATGCCAGGTATACTACGGCGCATTTAGATTCCAACTCTAAGGACATTCTAATTGTTAAGCCCCATTCGTCTGAGTTTGGGGATTTATTAGTATTTCATGTATATGCAAGGGGTATTCCGGGAGGTAAATCCACCGAGACTGTTAAACAACTGGGACAGTGTTTAAAATTACATAGGGGAAAAGCAAATATAATGATAGGAGGTGATTTTAATTGCTCCTTTGAGCCGCTGGACCAATTTGATATCGACCTCACAGAGGCTGAGGATGATAGCTGGCAAATTCCTCCACTAACTATACCACCTGTAAAGAAGTGGACTCAAGCAGCAATCCAGCTCAAGACTTTTAGTCTTGAGTATGGATTAAGAGCAGTAAATGGCAGAACTAAAGGGGACAAGGACGGAAGTCCAACTTTTAATAATGGTATTCGCTCAAGCAGGGTTGACTATATTCTTGTTAATCTGGTATTTTGCTCAGCCATCCGGGACATGAACATTATTAAAAGAATTGAGAGCGACCATAATCCTCTTAGTTTAGAGTTTCAGCTTTTTTTAGAAACGGGTGTTCCTGATACAGATACATCCAATGACATAGTCCCTGCAAATGATACAAGAAGGTTAAAATGGGTTGAATGCATGGATAATTGCCAATTCATTCCAGAAACTGAAGAAATGGTGTTTAGTGCAACCAGTGAGTTACAGTGTTGCACGACTAGTAATGATTTTATGACCAGGGTGGTTTCCATTCACACATCTCTTTTTTAAATCTTAGTAAATTTTTATAAAGAAAAAAAGTGATCGTCCACGCAAAAACAGAAAGAAACAGGAATCATGGTATAGCAAAAGTTGAAGAATTGCATATAAATCTCTAGCATTGGCCGTGAAAGTATAGGCTTTCAATATGCGAAGCGAGGCGTCACTATAAAGTGACCCAGCAGGAAGCAAAAAAATGCTGGGATAATAAATATTGGGAAGAGCTATACGAGGCATGTAAGGCTAGAAACATGACAGGATTCTGGAACTTAGTGAAATGGGGCAAGGGATCCCATAGGTCACAGCCAGAAAAATTCGTCCCACCTGAACTATGGGTTTCACACTTCAATTCCCAATTTTCAAACCCTGTCCGGGAGAGTGGGGATAGTCTGGATCCTATTACTAATCATGTAGTTACCAATCCGATAGTGTTTAGTCGGAGTGATGTTGAACACGCCCTAAATACCATCCCGAGAGGAAGAGCCCCGGGTCTGGATATGATTCCGGCAGATCTTTTTATCCATTGTAGAGAGGCATTGGTGCCGTACATAGAGCTGTTGGTGAATGCAATTTCCAGGGGCTTCCCGGTACCCGACGCCTGGAGGGGAGCTGAAATCATTCCAATTTTCAAAAAAGGGGATCGTGCAGACCCTGCAAATTACAGGCCAATTAGCCTAATTGCATGCATTCACAAGGTGGTGGCAAGGCTTGTACTACACAGGATCCAGAACTGGGTTGATGATTCGGGGGTTATGTCTGCACTACAGGCAGGCTTCCGCCCGTTTACCAGCACCGTGGACCAAGTTTTTAGATTTTCCAATATATACTGGAAGTGGGTTATCCTTGGGGGACGCACCCTCTACGGAGCCTTTGTCGATTTGAAATCGGCATTCGATTTAGTTCCACGCTCAAGGCTGTGGCGAGTGCTTCACGATCAAGGTATGCCACAAGAACTCCTTACTCTTTTAATTAAATTCCACAAAAACAACTACGCACAGGTTAGGTGGGGTAACCATGGTCAGGTCACTGACAAATTCAATACAGAAAGGGGAGTCAGACAAGGGTGCGTCCTAGCACCAACTCTGTTTACGCTATATATAAACAGGGTTACAGAATATTACAGGGAGGTTCATACAGATGCACCCAAACAAAATGGCATCCCTATACCCCTGTTAATGTTTGCAGACGACACCCTGCTAATCTCCAAGACGCAAGAAGGGCTTCAAAAAGCAATTGGCTGTTTTGAGTTTTTTGCAAAGACCATGGTTTAATTATAAATGTGTCTAAAACAAAATTCATGGTAATGCATAGACACAAGAAAGTGAGGGGCACAGTTTTCATGAATGGAGAGCGTTTAGAACAGACAGATTGCTTTAGCTATTTGGGCATTACACTGGGATCTAGGATGGAATGGAAGCCACACATGACTTACCTTACTGCAAAACACGCACAGTTAGCAGGTGTCCTCCTGAGAGAAATAAAATCATCAGCCACTCAACCAATAGCCCCAGCTTTAAAAATATATGACACGAAAGTCAGGGCTTCGTTGTTATATGGGGCCGAATTATGGGGGGTCACTGATGTCTCTGTCCTGGCAAATGCCCAAAATAAATTTTTGCGGTGCATAACTAAACTTCCCAAATCAACACCACTGACACCGCTGTACATGGACTTGGGATGTCAGAAATTTCAGGACATAGCTAGCTTTCGACCAGTTGCATATTGGAGAAGGCTTTGGGTTACGCCTGAACTAACCCACTATGCTGCAGCGCTCCTAGAAACCAGGAATATGGACATAGGGGGCAAAATATCATGGTTTAAACAGGTTAAGTCGCAATATAAAGTCTTGGGTATGGAGCAACATTGGGAAAATCCATCAAAAAACATCTTCCCATCACGGAAAGCCCTAAAAGAGATGTATTGGGCTAACATCGCCCAAAGGGAATTCCAAACGCATACTGACGCATCACTAACTAGGGCTTTCCTGGAACTTAAACACATCCCAGTATATGAGCGATATTGGGACCTTATCACCATCCCCATTGACAGGAAACTCTTTCATCAATACAGGGTAGGAAGCCTTCCTATCAACACATTCACAAGCAAATGGTCCAGTAATAAGAATGACCAATGTCCTTTTTGCATAGGCCAATCTGAAACTCTAGCCCATGTCCTATTCATATGTCCAGTATACAAAGCTCCGCGTCACAAATGGATCAAACCTATCTGTTTACAAAAAGGTATTCCGAATGGTACTGTAGCGCTCAGGATCCTAAAAACTGACTGCTCCGACAGTTTGGTTATTGCACTTGCAAAGTTCCTAAAATGGATGTGGACTATACGTAGAGACAAAATGAAGCTAATATAGACTGCAGTGTCCTAACCTGGCTTTTAACAACTATTAACTTTTAATCATGTAATTAACTTTTAAACGTTTTACAAAACTTTCAAGAAACAGTATATTTATTTTCTTAAACGATGTGTTTTTGGAACATCCTGTACTAAACCTTTACTGAACAGTTAATCCATGAATTTTCCCTTGACCACAAGGATATTAAGATGACTCAAGTACGTAATGTTATTTTTAATATTTGCTGTTTTACTGTAATGTCTTTTATGACTTGTGTCGAAATAAAGACTTAATGAATGAATGAATGGATCCCAATCAACATGCCAGAATTAAGAAAGCCAGTTTTTGAGTAGTATCTTCAATGTAAGTAGACTAGATGTAAGATGCAGATTCAGAGAAAGAGCATTCCAATGACGGGCAGCAACATAGGCAAAAGAAAAACCTCCTGATGTGGCCTGCCAGACTAATACAAAAGATTTATATGAGGGCCAGCTTGGCTGATGTGAGGACCCTGAATGGCCTATAAAAGGACATTCGATGAATAAACAGTCCTATGGACATGGCAGAGGATTTTAAACATTGAAAATTGCACGTTTGCATACTGGCAGCCAGTGTAAAGACCGTAGGCTGGGGATAGATGGCGATCTGGAAGGAAGATTACAGATCAAATAGGCAGCCATGTCCTGAAGAGTTTGCAGACGTGAAAACAAATATTCCACCATTCAAACATAACAGGCATTTTCATAGCCCAGGGTACTGGTGAGCTTTGCCTGGAGAAATGTTGTGATCATTTTGGGATCATTTGCAAGCGCACAATAATTTCCACATACAGCTGTAATCTGTTCTTTCATAGGAGGAGTATTATCAACTATGATGACCACGTTGATTACTGCTTTAGGGTTGGAACCTAGCGTACCAGACAACCAGCTGCCCCTCCAAATAGAATAGGCTTTTCCTAAAAGGATGACATACGTCTTATCTCCGTTTAATTTTAAACAATTGTCTGCATCCATATAGCTACATTGACAAGCAATCCACAAGATCGTATCTTGTTGTTTTAGCATTGTTAGCAATCAATATAGCTATTTGTGTGCTGTCACACATGATACAATATGGAAGCCCCTGGCTCTTACAATGGCTTCCAGATGGACTATGTAGATATTAAAGAGCATTGGTTTGAGGGATGATCCCTGAACAATGCAGGTTCGGATTTGAACGGGGAAAGATGGCTGGGCTGGGAACGTTCAGACAGGAAACAACTTGGGGGCCTTCTATAATAGCCCTGTCTCATTCAGCCGTTTATTCAAGATGGCATTCAATACAGTGTCAAAGACGGCCAAGAGGTCAAGAAGGAGGAGGACAGACTGTTTATACTCATCCAAAGATGACCTGATATTATCAGTCACTGTTAGTAGGGTAGTTTCACTACTATGAGTCACCTTGAATCCTGATGGAGAGGTGTCCAATAGATTATTCTCTTCTTGAATAACAATGGGAAACTAATCATTTTAGTGATTTTGTTGAGAAACTGGTGTAAGGAATGTGGACAACAGTAAATGACCTCAACCACCACCATGTTATCAGACCAAAAGATAGCGCTCCTGTTCCTGAACACATCAGACCGGATGGTTAAAGCCACAACATTAAGACAATGTTTGCGACACCCCTCCCTGATGCCAAGAAGGTAGCCAATTGCCCCTACAACACTGTGTGCCTGATATTGCCCCAAAAAAAACATTGCCTGCTCAGTCTGTAAGCAAACCAGGCATCTGATTGAATATTAGTGGGGTGGGCCACCCCACTGAATCATTGAACCATGTCAAAATTATTTTCCAAATCCTCAAGTCTTCCATTACCTCCACTAGGAGTCTAGTGTGGTGGTGCTGCCATGTAAGTCCAACCATTAACCTAGCAATGTATCTGAAGAACGGTCATTCCAAGGGGATAATCATAAGAGTGAAACTTAATTGACAAATCAAAACTTGCAACTGGTGTAAGGCCAACGCAAGCACTACCTCCCTGGTGCGGCGCACGTAAATTGGCCGTCACCAGGGAGGCCCCCCTTTAAACATCCGGTGTCTCCCCCGCCCCCCTTCCCACCCATCTGTGACGTGAGCGCGACGCGAGCCGGTTTGACGTCACAGATTTTCCCGCCGAGGAAAGCCGCAGGTAAGGCTGCGCTCGACTGCGCTCAACTCCGATGGGGAAATCAGGCCGAAAACGGCCTCACCAGCTTTTAGGGAGGCCTCGTTTGAAAGGGGATAGTCTCCCCTTTCAAACGAGGCCTTTCTGAAAGGGTTTCCTGACCGTGGATCGCAGCAGCTCTGCGATCCACGGCCAGGAAACCCCACTAGACACCAGGGATGTCTTTGGGGGGGGTCGGCCTCGTGGTAATGGGTCGGCCCCCCAGGGGGCATATTTTATTATTAAACAATGTTGGCTTTCCTTGGGAGGGGCACGATCGCCACTCGAAAATGCAAATATATATATTTATATTAAAAATGTAAAATTGCAGTAAAATGTGATGTTTGGTCGACATGAACATGTTTCAGCTTATGTAACGGTGCATGTTCTGCTAAGCATTCATCAGGACCTAAAAAAGTGTGTGACCATGGCGGTATACGCACGCTAAGGCGTATCCTAACCTCTGAATATTGAATATTCGGAGCCAGACGTGCACAGGATAGGCATACCGCGGGACCCTCCAATTAAGGAAAACTTCCATGGGATCCCCCGGTCTGAGTTCCATGAAGTGACTAACATACCTAATTCATGTCATTATCGGCCTGGAGAATACCAGAAGACCGAGATTCATGGTAACACCATGAGTTTTTTTACCACATACACATGACCAGAGGTTAGGATACGCCTTAGCGTGCGTATACAGCCATGGTCACACACTTTTTTAGGTCCTGATGAATGCTTAGCAGGACATGCACCGTTAGATAAGCCGAAACATGTTCATGTCGACCAAACATCACATTTTCACGGTTCTTCCAGCTTCATTATTCGGCTGGGTTTGATCCGTCACTTGTTTTTTAATCAGTAACCAGATCACCTATAAATAAAAGTTTTTTAGGGGTAGTTCCTGGTTGCTTCTTAATCTTGCACTTTACCACTTGCACTTATACACTTCACTTTACCTGCTCCGCTGCAACTGCAGGCGCCGTAGCACACCGGAACGACATTCGGTTGTTCCGGTGGGGACCTTATGATGAAGCATGTGACCCCAGGTTGGTGAGTGAGGGTCCTTTAATAAACAGATGTGTGTTTCTTTCTTTCCCAGTACTTTTTGATTTTAGTCACTCTTTTGTTGTTATTGTGAATATATTATATATATACATATGCTCCTTGATGCACAGTGAACGGCGCATTCGCGGACGGGTGCTTTGCAAACGCAGGGATGCACCCCAATATTTATCCAGGCTCTGTTTCCTTGTTTCCCAAAAAGGAAAACAGCACTAGCAGGGGTAGTTGCTAGAGTTTATTGGCAACGCAACATTTTGCGTTGCCAATAAACTCTAGCAACTGCCCCCGCAAGTGCTGTTTTTCTTTTTGGGAATTAAGGAAACGGAGCTTGGATATATGTATATATATTCACTGAAAAAACCATAGGTTTCACACCAGTTATAGTTAGGTGGAAATGTTACTCGCATAAAACCATTGAAATTCCCACGTTATAGTTTGTTGGACTCACTATAACTTGCGCGTGCAATGCACTGCTGATGATGTCACATATTACATCACTCATGACATGGTCAGTGACATCACTCATGACATCACTGATGACATCTCAAATGACATCACTGATGACAACATCCTTGTGACAAAGTGGCAGACCTCCTATCAGCATAAAATAACCTTTGACACACACATTCAAAAATAGAAACTAACATTTTCTTAAAAAAGGAGAAACCAATACTAATTACAACAACTTATTAGGTAATTCCAACATCTACATACACATCCACTCATTCACCAACAGTTCTATATAGTCACTCATGCATGTACTTACTCATCATATGTACTCATACACCTCTACATCCTGTTACACACTAATACTCATCCATATAGTTACTCACACACAAATTCACACATGCAAATAAACTATCAAAAAACATTTACTTGATTATACTGCTATATACAAACCACTACACATACTTCTACAGAAACGGAAACATATTTACTCTCTTAAACAATCAATTATAAAAACACATACTCACTAACCCACCCATACACACAATCATCCACCCATACAGTCTTGCACACATGCTGTCTTCAAAATACATACAAATAGTGAGTCACTCATTCATGCATCTGTGCTCTAAGTAATATCCCCCACCAAACCATACAGACACTGATACTGATACTTAAAAAAACAACTAATAACCCATATACACACTCATGTAGCTACTCACCAACCCATGCAGCCACTTATACACAAAGTGAGACACAGATACAGATATTTAAATATTTAAACATTACTCGCTAATATATGTATTCACTAAGATACATTTAATAAGTCAGTTAACCAATCAATTTTACACAAAAAAAACATCCATTTAGACATGTATTTACCCATTTATTCTTCCATCAACCTTTAGATATACATATATAAAAAATATTTATTTTTCAGAAAGATACACATTCACTGGATGATGTCATCAGTGATGTCATTTGAGATGTCATCAGTGATGTCATGAGTGATGTCACTGGCCGCTTTCGAATCCAACACACTGTTGTCCCCTCAAAGGAAGCCACACACCAGAAAGGTAAGTTTTTAGCGTTTATTAGTGCGAGCTGCAGCTCCAAGTCGAGGCAAAACAACACAGCTTCTCAGTGTAAACGCTAAAAACTTACCTGAAACCTATGGTTTTTTCAGTGAATATATATATATATATATATATATATATATATATATATATATATAATATCAATATATATATGTATATATGTATAAATATATACATATATATATGTATATATATATATATATATATATATACAGCAGCTGCAGCTTCCCGAATCTCCGTGTTGAAACGACCAAGGAAAACCACACGAATCGAATGTAAATGAAGGCACGAAGTTTTATTTAAAAGTTGAGCTTAACAAGAATCTGACGCGTTTGCTCACAGATATATATATATATGTATATATTTATACATATATATATATAGCCTCAGGGAGAGCGCGCTATTCCACAGCGGGTGCAGGTTGAAAGGACAGGCCAGTCCTTTGCAAATATTTTGTATCCAATTTCTTCTTCTTAATGAAGAAAACCGCACACCAAGGTCAGCCCCTTGATTATATTTGGATGGGATAACAGCATCAAGGGTCATGCAAGGACATTTCTGTTTTATGCAATACTGCTTGCAAGAAGGGAAATATGCAAGGTCTGGATAGAAAACTCGGCACCAACACATGCAAACTGGTTATCATCTCTCTATGCAACCTCTAAAACAGACATGTTGAGATCAGGAGGCCCACGCAACCGGGCTTTTTGGAATTTTTTGGTTCAGTGGAGACAGTAACCGGGGTTTTTTTTTTTTTTTCCCCGGTCCAATGATTATGCCTTAGAACTCCAAGAACTAGGCCCCCCTCATTTGGTCCCAAGGCTAGTTCAACTGGTTAAACATTAAGTTTGGAGTCATTACCCGCTTTCTCTTCGGGCCATCTCCTGCCGATTCTCATAAATCGCGTTCTCAGGAGCAGTGGTAAACTTGCACCTTAAGTTAACACGCGCATGGCAGTTGGAGGCTGAATAAGAGGAGGGTCAAGGCAAATGAGGATAACAAAAAAAAAAAAAAAAAAAAAAGGTCAGCAATATTTGTTATTTATTTTTCAATAATAGTGCAATATCCACACCCAACCACCACCAACGCGTTTCAACCCCCACGGGTCTTGCTCACGGCATGTGAGTCCTTTCTTTGTGTTTCACCATAGATGGATCAGTTCCTTGGTTCAAAGGGGCAAGGGTTCTTGTAATGTCTCTTTTTATTTGACTCAGTGTCAAGTAGTTCGCCGAATATGATGATTTCGATTGATGGGGCTTTTTTGTTGGTATCTCGATTATGAGGTCAGAATAACATTTTTACAACTTTTATATTGTTGCATCCGTGTACTTAGTATACTTCATTTATTACTTTGTTGTATCACATTTGTTATAATGTCTGTTGATTTGTACCAATCGACATTGTTAAATTCTTGAACTTTATACATATTCCAGGGCTCAGTGCCCAACAATTGTTTTTCTTGTTTTCCGCCTCATAGTTGAATTGCTTAGCCCAAGTGTACATGTAGGTCTTCGTCTGTGTTCAAACCGTGGGGAATTTTTGTTTCGAACCTCACGATCATTTTTGATTCGAGTCTCCTCAGTTTGAGGGTTCTGTCACCCCCTCTTTCATTTTTTGGGACAGTTACTAGTCCAAAGAATCTGATGTCTTTCCATGATTTCTCTGTGTGGTTTTTGAGATGTTTGGCAATAGCATAATTCATGTCATCATTATGGATTGCTCTTAGATGCTCCAGGATTAGTTTCTTTAGAGGGCAGATTGTACTGCCTATGTAGCGGTGTCCGCAGTAGCATTCGATTACATATACAACATAACATGTTTCACATGTTATTTTCTCCGTAATCGAAAAGGGTTTCCCCAAAAAGTCTTTTATCATCCGAGTGTTTTTTCCTATTTTACAGGCTTTGCATTTATTGCAATGCACAAATCCTTTATTCTTGTCCGTTAGCCAGTCTGTTTTTCTTTGTGATGTCATATGGCTCTTCACTAGTTTGTTTCAAATTTGAGAGAGACCCCCTTACAACCAGGGGAATGGGGTACTACAATAGTAGAGAAAATTTCTTCCCTTGGTGAATTATTCCTAAAGACAGGAGGGGAGACCCCAAGATTGGATATCTGAACCCACCCAATCAAGAATTCACTGCATTACTGAACTGACTAATACACTTCAGCAGCTGTAGTAAAACTCATTGTTTATTGTATATAAAAAATATTTGTACAAATACAATCAATTAAAAATACATGTCAAAAACATTACTTTAAAATCTCACAGGATGAGACATCCCCTCTGTGATACACATAAATTCAAAATACAATATAATCACTTGGCATATGACATTTAATAAAATTAAGAGATAAAAGAAAGAAAACGGAGAGACAGACAAAAGACAGTCAGCTTGTCAATAAATTATGCACGTTTCTGGAGTTTCACATGAACACAATCCTGAGGAACAATAATTGTTTATCTACAGGCTAGGTCTTTACTCCCTTAATCGTGCAGTAGGGCGACGACGCGTTTCGATGGTTTTATTGTTCTATTACCATCTTTATCAAGACTATACTGATATATCTCTCCTAATTTTTTGGCACTGGTTGGTTGCCCGCAATTTTATATTCTCCTGTGGATAACCATAATGCCATCAGTGTTTTATATACAGTACATTCTATATTTACCAGTACAGTTTATTACAATCTCTATTTCTAGTGCACACATATTCATTAGCGTGTTGAAGTCCTTAATCACATCCTACGACCCTATTTTCAGATATAAGTGGCCTGAATCATACTAACATCATATTCATTAATGTATCCTATATTTTTAAATCATATTATCATTTATACATATTTCAGTACATCTTCTCTACGAGATACATTTCTGAGTCCTCCTCTAACCCACCAATTATTTTAAATGTTCCGTCCGTCTTTTTTGGGATATTGTCTGCCCACATGAGTTACCCGATGCCAATCTTGATAGTTACACTCTGGGAGACTATTTCCTATTTATTTTTGGAACTATATTCCTATCTCACCACGTTTCAGGCTTATACACATATCGGAACTAATCATATTAAGATCTCTTTGTTACCTTTTACATGTTACTGTGTTGCACAGGTTTTCTGATTAGATGGCCGGTTTTTCTTCCTGACCTATGTATGTTATAAACAGATAGACATAGTTTTATTATCCCTGTACCTCGGGGGGCACAGAGGAAAGAAACTTTCTTATCCTGCTATTTGTTTATTTACCATTGAATCTTCTGTCTTATTCTGATTCTGATGAGGTAGGAACGTTGTATCTCTCGCACTTTCTTTATGTTAAAAACGAACCTGTAATTTATATAATTTTGAGAAAAAGAAAACAAGGGAAGGTTTTAATCCTTGATTCTCCCTCCCCAGACTTCATTCGCGTTAATGGTAGCATGATATTTTTGTTGTTTACCTTCAGTTTTAATCTAGGTAGTGTTCTGTCCCCTTGTTCAATTTTCTGTTAAGAGACAGTCAGGATATTCTTATTTTCCTTTAGCGTTGTAGCTAGTATCTGCAAACAACCATGTACAACCTATTTACTAACTTGGCCTTATCTGTGTATTCTTTATTTTACAACCACAAACAAACATCTTACCCCTATTTGTAGCGGTATTGGAGTTTCTATTTACATCAGGGGCGGGTACCGGTTTACCTCCTCTGTGTGTATCTGTTGGGGATAAGGCATCGAATTACCTCACTGTATCGATTGTTACCCCTATTTAAATTCTCATGATACGAGGGGTTTTCACTCCTAAGGGTTTAAGAAGTCTTACCGGTCTAGAGTAGGACCCTCGTCTCCCACGCCCCTCGTCTGCCTCAGCTTCTCGGCTGGTCGGGAACAAAACGTATTTTGCCATGGAACAAGAGACCAATCTCCATTGTTCAACCCTTTTTAAACGTGGAGCTCAGTTCTTCTATTGGCTCCTTGTGACAGATAACCGGTGAGTTGGATTATTATCCTCACCTCCCACAATGGATTCCCGCGCGTCAACATTGTTTGCGTTCCAAGCGAGTTCCAAGCCTCGCTTTGGATCGCGATCATTATCTTTTTGGACTACGCGATGTCCGGGGTTGATTGCATGTTATGCTTGTGTTTCAAGCCTCGTTTTTAATCGCCGCCATTTCTTAGCTCACCACCTCCTTTGCCGGCTTGTATTTAAACAATATTATTGATCTCGATGTTATTATAGTCCCTACGTATTTATTTTACAGAAAATTCACCTATTGAACATATGAAGCGCATTTTTAGCCATCATATTTGTTCATATTTTTAATGCAGCTCTATTGATACAAGGTATTCTTTTCAGAAATATGCTCATTTATTTTTGTTATTGTATCTTTACACAGATTAGGTGTTTCCCTATATATATTTTTATATTGAGGGGGTATGTGCTACCACAGGACTTATGTATCCTAACAATAGGGCCTATCAGTATATGTACTTGATTACAAATTTGTGGATTCATTCTGCTAGATTTCTAATGTCACTAATACATCGCTAACTATATTAGGATACCCTGATCATCGGTTGGCCACAATTTTCATCCAGTCCTCTCTTGAGTTTAAGCCTTTATTAATTGTGTCCAGATAAATCATGAACCACTGTTCTCTTGATTTGCGTATCAATTCTAAATTGCCCCCTCTTCTACTCACATTTACCTTTTCTAGAATAAACCAAGTGAAGTCGTAGCATCCATGGTTCTTAGTTCTGTAGTGGTCTATTAGGGGGGCATTCTCTTTTAGGTTTTTAATTGCTGATCTGTGTTCAAGCAATCTAATGTGGAGTTCCCTCCTGGTCTCGCCCACGTAGCCAAGGCCACATGGGCAGATCAGGAGGTACACCACACTCTTACTCCTACAGTTGTTAAGACTCTGAGGGTTCAATGTTTTACCGTTGAATTGCAGAGTCTTGCTCTCAATACAACTAGGACAAATTGAACAGGAGCCGCACTTATAATTGCCAAGTGCCCTCCTGTTCCCTGTTACGGTATTCTGAGAGAGGCAGGAGGAATTTTTATAGGTATGTACCAAAGCGTTTTTAATCGTTTTGTTCCTCCTGAAGGAGAACAGTGGTTTTGCCAGTGGTACTGACACTTCGCTGTTCAGGATTTTCCAATTACGATTAACGATATTTTTCAATTTGTTGCTCACTCCTGAATATTGGGTCACAAACACAATCCTATTTTCTGTTTTGTTAATTTTCTGTCTATTAATGTCCAAAAGTGCATCTCGATTAAAAAATCTCGCTCTTTTTAGGGATTGTTTTATTAATTTTTTTGGGTATCCTCGTTCTTGTAGTTTGCTGCTTGTTATCTCTGCATGGTAATAAAAATCGTCCAGACTGGTGCAGTTTCGCCTTAACCGCAAAAATTCCCCAAAGGGAATATTATCTTTTTGGGATCTGGGATGATTACTCTGGTATTTTAAAAGACTATTTTTGTCAGTTGGCTTTGTATATAACTCCACCTCTAGTCTACCTCCACATTCTTTTAGTTTAATATCCAAAAAATTCACATTATTATTACTGTAGTGGGCTGTGAATCTTAGATTTTTATCGCCCATGTTTAGCCATTCCAAAAAGGACAAAAGGTTCTCACTGGCACCGCTCCAGATGAATATGATATCATCTATGAAACGGTGCCAGTGGGTAATATTTTCAAAGTATGGTGCTACTTCGTTGTAAATATGTTTTTTTTCAAAGTTAGCCACATAAAGGCAGGCCAGACTGGGGGCACAGGTGGCCCCCATGCTGGCCCCCTTCACCTGTTTAAATAACTCCTCCTTGAAGAGGAAGATATTATTTTTTAGCACCAGTTCAATACACCCCAGGATGAAATCTCTATGATCTTCAGTAAGGTCACCCTCCTCCAGGATGGTGGATATGACCTCAACAGTATCGTCCTGGGGAATATTTGTGTATAAGGCCTCGATATCGAGGGTTACCAGATATTGAGTGTCCTTATTAAAATCTATTCCCTCAAAAATGGAAATGGTGTGGGCTGTATCTTTTAAGTAAGATTCTTGGGTCTGGACTATTGGACGCAAGAAGTAATCAGCATACTTGCTGAGGGGTTCTAGCAATGATCCCAGGCTACTCACAATCGGCCGCATGGGCGGATCTTCAGTGTTTTTATGGATTTTGGGTAATCCATATATTGCTGGAATTATAGGATTGCTATTGAACAAGAAGTTGTATTCATCCTCACAAATCACCTCATTTTCTCGACCATAGTTTAGGAAGGTAGAAACCTCTTTCTTAAGTTTGTCAATCATTTTATTGGAAACCGGAATGTAATGTTCTTTTACGCCTAAAAGGAACCTCATTTTCTTTTCATAATCAGAACTATTGAAAATAACAACCCCCCCCCCCCTTGTCGGTCTCTTGTTCCGTGGCAAAATACGTTTTGTTCCCGACCAGCCGAGAAGCTGAGGCAGACGAGGGGCGTGGGAGACGAGGGTCCTACTCTAGACCGGTAAGACTTCTTAAACCCTTAGGAGTGAAAACCCCTCGTATCATGAGAATTTAAATAGGGGTAACAATCGATACAGTGAGGTAATTCGATGCCTTATCCCCAACAGATACACACAGAGGAGGTAAACCGGTACCCGCCCCTGATGTAAATAGAAACTCCAATACCGCTACAAATAGGGGTAAGATGTTTGTTTGTGGTTGTAAAATAAAGAATACACAGATAAGGCCAAGTTAGTAAATAGGTTGGACATGGTTGTTTGCAGATACTGGCTACAACGCTAAAGGAAAATAAGAATATCCTGACTGCCTCTTAACAGAAAATTGAACAAGGGGACAGAACACTACCTAGATTAAAACTGAAGGTAAACAACAAAAATATCATGCTACCATTAACGCGAATGAAGTCTGAGGAGGGAGAATCAAGGATTAAAACCTTCCCTTGTTTTCTTTTTCTCAAAATTATATAAATTACAGGTTCGTTTTTAACATAAAGAAAGTGCGAGAGATACAACGTTCCTACCTCATCAGAATCAGAATAAGACAGAAGATTCAATGGTAAATAAACAAATAGCAGGATAAGAAAGTTTCTTTCCTCTGTGCCCCCCGAGGTACAGGGATAATAAAACTATGTCTATCTGTTTATAACATACATAGGTCAGGAAGAAAAACCGGCCATCTAATCAGAAAACCTGTGCAACACAGTAACATGTAAAAGGTAACAAAGAGATCTTAATATGATTAGTTCCGATATGTGTATAAGCCTGAAACGTGGCGAGATAGGAATATAGTTCCAAAAATAAATAGGAAATAGTCTCCCAGAGTGTAACTATCAAGATTGGCATCGGGTAACTCATGTGGGCAGACAATATCCCAAAAAAGACGGACGGAACATTTAAAATAATTGGTGGGTTAGAGGAGGACTCAGAAATGGATCTCGTAGAGAAGATGTACTGAAATATGTATAAATGATAATATGATTTAAAAATATAGGATACATTAATGAATATGATGTTAGTATGATTCAGGCCACTTATATCTGAAAATAGGGTCGTAGGATGTGATTAAGGACTTCAACACGCTAATGAATATGTGTGCACTAGAAATAGAGATTGTAATAAACTGTACTGTTAAATATAGAATCTACTGTATATAAAACACTGATGGCATTATGTTTATCCACAGGAGAACATAAAATTGCGGGCAACCAACCAGTGCCAAAAATCAGGAGAGATATATCAGTATAATCTTGATAAAGATGGTAATAGAACAATAAAACCATCGAAACGCGTCGACGCCCTACTGCACGATTAAGGGAGTAAAGACCTAGCCTGTAGATAAACAAATATTGTTCCTCAGGATTGTGTTCATGTGAAACTCCAGAAACGTGCATAATTTATTGACAAGCTGACTGTCTTTTGTCTGTCTCTCCGTTTTCTTTCTTTTATCTCTTAATTTTATTAAATGTCATATGCCAAGTGATTATATTGTATTTTGAATTTATGTGTATCACAGAGGGGATGTCTCATCCTGTGAGATTTTAAAGTAATGTTTTTGACATGTATTTTTAATTGATTGTATTTGTACAAATATTTTTTTATAAACAATGAGTTTTACTACAGCTGCTGAAGTGTATTAGTCAGTTCAATAATGCAGTGAATTCTTGATTGGGTGGGTTCAGATATCCAATCTTGGGGTCTCCCCTCCTGTCTTTAGGAATAATTCACCAAGGGAAGAAATTTTCTCCACTATTGTAGTACCCCATTCCCCTGGTTGTAAGGGGGTCTCTCTCAAATTTGAAACATTTGTTGTACAGCTCGGTAGAGCTGGAGAGTTGCGAAACAGAACGGCCTGTGCATAAGAACAAGAATAGTGCAGAGTCGTATCTTTCTTGTTAAACTGAGTTTTACCAGTCTCTGAAATACATCATGGATAGTCTTAAAATGTTTGGATTTACGGAGGACCAATTTAACAGATTACTAAACCAACAACCCAAATCAGGGAGCTCCGTAATGAATACCAAAAATGGCCATGAAGAATTAATGAAAATCCTAAACCTGAGGAAGAAATTGATAAGAACAGAACTCCATGCGGAATTTCTCATGGGGTACCTTAGAGCGGGAGTCATTCCATTAGGACTCCGCATTAGAAACGAACCGGGACTATTCACAGAAAACAGAAAGTTTCTTGAAGTATGGTCGCACATAGCAAATAGATGTAGTAGGGATTGGTTAATCCTGATTATTGAAACAGCGCAGGAAGTTATAATCTTGGAACGTCAACAAGTTGATGAATTGGAGGCAGCGCTCAAACAAAACACAGCGGTAGATGATGTTAAAAAGAAATTAGAAGAGCTAGCGCAGGATATAGATGGTTATCAAGACTACCTAACTAATAGAAAATCGAATAAACTTAAAAAAGACATTGAAAACTTCAGCGCAGAGTTAGCATATCCCTTCCTCCAAAAAGATTACTACACTACCAAGAGAGATCAGAGATGGGATAGGCCCCAACAGACGAGACAAATATACTCCAGGGGAGGCAATAGGAGGATTACATTTTCAGAAACCTCTGGTTCAAGTGAGGATGAAGAACAAATGAATGAACACACAGGGAGAACAAACCCGACCCACCAAAAGGAACAGCAACCTTTTTTAGGGGGGCGCCCTTACAGGGGGAACAGGGGATATCGGAACTATTCTCGGGAAGAGCCCATGAGGAACCATCAACCTCCAAACTTGGGGACTCCAAATTACCTCAAAACAAGGAATGCGAGGTATTGGAGGTAAGGGATTTTCCTATTCTCAATCTCTCAGACAGGATCCTCACCAGTGAGGAGATAGAGGTTTTAAAAAATGGCTTTAGTTTTGCCCCTCGCGCCCCACCCAATAAATTTGAACTAGAGAAGGATATGAAGAGTTTCTTTAGAAAGGTGAGACTAAACAGATTTTTTGCCGATAAAGAGTATGAACCGAGATCGAACAGAACTGGGTTCAAACCAAAATCAATCTTTACTCCGAGCCTGAATCAGGTCGGTAGGAATGTAGAATTATTCGAAAGAATTGTAGAGATAGAGGTGAGGAACATTTTAACATCAAATCCAGTTACAAGCAATAATATGTCCTATAGCCAGAGAACTGCATTAAAAGATCTACAGAACTGTGACCAAATTACAATCAAACCCGCCGACAATGGGGGGGGTTGTTATTTTCAATAGTTCTGATTATGAAAAGAAAATGAGGTTCCTTTTAGGCGTAAAAGAACATTACATTCCGGTTTCCAATAAAATGATTGACAAACTTAAGAAAGAGGTTTCTACCTTCCTAAACTATGGTCGAGAAAATGAGGTGATTTGTGAGGATGAATACAACTTCTTGTTCAATAGCAATCCTATAATTCCAGCAATATATGGATTACCCAAAATCCATAAAAACACTGAAGATCCGCCCATGCGGCCGATTGTGAGTAGCCTGGGATCATTGCTAGAACCCCTCAGCAAGTATGCTGATTACTTCTTGCGTCCAATAGTCCAGACCCAAGAATCATACTTAAAAGATACAGCCCACACCATTTCCATTTTTGAGGGAATAGATTTTAATAAGGACACTCAATATCTGGTAACCCTCGATATCGAGGCCTTATACACAAATATTCCCCAGGACGATACTGTTGAGGTCATATCCACCATCCTGGAGGAGGGTGACCTTACTGAAGATCATAGAGATTTCATCCTGGGGTGTATTGAACTGGTGCTAAAAAATAATATCTTCCTCTTCAAGGAGGAGTTATTTAAACAGGTGAAGGGGACCAGCATGGGGGCCACCTGTGCCCCCAGTCTGGCCTGCCTTTATGTGGCTAACTTTGAAAAAAAACATATTTACAACGAAGTAGCACCATACTTTGAAAATATTACCCACTGGCACCGTTTCATAGATGATATCATATTCATCTGGAGCGGTGCCAGTGAGGACCTTTTGTCCTTTTTGGAATGGCTAAACATGGGCGATAAAAATCTAAGATTCACAGCCCACTACAGTAATAATAATGTGAATTTTTTGGATATTAAACTAAAAGAATGTGGAGGTAGACTAGAGGTGGAGTTATATACAAAGCCAACTGACAAAAATAGTCTTTTAAAATACCAGAGTAATCATCCCAGATCCCAAAAAGATAATATTCCCTTTGGGGAATTTTTGCGGTTAAGGCGAAACTGCACCAGTCTGGACGATTTTTATTACCATGCAGAGATAACAAGCAGCAAACTACAAGAACGGGGATACCCAAAAAAAATTAATAAAACAATCCCTAAAAAGAGCGAGATTTTTTAATCGAGATGCACTTTTGGACATTAATAGACAGAAAATTAACAAAACAGAAAATAGGATTGTGTTTGTGACCCAATATTCAGGAGTGAGCAACAAATTGAAAAATATCGTTAATCGTAATTGGAAAATCCTGAACAGCGAAGTGTCAGTACCACTGGCAAAACCACTGTTCTCCTTCAGGAGGAACAAAACGATTAAAAACGCTTCGGTACATACCCATAAAAATTCCTCCTGCCTCTCTCAGAATACCGTAACAGGGAACAGGAGGGCACTTGGCAATTATAAGTGCGGCTCCTGTTCAATTTGTCCTAGTTGTATTGAGAGCAAGACTCTGCAATTCAACGGTAAAACATTGAACCCTCAGAGTCTTAACAACTGTAGGAGTAAGAGTGTGGTGTACCTCCTGATCTGCCCATGTGGCCTTGGCTATGTGGGCGAGACCGGGAGGGAACTCCGCATTAGATTGCTTGAACACAGATCAGCAATTAAAAACCTAAAAGAGAATGCCCCCCTAATAGACCACTACAGAACTAAGAACCATGGATGCTACGACTTCACTTGGTTTATTCTAGAAAAGGTAAATGTGAGTAGAAGAGGGGGCAATTTAGAATTGATACGCAAATCAAGAGAACAGTGGTTCATGATTTATCTGGACACAATTAATAAAGGCTTAAACTCAAGAGAGGACTGGATGAAAATTGTGGCCAACCGATGATCAGGGTATCCTAATATAGTTAGCGATGTATTAGTGACATTAGAAATCTAGCAGAATGAATCCACAAATTTGTAATCAAGTACATATACTGATAGGCCCTATTGTTAGGATACATAAGTCCTGTGGTAGCACATACCCCCTCAATATAAAAATATATATAGGGAAACACCTAATCTGTGTAAAGATACAATAACAAAAATAAATGAGCATATTTCTGAAAAGAATACCTTGTATCAATAGAGCTGCATTAAAAATATGAACAAATATGATGGCTAAAAATGCGCTTCATATGTTCAATAGGTGAATTTTCTGTAAAATAAATACGTAGGGACTATAATAACATCGAGATCAATAATATTGTTTAAATACAAGCCGGCAAAGGAGGTGGTGAGCTAAGAAATGGCGGCGATTAAAAACGAGGCTTGAAACACAAGCATAACATGCAATCAACCCCGGACATCGCGTAGTCCAAAAAGATAATGATCGCGATCCAAAGCGAGGCTTGGAACTCGCTTGGAACGCAAACAATGTTGACGCGCGGGAATCCATTGTGGGAGGTGAGGATAATAATCCAACTCACCGGTTATCTGTCACAAGGAGCCAATAGAAGAACTGAGCTCCACGTTTAAAAAGGGTTGAACAATGGAGATTGGTCTCTTGTTCCATGGCAAAATACGTTTTGTTCCCGACCAGCCGAGAAGCTGAGGCAGACGAGGGGCGTGGGAGACGAGGGTCCTACTCTAGACCGGTAAGACTTCTTAAACCCTTAGGAGTGAAAACCCCTCGTATCATGAGAATTTAAATAGGGGTAACAATCGATACAGTGAGGTAATTCGATGCCTTATCCCCAACAGATACACACAGAGGAGGTAAACCGGTACCCGCCCCTGATGTAAATAGAAACTCCAATACCGCTACAAATAGGGGTAAGATGTTTGTTTGTGGTTGTAAAATAAAGAATACACAGATAAGGCCAAGTTAGTAAATAGGTTGTACATGGTTGTTTGCAGATACTGGCTACAACGCTAAAGGAAAATAAGAATATCCTGACTGTCTCTTAACAGAAAATTGAACAAGGGGACAGAACACTACCTAGATTAAAACTGAAGGTAAACAACAAAAATATCATGCTACCATTAACGCGGATGAAGTCTGGGGAGGGAGAATCAAGGATTAAAACCTTCCCTTGTTTTCTTTTTCTCAAAATTATATAAATTACAGGTTCGTTTTTAACATAAAGAAAGTGCGAGAGATACAACGTTCCTACCTCATCAGAATCAGAATAAGACAGAAGATTCAATGGTAAATAAACAAATAGCAGGATAAGAAAGTTTCTTTCCTCTGTGCCCCCCGAGGTACAGGGATAATAAAACTATGTCTATCTGTTTATAACATACATAGGTCAGGAAGAAAAACCGGCCATCTAATCAGAAAACCTGTGCAACACAGTAACATGTAAAAGGTAACAAAGAGATCTTAATATGATTAGTTCCGATATGTGTATAAGCCTGAAACGTGGTGAGATAGGAATATAGTTCCAAAAATAAATAGGAAATAGTCTCCCAGAGTGTAACTATCAAGATTGGCATCGGGTAACTCATGTGGGCAGACAATATCCCAAAAAAGACGGACGGAACATTTAAAATAATTGGTGGGTTAGAGGAGGACTCAGAAATGTATCTCGTAGAGAAGATGTACTGAAATATGTATAAATGATAATATGATTTAAAAATATAGGATACATTAATGAATATGATGTTAGTATGATTCAGGCCACTTATATCTGAAAATAGGGTCGTAGGATGTGATTAAGGACTTCAACACGCTAATGAATATGTGTGCACTAGAAATAGAGATTGTAATAAACTGTACTGGTAAATATGGAATGTACTGTATATAAAACACTGATGGCATTATGTTTATCCACAGGAGAACATAAAATTGTGGGCAACCAACAAGTGCCAAAAATTAGGAGAGATACATCAGTATAGTCTTGATAAAGATGGTAATAGAACAATAAAACCATCGAAACGCGTCGACGCCCTACTGCACGATTAAGGGAGTAAAGACCTAGCCTGTAGATAAACAATTATTGTTCCTCAGGATTGTGTTCATGTGAAACTCCAGAAACGTGCATAATTTATTGACAAGCTGACTGTCTTTTGTCTGTCTCTCCGTTTTCTTTCTTTTATCTCTTAATTTTATTAAATGTCATATGCCAAGTGATTATATTGTATTTTGAATTTATGTGTATCACAGAGGGGATGTCTCATCCTGTGAGATTTTAAAGTAATGTTTTTGACATGTATTTTTAATTGATTGTAGTTGTACAAATATTTTTTTATATACAATAAACAATGAGTTTTACTACAGCTGCTGAAGTGTATTAGTCAGTTCAGTAATGCAGTGAATTCTTGATTGGGTGGGTTCAGATATCCAATCTTGGGGTCTCCCCTCCTGTCTTTAGGAATAATTCACCAAGGGAAGAAATTTTCTCTTCACTAGTTTGTCCTTCAATGATGGAGCTTTCCTGTATGTGACATCCGGTCTTTCACCAATTTTGTTTTTCAGATCTGTGTCTTTTTGTAAAACATGCCAATATTTCTTCAGGATTGTCATGATCTGTTAGTTCTCTTTGCTATAGGTTAGGATGAGTCTGATTTTATTGTCCTCAATCTTTTTGTCCTTTTTCTGTAGTGTGTCTATTCTGGGTATATTCCTAGCTTTTTCTTGACCAATTTTTACATCCTGGGTGTTGTATCCTCTTTGTAGAAATTTCTGTTCAGTTTCATGAAAAGTTTTCTCCATTACATTTTCATCAGAGCAATTGTGTTTCATTCTGATAAACTCGCCATAAGGAATGCTTTTTTTCAGTTGTTTCAGGTGAAAGCTTTGTCCATGCAGAATTGAATTAGTTGCTGTTGGTTTTCTAAAAACTTTTGTTTTCGTCTGGTTCTGTTCGATATAGACTGTGATGTCTAGGAATTGGACTTCTTTATTGCTGATGTTATGCGTGAATTTCAATCCTTCCTCGTTTGTGTTTAAGACAGTCATGTAATTTTCAAATTCACTTTTGCTTCCACTCCAGATGAGAAACAGGTCGTCAATGAATCGCAACCATACTTTAGTCTTGGCAGTATATTCCTCATTGTCTTCTCTCCAAGCTATATGTTTCGCCCACCAACCCATGGTGAGGTTGGCATAGCTTGGAGAGAAAGACATTCCCATGGCGCACCCACAGATATGAGTATAGATCTGGTTGTCAAAAATGAATACATTGTTTCTTAAACATAATGATATCATTTCTTCTAGCGTCCTTGAATGGTTGAGTTGGCAGTATATTCCTCATTGTCTTCTTTCCAAGCGATATGTTTCTCCCACCAACCCATGGTGAGGTTGGCATAGCTTGGAGAGAAAGACATTCCCATGGCGCACTCACAGATCTGAGTATAGATCTGGTTGTCAAAAATGAATACATTGTTTCTTAAACATAATGATATAATTTCTTCTAGCATCCTTGAATGGTTGAGTTGGTGTATGATACGTTGTTTTAGAAAGTAGTTGATGGCATTCATTCCTACATCATGACTTATAGATGTGTAAAGTGATACCACATCAATAGTGGCGAGAAAAAAACCCTCTTGCCAGCCCAAGTTGGATAAAATTCTCAAAAAATCACCTGTGTCCTGTATGTAGGAACTTAAGTTTGTGACAATAGGATTTAAGAAGGAGTCAAAATAGGTGGAGACATTCTCGTAGAGTGCACTACAGCTAGAGATGATCGGCCTCCGTGGAGGATTGATAAATGTCTTATGTACTTTCGGGAGAAAGTATATCGTGGGCAAAACTGGACTTTCATTTCTAAGGAATATTTTTTCCTCTCCTGATATTAGACCATCTTGGTGCCAGTTCTCAATTCTGGATTCAAGATCGAGAGTTAGATTATTGATTGGGTTAGTTGGAAGTTTAATGTAATTCTTCTTATCGTCCAATTGTCGTCTTGCTTCCATGATGTAGTCTTTTCTATTCAGAAGGACAGTGTTGCCCCCCTTGTCTGCCAGTTTTATTATCAGATTGGGGTTATTCATTAGACCTGATAATGCTTGTCTTTCTGATTTGTTCAAATTTTCTTTTTTCTTTTGATTAGTTGTTTTCCTCATTGCTTCTAAATCTGTTATGACAAGATCATGAAAGGTATCTATCCTGTTTCCAGGGCTCAATATCGGGCAAAATTTTGATTTAGCTTTAAATCCAGTGACTTGTGTTACATTTGTGTTTATCGTTAGTTCCTCTACAACTTGAGAGTCTGTTGCCGTTTCCTCATCAGTATTTTCTGCCAAATTCATCACTTTTCTCAGGATTGGTAGATCTTCAATGGTCAAATTGATTTTTGATTGTTCACTCTGTTTGCTAGTGGCACTAGTCGATTTGTTGAAGACCTTTGCCAACTTAAATTTTCTTACGAATTTATAGATATCTATACGTGTCTCCACATGGTCATGGTGTTGTTCCGGACAGAAGGTGAGTCCTTTATTCAACACTCTACGTTCGTCGGTCGTCAATACATGATCTGAGAGATTGATTATCAGATTCTAATTCTGCCTTTTGTATTTATTAGGCTGTTTTTGACTAGTTACTTCCGCATCCGATTCCGCAATGGATATCCTTTTGATTGTTCCTTTCCCTCTTCGGGTTTTTCCGTTTCCTTTTGAAGTCGATCGTGAGCCTCTTCCTCGGCAGCGTCTCCTTCCTCTGACTCTCGGTGTCCTCTGGTCGATATACATGAGTTTAATTCTTCTAAAAAAAAAGGCTTTCCTGTTTTTGTCGGTCTGTCTTCCTAACTCGGGTCAGATTCAGAGTCGCTTGTGCCAAAGCTGAAATTTGCAGTGGGTCCCAGTTTTCCCAATTGTTGTTTTAATACATCAAATCTTCCCGCAAATGTCAGTATAGCTCCAGTTTCGCAGTCTACCTCGTTACGTTTAAATTTCCTCTGTTTGCGTAGCTCTACTTCATGCTCATATTTATCTAGATTTTTTTCTGTTTCCTTTCTCAGTTGTTTGGTTTCATCTTCTTGTTTAAGATCCAATATTAACTTTTCAATGTCTCCAATTACTACATGTAACTCCTCAATATCCTTTTTCGCATACTTTATGATTATCAATACCATGTTTTTAGAGCATTGCATCGAATTTTCACCCCACTCTACTAGCATTTCAGGTTTTGTATCTGGATGGTTTGGCAGGGTGAATATTCTCAGTCCCCTGGGTATGCGCTCATATTCGATATACTTTTCTAAAGTAATTACTTCCCAACTTTTTGTTATTTCTTTTTTCATAGCTTTTTCTAATTGCACAAATAGTTGTTTGAGATTCTTTGTCCCTGTTTGTACTTTAGGCATTGCCCCTTCTTTACTCGCTATCAGCGTGCCCTTTTGAAACATTGTTTCCGCCTTCTGTTGCCATTTCACGGCTCTCGCTTCCATTGCTGATCCATATGGTGAGTTAATTGAAAAAACAACCGTTTGCTGCTCACATTCGGTGGTTGTTAGTTTCGGTGTGTGCACTAGATAAATGCTGTCCCTTTTAAAGTTGCAACCTGCTGTGACATCGATTTTTTGAAAGAGGGTAATGCCGGTGTCTCCTACCTGGACGGTGAGTCAGCTGTTCGATGTCCTCCGACTCCGTTCCTCCGAATCACTCCACCCTGTTGGATTATCGGCTCGCCTCCATTTGTTTCGGCGTGTTCTCCGGAGTTTTGGTCTACACACTGGGACTTGGCAACAACATGTTCCTTCGTTGTGAGGCGGATTCCGTGTTCCGTCTCAGTTTCTGGTAACAATTTTCACGCCGGCGAGTATCCTTCCCTGCGTGTTTTCAATTGTGCACAGTTCCAATAATGTTCCGATGTCGGGCGTTTCTCCCTCCACAAAATTCCTTTTCACCACTTAGCCTCAGGGAGAGCGCGCTATTCCACAGCGGGTGCAGGTTGAAAGGACAGGCCAGTCCTTTGCAAATATTTTGTATCCAATTTCTTCTTCTTAATGAAGAAAACCGCACACCAAGGTCAGCAATATTTGTTATTTATTTTTCAATGATAGTGCAATATCCACACCCAACCACCACCAATGCGTTTCAACCCCCACGGGTCTTGCTCACGGCATGTGAGTCCTTTCTTTGTGTTGATATTTATAGTTCCCCATATTAGCCTATTAGGAGGCATTATGGGATTTGGAGTTCAGTTCATGTTTTTCACCATAGATGGATCAGGACCTTGGTTCAAAGGGGCAAGGGTTCTTGTAATGTCTCTTTTTATTTGACTCAGTGTCAAGTAGATCGCCAAATATGATGATTTCGATTGATGGGGCTTTTTTGTTGGTATCTCAACCAACGGTTGTTTTTTCAATTAACTCACCATACGGATTAGCAATGGAAGCGAGAGCCGTGAAACGGCAACAGAAGGCGGAAACAATGTTTTAACCCCTTCCATGCTCATGACGGAACGGTTCCGTCATCAGCGTCGGTGCTCCGGTGCTGATGACGGAACATTTCCGTCATGAGTCAATGTGATTTATGACCCTTCAGCACTGCAGCGAAATTCGCGCAGCACTGAAGAGGTTAAAAGGGCACGCCGATAGCGAGTAAAGAAGGGGCAACGCCTAAAATACAAACAGGGACAAAGAATCTCAAACAACTATTTGTGCAATTAGAAAAAGCTATGAAGAAAGAAATAACAAAAAGTTGGGAAGTAATTACTTTAGAAAAGTATATTGAATATGAGCGCATACCCAGGGGACTGAGAATATTCACCCTGCCAAACCATCCAGATACAAAACCTGAAATGCTAGTAGAGTGGGGTGAAAATTCGATGCAATGCTCTAAAAACATGGTATTGAGAATCATAAAGTATGCGAAAAAGGATATTGAGGAGTTACATGTAGTAATTGGAGACATTGAAAAGTTAATATTGGATCTTAAACAAGAAGATGAAACCAAGCAACTGAGAAAGGAAATGGAAAAAAATCTAGATAAATATGAGCATGAAGTAGAGCTACGCAAACAGAGGAAATTTAAACGTGACGAGGTAGACTACGAAACTGGAGCTATACTGACATTTGCGAGAACATTTGATGTATTAAAACAACAATTGGGAAAACTGGGACCCAATGCAAATTTCAGCTTTGGTACAAGCGACTCTGAATCTGACCCGAGTGAGGAAGACAGACCGACAAAAACAGGAAAGCCTTCTTTTTTAGAAGAAATGAAACTTACGTATATCGACCAGAGGACACCGAGAGTCAGAGGAAGGGGATGCGGCCGAGGAAGAGGCTCACGATCGACTTCAAAAGGAAACGAAAAACCCGAAGAGGAAAAGGAACAATCAAAAGGATATCCATTGCGGAATCGGATGTGGAAGTAACTAGTCAAAAACAGCCTAATAAATACAAAAGGCAGAAACAGAATCTGATAATTAATCTCTCAGATCATGTATTGACGACCAACGAACGTAGAGTGTTGAATAAAGGACTCACCTTCTGTCCGGAAAAACACCATGACCATGTGGAGACACGTATAGATATCTATAAATTCGTAAGAAAATTGAAGTTGGCAAAGGTCTTCAACAAATCGACTAGTGCCACTAGCAAACAGAGTGAACAATCAACAATCAATTTGACCATTGAAGGTCTACCAATCCTGAGAACAGTGATGAATTTAGCAGAAAATACTGATGTGGAAACGGCAACAGACTCTCAAGTTCTAGAGGAACTAACAATAAACACAAATGTGACACAAGTCACTGGATTTAAAGCAAAATCAAAATTTTGCCCGATATTGAGCCCTGGAAACAGGATAGATACCTTTCATAATCTGGTCATAACAGATTTAGAAGCAATGAGGAAAACAACTAATCAAAAGAAAAAAGAAAATTTGAACAAATCAGAAAGACAAGCATTATCAGGTCTAATGAATAACCCCAATCTGATAATAAAACCGGCAGACAAGCGGGGCAACACTGTCCTTCTGAATAGAAAAGACTACATCATGGAAGTACGACGACAATTGGACGATAAGAAGAATTACATTTAACTTCCAACTAACCCAATCAATAATCTAACTCTCGATCTTGAATCCAGAATTGAGAAATGGCACCAAGATGGTCTAATATCAGGAGAGGGAAAAATATTCCTTAGAAATGAAAGTCCAGTTTTGTCCACGATATACTTTCTCCCGAAAGTACATAAGACATTAATCAATCCTCCAGGGAGGCCGATCATCTCTAGCTGTAATGCACTCTACGAGAATGTCTCCACCTATGTTGACTCCTTCCTAAATCCTATTGTCACAAACTTAAGTTCCTATATACAGGACACAGGTGATTTTTTGAGAATTATATCCAACTTGGGCTGGCAAGAGCGTTTTTTTCTCGCCACTATTGATGTGGTATTACTTTACACATCTATAAGTCATGATGTAGGAATGAATGCCATCAACTACTTTCTAAAACAACGTAACATACACCAACTCAACCATTCAAGGAGGCTAGAAGAAATGATATCATTATGTTTAAGAAACAATGTATTCATTTTTGACAACCAGATCTATACTCATATCTGTGGGTGTGCCATGGGAATGTCTTTCTCTCCAAGCTATGCCAACCTCACCATGGGCTGGTGGGAGAAACATATAGCTTGGAGAGAAGACAATGAGGAATATACTGCCAAGACTGAATTATGGTTGCGATTCATTGACGACCTGTTTCTCATCTGGAGTGGAAGCAAAAGTGAATTTGAAAATTACATGACTGTCTTAAACACAAACGAGGAAGGATTGAAATTCACGCATAACATTATCAATAAAGAAGTCCAATTCCTAGACCTCACGGTCTATATCGAACAGAACCAGATGAAAACTAAAGTTTGTAGAAAACCAACAGCAACTAATTCAATTCTGCATGGACAAAGCTTTCACCCGAAACAACTGAAAAAAAGCATTCCTTATGGCGAGTTTATCAGAATGAAACGCAATTGCTCTGATGAAAATGTAATGGAGAAAACTTTTCATGAAATTGAACAGAGATTTCTACAAAGAGGACACAACACCCAGGATGTAAAAATTGGGCAAGAAAAAGCTTGGAATGTACCCAGAATAGACACACTACAGAAAAAAGGACAAAAATATTGAGGACAATAAAATCAGACTCACCCTAACCTATAGCAAAGAGAACTATCAGATCATGACAATCCTGAAGAAATATTGGCATGTTTTACAAAAAGACCCAGATCTGAAAAACAAAATCGGTGAAAGACCGGATGTCACATACAGGAAAGCTCCATCATTGAAGGACAAACTAGTGAAGAGCCATATGACATCACAAAGAAAAACAGACTGGCTAACGGACAAGAATAAAGGATTTGTGCATTGCAATAAATGCAAAGCCTGTAAAATAGGAAAAAACACTTGGATGATAAAAGACTTTTTTGGGAAACCCTTTTCGATTAGGGAGAAAATAACATGTGAAACATGTTATGTGGTATATGTAATCGAATGCCACTGCGGACTCCGCTACATAGGCAGCACAATCTGCCCTCTAAAGAAACGAATCCTGGAGCATCTAAGAGCAATCCATAATGATGACATGAATTATGCTATTGCCAAACATCTCAAAAACCACACAGAGAAATCATGGAAACACATCAGATTCTTTGGACTAGTAACTGTCCCAAAAAATGAAAGAGGGGTGACAGAACCCTCAAACTGAGGAGACTTGAATCAAAAATGATCGTGAGGTTCAAAACAAAAATTCCCCACGGTTTGAACACAGACGAAGACCTACATGTACACTTGGGCTAAGCAATTCAACTATGAGGCGGAAACAAGAAAAATAATTGTTGGGCACTGAGCCCTGGAATATGTATAAACTTCAAGAAATAAACAATGTCGATTGATAGCAATCAACAGACAATATAACAAATGTGATACAACAAAGTAATAAATGAAGTATACTAAGTACACGGATGCAACAATATAAAAGTTGTAAAAATGTTATTCTGACCTCATAATCGAGATACCAACAAAAAAGCCCCATCAATCGAAATCATCATATTCGGCGATCTACTTGACACTGAGTCAAATAAAAAGAGACATTACAAGAACCCTTGCCCCTTTGAACCAAGGAACTGATCCATCTATGGTGAGAAACATGAACTGAGCTCCAAATCCCATAATGCCTCATAATAGGCTAATATGGGGAACTATAAATATCAACACAAAGAAAGGACTCACATGCAGTGAGCAAGACCCGTGGGGGTTGAAACGCGTTGGTGGTGGTTGGGTGTGGATATTGCACTATCATTGAAAAATTAATAACAAATATTGCTGACCTTGGTGTGCGGTTTTCTTCATTAAGAAGAAGAAATTGGATACAAAATATATATATATATATATATATATATATATATATACATATATATAGAGAGAGAGAGAGCGGTGGTGCAGGGGAACGAAATAAAACTTATTGCACCAGGTCCGCATTCATATGTTCCTGTTTGAAAGGAGTATTAGAGGCGAAGGACGATATAGATAGATATATATATCGCAGCTCCTTAAACACCAGCCTGCCGCACTCCAGAGCGGGTGCTCACGTAACGGGGGTGTACCCGTCAACTATATACTGCTCCCAACATCCACAGGTCCATAACCTGATAAAGAACGCAGCACTCAGGGGGGTGGTTTTCAATCCGATTTTAATGGAAAACCCTTAGCACATCAAGACGCGTTTCAGCATTGGCTTTCGTCAGTTGTTGTACAAAAGGGCGCGGCAGCCATTAGTATTTTATACTCATTCAGCATGAAACAAATCATGGACATCAACAAAGGACTTGCCTGCAGGCACTAGTAAAATGTGCCGCCATATTGGAACGTGCAATTTACAATATCGATAAATATCGTATACCAGATAAAATATGCATATATTAAACATATAATTCCTTACAATATTCGTAAGACCCTAATATAATTGGGTGTTTAAATAATGCAGCCCTGAATGGGCAACGCTTCTGCATATGGGTCCCTGTGGATGCCTCCTTGTTTAAATTACGCCCTATATGGGCCAAACCAATTCTTTTGTCTTGATTCTTTTATACTACATATTTCAACGATCTCAGATGCATTAATTCATTACATAAAACAGTTCTCCAAAGTCAATTTCATCCTAAATATATGTACAATAAATTCTTACATTTCATATCATAGAAGACCAAAAGGATCGAGGAGGAATATCTCTCATCCCAAGTGTACTGCTAATTCCTCATGGACATTGAGCCCATTGGGCATTTTACTATGAAGGTCTATGATATTACGCGATTCTAATCGCCTCAATTTCTGTAGTCGGTCACCCCCTCTGATGGTAGCAGGAACACTATCTAGGCAAATATAAGACAATAGATCCCTATTGCGATTATGAACCTTATCGAATTGTCTTGCTATGGGGTAGGCTTCGTCAACATTATTAATGGCACGCATATGTTCCAATATGCGTATCTTTACCTGGTGGGTCGTACTACCAATATATCGGAGCCCACAGGGACATAATAAACAATTGACTGCATAAGGTGTAGAACATGTCAGAAATTTTTATATGCGTCTAGGTGTCGCTAGCCCCGGTACCTTATAGGTTAAAGTACGCTTACTGTATTTGCAGGCCTTGCACCGGCCACAGGGATAGAATCCATTCATTTGTTTCAGAGTCGGTTTAACCGAATGTCCCTCATGATGGCTTTTCACTAGATGGTCCTTGAGTGTCCTCGCTTTCCTAAACGTGGCTAAGGGGTTCGTAGGTAGATCTTTCTTTATAATTGTATCAGTGAGTAGGATATTCCAGTTCTTTCTTAATATCCTTTTTAGCTGTCCGGCATCATCAGAAAAGGTAGTGATCATACGAAACGTATCGTTTTTCTTTTTTCTTTACTTTTCGTGATCAATAACTCCTCTCTTTTGATGTTACTCACTTTTTTCAAAGCTTGTATTAAAATACCCTCACTGTATCCCCTTATTCTGAACCATTGTAGGCTCGACCTGGCAGCCTTCTGAAACTCCCTGTCACTAGAATTGTTCCTTCTAAGCCGTAACAGCTCCCCATACGGGATGCTGTCTACCAACTTTTTAGGGTGACTGCTTGTCGCATAGAGTGTAGAGTTACCTGCCGTCAATTTTCGAAAGAGTTTAGTCTGCATTTTGCCTCCTTCTATATATACAGTGAGATCTAAGTAATTAACTTCCGTTTTACTTATTTCTCTTGAAAACTTCAAATTAACATCATTCCTGTTCAGCACATCAATATAAGTGGTAGCTAGTTCAATTGAGTCATCCATTATGATAAAGAGGTCGTCTATATAACGATACCACCCTATGATCTTGTCATTCCATTTTTGATTTGTGTCAGCCCAGGCCACCTGCTCCTCCCACCAGCCCACGAAAAGATTCGCGAAACTGGGGGTGGAGCACGTACCCATGGCCACCCCAGACATCTGCTTAAATAGTTGTTTACCAAATAGGAACATGTTATTGTTCAAGCAGAACATGATAAACTCAGACAGCATCTTATTGTGTTCATAATATCTCGCAGGCCGTTTTTAAAAAAAAACTCTGTACTGCCATTAGGCCATCTTCATGTGCAATGCACGTATAAAGGCTGGTTATGTCAAGGACCAACATGCAATAACCATCTTGCCATTCAATGTCATTGATACAATTTAGGAAATGTTTTGTATCTTTTAGATAAGATCTCAACGTTTTAACAAGTGGGAAAAGAAAAAAGTCAATATAAATGGAGAGATGTTCAGTTAAACTCCCTTGTGAGGCAAAAATCGGCCTCCCTGGTGGATTGTTTCTGTCCTTATGTACCTTAGGGAGGTAATAGAAGGTAGGAGTGATGGGACATAAACATCTTAAAAACAAATACTCATCAGAGTTCAACATATCAACATTATACCATTTTAAAATCATGTCATGGTAGTCAGTAATACTTTGACTATATGTTGTATCAGTGATTTTTAGGTATGTGTTCGTATCACCTAGTTGTCGTAATGCCTCAGTTTCATATTGTGTGGGTGTCAACAACTCAATGTTCCCCCCTTTGTCCGAAGGCTTACATACTAAGGAGGAGTCATCACACAATTTTTTCAATGCTTGTTTTTGTATTTGCGTGAAATTGTTCTTTTTATTAGCATATTTGTTGACATTTCTTAGGCGTACCAAATCCCTGATTACTGCATCTGAAAAAGTGTCTATGGCGTCCACGCCCATAATGGGCATGAAACTGGAGGCAGGTTTAAAAGTACTCGCTCCTCCTTTTTGTTGTATTTCCATATCCACCAATAATTGGGTGTTGCTTATGTCTCCAACAATTCTGCTTCCAATCTCAATCCTTCCAACGCACTAGTGCCCTCTAAGTCACAGCATCTCAATCCGCCCTCCTCCATACCACCCACAGCCGTGGGTCTCATCGGGGGCGGTTTCATTTTGAAAAATTTGTATAGTTTAAGTTTTCGTGTGAACTTATACAGGTCTATTCTAGTCTGGGCAAACTCCAGGTTTTTTCTAGGACAAAACGAGAGACCAAGTTTCAAAATGGATTCTTCCTCCACGGTAAGTGTCTTAGATGTCAGGTTGATAATAGTTAAATTGTCCTCCTGATTCAGTTCTTCTTTTTGTAGAAGTTCCTGCTGCGGGTTACTGGTGGTGAGCCTACTATGTTTCTGGACACCCCCGCCCCCCCCGCCTCATCTTTCTCTTATTGCTCTTCTTTCGGGTGGCTTGCCTCTGCCCCCCTCCAATTGTTGTTTTCTCATTAATTTGAACTCCTCGTAAAAAGGTGAAGGATTTGTTGTTCCATCTTCACTTGATAGTTCATCTCCAGACACCTCTGACTCTAGCAAATGTCATTACTCTGCCCACGCTGTAATCCCGTTCGTCCCTGTCAAATTTCTCTTCCTTGCGTTGCTTGATTTTTTGTTCATATTTTTTCAAACTTTTTTTATTAATTCTCGCTTTTCCTCCAATTTCGTCTGAACCTCTTCTTTTGATATATATATATATATATATATATATATATTAACTCTCACCCCGCACAGCAGCCGCTGTGCGAATGCACTCCCAAATCCAGCCTCGTCACAAATCTGAGTCTTCAAAGAGCTTGTGTTCAGTTTAAAGTTTTATTACGGTTCCAGCATGTTAAACGGAATCATCCAACAAACCAACGCGTTTCGGCGAAAAACACTCGCCTTGGTCACGGGTGGCTCATTTGTTCACAAAGAACTCATTAAATAAAGTTGCAATTTTTTCTCAAAGTGCCCATGTGATTAACTCAGTGTAACAATAAACACAAACAAAGGACATGGAACCAATTCATTGGCAGCCATCTTACAGTGGAGTGGAGTAAAGGTAAACTCTGTGCTGTGGCATATATGCATCATTATATATAAACGTTTTCTTCTTAATTATGAGTCTCAATATGAAACTTATACTGTAACCATCCCAGTGGGGTATATTTCTATTTACAGCAAAAACAGGCTAGTAGATTATTTCCAATTTTGGCCAAATCATAAAACATAAATACTCTTCCCTCCAGAATGAGATCATATCGATACCAAGGCCACAATTATGGTTCTCTTCTCTTGTGTCAATATATATATATAACCACAGCGTTTTGAGATACTATGAACTGATTTAATAAAATCTAGTTCATTAAGATTAACTGAGCAATCATATTGTTGAATGAAATGATTAATCGCTAGTGCGTCTTATATCATAAATAAACCTCAAATGAGATAAGAATCCTTCAGTAACTAATAGTCATAGAGAAGCATAATAATATTGTGGGTCAAATTAATACAAGTATCCTCCTACTTCCCAAGTGGGAATAAACACAGTCTCACAGAGGGTATCAGTACTGCCAATAAGAAAGGATGCCACCTCAGGATATGCTTCTCCGCAACCCTGTACACAAGTGGAGAGAGAAAAAAGAAAATAGTACCCGTCAGAGTTAATTGCCTGATTCCACTCATTTCAAGTCACAGAGCTAGATCCATGAAAGTGCCCCAACTCAAACAATGTGATAAACTAAGAAAGCTAAAAACATTTAAAAACAATACTGTTTATCTCGCAGGGACTAGATTATTAATCAGAGTTCATTATCAAAGTCACAATACATGTGAACATTAATGGAAATCCCACATGTAGATCTTAATCTCTGTGATACATCTGAAATCATTCCCCAAGGTGCCATACCATTTCCTCCTCAGAATTAAGGCCACCAGGGATAAAGGTGTCAAGTTCTACAATATACCTGTTTTCTAGCTGTCGCAATTTGCGAATCTTATCACCCCCTCTCTTCATGGGAGACAATTTGTCTATTACGGAAAATTTGAGGAGGTTACGGTTGCTACTGTGATATTCCTCAAAATGACGGGCAACAGGTGAGGTTTGATCTTTATTTTGAATTGCCCTCATGTGTTGTAGGACTCTTGTTTTGGCAGGGAACATTGTGCTTCCTACATATTTCTTTGAGCAGGGACAGCTTAAAACGTATACACAGTATTCTGACAGGCATGTTAGATGTTTCACAATACTCTTATCTTTCTCTTCTATTGGGTAATGTACCTTCTTTACATTAGTACTGTGTCTGCACGCTTTACGTTTCATACATGTAAAGAAACCTTGGATATCGCTGGTTTTGGGTTTAATCATACTGACCTCATTCCGGCTGATTTTATTCCTAAGTGTGTAGGCTCTTCGATATGTTATACTTGGCCTGTCACCCAAGACTTCCGTTATAGTCGGTTGAGTTCTAAGAACCTTCCAGTGTTTGTTAAAGCTTTTTTGGACTTTCCATGATTTCGAATGGAATGTGGAAATAAATCTGATTGTTTCCTTTCCATCGCTCGCTCCCCCCTGTTCTGGGTTCTATAGTGAGGCATGGCTGATTTTACTTGCTTTTAGAAAAGCCTCATCTATGATAGTCTGATGATAGCCTCTCTCCCGGAAGCGTTCCTTCATGCATTCACCCTCTTTGAGAAAGTCTTGATCCCGGCTGCAGTTCCTCCGAGCCCGGAGGAACTCGCTGAAGGGGATACTGCGGATCAATGCTCTGGGGTGACCACTCTCTGCATGAAGAAGTGTATTTCCTGCAGTTGATTTCCGTAACAACCTCATTACCAACTTGCACTCACAGACTTCAACTGATAGGTCAAGGAATACTGCTTTGGATGCACTGATCTTCCCTTCCAGGGATAGATTAAGTTCATACCTGTTCAAACCCTGAATGAATAGTTCAGCGAGGTCGCCAGGACCATCCCAGATGATAAATAGGTCGCCTATGTACCGCAACCATACTCTCACATGGCTGTGGTACAGAGCATTGGTCCTGGCCACTTGCTGCTCCCAGCCCGCCATGAAAAGATTGGCGAAGCTGGGAGCAAAACAAGTTCCCATCGCCGTTGTTACAAAATATATATGAATATCCATATAAATTCATTTGCATGTACTTCCAAAGAGTTCATGAGTATATAAGATCACATTAACATGAGGCCTGGAGCTCAAAATGGCTTCCTATCTGACCTTGACTGGACAAGCTTCAACAAGCTATTCTGTACACCCTTACAGGTCACCTTGCTTGTCTTGACTACATGATATGCAAATGTTACACAGTGCAGAGCCTGCCTTTCTGGTCTGCCCATATCTGGCTGTTTTGCATGGTGCAGACATTGCACATCCATGTCAGCCATATTTGGCTTGGTGCCTTATTCTAAGTTCCGCTGACATGGCATTGCATACAGTATATAATACCTAGAAAATTGTCACTCGGGGAAGAAGCGGTCTGAGAGCCCCTAAGGTGGCAGATCTGACTTCTTCCTTGCTAATTAGCAATGATGCCTGCTTTTGGTACCATTTAATAAATTTCACTCTGTTTCTGAGCAACCTGCTGTGTCTGGTTAGTTTCATTCATTGGTATGCTCCTGGGAGGGTGCCAGTATTTCCCTATCAGAATGGTGTCAGAAGTGGGATATATTGGAGGACTGTGATGTCACCAGTTGATAAGTGAGATGTAAGTTAAATAACTAACTTGCCTTGCTGCAAGTGACCTTTCAGTCTTTCAAATATGTATTTAACTCATAGCATTAATAAAAAGGGACATTGACTGGCATTTAAAATAAACAGGGGACTGTAGAGAATGTTTTAAAAAATATTCTCTGTATCAATAAACTAATTGGTATGATACACTGCAGGAGAGCCTGGGTTAGAGAATAATGTATGTGCACCTACACATATAAGAAGTAGTGAAGCAGGTGACTGATAAGTAACTAAGTTACTTTATGTTAATAAATATTGACAAATGGCTAGACTCTTTGGGAGTTTTATAAAATCCATTTCAGGAGAGCTCTGCTAGGAGGGGGTATTAATTTTACCCACAAAAAGAAACACTCCCAGAATATAGTGAGTGGAGCTACTGATTTGCTGGTTGCACCGGAACACAGGGAAATAATTTTGAAATATGCGTAGTAATGTCATGGATGAATACTGCATTTGAATAGGGTATTGATTTTCAGTACTGAATATCTATGTTTCATGATTTATATTAAAAAAAAAAGGCGCATTAGTGCATGAGAGAGGGAAATTGCCTAACACTTTTCCTTTGCAGGAGATATTTTGAATTTATCTTTCAGGGTAAGCGCACATTGTAAGTACAAAGCAGACATCACAAGACGGGATCTCAGATTAAAATAATGGTAAGCGCACTAGAAAGCTGTTTAAAAAACCGTCCGGAGAGAAAAATTCAAATGAAGGTAAGAATATGAAGTAAAGTAATATGGACAATGAAGCAAGTACAAAGTAGGGTTGGAATGCCCTTTTGAGTCTGTGCAAGCCTAGTGACTTGCGTGTTTAAGAGTTTGCACCAATTCTTCTAAAATATTCTCATAATGAGAGGGGTTGGAAATGTACTCTTGACAGTGGCAGACATAAAAGTTCTTCCAGTGTTAGGAAAAAGTGGTTGGAGGAAAAGTGAGCTTGGAAATATTTAGATTTTCACATGAGCAAATCTACACATGCAGATTTGCTCATGGAAAAATGCAGTTCACAAATATTTTCTAGGAGTACTATTTCTTGGCCTATATATGCAAGGATAAACACCATGCCTGCACTTTTTGAGACTTTGTTTAATAAGTGGGCTTTTAATTATGCCTGGAGTTAGCCATGACTTTTTGTGTATATTAAAAGTATGCCTGTCACTCTCTCTCTCAGCATGCATCACTGTGAGTGACTGTATTCTGCTCTTGCACAAGGAGCATATTGACCCACAAAGTAGTTTTGTACAGTGCACAGAATTCCTGTGGCAATGAGTACTTTTGAGACCAAAAACGATTTTTGCTTTTGCCAATGCTTGTTATAATGGTGAGATCCCAGTAGCTCCAACACTGATATGGGTTTAGAAAAACCATACTTAGAAAAAGTCATGCATTGAAAATAAATAAATAAATAAAAAGACCTCCAATTCCAGACCAACTGGCTTTGGCAATGCTTATTAATATTGTTTTTTATAAGTGTATTTAGACTAGTTAAACTGATTTTCCAATATAAGTATTTTGGGAAATACTAGCATACATCCTCATGTTACTAGGAGCATTATACATAGCCTCACTGGAATAACCTTCAGTAGAATAAGAAGATTTTGGCAGCAGCTGTTGGCCCAGGACGTGACAGAAAGGGCAGTGCAGGGCCTGGGGTCAAGCTTTAATGGATTTGTGAAGGGAGGGGTGTTTAGGAGCACGGAGCAAGATAGTGCGGAGGAGAATATGGGATTGATTCACTTATTTGGCTGATGCAAACATATATATATATTTTTCCCCACAATATCCCTCCTTTTTGATAGCAATATCTATACCATTGTTGTATTGTATATCTATGGCAGTTAATTGAAATGTTTATTTGTGTGCTTTCTCTACATCCTGTTGTATTTGGAGATATTTGTAGACTAGCTACCGCTCTGTAGGAGGTAGGATTCTAACTACGGAGATTGAGTGGGTGCTTTTGCTGCACCATTGCTGTGCCATGGAAAAAGGCAATAAATAGGAGAAAGTAGGCCTCACGGAGAAAATAGAGTTTGTTTCTACAAAACTAGGACATAACAAATATAAAAAATAGACATTGATGTGGAATAGATTTGACTATCCTTAGATACATGATATTACATATTAAAAGGCATTCACATTAATTGGTGGCTGCTCAGGGTGGCTGTGCAGAGGATGAGCTGCTGTAAAATAAAAAATGCTAATAGATTTAGACTGGTTTGGAATATTTAGCACTGTTGAAAATTATTCTGTGCAAAGTATATCAAAGTATATATCCAGATTTTTAAAAGTGCACATTAAAATTTATCTCCAACTGGTTAAACTATGTTGTTGCACCACATGAAAAGTGTGGATATTAAGTTATCTAACAACACCAATATTACAGTCTCTTCGTGACAAACTTAAAATGTAATATGGCCTAATGGCTGCAGTGTCAAATACAAAGGCTTTCAAAAGAAATACAATGAGTAGCTCTGGAGACCTGAATTACCATGCAAGCCTTTTTGCAATCTTTTGCTTTCATGCACAAGAATACTGGGAGAAAATTATGGCATTCTGAAAAGTGGGATGTTTTGAGCCACTTTTTGGGGTGCTGGAGGGGCGTAGTGCTCAAGAATAAAACAATAATAAAGATCCTACCTTAAAAGCGCGCTGGCGCTGAGCAGAAATATTTTTCAGCCATGCTTCTCGAGAGTTACTTGAACAGTGATGGCCACATGCGGAAAGCCTTGGGACAGCCAGCTGCTAATAGGTTGAAAGGTCGAGGTCCACATTTAGAAGACTAACAGGGCTCAAGAACAAGGTTTGTCTTTGACATTTTGACCTCTGAATTTTTTTAAAGAGGAGATGGCAGCACAGGGAGAGAAAACGAGAAGTTTGCTCTAAAGAAAGAACTATATGCACTCATGCTAAGGAACAATGCTGTTTAAATATGCTATTTACTTCCTCAGAGTTTGTTTATGCCCAGTTTCTACATATAGGGATGTTGACACAAGTGAAAACTGTTTCAGGTTTTCTACTTTCAAAATGGACCAAGGTGGTTAGCTCCTGTCCAAGTTAAGGGTCAGAAAAAATGTGGTTGCTCTCTACTTTTCTCAATCTCTTTTGAGCCTGTCTAAATTGTCTATGAAATAGCCATGAGACATTTAATCGGCTATTCCGTAATACTGTTTTAAGAAGTATTAGCATTAATAAAATGAATATATATATGTATATGCTATGGTACTGCCCATCCTGTCTGATGTTTTAATGAGAGGATACGTAGTCTACATTGCTTTATTAGCTAGTCTGTGTAAATAAGCTGACCATGCTTATTAGAGCTGATGTTGCATAGTTTGGATCTTGAAGAAACTGTACCTACTAGAATGCCTGTAAAATTAGCAGTTTGGGATTTTCCTGCTGTAGGTGCTTTTATTAAAAGAAATATTTTTCAGAAGTGTCTGCAGTCCTGTACAAGTAATGTGAAGTCTGTCCACGCAGGGAGTTTTGAGCATTTTTTGCTGAGGTTAGCCACTGTGTGTGTGTGCACAGGGCTGTGTTTGATTGAAGGGGAACATATACATTTTCAGTAGATTTGTTTCTATTTTGGCCTACAGCAAATAAGTGTTAAGCAAATGCACTGCTTGTAATGTTGAAGAGTAGTTTAAACAACTTAAAATTCCTTTATATTAATTAAATATCCTGATTCTACCATTGTAGGGTACAACACTACAGGTAAATGTACATTTTGCTCTAATGATGTCTAAATATATAATGTACTTAGGGAAATTAGGGTCCAAATTAATTCTCAATTCATGGTAATAATATTAGGGATATCACATTAGCCTTCCTGGAACAACATTGGACACCAAAGATCTGTTTAGGTACCATTAGCTAAAGGATAAATTGCATTGTTTTAGGAGAAGATGGGGATATAACCGTTTTGTGAGAAATAATAACTTTGCAGGAGATATACACGGTGAGTTTATTCCACTGAATAACATTATCAAGGGGTGCAGCGTAAATACCAGAGAGTAGATAAGAGTATGGTATCAGTGTTATTGTTGCACAGTGTATCAGGATGAAGATATCAGGCATACCCAAGGAGAATATCATGGTTCCACTAAAGTGGAAGGTGTTTCCACTAATGTGGGAGATAAAGGGATACATTTCACAACTTTAATATAAATAAATATAATTTTGCAACAGTATATATATATATATATATATTATTATTTTTTTTAATAAATGGAATTTATTCTCAAATGCCTAATGATAGGTTAGAACAGGGCAAGTACTGCTTACAGCTTCAGTATGGATTCTCTGTTGTATACAACCTCTGTAGTGCACGTATGGATGTGGTGAGAGATGATGAATGATGCTGTTAGACTGCAGTTTGTTACATTTGAAAAGGAAATGGATGGATGTACACATAACTAACAAGAAGTTTATAGATATAGGGAACGGCGAGGTTTGGGATAAATGTATTTATTATAAAGTTTTATATAGCGCAAACTTGATACCGAAGGATATAATGCCCTCACAACAAAGTGATATATAAAATATTTTTTTTTTAAAAGAGAGAGGCTGGTGAAAACATGCTGTCCCCATAAAGTGATTACCTTGAATTTGTGGTCCCCTTAGAGCCTGTTGTGCCTGACACCAGTACTATATTATTATTTATACCTGTAGAGGCAGAATATTTTTCTCTCCTCAGTGGGTTTTAGCATTAAAGTCCATCCACTGGGTGGAAACCTCCTTGCCATCATACGGAGATACCAAGTCCACTACGTTCACTGTGAGTCCCAATGTCAATGCGCGGGCAGTAAAGAGAGACTTGGCCACCTATGCCTGGAAGGTGGTACATTGTCTTGCAGTAAGCTGATAAGCTCCTTGTGACATCTCCATCACTTGAGGCCTGTGAAAGACTGTGACAAAAGACACTGTAGCTCTGCTGAACTACCTCCAGGAGAGAAGAGAAGCCTCATAGTCAAAATGCCAGTGCTGCCAAAATGAGTTGACTTACCTGGGTTTTGTGATATTCCAAGGTACCCGCAGCATATCACCTGACAGAATTAAATTCAGGGCATTCAGCTCCTGCCCACCAAGAAAGGAATGATGTCCTTCCTGGGGATAATGAACTGCTGCCGTCAATGGGTCCATGAATGCAGATGCTATGACTAATGAACTTGCAAACTGTTTCAAGAAATTGAAAGAGACATTGTGTACTGCGCCATCATGGGACTGCCTGACTACAAACTGCCTTTCCATCTCGGTTTCAGAGCAAAATAACATTGCAAATAAAATGATGCTGCCAATGGTGTGCTGACACAGCTGGAAAAGAAAGGCCTGTGGGCACAACTATGTGAAAATGCTAAAGCCCTATGCAAATCCATAGAACGAAAGTGGAGGAAAACCTACACTCCAGAACTCAAAGAAAATTACAGATGCGAGTTGAAAAAATACCAAAAACTGGTAAGACTAGAGAAAAGTTTCTACTATAAAAACAGAATTGTAGAATCTAAAAATCCTACAAAGGAACTATTTGGCATCTACAGAGAAATCACTATCTCTGCTCGCACAGATACCAAAGACACCTACTCCACGGAGATTTGCAACCAGATAGCTGATTTCTTCGTGGAGAAGGTAGAAAAAATTCACGCCACCTTCCCTAGCTGTACCAGAACAGATAACAACAAGGTTGATAATCCAGTTTTCCTTTCTCACAAATCCCTTCTTACCAACTTCAGGACCCCCAATAAACAAGAATTAATGAAAATCATAAATAGTATCTGCTCAGGCTCCCCCATGGACGCATGTCCACTGGAACAGTATAAAGCAGTCATGGAAAATTTACTATTGGATCAAATACGCAACATGATTACTCTATCATTCCAAGAAGGTTATGTCCCGAAAAACTGGAAATCTGCCCAGGTAATACCATTAAAAAAGAAACCCAATATTCCCATTACTCAACTGCAAAACTTAAGGCCAATTTCGCTTCTTCCGTTCTGTGCTAAAATCATAGAAAAAGTGGCCAATCTTCAACTTATGGAGTTCTCAGAGAAGGAAGAACTCCTCCACCCTTCTCAGTCAGGGTTCCGCTCGGGACATTCAACCGAATCAGCGGTTTTGTATTCGACCGAACAGATTCGGAAGATAGTGGATGAGGGAGAGACAGCAGCGTTGGTCCTATTGGACCTGAGTGCAGCGTTTGATACCGTGCTGCATTCAACGCTGCTGTCTCGACTCTCAGACATGGGAGTAAAAGGCCCAGCTCTCACCTGGCTCCAATCTTACCTCACTGACAGAACTTTCCAACTTCACTGCCCACCCTTTAAGTCATCTCCTCGCAATGTGAGCCATGGGGTTCCCCAGGGCTCTAGTTTGAGCCCTACTTTATTCAACATTTATATGGAGCCCCTGGCACACATTGCGGAGGAATTTGGGGTGGGCATTGTCAGCTATGCCGACGACACCCAGCTGGTGTTTAAAATAACGCCAGACAATAGAGACTCAGCTGCCAACTTCTCTAATTGTATGCTATCAATAGCGGCATGGATGAACACCAACTGTCTCCGTTTAAACGGAGATAAAACTGAGGTACTGATAGTAGGGAAAAACGCCTCTGTTTGGTCCCAGGCTTGGTGGCCCAGTGAATTAGGAGAACTACCGCGGCCTGTGGAGACAGTGAAAAACCTCGGAGTCATGCTTGACGCCGACCTTTCAGGCAAAGCTCAGGTGAATAAAGTCACAAGCAAATGCTATGGCACCCTAAAGGTACTCCGTAAAGTACTTGATCTTCTACCGACAGAAGCGAGAAAAACCATTGTCCATGCATTAATATCTCCTCACTTGGACTATGGCAATGTTCTCCTACTCGGTCTAAATCAAAAGGGGCTGCACCAGCTTCAATGCATACAAAATTCAGCAGCACGACTGGTGCTTGGTCTCCCTCGAAGATCATCTGCTAAACAGGCGCTTGCCAAGCTTCACTGGCTCCCTATCAAAGAGAGAATTATATTTAAGTCTCTATGCTATGCACACCGCATTGCTCAAAACAAAGGCCCTGGCTACCTGAGAGATCTTATTACCATCCATAGGCCGATTAGAGACCTAAGATCGTCAGGCATGATGCTATTTAAAATCCCCCGCATCACAAAAGCTAAGATGGGCGGAAAATCCTTCCGCTACCTGGCCACCAAATTTTGGAATGCTCTGCCTATCCATCTGCGGATGGAGCCATCTGAAAAAAGTTTCAGAGCTAAACTTAAAACCCATTTATTTCCCAGATATTAGCCTCAGCTCTTAGGGTTTTTTTGCTCTTCTGATGGGTTGCATTTGCAGTCAGCGCGGGGACACACAGTTTTGTGCAGCCAGGCGCTTAATAAATGCTTATTATTATTATTATTATTACTTTGCTTTCTGCAGTGATTGGGGGTCAGCAGCTGTGATGGTGGAGAGGACGGCTCTCATTGTGTTGGACTATACCTGTATTGTCTAGGTGCCATATTTGGTGCAGTGGTTGCTGTCTGGATCGACACAACATTTTTCTGCTAGCAGGCACACAGGTTATAATGGCACCATGTAAGATGCTGACCTGTTAATTTGTCAAAAGTATTACCTGCAATAGGTTATTCTGATGAGATCCATTCTCTTAGGAAAAGATAAGACCCCCAAGTAAGTTGGTGTTGAGATTGTAGAAAAAGGCACCCCGCCAAGATTAGACACCATTAAAAAAGGTAGACTATAGGAGTGGTATACTGATGGTTCCTCCAGCAGACTGATAGACACTGATTACAGAGCAGGGTATGCCATAGCGATAGACACTGATTACAGAGCAGGGTATGCCATAGCAATAGCTGAAGTACAGCTCTGCTTCTTGGAACATCTACCCAATAAGATGAGCTGTATGCTGTGACAAAAGCATGAATACTAGTCAAGGGTAAAACTGTTAAACATTTAAACTGACTCACATTATGCTTTGCAGTTCTTATTTGTGGCCAGCTGTGGAAGTATCACGGATTCATAACATAAACAGGGCGCCTTATTAAAAATGGTCCTTTATTAAGGATCTTGTTAAAAGAAATACTATTGTACACTAGGATAGCAGTAAAATAAAATGTGAAGCATACACAGGAGCTAATACTAAGTTAGCCAAAGATGATGCCATTGCTGACACAGCATTAAATGAAAATATGTTACAGCCAGTGCAGATGGAACTAATAAATAAAGCATTCCAAAAATACAGCTCATTCAGAGACAATTGTTGTAAGCTAATGTAAAGGAAGAACAATGGCCTCCAACAACAGATATAGAGGGAGGATTGATGATGGATGTGAGCTGAATAATGAAGAGAGTATGGGCCTACCAGGATGAGATAGATGCAGTATGTTACTTCCCTTACAAGACTGGAGCAGGGACCCTCTGATATTGCACAAGGGAGGATGAATGTGCAGATGCAAGTTGCTTCCCAGTGTATGGGAACATCTGATATTGCACACGAGAGGATGAATGCGCAGATGCATGTTGCTTCCCAGTGAATGGATTTTAATATTTTCTGGTGTGGGTGGATATGTTTTCAAAATGAATGGAGGTGTATCAAACAGGGAAGAATGATGCAGCTACTGGGGCGCAGTACTTCAGTAAAGCCATCTCTCCAAGGTTAGGACCCACCAGGGCATAAATAGCGATAAAAGGAGATAACTTAGTGACTACATTTATGCTGAAGAGGTTATATCTGGGAATAAAGTATAACATGCATACCCCATACCACCCTCCAACTTGAGGCCAGGAGGAGTAAATGAACTCCAAAATAAAAATAAAAATAAAGACATAAATTATTAGTAAAAGCAACTGATGGAACATTCCTGAAAGGGCCTGGTGTTCTGAATTTAGGACTGCCTGCAATGTGGTAAGGACTTCTAAAGTGATTATGGATACATGGTCATTGCAAGAAAAATAAAAGCTGTTTCTTTTAGTTCTAGGTGGACTGGACAACAGACGGTGATCAAACGCCATGAATGGATTTAGGGGAGAAGATGCAAGGCAGCGCCCCAAAGCCTGAGAGGACGGTACCAGAAAGAGATGACCATCTGTCACCAGAGGACCTGAGCAACACAGCAGTCAAGAAGAGGACAGACCAGACCATTTCCATGATCCATGAGGGCCCATCATAAAGTGTCAGAGGGACACAACATCTACTGATGCTGTTGAGTGAAGTACACATGATGGCCTGCACCTGCACCTGCAGAAATATAGACTGAAGAGGACAACGCAGGGCAGGTCTGTGACACTGCCCCTGAACAAGACGACTGCGGACCAGGAGGAGAAGCAGATGACCGCTTACTGCGTGCCTTTAAACTACTGACACTTGCAAAAGGTGCCCAGGAACTGAGTTAGAAGTGTCACTGTAGCACTATGCATTGCACAGAGACAATATTTGTTGGACACTTACTGCTGGTATCACAACAGCCTGCTGATAGAATATTGATATCATCAAGATGTATCAATGTGACAATATATGCATTTTATGCAAAGACTGTGTAATGCCATCCGAAGATATGTAACTAATGACAAATATATATATTTTGGTTTTACACTAATGTTGGATAGGTATATCCAAAAGGGGGGATTGTTACAAAATATATATGAATATCCATATAAATTCATTTGCATGTACTTCCAAAGAGTTTATGAGTATATAAGATCACGTTAACATGAGGCCTGGAGCTCAAAATGGTTTCCTATCTGACCTTGACTGGACAAGCTTCAACAAGCTATTCTGTACACCCTTACAGGTCACCTTGCTTGTCTTGACTACATGATATGCAAATGTTACACAGTGCAGAGCCTGCCTTTCTGGTCTGCCCATATCTGGCTGTTTTGCATGGTGCAGACATTGCACATCCATGTCAGCCATATTTGGCTTGGTGCCTTATTCTAAGTCCCGCTGACATGGCATTGCATACAGTATATAATACCTAGAAACTTGTCACTCGGGGAAGAAGCGGTCTGAGAGCCCCTAAGGTGGCAGATCTGACTTCTTCCTTGCTAATTAGCAATGATGCATGCTTTTGATACCATTTAATAAATTTCACTCTGTTTCTGAGCAACCTGCTGTGTCTGGTGAGTTTCATTCATTGGTATGCTCCTGGGAGGGTGCCAGTATTTCCCTATCAGCCGTCCCTTGTGTCTGTCGAAAATAGGCTTCATTGAAGACTAAGTAGTTATGTTCAAGATAGAATGTCATCATTTGGGTAATCATTTCTGTATGTTCCAAATAAGAGATGGATCTCCTCTTAAGAAACATACGACAAGCCTCAATTCCATCTTTATGTCTAATTGACGTGTACAAACTGCACACGTCAAGCGTAAGGATCAGATAACTTTCCTGCCACCTAAAATTCTCAAGTTTGTTGATAAAATCCCTACTATCTTTCAAATAAGAGGGGACTTGTTCAACAAAAGGACGCAAAAAATAATCGATGTACCTCGATGTGTTCTCTAATAGAGAACCAATCGAGGACACGATAGGTCTGCCCTGGGGACTGGTGGAGTTTTTCTGCAGTTTGGGTAGGAGATACAATACTGCAATCTTTGGGTTACGGTTGAGTAAGAAAGAATACTCATTCCACTCAATAATTCCTTTGTCTCTCCATACCTTAAGCATCTCAAAATACATCTTATTTGTGTTTTCTATAGCCTGTAATGAAGACACCTCATAACAATCCACACAATTTAGTTGTCGCATGCCTTCAGTTACATAGTCCTGCACATTCATATCCTGAGGTGGCATCCTTTCTTATTGGCAGTACTGATACCCTCTGTGAGACAGTGTTTATTCCCACTTGGGAAGTAGGAGGATACTTGTATTAATTTGACGCACAATATTATTATGCTTCTCTATGACTATTAGTTACTGAGTGATTCTTATCTCATTTGAGGTTTATTTATGATATAAGACGCACTAGCGATTATTCGTTTCATTCAACAATATGATTGCTCAGTTAATCTTAATGAACTAGATTTTATTCAATCAGTTCATAGTATCTCAAAACGCTGTGGTTATATATATATATTGACACAAGAGAAGGGAACCATAATTGTGGCCTCGATATCGATATGATCTCATTCCGGAGGGAAGAGTATTTATGTTTTATGATTTGGCCAAAATTGGAAATAATCTACGAGCCTGTTTTTGCTGTAAATAGAAATATACCCCACTGGGATGGTTACAGTATAAGTTTCATATTGAGACTCATAATTAAGAAGAAAACGTTTATATATAGTGATGCATATATATCACAGCACAGAGTTTACCTTTACTCCACTCCACTGTAAGATGGTTGCCAATGAATTGGTTCCATGTCCTTTGTTTGTGTTTATTGTTACACTGAGTTAATCACATGGGCACTTTGAGAAAAAATGGCAACTTTATTTAATGAGTTGTTTGTGAACAAATGAGCCACCCGTGACCAAGGTGAGTGTTTTTCGCCGAAACGCGTTGGGTTTGTTGGATGATTCCGTTTAACATGCTGGAACCGTAATAAAACTTTAAACCGAACACAAGCGCCTTGAAGACTCAGATTTGTGACGAGGCTGGATTTGGGAGTGCATTCGCACAGCGGCTGCTGTGCGGGGTGAGAGTTAATAGTTTACAGGGTGACCTCTGTCCCTGTTTTGCACCGCAGTTCCGGGTCCCGGTGAAAATGGAGGAAGTGACTTTGGAATACATATATATATATATATATATATATATATATATATATATATATATATATATATATATATATATATATATGTGTGTATCGACTCTCAATCAGCAGAGCAACCGCTCTGCAAATGCACTCCAATCCAGCCTTTTCCGAAATCCAAACACGAAAGCGCTTGTGCTTGTAATTAACTTTTATTACGGTTCCAGCATGGTGTCAACAGAGTCACAGAAAACCCAACGCGTTTCGACGACAACAAATCACCTTGGTCACGGGACCAAGGGACGGGACCAAAACGCGTTGGGTTTTCTGTGACTCTGTTGACACCATGCTGGAACCGTAATAAAAGTTCATTACAAGCACACGCGCTTTCATGTTTGGATTTTGGAAAAGGCTGGATTGGAGTGAATTTGCAGAGCGGTTGCTCTGCTGAGTGAGAGTCGATAATTTCCGGGGCGACCTCTATCCCCGGTGTTTGCACCGCAGTCTCGGGTCCCGTGGTATGGAGGATGGAACTTTGAATATATATATGTATATATATATATATATATTCAGAAACACAAAGGATGCCGCACTCCAGAGATTGGTTTCAGAGTTGCTTTATTTTCACCACGACTGGTGGTAGTGGTGGTGAAAATAAAGCAACTCTGAAACCGGTCTCTGGAGTTGGGCATCCTTCGTGTTTCTAAATTTAAATATCGGGTACGGATTCTACCCATTGCTGCCTGCACCAGTTATTGAGCGCGCTGACATGACTGGTTTCAGTCGTTCTTGTTGGAACGCTCCTTTCAGGTGGTTGTTCCACCTTTTAGAACTAAACCCCGTGCCATCACCCAAGGAGTTCCGCAGGGGTCGGCGTTGAGCCCCAATCTCTTCAACCTCTACGTTCAACCATTAGCGGAGGTTGCGAAGAGATGGGGTCTCACAATGGTATCCTACGCCGATGATACCCAGTTGGCGGTGGCCCTTAATGGAGACTCCGACCAACTGGCATCCAACTTTGCGGATGGTTTGAGGGCAGTTGCTAGCTGGCTAACGACGAACTGCTTACAGCTCAATGCCCTAAAAACAGAGGTGATGGTACTGGGTAAACAGTTAGATCTGTGGGGTGCAAATTGGTGGCCTAAGGAGTTAGGACCCCCTCCCAAAACCGGTGTCTGAATTAAAGAACTTGGGCGTTTGGCTGGACTCCAAGCTTACCTTCTCATATCACACTAAGAAGGTGGCATCTATGTGCTTTGGCATTTTACGTGGGTTGAGGCCCATCCTCAAATTTTTTGATGCCCCTACTCGCCAGATGGTAGTTCAAGCGAGTGTACTATCTAGACTTGACTACGCAAGCGCACTGCTTCTGGGCGCTAACCAGGCGGAAATCTTGCGGTTCCAACGGGTCCAGAATGCGGCAGCTAGGGCCTTGGTTGGCCTTCCACGGTTTTGCTCAGCCCGCAGTACAATTGCCAAATTACATTGGCTGCCAGTCATCAGGCGCATTGAATTTAAAGCATTATGCTTTGCTTTTAAAATTTTGAAGTCTGACACTCCTGCCATCCTTCAGCATCTCCTGACTCCCTATACTCCTTCCCGCAGTCTGCGCTCTGCTGGCCAAAGTCTGGCATCTATTCCCCGATTTTGCAAATGCAGATTGGGTGGTCGATCGTTTATGGTGCTGGCTGCCAAATTGTGGAATGCACTTCCAGTCCAGATTCGCTCATTAGAAAACCTTTTCGTTTTTAGGAAAGCTATGAAAACTCATCTTTTCCCATTGCCCTATTAGCTTCCTATCTTGTTGTTTGTTATGTTCCTTTTCAGATATAGCGCCAGGACGCCCCTTAGCTGGGGCAGCTGTGCGCTCAAAAATACATTTAACATAACATAACATAACATTGGGAATTACTTGTTTGATATATATATTTATTTACAACAAGATTTCCCATTGCTGAAAATATGAGACTGTGAAAGATTTATATTGAGTCTCTTTGAGGTTACATGGAAGGCAGTAAACTGTGGTACTGCTGTAGAGTACAAAAAAAATTCCTGCTCGATAGAGATATCTGACTTATGTCTAGTGGCAATTTTGACGCCATAAAGGGCATGCTGGAAAGAACATATCAATATTATGTGGATAGCTAAATGGATTAATAAAGCCATGCAGTAGAAACACTGTGAAACAGATGAAATGTATGTGAGAGAGGGGCTATGGAGAGATGAGGGTGTATGTTTGCAAGGATGGTAGTGAGGGAATTAAAGGAGGTCATAGTGTGCAACTGTAAAGCACACGTTCACCCATAGGCATCTTGGCGCCAAAATAATGGTCTCACTGGCTTCCATCAGCGCTAAAAGGCTGCGATAATGGGTATGTGGCAAGGTAAAGTAATACTGTGTCTTTTTTCTCTCTTTCTTAGTCTTTTTGGAGAGCGTACAGATTTCGCAAAGGAAAGGTAAGGTGACTTTGTCATTATTGACTGTTAAACACTTCTCTCACGCACACACCCATCTACACTTTGAAACCAACAACCTATCTGCCTTCTAGGTAGGATAGTGTTTTAAAAGGATAGTTTTCGGCACTAGCAGATATAGCATATTGTTGGATGAATGCTGCCCAGGCAGTAAGTCTGGTTCTGGAGTCCAGGTCTGAGGCAGGATCAGAGACTGAGACAGCAGATACTGAGACAGCATCTGGGGGAGAGGACAATGGAGCCATATCTGGGAGTGATTTTTTAGTTGGGGCAGTTCCATCCGACGACTCATCTTCCAACAATTCTGAAGGATACAATGTCAGTCGTGCTGTTCCTTTGCCTGCACAGTCTGTGCAGCAGGACACCTGTAACAGGTTAGAACAACCCAGAGCGCAGGCATGTGCGGCCGCAAGCACAGATGGAGTGCTGTCTTGGCAGCCTCCCAATTTAGTTCAGCCCCAAATTCCGCCTTTCACTGGTGACGCTGGATGAAAAGTCGGTACAGCACATTTTTAGTCAATTGACTATGTCCATCTCTGAAAGTTGACTTCCTTAACGAAATTGTGCAGCAAACAAATTTGCGTGCCGAACAATTTCTGAGGGAGCAAGGAGGCACTCTTGGGCCTCATTCTAGGGCGCGCAAGTGGACTCCCACTTCGTATGGGGGGTTGAAGATATTTTTAGGCCTCACACTTAAAATGGGGGTAGTGCATAAACCAACCTTGCTATCCTACTGGTCTACTCGCATGGTTTGGTTAACCCCCATCTTCGCACCACAAATGAGCAGAGATTGTTTTTTGCTATTGCAGCGCATGCTGCATTTCAATGACAATTCTGCTGCATTGACCATCCAGACCATGACAGGTTGTTCAAAATTCGGCCTGTCGTGGAACATTTGTCTGCCAGGTTTCCAGAGGTTTGTACTCCTGGAAAGAATATATTCATTGATGAGTCCTTGATCTTGTATAAAGGGCGGCTGCTGTTTAGGCAGTACATTCCGAACAAACGCGCTCACTATGGTATCAAGCTGTACATGCTGTGTGAGAGCTCGACTGGCTATATGTACAGCTTGAGAGTGTATACAGGGAAGGACACAAGTCTTAACCCTGTAGGTTGCCCTCCCTCGCTAGGGGTTACAGGAAAGATAGTATGGGAGCTTGATCAGCCACTTCTTCACAAAGGTTATAACCTTTATGTGGACAATTTCTATACAGGAGTAGAGCTGTTCAGTGAGCTCTACGAAGCTGGCACCATGGCTTGCGGTACAATTTGTTGTCGCCGCAAAGGATTGCCACAGGAGCTTGTTTGCAAGAATCTTCAGAAATCCCAGAGTACTGCGTTGCGTTCCAACGAACTGCTCGCAGTCAAGTTCTCAGATAGGACTGACATGGACGTGCTCACTACAATTCATGCTGAGTGCACTTCCCCTGTCACGGTTTGGGGTCAGATGGCCAAAGTCCACAAGCCCACCTGTATAGTTGATTCCAAAAAGTACATGGCCGGAGTGGACAAGAACGACCATGTTCTTCAGCCATACAATGTGAGTTGTAAAACCTCCACTTGGTATAAGAAACTGTTTACTCACCTGATCTAGATGGCAACATACAATGCGTATGTTGTTTATCGTCAGACCACCACAGGAATACTCATGTCTTTCCTTGACTTTCAGTTGTCTGTGATTGAAAGTCTCACTGCTACAGAAGCAGCAGCCTCCACTTCATGTGTTCTGGAGGACATGGCAAGGCTGCAGGAGCGACACTTTGCTGATAAAATTCTTGTAACATCCAAAAAGAAGCGGTCATGTCGTCGTTGTAAAGTGTGCTTGATGCAGGGAAAGAGGCAGGAGACTCGTGTTTACTTTCCCCAGTGCCCCAGTAAGCTTGCCTTCTGTTTTCCTACTTGCTTTATGTTGTATCACACTAAAGGAAAATACTGGGAAATTGACTGAGGTGGAGCTGCCAATAGGTAAACCTTTCAATTGGTGTGAATTGATACCTACTGTCTGTGGGCCACTCCTTCACTAAGCAAGCAGGTGCAGAATGTTTGTTCCTCTACTTCAGGAAATCATGGACTTCTCAACACCTTTATCTGCTTTCAGAACGTGGTAGTTGTTCTGTTCGCCAATTGACAAGTGCATTATAGTCCCCACGCTGCACATACTGGTGGACACAACATATGCCACGTTGTCATGGAGTACCCGTGTTTCACATTCAACCGTTCTTCGTAGTTTATGATGTTCTCTTTAGGAAGCTTTTGAAAATTCCCAGCATGTTTGCCCTAGTTTCAAAGGTAGATATGCTTGCTCAGCTCGAGGAATGACATTGCGGCATACTTGGGCACCCCCCAACTTGCATCCACAAACTGGAAAGAGTTGGATTGAGCATAGTGAGAGCATTGATAGCACGTGACAGAAGTGTTTACTCAAGCAGCTAGAGATGGAAGGCATTAGTATAGGGTCTCTTGATAATTGGACAGGATTAGTCAGGACTCTGAGGACAGACACACGAACGACTTAGAACAGCTTACGTTTTGTGATAGCCAATTTTGATGTCCCCTCAATACGTTGTGGGCCCTTGCATGTTGCGGGTACTTGGGCCTCCCACACAAGTGAGGCATCATTTTAATCGGGAGACCTGGGGGAGTGCTGGGTGGTAGGAAATTTGTGTCAGACCGGTGATGCCACAACTTTCCCACACAAAAATGTGTGGAAAAGGTGATTTTTTTCAGCTAAATTTGAGGTTTGCAGGGGATTCTGGGTAAAAAATACATTGGGGGCTCCACGCAAGCTATACCTCCCTGGAACACCCCGGGTGTATACTTTTTTTAGAAATGTAACTGACTGATAAGTTTCCCTGGCTGGCCACCGAGCACGGGGCCAAAAACCCAGGTGGCCCCCCTTGCAAAACCAGATTGTTTTGTGACAGGCAATTTTGATGTCCCCTCAATATGTTTTGGGCCCTAGCCTGTCGTGGGTACTTGGGCCTCCCACACAAGTGAGGCACCATTTTTATTGGGAGACCTGGAGGAATGCTGGGTGGTAGGAAATTTGTATCAGCCCGGTGATCCGACAACTTTCTCACACAAAAATGTGTGGAAATTGTGATTTTTTTTTAGCAAAATTATAGGCTTTCAGGGGATTCTGGGTCTGAAAACGTTGGGGGATCCACGCAACCAATACCTCCCTGGAATCCCCCTGGTGTCTAGTTTTCAGAAACGTGTGAGTTTGGTAGGTTTCCCTAGTTGGCCGCCAAGCACAGGGCCAAAAAGGCAGGTGACCTCCTTGCAAAACCAGGTCGTTTTGTGATAGGCAATTTTGATGTCTCCTCAAAAGGTTTTGGGCCCTTGCCTGTTGTAGGTACTTAGGTCTCACACACAAGTGGGGTACCATTTTTCTTGGAAGACTTTGGGGGACGCGGGGTGAGTGGAATTTTGTGGATCCATGCAGATTCCAGAACTTTCTACCACAGAAATGTGAGGAAAATGTTTTTTTTTTTGGACAATTGTTTACGTTTGCAAGGGATTCTAGGTAACAGAACCTCGTGAGAGCCAGCAAAGTCACCCCATCCTGCATTTCCCTGGGTGTCTAGTTTTCAAAAATGTATAGGTTTGATATGTTTCCCTAGGTGCCGGCAGAGCTAGGGTTCAAAATCTACAGCTAGACACTTTGCAAAAAAAGGGTCCGTTTTCACTGCGAAAATGTGGTGTGTCCACGTTGCGTTTTGTGCCATTTCCTGTCACGGGTACTTGGGCCTCCCAAAAAAGTGAGGTACCATTTTTCTCGGAAGACTTTGGGAAACGCAGGGTGGGTGGAATTTTGTGGATCCATGCAAATTCCAGAACTTTCCACCACAGAAATGTGAGGAAAATGTTTTTGACAATGTTTAAGGTTTGCAAAGGATTCTGGGTAACAGAACCTGGAGAGAGCCAGCCAAGTCACTCCCATCCTGGATTCCCCTGGGTGTCTAGCTTTAAAAAATGTATAGGTTTCATATGTTTTCCTAAGTGCCGGCAGAGCTAGGGTTCTTAATCTACAGCTAGGTAGTTTGCAAAAAAGGGCCAGTGTTCACTACGAAAATGTGGTGTGTCCATGTTGCGTTTTGGGCCGTTTCGTGCAGCGGGTACTTGGGCCTCCCACACAAGTTAGGTACCATTTTTCTCAAAAGACTTTGGGGGATGCGGGGTGGGTGGAATTTTGTGGATCCACGCAGATTCCAGTACTTTCCACCACAGAAATGTGAGGATTTTTTTTTTTTTTACAAACTTTCAGGTTTGCAAAGGATTCTGGGTTAGGGAACCTGGTGAAAGCCAGACAAGTCACCCCATCCTGAATTCCCCTGGGTGTCTAGTTTTCAAAAATGTATAGGTTTGCTAGGTTTCCCAAGGTGCTGGCAGAGCTAGGGTTCAAAATCTACAGCTAGGTGCTTTCCAAAAAAAGAGTCAATTTTCACTGTGCAAATGTGGTGTGTCCACGGTTCGTTTTCGCCCGTTTCCTGACGCGGTACTTGGGCCTCCCACACAAGTTAGGTACCATTTTTCTCAAAAGACTTTGGGGAACGCGGGGTGGGTGGAATTTTGTGGATCCACGCAGATTCCAGAACGTTCCACAACACAAATATGTTAGGAAAATGTGTTTTTTTGGACAATTTTGCAGGTTTGCAAGAGATTCTGGGTAACAGAACCGGGTGGGAGCCAGCCAAATCACCCCAGCCTGGATTTCCCTGGGTGTCTAGTTTTCAAAAACGTATAGGTTTGCTAGGTTTCCCTAGGTGCCGGCACAGCTAAGGTTCAAAATCTACAGCTAGGTACTTTGCAAAAAAAGGGTCGGTTTTCACTGTGAAAATGTGGTGTGTCCACGTTACGTTTTGGGCCATTTCCTGTCGCGGGTACTGGGCCCCCCACACAAGTGAGGTACCAGTTTTCTTCGAAGACTTTGGGGAACCTGCGGTGGGTGGAATTTTGTGGATCCACGCAGATTCCAGAAATTTCCATGACACAAATATGTGAGGAAAATGTTATTGTTGGGACAAATTTTTAGGTTTGCAAGGGATTCTGGGTAACAGCACCTGGTGAGAGCCAGCCAAGTCACCCGATCCTGGATTTCCCTGGGTGTCTAGTTTTCAAAAATGTATAGGTTTGCTAGGTTTCTCTAGGTGACGGCAGTGCTAGGGTTCAAAGTCTACAGCTAGGCACTTTGCGAAAAAAGGGTCCGTTTTCACTGTGAAAATGTGGTGTGTCCACATTGCGTTTGGGGCAGTTTCCTGTCGCGGGTACTTGGGCCTCCCACATAAGTTAGGTACCATTTTTTGGGGAAGACTTAGGGGAACGCGGGGTGGGTGGAATTTTGTGGATCCACGCAGATTCCAGAACTTTCCACAACAGAAATATGAGGGAAATTAGTTTTTTTGACAATTTTGTAGGTTTGCAAGGGATTCTGGTAACAAACCCTGGTGAAAGCCAGCCAAATTATCCCATCCTGGATTACCCTGAGTGTCTAGTTTTCAAAAATGTATAGGTTTGCTAGGTTTCCCAGGTGCCGGCCCAGCTAGGGTTCAAAATCTACAGCTAGGCACTTTGCAGAAAAAGGTTTTCTGACAAAAGTCTGCTTGTCCCTGAAAGCTGGGAAGATAGTGATTTCAGCACCACAACCCCTTTTTTTATACAATTTGCAGGGAAAAAACAGATGCTTTTATCTGTAGCCCTTTTTTCCCAATTTTCCCCAAAAAAACAAAATGTACCTTTATTTTGGCTAATTTCTGGGTCCCCTGAAAAGGACGCCAATTTGGCGTGGATACCTTATGTGGTCAAAATGTTACAGAGGCCTAATCATGAACTTCCCCAAATAGCCAAAAAAGGGCTCAGCATGGGGGGGAGGCAAAGCAGTTAAGGGGTTAAGGGCTAACACTATGCTGATTAACTCGGAAAAGGCCCTCACTTTTTCTGGTGGGAGATGACAGATCTTAACAACAGCGTCAATCTTAATGCCTAAAAAGTTGATGGAGCAATTGTTTTGTCAGGCCTGGGGGTCACCTCTTGTTCTTGTAATTATGCTATTAAAGTGTCCGGTGCAAACCTGCATGCATCAGAACAGGGTGGCCCAATCAGAAGAAAATCATCCAAGTAGTGGATGATATATTGGTAGCCAGTTTTCTTTGTAAATATCCATTCCGATGCAGATGTGAACTGTTCAAATTAGATGCAGGAAACCGCGCAACCCATCGGCATGCACCTGTCATAGGAATACACGCCGCTGAATTGAAAAATGTTAGGCCTGGCATTCTTTGGCGTGGTTTCCCCTGTCTCTTTGCTTCTGACTTCCTGTTTTCGACTGTGTGCTGAACTTGGTTTTTGAGGTTGTTAGGACTCTGGGCACTTTACCAGTGCTAAAGTGTATGTGCTCTGGGTCTAAAATTTAAGGGTATTTGGTTTCTCCATGATTGGCATATTTGATTTACTGATAAGTCCCTAGTACAGTGCACTACATGTGCTCAGGGCCTGTAAATCAAATGCTACTAGTGGGCCTGCAGCACTGGTTGTGGCACCCACATGAGCAGCCCTTCAAACCTGACTCAGGACTGCCACTGCAGAGCCACTGTGGGCAGTTTTAAACTGCCATATCAACGTGGCAAGTTAACCTACTTTCCAGGCCCAACCCTTCCCTTTTACTACATGTAAGGCACCCTATGGTAGGCCCGAGATAGCCCCATGGGAAGGGTGTAATGTATTTAAAAGGTAGGACATGTATTTTTTAGTTTACATGTCCTGGTAGTGAAAAACTGCTACATTTGTTTTACACTACAGCAAGGCCTAGCTCTTCCATACGTTAGCATTGGAGCTGCCTTGCAATACTTTGCAAGTGTAGCTTCCATTTGGGAGCAGATAGAAAATTGTAGTTTGGTGTCTCTGGGCTAACAGTGTAAAACACATTTTTTGTGAAGTTGGTTTTTAAGTTGCAGGTCTGAAAATGTCACTTTTAGAAAGTTAGCATTTTCTTACTCTAACCATTCTGTGCCTCTGCCTGTCCCTATAATACACATCTGGGTTGGATGACAGTTGGACTTTGTGAATTCTCTCTACACAGTCACCCACAAAGGGAGCTGAAGTGTGCCCAGCATATCCCAATAGCCCATCCCCATGCTGATGAGCCTTACTGAGCTAGAGTGGTGAACGGAGTTAGCACTGGCATCTTAATAGGGCTGTGCCTGTCCCCACGCAAAGAGCTACATACCCACCTATTGTGTGTCTGAAGCCAGGGCCAGGATGGGCAGGGTCCTGTGCCCGACAAAGACCTTTCTTTGATGTCTTCTTACTTCAAAGTCTGAAATACTGGACCTCTGACACCATAAACTCAGAACACTTCTGGGTTGAGCATATTCTGCAAGTAAGAACAGCTGTTGTGCTGCCAGGAGGGACTGCCACTTTGCTGCTTACGCTGCTGTGTTGACCTGCTGCCTGTTGCTTCTTGGATGGGAGTGAGAGGGCAGGACTTTACTCTCTACATTCTGCTTTCTAAAGGTTCTCCAAGGGCTTGACTGAGCTTGCCTCCTGTTGCTGAAGTCTCAAGGACATCAAAGAATTCACCTGTATATTTTAACCAGTACCTGGGCTCCTCTGCTGTGAGTCCTGACCTGCCAAGTGGTGCCAAACCCAGTCCTGTGTCCTTGGAGGTGACTCTGGTACTGTAACCAAGAAAATCAATGCCTCGATGCCGAGCGTCAGTCAGAACCGGCTCCTTCTGTGAAATCGCCACATTGCCGCTGCCTGCATAGAATCCTTGGACCCTGCTCGCTGGGTGTGCAACACTGCAACCTTGACTTCAACGCAGCCTCGACCTTGTCGCAGAGCCTCAGAGGAACCGTGGCAGCCTGTGTCTCGTCACTGCACCACTGACGTCTGTCATGTTCTGTCCCGACTCCACCAAATCTCCGGCCCTGCTGGACTCCCTATCGTTGCATCGTCTTGGGCCCAGCAGTTTGACTCCTACGACAAGAAATCGATGCTCACGCTCTCGACATTGACGCCATCTCAACTTCACCTCGCCTTTTGGAACCGAGATCTCGTAAGATGCTTCACCTCCTCTGAGCAGTGCATCATCAGGAGAGGCACAAACTTCAAAGACCCAGCACTGCCTTAAAGAACCGACACCTCAACTGTACTGCGATGCTGTATTTTGGTCTCTGACACTGTGTTCTTGGTTTCTGACACCTCGTCTTTGGTTTTCAACCTCGCCAAGGTACTTAAACGCGACCAGATAGCCCCAATGGGAACTATAGACGTCTAAGCACTGCATTGTTTTTATTTACTCTTTAAAAATTCATATGTTGACTTGTGTATGTTGGATTTGTTTCGTTTTTGTCTTGTTTTACTCAGATAAATATGGCTATTTTTCTAAACTGGTGTAGAGTAGTTTGTGGTGTTTTCCCAGTGTTACTATGTGTGTGTGTGTGCACACAAATACTTTACACATTGCCTCTTTAATTTAGACTGACTGCTCTGTGCCAAGCTACCAAAGGGTGAGTACAGGTCAAATTTAGTGTGTACTACATTTACCCTGACTAGAGGGTGGGTCCCTAATTTTGCAGGGTGCATACCTCTGACAACTAGAGACCTAATTTCTATCATTGATGGCAATGGTGGGATAGGACTTGTATTTGTGCATTACATACAGTGATTGGTGTAAACTATTTCCATGTCTCAGACCATAACATACCAGCATACTGTTTTTTTGTTTTTTCTTTATGCAACCGTTTTGATTTTTCATTACAACCATGTCTCAATCTGGAGAGCCATCAGCAGTATGAATAAATGAATTCTTTATTTGTGTGGTTAATCAAAACCATTACAAAATACGTTAAAACGTTTGATCATTAAAGAATAAATATATGTGCCGGACATTGTTAAAATTGCTTTAAAAAAACAAAAAGTATCCTTCTTTTATAAAAACAGGTGACATAGCGGCGAGATTTTAAGGTTAGCAAGTCAGTAGTTCAGTGTTGGCCAGACCTCAGAGACAATGACCCTGACATTAAGGGGCCGCCTGACTGTTCGCCGCACTCAGCCTGTGGGGACTTGTCCTTCAGTATTATAAGGGTATGGTGAACAAATTTCCCAAAGTTGGCCATATGCTTCACAATGTCCAGAGTTTAAAGCTGTTGGACTGCCTCCTTTGCTGTATGGGTGCCCAGTTGGAGAAGAATAGGTCTAAGATGGGTTCTGCAAACTAGCCGCAGGGCAGCAAAGTAGATGTGGACCAGGGACTCTCTTTTGTATTTGCAGAGGCGACACTCCGTAATGCCCAGCCGTGATTTCCCAGTTGGATATAATTCTTTTAGGGGGAGCAGATGTAGCCTGGCTACTAGGATCCGTTGTAAGGCTTGACTGCCCACGGGCTCCATGAAGTGGGGTTTGTGGCTAAGCCTCATGTGGGGGAGACTTTAGGTCTCATGAAAGTCTCTGGCTGCCAAGGATTCAATGTACAGACTGCAAGAGCATAATCATAATTGCTTGTTTATTGTTGTTTTGATGGTAGCGTAGTCGATTATGCTGGGGTCCCAGTTCTCTGTGACAAGTTGCATAAGATCTTTGGCTGAAGCAAGACAGACGGATCAAGGGTTGCTAGGTTGCAGGAAATTGATTTTATGACGGCCTTCATGGTATTCTCCGGAGCCACCATTGTTAGATAGATGTATTTCGTCAGGGCTGCCAGCTCTTCTAATTTTTGTTGGTTGACATCGAATTCCAGATGAATCAAGGTGTTTCTAGTACAGGCTGGTAAGCGAAATATCTTTTTGTAAGCTGTACAGTGTATTTTTTCCAAGCCCTGCGTAAACTTCCCTGGAAATGCCTGTTGCGCGTAGTTGAGGGACAGTAGTAATTTGGCCCTCAATACTCTTTTAATGGCTGTAGTTGTTGGACTATCTAAGCTGGCATATAGTTTGCAAAGGGCATAGGGGACCATCATTCCTTTCTGCTGCAGTTTGTGGAGGTGGGCCTGTGGGCGACCCGTTTCGCAAAATCAGATCCCAAGATAGTTGTACGTTTGTACACAGTCCAAGATCAATGGACCCAGCCTCCAATTTGCCAGTTTTTTTTCAGGTAATGGCCCAAAAATCACTATTTTGGACTTACTTGGGTTAGCGACCAGCTTGTTTTGGGCTTTATTTTCTGAGAGGACTGTAAGTGCTTTTTGAAGTCCAATTTTGGTACGGTCCAAAAGAACCAGGTCGTCGGTATATTGCATCAGCTGGATGTTTGTGTGGCCGATCCTAGGGGTGGCTAAATTAGCTCCGTGCAAAGCTCGGCCCATGTCTGCGGTGTACAAATTGAAAAGCTTCGGTGCCAGGACGCATCCCTGCTTTAGCCCCCAATCTGTAGCGATTTTTTCTGTGGCAGACTCCCTGGAAAGTTTGCGAATACAGCGATCTAATTGCTTGTAATAAAGATGGGCTTATTGTCCAGCGTAACAATTTCGGCCAGAGGATGGTATGGCCTACCCCATCGAAGGCTGCTGAGTAGTCAATGAAGCAGGCGAAGAGCGGCAGGGAGCGATGGGCCACCGCTTATTGGACTAAATATGACAGGGCAGTATTGTTACCTACGGTAGAGCCCCCTGGTCTGAACCCTGTCTGGTAGAAGGGGACAAGACCTTCAATTTAATTTAATTTAATTTAATTGTGGGTTTATATAGCGCTAGGAATCGACTCCCGGAGGAGTATCTCCACGCTTCGACCGCTGGGGAACCCGTCCTGGCTCACCCTGAGAGATGGTCCCTGATGGGTATCTCTAAGGTGCGACCAAGCATCCCCGGCGGTCTGGGGGGGCCGTTGTGAAGATGAGGCAAGCTGATGCCCAGGGTTGCCGAGTGTGGTTTCTGACTAGAGTAGGCACCGAGGCGAGAATTATCGAGTCCGCTGACCCTGGTCCACAACCCTGCCGCGTCGGGAATCGAACCCTGGTCCCGGGCCGTTCTCTGCTTACGGGTCTGCCGCCTCTAACCAGTGAGCCACACTTCTCTCAATGCAAACCCAATCAACTAGTTCCACCAAAAGTGTACTTCCGTAGGCCTTGCCCTCGTTGTCCAACAGGGCGATGATCTGGTAGATACTTGGATCGGTGTTTGCCCCTTTTTTGTATATTGGTTGCAGCAGTGAGCCCCTCCAAGAGTCTGGGACATCCTCCAATGGCCTACATTCTGCATATAGCTGTGCGAGGTTGTCGGACCAAAAGTCCATGCCCTCCCTGAAGAGGGAGCCAGGCAGACCGTTGGGGACGGGCACTCCGTTATGCCGTATCTTTTTTAGGGTGGTTTGGACTGCTCTCTTCCCTGGCAGAATTAGTTCAGCCCGGGGTACGGTGAGCTCTGCTGTGATGTTGCCAATTCCCTCCCCTGGTGTTGTAGAACTATTTGGAGGAGATGCATTCAAATTGTCAGTGTACAGAGTTTTTACATGAGCTACCCAGGTGCCCCATCGAGTGGGTTCTCTCTATTGAAGGTCCCATGGATTAGATTGTTAAGATATTGCCAGAATTCTTGGGACTTGCACGGCACGAACAGCTCAAAGATCTTCAGCCATTTTGCCTCTGTGAGTTCGCATTTTGCTTTCCAAACATGTAGGAAGTGGTTCTCTGCAGCTAATTTAAGTTGCCTTTTGCCAGACTCTGACCCAGTTTTTTTGGTACTCCCTACGTTTGGTGTTTATTTGTTTGGCGCACTGCTTGATCGCTGGAACTTGACCCAGAGTGTATGTTGGGTTTGCTGTAGCTCTGTAAGCTGTGCACCCCCAGAGCAACGAAGCCGGTTTGTATGCAAGTTTGTCCCATTCCCCTATGAGGCCCCAATTATTTGGGCCGGTCTGACAGCCGATCCATGACGATTTCCTTGATTGGCGTCTGCCCCATTTAATTTTTCTAAGGAGCCTGTGCTGTTCTTCACCCTTGGACACTCCAATGCAGCGGAGAGTATGACGGGGTTCCACTGTAATAGTTAACTGCAGCATTAAGGAGTTATGATCACTTTCGCTCCTTGGGAGCACTGCGTAATTTAGCATATGTTTTTGCAGACTCTCACTTAATAGAATATAATCTATAGTGGTCTGATTGTTGTAGTGGGTTGGTACGTGAATTACCCCTGGCTTGGACTTTGTAGATAAAGAGTGAGTTGTTGCCAAAATATATGCCCAAATAAGGGCATTGACTCTCCCAGTGCTCCCAGAGGGGTTACCGTCAAATGAATTCTTCCCTATTTTGTGCATATTAAAGTGCCCAAGAATGATAGGTTCCATGGATGCAAATTATGTGAGCAGGGTTTCTATCTGTATGATCAGTCGAGTAAGCTTGTCCTTAGAACCCTGCCCATGGGGATTGTGGTATACATTAATTAACAGTATTGGTAGTGGGCCATCAAGCGTGTTGAGGCCTTTCAGAGTGCCAGCTAGGAACATGTCAGAGGGGTTCTTTATCTCTGTAAAGTGTAGTTTCAGGGCATGCTTAATATATACGGAGATACCCCCAGAGGGTCTCCCAAATACGATTCCTTTGGTTGCGGGTTTGAAGTATTCTGCGTAGCCTGCTCGTGGGATGGATGTGGCTGCCCATGTATCTTGGGCACAGATTAAATTGTCTCCTTCAAGGAATGTGATCGCCGCTGGACTTTACAGAACCTTGGTTATCCCTGCGACATTCCAAGTCATAATACTTAATGTTTGGACGCTAGCTGATGAGCATCTATGCTGGTCAGAGCCATTGCTTGGGGGATTTTGATGACCAAGGCACCTTAATTGGTGAGGGCCTTAGTTTTGTCAGCCAAGTTGGAGGCAACCCAGCCCCAGAATGCCGAATTTGGGGAGGGAGGGGTGCAAAAGTGGGAGAGGGTTTTGAGAATGGAAGTGGCCTGTCTCCCCCCACACGAACCATCAACGATGCACTGGATGCTCATATTTGCTTGCACAAGGGTGCCTTCCACATGGCGGATCCCCTTCAGTATGCTAACCATGGGTGCGTTCTTTATGGGTGCCTGTAGAATGAATGGATGCTTCTCCTGTTCCAGCCTCCGCATGTCAATTCCCCATTCTGCGAATTGTTCTTTTTCAATGAGAACACTATCTGCAATGTCCGGGTTGGCCCAAGTTACAATGGTTTGTTCCTTCCCTGATTGTGAGGGCATGGGGATGAATTGCACCCTCGCAATGTCCCTGCTTGTGCTATGGAACAATGTCTGTGTATGTTGGAGGAGGGTCAAAATATTTGTTCTGTTGAGAGAATCGAAGATACCCTTCGAAATGTACAATGGGGTCATTCTCGTTTTGGCTGAGTAACCTCCCCTTGACGATATCATGTTGGACCCAGAGACACAGCCATTATGGAGGTGCCTTTGTATTGTGGGAATTTTGTCTGTGGAGTTCGACGTGGGCTGAGAAGCTTGCGGGAGGCCTGGGAGCCCAAATTCAGTCCTCTGGTGTAATCTTGTAAGTTCTGTTCTAGTGGGGGTAGAGTTGAACCGGTGAAGGTGTGATGGTGATTGCCCACTGAGGTTGCGCAGGCTTTTTGTTGCATTTCTTCCATGTCTGAAATCACTGTGCGTTCTGGTGGAGCTTGGAGCCCGATTTCAGGGCCAGGTGGTGGCAATGTTCCGGGTCAGAAGGCCTCCTGCTAAGTCAGTGCCCATTCCACTTCCCATCATCGTTTACAGTTAGGTTGGTGGGTACTGGTGAGCAATGCTGATTCAGTGTTGGATCAAGACCAGCTGTTGCTATCTCCCCGAGCGCGTTTCTCCCCATCTGCATAGAAACACCCCCTGTGGCGGCCTCTGCATTTGGGGGCTGATTGGTTGTGTGCGTGGTCACTGGGGCGAGTACTGATGGAGGTTTCATTTAATGTGGGGATTCTTGCAGAATTTGGGGAAAAGGTATTGCTTGTTTTCTGGTTCAATTGTCCGAGTTACTGCTAAATTGTTTTGTTCTAAGCCTGTTAAATCTCACTGGAGGATTCTTGATCGTACTCTTTTAGCATTTTTTTATTTTTTTTTTAGATGTTTCTTCTCCCTCCATGGTATTGGCGGGGCAGACTGAGATACTTCCAGCTGGCTTGTGGGCCCTGTGTTGTTGGAGGTGAGATCCTCTGTGTGATTACTCTCTCCCATCATTCCCTTATGGTATGAGGTGAGGAGGGCCAAGTTGCTGTGCTTGTTGGCAAATGGTATGATTGGATTGATTCCGGGTCTTCGTCGCTGGACACTACAATGAGGTCCTTTGTGCTCTTCTCCAGGCTAGCGGGGTCTGAGCATGTTCTAATGCTGAGTTTTAGTTCCTCCACCAGCGAGCAAAGTACCGTCGGGAGCGATGCCAGTTTGTCAATTAAATCTGGGCACAGACATTCACGGGAAGGAGTTGGAAGGGCGGGTTATCACTGATTGCAGCCATCTTAGCGATTTTCTTGGCCATCTCTGCCATTTTTGTTGCCATAACTTGGAGGGTGTCCATTTGTAGTTCGAGCTCCTCCAATTGCCATGTTAACACGTTAATGGCGGTGGAGAGGGAGGTGCTGACTGACGTTAACAGATTTTCCTGTGCACATTAAAGTTCAAATGGCAGGAGCGATGGTCATCTATGTAGAGAGTCACTTGTCTCAGGCTCAGACTCAGGGGATGATCCTATGGTGATGCATGGTCCATCCTTGTTCATGTGAGTTGTTGCTCCCTGTAACAGTACAGCGGTGACTGTGTCTTTTTTTGGGGTGTCGAGGGTGTCAGCCGAAATTGTTAGGCTATTATGCAGGCTACCGGTGTCGTCCAGTAACCCCCCGGCTGTAGCTATGACAGAACCCCTTTCCTGGTTTGCTACATAGTCTGATGTATAAGCGTCGAGTAGAGCTGGGGAGGCTCCCAGATTGTGGCAGGACTGGGATAGATGTAGTAGACTGAAGGGGTGGCTCCATTCCCGTTAGTCGGGGGGCTGGTCCTGTTTCATCCTCACCTGTTGTGGTGCTAGTCCTTGGGCGTTCCACTTTTACATTTATGGCTATAGGGGTCGTTGTGACTGTGAAAGGCTCGGCGCCCTTGGAGGCCTCGTCGTCGTCATCCTTGTGTATAAGTGTGGAGGTTGTTGTGACTATGAAAGGTTCAAAACCCTTGGAAGTCTCGTCGTCCCCGTTTTCCGCATCCAAGTTTGTCCACACTAGGCTGCTCGCTGCAGAGGCAGGGTCCTGGGCCCTTACCCAACTGCGGAGATCGGGTGCACCCACCTCAGCTGCCTTGTTGGTGAGCATGTCCGCAGCTGTGGGCTTGGGGTTCTGTTTTAATGTTGACATTGCAACACCTATAACCAAGCTCGAAAGGGAGGAGGGCCAGTGGTCCTGTGAGGAGGGGTGTTGTGTGGGGAAGGGCTCAAGGGGCCTAGCGGAGGCCAGTAGTCGGAAGGACTGCTAAAACAGACCAGAGGTGAGACAGGCCGGCAGGGGGGTGGAAGTGTAAGATGTACTAGGCAGTCCCATTTGGCCCCCGTGATGCGACCCTTACCCCCCTTGCTGTTCCACACCGTGCCCTTCTGCACTAAAGGTGCCTGGCCACCAGAAGGAAAAAGGGTACCAGATCCAAGTCCGGATCCCGAGGGGGAAGAGGATACCAGCACGTAGGCGTGGGTGTAGGCGTAGCGTTAAATTGACAAGGTTGACAAAGTAAGTCTCCAGTCCTTCCCTGGCTCCTGTCACCTTCCCTTGGTCCCTTATTGGGGATGATGGTGTAAGAGGCCTGGTAGAAGCTTCATGGAGGGTGCAGTATAGAAAGGCACCAAAGGGGGGTCAAGCACGACTCACTGGGTGCCATTGCAGGCCGCACCCAAACCTAGTTGGGCCGCCTCCGTAATGCAGTCGAGGGCTCACTCTTGCTGCTGCCGACAACTAATGGTGGCTCCGCTCACCCCTTCCCCTTCTCTGGCCCATGCTGGTACCTGGTACTTCTGTTGTTTAAGGTGGTGAAACACGGGGCGATTCCCGAGGATAAATAACTCCTAGCCGCAGAATGGTTGGACTGGCGTGACCTGCTCCCTGCCCCTGGAGCAGGCTAGTCGTCCCGCTGCTCCACTCCGCTTCTCTGTGCTGCTTGTGCTGTCTCTGCCACTCACAACGAGTGAGAACCTGTGGGACTCTGTACCTGCAGTAGTGGAGTTTGAGCAGGATAAGTTGGAAACCTACACAGTGTCCCAGTTCAAAGTTGTCTGCAGGGAGTTCAAGTGTTCTTTTAAAGGCCTCACTAGAAAGGAGGGGCTGCAAAAGGCGCCGAGGACCTGGATAGCAGCCAGGAATGCAGCTGTGCACCCAAAGAATGAGAATTATGTTGTTTTGGAGGAGGAGGAATCAAGCTTGCATCAGGAATGGCTGGAGGACATTGCCTGTGGGGCCAGGGGCCAGCCTGAATGGTGGAAGGCTCCCTCTACAGTTGGCAGCAGTATTTCCTCAAGAGGCCTGTCCTCAGCACAGTTGGAGGACAGGCAAGAAGAAAGGAAGCTCAGGTTAGAGCTTGCCAAATTCAAAATGGATTTGGTAAAACAAAAAGATGCTTTTAGCTCAGGAGCAGATCTTGAAGGATTTGAATTTAAAAGTAAAGAGGGCTGAATCCAGCACATATTGTGTCAGTATTCTTCGGTTAACTCAGAGGGAAAGGTGCACATACACAAAGGTCTGGTGTCTCATTATAAAGTGTGAGATGACATAGATCATTGGTTTCAGGGTTATGAGGTTGCTTTGCAGATGCACAAGATTCCTGAGAGGGATTGGGGTGCAGGTTTATGGTTGCAATTTTCAGTGTAGGGGAGGGGCACCTCAGTGGCCTTAGGAGATGAGGACTGAACAAGGTACCCCACCATGAAGAAGGCCCTCATCAGGAGATATGACCTGACCCCAGAAAATACAGGAAGATGTTCAGGGCAAGAATAAACTTGGTCCTCAGCCATGGGTAGAATGTGTTGATTCCTTGTGCAGAGCACTGGATGGTTGGGTGTAGGCCAGTGAGGTAACAGATTATCAGGGGCTATACAATTTGATCGCACATGAGCACATGTTTAGTCTTTCTTTTCCAGAGCAGCGCCAGTACTTGGTTGATAGGCTTTCTGACTCCAGGAAGCTTGCTAAAATGGCATACCTCTGGCTCAGCTTCAGGGACTACAAAAAGTTGTATGTAGGAGACTCAGCCAATGGTGAGCAGGATCCCCAACATAAGAAGGGCTGGGGAGGGTGAAAGGACTGGAATTTACTCTCTGCATCCTGATTTCTAAACGTTCTCCAAGGGCATGACTGAGCTTGCCTCCTGTTGCTGAAGTCTTAGGAACATCAAAGAATTTACCTGCATTTTGCAACCAGCACCTTTGCTGTGAGTCCTGAACTGCCAAGTGGTGCCAAACCCAGTCCTGGGCCCTTGGAGGTGAATTTGGTGCTGTAACTGCAAGAAACTGAAGCCTCAATGCTGAGCATCAGTCGGAACTGGAGCCTTCTGCAAAATAGCTGCATCGCTGCACAGAAGCAGTAGACACCGCTCATCGGTGTGCGAATCCACATTCTTGACTTCAACGTAGCCCAACCATGCTGCATCGCCTCTGAAGAACCGCAGCAGCGTAAGTCCCAACACCGTGCCACCGACGTCCATGGTGACCTGTCCTGACTCCATCGCAACCCCATCCCTGTGTAACTCCCGATCGATGCATCACTTTGGGCCCATTGGTCAACGGCGAGGATTTGACTCTCCGCGCTCTCTACATCAATGCCGCATTGATGCCACCTCGCCTTCTGGAACCGAGGTCTCGCACCCACAACCAACACCTCACCTCCTCTGTGTAATGCATCATCCCTGAGTGGCAAAAGTGTCAATTACCCTGCACCACCTTAAGGAACTCACTTCTCACCTGCAACCACGATGCCTCACCTCCACTGCGTGATGCTGCATCTTGATCTCAAACGCTTGTCCTTGGTTTCCGATGCCACGTCTTTGGTTTCCAATGCCGCCAAGGGACTGAAGCATGACCAGATAGCTCCAGTGGGAGCAATGGGTTTCTAAGCGCAGTATTTTTTTAATTTACTCTTTAAAAATTCATATCTTGACTTGGTTATATTGGATTTTGTCATTTTGGTCTTGTTTAACTCAGGTAAATATTGGCTATTTCCCTAAAGTGGTGTGAAGTACTTTTTAGGTGTTTTCACTGAGTTACTCTGCGTTTGTGTGTGTGTGTGAGAGAGAGAGTGTGTGTGGGTGCCTGTGTGTGTGTGTGTGTATGTGTGTGTGCACAAATACTTTACACATTGCCTCTTTAGTTTAGCCTGACTGCTCTGTGCCAAGCTATCAGATAGTTAGCACAGGTAAACTTTGGTGTGTAGACTCCGTCTGCCCCGACATTGGCTTCCTCACGGAAACTTGGATGAACTCTACCTCTGCCCCGGACATTGCCACTGCCATTCCAGATAGCTACAAGATCATCCACAAGGACCGCATCAACAAACCGGGTGGAGGCATTGCTATCATACACAAAAGCACCCTCCACCTCACCACCTATTCAGACGAACACTCAACCAACATGGAGCACCTCCACTTCCAGGTCCAGACCAACCCGAACACCACCCTCTTCGGTACCCTATTCTACAGACCCCTCGGACCACGTCCACCTTTCAGCGACTCCATCATCGACTTCCTCGCACGGCACGCTCTTGACTCCACAGACTACATCCTCCTCTGCAACCTCAACTTTCACCTGGACAACCTCAACGATAAGAACACTGCATCCCTGCCGGAGAACCTCGCCACTGTCGGACTCAAACAACGGGTCACCTCCCCAACCCACTCAGCAGGACACACGCTCGACCCCATCTTCTCCGCCAGCGGCAACTTCATCAGCAGCCACACCTCCAAGCTCCCTTGGACCGACCACCGCTGCATCCACTTCTCCTTCACCACATCCCCATACACCACCACACCCACAGCTACACTCATAGAAGCTGGAATAAGGTCACAGAACAGCTCACTACCGCCCTCAGCAAACACCCAACACTGACATCTGCAGACGCTAATACCTCAGCACTCAACCTCCATCGATGGATCTCCAACTGCGCCGACACACTGGCTCCCCTCAAGAAAGCCCCACACAAGCGACACTCCAAAAAAGCCAACTGGTTCTCACCCACTCTCCATGAGTCCAGATGCACCGGTCGACAGCTCAAGAAGAGAGGAAGGAGCAGCAAGACCCAGGAACACCACTCAGCCTTCAAAACCACTGTCACGGCACACCACCACCTCATCAGAACAACATAGAAGGCAGCCCTATGTAAAAGGATCAATGCCAAAGCACTCCATAGCAAAGAGCTTTTTGCTGTGGTGAAAGAATTTTCCAAACCCAGCACAGAGGCAGCATCCCGCCCTCCCAAGACCTCTGCAACAACCTCAGCCCCTTCTTCCATCACAAGATTAAGATCTACGACAGCTCCAACAGCCTCAATACCCAAGACCCTTGCACCCCACCTGCAACCACTGCACCTAACAACACAGGACCCCAGCAAAACCTGCTCAGTTAGACTCCCCTCACTGCTGACGACACCTTCAAGATCATGAAGAGCATCCACTCCGGAGCACCCTCAGACCCCTGCCCACAACTTCAACAGAGCCGGCACCTCCATCGCCCTTGTACTCGGCCGCACCATCAACTGCTTCATTGACCCTGCCACCTTCCCGGAAGACTGGAAACACGCAGAGATCAACCCCTTGCTGAAAAAACCCTCTGCTGATCCAACATACCTCAAGAACTTCAGACCCATCTTCCAGCTCCCCTTCCCAGCCAAGGTCATTGAGAAGGCCATCAATGCCCAACTTTCCGAGTTCGTTGAAGCAAACCACATCCTGGACCTCTCCCAATCTGGCTTCCAAAGCAACCTCAGCACCAAAATAGCCATCCTCGCCGCCACAGATGACATCCGCACCCTCCTCGACTGAGGCAAAACTGCAGCCCTCATCCTCCTGGACCTCTCGGCTGCCTTTGACACAGTCTCCCACTGCACCCTATGCACAAGACTTCACAACACCAGCATCCGCAACAAAGCCCTGGAAATGAGCCGCTCTGGTCAAACACAGAGAGTCAGACTACCTCCGTTCCACTCTGAACCCACAGAGATCAGCTGCTGAGTGCCTCAGGGCTCCTCCCTGAGCCCCACTCGATTCAACATCTACATGGCCCTGCTCACAGCCATCATCAGGAACCACGGCCTCAACATCGCCTCCTGTGCTGACGATGCCCAGCTGATCCTTTCCCTCACCAATGAACCCACAGTCGCCAAGAACAACTTCCACGATTAGATGAAGGCTGTTGCTACCTGGATGAAGGACAGCTGCCTCAAGCTCAACTCCGAGAAGACCAAAATCCTCATCCAGGGCTCCACCCTCTCCACCTGGGACAACTCCTGTGGCCCGCAGATCTTGGATCCCTCACACCCACAGACCAAGCACAAAACCTTGGAATCATCCTGGACTCCGCGCTGACTATGAACCACCAGATCAACATCGTCTCATCATCCTGCTTCCACATGCTACGCCTGCTCCGAAAGATCTTCAAGTGGATCCCCACTGAGTCTAGAAAGACAGTCACTCATGCACTCATCAGCAGCAGACTCGACTATGGCAATGCACTCTATGCTGGCATCACCCAGAAACTCATCAAGAAACTGCAGAATATTAAGAATGCCTCCACCAGACTCATCCTCAATATCCCCCCGCTGCAGCCACATCACCAGGCACCTGAAAGACCGCCACTAGATCCCAGTCAACAAAAGAATCACCTTCAAGCTCCTCACATGTGCCTTCAAAGCCCTACATGATGTGGGACCTGCATACCTTAAATACCGCCTCTCATTCCACTCACCTGCCAGAGGCCACCGCTCCACCCATCCCGTACTTGGCCACCGTCCCACGTATCCGCAAGACCATGGCTGGAGGAAGGTCCTTCTACTACCTCACAGCTAAGACCTGGAACACCCTGCTTCTCCATCTCAGGCAATCACCGTCACTGCTCAATCCTCGAAGGACCTCAAGGCCTGGCTCTTCGACTGAACCACATTGTCTTTGGCGGATCAGCAGCCCCCCCCAGCACTTTGAGACGCTTACAGGTGAGTAGTCACACTTTACAAGTCACCTGATTGATACTACACTTACCCTGATTAGAGTGTGGGTCCCTAATTGGACAGGGTGCATACCTCTGCCAACTAGAAACCCCATTTCTTACAAAAATCTAGCAGGTGCTAATCATCTGGGTGCATTAGGAGAAGTCTAAATGCAGATTCAACTGCAGTTTTTTCCAGCAGTGCCCCTGAACCTAACCTTCTTAACCTTACCAAGGATTGGTCGGCAGAGGAATACCTCACTGAACAAGCTTGAGGGTCTATTGCATCATTAACTGATGCCCATTTTGGGACTGAGAGGTTAAGAATCAGTCTGTACCGGCCCGGCTACTTCTCGGGAACTACTCCAACTGGTGAGCATACAAATGCATAAAAGGATGGGGTTGGAAATGGGTCTGTGATTCTTTCAAGTGAGCTCTACTTATGGAGCTTCTCTGCTACCACCTTTGCACGAGTGCACACTAACATTTCGTTGTCAAAGTGGGTAATGGGTACAACAACCGGGGCTGGGATTCTGAAACACTAGGAAAAATATAAATACAACAGTTGTGCTTCATGTCTATTAGAGTAATTGTTCAGCCAGGGCAGCAGCTTATCCACCTGGACTGGGGTGCGCAAATCTTGGCTAGTATGAGGATTTAACTGGGGCTTTGCTTTTTTCTTTGGATTTCTTGATGTATTTAACCTCTGCATGGAAAGCAAGGCCACAAAAGCAACAGACTTGTTTGAATTTTCATGACCCTGCTAGGCAATTGTACACTTTCCTGTTGAAAGCCTTGCGCCTCCTTTTTGCCCCCAGTGGAATGTTACAACCGAAAAGGTTGTTATGTGGGTCTTATTGGCATTCTTTAGCCATACGTTCCTGCCAGTCTGATCCCACACAATTTCAGGATCTTTTACTTTGGCTCATCTGAAATCACTGTCATAGTTCAGCCATGCAATACCCCAGTAAACACGATGAGCCTTAAGAATCTTGTTTGAATCAAAAATCATGGACATTGCAAATTCCAGGTTCTTCTCAAGAATAAGTCATGTAAACATTAAAACAAGATAGCCAATTAGCAATGTTCTCATCAACCTTAGGTCTCCTGTCCTTAGTGGACTCTTTCCTATCTTTCTCCCTTCCCTCCTATTCCCTCCTTTTCACACATATAAGTAAAAGCACATTCACAAAGTCACCCTTCCAAATATTCTCTTTGACCTCCACTGGAACATGCAAAGTCTGCTTACACAGCTTACATAATATGGTCTCCTGCCCACCAATGCCTTTTACAGCAGCAACCTCACCCTTGACAGTCACTCCCTCCTCGTTTTTATTGGAGTAGCTGTGTTGGATTGCCCATATGTCCAGAAGCCTTGTTCTCTTCACCTTTTCTTCTTCCTCTTTCACATGATCAGCTGCAATACCCTTGGCTTGTTTCTTCAGATCTGCTATTGTGGATAAGATTGGGTTTGAAGAGGCCCATAAGTTATGGAAGACCTAGGAGTGAATGTATCTGCACTGGCTGCTAACCAGGAGTGTAATTGAGCGACTGAGGTGAACAACGCTGAAGTGTTGTCTGGAGAATCCTCACTGCCGTCTGGGAGTGATGAGTCTGGCTGGGACAATGAGGGTGCAACTGTTCCCTGACTGTCTTTAGAGATTGGAGGCTCCTCTCCCACTGACTGAGTCAGATCCACAGGCCTTTTTTTTGGGACCAAGGCGAGGTCCATCAAAGACTGTCTAATCTCAACTAAGGTATGAGGACCTCTTTGGAATCACCTACTCTGAGGTAGTAATGAGGACAGCCGCAAGTGCTGATGGACCTTCACTGGGTACCTGCTGCAAGCATGAGACTTCACTAGGAGAAGAAATCTCCCGGAAAGAGTCTACATGGGCTTCTGGCATCCAAGTGAGAGCTAATTGTGGAGAAGGTCCCTGCCCAGAATGCTAACTACCTTGACCTGCTGCTCTGGCTCTGAAGCAGACACTTAACTGGTGGATCCACCCTCATTCACCAATTGAGCCAGTGCCAGTTTAAGCAATTGTGCTAGCTCAGGGTGCCATCCTTTACATTTCCTCAAATGATCATTCCACGCAGACATCATGCTCCATCAGTGAGTTGATCAATGAATCAAAGAGATCCGGGCAGAGGTAAATAAAATTGCATTAAAAAACAAGCGAATCTACATCAAACAACACAGGTACAGATCTTCCCTAAACAGCCCCTTAGGGAAAGTACCCTTTTAACACCACAGTGTAGCTGGCCCTCTCTCCAGTTGATGAGGAGGCTCACAGAACCAACCTCCATAGTGCCCAGTGGTCAGGATACACATCCCAGGAAGGGATGGGACCACAAGAGAGGAGCTATTGCATTATGGACATTAAAATACTAAATGCTGCAGGAGACACTAGGATATGAACTGAGGACCTCTCAGTCTGCAGTTAAATGCTCTTACTGAGCCATAACTTGGGGCCACAAAATGAAAATCAGTGAAACAATTACTCTGTTGGGTCCAAGGGTACTAATCTTAGCAAAAAAGGGGGAAGAGGGGATGGGTGATGGCACTAATGCTGGCCAGCTGCGCCTTTGGTTGGATGATCTGCACCAGCTGATGCTAAGGCAGTACTATGGTGCCCAAAGTACTAAGTTGAGGCTGGGAGCAGTAACAGCCCACCATGAAGTACTCCGTCGGGCGGCTGCTGGACCCCACCCTTCGTCGCAAGTGCCAAGTAAAAGGAGGAAGCCGAGGAGGGCAAGGCCGAAATAGCTGCCACAACATCACACACTTGCCCTTCTGTGTCCTGTTCCCCACTCCGCAACTTTCGGGTGGGGGACAGGAAATGAGACCCAAGCCAATTCCCGGTATCCGCTGTCTTTGACCAAGGAGTTACAAGAGAAGGGGGAATGGGGATTGTTGCGTTGAGAAAAATGACTGCCACAGATGCAGGTAGGAAAAATAACAAGTTTGTATATTGATGAATACAGTTCCGAGTGAAGAGCCCATGACCACACCTCCGCCATCCTCGATGCTACTGCTCAAATGGTAACTGGTCTGAGCAGAACACCCAGGATAGGAGAAGCAGAGCATAGCATACTTTTGAACAAATACATTCAGTGCCCTGTGCAGAAACACGGAACAATAACAAGTTGTCCTTGGTATAAAAAAAGACAACTTGTACAACGCAACATCATCCTTCCCTTTTCAAACACTTAAAGATGAAATGCATAAAATAGAAAAAAAATTATAAAAGAATATACACAAAAGAAAAAGGGTAAAGAATGACATCAAATAATAATCTTTGAATTTTAAAGGAAATGAAACATTTCGAACATCTATGAAGACAGCCCTTTTAATTGAAGGCCTTGACTCTATATTAGAAGTATATAAACTTTTCAAACTGGAACTAGAAAGATCACTTTCATCATTGAGAGACATATGAGATTAGCTATCATCAAACCCAAAAGGTACATCACTGGAAGAACTAGCACCTTCAACATCAGAGAAGGCACCAAGGGCAGACTGAGGAGCACTTTCCTTCTGAGGAACATCTCACCAGGAACTTCCCACACTACTCTCAGTAAACAATAATACCTTTGTTTTTGACAGCTGTAATTATTTAACCTTTTCCATGCTCATGACGAGCTCAGCTCGTCATGAGGCACGGTGCTCGGGTGCTCATGACAAGCTCAGCTCGTCATAAGCCGTGGAACGCTCAGGTGCGGGGATAATTCCCCTGCTGTGCTGAGCGTTCCACGGGAGCCGGTGCACCTGTGACGAGCTCAGCTCGTCATAAGCACAGGAGCGCCGTGCCTTATGACGAGCTGAGCTTTTCATGAGCATGCGGGCCCCCTCCTCCCCCCAGCACAGCGGGGGAATTACCCCCGCAGCGAAGGGGCTAGGCTTGGTCCTGAGTGACTTTTACGAGACTCCTCCTGCTCCACCACCCTCTCAGTTCCAAAAGAATAGCACCTTTGCATACTTTGACCACCTTGGTTGGTAGTGTACATTTTGACTCTCCTTACCTTACCTTATTAGGTTTTTTAATGAGAACCCAGTCTACAACTAAGTACTCAACCTCCTTGGAATGATTTTTATCATCAAAATATTAAGTAACTGCTTCCTGTTTCTTAGACACTTTGTTCCACATGTGCCCAGAATTAGCTTTTACTATAGTGTCCTGAGAAAACTCTTCAACCAACATGGGGTACAATTTGCAAATGGGTTGTCTTTTACGTAACAGTTTGAATGAAGATACACCAGTTGTACTGTGCGTTGTAGTGTGATAACTCTCAACTTTTTCTCTAAGAATTTTCTCAAACTGCAGACCAGAAGATAAAGCAGTCTGTACACCTTCATTCAAGACTTTGATACATTCTACCAAGCCATTAGAGGTTGAAGAGTACAGAGTCACCTGCAAATGTTTAATGCCCAAATTCTTAATAAATTGTGTCATTTGATCAGACTTGAACTGAGTACCATTATCAGTCACAAGATGATTTAGTGGCCCCTCAACCTCAAAACTTTGGTTAAGGAAGGTAATAACAAATGTGGTGTAAGGTGTAAAAAACACAACTGAAATAAATCAATTTGGAAAAATAGTTCACAAGGAATGTCAAATATTTCTTATTTTGGTAGTCGTTCAAAGGGACCAGCGAAATCAAATGCAACTTTATGCCAAGGTGCATTAGTTAGGGGAACCATGTGTAAATTAAATTCAGAAGTCTTCCAATTTTTATTGGAAACCAAGCATGTGCTACAACCTGGCACCCCTCTATTCACTTGTGCATCAAGTCTGGGTCACCAATAATATTGCTTCAATTTTCGGATGGTAGCTGTAATTCCTTAGTGACCCTCATGAGCATCATGAAACAACAACTCTTTGTTGGCTGTACCAACAACTCATGACGAAGCAAAAATCCCTCCACTACAGATAATTCATCTGAAATATGCACATTTATTTTGAGCCCCGTGTCTAGATTCCTTTTCATGAGGCCACCCGGAATCGACATGTTTAATAACTTGTTTAAGAATAAGGTTGTCTTTGAGAGCGTCTAACCACACCTCTCTAGAAATTGAATCTTGCTTTTCTGCAAAGTCTCAAATGAGGGTGACAACACACTCCTCCTCCTCTTCAGATTAATTCAAATTATCATCACAAATAGACATCCTGGACAGGCAGTCAACTCTGACATTTTTACCACTGGGTAAATAGTTTATCGCAAATTTGTATTCTTGTAACTTCAATAATATACAGACTAACCTGGTAAAGGCCATAACAATACCGTTACCATTAAGTAGATATATAAGGGGTTTGTGGTCTGTGAAAACTTGAAATTGAGTGCCCTATAAAAATTTCTTAAACTTTTCAATCACCCATGCACACGCTAGAACTTCCTTTTCAATTGTGATGTATGTAAGCTCAGCCAAACTTAATGACCGTGAGGCAAATGCAATTGTGTGTTCCTTTTTATCCACACATTGTGACAGAATAGCACCTCATCTAGACTGACTGGCATTGACCATCAGAAAACATGGTTTCCCAGCTGAGAATACCGATAAAATGGGTGCTGAAGTAATGAGATCATTGATCTTACAGAAGGCTTCATTTGCTGCATTAGACCAGGGTTGGCTCCTCCACTATGGTGAAGGTGTGTCGCCCCACTGCTTTCTCACAGCACGAGAAAGCCAAAACATAAAATGGTACTACCTAAAAGGTATTACCAGTTTATGTTTGCTTTGCACAATGCGGGTGGGCTGGGATGCTCTTCTCTTTGAGCAGGGCAGGGGAGGAGTGGTTTGCCCACTCCTGAGTGCACATACACTGTTTGGTCAGCCCTTCTCGGGCAACCCAAACCAGTCATGCGCACCCTGCCCTTCTCCATGCAGGCTGCATTTCAGCCTGCATGGAGAACATGGCCACCCCATTAGATCCTGGCTGGGAGGCATCCCGACCAATCACGACACTGCTTGCAGCATTGTGATTGGCTTAGGGGAGGGAGCCTGGCTGTCTGCTTCCTGTCCCTGTCCGAGACAGGAGAGCAGGAGCCGAGAAGACGTGGGACCCGGCGGAAAGGTAAGGTTAATTTAATTATAATTTTTTTCATTTCCCCGCTAAACCCCCATGAATCCCTGCTCCTGCGACCCCTCGTGCCCGTCCTCCCACCTGCGAGCAATGTCGGCTGCTACTGCATTAGACCATTCAAAAGCTTGATCTTTTCTCAAAAGATCCCACAGAGGTCGTACTACCAAAGCATAACCATGTGTAAATCGTGAGTAGTATTCGCACCAAACTAAACATTTGTGGTGTCTCTTTGTTGCATGGTGCTGTTGAGTCTTGAATGGCACAAACACAAGACATTTTCAGTTGTATGCCCTGATCAGAGTTGCAGTGACCAAGATAATCCAGCTGATTAACCAAATGTACACTTTTCCTTTCTGAGGGTGATGCCTATGTTCTCAAAAACGAAGTACCCTTACAAAATGTTATTGTGTTCTCTGGCACTCTCAGCAAAAACAAGTACATTGTCTTGAAACGCCTGCACACCCTGGATGCCTTCCAACACACTATCCATAAACCTTTGAAATGCACTTGCTGCTGAGGCCAGACCGAAAGGCATAGGCAGTAACTTAATTGTTCGAAAAGTTTACTAAACAGGGTAAGGTCCTGGCTTTCAACAGCAAGTGGTGTTAGATGATAGCCTGATATGAGGTCGAGCAATGAAAAAAAACTGTCCCCCACTCTCTAGATTGGCTAAAAGATCCTGTACTTTGGGTAACGTGTGACAGTCAATGATAATGTTTTTGTTGAGGGTGTGTTAGTCAACACATAGACACATCTGACCTGTCTTTTTCTTCATGATAACAACCAGACTGACCCATTATGATGAGTCAGTTGGTTGAATAATTCCTTCACTGCATAGTTTATCAAGGAGTCTTTTGAGATCCGTCCTAATGCTTAAAGGTACCGACCTGACTTTGAGTACCACAGGTATGGCACCTACTTTGAGCTTGATTAGATGCTCAAACTTGGAAATGTTTCCTATTTTATCAGAAAAAATATTTTGAAACTTAATAAAGTCATTATCCACATTCACATCATCAAAACGTTCAATAAATGAGATAGAATGGTCAGCTAACACAATGGGGTTTTCTGCACCAGGAAGTAATATGATCCCAAGTCTGACCAAATCCTGCCATCCTATGATGTTCCTGCCTTTAATTGCAAAATTAATCTTTGTGGTGACTTGCCTCCCTAAACAAGACAGGGTATCTATGAAGTATCCTAACATGTCAATGTCACCAAAGGCTTTATGGTGAATATCAGTTTTCTGCAGGGATTTTGTACCCCATTTCTCCCTCCTTCCGAAATAATGGGCATTGGAGCACCAGAGTCTGCCATCATATTAATAGGCACTTGTGCCACTATGGCCATACACCAGTGTCATTTCACTCCAGCTTGAGAAATGTTTTCCGAAGAAATAGTTAAAACTACTTTTGGAAAGTCCTGTGAACGTAAAACAGTCTCAACATCCACAGTACTTATTTTCATGGTCCTGCACATGGACATAAAGTGGCCGATTTTTCTGCACTGGTTGCTATTCTTTTTGTTAGCTGGACAATTAGGACTATTTCCGATGTGTGTTCGTGAACCACATATATGTTCGACACTTTTCTGAATGTGCCTCTTGCACTTTTGTGTTTTGCATCAACAACTCCAATTACTTCACTTTCCCCAGACACACAGGCTACAGAAGTTCCAGACATGGATGACTCCGTAGACATCCATGGAGGAGATGATCGACCCGCCTATACCTTTAGCAATATCAATTGTTTCTCCAAGACTGGGGTCTTTGCAACTCATTAGTCTTTCCTGAATTTTCTTGGAGAAACAACTATATGCGAATTGATGCAAATTTCCAGAGCATTCCAAAGGTACATGTAGAGGCCAACAAACTAAGTGCAGAAATGTATTTTTCTACTGACTCCTCCATGTTATGTTTTCTTCTAAAGAAATTAAAACGTTCAATTAAAACACTTGGCTCTTAAAAGAATTTCTTTGTGAGCCTAGACATGTCTTCCGTGTAGACATTCCATCCTTCTTGTACTCCTGCTAGTGCATTTACCTGTGGCAGGTTATTAACAAGCATTTACAATGCAACGGTTTCGCCTTTGGAGAAGTTAGAGCTATTGGCATTGTAAATGACAAAATTTATATTTATGTGTTGGTTTTGAAAACAGATAAATAAATGGCAGTCATTTACATTGCCAATAGCTTAATATCTCGCAAATGTGAGAACTATTGTACCCTACGGACGAGCTCAGCAGACAGCAATTACTACCACACACACACCCAGACCCACACACCCAGAGCCAGCCACACCCAGAGCCCCCCCCCCCACACACACACACACACTGGAGCAGTCACACACACACACACACACACACACTGGAGCAGTCACACACACACACACACACTGGGGCAGTCACACACACACACACACACTGGAGCAGTCACACACACACACACACACACTGGAGCAGTCACACACACACACACACACTGGAGCAGTCACACACACACACACACACACACTGGAGCAGTCACATATACACACACACACACACACACTCTGGAGCAGTCACATACACACACACACACACACACTCTGGAGCAGTCACATACACACACACCCAGGAGAAATCACACACACACACACACACCCAGGAGCAGTCACACACACACACACACACACCCAGGAGCAGTCACACACACACACACACACACCCAGGAGCAGTCACACACACACACAGTAGAAAATTGTCAAGACCACAGGAAGCAACACAGAGGACTAAAAACGCAGGTAACTGTTTAGGTAACACTGTGTCAAACTGCACAGCATTTGTTACCTTATTTTCTGATCTCAGCTCTCTAAAACTGTGGTTGTGTACGGAGCAGCCTGCTCGAGGCCCTCCTTCTGCTCCTGTCTTGATAAATGATCATATAGCTGATTTAGTTTCCTTTTAACTAATATTGGACGGGTTACCGCCACTATAGAAAGCAATTTAGAAAACACCTGCCCATGAAGTCAGATGGCAAACAACAAAAAAATCGAAAGCTTCTGGTCGAATCTCTGACCTCGGAGGCTGACACGGTTTGATGGGAAATTTAATGTAATAGGCAGCGAAAGCCTAAAAGGCCTGTTGTCAGCAATGAAGGCTGAAAGTTAGCAGAATTAATATAACTGTACAATGGAAGGGCCCTCCAGGGACACGCCTGGAGAGCGAGGGTAGTGATGGGAGTGGGAAAAAAAACAGGACTGCGGAAACCGTTTGGCCCTGACATTCTGTCACCTTTGCTAAACGGGGAATAAACAAAAAAAAGAAACCTAGTCTAAAATCGCTAAGCGTTCCTTAATGTCGGCGCTTGAAGCGGGGACAAAAGAAAGGGCCGCTACACTCCGATTTGTGAACTCCAATGCAGGCGAATTTCATTTAATTGCACCCCTTGACGCAGGGATGGCATATTCATTAGGGAGCCGCCGATCATACTTGCATTTGCAGTTTGAGCGGGAGAAGTACGAGACAAAAAAACATTATTCGCGGTCTCTGGTGATGGCATTAAAAAATCGAGTTAAAATAAGCAGAAAAGAACAGCTTTCCCCAACTCCTGCATAAAAGATGACATGTCACATCGGCGCGTGAGGATTTCTTCCCCCCCTTCTCGACATGAAAAAAACCTCTAATTGCAGTTTTAAATGCCTAAAATGCCATGTCCACCCAAGGCCCGATGCTATGGTTTCGCCTTTTGAAAAGTTTGATCGATTGGCATTGTGATTTTGCACAGCTCACTTAATCCCCGAGCCTAAATAGTGTTTGGTTTTATTTTTAAAGCGAAGGTGTCCTTGTGTAAAGTAACATGTACTTTTGTAAAGAGCTCCAATTCCTGCAGTAAATCTTCGAGAATGGAATGCTGACCGAATAATACTCGAGGGGAGGTGGAGGGGAGGGAGAAGGAATGGGACTGAGGGGTGGATTTTGTAAACACCTAGAAAGCAGAAGAAAAAAAAAACGCGATCATTCCCTTCCAGAGGATTAGCCTTCTTCATTTGCATGACCATCTCGAAACAAAAGAGATTAAGATTTCCTGTAATCATTCTTTTCAAATGCCTGTAATTGCATTTGCAATTAACCTAGGGGTCAAACCCCACGTCACAAAGTACCTTATAGGGGGTCTGGGCTTGGAAAATGGATCGTGGGGGGTAGGGGCACTGAATCTAAAACAAAAATACGTTTACTTAAAAGTCGTTACATCGAATTTGAGCAGTCTGACGCCGCACTCTAAATTATGCGAGTTCAGTTTTACCTCCAAGGCCTCTCGTGTCTGATGAACAAGTCGACTCAAATTTCAAACTAGGACGGGGGTGAAAAAAATAGAGTGTGCGGCCGCCTGGTTATCCAGGCTCACGGAAGAAAACCGACAAAAAATTAAGTTTTAAATGAAGATGAGAAACGGGAAAATAAATTAAAATTAAACAAATTAGTGAGAAAGGTGTTGAAGGAAATAATGTTGTATGGCGGGCTGCAGTGTGTTCTGAGCCGGCAAGGTCTGTTCCCCGTGTAACAATGCGTGTGCAGGGTGCAATGACCCGGGCCCACCGCAGGAAGCAGGTCATCTAGGCTTCCCCCCCACCCCACAGCTGGAGGGCCCGTTGTATGGGCCCTTGCGCCGTCGGGAGAGCAGCGCGCTGTGTGCAGGACAGACCTGGGCACAGCGCTCCTTTTGGGGTTCGGATTTCCCAGTCGGTTCAGCCTTCCTTACCTGGGAACTGCGCAGAGGAAACTAGACCACGGTCCCCTCCCCTCCTGGAAACAAGAGAAGGGCATTTTTTCGGTGCCCTCGGGGGTTTTCAACTTTTTTCTCTCTCTCCGCGCTGCACTTTCACCCTCATTTGAGCTCTGAAATTCTGGCCCATTAAACTGTCCGTTTGACGGAACATCGTTCTGGTTAAAGCCCTTGGAAATGTAGGCTCTGCGGACCTCCGAGCAGCTCCTGGACTTCAGGTCTCCCAGCGCAGAGGCGATCAGAGCCGCTAAAGTTCAAAGCAGGCGCAGGCAGACCATGGCGGAGGCGCTGGACTGGCAGCCCGACACAAAACAACAGAGGGTCTCTCTCCGCGCTGCACTTTCACCCTCATTTGAGCTCTGAAATTCTGGCCCATTAAACTGTCCCTGTCCTGAGCTATTTTTGCACATGGGATTGGTGTGAAGCTGCCGCAGCGGGCGAGGTGCGGACACGGGGCCACGGCAATGAAGACGGGTCGAACGTGAGGGGAGAGAGAAGAGACGGAAGGAGGAGGCCGAGGGAGATAGAAAGGGAAAGAAAATGCAGCGGAGATCGAAAAAAGATTAAAAGAGCGAAATAGCATGAAGAGCGTAATTGTCGCACTAGGGAAGGACTGTTTGGAAGCCTAATGCAGACTGAAAGTTTGCAGGGAGGCGTGATGACCCGGGCCGGCCAGCCAATCACAGCACGGCCCGGGAATGACGTCACGGGGGTGTCCCGGGCCGGCAGCCAATCGCAGCGCGGCCCGGGACAAAGGGGCGGGGCTTAAAAAAAGCACCAGAAACGCCCCCGAATCGCGTTTTCGAGAGAAAACGCGATTGACAGCCTCTGCCTCCCAATGGCTAGCCTCCATTTATGGAGCTAGCCAATGATAGGCAGAGGCGGGTCATCACCCCAGATAGAAATCAAGAGGTTTTGCTAGCGCATGCGTACTTCGTACGCATGGCTAAGGCAAAACCTAAAAAGGGGCGGGACTTAAAAAAAGACCCAGAAACGCCCCCGAATCGCGTCTAGGCGGGCCCTGAACTGAGTGACGCTCCTCTCCTCCAATGGCTGGCCAGCATTTACGAGGCCAGCCAATGAAGAAGAGGGGCGTGTTCAGGCCCCCATATTACAAACAAAAGATTTCGGCTCCGCCCACTGCTTACGCAGTGCGACGGTAGCCGAAACCTAAAAATGTGCTGCCCAAGGCACAACACTGGGAGTCTCGAACGCTTTCTCGATACAGGGAGGGAACACACCGGTGTAGCCTCTTACCCCTAATTTGAACTACGGTTAGTTACTTGTTTGGGCGACAGGCACACTGCAAACTTTTTTCAATGAGCAGTTTAAGGCCCAGAGTGCAGAGGAGCAGGGTGGGTGGTAGTTGGGCAGGAGCAGAGGGGTTGCTGTTTGTTTTCATTATCTCGACTGAACTTTACTGTAAACAAGAGAAAGTAAACACACAACCTATACTTATCATGATGGGCACAAACCGAGCCAGGAATTTTAGGCTCTCGAGATGGAATGTACATGGTCTGGGGGATAAATTGAAACGCTGCATAGTCCTACAGCATATCAAACGACATTCCCCTGAAGTCATGCTCCTACAGGAGTCACACTTGGTGGGCAATTCCTGTAAAGCATTAACTAGATGGGGCTATAGACATGTGGCGCGTTCACTACTGGCTCCAGAGGGGTGGGCATTATGATTAAAAAAACTCCTTCCCGCTCACCATACATCAAACGTGAGTGGATGACATGGGCAGATATGCAGCAATGTCTGGGCAATGGGAGGGGTTTACTCTTAATCTAGTGACAGTATATGCCCCGCCTGGTCTTCAGAGTCCCACACTCAAAGACTTGGGCTCCCTGCTGCTATCACTCCCAGAGGGGCGCAGTGTAGTGGGGGGGTTTTAACTCAGTGGTATCAGGCCTCCTTGACCGACACCCACCGCAAGACACGAGTTCCTCCTTCAGGTGGCTCCCAGACTTTTTAGATGCCATGGATCTCGTTGACGTGTGGCGAATGTACCACCCAGACACCATCCAACACACCTTCTATTCTGGTGCTCACAATAGTCTCTTCCGTATCGATTACCTCTTGGTTCCAGCAACCCAAATCACCGAGATTCGAGAAACTAGACCCATGGCTAGGGGCATATCAGACCATTCTCCTATCTGGGCTCATTGGCCCTGAGGGAGAGTTGCACCTATCAGCCCCTGGTATTTTCGTAATCCTGTGGTCCTTAGGGCACTCAAACAGAATATTGATAACTATTTCCTAGATAACATAGGCTCTGTCCGCTCCCCCCAAACTATTTGGGAAGCATTTAAAACAGTTGTGAGTGAGCAGACACTTTCCCTGATTGCCGGGACACAAAAGGAAAAGCTGAAAGACCTGATACAAGTAGAAAACGAAATTCTCCGACTGGAGGAGGCAAATGAGGAGGAAATCACACAAGAGGCCCTCCATACCCTGCAACTCAAACGAGATGATTATAAAAATATCACCACCGACATGGCCAAAAAGATGGGGAGGGACAAAGCAGGTAGAATATATGAACTAGGGGATAAAGTGGGGAAACTGCTTGCCTGGCTTGACAAGAAGGAAATGGCGAACAGGCTAGTTCCAGAGCTGATAGACGACAGGGGGCTGAAAGTTACAGATCCACAAGCTTTCACACGTGAATTTGCTGACTACTAGAGCTCAGTATACGGTTCAAAATCCACCCTTGGAGGACTCCATGGAGCTCCTCAGAGATATTCAGCTGCCAACTCTATCGGAGGAAGGAAGGGGCACATTGGACGGTGCACTTACCGACGATGAATTGGCAAATGCAATCAGAGATCTTTGCTCTGGCAAGGCCATGGGCCCTAACCGCCTACCGATCGAACTGTACAATCTACAACCAGATGCGATCGCCCCGCATCTATGGGCCATGTTCATGGAAAGTTGGGAAGTGGGGCTGCTACCACATTGGTAACCATATGTAAGGAGGGTAAACCGAAGTCCAAATGCTCCTCATATGGGCCAATCTCCCTGCTCAATGCAGAGCCCAAAATCTTAGCCAAAGTACTGGCGAATCGCCTGGCCTGAGTGATTTGCAATTAGTGCACCCTGACCACTTGGGCTTCATGCCTCATGGCAACACTGCGTTGAATCTAAGACGCCTGCATGGAGTATTAGGCAGATTAGATACGATTCAGGAGGCGGGGATAGTGCAACAATGGCATTTGACATGCTAGAGTGGCAATATCTCTTTGCGGTGTTAATTAAACTGGGATTTGGGCCTGACTTCATAGGATGGGTATGGCTCCTCTACACAGAGCCACTAGCCCAAGTTGTGCTCAATAACAAGAAATCAGAGGTCTTCAAACTGGGACGTGGGACCCGCCAGCGATGTCCGCTGTTGCCCCTCCTTTTTGCCCTTGCCCTGGAGCCATTGGCGGTGTGGATCCATTGGAGCCCAGAAATAAGAGGATTCAGATGGGCGAAGGGGTGGGAAGACCGCATCTCCCTCTATGCGGATGATATCCCCCTTTATCTAGCCTCCCCAAAACAATCCCTCCACATAGCTCTCAACATCTTCACGATCTTTGGCAGGTATTTCGGGTATAAGATCAATTGGAGTAAATCCCTGACGTATGTTCTCAAAGGAGACCCCGCCACCCCTCCCCGCCCCGGGATTGCCCTATACAGATGGTGGGGACGGGATACCGGTATCTGGGAATCTTTATTGCGGCGGAACCCAAAATCAGGTACAAGCACAACCTGCTTCCCCCACTGCAGAGACTTAGGCGAGATGCATCAATCTGGAGGATGCTCCCACTCTCGCTCCTAGGGAGGGCAGCTCTTTTTAAAAATGATGTCACTGCCACGTTTCCTCTATGCATTACAAAATGCCCCAGACCCTGTCCCAGCAAAATACTTCCGGGAGATAGAGAGCCTGCAGCGAAGCCTACTTTGGGATGGGAGCCCCCGTATTGACATACAGAAATTAAGCCTGGGTTGGTATGATGGGGGTATTGCATTCCCTGACATTAAAAGATACTATTGGGCCGCACATCTGTTGGAGATTAACCACAGCACCTACCGCCAATATGATGACTCTGCTTATTGAATGGATAAATAGTTGTTAACAGGGGGGCGCTTACAGCAGGGCCTTGTACAGATTCCCATTAACAGGCCCTACTAAGCACTTAGTGCAGATCTGGCACACCACTAACAAAAGTTTGGGATGGGATAGGAAGCTCACGTTGGCCACCCCTCTATGGGATACGGAACAGCTGGGCACCCTGGGCACCACAAAAGGATTTGATAAGTGGGACCTAATTGGGATCTCGAAAATCGGGGATCTCTGGGAGGGGGGAGAGGTGGTCTCATTCTCTGTACTATGCCAGAGCCACGAACTAGCTGTAGAATATTTTTGATACCTACAAATCAGACACGCACTCTATCGAATCTGGCCAAAGGTACCTCACTTCCGGACTCTTCGCCACTAGACTACAGGTTACTTGATGGCTATATGCCGGACAGAGCGATATCCTTGACTTACAAGAAGTTGATTAACAACACCTCAGACCCCCTGACACTTTTAGGCTGTGCTGGGAGGGGGATGGGCTTGAGCTAGATGATGAGGACTGGCAAGAGGCAATCGTGTCCCCGCGAGAGGTGACGATCTATTCTAGGCTGCGTCTAGTTCAGTTGAAGGTCCTACATAGGGTATATATCTCTGGTCCTACTCTTGTCAAAATGGGAAAAGTAGATGATGGCAATGGTAAGCGAAAATGTGGCCTGTTGGGATCATTCATGCATATAATATGGGTATGTGTAATTATACAGTCCCACTGATTGAAGATACATGAATGCATGAGTGAGGCACTCGGGTCGCTATACAGCCAGAAGCTAGGAGATGCCTATTGAATGTCTGGGAACCCACCGACCTCACCAGTAAAGATAAGATATGGGTCACACTGGGGCTAATGGTGGCAAAAAGAAACATCGCACAATTATGGGGAGCGGGAGATCCACCCAAAGTTGAGTCATGGAAGACAGACAGGGACAGGTGCATGTTCAGGGAGAAGACCGTTTATGTCTCGAGGGGATGCCCCCATAAGTGGTCCTCCATATGGAATAAATGGAATGCCTACCGAGGCAATATCTGTATCCATCCCGTTGTTCCCATACTGGATGACCCGCCCACACCGTAATCATTGTAATCAACTATGTACTACCTGTGTAACTTGTGACCAAAATAGCAATTGATACATCATGTATATTTCCTCTCTGGTAAACTGTAATGTTGACTTGTTTAATCAATCAATCAATCATATCATTTGTAAAGCGCACTACTCACCCGTGAGGGTCTCAAGGCGCTGGGATGTGGAATGCTGCTACTGCTCAAAAAGCCAGGCCATGAGGAGTTTTCTGAAGGTCAGCAGGTCTTGGGTCTGCCGTAGGTGGATGGGGAGGGTGTTCCAGGTCTTGGCGGCAAGGTGGGAGAACGATCTGCCGCCTGAGGTCGCTCTTCGGAAGCGGGGGACTGTAGCGAGGGCGAGGTCGGCGGAGCAGAGCTGGCGGGTGGGGGTGTAGAAGCTGAGTCGTCTGTTGAAGTACGTTGGTCCGGTGTTGTGAAGTGTCTTGTGTGCGTGGGTGAGGAGCTTGAAGGTTATCCTCTTGTTGACCAGGAGCCTGTGCAGGTCTCTCAGGTGGGTTGTGATGTGGCTGCGGCGAGGGATGTCGAGGATCAGGCGTGCAGAGGCGTTTTGGATGTGTTGGAGCCGTCTCAGGAGTTTGGCCGAGGCTCCTGCGTAGAAGGCGTTTCCATAGTCCAACCTGCTGCTGACAAGGGCCTGGGTGACTGTTCTTCTCGTTTCAGTGGGGATCCACTTGTAGATCCTACGGAGCATGCGGAGGGTGTTGAAGCAGGAGGAGGAGACAGCGTTGATCTGTTTAGTCATGGAGAGGGTGGAGTCGAGGATCACCCCTAGGTTGTGTGCATGGTCGGTGGGTGTTGGAGCGGTTCCCAGTGCGGTCAGCCACCAGGAGTCATCCCAGGCCGAAGGGTTGGATCCGAGGATAAGGACCTCCGTCTTGTCCGAGTTCAGCTTCAGTCGGCTGTTCCTCATTCATTCAGCAACGGCCTTCATTCCTTCGTGAAGGTGGATTTTGGCAGTGTGGGGGTCCTTGGTGAGGGAGAGTATCAGCTGGGTGCCATCGGCATAGGAGAGGATGTTGAGGTTGTGCCGACGGGCGACATGGGCGAGCGGTGCCATGTAGATGTTAAACAGGGTTGGGCTGAGAGATGAGCCCTGGGGTACGCCGCAGATGATCTCGGTGGCTTTGGAGCGGAAGGGGGGAAGGCGGATGCTCTGTGGTCTACCGGAGAGGAAGGAGGGGGTCAAGTCCAGGGCCTTCTCTTGGATCCCAGCGTTGTGGAGGCGTGTTCGTAGTGTGTGGTGACAGACCGTGTCGAAGGCGGCTGACAGGTCCAGGAGGATGAGGGCCACCGTTTCTCCGTTGTCCAGCAGGGACTTGATGTCATCGGTGGCGGCGATGAGGGCAGTCTCCGTGCTGTGGTTGCTGCGGAACCCTGACTGGGAAGGGTCCAGGATGTTGTTCTCCTCAAGGTAGCGGGTCAGTTGTTCGTTGACGGTCTTCTCGATGACCTTTGCCGGGAACGGGAGCAGGGAGATTGGCCGGAAGTTCTTGAGGTCCTTAGGGTCCGCCTTGGATTTCTTGAGTAAGGCGTTGATCTCGGCGTGCTTCCAGCTCTCCGGGAAGGTTGCTGTCTCGAAGGAGTTGTTGATGACTTTCCGGAGATGGGCTGCAATGGATGTGCTGGCTTTGTTGAAGATGTGGTGTGGGCATGGATCTGACGGAGATCCGGAGTGGATGGTGTTCATGATCTTGATGGTGTCATCGTCATTGATGTTGGTCCAATAGAGCAGGCGGTTGGTGCGGATGGTGATCGTGGGGGCGGAGGTCTTAGTGGTTGTCGAGGCGGTCGTGGCGTTGAAACTGTCGTGGATATCTGTGATCTTGCGGTGGAAGGTGGCCAGCGAGTCGCACAGGTCTTCTGAGGGTGGGACGTCGTTGGTGTTGGAGCTGGGGTTGGAGAGTTACTTCACGATGTTGAAGAGCTCTTTGCTGTTGTGCGTGTTGTTGTCTAGGCGGTCTTTGAAGGAGGCCCTTTTGGCGGATCTGATGAGGTGATGGTGTCTGCGGGTGGCATTCTTGTGGGTGGCGTGGCTGTCCGGTATTCGTTCACGGAGCCAGTTCTTCTCCAGCTTTCGGCAGGTTTGCTTGGAGGCCCGCAGGTCTCCAGTGAACCAGCTGGCTTTCTTGTTGGTATGATTGTTGGAGGGTTTCTTGATTGGGGTGAGGTTATTGGCGCAGTCGTTGATCCACTGTCTGAGGTTGCGGGCGGCGGTGTCAGGACGGTATGGTCGGCGGGTGTGCTCTGGGCGAGGGTGGTGGTTAGCTGGTCTTCTGTGACTTTGCTCCAGCAGCGGTGAGGCATCTGTTGGGTGCGGTGGTGCGTGGTGGGTTTCTTGAAGGTGAAGTGGATGCAGCATTGGTCGGTCCAGTGGAGTTCGGTGGTATGGTTGAAGGAGACGTGGGGGCTTGCGGAGAAGATGGGGTCAAGCATGTGACCAGCGGAGTGGGTGGGTGTTGTGACGAATTGTCTGAGTCCGAGGTTGGCTAGGTTGTCAATCAGGGTGGTGGAGTTGGTGTCGTCATTGTTCTCGAGGTGGAAGTTCAGGTCCCCAAGGAAGATGTAGTCCATGGAGGCAAGGGCGTGTGTGCTGACGAAGTTGGCAATGGAGTCGCTAAACTGTGGTCGGGGTCCGGGCGGCCTGTAGATGAGGGTTCCTCTGAGGGTGGTGTTGGGGTCAGTGTGGATCTGGAAGTGCAGGTGTTCGGCGGTGCTGAGGGTGTCGTCAGTGTTGGTCGAGACTCTGAGAGTGTTCCTGTGGACTGACGGAGAGTCCTCCTCCCGCTCTGTTGATGCAGTCCTTGCGGGTGATCTTGTAGCCTTCCGGGACGGCTATGGCTATGTCGGGTGCCGAGGCTGGGTTCAGCCAGGTCTCCGTCAGGAAGGCGACATCTGGGGAGGTTTCAGTAGAGTAGGTCCCAGAGTTCAACAGCATGTTTTCGGGCGGAGCGGGTGTTGAGAAGGATGCATCTGAGGTGGTTGTGTTCTTTCCTGGTCGGCAGCATGGTGGGGCGGATGCTTGTGAAGCTGCAGTTCCGGCAGGTGAAAGCTCCGTGGGTGCGCTTCGGGGCAGCCAGGAAGCAGGTGTGTGATCGTCTGGTGTTGAGTGCGTGGAGGGTTCTGGCATCGTAGCTGTGTCGGGCGTAGTGGCGTTCGTGGTGTCCAGGGGTCCTGGCGCTGGACGTGGTTCAGGCACGGACGGGCACAGACGGGCTTGCCTTAGGTGCGCCAGCTGCGCGCCCGCTGAGCGTGGCCGTAGCGGCTTCCATATGAGGGGATGTGGGAGGGAGGAGCAGCTGGGAGGCGGGAGCGGGGCGGCGAATGGGATTGCAGGTGGGCGGGGCCGCAGGGACGCAGCTGCGGGAAAAACGGGCAGGCCGCGGGAGAAATGGGCACAGGAAGGAAAAACAAGTTTAGGCAAGAAAACAAGTACAGGCACAGAGGAATAAAAACAATTGTGGGAAAGAAAGCAAGTTAGGCACAGGGGAATAAAAACAAGTCTGGGCAAGAAAGCAGGTTAGGCACAGGGGAAAAATACAAGATTAGGCAAAAACAATGCAGGCAGAGCCATGCAGCAGCGTGGAGAGCGACCTGCCTGCAAGCAGGGTCATAGGTACATGTTAAATAAAACATTTTAAAAAAATAAAAAAAATGTGCTGCCCTTCATGACCAAGATGACCATAGAGAAGAGCAAGTTTTCTTCTTGCATTAAATTTCATGGCATCGTTAGCAACTAAATATTTTTCAAAAGACATAAACCAGTGTTTCCATTGCATTATTAGTTTGCCAGGAGCAGTGAGAAATGGTTATACGTGGAGCAGTTGATTGCTGCATGCCATAATGAAGAAAGTTAAAAGGATAACACTCTAAATCTAATAAAATGTTTGATGTAAAAACACAACTAATTCACGTTAATAAAATAATAATTACACCTGAACACGATCCTTCATGCAAATAATGTTAATTATCAATTTAAAAGGTGTGCCTATCACGGAGTGTGCCGGCTCTCACCTTGAAATTATTTAAGAAAGGTGTGCCTGCCCCAAGTGTGCAGGCAAGATTAACAGAAATATTTAAATAAGGTGTGCCTGTCACCGACTTGCAGGTGAAACTGTCAACAGTACCTTTCTAAAGCTTCTTCTGGTCCAAGATGGCTGCCGCAGAGAGCATGTGGCATGATGATGCTCCGATGGGTGCCTGGCAACAAAGGCATGGGAGGAGTCACCAGATAAGCGTGTGACGAGAGGTTGGAGGCCGGGTTAGGGAAATGCCGACTAGAAACAGAAAATTCCCCCAGATTGCTCCGCGGTCCTCCCAGTCCGCCTAGAAGAAAAGAGTAAAGACGACAGCAAGCCAGCAGACGTCCCTAATGAAAATTAGCTGGTCAGTGGCCTCAGTCACAAAGTATTTTTTGGCCATCCTTGTCGCCAAATGTTGAGTTGAGGAAATTGACTGCCATAGATCCAGGAGGTAGGTAAAATAAGAAGTGCGTTTATTGATGAATACAGGTTCCATGTGAAGAGCCCACCACTATTCCTCCGTCATCCTCGGTGCTACTGCCCAAACGGTAACTAATCTGAGCAGAACACCCAGGACAGGAGAAGCGGAGCGTAGGCATACATTTGAACAAATACATTCAGTGTCCTGTGCAGAAACACGGGACTATAACAAGTTGTCTTTGATATGGAAAACAAGACAACTTGTACAACACAAGAGGGATCCAGGGTGCCCGTGTCCCAGTGCTGCAGCTCTGTTAAATTACAGAGGCACATTTCAAAATAGACTTGCATGGCATTTAAAGTTCAAAGCCTGTTGTAAAAAACTGTAGAAAAACCAAAGTTTCTGTTCACAATAAATTATCCACTTGTGGGTGTCTGAACAACAGCCCAAGTTAAATAGTTGACATACAGTGTTATATAGGTATAAATAGATGTGGATATTGAGAACGCTCTGAGCCATTGATTTCTCTTCTCTTTGGTCGGTGTACCTTTTATTAATTGCTAGAGAGGTAGAAGGGAGTTAGCATCACTTTCAATTATCATAAACATAAACAAGGGTAGTCATGCAATAAAGCCAGGAATACTACATGAAGTTGAAGGGTTTTATTACAAACTCAGAAACAAACTGATGTAGAGGAGTCTCAGAAGCATATTATAAAAATATGGTATCCCAAGAATAAGTCCGAATCTCCTGATGACATTCAGCCTAAACAATAAAAAGCACACCAAAAACTCAGTGGCCGCTATTTAAAAGATGAGGAAGAGAATCTGAAGATTAAACTGTTTAATTAGTAGATCTAAAGAAATCTAACTTATCCTACTCTATACTAAAATAGGAAATACTGACTAATCTAGAGTAGGCAAGGAACAGACATCAGCATTATGGAGTCTTGCGTAAAGTACTCCAAGTCTACAGAATGCATAGCATGAAGCTACGCAGTGAGTGGAATAGCAAAAGAGTTCTGCACCTCGTGAAATCCTACGGGTCTCTGGTCTCTAACTTATAATACAATACCTATTAACACATAAAGTATTCAAGGTAACCACTGTCATCATCTCCAGTACATTTCCATCTTCCTTGGTGGGAACTGGCAGCATTCAGCTTTTCTCCCACAGCTTCAATTGGATACATTCGATCGACCTTGAGCATCCTTCTACACCATGAGAACTCATCTCCAACTTTGTTAGCGTGTCTTCTTCTTGCCAAAGGTTTCCTCCCATACCTTACTATCGCTACAAATAAACAATGCCTTTTCACTAACTAATGAAGCCTTGTCTCTGCACCTGCAGAGGAGAGAACATGCAAGCAAACAAATTCTCACGTGAAAGTAAAAACATTGAAACTGAGAAACTTAAGGCCTCTAATTATGCTAAGTTAGCACAGAAGTTAAAGGGCACTTGACATTTGAATATAGGTGCACGCACATTCACAATTAGTACATATAATAAATATTATGTGGAATAAAATCATGATTACATAAAACTATGTGTTACATCTTAAAACATTTGTATAGCTATGAACAAGAACTATATGTTTACGAGAAAGCTTCAACATTAGTATACACCCATTAAATTATTCTATTGTGTTTCTATTATGGAGCATTTCAGTGATAGGATTGAAACTCCATTGTGTATAAGAATGTTAGACCACACCAAATATAGTTAGTGTCATCTGCACAAATCAACTTAAGGATTGAGCCAAAATGAAGCTGCTCCAATAGATAAATACAATTCCCATTCAAATGTGCCATACACAGTTGGATTTTGTAACCTTGGTCACAAATGATTCTCTGAGACCAGTCCCCTCTGCACATAGCTGTTATAGACGGTGGGTTTAGCATATAATCAAAACAAATCCAAACATTCCCTGCAAAAAACGTTAAGGGTAATTTATGTGTTTTCTGCTCAGTACTCCATAATGCATGTTTAAACAATCTCAGTAATTCTCTTAAATAAATACCATCAAATGGGAGTTATCGGTATGAAATAAAACTGAAACAACCAAAATTAGCAAATTGTAGCAAACTACAAAAAATCATAACTCCCCCTCCATAAAAACAATTATTTGACAATCAAATAACAACACATATCCAAACAAATAAATGATATTGAGTCTTTTGTGACAGCTCCCATAACGCCATTGAGACGGTGGCTTGTAATATCATGAGAAAAGCCACTGAAGTCATTTGTGAGCGAATACATTTACAACATAAAGGGACTCTAGTTAGAATTGAAAATAGCAGAAAACGTTTCTACTAAAAACAGACAAATAGGATTAAATTTGGTTCTTTAAAAAATTACCTGAGAAAAAGAATTTAGGAATAACAAGATCATCTATAGTCCTCGTCTGTAAAATTCTGCAAAACAATAGAAAAACAAGAGCCATACTTGTTTAGCTTGTCCTCTGATTTGGAGAACATGTTACCTAATGCCAGAGCTGCCAACTTTGTAACTGGAGAACCAGGTTCGAGTCTCGATCGACTCAACATCCTGTGATTCTGGTCAAATTCCTTAATCTCTCCGTGCCCACTAAAAATGACTGTGTCCTTGTCGTATATGAACATGTGATTTGGAGAGACAGCTTAATGTGAAACAGGGTATTTGGCAGACTACTCCTGCTCCTTGATAGGAGACCATGAAGAAAATTCCTGTATCCTGCTGTGCTGCCTACTATTACATAATCTCACATCAGATTTGCCTAGACTAATTCTTATGGAATATGCCACTTGAGTGAGAAGATACATGTTATATCTGTTTACAATGAGGCTATTGCAAGGTGTTTGCATCATTTTTTCAACTTTTTCAGTGCATTTTTGTTCCTAATTTTTTGTAGTTATAATATTGAACCAATTACATTATTTGTGCCAATACATTTTAAGATATTGCAATAAATGTGCTGTTCAGTAGAGCTGTGAATAATATAATGTTATACTCTATGGATAGGGGACATCATTAAAATGTCTACACGTAATTTAAAATGAGGGCAGGGCCTATCTCTTTAGATTAATTCTGTGTTGTAATTTTGCTTTTCACATGGTCAATAAAGAATTTATAAGTAAACAAAAATGTAAAAGTAGCTTAATTTTTTAGAAGGTGTTCAGGTACTATTAGAGGATTCTATAATGGCCTCATCCTTTTAGCTGGTGATTTTATTTGCAATCTCTTGCATTTACCTACATTACATGAGAAGTTACTTGAAGAAGATGTTGCGGGGAATATTTTTCCAATAATTATCACTGCAGCCAATGGTAATCCTCGGCCTCGAAGTCTAGATGAACAGCTGGTTGCATTACTGATCATAAAATATTGCTAATTCAAGGGCCTCACTGGTGAATGAGTGAAAGCAGAACTCAATGATTATGGTATGCTACTGAATTTTTAAGAACAGAATTACCGATTATTGAGAACAGTTTTAGCACTGGATTGCAATCTTGAGCCAACACTTTATAATGTATATGTGCCGTATCTTCAGACCAGTTGGAAAAAGCGTGGCGCTTTCCTACAGAGATAAGGGTGGTAGACAAGTTAGAATGCTTATGTGTACAGATGATCTTATTCTCCTCGACCCCACTCCAATTGGACTTCCCTAGTTGCTGCATGAATTAGATAGATATAATACCAGCAATCATCAAATAGTAAACCTTTCTAAACTGAAGATAAGTTATTTTGGTCACACTTATAAATTTCTAATGGGATTTTATAGGGAGTGAAGTTGAGCAGACAAGCAAAAATGTAGGATTAATTTGGTTGAACATTTGTACCGAATTTATCTTGGAAGCTACATTTTCAGAATCTAAAATTAGAGTGTCAGAGACAAGCAGGTGGCATTAGCAAATTTTGTGGTTTGGGTGGCGAGACTGCACATATTTTAGTTTAATTTCAGTTTACTTAGCCAAAATTGATTCATTATTCTTTTATGGCATGGTGACTTGTATGGGTACCTGTAACAAGCGTTTGAACCTGACTGAAATGAACTTGCTGAGATCAGTTTTTGTTTCTGAGTGCACCTCAAGCTGTAATCCGCTGGGAATTTGGTCAGGCAGCCATAGCCAAAGAGGCAGATTGCGTTTATACATGAAATACTTTTTAGACCTCCACGTGGCTCAGAATGCTGGATAACTCACACATAAAATCCAATAAGGGATGAGTTATATGAACATAAATCACACATACATACTATTTATGGGGATACATTTAAAATAAATATAATTCAAGATTATATAGAGATGAAATTATATAAGTATGTGTGGATGAGAATAGTAAATGAAAAAAATAAAGTTGTACAATTATTGGTTGATAAGGAAAAGGCTCAATGAGTCAAGACAATTTGCAAGTAATTTCGGGCTCGGGCTACATAATTTCTAATCCTCATATAACCTGTTTTCTTAGGCCTGGGATTAAGCAGGAGTTGCTGAGGTTTCATACACATCATACTCCTTTCTGGGTCTCAGTTATGGACAGTGTTCGCTGTATGTTAGCAGACCTATCCTTTCCAATATACAACAAATGCTTGGGCATCCCCTTGCTCATGACTGGGCTGTGTGGGTTGGCCTGCCTGCTCTTGACTTGATTGATTGGTTTTTCTTCTTTTTCTTGTGATTGTCTCAGCCAGGACTGCAAAACCTCATAAATGAGGCACTAAGTACATAAACTGTAACTTCATTTTAGATAACCATGTTGTCTATAGAGCATTCATGTGCATGGCCGTCCTCAACATCAGTAACCAATATAATGTCAATAGGTGCCTGCTGTAGGTAAAAGATTCCTAGAGCATTCTACTGCCATCTTAGATCTTGATTATAGCTCTCTCTACAGAAACATGGGCAGTGGTATGTAGTGAGAAAGAAGGGTGTGCACTAGCGTGTATTCTTCCAGTCAAACAGATCGCCTGCTAACTCTTTTGTTCAATGTGTATGTCTTTGACTTCTGGTGCATAACGCAAGTCCCTGCATCCCCTGTAGTGTGGAGGGAGGGGGAAGAGGGCTACCTTTCAAGGGCCCTTATATCCTTCAGAGGATCCCCATTCCATCCAATGCTGATCAAAATCTGTGAGGTATGGGAGACTCAGGGCCCTCCACATTCTGCAGGGGGCCCCATCATTTACAGTTTGCCACTGTCTCATGTGGAGGACATGGTAAAGGAGTCCACACTTTTCTTCTGACACTTGGAGGTAAATATATTTCTACATTGTACTTTGCAGATGGTACTTTGGGCCTGACTTTCACCACAGCTGGTAAATCCGCATCAGCATGTTTACGGCCTTGCGTGGGCGCCGAATTACCACTTGCTGGAATTCATACAGATTTTCAGTGTGGGCTTGGAAACCGGCTACAGGCGTATTTGTCCAGGAGTACTCCTAGAAAGCTTTTATCAGTTTCAAATTCCATTCAAATGGCATTCAGGGTGTGTAGTATACATTGTGTACATTGGAGAAATGTCTTTCTATGTATGCAGTTGTTTTTTTCTTTCTTGTTCTCCACCGGAAAACTCTATTGTCCAGAGAGAGACGAAAGTGAAACCCACACCATTTTGTTTTTATAAAAAGTTTTATACAGCTTGAACTAGACCTGAAGATATCAAGTATCAGAGCGCTTTACATGAGCACCAATTTCGTTACAGATGGGCACATTCATTTTTTTTGTTAGGCACAAGGAGATTTAGTGATTTGCTTAGAATCACAGGATGTTGAGCTTTGATGCCGAGACTCGAACTTGGTTCCCCAGCTTCGAGGTTGACCGCTCTAGCCGTAAGCCTACAAGAGGATATTCTCCTGCCTTGACCGGAGAAAATCTCAGTCTATTTCCATAAAAAGAATGAAGCTAAAAAAAACTTTGCATATCCCCCACAAAGTCAATGTTTTCTCCAAACTTCCCTGAGCATTCCAGCCTGGAAGAGCCACTGCTCCCGCCTTCACTTAGATTTGCTATCTATAATATTACAGTCAGAGAGTCATTTTATACCAAGTTGCATTGACTAATACCAGCATAAAATTGCACCATTTGTGAATATGTTGCACTCGTAAATCAAACCATTTGTGCACGACTACAACATTTGTGAGTAGATGGCTTTAAGAATTATGCCCTATGATGCTGGATTGTACATCCGCTGCTCTTCAAAGGTAGTTGCACAATTTAGCAATCTATTGACTTTAGCCTTATATCACGCTGCTGAGCACTATACCACTTGTTAAGGCTCTGAACCTGAGTTACAGGCATGAGGCACAGACAGTGCTTAATTTATAAAATAATAAGTGCCCATGCTCATAATTTTACTCAGAAATCCATACCGGTGCTATTGAAGGTTGGGGTGCAAAATACCAAGGCTGCACTACCTTAATTCCATCTGATGTCTTTTTTTCCAACACCAAACACTTCTTGCCTCTATATTTCTTTCTTGCAGGTTCTTTTTCATCCATGCTTTTCCCTGTTTTCACTGTTTTCCCATCTTTCTCTTCCTTTTTCTTTCCTCCTTTTGTTTTTTTTCCTTATTGCTCTGACGCGCCAAAGCAAGGCCCTGATTGGTTGGCCACAACCTAAGAGAAAAGTTGCGGACTCCATTTTGTTTATCGGCGCGGTGCAGAGGAGGGAAATAAAAGTAAAAAGTGAGAGAAGGGGTCAGGATAGAGGTATCCTGACTCCATAGGACAGTTGGAAGGGTCCCTGAGGAGCCCGTGGGATCCCTCATGAGCACAAAATTGCCCAAAGTTTTTGGGGGGTGAATCCGCTGATCCACTGCAGGGCTCAGCGTGACCCCTAGTGTAAATCTGCAATGGATCCGCAGATGCAAAGCTGAATTTTAAAAAAAATTACACACAGTTGCTCAACCACCTCCACATGGAGTTATCAGCAAGAGGGGTTGGCTGCAGCCAAGCACTGCGGCCAACCCACCACCGCGCACTGCCAAGAGCTGTGCATGATGTGGGACTGGATGCATGCTGTCGCTTGGCAGCACATGGGGGGTTGGATGCAGTGACTGCCCACAAGCCTGGCTCCGCGGCCAACCCCCACTGCATTAAAAAACATAGAAATTCACGGAAAAAAACAAAGGTTAATGGGACGTTATAATTAGGTTATGAATTTACACACACAAAACCATAGAAATTCATCTGTTATAGTTAGAGTTATTTCAAGTAACTATAACTTGTGCCCTAAAGTAGCTATAGCTCACGCCCTTGCCATTCACAGCTAATTCAGAACATAACTATAACATCCCTGTAATCTTTGTTTTATTCAGTGAATTTCTAAGGTTTTTAAAATACTAATTCCTAACTATAACATTACTGTAACCTTTCCTTTTTTAAGTGAGTAGATAGATAGCTAGATAGATAGATAGATAGATAATGTTTGTGTGTGTATATGTGAGAAACTGAATTATTCTGTGGACATGTTCAATTATAGCTTAATGATGTTGAATAAATTAAAACAAATTTATCATAATAATGCAATGCATTAATTGCATTAAAATACCAAGTCTTTAACACAAAAGATCTATCAATATAATTATATATATTAATATCTGTGTATAACATACAAGGTTATAGAAACGTGCATCATCACATGCATATATTCCGTAATTTAAAAATAATCAACAAAAATAACGGAACAGAAATGTCGAACGTTGAATTCCAGAAACAGATATTTTTTTTTAAAAAAGCATGTTTATTTAAAGATAATCATGTGTAAAATCGATTTGAGTGGACATTTATGTAAACGGTATATGTAAACAATGTATAAAACCACTCAAGATTTAAGACACTTGAGCGATGACAACAGTCAGAAAGTACAAAACTCGACTGTTTAATGAATGTTCTGATTTCGTGTTCATCACATGGCATACATTGAAATGGAAATGTACTAGAAAAATATGGTGTAATAAATATGTATATGACATGATTAAGGCTGTTACGGGTTCTGCTAAACAGGGCCATCTCCATTCAACTATGGCTGTCCTAGCACGAGCAGTTCTGCTAAAAGTTTGCGGTTGGCTAAACATGTTCGAACATTGGATGCATTTTCTTTATTACACATCCGCTTAGACTCTGCATTGCAGCTTCCAGCTGAGCTGAGCTGGAGTTGGGCAAACATCTTTAAGCTGGCACTGGACGATGATAGGCTGCATAAGATATCCAAAAAAAAGGAAGGCACTTTCCTGGCGACAGACGTCCGTCCGTTATAGGCGTTGCTGACAAAAATGACCCATAATTCCTTGGGAAGGCCCTAGACTGAGGTACGTCGACAGCATTAGCATCTGGCTATAACTGATAGATGTTGGTCCCATAAACACATTCTTTTTTTAATGCCAGGAGCAGTAAATGTGCATGCTGAGACTTTAACCGTGCTGTTTTAGGAACACTCAGCACGTTGAATCTCAAGGTGTCAGGCTCCCTCTACCCACAGTATGCTCTGCATCTGTGAAAGAGCGACGCCCTGCTTGAAACAGGCCACGGGAGCTGTCACCTCGCTCAAGATTTTATCTCCATATGCACTTTTCTCGGTGGTAACAGTGGTGACCAGGGCTCACGCACCTGGGGCGAGCAACAAGTGGTGCTTTCTTCAGAAAAAAAAAATAATTGTCAATAACACGCAAAAATGTAGCTGTTGAAATAGTCTTTCGTGTGCTGGCTTCCGAAAGTAAACAAAAAAAAAGCAAACACTGTGGAAGGGGAGAGAGGACAACCATTGTAGTCAAAAGGCTTTTAAAATTCAAGTGTGCGTATCAGTGGGGGCTCCTCTCGGGGTCTTCGAGCGCCGGGCGCTAGGACAGGCTCTCCTTCAGCTTGGAGACGATCTTTTTGTCTTTCACGCGCCTGTTCTGGAACCAGATGGTGACCTGGCGCTCGGACAGGCTGGTGGTGGCCGAGATGCGGCGCCGCTTGTCCTTGTTGATGAACTTGCTGAGCGCGTACTCGCCCTCCAGCTCCTTCAGCTGCAGCTTGGTGTAGGGCACGCGCTTCTTGCGCCCGCGCCGGTACACGCACAGGTCCGGCGGCGGCCCCAGAGCCACGTCCCCTGCGGCAAAGACAAGAGGGAGGAGAAGGTTAGCGCTCTAGACAAACCTGTGACTTCCGGTCGTAAGCGCCGGCGGGTCAAAGGTCGCGCGTGGACGTGAGCCAGACTGCGGGCGCTCTGCGTGGTTACTAGACGCCTGGTTGTATCAACAAATGCATAATGCTGAACTGCACAGATACATGCGAAATAGTTTATTGTTTCTCTGATCACCGGCACCTATTAATGAGCTGCGCTAGTGTATCCAGATATATATAGTTTATTGTTTCACTGACAACCAACACCTCGTCATCAACAGCACCAACCATGTCAACAGAATGTAAAGCTTTTTGTTTCACTTATAACCCAACCTTAATGGAGACTGCTCTAATTCCGATATTTTGTTTCACTTGCAACCAAAATTTCGCAGTATACGGCACTAATTATAAATAAAATAGAGTTCATTATTTCGCTGATAACCACTACTTCATCGTCCAATATACTAACTGTCGTGAAATATGTAGAGTATTATACCATCGCCTTGTCATCAACTGCACCAACTGTAATAAAGCATATTGGGTGTATACCAAGTCCAAGTATTGAACTCTCTAATGTATAAAATACATGTTATTGCTTCAGTAACAACCATCAAACACCACTAACTGTTGCACAATATGTAGCTTTTTGCTTGACAACACACACCTCATAAACTGCACAAAATGTATACAAAAGTAAATTTACTGTTTCACTAGTAACACCTCAACTGAGCACCCACTGAAATAATTGTACATGAAATATAGTTTAATACTACAGTGGCAGCTACCTCCTCTGTATAAACTGCACTCACGGCAGCAAAATGAATATTATATTTTTTCACTGGCACCCAACACCTCATCATAAACCGCACTAATCGCACCAAAATGTAATTTCTTAGTTGACTGACGTCTTCGCCTAATAATAAACTGCGCGAATTTAAGCAAAATATTTAGGGTTTTTTTCACTAACTAATATGTAACAATTACGTGCACGAGTTGTTTATATGTTTCATTGCCAACCAAAATGTAAGAATCAGAATTCCAGTAGCTACATGTGTCAGGACATGTCAGGGCCTTTTCAGTGTCCACAGAGAGGTAGGAATACCTGTCCTGTTTCTTGGTTAGGATTCTTGAGTTGTTACTGTTACCATTACTGTCTCTCAGCACCAAGATACTCTCGAAATACCCTGATAGCAACCATAACCTGCACCCACTGCAACCAAATAGAGTTTATTGTTCCACTGACAACTGTCACCGAAAAGTGAACGGCACAAACCAGAACAAAGCCGATAATGTACTATTTCACTGACACAGGGTGCACTGTTTGAAGCAACCCAGCAAAATATATCCTTTAGTGTTTCACTAGAAACACCTAATAAAAGGCATGGATTTGAGTAAAAATATAGTTTACACTTTCAGATAAAACGAGGCCCGATATTAAACTTCACAAATTGGAAGAAACCCTGAGGATTACCGTTACATGGACAACCATCGTCTGCTTTTAATTAAACTGCAATTTTTTTAAATTATTTTAGGGATACTATCTTGTGCTATTCTTAATGCTCCTACTACAAAAAAAACAGATACATTGTACTGACTTTTATTTCAGCGATAGCTAAATGCAGGAAATACTAATTTACGTAAACATTTTTATTTGAGTGTTGTATTTAATAACGTTCGATGTACATGTGTTTTTTTATTTCGCTCAAAGTCATATAATGTAATAAACTTGGCTAAACAGAAATGCGTGGTCTGCTATTTCAGTCTCCACTAAGAACAATACATTGCCCTTATTCTAATATACATACTTTAATCTTTCACGAATATCCGGTATCTAAATAGCTGCAGTTACGCAAGAAAATGTACATAAAATATGTATTGATTGCCATGCAACAGATGCGGAAGAACTTCGGCTTTTCTAAGAGAATCACATTCACATACATTTCCAGAACATGTCAGACTGACATCGCTTTCTTACACCAGATCCACTGATAAAGATTGCCCCGGAACAAAAGCCCAAAGTAAAAGCAATTGAGTTCCAGAAAAGTCTTGTAATATGTGTGGAGGCCGCAAAGTTTCAATGTTTGAATTTGTCCGGAGCGTGTAGCACGGGCGAGAAAAGAAAGGCGCCTGGGAGGGCAGATGGGAGATCAAAGGCATGCCTCCCTGCACATAAATCGCCGGCACTTAAGCGAGTTGTAGTGCACATAATTTATACTTGATGAAATTCAGGAATCGCGGCGCAACCCCTGTTGTTACCTCCGTGGCGTCTGACGACATGTGCCAGAGGTCCGGTGTAATTGGGTCTGTGTGTGGGGAGGCTTCTCCAAGCACATATTAACCGAGGCGCTGTTTGCATGTCAAGCGCAGTGTCGCGGTGTGCACTTGTCAAACTTCACCTGGGTTTCAGAAACTCTCAGCCCAGAGGAAAGCTCTCCGGACGCGATGTGATTACGGGAATCATTCTGAGAGTTGAAATGAAATACGCCGAGTGCGTGCGCATGTGTCTTCCCGTGGACGTTTTGGTGGCCCAGAACTTCCATTATTAAAACATCCCCCTTGACAGACGGACATAAACACCATGCACACATACACATGGCATGTCCACGCACACCATGTACACATATGCTATGTTCATACACGCGAAACACACATACCATATACAAACACAAACCACACACATACCATGCACACACACACAGCATGTACACACGAGCTATGCTCACACCACACACACATACCAAATACAAACACAACCCCCCACACATACCATGCACAAACACACACACACTGCGCACATACATATCCCATGTACACACCATGCACACTACACGCACATTGCATACACACACCACACACACATACAATGTACACAGACACCCCCCACATCACGCACACACATACCGTATATTCTGACTCCACGCGAACCCACGCATCTGCCTTGCTCGTTCAGTTTCTTCACATGAGCTGTAACGAGCATTGCTGGGACTGTTTTAGGAAAGGCTCTGGAAATGCACTGGTGAATTTTCAACAAAATTCGCAAACCATTCCTGACTCTAGGGCAGATATTTAACGGCCGAATTAAGTGGGTCGAGTTAAGTGTATCCGATGGGTAAATGCAGAAATCTCCAGGCTATCTTCCAGACAGATGCAGCTGCCCCAGTCCTGCCCACGAGAAGGATAAAAGGCCTCACCTGCGAAGGATGACTTCCAGAAGTGCGCGCCCTGAGGCTGCTCCTTGGCGCAGTACACGCCGCCGTTCCAGCCGTTCGCCAGGGTCCACGACTGGTAGCCGTCCATGGAGATGTATGCCTCGTGCCTGGGCTCGCCCGGCCCGAAGCCAGACACCACGTCGATGTACCCGGGCATGGGCTGGTAGGGCCCGGGGTACCCCGGGAAGTAGGAGACTTCCTTGGCCCGCGAGGGCCCCTCGCTGCCCTGCGCGCTCGCCCCGCTGCCCAAGGCGGGCACGTCCATGTACTTCTCCACCGGGAAGGCGCCATGAGGCGAGGGCTTCAGGGCGCTTTGCTGGACCCCCACCCCGTGCGACATGCGGCAGCTGTAGTATCCGTTCCCAAAGTGGTAGCCGTAGCCCAGGGAGGGCGCGCCGGTCCCATCCTTGCTGGAGTCCGAGCGCGCAGCGGCGGAGGATCTCTCCGGGCCGGAGAAGGCGAAGCCAGATGTTGCTCGGCCAGCGGTGGGCCCGAAGACGTTGGGGGAGGCGAGGAAGCCCCGGGCCTGGCCGCTGGAAGAGGTGCCCTCCGCTCGGAGCCCGTCCATGTCCCTCTCAGGGGCCTGCGCACGGCTCTCTCCTCCACCCCCGGCCAGGCATGGCAGAGCCAGGCATCCCCCCAAGCAGGTTAGGTCACCGCGGTGCGGTGATAAAAACTAACCTCCAGCCAGAGGGAGGGAGAGGGGAGTGGGAGGAATGTGTGTGCAGCGTGCCAAGTGCAAGGCCATTGGCCGTCTGAGGCAACGTGGTCCTGGAGCGCCTTGGAATCTCTGCCCTCAGCCCCCAACACAAGGTGATGTGGGCCCACTCCGCTGCGCACAGGCCCTCCTGCAAGAGGAGTCTGCCCCAACCCACTATCCAACACTGATGCCTCCAGCACTCAAACCCCCTCGCCCCCAACCACCACACGCCACCACAAGGAGGGCTCTTGCCTCCAGCACAAGGACTACCCACATCCGGCGTATACTTCTGACGGCTTTATCAGATTCAAGAGCCTCTTTTTCCCTTCACTGTAAGGGACGAACCCTTGCACGAGCTACAGATACATCTACTTGTTTCCCATCAACTCACTTTCATATGTCCCAGTCCAAGAAAAGGTCCCTCGCACTTGACTTCCCGTCACGCCTTGTGTTTTTTAAGGTGCCTGCAGGCAGGCTCGCCAGTGTATGTCTACTCACAGAACCCACTCCTGGAGATGAAAGTCGGCTGGCGTTCACCTGTCAGCGCAAGTTCAGCTGCGTTATGATGCATTCATAAACTGCTTTACTTTGCATTTATTTCTGTAGAATGCCCAAGGGTGCCACGCAACGTGTTAGGCCAGGTGTGGCCTGCATAGTGTCTTTGGGCATGGGTGCCGGTGGTGCCAGCCGATGTAATAAGGAACATTATCAGATCTGGCCTGTCACACACAGGTCAGGGGTGCCAGGCGATGCCGGCAAGCAGCAGGCTGGGGCACGAGATAGCGAGCGGCAGGATGGGGTAGAAGGCACGAGGGCCGCTTGAAGCTGACAAGCGAGTCCATGCAGGGCTTTAAATAGGCCGGGTCTTGCCGGTTCCCAGCACCGGAAGTTCTTAAAAGCAGGTGCCGAAACAGGACCCTATCGGGCTGTCCATTTTTACCATGGGGTGGTGGAAAAAAGACTTAACTCTGCAATAGTAGCACCCGTAACTGCTTTTAATGTAACTACAAAGTCACTCGTTTTTCAGTTTTATATATCGCAAACATGAGCACCAGTTACAAGGAGGTGTTCATCTTTTGAATCACTGGATGTTAGGCTCCAACCTGTTTTCTCAGGCTCAAAAGTCGGTAGCTCGAGCCCTTAAGCCACAATCTCGCCTACAAGAACTGAACCATTTTTTATATTATATACAAGAAAGTCAAAGGTGTTGCTAATTTGTAGGTGTAATGTTACTTGTTGTATTATATATACATCTGGATGAATGGACAAAAGCAGCAGAATAGCTGTCGGGCGGCACACTATGCTCAGCACAGATTTTTACCGTAAGTGTTTTAAGCCACGCCCTTAATTACATTAGCCACGCCCCTATGGGAGACCCCCCAAGTTTTTTTCATCCCGCTTAAAGCCCTGCACATCCCCTTCGACAAGGAGTGATTCTGCCCCCATCCCTTCTGCCCTTACCGTCCCCCAGAAGGAGGAGGGCCCCTGACCACTGGGCCCTCAGCAAGGAGGGCTCGTGCTCGCACTCCCTCCGCTAAGATGGGCCTTCGCGCACCATCCCCATCCACAGCCAGGCCTCTCGGCGAGGACCCTACCCTCATACACGGACCCGTGTCCCCTGCACCCCAGCACGCAGCTCCTGCCCACACACACTCGCCTCTAAGGCATGTTCTCTTTCAAGCACGGGCACAGCGCCGGGTTATACGCTCCTGACAGTCCCATAAAACGAGTCAGGGGAGGCTGGGAGACAAGAGGCAGATGTTTTCAAAGCCCAGACTGGGCCACGCTTCCTCTCGAAGGGCAGTGTGAAGAAGCGCCGAGATTAATTGTAAAGGCAACCCCCCCCCCCCCTTACTTATTGACGTGTTTATGCAGCGTTTCCAGCAGTGTGCGTTGTGACAGGAACCAGGGACTTGTGTCTTCCTGCAACACAATAATGCGTCGAATAGAACAAGAGACATGCAGGCCGCACTGCTACAAACAATAATGGAAGCATAAGTAATACACAAAGACGTACACACGCTGAGACATACACGCGGTCAAACACACATATACAAATACACAAGCACGCACGCCCTTTAACACTAAGCTTTAATCGGACGTACATCGCACTCACACAGACAAGCGAGCACCCGCATGTACTGACACAGGCACACAACAATAACCAAACATGGACGACCACCGGGCTCACACCACACGCACGAAGAAATGCACGGATTCACAGAGTAATATACACAAACGCACACATGGACACACCCCCCCATACCAAGACACACACACACAGGCACAGCCACATGAACATGGGGACACGCCGTGCACAAATAAACACTTATACTAACACAACCACACGTACATTGTTGGCATACACAAATAAACACACATACTAACGCAGCCACACGTACATTGTTGGCATACACAAATAAACACTCATACTAACGCAGCCACACGTACATTGTTGGCATACACAAATAAACACATACTAACGCAGCCACACGTATATTGTTGGCATACACAAATAAACACCCATACTAACACAGCCACACGTACATTGTTGGCATACACAAATAAACACATACTAACACAGCCACAGGTACATTGTTGGCATAGACAAATAAACACTCATACTAACACAGCCACACGTACATTGTTGGCATACACAAATAAACAATTGTTGGCATACACAAATAAACACACATACTAACACAGCCACACGTACATTGTTGGCATACACAAATGAACACACATATTAACGCAGCCACGCGTACATTGGTGGATTACACTATACAAAAATACGCTCTTCCACACACACATACATACACGCCGCACACGCGCCATCGGCGCAGTATCGGACGGTTGTATGTGGGTGTCGTTACTTCCACAGGTGTCTGCATTCAACACAGTTAGGATCGGATACAGCGAGCTACAAGCTAGTAGCGTTCATATAAACAACTTTGGGGCATATTACCAACCAATAGAGATAATTTTTGTCTCTAACTTATTTAGAGACAAAAATTATCGCCGCAAATCGGCGATTTTTATCGCAGATAAACCTTGCTATTAGCAAGGTTTATCGCAAATGCGATAAAAAACGGCCGCAATGCATGAATATCGCTGAAAAGTCAGCGATATTCATGCATTATCGAGCAAATGCTCTTAGCCATGTTATCCACCTCCCATTGGATAACATGGCTAAGAACTGCTCCTGGTCAAGTGTTAGCTTTTGGAGATATTCGCGCTTAGCGCAAATATCTCCAAAAGTTGGTAATAGGAGATAGCGATGTTAGCGACTGTTTTCAGTCGCTAACATCTTGGCACGCCCACTTTGCATGTCATTAGTGATAAATATCACTGACATGCAAAGCGGGGCCCAAGATGGTCACTATCTCCTATTAGCTGTCGCTAACTGGTGTTAGCGACAGCTTGGTAATAGGGAGATAATTTTATCTCCGCTTTCTTGGCTTTTAAAGCCAAAAAAGCGGAGATAAAGCCCCTTGATAATATGCCCCTTTGTCTTCAATTAATGTGAATTATTTGATATGTTTTATAGACTGCTGGCATTTTAAGGGTGCATTCGTTCACTGAAGGTACTCTAAGCAGGAGTGATCACATTTTACACCCTCAAATGCAGATATTATGTCGACATAATGGCACGTTAATCATAAATAAAGCATCAATAAACATTTATGTGTTCGAATACACATTTGTGAGAGTGAATAAACGTTCCTTTGGGTGCAGATCTGTGCATTCGATACCGCCGCACGTGCCATTATTTCGACATAACATCTGGATACACAGTTTGCGACTATTGCGTCCGTTATCTTTTCGGAGGTGAGACTTTGTTCACTGTGGTTATGGTCGACACACTTTCTTTCTTCTTCATCCAAGTGAATTATTTTGCATGATTTTTAAAGTTCCGCCTGGCTCAATTTTATTTCTAGGCGCGTGATAAATTTCAATTTTTTTATATATTCGTTGATAGAGCATATTAAATATGCTAAAAATAAGTTATAAAATCTATTTTAAATATTGATCAATTTTCGCCAAACTTCTGGCACAGACGTATTATTTGCAGAATGCTATTAGAAATTGGATTTACTGCGTCCAAAAACTGCTTAAGTTATGAGGAGCATCCTATTTTAAAAATTGCTCACATAAACTGAAATACGCTCTCAACACGCACCTACGAATGTGTTCGACACACACACACCAGATGAAAATGTAAAAATTGGCGGAACAAGGTTCCAGTCTCGGCGTCGGCTCCACACCCTGTGATTCTGGGCACACCACTCAACTTCCCGGTGCCTAAAAGATTATTGTGACCGTATGTAATTGCAAGTTTGTTCTCTTGTAATGTAAAGCGCTCCAATACCTTCGGGCTGAGTTCACGCTATATAAATGGCAAAAAAACCGACACATTTTTTTGGGGTGTTGACTTTAGAAAACCGAGGGTAGGAGCTCCCTGTGCCCACCCTTACACTCACAGTTTCTATGTATTCTTCGTGCCACACAAACTGCGGCCTCTGCACAAACACGCACGTCTGAGCCACTAAGCGCGCCCATATTGTGAGTGTAAGTCATTTTATTGACATCGGGATGCTGATAGGCTGTGCAGGCCCATCGAGACCAGAATCCGTGACCGACAGGTTGCCCTCGACATTTCACCCAAATGACCTGTCGGGCGATACATTAGCTCATCATACCAGCGCACCTGTCTAACTTTCCCGTTGATAATTTTTTCCTTTTTAGGTGATCCGTTCAGGTTGCAGCACGCTTTTGCATTGTCGGTGTCAGCGCCACATACAAAAGTGCTGCGCAAGGGGCCTCGCTGCGCTAGAAAAGGCCCAGTTTTTAACGAGAGAGCTACCAGGCCTGGAAACCTACCATACGAATAGAAGGTTCTGCTGACGACCCACTCAGGATGAAAGGCTCACTGAAGTAGAACGAACACTCCTTTCACCCTGCAGGTTTACTTCCGAGTCAGACATGTTTCCTCTTCTTCTTGAACTGTTATATTTGTTTCGTAGCTATACCTTCGTTTCCCGTGGACTGTTTTGGTCCCGAAATGAATATGGAAGCGTCCATTATACCCCCGACCATGAAAAACGCGGTTCCTCAGCGCAAGTGGGTGTTTAAAAATGCATATCACTTTATAATATCTCAGTTTAGATTTAAAACATGCGGCTGTCACGCGGACTGATTCTAAGCAAAATTAGCGATGTATTTACTTCAAAAGTATCCAATGTGAATTAATGAACTGTAGGCAAAATTCGTTGTAATGATCCCAAACGCTTCCTTTGTAGAACCAGTTAACTACTACGGACATTGACATCAATTTGTACGGTGAGTTTGTGGGTTTCGCAACAGACGTGGTTGTGACGAACACGGATTATCGGCTTAATAATGATGCACCTTCATTCCGTATTTTTGCACGACCTTTCATCTACATTTATTTAAGGCGCCTAATTTTCACTATATTGTTTAGTAATGTTTCACATGGCAAACGATAAAGTGTGAATTACCTAGGAATGTAAACACCTCGTTAGAGAGGTAAATTAGATATCAATGAATGAAAACACTTCGATAGAGAGGTAAGTTAGCGAATGGATAAGTGTAATAGCCGGAGTAGAGGAAATGAAAGTTATACATTTTAAAGATAAGGTTTCACAGTCCACGGCTCATTGGATCGTCAACATGTGTTAAAGTTAACAACGTTAAATTGTTGTACTGTTCAGTCATATAGAACTTACCGGAGAACGTAATATGGACATTTTGCTAAGTAATATTGAGCATTAAATATAAAAATGAAATACAGCAGGGCTGCACATCCACCATTCATCCATCCACTATCCATCCACCCATAAATTCACCCACTCACTCATACAAATCCATCTATTCATCCGCACGCCCATCCACCTCTTTCTCTTGTGATACAATTCAGATTTGTCTAACTGGACAATGCCAGTGCTTGGACAGAAATGCCCGTGTAGGGATCTGGAGAGCTTGCTTAGTTGTCCTATGCCACTTTCTTGCAGTGTCTGTTTGTGTTTTTTACCTTAATAAACATGACAACCACAATTGTTCACTGAAAGACCCCCCCCCCCCCCCCCGATTTATATGGACTGAGACACCACAGTGTGGCCTTGAAGTCAAGAAGGGCACCCCACTTGGAGACACAGCGCCCGTTGTGGCACTGGCAGCGGTGGCAGCGTGGATTCAGAGTGGAAGGGGCAGGCCTTTTTCCCTGTCTTCTTCAGTGGGCAGATACCTACTGGTATCTTCTGTTTGAAATGTTTTGCCAGCCTCCTATAACAAGGCTTTCACTTCATTTGTGTGGGGGATGGCTGCAGGGTGCACATTCCTCTCCCAGATGTGTGTGAGTGTGTGTGTGTATATATATATGTTCAGAGGCACCTTGGATTGATATATATATATATATATATATATATATATATATATATATATATATATATATATATACACACATATATATATATATACACATATATATATATATGATATGATATATATATATATGATATATATATAAATATATATATTTATATACATATATATCATATGTATATGTCATATATATATATATATATATATATATATATATATATATATATATATATATAAATATATATATATGACCCACAATCTTCGCTCCTTCACACGGCGAAAGAATTCACGGTGCCCTAAAGAGCAGGTATTCTTTGTTGTTGTTTATTTAACACACCATAGTGCAAACAAAAATTACGGATATTTACCCATACGTACATGTATGTATGTATGTATGTGTGTGTGTGTGTGTGTGTATACTTCATCTGTGTGGGGGATGGCTGCAGGGTGCTGGGAGCAGAATAACCCATGAGGGCCTGCGCTGGAACATTCCTCTCCCAGATGTGTGTGAGTGTGTGTGTATATATATATATATATGTATATATATATATTCACGGTGAAAAAAGCCTGTGAGGCTGAAACGCATTGGTTGAGTTGGTGTTTGGTTTGGTATGAATAGATAATACCATAAGCAACCAAGACCTGGAGTGCCGTGTCATTTGTGGAATAATATATATATATATATATATATAAACTTTGGAGCTTTCATTTTTTACGCCGCTCCCCTGGCCGCGAAAGACGCACCACCCTACTAAGGTTGGGGGCCACTGTGTGGGACATCTGCTTGGGATATTGAACGGCACCTACATGCGGAGGCTCATCTGCGGGCTTGGAACTTTTTGGCAACAGCAATATTTACGTGCACCCATTAGGGTAGAGTTCCCTGATCCAGACTACAACACCCACAAGTCAATATGCGCAACAGAGCAGCCCATCGAAGGGTGACATTTTTCCTTGTGTGTGTGTGTGTATGTGTCAGAACAGCACGAAAGACTGTCGAAGCCTCTGATGAAGTGCGGCAGCACAGAAACGCGTCAGGCATGCATAACTCGACACGAAAGCTGTTATTTGCATCAGCATGCCGGTTCCGTTCTTACCCTTTAAAAGCCTGGTGCTAGCGGATGTCTGAGTGCGTCTTTGTTTCGGTGGGGAACTTTGGAGCTTTCATTTTTTACGCGGCGTCCCCGGCCGCGAAAGACGCACCACCCTACTAAGGTTGGGGGCCACGGGCTCTGTAGTTCACAGAGCCACTATGTGGGACATCTGCTTGGGATATTGAACGGCACCTACATGCGGAGGCCCATCTGCGGGCTTGGAAATTTTTGGCAACAGCAATATTTACGTGCACCCATTAGGGTAGAGTTCGCTGATCCAGACTACAACACCCACAAGTCAATATGCTCAACAGAGCAGCCCATCGAAGGGTGACATTTTTCCTTGTGTGTATATGGGTCAGAACAGCACGAAAAACAGTTGAAGCCTCTGATGAAGTGCGGCAGCACAGAAACGCGTCAGGCATGCATAACTCGACACGAAAGCTGTTATTTGCATCGGCATACCGGTTCCGTTCCTACCCTTTAAAAGCCTTGTGCTAGCGGATGTCTGAGTGCGTCTTTGTTCCGGTGGGGAACTTTGGAGCTTTCATATATAATTGGGTTCCTGGATATTGATGGATATATATATATATATATATATATATATATATATATATATATATATATATATATATATACACACACACACACATATGGGTTGAGAGGTGTCACACCCTCTTCTTTGTAATATGTCGTGTGTTGCCCTGCCAGGGCATGTCTACCTCAGTGCCTCTTTCACCCTATATTTGCTGCACAATGAACCTGGCTGGCCTGTCCAGGTCAAATAAACTAAAGTAGCTGAACTGGGCACACCAGCACAGAAAGTGGCTCCTGTTGAACGCTCCTTGGCATGCCACAATCGTGCATTAAACACGCAGGAGGCATGCATGGTTTAATTGGAGGAGTCTCAAACATTGAACTATGCTTACCAGAGCTGACTGGGCAGCCCTGGTGATAAATGCTGCTCTGAGAAAGTGTCCGGCTTTTTCATCAACCGATGGGGTCCCGTACACCAGTGTGGCTGGGAAGACTGCTGTGCTCCTTGGCTAGAATTTATGATTGGTAGGTCGGCTGGCAGGCTGGGTCCAGACTCCTGTGAGACAGCTGCCTCGCTGCCTCGAGGCAAGGAAAGCCTCATTTATGTGGAAAAGGAGGTGCTGGAGTCTGCCCCAGCAGAGGAGAAACGGAGAGACCTACATGGAGTCATTACCAAAGATGTTTCAGGGCCTTTCGGGGGAAGGGGTGGGGGCAAGGGGGTGCGGGGGGTGCATAATTGTATTGTTCCTGGAGCAGAGGTTTACTTTGGGCTGAGAAGGACTAGAAGTTCCATCTATCAGCGACTATTAATGAATGGAGATTAGGCATGGAATCATGTGGAAATGGAGGACCAAATAACGTGGCAGGACTTACTAAGGTATGCAGGAACAAAAGGCAAATTATGTGGCAGGACTTACTAAGGTATGCAGGAACAAAAGGCAAATTATGTGGCAGGACTTACTAAGGTATGCAGGAACAAAAGGCAAATTATGTGGCAGGACTTACTAAGGAATGCAGGAACAAAAGGCAAATTATGTGGCATCACGCAGCAAATTCTGTGGCAATCTTATTTCCCTATTTCGTCGATGTAACACACATGAATACTGCCTGGCTAAATGTTTCACTTCGATATTATGAGTCTGATATCTGAAAACCGCAATCACCAGAAAGGTGACTAGCTAATCAATGCAAAAAGGTCTAGATCTGGACAGTACCAAAAGTTGCATTTTTATAAACCTGTCGATCCGTTTGTTCTAGAAACATTTTTGTTGAAATGGGTAAATTATGCAGTACATTTAGAATATGTGGCAATTGGAGAAAATACACAATTATATGGGACATGGCTATTTGCAGCATCATATACTTCCAAACGCTTTGCTCTCAGAAGAATCACTGCCTACAAGTTACTGTAGTGAGCCCCCTTTGTTCCTGACCTCCTGTGCATCACTAGTTGCTACAAACTAGACCTCATGGTTGCATCAGTCCTCCATTCTGTCTTGAAGGAGTATCAATGGGGTAACTGGATGGGCAGTTATAAACATCAAAAACAAATTGGTGGATGGAATTTTTAGATAACTTGTGCTTTTATGATCCATTTGAAAAAGATCGAATAAAGCTGTGTGACTGACTGGTGGATGGAATACTTGAATCTATATCAGCCACTCGGGCTGTAACCCAATCTATAATCTTTTGCCCACCATGCCAGATCGGTTTGCAGGCAGCCATATGTAAATCAGACTTAGCCCTACTCCAATAGGAACATTCAAGCATGAACTCCCAAGCCAGGTCTTCCCATAACCGCAAAACAAGCAGCCCAGGGTTGGTTTTGTTTTTATCAAAAATACCCAGCCAGGTATATTGGCTCCAGTGCCACAGTGATCACAGGACTCCCTTCTGGGCATACCAGTCACACATAGGGCATCAAAAACAAAGTGGTGGATGGAATACTGGATTTAATCTCAGCAACTAGCAATTGCTCACTGACCACATCTCAATTTGTTGTTTTTTGCCCACCTAGCAACCTCAGTTTGGACCCAGCCATATGCAAATCAGTCTTTAGCCTGCACCAATGGGAACAGTCGAGCATGAACTGTCTGGTCAGGTCTTCCCCAAACTGGTAAATAGGCAACCCAGGACCAATTTCGTCATTATTAAACATTATCAGCCCGGTATAGCTTGGTTGCAGTGGCAAATTAAGCACAGGACCCACGATTGGGCATACCCATCACACAGCACATGAACAACAAAGTGGTGGATGGCATGCTTGAATTAATCTCAGTTACTGGTAATCACTCAGGACGGTACCCCAGTTCATCATTTTTTGCCCACCATGCCACCTCAGTTTGGACCCAGCCATGTGCAAATCAGTCTAGACCCTTCTCTAGTCTGAACAGTCCAGCCTGAATTGCCAGACCAGGCCTTTCCTGAACTGGAACACAAGGAACCCAGGACTGGTTGCGCCCGTATTAGGGCTCATTAGCCAGGTATAGCTTAATTCCAGTGGCACAATGAACACAGGATCCCATGTCTGGCACCCCTGTCACATCTAAGGCATGAAAAACAAAGTGATGAATGCGATGCTTGAAGTAATCTTAGCCACTGGCAATCATTCGGCCAACATCCCAAACCATCTTTTTTCACCCACCATGCAATCATACAGTTAGTAGCTCATGAAGGTTAGGCAAAAATGAGGCTTAATCATCTTCATCTGTCACCTCTGGATCGGTGCAGTGGGGTGGGGTGGAGTCGACAGACGATGCAGAGGGAAAAAAATGCAAAAACAGAAGACCACTTACCATGTGCTTGCCGCTTTGTCGACTCGGCAATGCACCCTGCACAAGGTAAGTGGTTTTCTTTTTTAAAACTTTTCTTTTCCCTCGGTGTCGTCTGTCAACTCCGCCCCACCTCCCGCCCCACTGCCCCACTGCTCCTACTTGCACCGGCCGTCACTGGATCTCTGGGAACACCCTGGTGCAGGAAAAAGTTGAGAACAAGCTGCGGGTACAAAGTTGCAAAGCTGTGTGCTTTTCACCAACATATGTCTGGGTTATTATGCTTTGAAGTTATCAGCATCTGTGGGCCAGTTGAGATTTCAGTGTGAAGAAAGTGAGGAGCAACCGTCCCCCCCTATTGACTGCAGCGACTGTGTCCTTGAACCCTTGACTCCACCCTTGTTGTTCTTAGTGGCTGAGCTCGTTGGACCTATTTTTTGTGCAGATTGAGTTTGTTTGGCAGGTGTAGTATCTTACAAATAATAGAACGCGGGAACTGTTTAGGTTCCCACTGTACACCAAAGGCCTGTGACGTAGGCATTGGAGAGATGAATTGAAAGCAGGCAAATAATGTGGAGTTCTGACTTACATGCAGCAGAATAAAGACATGTAAAATTACTGTGGTATAGTTCCTACTATTTTGTAGGATCTGTGGATTGTTTGGACAACATAAACTAGGGGCTTGGTGTCAAGACTGATTCCGGACCCCCCTCCCCCCGCAGGATATATTGGCCTATAGACCATCTAGCTCACAGTGCCACCGTAAGCCTCCCTTGCCTACCTGGAAGCGAATGGTTTCTGGCAACCACTGAACATGACCACCCTGACCCCTCAGGGATCGTAGAAATAGTACAGAACGTTTTGATCAGTCACTCGTGCTCACTTATTCTCAGAGAACTATACAGAGACTACACAGTTGGGTGTTTTCAATACATTTATTGAACCAAAGATATTCTTGCATAAAATATGTGTGCTGCAATTAATAATTGACAGAAGCAGATAACCATGAGTACAAGCACCAAAAGCGTAAATAGTAGATATAGTTCTACCATGGTGCTAAAACAATATATATGCAGGCATATAAAACAAGGGACTAATCGAGCGTACTCCTACGATGCGAACCCTACTTTAAGTGTTCCTAGGGTGAGTGTAGCTGTAAAGACAAGGATCTCCACAAGGGACGATCCAACCCCATTACGTGATGGGTTAGAATGAAGGACAACCTATTCAAATTGTTTAAGAAAGTGGGTTTCTGTTGCAATAAGCTCCCACTTTTTGTTAGACTTCTGATGCACTTTGATTTGATGTGCCCTGGGTCCTTGCCGATCAGGTTCCCAGGGCCTGTGTTCTTTCCCAAAACTGTACCTTTGTATCCATAATTGGCAACTCTCTGGCCACATGCGAGTCCCTTGTAAATGGTACCTTGGTTACTAAGATCACTGTGACCAGGCACGGCCTCTGTGGGCTGCAGGACATATTGTGTCACCCTTAGAGGTCCTGTTTCTCAACGCACACACACTCCCGTTGCAGGTTGTGTGTTTTGATGCATAGAAAAGTGAAGAGTCGACATGGCACACATAACTGTGTGCCGTGCCTGCAACCCAATGCCTATGGAATAGGTAAGACACCCCTTTAGCTGGGTGTATTATACTAATGGTGAGGGTACAGTTGCATGAGTACTGTACCTCTACAGTGTCTAAGTCTATTCTTAGACATTGTAAGTGCAGTAAAGCCATAAAGAGTATATGGTCTGAGAGTTTGACATTACGAACTCCACACCACCATAATGGCTTTACGAAATTCTTGGAAGTTTAGTAGCAAACGTCTCAGCATAATAAAGCAACACTGATGCCAGTGTGGGATTTTATATACCATGCACCCAGAGGGCATCTTAGAGATGCCCTCTGAAAAATGACCAGCCTCTGGTGGGTTCCCTGACTGATAAACATTAGCCGGCCACCACAAGATATGTTTCTGGACCCGTGGGGTAGGAGCCTTCATGCCCTGGGCCCAGAAACAGAGCCTTTCCTGGGCAGAGGTGGTCCCACCTCCCCCAGGTCTGGAAGAGCCATCTGTGGCAGGGGAGCTTCAAAGGCCTTGCTGCTTTTGTAACATGCCCCATAGCATCTCTTGCTATCAGGGGCAGGCCCTCTTTCTGTGTCACCCCCTTTTTGTCGGGAGGACATGCAGAAAAAATTATAACAGCCCAGGAGGTGTGCCCACCTCTGCCAACCCCAGCCCTCAGATAGGGGAGGCGAGGTGAAGCCCTCTCTTCCGTGCCTGCCATCTTGCAGATGGCATGCACTCTCCAATCACTGTTAGGGATTGTGCCCACTTCCCCACGTGAGATAAGCACATCAAGAGTTTAGTCATCCTAAGGTCAGTAGTCCATTGGCTCTGACCCAGCGACCCCTAAAATGCCCCTAAATACAGTATTCAGGTGGCTGCCCTGAACCCAGAAGGCAGATTCCTGCAACCTACGAAGAAGAAGGACGAACGAGGACACACCGCAGAGGAGACTGCAGGGAAGAACTGACTTGACCCCAGCCCTACCGGCCTGTCTGAAGTTTCCAGAAGTCCTGCATCAAAAATCACCTTGTCCTGCAGCCAGCAACCTCCAGAACCCCTGGAAAGACTGACTGCCTTCAACAAAGACTAGATCTCCTGTGAACAGCAGCTCTGTTCGAAAGAATCACCGAAGAAATACTCTGAGCCTGCGGGAGACATAGAAACCAGAAGCCTGGAACCACCACTGCACCCGTCGCCTATGGCTCGAGTGACCCACCAGCCACAGCAAGGTCCCCCAGTGCTCCAGAGTCCAAGTACACCATGGGTTGACCCCTTTAGGACTCCCCTACATTTCCTGCAGCCTCTGCACAGAGACTCCCTCTAACAGCGAGTGGCCCAGTAAGGTGAAATCCAACCTCAAAAGGCACCCCTGCATCCAGCCTCCCTGGGCCCTGGAAAAGAGGACCTGAGGTGCATCTACGTCCCTGAGCCATCCAACTTACCTGCCCAGCTGTTGGTTCCTTCTGGAAAACTTCCTGGACCGAGCCTGCATCCAAAACCCAAAACCGGCAACTACCGTTGAAAACAACAGGGCATCCAATGCCAAATCAGCACCCTGCACCAGGCCTCGCCTGTGCCGCTGTGGGTGCACTTTGTGTGCTAAATCGGATCCTCCTTTGCCCTGATCTAAACCCTAGGAGCTTTGCTCCCACATTCCAGTGGCGTGCCCATGAGCCGCAACCAACGGAAGCCCAATAACCTCCAATGGATACCATTGGGCCTAAGCTCTATGCACCCAGCCGCCCTAGTGCCACTGAGTGCATCCATGACCCTGGGGGAACCCTTGTTCTAACCCCAGAAAACCAACTCCAAGAACCAAGTACTTACCAGTAAACCAATAACTTCATTTCCCCCCATAGGATTGCATTGACTGCTTTTCTGTGAAAAGTGGTTTAAGTGTGGTTTTGGAAAATTGCATGAAACCTTAAGAAACTGTGTGCTTACAAAAACTGATTTACTTACCTTTTATTTAGGAAATGTCCCAGTGTGATATCTTGGCATATGACACTGAGTAGACAAGTAATCTGAGAAGTTGTCTAAAAAGTAATCATACAGTAATTGCAAAGTATTTGAAAAGTAATTTCAACTGCTTCTGAATAATTGATCTACCTGTATCCAAATCAATTACCTACAACTGCATTCAACTGTATTATTCTTGCAAAGTAACATTTCACTTAATTACACCAGGCCTGGCTTGGTTCTAGAAATAAAATACAACTTAATTATATTTTTATGCAGAACAAATTGGTCACAGTTCAGTCTTTGAGTGTGTGACATAATTTCTTGCCTGAGTGTGTACAATAAATGCATAACACTATCCTCTGATAAAGCCTTACTGCTCGCCCACACTACCACAAATAGAGAGTAGGGTATTATCTTCCTTTTCCTCTGTAAGCCTTTGGGGATCCCCTGGACTCTGTGCATACTATTCATTACTTTGGCATAATATATATATATATATATATATATATGAAACAATCCCTGCTGCCTCTCGCCCGGAGCCCAGTGCTGGAGACCGCTGCGCAGGAAGAAGAGAGGAGACCTCAGGTGCAGTGAGCAATGTTTCTTTATTGTACCCTCGAGGAAGCGGCACACAGCATGACGTTTCGGCCTACACAGAGGCCTTGATCACATGACGCACGCTGGGAAAAAGGCAATTTTTAAAGTGCTAGTGCTAAGTGGGAATACAATCCGATTGGTAGGTTTTTGGTCACGTGTTGCACTTATCATAGACACGGACAACAGACTGTAAGTTACAGACATCACGGGATAGTCCCTGAATTAGCGCCATGTTATAACTGTCCATACTATAACATTAAAGTGCAAATGCAATTACATCAATGTGTAAACAAACAAAAGATCACTGGATAAATCCAAATGTCAAAACCGATATTGTTGTGCAAAGTGCAATGTGCGTCATGAGGATCAATCTCAATATATACACTATATACAATATACATCATGTACAAAAGTCATGTATAACACCCAATTTATGAGCTAATATATACAAAATATATAAATAAATTCATAAAATGTATCATAAATATATAAATATATATGTTAAAACCATGACTGTACAGTATATTGCAAATAAATATACAGATAAACACAACATCATTGATACGGGATGAGATCTATAGTAAACAAGAATAATAAATGTTTAGGCCCTAATACCAAGATCGCAGCATCCCATTGTTAATACACAGATTATGTTTACATATATGTAAATACTGAGCTGGAAAGTTCACGGGCAGAGGAGATGTTGACCCCCCCCCCCCCCAAAAAGAGGAGGGGAAACCATCGCAGCCTCCGCCCTGTGACCATCCCCTGTGCTCAAGAATTGCCTGGATGGACCATACCTAAAACCAGATGTATTTATGTGACTAGTGAGAGATAAGAAGACTAACATGTGCACTTATTTTTATGTGATAATTTTCAAGTTTTTTTGTGACTCTGTGACATTGTTTTCTTCAACTCTTTCTCTGTAGAGCTCGCTGGATAGTTCATTTGAAAGTGAAGAAAGCTCTTAATACATCAATGTGCAACCTAAGCCTAGGCTACACTCCACTTAAGAACCATCCAAACCTCTAAACTGTATACTGTTAAGAACAGAAATCTCAATGACAAGACAGACAGATACACCTAAATTATCCATTCGGAAGCATCAGACTGCTCAACAGGGGGAGCAAAAGACAGTGCACGACAGTATAATATTGTCATAAACACGTGTAAAAATCTTCAGTGGAATTCAATCCCCCCGGAGCTCGGCAGTCCATTTCCACTATGTACCTGGTTTCTAACCTTCTCAGGGCCCCATCCCTATCTCCTCCTCTCCTAAGAGGGCCAACACAGTCAATAGCATAATAGCGCAACAGGGAACTGTCATTGTTATGGTGTTCCTTAAAGTGACGGGCCACCGGATATGCTGGATCACTGGTATTGATGGCCCTAATGTGCTGGAGTATCCTCTTGTGCACCTGCAATTTGGTACTGCCAACATAACGCAGGGCACACGGACACTCCAGCACATACACCACATATTCACTCTTACACGTGAGTTGTTGTTTTATTTTACGTGCCACAGAGGTGAATGGGGTAGCATATTCGGTTTTATTCAATCCATGCTGACAAGCCTTGCAGGATGAACACCTCCTAAAGCCCTTACTTTTCCCTAACCAAATTTTACCGGTCAGGACTTCTGGGCTAGATTTTACTAGGGCATTCTGCATGGAATAAGCTCGCCTGTATGTGATGGATGGGGTATTGGGTATTCTATCCCCTATCACTGGGTCACATTTCACTAGATTCCAATGCTTGGAAACTATTTTCCCCAGCGCTGCATGTTGCCTATTGAAGGCCCAAATCAATCTGACTGGTTGATCATTAGTGGTGATGGACTTTTTGTGGACCTTAGGCTCGAGGGCATGATTACGTGGAATGGCATTAGCTTTGATTATGGCTTTATCCACTATTGCAGCCTGATACCCCCTAGCCAGGAATCTGGACCTACATATATATATATATATATATATATATATATATATATATATATATATATACAGAGCCAGCTTCCTACAAATAGTAGGGCAGCAATAGGTTTTTGAGAAGTCGTCTCACCCTCCATTTATCGAAGCATGCTTCATCATTTGATGACCTATCACACCCAGGTGACGATCATACTGCCCAGGGGGACTCAACGGAGGGAAGCTAGTCTATCTCTGGGAGTTTTCATAAATCCAGGACAATTACTCTGTGCCCTGTTTCTTCGGCGAACCTTTTTAAATATAAAATATATCTAGTGGCATACTCAAGACAATCATTGATTCAGTGAGTGCCACTGATTTGTTCAAAATAATACTTAAAAAGGGGACGTCTTATGGTATTTGAAGAAAGAGCTGTCACATGCATCTATGTAAATATATATATATACTTTCTGAGGAGGTGAGAATTTGATATATATATATATATATATATATGTATTACTTCGAATCTTCTAGCCCTTTAGTTCCCTTTTGGCAGAAGTCACGGCACAGCGGCAGGTAAGTTTTCAAAAGTTCCTTTTCATTTTTTACACACCATGTGCAAAATAACATGCAAATAGGACGGCCTACGCGTTTCGGCTACTGCTAGCCTTCCACTGGACCATAGAGTCCCTGATGTCTAGACCTTCTTTAAATACTTAGTGAGCGTGCCCTTTTCCCTTTCTACTGCTCTTCTAGACAGACAACCTTATTTACAAATTATGGCCAAAAGGTAGGCGCCATTTTCTTGGGTGGACAAATTATAACTCAAAATTTTCAAATAGTTTATACAGTAAAGTACCCGTACATAGTCATAGTCTAAATTAGATCGTACTAATTTCATTATGCGCAGCAAATCATTATAACTCCAATTCATCGTGAAGTACTTATTAATCACCATATCAAATTAAGATAATTGGCTGTTATCCAGTCTACTTCTTCATTTACTCTTATGAAATTCAATAGATTAGTTCTTATTTTCCATTATCACTCCCACTATGTACACTATTTACAGTCATTTACATATTTCCTCAATTTTTTAGATTCTTCATCCACTAATATTCTTGTTACAAGTGATTTCTTATATATTTATATGTTTCTCCTTATATTTGTATTACCAAAACATTTTTGTAAAGTACCAAAATTTGTTCTCTAGTAGTGCAATTTCTCATTCATTTGTACATTATTTTCAAATATCATGTTGTAACACTTATATACATTGAGTTATTCCTCTGTCCCGATCTTTAATGGGTACATAGTTTATGATGTTCAAAGAGAGAACTGGTAATATTGACTTCAGTGATCAATTCTTCTTGCTGCTATTATATCTTATTACCACTCAAGTTAAATGGGTCCGTTCAGCTGCTCTTTTCCAAGATATTTACACCTATATACATCAAGCAAAATGATATTGGAGATTCATGTCTTATTAATCTGAATTCTTCATTTTCAAAAGTCTTATAATCTATTTACAGATGTACATACAGTTCTGCATCTTGGTTATGCCCATGAGGGTACTCCGTTCCCATTTCCAAGATCATTCTTGATTCCAATTTACGAAGTTGCATGGTGCGATCACCCCCTCTTTGTGATTGTTTACTGAGCTTGATCCCTGAGTATTTTAATTGGCTGCAGTCACTTAGATGGAATTCCTGAAAGTGTTTTGCCATCGGGTAATTGGGGTCCTTGTTCTTTATCGCACGTAGGTGTTGGAGTATCTTTAGTTTCAATTTATTGATGGTGCTTCCTATGTAGGATTTCCCACACGGGCATAAGAGTCTGTAAACTACATATTTTGATTCACATGTAATGTGATCCACAATTTTTTCAGACCTGCCATTCTGCAATTTGTACTCTGTGATGTTAAGACCATGTTCACAGGCCTTGCACTTTGCGCACTTCCAAAATCCAGGAGTGGTTAGCCAAGATGACTTCATTGGTGGTTTAATCTCCAAATGACTTTTGGTTAGGATGTCTCGTAGTGAGGACGTTTTCCTATTGGTGACACTTGGGAATGATGTTAAATTCTCCTTCAAGGTTTCATCCAGTAATAGAATCTTCCAATGTTTCTTTAGTGCCTTCTTCAGATCTTCGCTTTGGTTGTGGAAATCCAAAATTAGGCGAGTTTTTTCCATTTTCTCTCCTGTTTCATGTTTAATTTCTCTTATTGCGGTGGTTGCTGGTATTAGAAGATCTGCTCTTTCTTTCAAATTCATTCTTGATACCGCTGTCTCAACCACTTCTATTGGGTACCCCCTTTCCAGAAAACGATCGCTCGTTTTTTTAATTTCCTGTTTGAGGTCCCCATCTTCAGAGCAATTTCATTTAGCTCTTAACATCTGGCCATAGGGCATACTCCACTTCAATTTTGCTGGATGTCCACTGTTGACTTTTTGAGGAGGTGAGAATTTGATATATATATATATATATATATATCAAATTATATATATATATGGGTGGAAAACAACCTTCAATCCTCTAAAAATATGTTGCATATCTTGATAAAGTATGCCCAATCAGACAGAGAAGCCCTATTGATTGAGATAGACCGTGTCAACGGGCTGTTGGAAGCTACAGGGGAAATTGATTTGATCAATAAAACCTGGAAAGAAATTGATCAGAGACTGACTAAACTTGAACAAACTATTCAGGAGCGCAAAATACACAAGTTCGCACGTGATCAGCAGCACTATGCTACGGGTCGTATCTTTACCTTTGCAAGGAAGTATGACTCGTACAAACGTAAAGCGATGTCAGTCCAACAAAAACCAGGAGCAGGAGTCGAACAGACAACCAACATGAACACTGCCCCCGTGAATGAAGATAATTTATCAGTAGCTTCCTACAGTGGGTCTGATGAAAGTTTAACAACTACTACTCCGGTTCCAATTGACTTAACCAACTTTACACTAGTCGATGAGCTGAATTTTGTCAGCGAGGACCGGAGGTATTCTCTGCGCTCCCGGAACCCTCCTCAAGCAGTAGGCTCAGCGGCAGTCAAAAGTGACGCATCAGGAGACGTAAGGCCAAAGCGCGGCGCAGCAAGGGGCAACTTGCGCAGGAATTGGAAGAAATAACATCAACACAAACAAATACTGTAATTAATCTGACTGATTTGGTACTCTCAAAGGCAGAAGAACAACTTTTATCTTTGGGTCTTACATACTGTCCTCCCAATGACTTTTCATACACCCAGGCACGAATCGATGTCTTTAAATTTATTAGAAAAATCAAGCTAATGAAATATTTTCAAATCCATCCGCAATTAGCTAATAAGGATACTGAAAGGCCGGTTGAAATATCTGAAGAACAACCACTACAAGTTAAAAATCTAGGGGGTCTTCAAGCTCTAATTTCATTGGCATATGAGGACAGTTCTCAACAAGCTCCCACAGTCAGTCAAGCAATTGCAGTTAACAAAACATCACCAAGTCCTTTTCGAGGAAAGTCTACGTTTTTACCTTTGATGCCGAAGGACGCACTGGATGTGTTCAGTGACAGAGTCATCACTGAACTAAAAACTTTGAACAGAACTGTGTTGGGTAGTAAGAAACAAAATGACTATAACAATCAGCAATATTTAATGCTCATTAAAAAGATACAGGGCAATCCAAATGTGATAGTGAAGAATTCGGACAAGGGAGGGAATACTGTTTTAAGGGCGAAATCTGATTACCTTCCGGAATCAGCTCGCCAGTTAGAAGATCCCCTATGTTATACTAAGACCACTAAATTTGCCATGTTAAAAACACATGAAACCACCAGAAAAAGCATTAGTCAATGGCAAAGACAAGGGCTTCTTACAAAAGAAGAGGCTAAATTTCTTAGCATAACACACCCAATCACCCCTTTCTTTTACCTTCTACCCAAGATTCACAAATGCACCATCCCAGTTCCCGGACGTCCTATCCTTTCAGCACAAGGCAGCATTAATGAAAATCTTTCTAAATACGTTGACTTTTTTCTTCAACCCCACATGACCTCACCTACCTCAAAGACACCACAGATTTTTTAGTTAAAATTAAGCAAGTCACTTGGTGTTCTGATTTTTGTTTCCTGGTTATGGACATTGAATCCCTTTACACTAGCATTCATCATCTGCACGGTTTGGAAGCAATTACATTTTACCTTGATATGAGAGATGCAGCACTTAGAAACCACAATTCCATGTTACTGGAGATGATACGTATTTGTTTAACTAACAATCATTTCCAGTTTGGCAAGGACATTTTTCATCAAGAGCGTGGGGTTGCTATGGGCTCGTGCTTCTCCCCCAGTTACTCATGTTTACATGTTGGCTGGTGGGAGGAGCATGTTCTCCATGGGGCCCATCGCCACTGGCTTCAACATCTAGCCTATTATTGGCGATTTATAGATGATATTTGCATTATATGGAAGGGTACACAGGAACAGGCAGCACTCTTTGTCAATGATATCAACAACAACAACCGAAATTTGAGATTCACTGCCACCATAACATCAAACTCAGCTGAGTTTCTAGACGTACATGTCTACATTGATCAGGGTCAGATTCATACCAAACTACATAGGAAAAGCACTGCGGGTAATTCCATTCTTCTTGCCCGCAGTGCTCACCCTCCACACACCATCAATAGCATTCCGTTTGGCGAATTCATTCGCATTAAAAGAATTTGCAGTGACTCAAAAACAACCAACCAATGCTTGGCTGATTCCATGCAAAGGTTTTTGCAGCGCGGCTATAAAAAAGATCTTTTAGATCGCGCACTTCTAAAGGCATCTAGGCGTACGAGAGACGAACTTTTGACTCCCAAACATTTTTGAAACCTCTGAATCAGCTCCTAAGGGGTCTGTCCGCCTGATCACCACTTACTGCTCTCAGGAGCGTAAATTAAGATAAATCATCAATGCAGAGTGGCCAATTGTTCTAACTGATGTAATTCTAGGGCCAATCTTACCCAAGTCACCGGCAATCACATTTAGGAGGGTACCGTCCATGAAAGATGCATTGGACAAAACTCAGCCCGAGCTTACTGTTAAAAATCCTTGGTTAGCTAAAACAGGTTTTTTTAGATGTACGTCCTGCCGGGCTTGCACATTTGCGGTCAATGGCATGCACTATACATCAGCGTTCAGTGATAGACCCATAAAAATAAATGAACACTTAACCTGCCGCAGTGAATTTGTCATTTACCAACTAACATGCACATGTGCTCTATTTATTTATTTATTTATTTATTCAAAGTTTTATATAGCGCGAACAAGATCCTTACAGATATCAGAGCGCTTCACAGATACAAGGGTAGGGGCAGCAGGACTGAACAGAGATAATGGGAGCAGTATAATAGTCACTAACATAATAGGATAACAGTAACGTACAGAAAACATATCATTATACAATCAGGTAACAAGTAATATAAGAACGCACAAGTCATTGATCCCATTACAGTAGGGTTCAGGTAAACCTTAGATGTGTGGATGGCTTATACCAATTTCTTAGAATAGAGAGAACACGGGGTGGGGGCATGGGGAGGGTTATTCAATAAACTAAAGTGTATCATATATTGGTCGGTAGTAAGAGAGTAGCGTAGTAGTGTCACAATCAAGTAAGAGTATAGTGCCAGGAGACAAGGTGATCAATGATACAAAGCGATGCAGAGTCTGTGATCCAGCATCTATAAAGTTCAGGAGATCTTGGCCAGAAGGATGGTTTTCACCTCTTTCTTGAAGAGTGCAGTGGAGGTGATAAGCCTGGTTTCAGGAGGGAGCGCATTCCAGATCCTGGGTGCCATTCCTGAGAAGGAGCGCTTGTATGTTTTTTCTTTCCGGAATCTACGAGGTTTCAGGAGTAGATTTTTTGTACTTCTATTGGATCTCGAACCTCCTGATATAGATAACTTTTGAGCGAGGTAGTTGGGTGCCTTGTGGTGCACGGCCGAGTGTGTCATAACTGCGATTATCTATCATACATTGGGTGCACCAAGTTGCCAGCCAACCAGCGCATTTTACAGCATATACGCACAATAGTGAATTCAGATACAAACTATCCGGTGGCTCGCCATTTCAAGGCAGTACATGACAATAGACTTAAGGATTTAAAATATACTTTATTGTGCTCAGTCCCTAATCCCAGACGAGGTGGTGACCGAGAAAGATTGCTCAGGCAGAAGGAAGCATATTTTATTTTGGTGCTAGATTCGAGATCCCCTAACAGTTTAAATGTTATTGATGAGCTACATCATTATTTGTAATGTTGATGCTATTTCAACCCTTGCTTTCTTTTTCTTTTTCTTTATTTTCTTCGTGGTGGACATTGTCTAATTTACTCGTTGCTGAAAACTAAAATTTACTGATACATGTGTATTTACAAGTAGGATGTGTTCTTGAGGAATATAGTAAATGACAGAATTTAAGTTCAAAGTAGGGCTACCAGCCGCATTTGTTTTTAACAACTTAGTTTCATTATGAATCTTTGTTTCACATTTTAAGCACTTGCACTTTATTAATCAAGCATTATGTAGATGACATGAGGCATATGTTCAAATATGTGTTATATAGAATATGATTTGGGCAATATGACAGCTACCTCTATGCACTAGCATCTGATTCCATTGGATCTTTATCTTTTTGTAGCAATGTACATATTTATGCATTAGCACTTTTGCATTCGAAATTTACTTCGGTTATTGAAAAAGAGGTAGCAAAATCTATTTGACATGAATTATTGGATATTTTAACCATTACTTTTAGGCCCTTTTATATTCAATTTTGGAAACCATCTAGAATCACACAATAATGAGTTAAAATGAATTTTAAAGCACTATGCTACAATTCTTTCTTTTGCCTCGTTTGCCAACAAATTATGTAAACAATTATCTTTATACTTGATTATATTGTTTTCACCCATGCGTCCTGTTTCTTTAGGCGCTTGGGCTTTTAATCATTATATATTGCTCTTCCTACTCCTGACGCGTCATGTGATCAAGCTCCGCGTCAAGGAGAGCACTTGCTCTGCTATGGAAAGCAATAAATCTGCACTGCTTACACTTTAATCGTGTGATGGCGTTTTGAAATCATTTAAAACATACTTTGGAGGAGAGGTGGTCTGCGCCCGCTTGTGACCGCGACTAGAAGCGGTCGGGCTTCTTCTGATATATATATATATATATATATATATATATATATATATATATATATATATCAAATTCTCACCTCCTCAGAAAGTGCTGGGTCACAAAAGCGACGGTGCACCTCAGGATCCAAAGCAACCCTGTTTCCTATGTCAGTTATCATGCATCCAAGCACGCATGCACCCCTTCCAGGAATTGACACCAGCTCAAAATTACTTGCAAGAATTTATTGGAAGTGCATCAAACCAAAAAAAGCAAACTCTACGCATTTCGGCGAAATCCGCCTTGCTCACCTATATCCCTGCCAATGACCCCCCCATCACAAGAAGAGTCGGGCGCACACACGGGCTTGCAGGAACCAGCAATTTATTGAACTGGGCATTACGTATTTCAGAGTATTTCCTTCATCAGACGCCCATTACAAACAAACAGTTTTGTCTGTGCTCAGTGTTTAAAAAGTGCTTGTTTCACTTCAATTGGCAAAGACCTGGAGGTGGGTGTGGCAGAGATACCGGCACCAGGTAAGTACCTTTGTTCCCATATGGGTGGCACTCTCAAACCTGCCAGCATCACCAATTGGCCCAAGCACCACACTCCCAGCCCCACAAGCCCTTCATCCTGCCGCTTTCCATCTCCCTCAGGAAATCCTGGACTGGAGTCACGGACCGGAGTCAGTCCCAACAAGCGTTGCTTTGATGTTAAATCAGCGGCGGTACAGTGGTTGTCCAAGTTCATTGAAAGTCACAAAGTTTGGCACTCTACCTGCCGCACATTTGAGGATAGAGCGCCCAAGGTGCTCAGTGGCCACGCAAAAGTAAATCACAGCCAATGACCCCCCCCCCGTCACAAGAAGAGTCGGGCGCACACACAGGCTTGCAGGAGCCAGCAATTTATTAAACTGGGCATTACCCTTTTCGGAGTAATTCCTTCGTCAGACGCTTAGTACAAACAAACTGTTTTGTCCGTGTTCAGTGTGTGTGTGTGTGTGTGTGTATATATATATATATATAAATTTCCCCAACGTCACTTGAAATTGCTCTTGACTGACAAAGAGACGATAGTGGACCCAGGTACTTGTGCCAATCAAAGATTCTTTATTGCTGTTTGACCAGCCAGTCCGCCATGACGCGTTTCAACCCCTATCGGGTCTTGATTACATGACGCGTTGCCATAGCAGGGTAGGCGTTTATAAAGTGTTAAACCAGGAAATGATGCTTCACCCTCCTTCTCATGGATATAGAAGAGTTACTATACAACATAATGCACAAAAACGGTGCAAATTCGCAATATAATGATACAACATCAATTTCAATATGCATAAAAATAATTAAATGTCAAATTCATCTTTATAGCAGCATAATCATATATCAGCATAATATTCACGTAGTGTGAAAAAATCTGGTTAATAGGTAGCAGCATCGTAATAAAGCAGCCAAATACTCACATAATGTGCAAAATGTAAACTTCATCATTATAGCAGCATATTAATATAGCAGCATAATATTCACATAGTGTTCAAAATATGGTCAATAGGTAGCAGCATCATAATTTAGCAGCAAAATATTCACATAATGTGCAAAACATGGTAGATGTGAAAAGGAACCATCACAATTGCAATAAATAAATATATAAATAAATATACAATAAATATATAAATATATAAACATGTACAAACTAACGATCGCCTTAGATCACAAATTTGTCATATAAAACCATCATTCCTTACAGGTCAACTACCATACTATATTCAGTTCTTAACCCTTCCATTTGATATATGTAGCCGAGCTGTGCTTTAATCATGCTATATGCTACACGACCACCCAAAATGGTGGCATGTGAAATTAATAATTGATTTAGAACCATGCCCAATATCTTTCAATCACATGCCCGCTGCTATACTGAATATTGATATTATTACTAAAAATCATGCGTATTTCTTCAATAAAACCTCAGTGGGTACATTCTCTTGTTGTCTCATTAAATAATAACTATCCACCATTCCTGATATATCATTACACTTTATATTACAAACATTAATCATAAAAAAGTGCCGAAATAGAGCATCCCCTAACCTTAATGTTGTAATACCACTAACACTGGTCTAGCAAAAAATGCTTTCCAACGTTACTGTGGCCCACCCCCCAAGAAAGTGCAACATAAATCATAATTAATTATACATAAATCACATAAAAAATGTTCCGTAACCTGGTTTCATCTATAATCAACTTTTGTTCAATATGAGCCCATATTGAAATATCAGGAATGTTCCTACATCAATTCAAATAAGCCGGATGCTTAGAGTCCAGCTCAATTATATACCTTGTCTCTAACAGGCGTAACTTTGCTTCTCGGTCACCTCCCCGTTTCATAGGAAAGATTGTATCAATCACGTAATATTGTGGTGAATTGGGGTTGCTGTTATGACATTGCTCAAAGTGACGGGCAACTGGATATGCCTGATCTTTACCAGATATTGCTCTTATGTGCTGGAGTATCCATTTGTGGGCTGGTAGTTTAGTACTGCTGATGTATCTTAGCCCACATGGACACTCCAGCACATGAATAGCATAATCTGTCCTGCAAGTCAGTCGTTTATTAATCAAAATGGGATCTGTGTGGAATGGACTAGTGTACTGGGTTCTGTTGCTGCCAAATTTAAAGGCCTTGCAACTTGGACATTTTCTAAAACCCTTTACTTGCGACATCGAAGTCCCCCTGAGTTGTTAGTTCAGGACAATTACTAGTCAATTTACTTCTCATGGATTCTGACTTCCTGAAAGTTAAGGCTGGTTTATTTGAAACTAGATGCCCGATTACAGGACCCCCCTGTACCAGGTTCCAATTCCTGGAGAAAATTCTCTGTAGTTCCAGATGCTGCCTACTGTAGGTAAGTATTATTCTAGTTTGAGGATCAGATTTATTTTTCATTAGATTCTTCTTCTGGGATTTGGATACCAGTCCCTCATTTCTTGTTATCAACTTCGTTTTGCTAATGGCCTCATCAATCAAACCAGGGGAGTATCCCCTGGCCAAGAAGCGTTGCTTACAGGCTAGTTGGGCAACCTGACATTCCCTGTCTGAACTGCATATGCGCCTGACACGCAGCATCTCCCCATAAGGGATGCTGCTTATCAAGCGCCGCGGATGGTGACTCGCCGCATGTAGTCCGTGTTGCCTGCTGTTAGCTTTCCATATAGCGTAGTAGCCAATACAGTGTTCTCTACAAACACCTCAACATCCAAAAAACAAAAAAGTTTTTGGTTAATTGTGGAAGTAAAATTTAAATTCAAATAGTTGTTATTCAGTTTTTCCACAAAATCCATGGCACTTGCTTGTGACCCTCCCCAAATAAAAAATAGTTTGTCAATGTATCTCAAATAGACCACCACATGTTCTTCAGTGATGTTCCTGTGTTCTCCCATGATGACCTGCTCCTCCTATATTCCCATGTGTAAACAGGAGTAATTTAGGGAGAAGCAGGCCCCCATAGCCACCCCTCTAACTTCGTGGTAGATCTGATTGTTGAACAGAAAATAATTCTGCTCAAGACACTCCCTCGCCATAGCCAACAGCATCTTATTGTGGGGTGCACAGTTCATGGGTCTTCTATTTAAGTAATGCTCTATCACTTTCATGCCATCATTATGTCTTATTGAGGTGTATAACAAAGTTACATCTAATGTCATCAGTAGCATGCCATCACCCCATTCCACATTATCAATCTTTCTCAAAAAATCAGAAGTGTCTTTTACATATGAGCTTAGTCCTTGTACCCATTCTTGGAGGGATATATATATATATATATATATATATATATATATATATATATATATATATATATATATATATATATATATATATATATATATATATATATATATAGTAGAGCAAATTGCGCAAGCGCTTCGGGAGGGCTCACCGCTTCATCCGACCCTCCGGTCTGTATTTGGCTCCTCTGCAATGTTCACAGATTCCCCTGAGTTAAAATTAGGTCCGACGCGTTTCGGGGCCACAAACGCCCCTTCCTCATGGACTGTGCGCAGTTCAACACCATGTTCTCTTCACGCTAGTCAAACGCGTCTTAGTTTGAGCAGCTGACTTCGTCCTCCCTGAGTGGGTGGAGTTTGACAACACCGGGACTCCTAGTCAACGTAGTCCTGTGAAGTGAAACAAAATAATAACCTTGAGTAGGTTGGCGTGTCTGCACTCTCATTACTGTCATTAAGATCCTTAAGTAGGATGGTAGGGAAGCTGCGGGCATCACGTTTTATTCAAATGGATGTTGCGCTGACAGGCGAGTGTGTGTGTTTTCGCCTCAGTCTCTTAGGACAAGATACAAGTTCCGCCATCAGAGTGGAGCTCCTTCCGCGACCAAGGCTCCCCATAAGGGATGCTGCTTATCAAGCGCCGCGGATGGTGACTCGCCGCATGTAGTACCGTGTTGCCTGCTGTTAGCTTTCCATATAGCCTAGTAGCCAATACATTGTTCTCTACAAACACCTCAACATCCAAAAAACAAAAAGTTTTTGGTTAATTGTGGAAGTAAAATTTAAATTCAAATAGTTGTTATTCAGTTTTTCCACAAAATCAATGGCACTTGCTGTGACCCTCTCCAAATAAAAAATAGTTCGTCAATGTATCTCAAATAGACCACCACATGCTCTTCAGTGATGTTCCTGTGTTCTCCCATGATGACCTGCTCCTCCTATAATCCCATGTGTAAACAGGAGTAATTTAGGGAGAAGCAGGCCCCCATAGCCACCCCTCTAACTTCGTGGTAGATCTGATTGTTGAACAGAAAATAATTCTGCTCAAGACACTCCCTCGCCATAGCCAACAGCATCTTATTGTGGGGTGCACAGTTCATGGGTCTTCTACTTAAGTAATGCTCTATCACTTTCATGCCATCATTATGTCTTATTGAGGTGTATAACAAAGTTACATCTAATGTCATCAGTAGCATGCCATCACCCCATTCCACATTATCAATCTTTCTCAAAAAATCAGAAGTGTCTTTTACATAGGAGCTTAGTCCTTGTACCCATTCTTGGAGGAATATATATATATATATATATATATATATATATATATATATATATATATATATATATATATATGTATGTATGTATGTATGTATATATATATATATATATATATATATATATATATATACATACATATATATGAACACTGAACACGGACAAAACTGTTTGTTTGTAATGGAAGTCTCACAACCAATCAATAATCCTTATAGACACTCCTGCAGCTACTCACTAACCAATGCAGCAGCTTACACAGCAATAGATAGACTGATACAGACATTCACACAGTTTAGTCACTAACCCATGCATTCACTAAGATACATTTAATCACTCACTTGTACAGTCAGTTATGCACCTACTACATCGTCCATCCAGACACTTATACACCCACTCATTCTTCAATACATCTTAGCATATATATAGAAAACATATTTAAACTTTACATAAACACACAGTCACTGGATGATGTCATCAGAGATGTCATCAGTGATGCCATTTGAGATATCATCAGTGATGTCATCAGTGATGTCACTGACCATGTCATGAATGATGTAATATGTGACATCATCAGCAGTACATTGCGGGGGCGCGAGTTATAGTTAGCTCAACTAACTATAACGGCGGAATATCAATGGTTTTGTATGAGTGAAATGTCCAACTAACTATGATGTCCCTGAAACCTATGGGTTTTTCAGTGAATTTCAAAGGTTTTTTTAAAGGTTTTGTCAATGCTAATTTGTACCTATAACGTCCCTGAAACCTATGTTTTTTTTAAAGTGAATTTCAATGGCTTTTCAAATGCTAATTTCTAATTATAATCTTCTTTAAACCTATAGTTTTTTCAGTGATTTTAAATTATCATACCATTCTCAACCTAGTGAAAACAGCAGATATCCCCAGTTTTCCAGCAATAGCTTCCACAAAAAAAGAGCAACAACTAACGATAATAATATGCAGAGTAGACGTTCCAGTGCAAAAATAACACAAAAACACCACTTCCCGATATTTTCAACGAGCAACCAAATCTGGGGAGCGATCCAAAAACAGGCAATAAGCCGCATTAGCAGTAGAAATCTAACATTTGCCTTTTACTGGTGTAAACCAGGACGACTACCTACAATGTGAAAGGGAGCCCAGCCCAGAATCACATCTGAAGACCAACACATGTCATAGAGTTACTGATCATGCAGCTCAGGCACCCATGAAGGCCACACCACCCACTGCCACCAGCCTCGGGACGTCCCCCCAGACCACCCCCCTCCATACTACCACCGAGGCAGCGCAGAACAGGACAGCGGACCTTCCAAAAACAGCATGGTCCCTCAGATCCCTCAGATATGGCAACCAAGTATGTGTGAAGGACGCAAGTCACTCATTAATAATAATATGCACACAATACCAAGTGTAGCGGTGATGTGCTGAACAGACCTCACTATGCAGAGCACAGACCTCTCCATGTGTAGATATAATGCTGGTGCTTGTAGTGTTGTGGACAATAGATGCAACCATGTTTCCTCAGGCAGTGGGGAAGATCTCGGTCATGCAGCTGTGTTGCCCCCCCGCCCCGGAAGCTGAAGCACAGTGGGCTGGTCCAACGTATGCCACTCTAGCCTAGGAATATGAATAAATAAGCCGGGTCTCCGGGCGTGGTTCACTTGTGTGAAGGCCAACGAGTCTGCCAGAGCGGCGGGCCTCACCCTGCCACGTGGCTGCCCCCAAGACTGCGGGCCTCTTCGACACAGGCCCCTGGCAAACCCAGCGGCCCAGCACTGCAGACTTATGTCTGTACAGACGACTGCCTTCGATATACACTCCGAACAGCAGGCCTCACAATTCAGCTGGAGTGGCAATTGCAGATGACGCAGTCCAGTAAGCAAGACACATTGCTCCTAGTGCGGCCCCACCCAGACCACGCATCATCGCAGGGTGCACACACGCTGAGTGCTTCAGGTACCACTCACTGTACCATATGTCATCACCACGTGGCTTTATTGAGGCAGGGTTCAATAGACAAAAGATATTGCACCCAGTGCGCCCCCCAGACCACGCATCATCGCAGGGTACGTACACGCTGAGCGCCAGAGGTACTACTAACTCAGCCCACCAGAAGTCAGCGCCATATGGCCTTATTAAGGCAGAATTCAATTGACAAAAGACATTGCTCCCAGTGCGGCCCGTCTGGACCACGCATCATCACAGGGTGCACGCACATTGAGTGCTTGAGGTGCCACTAACTCACTGCACCATAAGTCATTGCCACGTGGCCTTATTAAGGCAGAATTCAATAGACAAAAGACATTGCTCTGAGTGCGGCCCCCCGGAACACGCATCATCGCAGGGTACGTACACTCTGAGCGCCAAAGGTACTACTAACTAAGTGCACCATAAGTCATCGCCACGTGGCCTTATTAAGGCAGAATTCAATAGACAAAAGACATTGCTCCCAGTGCAGCGCGCCCGGACCACGTATCATCGCAGGGTGCCCATACGCTGGTTGCTTCAGTTGCCACTAACTCAGTGCACCACTTATCATCGCTGGTTGCACACACGCTGAATTGCCAATACTGTGCAGCTCTACTCAACGCCACATGGCTGTGCACCCTTGCTCACCGCTGCCTCCTGTCTACACTGTGGTCATCAGGGTTCACAATTAAAATGGAATTTTCAGTCAGTAATTACAGAGTGGAGTAGGCAATTAACTACAATGTCCCTAAAACCTACATAATATCCTTTTAGTATACTTGCTTCAAGAACTTATTTGATATCAATTATAGCATCATCGCAGGGTGCACACACACTGAGTGCTTCAGGAGCCACTAACTCAGTGCAGCACACCTCATGGACCCTTTATGATACAATATTTTGTTATTTTCAACAAAATAGATTACTGCAAGCAGTTGATACCTGTGGTCGTTCTTATGAAGTGAAAAATATCTCTCCAATTGAAAAAGAAAAGATAGTTCCTAGAAATGTTGAACAAGTAATAGCTGAAGAACTTCAAGGGAGACGTACCCAGGCTCGAGTGTTTACATGGGATTGTAGTAGTATTTGTAGTATACGTCAACAATCTATTGATATATTACTAAATTTCCTAAGACAATAAAGGAAAAAAAACTGTGAAACAGAAGATTAAGATATTACAAGAACTAGATCCTTCCAAAGTGAGAAAAAATACAGGGTTGCAAGGTCATTCTCCGGCTTGTCTTTCTAGGAAAGTGTGTCAAAGTCGTTTTCATCATTAAACAATGTTAGCAGTACATCATTACGAAATGCGAAAGTTAGTTAGAAGATTATACTACGTGAAAACTCCTGCATTATGTCTAAATTAAATTAGTACAGCTCTTTTGCGTGGTTCAGTGTTGGATGTAAAACAAGTTTGTGATGATATAGAGTTACGTTTCTTTGCTAGTCAAGAGGAGTGTACAGAAAATAGGAGTTTCATAAGTGTACATGTTAAAGAAGAGATGGAAGATAGTACTGATGTGAAGCTTGAAAAAGAAATGACCAAGTTTAAAGTAGTTTCTGGTGAAAATACCAACTATGTTTGTATTTGTTCTCGACGTACTCATTATAAAATTCAAACTAGGAATGTAGATGTGTTTTTAAAAAGTGAAAAGAAAAACAATAATCAATAGAAAGAATTTGCTGCTTATCTGTTTGTAGAAGGTCATTTTGGGTTCCGTACTGAACAATGTATTTATAAATATTTTTACAATAAATTAGAAGAAAACAAAATTCCAGCTAGAGCGTTCCATAATGACTTAGAATTAGCTGCTATACCTCCTAAATTTACATATTTAAATACATATTAGGCCATCCTTATACAATCTGTGCACCCTTTTCAGGCTATAATTTGTATGCAGCCTAAAACAGGTAAGCTGCCTCCAACAGAGCTACAAAGAGGTTAAAAAAAGGAAGAGTTGTGTATTTACCTTTAGATTTTAAGAAAAATGTTGAAACTGTTGGTGTAGAAAGAGAGGATACTGAACCTGTACTCATTCTTGTTAATGGTGTACCCACAAAGAATCGGAAAATATGGCAAGAGTTAGTACATGCCACGAAAGTCCAAAAGGCTACCTTATATCTGGTGTAAAACAATATTTACTATAAAATTGTAAATGTAGAAGAAAAAGAAATGACTTTAGAAGATAAAACACATATTTCAAGTGGACAAATAGAAAAGAAGAAACTTATGAACATCATACTATATACCCTCTATATTCAAAAGAACTGATAGGAGATACTATTGAATTGTTCCAGATGAAAAAAGCAAAAGGAACTCCCATAAGTGTGTGGGAAACAAGTTTGGAAGCTCGTTGTTTTCCACAGCTGTTCCCCACTGGAAAAGGTGGACGATATGATGAACGCCCTGGTCAGATTCGAGCTTCAGAATACCGTACTTTACAACTGTACTCAGAAGAACCAAGATTTCCTCAGTGTATACCATAAATGTTTCATCTTTTGTTCCATACACCTATACTGCGGTCAGCAGAGCTCACAATTTAAATTGAGACATGATTTATTTATTACAGAGAATTGTACTCTATGTCCTCGAACTTTGTCAAGAGGAAGTGACTAAAAACATTCCTCCATGTCTGTGCTGACTACTGCCTTCGATGTACACTACCGATAGCAAGGCTCACAATTCACATCGAATTGTGATTGCAGATAACGCAGTCCAGTAGGCAACAGGCATTGCTTCCAGTGTGGCTCGCCACACCACACATCATTGCTGGCTGCGCAGACGCTAAAGGCTTCTGATGCCCCTATCTCAGTGCAGCACAACTCATGGACCCTTTATGATACAATATTTTGTGTATAATTTCACATCTCCTACCTCAGTGTACCACAAGTCATGAACCCTTTACGATAGAATCTTTTCTGTATTATTTCACATCTGGTGCCCGTACCTTAGTGCAGCAAAAATCATTGACGCTTTATGTTTGAATCTCTGTGTCTGATCCAATGATTACTGTTGTACTTGTTGCCAGCACCAACCATTCCCGGAGGGTTGGCTTACAATCACCCCACACGCATCTAGCCCTGACGTCACTGGACATGTGACCCTGGTAATAAAAAGGAGTCGATCGCACGTGCCCGTATCCAGTTCCACTATCTATCTGTATCCATGTGTTCATTATTTATGCAACATGCTGCCCCTGGGCCCTACCACATTACATAGGGCTCTGGACAGCGTATGCAACCATCTTACCTTTGACAGTGGGGGAAAACTTCAGTTATGTAACTTTGTCTCGGTCATTGTAAAAGTACGTATATAGAGACTGGATCATTAGAGTACTGCAAGAAGAGTGTATAGTGAATTTATAAGTGCATGGGGATTGGCGGAGTGATTGTACAAGTACATATGTTGGCGCAGCCTAACTCCGACAACAATCTTGTCTCTTATTGGCTGCGCTCCATGTACCAAAAACTGAAACTTCAACTTTCCATATCTCTGTTTTCCTACAGCTGCAACACTCCACTGAAAGTGCAATAAACATTCATATCCACACAGATGTCTCATGTCCACCATCTTTCTTGTGTGGAACGATGGATGAATATAGGGTCAGTGATTCCCCATACCTCCCATGTTGGCCATTTTGTGGGACTTGGCTCACAGAGTGACAATTTGGCTTTTGCAACCTGGGTGACGGCAGCACTCCAACACGGACAGCCTCATCCAGTGCTGTCAGAATTTTTAAGCTTTCTATAGCCCAAAGCCAACCAAAAAGTAGCCCGAAGTAGCCTAATATTGCTACTTTAAGGAAGGAGGGGCAGGGACAGTGTCAAGCAGGCGATGAATGCATTGGAATTGATGTTGCAGCAGGCAGCCAAGTAAATATGTGTCTAATAAAGCGCTTTAACATACTACTTTGGTGGAGCGCTGTATATATAGTTATAATCTGGAAACTAGCACAAACCCAAATTTTACCGCACAGCCGGGAAAAATATAGCCCAATTGTGTGTGATCTAGCCCATTCTGGCAACACTGCCCGCATCAGTTGATTCCTCATAGAGCTCACGACAGAGCCACACCCATAGCTCTGCAGTCATCCTCCACAGCCTCAGGCTGGGCTGGCATACGCCAACCCACTCCGCTTACGCTTACAGAGAAGGACAACAATGCCACATGGTCCAGTTGTTAGTATGCATTGCCACAGTCACTCCCTCACAGCTGGTATACACCCACACCACACCCATCCAGCACAGGCGTCACAGGACACGTGACCCTAATAATAATAAAAACTGGGCACACATGCTCTACGCCATTTTAGAGTTGCTTACACCGCATGCACTGTGGCCGGCACAGTTACACCGCCACGGTGATGGCACGTCCTGGTGGTCCGGACAACTCAAGTTTTGTGTGCTCTGCTGCACCACAGTGTAGGACTGAGCTCCACCCATCCGAGCCGCCGCCTCACCGCCAGTCCTCGGGGCCCCACAGCACAGGATGTACTCCGCACGTCCGGGGGCTGCACAGGAGAAGGCGGGGGCCATCAAACAGGCACTCCCGCAAGTCCACCGCACCCCCCCGCCTCCGAAATATAGCTGCATCACCTCCGTTTGACTCCGGCAGGCCGGACCGGTGACTTCCGGTTTCCGGCCCGCTGTTGCTCCACTGCACCACGGTCACAGTCTTACTCGAGGCCGCAACTTCCAGTCGATGTTTCTCTGGCCTCCAATGTCGTAGCGGGGCCATAGTCGGTGTCAGGAGCTCCGCCACACTTCCCCTGTAAGGCGGTGGGCTCTGATGCCAGGATGGTGTAAAGGATGTTAGAGCCGGAGGGCAGGTAACGCGGAGCCGAGGTCCTAAGCGGCCATCCTGCTCGACACGTAGCTCCTCCTCCCGGCTGTACATAGTTTTATTTGTTGTTGTTTTGTTTTAATAAAATGTTTTATATGTAAACCCATACATGACTTGGGGCCAGATGTAGGTAATTCCCATTTACCGATTCATAAATACCAACTCATACCGAATCGGTATTCCTGAATCGGTAAATGGTATGTAGGAAAAAAATCGGTAAAAGTTACCGATTCGTTATGACTCGGTAACCAAAATCGGTAATTACAGATTCGGAAGAATCCAAATTGGCTTTTTCCGAATCGGTGAAACCCAAGCATCCCTATGGGCCACATGGCCCATAGGAATGAATGGGATTCACCGATTAGGAAAAAGCCGAATTGGAATTTACCGAATCGGTAATTACCGAATCGGGAGTTTGAAACACGCCATGTGAGCCTGCCAACCAATCAGGGACAGCCTACACACCCCACAAACAAGGCCCTGTTAATCCAACCAATGAGAGTGAAGCACCCCACCCCAGTACCTGGGAGTGGCCACACCCATGCAGGTGGAAACCAACAGAACAAACAATTCTTCAGAGGAGAGAGGAGCAGAGCATCCACAGGCAAGCAGAGTGAAAGAATGGAGGCACAGGAAGGACAAAAGGATGGTGGTGAGAGGAAAAGGAAGCTGAAGTTCAGCCCAGAGGAATTACAGGTGACTGTGGATGAAATAGTGAGCAACTACAGCCAAATATTTGGGAGACAGTCTCTGCATGTTGCAGAGACTGTGAAGAGGAACATTTGGATAGCCATTCAGGCAAAAGTCAATGCCATTGGTGTCACCCACCGGGAGATTGAGGACATCCGTAAGAGGTGGTATGACCTGCGCATTGTGACGAAGAAAAAAATAGCTGCACAGAAAAAGGATGCGGCTTTGACTGGAGGTCGCAGGAGCAAAGCCCCAAAACTGACACCAATAGAGGAGCTAGTGGAAACCACCATTGAGACAGAATGCATCCATGGGATAGGAGACCTGGATAGCACAGCGAAAGCAGCCAAGAAACAAGGTAAGAGGCATGTTCCCACATCCACCCCCAGCAACCCAACCCTGTACCCCACTGTGTACACACATCACACTGCAGAAGAGTTCAGATTTTGTGGCAGCAATGCATCATGGTAGACGTAGTCATGTATACATAGATGCTAAGTACAACACACATGACTCAGCAAGGCATGCCACACACATCACCAAACAAGCAATGTGGACTGTGCAAAGGTGTGCATACTATTTAATTAAGAACCACACACAGATAAACAACAACATTGACCCTATGCCAATTTGATTCCACAGGAGAGTCGTCACGCAGTTCAGCACCGCCGAGGGAGGAGAGGGCAGCACCATCTAAAAGAGGGGAGAAAGAAAAGAGGAAAAGTTGCCACAGCGCAGGAGAAGGAGGGAACGATCCCACCCATGAGCCATCATCTCCAAACCCACCCACTACACCTGTCCCAATGTCCCCTCTGTTGTTTGGAACTCCTGACATCACAGACACACCCAGTGCAATGTCCAGAGGGTCCATGCCGGGAGGGGAAAGTAGCCATGCGGAGCCCCCACAGAGGATCCTGCAGACCTTTGAATCAGAGGGTGAGGAAGATGTCCCCCAAAAGAGTGCACCAGTGGGTGACAGGCCAAGACCAACTATTGCTGCAGGCACAGCGCGCACCAGTGTCCTTGGCCGGAGGGCACGTGAGGGTGGGGAGGGCCAGGAAGGGGAGAGCGTGTTCTGTGGCCTAGAGGGCACGATGGTGAAAGTCCAACGCCAGCAGGCCAAATCACTGCAAGCCATGCATAGGCAGGTTTGCTGTTTGAACACCAAAATGTCCAACATGGACAAGGGCATAGGTCAAATGGCATCTAGCCTGGAGGTGATTGCACAAGGAATCACAGACATCTCAACCTACATGGGAGTCCTCTCTGACAAGTTGGACCGGGATCATCTCCAGCGTGCCAGGGAACGACATGACATGCGCCAACAGACAAAGGCCGTGAATAGGTTCGCAACCAATACAGCACTCCTCTGAAGACGCTCCATTTCAATGCAGGAAGCAATAGAGCACTGCTGCACGGACTTAAGACGGGGCATGGGTAGAGTGACCTCTGCGATGGAGCAGATGTTGAACTCCAACACAGGCAATGCTGGTGACACGGGTGTGGAGGAGACTGAGGGGTCAACCAGCAGGAGTGGCTCCAGTACACCTGTACCGGAGGTGCGCCGGAGCGGCAGGCACAGCCATGCGGAGTCAGGCACCAGCAGGGTAACTGAAGGACAGGCACCAAAATCCCGCAATGTAGTGCGAGGACGCAAGCACTGACCTATGCAGGAGACAGACTCAACTGCACACAGTGACTGCAACTGAGAATGTGCAGCCAGTGACATTGACGTACATGTATCGATCCACTTCAGATGTGACTATGGTGAGGTAGTGCTGATTAAACTACTCATGTCATGAAGTATACCTGTGTATGTGTCATACTTTACCTAGAAATATCGTTGTGTTATTTCTGTCCGTCTCAATCTACCATCTAGTGCGGCAGGTCCTGTTGCCTGGGGCCCTGCATGTTCTTGGTCGTCATCTATGTTCTCATGATGTGTCAACTCCACCTCTGTGCCTTCCTTGGTAGCAAGATTGTGCAAAATGGCACAGGTGACTATTATTTGGCAAAACACAGGATGGGGTGTACTGTCGCGCAACTCCACTTTTGTGGAGGCAACGGAATCTGCTCTTCAAGAGTCTAAAGGTTCTCTCCACTATGTTGCGGGTGGACCTGTGTGACACATTGTATCGCCTTTCTGCTCTGTTGGTTGGGTTGAGGTACGGTGTCAGCACAAAGGAACGCAGGGCATATGCACTGTCACCTGGGAGAGAAGGAGAGGTACATGAGTTACATTCACATTTCACATTTAGATGAGATCCATTTCAGGGTGTGTACAACATTTTTACCTAGCAGATATCCATCTCCAAAATCTCCATTCAGTAGCAGGGTGTATATTCCGCTGTTCTGGAATATGTAGGAGTCGTGTGTGCAGCCAGGGAATTTGGCAACTATGTCGGTGATGATGTTCCCTGCATTGCATATCACCTGCACGTTGATGGAGTGCGTCGACTTACGGATTCTGTATATGTGTTCGGTGGCTGCAGGTGGGCATAGGGGAATGTGGGTGCCATCAATGCAGCCTATCACATGCGGGAAGTGTGCCAGTCCATAGAAGTCTGTTTTAGTTTTGGCAAGTTCCGCAGGTGTGTCAGGGAACTGTATGTAATGTCCCATTCTCTGAGTCATGACATCCAGGAATTTCCTGAAAAAACGGGACAGACAGCTCTGGGATACACCTCCTACTGCAGCTATCACACTCTGGCAGCTCCCAGAGGCAAGCAGGTGTATGCTACACAGCACATGGACATGGGGAGGGATGGCGTGGGCCCTGGGTGTTGGATGATCCAGGTATGGGTGGAGGTCCCTTATTAGGTCCATGATGGTCCTGGGGTGCAGCCTGTACCTCTGGAGTATCTCAGGCTCAGTCAATTGGAACAGAGTGATCCTCTGCCTGTATACCTGCTCCTCCCTTTGCCATACCCTCAGACCTGCAGCCTGTAGCCTTCGCCTCCTCGCAATCACATAGAGTGCCACCATTTTGCCAACACTGTTGCATTTTGGGCCCTTTTTTATAGCATGCTATTGTTATTGTTATTGTTAATATAATTTTATATCGCGCCTAATCACCTGCAGGTCTCTAAGCGCTAGGAAAGATGGTATAAACAACAACACAACAAGATGGGAGCGGAGATCAAGACTGAACTATACTATGCTCAAGCTTCTCCTGAACAGAAGCGTTTTTAAGCTTTTTCTCAATCGTAAGAGATTTCCTTCCTCACGCAGCACCCCAGGCAGGCTGTTCCATAGCTGGGGAACTAACACTGAAAAGGCTCTCCCTCCCTTCGTTGCTAGCCTGTAGCGGGGGCAGGTCAGAAGCTGAGAGTCCGAAGACCGAAGTATTCTCACAGGGCAATACAGCTGCAGGCGATCTTTAATGTAGGCTGGGGCCTTGCCATAGATTGCCTTGTGGGCTGTACATAAACTCTTGAATTCCACTCTTTCTTTAATTGGAAGCCAGTGTAGGCTTTGTAATAGGGGAGTGGCTTTAGACCTCCTCGGGAGTCTAAAGATCAACCGGGCAGCGTCATTCATTAAGACCTGAAGCCTACTGGTAAAAGTTTTAGGTAAGCCGAGATAAAGAGCATTACCATAATCGATTCTGGAGATGATAATGGCAGCCACTATTGATCGCATCATAGGCTGAGAGAGGATAGGGGATAGCTTCCGCAGTTGCCGAATGATATTTGTACAGCTGCCCACAACCGACGAGATTTGAGGGGCCATCGACAGATCACCGTCCAACTTAATCCCCAAGCTTTTTACAGACGAGCTTGGTTTTGGAGCAGGGCCTAACTCCATAGGCCAATAGAGGTCACTCCAAGGTGAAGTAGTGGATGGGATAACTAAGACCTCGGTCTTGTCAGGGTTGACTTTTAAAAGGTTATCCGTCATCCATTGCACTGTGAACCTCAAGATGTTCTGGGAATGGAGTTGTGCAGCCGTGGTGTCGTTGATACTTAACAGCAACTGCGTATCATCCGCGTAGTTGAAGACTTTACAGCCCATAGTGGCCAGTGAAGCAATTAGCGGTTGCAGATAGAGGTTGAATAGAAGCGGGGACAGGGCAGACCCCTGCGGTACCCCGCACTCTAAAATCCCCATCTCAGATGTTTCATCCCCCAGCTGTATCTTTTGGGTCCTTCCTGTGAGGAAGGATTTCAACCATTGGAAGGCCAAGCCCTTAATCCCAAAGTCCTTTAATCTATCCAAGAGCAAGGCATGGCTGACAGTATCGAACGCCGCTGATAGATCTAACAAGATCAGGGCGCTCGATTTCTTACAGTCAGCCATGCCTCTTAGTTCGTCCAGCACCGAGAGCATCACCAACTCGGTGCTGTGATGAGCTCGAAAACCTGCCTGTCGATCATGGAGTAGATGGTAAGATTCCAGATAAAGGGACAGGGATTGTAGGACATGCTGCTCAAGGATTTTTGAGAGAAAGGGCAGCTGGGAAATAGGTCTGTAATTCTTTAACACCGCAGGATCCGACCCCAGTTTTTTCAGTAAGGGTCTTACCCGCGCCTCCTTAAGTTCAGCCGGCAGATATCCCGTATCTAGCGATCTATTGAGGAGGGAGATGATACATTCCTCTAATAGGGGGCGCGCAACACAGAAGATCTCAGGTGGGCATGGGTCAGCTGGGGAGCCAGATTTAATTTTACCCATCAGCTGTTCCAAGATCAGTGCATCCATCTCCGGAAACACTTCAAGGGAGCAATCAATCACGCTTTTAGGTGTTAAAGCGGTAGAAGTCCCCATTGCCACCCCGTTCTCTATCTCCTGGATAATGGTCTTCACCTTCTCCAGGAAATAGACCTGGAAGGTGTTACAATCAAAAGGAGCCTTAGAGTTGTCAGGTTTTTTACTCAGCTCGGCCAGTACTTTGAAGGTTTCTTTCTGAATGTTCGCTGCCTTGCTTAGGCGGGACTCAAGATAAACCGCTTTAGCTTGAATCATAAGATTTTTGTATTGGTGAAGGGAGGCCTTATAGATATTCCTATCCGTGTCCTGCTTGGATTTCCTCCACGTTCTTTCTAGCTTTCTAAGCTTTGTTTTAGTTTCCCTTAAAAGTGGCGTAAACCAGAGAGCTCCTTTCCCCGATCCCTTTATTTGCAGTACTCTCACCGGGGCTATTTGATCAATAGCCCGAGTCATACTTCTCGTTAAATCAGAGTATTCACGATCCAGGTTGCGATCCAGCTCTATAACCTGGGGAGTTACCAAAAATGCCTTGGTCAGAGACATAAGATTGACTTCAGCCCATTTCCGGGTTTTTCTGAAGCCAAGTGAGTTACGAGCAGCACCACTATTGAGGGGGGCCTCACAGGAAACCAAACAGTGATCGGACCAGATACAAGGCGCTACCTCTCTAAGGGTTAAAGTGGTATCTGTGGTCCACATGAGGTCGAGAGTGTGGCCTTTTTCATGCGTTGGGGCATCTACAATCTGTTTAAAGCCCAGCGCAGACATTAAAGTGTCTAGCTGACGCGTGGGTAGGTCCCAGTTGGGCGTATCCCAGTGTAAGTTAAAATCACCTGTTACCAGGATTTTCGTATATCTTGAGCTTAGGTCAGATATAATGGGACAAAATAAGTCAAAGAAGAGTGGAGTTGACTTAGGCGGGCGATAGACTGACAGAATCACCCAACACATATTGTGTACGGTGACCTTTACCCCAAGCAGATCAGTCAGATCAATCGTCTCTGATAGTACCTTTTCAACTGTCATAGTCTTCCTATAGAGGATGGCTACCCCACCCCCCCGTGAGCCCCCTGGGCGGTTGTGCCACATTACATCATATCCGCTTGGAAGGGCGGCAATGATATCAGGCATCGAATTCTCATCCGTCCAGATCTCCGAAAGAGTCAGGACATCGATATCACTGTCCTGAAGCATATTATATACCTCCAGATGATGGCAATGGAGCGAACGAGTGTTAAGGCTAGCTATATTTAGAACAGAATGTTTACCCAGGAAGGATGTAACCTTATCAGGGCGGAATATGCCGTGTTTTTTAAGCAACAGTGAGACCGCCTGATCGACCATAGGCTCACCTCTATTCAAGGATTTTAGCTCCTCCGAGGAGTACATGTGACGCTGACCAGTCGTCCCCGCCCCTGCGCCCATTCGTGCGCGGACGGGCGCAGACGGGCTGGACTCTGGCGTGACTCCGGCGCTGCTCCGGCGAGCCCGCAGCGCGTGGCCGCTGCGCGTCAGCATGGCCAGTTTAAATAGATACCGGTCTAGCGTCCTTATGACAACTAGACCGTGCAAGCTACTCGGCGCTTCACATGGTTACCACCTGCTTCCAGTCCATGGTAAATACCGACTGTTAAATACCGAATTTCGATGAATTCGGTATTTTTCGCCTTTCCTACATCTCAATGGACATGTTTTCCGATTTCTTATTTACCGATTCGGTGAATTAGGACTCGGTAATTATCGTATTGGTAAATTACGATTCGGTAATTATCTACTCGGTAAATACCGAGTCGGTAATTTACCGATTCATATTTACCGATTCGGTCTTTTTTTGTCACCTACATCTCGTTCTCGCTATACCGGTCGGTAACGGCCAATTTTACCGATTTCAGGCCGTTACCGACCGGTAATTGGCGACCTACATCTGGCCCTAAGATTCTTATTTGTCCAACCTCACAAGAATCTTATTATTAATGGTTCACAGAGGGACACTTGCAAGCCCAAGAAGGTTGTTGGGGGTATGCTGGTGATGTGAGAAGAGGGTGTGTTACCTGCTAATGTGGGTAGACACAGCGCAAAAGGGGTATCTCTCACAGACAGAGCTCCAGTATGTTTTCAGAAATGCTTCGGACAGATGCCAGCTGAAGGACTGAATCACAAAATGGCTTTCCAATGCTCATATAGTGTGACTTATGAAGAGTTCGCACCCAGGCTCGCAGAGGGACAACTGCGGGACATGGGCTCGACTCACAGAGGCAGAACTACGGGCCATCCACTCCCAAAGGAACAGCAGCGTAGTTGCTCGTAGCCGTAGAGGCACAGCAGCGTGCTAGCTCTCAAAGGTAGAGAGCTGCGTGCCGACGGACTGGCTTCTAAAGGCATAGCTGCAAAGTGGTGATGTTGGGCAGAGGAAGCGTGAAAGGGTTATCTTCCTACTGGTGTCCTGGAGTGGAAGTCGTGCTGCCTGGAGCTCACCTGTTTCTCCTTTATTGTTAATAAATCTTAAACCTTCACTGCGTCCACATCATCATTACACAGAGCTTTGGTATATTAAATTGCCGCGGGACCTTTCTTTTATATTTTCACTCGATGCGAGGCATAAGATGGCTGCTAACACTTCCTGGTTTGAAGTGTTGGCAGCCTATCACAGTGAAGTTCGTGCACTGGACTTAGTCTCCGCCCAGATATCGAAACTTTTATTTTTCTAATTTCTCAGCAACTACTGAACGGATTTACACCATTTAAATAAAAGGTCGCTTCCGGATCCAAGCACTACCTTTTTGCTAAATTTGGGGTAATTCCGTTCTGTAGTTTCGGCTGTAGCCTTGCACAAAGTTTCCTATGGGAAATTGATTTTTCACTCTTATTTTTTTAATTTCTCCAAAACATTTAAACGATTTACACCATTTAAAAAAAGTTTGCTTTCTGAACCAAGCTCTACCTTTCTGCCAAATCTGGGGTAATTCTGTTCAGCAGTTCGGGCTGTGGCTCGTTGCAAAATTTCCTATGGAAATTAACATGGGTAAAATGTGCTGTTTTCTCAGCCCCCGCTTGACGAATCACAGCCAAACTTTCAGGATAGAAGCTGACATGGATAGACTTTGTTTTAGGAGAATTTCGCAAAGATTTGTCAAATGACACCAAAGTTATTAGCAAATCAAAAAATCCTATGGAAACTAGGTTGTAACTATAACTACATACTGCTGACCGCCAATAGGTAATATATATATATGTATATATATACATACACACACATAAAATATGCTACCATGAGTGATGGTACAATATAAGGTGGATACACCAAGAATAATCATCACCAAAATATAAGTTGTAAGATGATTGCCACACAAAAATTCTAGTCACACTAACAATAACGTTGAGGATGGATGAGTGCTTCAAGATGTTGATTGTGTGATATCCTGGCAATTAGAAACACACACGCTAAGGTGGAAATTCCTGCTTAGAAATGTTAACTCTTTAACTACTTTTAACTTGTTAATTCTTTTAATGTTTCTTATTTTTTAGGGTTGGGGTAGACATCATTTTGCCACTGAGAATTTTTCGGCATAGCTGGGTGCTAGTTCGGTTTCCTGCTCACTTACCGCACCTCCAGCGCCACCATCTTCCTTCCTCTGCTAATCCTGGTCCACCACAGCTTCTGCTGATTGAGTGGAGGGAAGATTACCCTCCGAATTCCTCACTTCCAGTTCGCCACACAGCGGCTGCCACTTTGGGAGGGAGATGGTCTAGTCTCCTCCCTGTCACACAGCATTTGGGTATTTAACCCGGGCATTCTGCGGACACGCAGTGCGGCATGCCGAAGGTGCACCTATGGCAAGCCCATCTGCACCCATCAGCGTCCCGGAGGTGTCAGGTGCAGGCCATGCTGCACGTGGATTTGGTGAGGCAAGTCCTAGCATAAGATACACTTGTGCAACACTTCTGGACTTAGGCAATTTCCACAAATGCAGGTATATCGCGGCAAGCATGAACAATATAAACCCATTTATTTGCCCTTATTACAACTGGCTTCCAGTTAAAGGGTGGGGAGATGCGCAGTGGGGACCAGCCCAGAGGGTAGCAACTACTAGCACAGGTAGTCAGGGAAAGCAAGTCAAAGCGGCACTTCTTAATACTCGCTTCCTCCAAAAGCACGAAGCACAAGGCCAAGACCTCTTATTGGATGAGCTTCCTGACCTCATGTTCCTTACTGAAACATGGTTGTCAGACTCATCCAATCCTACGATTGCATCAGCCATTCATATTGGCTACAAAATGTTGAGAATGGACAGGCAGTCGGGTACAGGTGGGGGAGTTGCTGTGGTCTATAAACAGGAATTAGTATGCTCCCCTATTCCACTGGATCAGGTGGAGGGCGCGGAGTGTCTAGGGTTTCGCTGCATGGTCTCATCGCACCAATGTACCACTGTTATACTTATTTATAGACCACTGGGCACATCAGGGAATTTTATTAATTCTCTACATGAATGCATCACCTCACTTGCCCTAAGATGTAAACATCTTCTCATACTGTGGGACCTGAACCTGGATTTTGATAAGCCCATGGACCCCCATGTGATGGCCATGTTAGAAATCAAGGCAGCCTGCAATCTTATACCTTTCGTTGTGGGTTCCACCTACAAATTTGGACACACCTTAGACCACATTTTCTGCGATTTTCAGGTTGTGGGAGATCGTCCAATACAGCTAACTTGGTCAGACCACTTCCTGGTAAACTTTCAGTTACCAGTCATCGGGAAGTCCAAGCCACCAGGGGAACCAGAGTCAGAGCTCACATACAGAGCTCTCCATAAAATGGATTTACCATCCCTGCAGTATGCGCTTGACACCTCGGCCCCCTCTTTGGTGGGCAATCCTGAAACTGACGCCCACTCTCTAGAGGATAGTTTGAGGACAAACTTTAAGGCAGCTGCTCCAATGGTCAAACGCACCTCTAAGAGAACTGGCCTGTCGTCACCATGGTTCGATGCATCTTTCAGAACCAGCAAAAGTAATTGCAAAGGACTAGAAATTAAGTGGCGTAGGTAGTATCTAATAGAGGACAGAATTACTTATAAAGCAGCGCTGAAAGCACACTACAAACTGACACGGTTGGCCAAAATGAATTATTGTGAAAGTAGAAATGCAAATACTAACAATAGAGGTAAGGAAATCTTTAAAATTGTTAAATCGTTCATGACACCAAAAGCGGTGAACAAAGAAGTACCTCCATCAGCCAAGTGGATAAAACAGGTGGCCCGTTCCTTTCATGATAAAATAAGCGATCCAACAGTCACTTTCCAAGGAGGTTGAAGAGGTCACATCCTCCCCTTACACTCAGGGGCACTCTCACAAAGGCTGCCACTGTCCCAACCCCCCACCATCAAACCTGAAGACTCACTTAACTATCTCTTGGGTCTCAAGTCTGGATCACCTACAGATGCGTGCCCGGCTAAACTGATACCGGCACTAGCAGCGACCTTAAACAGATAAGTTAATAAGGTGCTCAACTCCTCGCTGGTAACAAGCGTTATGCCACCCATGTGGAAGCAGGCGAAAATCCTGCCTCTCCTAAAGAAACCAAACGTGGACCCCAACTCTACCACTAAGTATAGACCAATTTCCCTTCTCCCTGCTTTTGCTAAAGTAGTGGAGAAACATGTCAACAAGGTACTTATGGAGTACGCGGAGGCACACAATCTCCTGCACCCCGCGCAATCCAGTTTTAGGGCTAACCACAGCACCGAGTCTGCCCTGCTGGAAGTGACTGAACACCTTAGACATCAGCTGAACGATGGGGGTAGAGCAATGCTTATCCTGCGAGATCTGTCGGCAGCATTCGATGCAGTGCCTGTAGGATGCTTCTAGACAGATTAAACAACATGGGCATTGAAGGGACAGCATTGGCATAGATTACATCATTTCTGGGAAACAGGGAACAGATTATCTGGACCCCTTCTTTCTCAGCCACAATACCAGACATAAAGGTGGGAGTCCCGCAGGGCTCCTCTCTTAGTCCTACTCTGTTCAACCGGCACATGTTACCACTAGCATCATTACTCTTTTAAACAACAAGGGTGACCCAATTAAAGTCAGCTAGGGACCTTGGGAATCAATTATTTCATGCAGCAGTGGTCCCTGAGAGAGAATGAGCAGGAGACAATGAATACAGACCCAATCAGTACTGTATTTAGGTGAACGTGTCCAGCCGGACAGCGGATTCAATATTTAATAAAGCAAATTTCTTGAAATAATGTTTGAGCAAGAATACTCAAAGTGGGACACAAGCCTGTGTCCTACTATAGAGACCAAAAGACATACAGCTGGGGAAACATACAGGGAGGGTTCAGGCAGTGCTCACGGTTTGTTTGCAAGAACAATCATCAATAGATAAACAAATCGCAAGTAACAATTCTACACAGGAGACGATAACATCACTGGGTGTGTATGAGAAGTTTTAGAGGTGTCAACGGTGTTTCGATCCTAGAGAACAATGCTAGGATCTTCTTCAGAACATCAAATAAGCCTGCCTGTTAATAAGTGAATAAGCTTAGTATATATTAAAATAACAGTCAGGAGGTAAGTTTACAGGGAGAGAATAATGGAAGAAAAAACTTGAAAAAAGTGAGAGTTAGAAGGATACATAACCTCATATTGCTAAAGTGTGCTAAAGACAATTGGCTCGGGATCAACATTGGGCCTGTAACATTAGTTTAAGTCAACACAAACACATTCGGCGCAGTGACATAGTATAGAGAGGAGGTGACCAAGTTTTGGTCTCTGTTAAAGTGCGCTGAAAACAATTGAACCTGGAGCACCATTGCAGGTAGTGCTGGTGTCAGCCCTGTAACGTTAGTTGTAGTGAAACCAAGCATATTCGGCGCAGTGACATAATAAAAAAAGGGAGGGCGGCCAGGTTGGTGTCTCTAAATCACATGAATTTTTATAAATGGCGCAGAGACATAGCTAATGAGGGAAGGGGGGAAGCGACTAGATAATGCATATCAATGGTGGTGAATCGAGTGTGTACAATTAACCTACACACGAAGGGAAGTGCGGCATCAGTGGGAAAGTGAGAACCAGATAAGATTAGGAGACAGGGTGTGTGAGCAAGGGGGCTCAGTGAGTAAGTGTGACTAGCAATGGGAGAGGTTCAACCTGGGTCGCATGAATTTTGAAGCAACCGAGAACGGCGCGTGGGGTGGGTGGAAAATTTGAAGGGTTTTCTTACTGGTGGGAAGGGTCTCAGTAATAGATTGGAGATGGTGGCGTTGTATAACGCCATGTGGCGGTGGTCGCCGCATTGGAGTCAGACGCCGGGTATGTGAGAGCAATTGCCTGAAATGAAAGAAGTTTTTTTTTTTAAAACAGGCAGGGGAGATCCATGTGTTGACAGGTGCAGCAGGGGCGGGTGAAGGGTACTTACCTCGTGATACGAGGAAGCCTGGGTGTAGGATGAGAGTCCCAAAAGAAGAGGCACAGTTGTGTCCTATATGGTGACGTGATAGCCTGCGAAGGAAGGAGGCAAGGGAAAGGGTAAGTGGGTTGGGCGAGCATCATTGGCAGAGGCACAGGGCGCAAACATAGTCTCCTATGCTGATGATACACAGCTGATTTTTACATGTAAGAAAGAAGAGGTTTTCAACAGGGATGCAATTAGTTCTTGCCTCACCAATGTCTTTAAACGGTTGAAGAAAAACCAGCTCAAATGCAACCCGACAAAACCGAGATCGTATTCCTCAGCCAACCTGGGGAGGACAATTGGAGTCGGTGGTGGCCCGCAGATCTCTTTCCCCCAGCACTGCCCAATCGACAGTGAAAAACCTGGGCATTTACATTGACAACAAGCTCTTGATGCGGTCCCAAGTTTGAGCCCTAGTAGGAACCTGTTTTGGAGTTTTGCTGATGCTGAAGACATTTCTGCCACTTCTCCCCCTGGATTCTAGGAGGACAGTGGTTCAGGCTCTGATCACGTCCCGACTGGACTATGCGAATGTCCTATATCTGGGACTGCCGGACTGCCTTCTCCAGGTGGTGCAAACTCAGTGGCAAGGGCGATTCTCCGAATTAAACCCAGCTCACATATAACCCCCCCATCTGAAGCCCCTACACTGGCTTACAGTGAGGAAAAGGATAAAATTAAAGGCCCTGGTTATTTTTTTCAAAGCCTTTCATGGCACAGGTGCTGCTTACCTTAGAAAACAAGTCATCCATTATGTTCCTATCAGGACACTCAGATCAACCTCAGCTGACCTGGCCTGCATCCCCAAAGCTCGTCTGGCACGCAGAGGTGGTAGATCTTTTGGCTTCTTGGGAGCCCACACCTGGAATAATTTGCCGGCATCTCTAAGAGCATTAACAATTCTCTCCCAGTTTAAAAAACAGCTGAAGTCATGGCTATTGAAAAACAAATTCCTGGCGGGGTATGCACATGTGAACTGTCAGTGCCGGGACACTCCGGACAGAGTATCTGTGCGCTATACAAATATCGGTTATTCTTTCATTTATTCATTCATTCATTTAGTAGTTTCCATTTCTTTTATAATGCCTCTCAGCCACTACGATGGGCCGCATTTTTTAGTGGGCTCTTTTGATTGAAAGTCTGTAACTCTTTCCTGTCTATTTTCTTTTATCTTTTTAGGTTTTACAGATTCACAAGAGGGACAGGTAGGATAAAAAAATACCTGTTTATATTTCTACAACAAAACACTGTTGTTTATCAGATTACCCTGACAAAGACCTTAGGCCTGTCTAGGCTCTTAGACTGGTCGAAACATGTTGGTAAATAAGACTTCTAGGTCCAGTGATCCATTATAAATCACCATGAGACCCCCCCATTTAAGTATTATATTAAACATATCAGTGGTACTTGCTGAATAAAGGGTTGTCTTGAGTATACCACTCAATATATTTTATATCTAAAACTGTCCCCCGAAGGAACAGGGCACAGAGTATTTGTCCTGAATTAAGATTTATGAAAACTCCTAGGAATAGACTAGCTTCCCTCGTTTGAGTCCACCTGGGCAATATTATCCTTCCCCAGGTGTGAGAGGTCGTCAAATGATGAAGCATGCCTCGATAAGTTGAGGGTGAAATGGCTTCTCAAAAATCTTTTAATGCCCTACTATTAGAATAAATCAATAACTAGGGTTGGTTTGACTAGAATACCCTCAAGTGCTTTTTAGTGTGTTATACTTCCCGCAGATATTCTTGGGGATTGGACCCACCCACTAACTCTCTCTATGATTTTTCGAATGAAGGACACCATCTTGGTCACAAACTGGACACTCCTCACGAGATGACAGATCGCAGCGTGGTGAGTTCTCAGCATGTAAAGACCCTCGGTGACAGCGGAAGTGCCTCATCTGCTAATCTATCGGAATGCTCATCTTTTATAATAGAAAGCAGCCATGCGATGTGCGTATAGATTAGTGATGTTATGGATTTGTAGCTAGCCCTGTCACCCCGTGGATAAAGATAGAGATGACATGTTTACATAGTGTGAAACGAGACCTTGTACATGATGTTCAGGGAGTTGTGATAATGTTGGACGAAGCTAGATGTGTAAACAAGTTGGTTTCAGGGAAACTAATCCAACATTGTCGACAAGCAAATATGTGCTAAAGATCACAGCTGAAAATGGTATTGTGAGGACAATGTAATAAATAAGCTGCATCGCTATGTGAGCCTAACTTGGGAATATAACATTACTCTGCGTGTGTGGCGTGGTTATTGGCAAATACCTGGGCCGGCAGAATACTACAACTGGTGAAGAAGTAGGGGGTATGAAGTCCATACACGGAAACTGCTCTCCTAGAAAGTTTGCGTTGGCCCAGAAAACTGCTTGTGCAAGCCACGTGTGCCACAGTCGAAGTGCAGAAACACTTAAAGATAAAGAATGCAACATTGAACTGAATGAAACAGCTGCAAATAAAAGGTACTGCTCCGTTTTGCAATAAATGCCATACACTATACAGAGTATAAACTCCAAAGGTGAATGCAACCAGGTTGCGAAAGCAGAGCACAACAATATTTCAGTACAAATCAAATTTAAATTCATGTTCTATGAAGCAGATATTAACCAGGTGTTTGTGATGAAACATTTAAGCACAAAGCTGACCAATCTATTTTATTTATAAAGTTTTGTATAGTACAAACATGATCTTAGAGGGTATCAGAGTGCTTTACATGAAGGGAGGTATGCATAAATTGGGCTAGCAAAAATAGTCACATATATCAATGATGGAAACATCATTGAAAATAGATAAGAGTATTAAGCTTGATCTCTAAAACTAGTCCGCGATGAAGAGGTCAGGCATCATAAAAGAGTAGCTAGTATGGTTACAATCAATGAACATAAGGGCTTATCTTAGAGGAAAAACTTGTTCATCAGAAATTATTTTTCTTCTTTTTTGAAGAAGGCGTAGATGAGATTAGGCGAACATCCGGTGGCAGAGAATTCCACAATGTTATATGCTTTCATGGACTTGTGGTGTACAAAGATCTATCTTCCTACTGAAGCCATTAACAAATCATCGGTTCACAATTTGCTGTGGAGTGGCCCTAGAAGGAGGGTCAGAAAGTGTACTTGTGGAGCTATTTCCCAGAAGGAGTCACCCAACCACCAAAACTGCAGTATAGGGGCCCAGAACAACTCCTTAGACAGCCATTAGATAAAGAACTCTGATGGAGAGCCAGAGCAATATCCAGGCTCCAAAAGACATTAAAGCTGACCCCAAAGCCTGCTTGATCACGTTCCAAAAGAAGCGCCTTAGAGACAATTACTGTTCACCAATGTATATACAGCTGCTGCAATCTTTAAACCAACTTCTGCATTTGATACAGCTACGAAACACAACATTGGCAATGGATGGACTGCATGAATAGAGACTTTTGAAGATTTCATAGATGCAATAGATAAAAAAGATGACAATTGATTTTAAAGTATCTCAAGAACATGGTTGGTGAAGGAGTGAAAGAAGCCATGAAAAAGATACCACAAAAAGATGAAGTGACATACAATCAAATCAAGACAGCCTTGAATGTCAAATTGAATCCAGTGTCAAATGTGGATTATGGAACCAGAGACCAGGTGAAACCATCAATGAGTTTGTTGAGAGACTGGATGTCCTGTTGAAACATTGTAAATTAATGGATTTTACTGATGAGGAAGCTATATGTCTCAGAGTGATCGATGAATGTCTGTCAGATTCCTTTAGATGACGAATGCTGAAAAGAACTCTGATCTTAGTACAAGTGCTCAAGGCTGCTCATGCTGAAGAGCGTGCTGATCGTCCAGCGACTGACATGTAGGCCAGAGGTTCCCAAAAGGTGTCAGTCATGAGCATGAAAAGTAAGCCAAGGTACAAGGCCGAGGGACACAAGACATTGTCATCACAGAAACAGAAAGCATGTTACAGATGTGGACTGTCCTTTCCATATGAAAGTAACTGTCCCACCATTGGCCAGATATGCATCAGCTGTGGTAAAGCGTACCATTTTGTGATGACTTGCAAGGCAGAGAGAAAAGAAGGTGCGTCACAGTTTGAAGACTTGATGGCCAACCTAACACTACCTAAAGATGTTCGACGCAGTCCCACAAGGCTAAGCGGTCATACCAACTAAGGAAAACCGACACCAAACGAAGTTGATCCTCAACAAAATCATTGTCAAAGAGTTCCTCCGTATCAGTTTCCAGTGAAAGTGACAATGACAACGGTGCAATGTCGATGTTTACTTCAGGAAGGCATGCACATGTGGTACTAGTCGAATGTGAGGAAAAACAAGCAGTGGAGAAAATCCGACATGAAAAAGCACCCAAAAAATGCAAACATTGTCCAAAGATCACTTTAAAGATAAACGGGTGTTCGATGCCGATTATAATTTACAGCGGTGCATCGATAAATATCATGCCTGAGGAGAAGTATATAGGATTATCTGCGTTACCACAATTTATAAAGTCAAAGACTAAAGTATACACATGGGTTTCCTCAACGAACTTAAAAAGTCAAGGTTCGTTACTAGGCGTGATGAAACATAAGAAAACTGTGGTACAAGCGCCTATCCATTTACTTCAAGGAACAGCTTCATGTGCCTGTTTGCTGAGTTTTAACACTGCTGCTGATAGGGGACTAATATCATTGAACTGCAATATGGAGGTTCATCATGAAATTGTAAGTACATTTCCTTCATTATTTCATGTGTCAGGAAAGCTCAAAACAATGAAAGTAAAGTTACACATAATTGAGGATGTTTGTCTTGTTTCTCAAAGACCCAGATGAGTTGTGTTTCACTTGCAAGAAGCTGTTTAAAAGGAACTTAATTTGTTGTTTAAACATGACTTCATTGAATGCTCCATTAGTCCTACACCATGGGTTTCTCCTATTGTAATAGTGCCCAAAAGAGACAGTAAATGAGCTGTACGCAGATGCATTGACAAGCGACAGGCCAACAAGCCAATTGAGCGACAGAGGCATCCAGGTACACGCATTGCTGATATGATAACTCATTTGAATGGTGCAAAGTTCTTCTCTCGACTCAACCTAAATAAGGGTTATCATCAACTGGAACTTGAATAAAAATCCAAATACAGTATTACCTTTTCCATGCATATTGGTTTGTTTCACTACAAGCAACCAAGTTTTGGTATATCCTCTGCTGCAGAACTTTTCCAAGACGTTATTCAATGTATCATACAGCCTGTTGTAAATGCCTTTAACTATAGTGATGACATATTGGTTTTTGGAACTACACAGAAAGAGCATGACAAAGCTATCATGCAAGTATGTTGTTTGCTGAATGATGCAGGCTCAACTCTGAATGCTGGCAAATGCAACTTCCACAAGAAAAGTTTGAAATTCTTTGACCATGTCTTTTCTGATTGGGGTATGAACCCTATCCAGCTAAGTACAAGCGTTGTCTACTGCAAAATGCCCCACAAGACATTTCTATGTTACGATCATTTCATGGAAGAGCCAGCTACTGTTCTAGATACACACAAAACTTTGCTATGGCCAGTACATCGTTACAAGAACTAACAAAAAAGAATGTGTCTTTTCTTTGGTCACTTGAATGTGAGAAGAGCTTCCAAAAAATCAAACAAGCTATTGAGAGTGCCACTAAAATGGCCTACTTTGATCCCGAACTTCACACAGAGGTTGTAGTTGATCTAGCCCTGTCGGATTAGGTGCATTCCTTGAACAGTACAATGGACAGCAAAATGCGCAGAGACATATTGTGGCATACGCCAATAAACACCAGTCACAAACAGAATGTGCTTACGCACAACCTGAGAAAAAATGTTTAGTAGTGATTTGGGCTTGCAATATTTCCATGTGTTTTTGTATGTAGAGCCTTTAATAGTAGTGACTGATCATCAAGCACTGTTGACAATATTCGGTAATGCCAAAGCCAAAATACCTCCTAGAATTGAACCTTGGGGTTTGAGGTTGCAAGACTACAACCATACAACTCTTCACCATCCAGGGAAAGATCAGAATCCTGCTGATTATTTTTCAGGAGGGCCAGTGCAGTCCTGTGGTACCCTATCTAAGAAAGCAGAGGCCTATATACATTTTATTGTGAAATCAAGCACACCAGGTGCCATGCCTTTAGAACAAATTGTCACCACTATGAGCCGAGATAGTGACATGTTAAAGTTAAAAGCCATTATTGCTCATGAATTATGGATCCGGCACTCTAGACCTCTCACTAATGACAAAGAGTATTTGAAGTTCAGAAAATGTAAAAGATGAACTTTCAGTGACTTAAGAAGGCCTCATTCTGCGAGGTACACACATTTTTATTCCTGGGAATCTCCAACAAGTAATCAATACTGCCTATAAGGGATAGTGATGAAAATTTGCCATTAAGAGAACTCTTCAAGATCTAGTCTGGTTTCCATATCTCGACGAAAGGGTCGAAAAAGAATTGAAGACTTGTCACATATGCAACTGTCTTTTGTCTCAAATTATTCGGCACCCTTTAAACATGTCAGAATTGCCACATCATGCTTGGGAGAAAATTGCTATTGATTTCTTTGGTCCTCTTGAGAATTAACATCATCTTCTAGTTATTGTTGATGAATACCCCCGTTTTCCAGTGTTAGAAGACCTTTCATCCACTACAAATGAAAAGGTTATTCAAAAATTAGATGGCATCTTAGCGAAATGGGGTGTACCTGCAATCTTAAAATCTGACAACAGCCCTCCTTTTAATAGACACGAATTCAGAGACTTTCTAAATCATCTTAATATAAAGAGTCAGAAAGGCATTCCTCTTTGGCCCCAGGCCAATGGTCTGGTAGAACAGAGTACTCCAAAGAAGCTGTTCAGAGTGCTGCATTGGCGAAGCTCAATCTCAAAGTTATTTTGAACACTATTGTTTGAGCTTACTGTTCAACCCCACACTCAATGACAGGAGAAACCCCTGCAACTCTAATGTTTGGAGGAGCCATGATGACCAAGCTGCCCCAATAGACCAACCTCAGATTTAAGAATGATGAAGACATTCATGCTATGAACTTTGGTGGAAAACAGAAGATGAAAATATATGCTGATGTAAAAGATGTTCCTTTACCATCACTAACACCAAATGACACATGGTGAATGGCCAGCATCCTGGGAAGTCCCTTAAGAGAGATTCCTCTCATTTTTGACATGTGCCTCATCACTCACCAAACATTGATGTCCCAACGGACTGTTGATGACTGTGTCTGCTGATAATTCCACCTCACCTATGCAGATCACTGACACTTTGACTGCCAGTTCCCGGTTTCCAGTGACCGGATCAGGATGTGTTATTCAGGCGCCACACCAATTGATTTAATAATTATAATTGCCTATATAACCATGATTATCTGTGTACTTATTCATGTATTTATTTATTTACTTAGTTGTCTGTTTTGAAAAAATGTGTAACTTTTTATTTATTGAAGCGTGAGATGTAGTGCCTTGTAAATATAAATACGCTTGAACTCTTTTGGTTCTTACTGTACACCGTAGGCCTGTGATATAGGCATTGGAGTGATGAGTTGAAGTCAGGCTTAGAATGTTGAGTTCTGACTTACACACAGCGGAATGAAGCTGTGTAAAATTACTCTCTGTATGGGGCATGGTTATTGGCGAGTACCTGGGCTGGCAGGATGCTACAGCAGGGACCTCAAAATCTTCAGGAAAGCCTGGTTTGTGAGTGTGACACTTCGTAAGCAGCATGACACATGGAGGCAGCACTTCTGAGCTTCACCATCGTGGCTTCCTGTGATCACATGGCTGCTTCTGCCCATATGAAGTATGCATATTAAAGACCCTGGAAGAATGACGAAATGGATGGAGCTTGTGAGCATCCTAGACTAACATTAATTGTTATGGACAACAATTTTTCATTAAGGAGACTTTCCAAGAAAATTGCAAATGATTGAAACAACTTAATGTGGGGTATATTTAATTACCCCTTAATGCCAGCAGCAGGCCGAGGGCCATGCCAACCACCTTTTTTTACGTAAAGAAGAGTGTGTGTCAAGCTGAACAAAGGTCAGCCTGGCAGACTCGCTTCTTTTTCAGGTTATTCAGCAAGGAGCAGCATATGTGCAAAATGTGCATGTTCCTGGCTGCTTGAGCGGTACTTTTCCAGGCTGAAGATTTCACAGCCCTGTGTGCATGACCTTCTCATCCTGGCAAAAGTGCCTTGAGACCCCTGCCCTCGTGACAAGGGTTAGTGTCACCCATTGCCTTAGACCTGGGTGCTTCTGTTTTAAGCCCGGAAGTGCCCAGGGCTGAGTGTCAACAGCTCATCACAGAATGGGGTGGGGTCACCAATCTCACTGACCCTTTCCCTCCCTGTGACAAGGTTGGGACTGCTGCCTTCCCTCATTGGCTGACCTTGGGAAGGCAGCAGTCTCAACCCTTCTGTGCCTTTCGAGGGTTGGGACTGCTGGATTTCTTCATTGGCTGACTTAAGCTGGCAGTCCCAACCCTCCTCGGACCTCCGAGGTTTTCTCTCAGGTAAGCTTTATGTTTTTTTCATGTTTGGTGTGTGCATGCATGCATGTTTGAATGTAAGTGTATTTGTTAGTGAGTGTTGTGAATGGGTGTGTGCTTTTGTGTGAGTGATGTGTATGTTTGTTTGTGTGTCCCCCGCACCGCTCCCTGGTAAAATTGCCAGCTGCCACTGCTTAATGCAAACAATGATGCAATGTATGTATGTTGTATTTTTCTAGCGTGAACTTAACCAAAAGGCAGCCGAGCTCTGTACCGGGTCAAAGGCAAGCATAACGTCAACATGTGATAGGAGAAGTAGCTCATTGTGGAGGGTTCTTCTTGTACTGTGGTGTAATATTCTTCTAGGGTCTAGAGATTCATCAGTCCAACAAGTACCGACTTGCACCCACCTGGGTGATCCACTATTGAACTACAAGTGCCAGAGTCCCGAGGGGCGATCCGGAGGAGGGGCTAGCGGTGTGCGCTCCATTGCGGTGGTTTCTACTAATTGGCTCCCTTGAGCTTTGAGCCGACGGGCTCCTGGATGCTGCCCTGCGTGCCGGTTCGGGCATCGAGGCCATTGACGGTGGTTTGGCGGCCTTCTCCTCCACCCCTAACCATTTCTCTACTGATGAGGGAAGTTATCCCGAAACCCGAGCCATGTCTCGGGCGATACCCAAAAACCTGGGACATGTATCGGGTCTAGAGATTCATCAGTCCAACAAGTACCGACTTGCACCCACCTGGGTGATCCACTATTGAACTACAAGTGCCAGAGTCCCGAGGGGCGATCCGGAGGAGGGGCTAGCGGTGTGCGCTCCATTGCGGTGGTTTCTACTAATTGGCTCCCTTGAGCTTTGAGCCGACGGGCTCCTGGATGCTGCCCTGCGTGCCGGTTCGGGCATCGAGGCCATTGACGGTGGTTTGGCGGCCTTCTCCTCCACCCCTAACCATTTCTCTACTGATGAGGGAAGTTATCCCGAAACCCGAGCCATGTCTCGGGCGATACCCAAAAACCCGGGACATGTATCGGGTCTAGAGATTCATCAGTCCAACAAGTACCGACTTGCACCCACCTGGGTGATCCACTATTGAACTACAAGTGCCAGAGTCCCGAGGGGCGATCCGGAGGAGGGGCTAGCGGTGTGCGCTCTATTGCGGTGGTTTCTACTAATTGGCTCCCTTGAGCTTTGAGCCGACGGGCTCCTGGATGCTGCCCTGCATGCCGGTTCGGGCATCGAGGCCATTGACGGTGGTTTGGCGGCCTTCTCCTCCACCCCTAACCATTTCTCTATTGATGAGGGAAGTTATCCCGAAACCTGAGCCATGTCTCGGACGATACCCAAAAACCCGGGACATGTATCGGGTCTAGAGATTCATCAGTCCAACAAGTACCGACTTGCACCCACCTGGGTGATCCACTATTGAACTACAAGTGCCAGAGTCCCGAGGGGCGATCCGGAGGAGGGGCTAGCGGTGTGCGCTCCATTGCGGTGGTTTCTACAAAAGGCAGCCGAGCTCTGTACCGGGTCAAAGGCAAGCATAACGTCAACATGTGATAGGAGAAGTAGCTCATTTGTGGAGGGTTCTTCTTGTACTGTGGTGTAATATTCTTCGTAGTCGAGTTTTCAACTCTTTTTTAACTGGAGTAGCAATGGGGCAGTTCTGATGGATATGGGGATGTTGTTCAAGATTGTGGATGCATAGATGGAAAAGACCTGCTGTATTTTTTCTTTTTTTTGCACATTTTATACTGCATTCTGATAATGTTCTAGCTGCGGGTATGCTCAGAACCACCAGAGATCATGAGCTTATCTGCAAGATAAGCAGGGTTGCTGGTCGTGATAGCATTTTAAATTATGCAGCTGTGTTTTTTAAGTAACAAAAAACATACACATTGTATTATTATTCTTTGAAAAATAAGATATTTTAGATAATAGACAAACAAATACAAGTATAAAGATAAATAGGTGCCCAGTGAATGAAGTGATCACAAAGTGCAGAAATAGATAACTTTAAACACAATGTGTAATAAGAGAACCGGTGCCAGATTAGTAACAGTACATACTATGAAACAAGGAGCTAACTAGAGCCACCTGTAATGTTGTCTGAGGTGACAGTAATCCAAGACTCCAGAAAGTAGATAAACACAATTCCATCAGCAAGGACTCCAACCTACATCCACAACTTCCAGTCTCAACTTCCTAACATCTAATCATAATGCATTCCAAAATGGAATACAGAATGTAGAACTTAACGACCTAAAACATGAGCCCCAGAGACGAGAACAGCAGATACCACACATATTTCCCTTAAAACATAAAACAAACAAATATTGCACACAGGTACAGGGTAACATAACACGCAGTTGCATTGTAAGGGAGAAAACTCACAGAAATAAGAAAAGTAGAAAAATTACACATGTTATTTCATAATCACAGCAATACATTTTAAATTCCAGAATATGTCCATCCTGCAACTTTACAGCACCCTGAAACATTTTGGCACTTTGAGGGGTTTTCTGAACTTAGAGTTGTTGCGAAAACATACAGGTGCCTTCAAAATATACATGTCCCTAATAGCCACTTTAACATCCATCACACCTTTATGTGTACCACATCAAGCTTTCCTCTGTTTCTGTGTTTGTCTTTCTCTCTCAACAGACAGTTATCGGTAATGCTTTGATTACATTGACTACAAGCAATTTCACTTTGGCCAACCTTTCTTTTTACCCACAGAGGGCAAACACTAGTATTGGTTCATCTGATACGAAATACCTTGAACTGTATGTGCCCAGTGGTGGCATGTGAGGTAAATCTATATGCCTCAATTTTCTCCAACAACTCTTCCTTCCAACTTCTGCCACTGGCATTAGACATTTGTAAGCCTTCCTTTAAATTGTCATTAAATCTCTCCAGTGTGCCTTTAGTTTGGGGATAAAAAAAAATTTGTCAGTATACACGATTCTTTTTCGAACGTATCCAGGAGGGCCATGGCCGCTCTGCTGGGGATTCAGGGGAAAGAAATGGGTTACTCCCTCTCTGCTTTCAGCCCGGTGGATCTGCCTACTTCACTTAGAATTCTTAAAGCACTTAAATCTGGTTCGCCTAATGACCCATGTGCGGCTAGGCTTCTAGCAGAAGTGGCAGACACGATTAATACTGAAGTAAATCTAGTGGTCAATCAGTCGCTTCGGGAGGCATGTGCTCCATTGTCACAGAAGCAGGCATTGATCCTGCCCCTCCTTAAGAAGCCGTCTCTTGATCCTCTACTTCCTGTCAATTACCGGCCCATCTCACTCTTGCCCAGCTTGGTTAAAGTTTGTGAGAAGGTTGTGACGTCTCAGCTTACCAACTTTGTAGAGATGTTTGGTTTGCTGCATCCAGCGCGATCTGGGTTCCGTACCTCTTATAGTACGGAGTCAGCTATATTGGAGGTGGCAGAGGCGATCCGAGAATGTCTGGATGCCGGCGGGAGAGCAGCTTTGGTTATGCTTGAGCTCTCGGCGGCATTCGAACGGTGCCTCATTCTCTACTCCTTGATCACCTAGCGGAAATTGAAATTTCGGGCTCAGCATGGAGATGGATTAGGTCCTTCCTGGAGGATAGGTCACAGAAGGTCTGGCTTCCTCCCTGTGCCTCTGCGCCGACGCAGCTGTCAACTGGGGTTCCGCACGGGTCATCGCTTAGCCCTCTTCTTTTTACTAACCATTTAACTCCGCTGGTTTATCTTGCGGAGTCACTGGGGGCTAAGGTGATGGCCTATGCGGATGACACGCAGCTCCTGTTTTCCTGGAAGAGGGGTGATGACTCTGTTGGTGCAGCGCAGCATTGTTTGTCCACTGTGTTCCATTGGTTGGTGAACGCACAGTTGAAGTGCAATGAAGAAAAATCTGAAGTGCTCCTGTATGGCTCGTTCCAATGGATTTCAGAGATAGGCTGTGGCCTCCTGATTTCCCCCGCCTCACCGCGGGTAAGGGCACCGCCAAAAATCTTGGGGTTTGGTTCGATGAAAACCTGAACTTCTTAACACAGGTGAAAAAGCTGACAGGGACCTGCTTTGGCACCCTGAAAATCTTGAGAAAATGTCTTCCTCTCTTGCCAGCTAGTGCCAAAGAGACTGTGGTCCGGGCCCTGATTTTGTCCTGATTAGACAACCCAATGCTCTCTTGGTTGGCAGTCCAGAATATCTGGTTAGGAAACTGTAAGTAGTTCAAAATTTGGAAGTCAGACTGCTACTGGGACTCTCATCCAGACAGAGTGTCCGTAACCATCTACGTAACTTGCACTGGCTCCCAGTCGAATCTCGACTAAAATTTAAAATGCTGTCCATTGCACATCGGGCCCTACATGGGATAGGCCCTATTTATCTACAGAAGAGATTTGCCTTTTGTAAACCCACTAGACAATTTCGATCGTCTGATCAGCTACTAATACAAACTCCTTGGTTTAATCGCCAGAGGTTTGGTGGGAGCTCTTTTGTTCGCAAAGCAGGCTTGGCTTGGAATATGCTACCACTGGCTCTTCGGAGTATCCAAGACCCTCTGCTTTTTAAGAAAAAACTAAAAACGCTGCTTTTTTAGCTTTTGATCTGAGTGTGGATTAACTTTCTGGAGCAAGCGCCGGGACACTTCGAGTAGCCGTGCGCTGTACAAATTAAATATAACATAACATAATGTAAAGAATATTATTTTATGCCTCATGCCTCGCTCCTGTAGAAATTTTCCCATCATTTGAGACATAACCTGTACCCCATTATCAGTGAGAATGGTAGAGGGATTACTCTCTTTACCTTAAATCCTTTTCAAGAACTTTATCACAGACACTGGTAATTTCAGTTACAAAATTAATTCTGGGTCACCTGGAGAACATATCCATAAGCAGAAGTAAATAGGAGGCAGGAATCCATGGTAACCCGTCCCACAATGTCCAAAGCCACTTCTTACTAGGGTCGCCTGGGTAGTTCTTTACACTCCATAGTTGGCATCCTTACCTTTCTTCTCTTGTCACTCTAACAACAATCTAGACATTCTCGGACAATCCATTCCACTTGAATGTCCATTCCTGGCCACCAATTGTTACATCTCAATCTCTATTTAGTCTTACGCATGGCCGAATGACCTACATGAGACAGTTTTATCAATTGTTCTCTCAGTGACACCACAGGTACAAATAGCGAACCTCTTGCACACCATTATTCACCGACAGGTCATTTGCACTATGCTAAACAACTTCATGGTCACATTAGAACACTGTCAAACTCCACATCTGAGATGTTTTCCTGAACACTGATAAGAACTTCATTCTTATCCATTTCTTCCAACCATTCAAGTTCCAAAATATAACCCTCCATGACCTCACACACTTTGATCTCCTGATCCACCCACCAATCAGCAGCAACATCATAACAAAAATCCTCCTTCACCAATCTTGAGAGACAGTTACAGCCTTGTTCATGGCACCAGGGATGTACTTAACAGTAAACTGAAACTCCTGTATAGCTACAACCCACTTACAGATGTGACTCGAAACAGAACTCTATTGGCCCCACAATTTTCAAAGCCATTTCTTCCCAGAGTCCCGTGGCAAGTTGTCAACAATCCATGGGTGGTGTCCCTACTGTTCTTATCTCGCCACTCTGACAACAATCAAGACAATCTGTTCTACTTGAATGTCCACGCTGGCTAGCAATAGTCACATTTCTCCTTAGGCTTCTTCATGGCCAGCTGACCAACATGAGCCAGTTTTATAAATCCTTCTCTCAATGACTCGGAAGGTCCCAATCGCAAGCCTAACACATGAGCCCAAGAGCAATGAAGAACAGAGCAGGCACCACACCACCCCTGAAACCTATACTAAGTCATAGGTTTCCAGTGTTAATAGCTGGGTTGGTTCAATGCATTTCAACCTCTGCATTCTTATAGTGTCATCATCAGGGAATAGTCTGATTTGTACGAGCAAAGAAGTTGGTGAGATGCAAAAGAGCCACCAGTCATGGTAATTATTTATGGTTTAAAGTTAAAGTCAGCAAATCCTATAAACAAAAGAAGTCTAAATCCAACAAACAGAAGCATTGCAAAAGTGAAGAATTACATACCATGTGGATCATAAGTGTTGATTTTCAGGAGGGGCAAAGTAAGTTAGTAACCAAGTCAAAAATATGAGGAAGGAACATGTGTCTGGCTGCGAGGCACATTAATAGAGGGAGACATGGGGTTATAATGGGGAGAGGGTTATAATCCAGTTCGTTTTGTTATCAAATACTATAGCATTAGTACTTAGGAAACATTTGGGCCAAATACAGCAGGAAATGACAATCTCCATGAGTAAGGACTTTGCATTGTTAACATTGTTAAATATTCTTTACAGAGACCTCTAGTTCAGGAGGGGTTAAATAGGTCTGTTTTTCTACATTAATTTGTATTTAATGTGTATTAGAACATTGGAACATTGGACGCTCCAACAATGGAGTAGCTACAGGCTTATAATGGCTGGTATAAGCTCGGAGCTCCAACATTCCAATGTTTCTTTGTTCACAGCTGTGGCTGTTGAACAAAGGCTTCAGGGAGCCTGAGGGGATTTCAATCCCATTGCGCTCCCTGAAGGCTTTGTTTTATTTGTTACAACATTCTGCCCTCTTGTGGCAAAATGTTCTAATAGCCTTATAGCCCTTCGAAGCTGGGCTATACCGGCTTTTAAAGTCCCACTGCCTTGTTAAAGTCCCTCGCCTTTGGCTCGGGCCTTTAACGCTGTAGCGGGACTTTAATAGCCAGTATAGCCCGCTACGGCAGGCTATAAGGCTATAGTATGTGGCTGTATGTGCATTAAAGTACTTTTTCTTTTCCAAAGTAAAAGCACTGGTCCGAATTAGTAGCGTTCGTTAGTCAAATGAGTTCTGAGATTCTAACCCAGAACACCTCCTGGAGCTCTGCCTCACTATTCTTAATGTCAAGTGTTAAATGTGTGCGTTTTGCATGCAGCTTAAGTCTACTAGTAAGAGGGCCCACGGACACTAGAGTTAAATGACTTCATTTATTAAAATTGGGGGTCAGTAAACCAATTGGGTATGATACCAGAGTATCAAGGACTATATTTTGAATGACAAAAATATCTTGACCTAAATATTGTGTGCAAAAATGTCACCCCATTTGAGTTAATAATATAAAATCCACACCCAATAGGACAATATTTATGTAAATGATACTTAGGATTGGAAATTTTTGTCAACCAATATTTGTGTCAGAGATACTTCATATACAACAACTCTACCAACTAGTTTCCACTGTCAGGAAAGATTCCTTTTCTTCGAAGATACTGTGGCATTAATTATGCACCTAGTCTTGCCTTTTATTTTGAAGCAGATTTTATTTTAAAGAATGCAGATCCAATCAACCTTCAGAACGATAGTTTAGTAATATAAAGAACACAATATGAAACAAAGGAAAACCATGGAAACCATTGCATGTGTCAAATTCTACTTATAGGGCTGGTCTTTACTCTTCACAGAATAACATGTGCTCTTCTTCAGAATTTCAGCAAAACCTATAATGCTCCAATCGTGTCTTCTATTGAAATTATTAAATGACATCCATTTTAATATACCCACAAAACACTTTACTGCCAAAAAAGGGGAAAAAACACAGATCTTTCCATCTTTTTGTTCATTTTCTACTAAATGATTCTAACAAGTTATATGTAGTAATTGCGGTTAATTCATTCCATTTCACCCAATACTTGACAAAGCTAATCCTGAAATTTTTAGTAAAGATTAAAAACTATTTCATCCAACCCAATTCAGTCAAATAAATACTATTGAAAGACAAGGTGAGACTGATGGGGGAGGGACATTATAAGAATGCAACTGTTTCATTTCCTTTTTGTCACAATGCTAAGTTGTTTCTAATGTCTTATTCAAATATCCAGTTACTTTAAAAAATGTAATACAGACTTTGCTCACAAACCTATGGTTTGTAGTTTTTCCTTATTCTTCAGATATGTAGAAATGTTGCCTGCCTTAAAAATGCATAAATCATCCGTTTCATGAAGGCTTCACTTTCACAGTCACACAGAGGTGTACTTGGGCCGAGTGAAGACCTCGGCCCCCACCTAGTCCCCCAATGGCCGGCGTCCATGCACAGAGGGATCTTGATATGCTACCTCGCAGACTGGTGATACTTCAGTGGGAACCAGGGCACATCGTCCCGATATTCATATTCTAAATCTTGCTTCCTTTGGGCCGTGGCCCGGCGGGGGAGAGAAGCCGATAGGCCACGTGGTGTCTGCCACAGCAGATGGCAGTGAGTACCCTGTCGTGCAGGGCCTGCGGACCCGCACAAAATGGTGACAAACAGGAGAGGCTGTGGATCACACCAGTCAAAAATGTATTAATTTGCATGGCAGAAGGTGCAGGAAGGGGGTCAGTCGACCCTGGGACCGGGACAAGACACTCAGCAGAAATCGAGAGAGCAAGACCCACCCACGCTCCAAGACATTTTGGCAGCTATCAACGGCGTCCCTACATCACTGGAGGGTCGCATCGATTCAGATGGCAAAGACATATCCCTACTTAGAGCAGATCTATGGAAGATGGACTCACGTGTGAAGGAGGTAGAAGATGTCACGCAAGACCTGGTCACCGGGGCATCGACCCTGAAAAAACAAGTCTTTGAACTACAACAAGATACCGAGCGTCTCACGATCCAACTCGATGACTATGAAGGATGATCAAGGCATGATAACATACAAATCCTAGGGGTTCCGGAGAGGGAAGAGGAGCCAGCAGTGGACCTGTTCGTTGAGGACCTTGTAACTAAACACCTGCAACCTAAACACCTCACTAACTATTTCTCTATTAAGCGAGCCCACCGTGTTCCGGGGGGTAGGTCCAAACCAGGGGCACCTCCTCGACCTATACTTGCAAGGGTGTTTAACTTTAGAGACCGAGACCACATTCTTCAAACGAATCAATCTGCCCCTCCCCTCAAATTCGAAAATAGCATGAAAGCTAAAGGTCAGAAGCAGCGGCGTTCTTTCCTGGATGTTAAAAAAGCTCTCAGGGACAAAGAGGTCAAATACGCCATGCCGTTTCCGGTGAAATTGCTTGTGGAGGCGGAGGGCAAAAGCTGGCTCTTCACAGACCCCGTGGAGGCGATGGAATGGCTCGACGGCTGGTGGAGAGTGGGAGATAAAGGGCGCCCAGACCAACCAGAACAACGTGTAGAGAAGGTGCAGAGGAGGCAAGAAAGCACCCAGGAGGATATGGGACAACAAGATACGGGGGTTTGTGACCTCACCACAAGAGCTGGAGCAGAGACTAGTGTGATAAACATTCCTCCAGACAACCATATTTTGTCGCCCCACCGTCGATGGGGCAAACTGGGCTGAGAGGTCAACTCGGAGCTGTTGATATACTGGTGACAAACATAGTCCTGTCACAGGTAGAGAACAAATGGGATAAATGTACCAAAGACAGGGGAATGTTGTTCAGGATTGTGATGAGTGTAAATAACTAACATAAGGGTGACTGTAGCACAAGTTATGATTCTCAGGGACGGGAGGGGAGGGTTCAGCCTACGTTTCCTCCATCACAGGGTTGGGAGGGCGACGGGCACTCAGCACAGTTGAGGAAGCGGGTTATCGGCTTCTGTTATGGAGTGAGGGGGGTGGGGGGAGTCATGGGGGTGGTTGTATTGTTATTTGTTTTAGTTTAACACAGCAACAAAACAACACTCAACGGTCAATGTTGGAACAAAATTCTCAATCCCAAATATCCCGAGTCCTCACAATAGGGTGCAGGGGACGTGATGTGTGCATGCCCTAACCCAGCAGTGAAAGTCCAAATGTACAAACACGTAACATCCTGATGTCCTGTAAAATTAAACACCTGTGTAATTTCCGGATGAAGGCTATCTTGCTGTCACCTCACATCGCCTCCACTTACTTCCACGCCAATGAGGTTGAGTAGCGGCCTTCAGTTCCTTACATGGAACATAAATGGATTCAGGGATAAATTGAAGTGAGGAATTGTCCTCCCGTACTTGAAGAGACATGCTCCTGACATAGCTCTCATACAAGAAACCCACCTAATAGGCAATACTTGCAAGGCTCTAAACAAATAGGGCTACCACTTGATTGCGCATGCAGGGTTTACCTCCAGTTCCCGCTGGAATGGCATACTCCTGTGGAAAAACTGCCTCTACATTGTCAAGAAAACATGGGTGGATGCGCAGGTTAGATTTGCGGTGGCATCTGGCTCCTGGGAGGAAGAACCCTTCATCTGCTCTCTGTCTACGTTCCCCCAGCGCTGCAACAGTCCACCCTACAAGATCTCAGTAAATGTATTCTTGATCTCCCGTTGCTATGTTAGTGATAGGAGCGGATTTTAACCTCACTGTAGATAGTTAACTCGACCGTCTGCCCCGGCGCAGAGATCCTAGTTCCAGGTCTAGACTGGCCGAATTCCTGTTGGCTCTCGGCCTGGTAGATATCTTGCGACAGCTTAATCCCATGACCACACAATTCACCTTCCACTCAGGGGCCCACAGCAGCCATTCACGTATAGACAACATGCTTACACTCACTGAAGACTTGTCTGAATTTAGTGAAGCCCGCTGCCTGGCATGTAGAATTTCAGACCACTCCCCCATTCTGGCTAAAATGACTGTGGGTCCCCAGTCTAGACAAGCTACCCTGACAATAAACCATTGGGCATTTAAAATTCTGCACATCAAGGCAGACTATTAAACGACTCTGACTTATATTTTTAAAGAAAATGTTGGTTCAGTAACCTCGTCCCGAATTCTATGGGGGGCATTCGGGCAGTTATCAAGGGAAGAGCATTGGCCTTGATGGTAGGACATAAGAAGGAATTAACAAAGTGCATAAACCAACTTGAAGAGGAGATCCTTTTAGGCGAAAAGGCCCTGGCACAGTCCCCCGACCATGCTGCTCAGCAGATATTGGTGGCCAAGACACTGGATTATAGACAGCTCCTCATGGATGTGACCAAGACGAGACAAACGTCAATTTATCACAAGATATATGAACATGGGGAGCGAACAGGCAAACTATTAGCCTGGTTTGAGAAGAGGGAACAGACATCGAGGTGGGTGCATAAGCTACAAGGACCCGAGGGGGACGACATCACTGATCCCCGGTATATAGCAGAAGCATTCCCTATTTACTTCCAAAGAAAAAGTAAGGAGACCCTCAGATATGGGGACTCAAATGGACCGAGAGTCACGAGGACAGAATTTCACTCTATGCGGACGATATATTGCTATATATGGCTTCCCCCACATCCACCCTCTGCCGTATCCTCCACATTTTACGCATATTTGGCAATCATTCCAGGTACACAATAAACTGGTCTAAGTCACAACTATTCCCATTGCGTGGTCCGCAACCACACACACCAAGCGAATATGATATCCCTGTGGCAAAGGAGGGTTTCCGTTATTTAGGAGTATACATAGCTACGGATCCAACCCGCTTCTACGAAACCAGTCTGCTGGGTCCCCTGAGGCGCTTTCGCACACATGTAAAACACTGGCGTGTCCTACCACTGACTCTCCTGGGGCACGCCGCTCTTTTCAAAATGTTGGCATGGCCCCGCTTTCTCTATGCTCTTCAAAACACTCCCTACAGAGTCCCAAACTCTTACTTCACAAATATTGACAGCACCATGCGCACCCTGCTGTGGGATGGACAAGCGCCGCATATATCGATGCAGAAATTAATGGCGGGATGGTATGACGGAGGAATCATTTTACCTGACCTCAGGTCATACTATTGGGCTGCCCAACTCGTGGTAATCAACCACTGGGCCCATGGCTCTCAGGGCAACCCGGGTTTCCATACAGATTGGGGGGTCCTGGGATAAGTTGGGTACCACAAAGCACTATACACACACCTAAAGAAGCTGGGCCTCACCGGGTCTAAAGCCCGCACAATTGAAGTTTTGCACTCGGTCAACAAAAAACTTGGTTGGCATAACAAAATTACAAGTGCGACTCTGCTTTGGGAACTCGAACAGTTGGGCCAACTGAGTGCTTGCTCTGGGTTTGACCAATGGGATCTGACTGGTATATCTATGGTTGGGGCCATGTGGAACATAAGAGGGCTGGTCACATTTGCTAAACTACAGAATGAATATGATCTTGCACAATCCGAAATATTCAGATATTTGCAGATCAGCCACGCGCTTAAAAACAGCGTTACCTGGGGGAGGCCTACTTCCCGAAGCATCACCTCTAGAAGATAGACTAATACTGGACCCCATGACCAAGAAGGCCATATCTCTAACATACAAAAAACTGATCAATAACCGACCTGACCTGTTAATGCACTTGCGGCAGCAATGGGAAACAGACCTGGGAGAGTTAGAGGAGGACAATTGGCGAGGCGCTCTGGCCTCCCCTAGGGAAATAGCCATTTCCGTGAGACTGAGGCTAGTCCAACTCAAAATTCTGCATCATGTCTACCTTGCCGCAGGAGTTCTGGTCAAGATGGATAGGAGAGCTGACACATACTGCCTTAGGCAGTGCAAACAGGAGGGAACTTTCTTTCACACAGTGTGGGAATGTCCAGATGCCCAAACGTACTGGAAAGCAGTCACGGAGCAAATGGAGAAAGCAGGGGGGGGGGGGGAAAGAATTGCCACACCGAAACAATGCTTCTAAACATATGGCAGGCCAGGGATCTAACCCAAACTGACAAATCTTGGATTTTATTAGGATGGGCCCTAGTTAAGTGAAACATCCCAGAAAAATGGGGAGTGGGAAAATCACCAATAAATGCAGGATGGGTTGCAGAAATGGATAGAGCCATGATTGCGGATAAGGATGTTTTTAAACACAGAGGATGTCCTAAAAAATGGGATCATAAGTGGGCGGCCTGGAACATGCACAGGGGTCAAATATGCGTGTCCCGTACAGTGGAGCCCCGTTACCGCGATGTAAGAATGCAAGACCTATTTAATATCGAGGGGGAGGTACCATGGGGATCAAACACTCCTGGGGCAGCGCATAGAGAGCAATATATACCTTCATTGAACTGCTATGTATACAACTGATGACCTGTCTTGCTGTGCTTTTTATTGTACTGTTTAATAAAAAAGATGTGCTCTTCCCAGCTACGGTGCACAAACAGCAGCCTTGCGCCAATGCAGGCACCCTTGCACCAAGATGCAAGGGTGCCGGTATTGCAGGGATGATTGTATTTGTGCAGGAATGAACACATTCCTGTATAAAAACAATAAGTAATGGTGTTTTACTCCTTCTATGTGTGCTGCAATATTTCTCCTTGTTGTGCCACTTTAACGTCTGCCCTGGAAGTCCTTGTAAATCTGGGACAGTGTCAAAAAGACATTGGTGTTGCGGGGGAACTCTCACAGCAACATCCATGACATGCTCCTTTGTCACAAAGTACTTTGTGAAAGAGGGCCATATTTACAAGGCCATGTAAAGCCACGCAATGTGGCTTTGCGTGGTCATCTAAATATGGGGCAGCACATAGCGCGACTGGAGGTGTCAAAAAACCGGATACTTCTGTTGAACTACAAGTTTCAAGGTCTTCTGGCGAAATACAGTTGCTTCTGTGCACTAATCAACCACAACATTTTGGTGAGCTTGTGCAACACATTTTAATGCTTCAAATACTGGTAGTATAGTACACGTTTTAAAAACGATTGGGTCAGGCTTTGTGAGCACTTTCTAGACTATTTTCGGAGTGAGACCATCCTTCATTCTTTCTATGTTGTCCAGTGTTATTGGAGGCATCCCGTGAGTGTTATTCCTCTTTTGTGTAACTTTAGTTCTATTTTTGCTGCTCCACAATTTATGTTTTGAGGCCAAATAGTGTTGGAGCTACCACTGGTGCAACTGGGCTGTGAACGCATGGCACAGGTTTTTGCACTAGTGTTGCTCCAGGAACTTAACACCGAGTGGTACCTGCCTTTTCGTTCTCTCTTGTTCACATGCGTGCAGCCTGTCTTCCATTGTACATGGTGCCCTTTTGAATGTGCACTCGACATCTGTCTTGCAATAAACTTGGTGGCATTTATGGACATGAACATGTTGATGAGTCTGATAAGCACCCATTTTCAGAGTAGTCCTAGGAATATGCCACTGCTTTGTGATGCATCCTATGAGCCACTTTTCTTGTTGTTTATGGATGCTTTGGATCCTGGATCCTTGATTTGGACTCGGATATTACCGGAGTACCAAAGACAGACACATCCTCTGCATCGGCTGATAATGAGGAGCACTTTCTTCTCTGGAACTGATTAACATGGCTATTGCAGATACATCATCTGCGGAGGCTGAATCCTTTGTGGATTTTATAAACAATGACACTATATATGACTTTTTGGGAACTTCCTTTTATCCTTAAAGCTGGATTTTATGTTTTTCTAAAATTGTTCATGTTATGCAAAATAAGATTTGTTTCTCTCTTTCCAATTGTACTCTTAATATACAAATATACTTACATGCTGAAACAGCATAATTTGCTGTACGTCTGCTCTGCTTATTCGATATAACTGTTCATATATATGATGTTTATATGTTAAGTCCTCTCACGACCAAGCTCGGGGTTGTAGTGGTTTCCCTTCTGGACCCACTTTGGTTCTCCCCCTGGCTCTGCCTTTTAGACATTTAGGCTGATTTTGTTTAACAACTTAATTTTACTGTTTGCTTGCATGATATTGTTCTAGTAATACACAATACTCTTGCTTTTTTCACCAGTCTTTTCCCTAATGAAGTCTGGACATTTCATACAAGGCCACAGCATACAAAGCAAGATAGTGCACTGTTATGTTGTTTGCTTGAACACAGCAGAGTCACAACATCTAGACATAACATAGTGCCAGGGCTACATTACTAACACAGCGTTTGTATTAACTAGAAGGTGCCCCATCCCATTATGGGGTTGTGAGAAGCATTCCTGCTGTGATTACCATTCTGGAATGCCTCCAATTACGTGCAAGCTGAGCTTACATCTCAGTATGAGGAATTGCCAGGCTAACATAATACCCAGGTATGGGGGCTGAGGCTAATCTCAGAGATCATGCAGACAACACTGTTTCTATGCTCTTAAAATAGGGAATAGAATTAGAGAAGGAAATAGATTCATCATGGTCGAGGTATTTATTGTCTTTACCATGTTTATGATGCTGGTTATGATATTCTGCTTCATTTGCCTAATAATCACAGCTCATACATTGTATGCAAGATCACGATAGTTGCAATAAATATATTGTACACTTTCTTCGTGTTTTTCTTGTGTTTACCCTGGCCATACATAAGTAAACAACGAAAGGGGAACGATCTTGTCATGTTTGAGGTTGCCGAAATCACTTGTTACTCAGGGAAGGTTAGGCGTTCGGGTGAGGCACTGTGAGCTAGTCAGGAATTGGCCAGGCAGATTCAAATGGGGTACATGGACACAGACCCTACATCCTGATGGTTTGTCTTCCAGAAACAAAGTCCTATTTTATTTAGCAGGATCCATATAACAGTGTCAAATGCATCTTTCCCAATAAAGAAAGGTGGGGTAATGGACAGCACCCCAGCTTTAGCATAATATTACCAATTGCCCTGCTGCCACAGCTATTTGAGATGTGTGTAGTATTTACAATGTCTTGGTCTCACATACTGTTTACCTTTCTTATCTCCTCACTAAGACTTTCATAACTCTGAACTTACCTGGGTTCAGTGCTTTAAGTGCGACTGGTCTCTCTAAAAATCATCCTTGACATTAACTCCAGACCCAACGATAAAAGCCTCCCGGATGATGTCCCTGTGCTACCGTATAAATTGAACACCGTTGAGAACTGGCCCCCTATAACTTTGGACTCCCTAAAAGTCTCCTTGAAATCCATTACCTCAGGATCCCCTCGTGATCCTCTTCCCATGAGCATTCTAAAACAATTTGCCACCATCCCTCTGACTATTATATTAGACATGCTAAATGCTTCTTTCAAATCCTCTACAGTCCCATCAAGTTGGAAACACGCAATGGTTACTCCACTCCTGAAAAAACCCTCAGCGGACCCCACTGTCCTAGCAAACTATCGGCCAATATCTTTGCTCTCTGCCTTTTCCAAACTCATGGAAAGGCACATCCACACTGCCCTTACCCTCTTCGTCGAGGAAAACGACCTCCTCCATCCCTCGCAATCAGGCTTCAGAGCAGGATACTCCACAGAGTCCGCTCTGTTGGGCGTCACGGAAAAAATCAGGAAACTCTTGGATAATGGACAAACGGTCGCACTCATTCCACTAGATCTGAGTGCGGCATTTGATACCATATCACATAAATTTCTCCTGGCCACACTTGAGAGAAACGGCATCCGCAGTGATGCCCTACAGTGGATTAAGTCCTTTCTCTCTGAGAGGACTTTCCAGATTAAATCCTGCCTTGCCTGCTCAGACACTTTTTACGCCAACATGGAGTGCCACAGGGTTCCATCCTGAGCCCGCTGCTCTTTAATCTGTATCTCAAACCACTGGCCGATCTAGCGGATGGCATAGGCCTTACATTAATGACCTACGCAGATGATTCCCAAATCATTTTTTCACTATCAGAATCAAATCCCGCAGGTCCTTCTCTCCTCAAAACTGGACTCCAGAAAATCTTCAACTGGATGACCACCAACCAGTTGAAATTAAACGGTGATAAAACCGAAATCCTCCTATTAGGTAAAAACAAGGAGCTCTGGAATTTCTCCCATTGGCCATCTGAGTTGGGAAATTTTCCCCCTCCAGTGACCCAGGCAAGAAATTTAGGAGTCATCATTGACAATACTTTGTCAATGAAACAGCAGGCAAACAAAGTTGCAGGGCTATGTTTCACCATAATAAAATGGTTGAAACAAATCACATGGATGCTACCCCCTGCCACACAAAAAACCATAGTCAACGCGTTAATAACATCACGCATTGACTACGGCAACATACTCTACCTGAGTTCAAACCAAGCGGTCATCAAGCGACTCCAAATGATCCAAAACTCAGCCGCAAGACTCCTGTGCAGGATACCAAAATCAGCAAGAGTATCAAAATACCTAAACGAGCAACATTGGCTCAGGATTGAACACCGGATCAGTTTCAAAATACTGAGCTATATGTTTAAAATCAAATCCAAAACAGCACCAACTTATCTGCAAGCGTTAGCTACCCCCTACCTACCAAAAAGAAATCTGCGCTCCCAAACTGCAGCCAATTTCACTGTTCCCAGATTTAGATTGCAAAGAACTGGCAGAAGATCGTTTTCTGTCAGAGGGCCTATACTGTGGAACTCACTTCCCCTGCACATCCGGAAAGAAGAAAACTACACCAGTTTCCGGAAAAATTTAAAAACCTGGCTCTTCCGAAAACAACTATGCTAAAACCATGCTCCAGCTTTCACCTCTGTTCAACTTTATGTCATAGGCGCCGGGAAACCCTTATTGGGTAGCTGCGCGCCATACAAATGCAAAAAATAAATAAATAAAATAAGTCTCTGCCCCAGCAATAATTAAATCCCGACTTTGAAACCGGTCACTTTTGGGCCCTATATTAATGTCGTTTGCAGAGAAAACACTGCTGCTTTTCACAAAAGTGATATCTCAACAATAACTGTAAAAACATTAAGGCAATCCAGGTCAGTGGGGTAGCTTTATTTCACACAGAATATTTGCTTATTTACAGAATGTTGTTTTTCTATTGTTTTTGTCTTAAAGAATATTAATCTTGTATTGTGCGTATTGTGAACTGGATTATATGTGGGTTTCTGTGCACGCTCAGTTTGTGGGTGGCCGTTTATAACAGACTACAATTAAGAGGTCTGGAGTCGAGACTGAAGGCAGTGCAATGTTCTCAAAGTGCTTGCCAGTGCGCCATAAGGGTGCTCAGAATGCATGCTTTTCTAATTCTTTGCCCCTCAGATGGGCACACACTTCACTCCCCCTCCCTCTGTGATTCTTTGATTCAAACGGTTGTAACTATTTAACCTGAAACTCGCTGATTCAACTGATATACCTATGTATCCTGTAACTTGCTGATCCTCATGTAAAGCGATCTGATACCTCCGGGTCCAGCCATCGCTATATAAAACTTTGAAAATAAATAAAATAAATACATGAGTATATGTAAAAGTGTGTGAAAGAGGTCCAAAGCAGAAGAAATATTGATGTGTTAAAATTAAAGAAAAAGAAGTGCTTAAATGTGAGTTAATGTTGGGGGATGGTGAAGTGAAGGAGATGGAAGGACATACATGCAGAAGAAGACAGTGACAAGAGGGTGGAGAAAAAGTAATACATGAAGTGTGAAATATGAAGATGGAGGATGTCAGAGAAAGATGTGATAAGAAAACAGATGTTACTATCTCACATAGAGGCTGCAGAGCAAGGGGGTGCAAAGGTGAGAACCGGGTTGATGGAAGTGGTCTGTAGACCACTGCACCTTCCAAAGACTTTGGTAATGTGTAATTCCCAGTCTCATATTTTCAGAATGGAAACATTTTACATTCTAATTTTTTTACAACATCATTGTTACTCATTTACCTGATATTGCAAACAAGCATTTTCCAAAGTCAACAGGTCTGGCTTATTTTAGGTGGATGTTCTCTAATAAGTGATATGTCTGCAATAACAGGAAGCTCACAGAGGCAGCCAAAATCAGTGCGTGAATCATAGGATTTTAGTTGATATGTTTTAAGCCACACAGGTAAATGGATAGTCCATGCCTCTTAGAAACAATACCTAGTTATTTTCCTTTAGTCACTCCTCCTTTAGAGACTGTTGGACTTGGTCCTCTCTGCAGGGTCACCCCCAAACGTTTTGTCTTCACCCCTCTTGCTTTTCTCAGTTTGTTTCTGCTCTGTGCACTCTACCGCTGCTAACCAGTGCTAAACTGCTTGTGATCTCTCTTTAAAACATGGTATTTGATGTATTGCTTGCCTTGTTGCATGAACCCAAGACTATTAGAGTGACACCAAGGGCAATTTGGAGGGCCTCCTGTGTGAACTACAGGGATGTAACAAGCTCCAGAGTTCTTGAACCCTGCATCTATCTTGCCTCTGCTGGAGGCAGCTCTAACACCCCCTCCCCCAAGTGGTGTCTCTGCCCCAGATCCTGGGCCCTTGGAAGTGGTGTTAGAGGTGCTTGTCTTGCCTTATCCTAAAAAATGAGGCTTAGCAAATATCTCACCTAAAACTGCACTGAGAACTGACAGAAGCCTGGGACCTACCTGCCAGCTGATCCACCCAAGGTGAATTGTGGGTCCTCCTGAATTTGTGGTAGCTGCCGCCATGTTCTTTTCTGCAGCAGCACATCCTGTTCAGTAGGACATCTCAGCAAAGGTATCTGGCCTAGTGGAACCCTCGTCTGCTACACTCTAACTTCATCCCGCTGGAGATTTTTGACTTCCAAAAAGTGACAAAGTCTGAAGGTAAAAATCTTCACCACGACTCCGTCCAGTGACTAGCAATGATGATGCCTCCTACTCGGCCATGTCTGCTGCTGAGGAAATTTTCTTCAAAATGAATCCACATCTGATGATAAGATGAGACAGAGCTCACTCCAACTCGTGTATCCAACTAACGATCCATTGTGGTCAGCCTTAACTTTTGACTTTGCCCCAGTATCGCTTGACCGGAAACCCATGGTTGGCACTATGAACTTTTTAAGTGCTATTTTACACTAAAAGCTTTAAAAACACATTTTCTACTGATTGGAATTAGTTTGTTTTGGAGTCATTTTATTTATTTAATATTTACTATATTTTTCTAGATTGGTTTGGGATTTTTCTTGTGTTGTGCTTCGACTTTGGTATTGTGCTGCCTAAATATTTTACACAGTGACTAAATTAAGCCTGACTGCTTTTGTGCCAAGCTACCAAAGGATACACACAGGTTAATTTAGTGACTTTTGTGGTTCACCCTGACTAGTTTTGTGGTTGTTGCTTGAGTATGGTTTTCACCCCCTCAACCAATAACCAATATCCTACAGAGAACCCCCTTTCTGTTTTCTTCCCACAGAACCCCCCCCCCCGGGTTCTAACTGACGTTTGGTACTAGCATATCATAAATACTAACCAAAAATACTTTTCTAGGCTTACAACTGTTTATCACACATTGCCTTTGATTTTTTTATTTGCTCTGGAGATGGAATTAGTTTATTGGTAGTTCTTTATATAAATAAATGAGGTTTGGTGGCTGCGAACCTTGTGGCTACTTAGAATGATTGTTATGTTTTTTATTTGTCACAAGAAAGTAACATTTGCTTAAAACTTTATAATCTGTCACCTGCCCCAAAGCAGCAGCGGAGCAGCGGTAAAGTGTTACAGCAACCCACTGTGGAGTTTAATAACTTTATTGACAGCATGCACGCCATCTCACTTGAGAAATAAACAATGTTAGCACTACCAGTACCAAGAGGCCGTGCGAGCGCCCACGCCCAGTGGGGCAGGTGACAGATTGAAATATGGGCGCATTTTGGCAGTGCATGTCTGGTGATTACAAGCCTGTGATAAAGGGCAGGGGCCCGAAACGCGACGGCTTTGGAGAACTGTTGCGGGCTTTACTCTGTTTACGCTGCAGCCAACAATAAATTAACTAGCATACTTACCTGTGTGGACTCCTTGGTTAAGGGCATCTCTTTTTGGTGGAATACGTAAGGCTGGTCCTAGCCGTCAAGGAAGCCCAGCTGTGAAAATATGGTCCTTGGTGACGCCGTAATGGTGACTGCCAGCAAAAGGAAAGATGCTGTGATTGGAGGCTGTAAGCAGCAGCGGAGCAATGGTAAAGTGTTATAGCAACCCACTGTGGATTTTATTAACTTTATTGACAGCATGCACGCCAACTAACTTGAGAAATACACAATGTTAGCACTACCAGTACCAAGAGGCTGTGCGAGCGGCCACGCCCATTGGGGCAGGTGACAAGTTGAAATATGGGCGCATTTTGGCAGTGCATGACTGGTGATTACAAGCCTGTGATAAAGGGCAGGGGCCCGAAACGCGTCGGCTTTAGAGAACTGTTGTGGACTTTCCTCTGTTCACGCTGCAGCCAACAATAAATGGACTAGCATTTTTTTCTCTTTTTCTTTTTCCCTTTCTTTTTAAATTAGTTTTATTACTACTAACATGGTTAACACAGCTGAACACCTACAACCTCAGGGGCCGGCAGCAATTATAACACAACTGTAAGTTTGTAGTACACAGCCTTCATGCCGACATCCCTTGGGTCCGGCGGCGATTCTTAATTTCGATACATTGGAATGTGTCACTTTAATCAAACGGCTGTAGGCGCGTTGCAACCTTGCCCTGTAAACTTGTTTATAAACCCAATACACCCCAGAAGTCCCTCCCACCCCTTCCCCTTGCCTAACTCTAGGTATCTATTTTGTGATGCATGTCTATCTGTATTGTTGCTCTGTAAGTTGTTAAAGGTTTCTCCCATACCAGTCCATGTGTTGTCTTGTATCAGTTCCGTCAGTTGGACTGTCACACCCACCCCCTCTGCAGTCATACTGATTGGCTGCCCCGGGACACCAAAGGTGGCCACCTACGAGGGTGGCCACCCTTAGTGCCATAGGATGGCACAGACCCTGAGCGGTCTTGGGGTTGGGGGGATCAGTGGTCCCCCCGTGAGGTCACTTCCTGTGTGTTGGGGGGAGGGGTGGCTATTTAGCCCAGGGGGCGAGGGTCAAGCGCCCTCTTTGTGCGTTGGCCGCTGCCCGCGCTGACCCTCGCCCTCCCCTGCCTGGACCCTGAGCGGGTGACTGCCCGTTGCCTTTTCTTTCGCATAAGGTGAGGAGGGTCTTTGTGTGTTTGTTGCAGGGTTCAGGGTGGTTTGGTTTTTCGAAGGGGGGTGCGGGGGGTTCCGTTCGATGGGGCGGGGGGGGTGGGCTTTCTTGTGTCATGTGTCGCCCTGCTGCACCGCGTTGCTTCTCTCATTGGGGGGGGGGAAGGGAAGGGTGTGCTGAGGGAGGCGAGGTAGGCTGCGGGTGCAGCCGTCTTTTGTTTCTCGTGTGGGGAGAAGGGGCCGGGGTCTCCTGGGCCGGGAGGGAGGGGGCGGCGTCTGTGGTCGGGGCCCTAGGAGTGTTTCCCCTCCTGCATGGTGCTCGCTCCTTGCTCCGGCACCTATGGCCTCGCTGGTCCCTTGTCCTCGTGGTTGGGGCCCACGCTGGACTTTATTGGGCTGTTTTATTTGCCGGAGGCCAGTCTCTCCTTCGCGCGTGCCCTCACCCCCCCCCCCCGCTCCTACGTCTCCAGTGCTGAGGGGAAGAGATTTGTCTGCCCTGTAGCGATCCCGGTGGTCGGGTGGCTCTCTCCTGTTTATTGTGGGGCACTGACCTCTGCGATGCTCTACCTAGCCAATTTAATTTCATGCTCTGCCTAGTCAGTTTTATTTCGGTGCGGGTCCGCTGCTCCCCGTTCTTGTTTCCACTGCCCGTGTCTGCTGCGGGGGTGGGAGGTTGGCCCGGAGTCGGGCGGCGCATCTGGCGGGACAGCATTAGGCTCCATCTTAGGTTGCCTTTATTTAGTGGCGCAGCACTTTATTGCCCGTGTCATTATCATCCCATTTCCAGCTAACGGGGTTTTGTTGTGCCCTTACTTTCGGGCGCTATGCGGTTCCCCTGTGCTAGCACCAACGTCCAACGTGCGGTATGTTGGTTTGAGGGGAGTCTTTGGGACCGGAGGTGTCCATTGGGGGACAGCACATGCACGTGGGATGGTAACGGAGCCCCCCTCCTTTCTTTCCCTGCAGGCTTTAGGGCGTTATCGTGCTGTCCCCTTTAGCGGCCTCAGTGTCCATTGTGGCCTGGAATTCGTGTTTGCCATCGTCGTTTGGGGCCATCTGTTCAGGAGCACGCCGTCATCGGGACCACGTAGAGGCCATCTTAGGTCCGTGCAGTCTTAGGTCACTGACTACGCAGACATGGGCGCCATACCGCGGCCATTTTAGCGAACAAGGCTGCTTGGTCACTGCTCACGGGGCAAGGGCGGCAGGCAGCGGCCATCTTAGCGACACGAGTAGTCCCCTGGCACGGGGACATGGGCCGGCCATTTGACTCCCCTGTGAGGAAGTAGAGGGTGTATATAGCTCTTGACCTTAGCGCTGGGGTACAGGGTCCGAGCCTATTTTGACCTCATAGTTCTGTATTTTCCGATGGTGTCCGGGGAATGCCTAGTCTTTTCGGATGTTTGCTCCAGTAAGGAGGATTTCCTTATGCTCGCGTCTCCTCCCACGTTTCTTGGACCACTCCGTGTGTCCGTCTTTTGGGTAACGGGTGAACCTTATTAGCACATTTCACCTGTTTTCGTTGCTGGACGCGTGTGTGTCCTGTCTTGTTCTTTGTTCTTGACAATTTGTGCCGCAATTCACATTTATGTCACGGGATGTCTTTACACCCCCCCGCGGTCCATTCAGTGTAGTTTGCCCTCGCGCCTTCACACGCCCCTTGTATTTGCCCTCTGACCACGGGCCACTGCGAGCTGTCGGGTGGCTCTCCTGTGCTTTTCAGGCAGCGGGGGGTATGCCCGCGGTCACTAGCCATCCTGGGCGGTACGACCCCGGCTCCTCGAGTCCATTGGGCACGTATGTGGCACAGCGGCGCGCTCGCCGTGTGGTCATAGCAAACACAACAGTGATGGACAGAATGTGGATCAATGTCACACATTCACCCCAGTCAAAAGATCTGGGCCCAAATCCATCGTTTTTCCACTCCACACCACCCTGGGTTAGACAATGGTGATATGCAAATCAGCGCTGACCCTGTGCCCCATGGGAACAGTCCAGTCCGAACTACAAAAGCCATGTCCTTCCCAGAACGGAAACAAGCATCCGAGGACCGGCCCGGTTTCGAGGTAACACCTCTCATCAGCCCGGCTAGCTTGACTCCAGTGGTGTGGAGTGCCTGGGACTCACGTCTGAGCATCCCCAGTACACTTAGAGCGGTAATTGCAAACACAACAGTGATGGACAGAATGTGGATCAATGTCACACATTCACCCCAGTCAAAAGATCTGGGCCCAAATCCATCGTTTTTCCACTCCACACCACCCTGGGTTAGACAATGGCGATATGCAAATCAGCGCTGACCCTGTGCCCCATGGGAACAGTCCAGTCCGAACTACAAAAGCCATGTCCTTCCCAGAACGGAAACAAGCATCCGAGGACCGGCCCGGTTTCTAGGTAACACCTCTCATCAGCCCGGCTAGCTTGACTCCAGTGGTGTGGAGTGCCTGGGACTCACGTCTGAGCATCCCCAGTACACTTAGAGCGGTAATTGCAAACACAACAGTGATGGACAGAATGTGGATCAATGTCACACATTCACCCCAGTCAAAAGATCTGGGCCCAAATCCATCGTTTTTCCACTCCACACCACCCTGGGTTAGACAATGGCGATATGCAAATCAGCGCTGACCCTGTGCCCCATGGGAACAGTCCAGTCCGAACTACAAAAGCCATGTCCTTCCCAGAACGGAAACAAGCATCCGAGGACCGGCCCGGTTTCGAGGTAACACCTCTCATCAGCCCGGCTAGCTTGACTCCAGTGGTGTGGAGTGCCTGGGACTCACGTCTGAGCATCCCCAGTACACTTAGAGCGGTAATTGCAAACACAACAGTGATGGACAGAATGTGGATCAATGTCACACATTCACCCCAGTTAAAAGATCTGGGCCCAAATCCATCGTTTTTCCACTCCACACCACCCTGGGTTAGACAATGGCGATATGCAAATCAGCGCTGACCCTGTGCCCCATGGGAACAGTCCAGTCCGAACTACAAAAGCCATGTCCTTCCCAGAACGGAAACAAGCATCCGAGGACCGGCCCGGTTTCGAGGTAACACCTCTCATCAGCCCGGCTAGCTTGACTCCAGTGGTGTGGAGTGCCTGGGACTCACGTCTGAGCATCCCCAGTACACTTAGAGCGGTAATTGCAAACACAACAGTGATGGACAGAATGTGGATCAATGTCACACATTCACCCCAGTCAAAAGATCTGGGCCCAAATCCATCGTTTTTCCACTCCACACCACCCTGGGTTAGACAATGGTGATATGCAAATCAGCGCTGACCCTGTGCCCCATGGGAACAGTCCAGTCCGAACTACAAAAGCCATGTCCTTCCCAGAACGGAAACAAGCATCCGAGGACCGGCCCGGTTTCTAGGTAACACCTCTCATCAGCCCGGCTAGCTTGACTCCAGTGGTGTGGAGTGCCTGGGACTCACGTCTGAGCATCCCCAGTACACTTAGAGCGGTAATTGCAAACACAACAGTGATGGACAGAATGTGGATCAATGTCACACATTCACCCCAGTCAAAAGATCTGGGCCCAAATCCATCGTTTTTCCACTCCACACCACCCTGGGTTAGACAATGGCGATATGCAAATCAGCGCTGACCCTGTGCCCCATGGGAACAGTCCAGTCCGAACTACAAAAGCCATGTCCTTCCCAGAACGGAAACAAGCATCCGAGGACCGGCCCGGTTTCGAGGTAACACCTCTCATCAGCCCGGCTAGCTTGACTCCAGTGGCGTGGAGTGCCTGGGACTCACGTCTGAGCATCCCCAGTACACTTAGAGCGGTAATTGCAAACACAACAGTGATGGACAGAATGTGGATCAATGTCACACATTCACCCCAGTCAAAAGATCTGGGCCCAAATCCATCGTTTTTCCACTCCACACCACCCTGGGTTAGACAATGGCGATATGCAAATCAGCGCTGACCCTGTGCCCCATGGGAACAGTCCATTGGGTCTCCCTCATATTCAAGGATGTGTACTAGCAAGAAAGTGTTTTCTTAGTCCTTCAATGTCACTCTTCGTGCATTGTAATAAGGAAATGTCACACATAGCTGTTTTACGCTTGTAGCTCTGAAGGGGTGGCTAGGTCGTGGTTGGCTATGCAAGAAAGCTTTAACTGTGGCTTCTTCATCTTGGGCAACTAAGCAACATTGACTGTGGTAGTGAAGTGCTCCTTTTGTAATTACAGGGAGGCATTTGACATAGCGGCTATATATCAAGCAATATTCAGCACTTCACCTGAACAAGTTGGATAGCCCTGCAGATTAGTGGGCCGGCATATGCCTCACATTAACTGCTACATCATGGCGCTGAGACAATCACATAGTTGTACCACAGCGTTGCCAGTTTCCTTTACGCTGGCCCATTGGCACTATGGGGATGCATTATCAGGTTGCACAGGATTTTGGGCCTGCATTAGCCACTCACATACCTCCTCCAGTCTGATCCCACTAAGACCTCTCAGCTCTGCATCCACTTTGGATCAGGCTGATATGGAATGCCTCTAACTCTAACTTGTATTTCATGGGACACATGTTGGCACATAGTTGGCCATGTCAGCGTTTGGTTTGGTTTTACGTTAAGTGTTCTGTAGGGGGCAGGCAATTTCTACAGCTAAAAATCTACAACAGGGTTTGTCACACAGTGGAGGGCCCGTGGCTAGGTGTTCGGGTAAGCTTTCACCTAGATAGTATCCACTTAGTTGTTTTCAGGTACTAAAGTAAGGATTGCTTTGGCAGTGCGCACATGCCAGGAAGTAAGAGCGTGGAAGGATTAGTTCACTTAGTTGCACAACTTGTATATACAGTTGTATAGGCGGCTTGTTACAAGCTTCACAGGGTCCATTGAAGGCCAGGCACAGGGGGACGTCTTGTACAAGTGACAAACATGAGGAGATCCTCTACACAGCGTTTTAAGCCGGCACCAAGAACGCAGTTGGCAGGCATAGTTGAGAGGTGATGGTCTTACAATTAAGTTCCCATGGGTTTGAAAGTTACGTGTCTTTCCAGTGAGGCTAAACATGCGAGGAGTTGGTTAGCCTACAGTAGGGTCGGCGTCAGGGGAGTGAGCCGCCCGGCGTGACCTTGATGGTGAATATGTCCCCAGTAGATCTAAGTAAGGGTGTAAGGCCACATGCTAGACAAGGGACACCATGCCAGTGGTGTTGTTCACCTGATAGGGGCTTGTTGCTTGCTGGTCAGCCAGCGGTACAGAATGGGAACAGACTGGGGGATGGCACACTGGATGGACACCTGCAAAGCACAGTTGGCAGTTAGTTGTGAAGTTCATGGACATCACTGTCACAGTTCCCTGTCCGGAGGGCGGCAGAAGTGAGAATGATGTTGGGTTGCGTGCCAGCTTGGCGGTGCTGAGGAAGAGAGCAGACTTGTCCTTGCCCGAGCCGAAGGAGGCCAGTGATTGCAATTGTCGTGCAATAGGTCCTTGGCGCCAATGAGAGGTGGATAGTTTTGCCCGACAACTTGGGAGTAGCCTGAAGCATAGGAGAACTTGTTTCATCAGGCTCGGGTTGCTACTTGCCAAATGCACTGTGTGCTTTGATGTAGATGGGGTTCTTTTACCCGAAATTGATATGACAATCCTTGGTTGATATAGCGGAAAGCACTAAGAGCAGCAGGTTGTACTAATAGGAAGCTAGTGGGTGGGGAGACTCTGGGGCGGCGGCGTCCACACCCAGAGCCATGGCGGAGTTACAGGGCGATCCAATGCAGAAAGGTACAGAGGGATACCCTCTACAGGAGCACCGGTGGGTGCAAGAGCAGAATTATCCCCCAGGGAGATCCGCGCTGTGATGGATCCTGGAGGACCGACGGCGCCCGTTAGTCCTTCGGGCGGTTGTAGACCTGAGCAACCGGGGGTTGCCACAACGCTCCGCCCCCCGGGGGGGGGGGCGTGAGCAAGGGGCAGAATAGAGGTCCGCCGAGGGGAGGGGTTAGACCTTCCCCCGAAACTGACAACGCCCTCGCGGTTAACACCCCGGGGGGTTATGGCTCATCAGGTGGGCGGATCGCGAGAGGCGGCCTGCTCTGGATCGACCCGTAAGATAACCCAACATGGGCATAATGTATATGCTAATAAAACTGCAACAACTTTCTCCATCAACTTGTGTTGTGTCGGTTATTGGTGGAGTGGTGTGTTGTATGAAGAAAGGTCTGGGGCTGGGCCGATATTGGCACTATGAGTGGAGTCATCTCCTCTCCATTCCCGCCCCCGATAAAGTTTAATGGTTATCCCGGAGGTCAGCGCCTCCCAATCCCAGCCACCTCACAAACGGCTGCCACATAGCCACAGGCCTAAATCTAGCAGGCAGTAGCTCCCAATAATTAATTAATTAATCCATGCAGTATGTAGCCGCCTGCAGCCAGCCCGCTATCGCAGGGGGACTTTGCTTCTTCCAATGCATAGCTACTTGTCGTTTTGCCAACAGCAGCAGCAGGGCCGTCAGCTTCCGTGAACTCTTCGGAATATCCAGTAAAAATCCAATAGTGCCATCAGTGGGGTAAGGTGCATCTGGGTTTCGGTGATATCTCCAAAGTGCCTACTTATTTCTCCCCAATACTGTGCTACCGACCCACAATGCCAGGCCAGATGTATGAATGTTGCACCCCCCTCGATCCACACCTCCAACACCTCGCGTCAGGTTGCAAGCCCATTCGGTGTAACTGGAGTGGCGTTCTATATACTCTATGTAAAAATTTGAAGTGTATTAGCCACAATTTGTAGTTTGGTGAGAGATGCTCTAACTGTGAACAGCAAAATTGCCACTGTTTGTCTGTTATTACGGTACCTATTTCACCCTCCCACTGTGCTTTGGACGTGCTTACTATGATGGGGGACGTTCCTTGTGTTGTACTATAGATGCGATTGATCAGCTTAAGGTGAGATTAATTGGACAGTACATTCTCCAGTGCCGCCAAGGTGGGGGGCACCTGGGGAAAGTTATTGTATCTAGCTCTGCTCACAGCTCTGAGTTGGTAATACAGCAACATATCTGATGCCAAAGGCGTTTGTTGCTTGCACATCTGTTGGAGGATAAGGAATGTGTCCTCCGGGTATAGGTCACTGCCCTTCGTCAGGTCATGTGCCTTCGCTCCTAATGTAGTGGCCCGGTCAGTTAACTGCGCCAGGAGTGGATTGCCACCCAATGGCATTGAGGGGGCATATAGTTCGCTGTGGCCTGCCCTTTTGGCTATATTCTTCCAAGCCCATCTCGTTGTTTCTACCGTGTCTATTTCCATATGGGGTCTCTTGTAGGGTTGAAATACTTCACTGTTCAGTGGATAAGGCGCAACTCTGTCTATTTCTATAGCTACATGCGGCTGGTAAGGTGTTGGGTGGTGCCAGAAATGCAAGTATTGAGCCTGCGCGCTGTATGCGTAAAGTTCAAAATCCGGGGCCGCCACCCACCCTGAACAAAAGGCAGCGTCAAAAGACTCCAGGATACACGAGGATGCTTGCCCGCCCATGTCAGCTCAATGATACTTGTACGCAGGCGTGTAAAAAAATGAGTGTTCAGTGGCATCGGTATATTGACAAATAAATATAGGAGTTTGCGGAGTATCACCATTTTCGTGACAGCTATACGGCCCATCAGAGACAGTGGGAGTGGTTTCCAACACTGTACCTTACTTTTGATCCAGTCCATCGTTCCTACTTATCCAAATGCAGAGATATCGTGTTTCACTCTCCACCCACTTTATAGGGAATTCCGTTTCACAATGGGCCGTACCATCAGTAAGAGGTATCATTACAGATTTCTACCAATTTATCTGTATCCCCGTCAGTCCACCAAATCACACCTGTTCCCTCATAAGTACATTAACATTCTCTCTGGGATTTACAAGGTAAATCGTTGTGTCATCGGCGTACATAGATATCAGTAACCCCCTTGATGTGAAACCTATGCTCCGCTGAGTGTGGTGTTGACGAAGCCTGGCCGCCAGAGGTTCAGTGGCAATTGCGAATAGCAATGGAGAGAGGGGACACCCTTGTCGTGTTCCTCTCGTGACAACAAATGGATCCGACATTTGTCCGTTGACCCTCGCCCTTGCCATAGGGGTGTTGTAAATTATTCGTATTTGTTGCACTAATCAGGGCAATAGAGTGAATAAATATTTTCACTCCAGTGAGTCGAATGCTTTTGTAGCATCCAATAGAGCAGCTATTGCCTGTACGTGGGGAGCCAGATAATGTAATATTCAAATATAGTTTGTAGGTTATGTGCCGTTGATCTGCCCTGGATGAACCCGGATTGGTCTGGCAACGCAATCTGCGGCAGCATTGGCTGTAATCTATTAGCAAGTAATTTAGCATACATTTTTGCATCTAAATTGATTAATGACAGTGGTCTATAGGAGTCCGGTCTGGTGGGGTCTTTATCAGGCTTCAGTAGTGTAATGATTGTGGCTTCTCTAAGAGTAGGCGGCAGAATGCCCGTGTCCATTGCCTCCAGGTAGACCTGCAAGAGGTATGGTGCTCGTATTTCAGCGTATTCTTTGTAAAAGGCCGCTGTTAAGCCATCAGCGCCTGGCGATTTGTCAGCCGGCATACCGCTGATCACCTATTGCTCATCCTCAAATGTAATAGGTAAGTCAATGTATTCTCGGGCGCCCCTGTTAAACCATGCTAACGCTACTGTGTCTATATATTCTTCAATATCTGACTTGGCTGGGTTCATCTGGGAGGTGTATAGCTTCTTATAAAATTGGGTCATGGTGTGAATAATGTCACTCGGTGTGCTTAACGTCTCGCCACTGTCCGTTTGTAATTCAGTAATGTAATTGGCTCCCCTCGGGGTTCTAAGCAGGCTAGCTAGAGTTTTCCTGGCTCTTTCCCCTTCCCCATATCTCCTCGTCTGTATATTTGTACAGATATGCCGTTTCCCTTTCCGCCTCCGTTTGGTTCTCCGTTAATTTCGATCTCAGCTGTACTAAGGTGGCAGGAGCTTGGGTGTGGTGAATGGAGCGTTCCAGCGTACGTATGTCGCGTTCCAACCTGTCCAATGAGTTTCGTATGTCCCTAAGTACCCCAGTTTTTAGCGCCATGCGATCCCCCCTAACAACCACTTTAAATGCCTCCCACAGCGTACCCGGCGAGTCCACAGTTCCCTCATTCAGAACGAAGTACTCTTTGATCTTGTCTCTCAGTTCTTCCCGGAATACCTGATCCATTAACGCGCCTGTGGGGAAAAAACAGCTAAAGGGTTAGCAGTATGGTAGTGGAACTTGCAGTGTTATCCGGGCAGGCGCGTGATCGGATAGTGTGTGGGGACAGTGTGTGGCATCCGTTACCCAAGTATGTATGTCTCTAGAAACGATCCAATAGTCCAAGCTGGACCATTCATTTTGGTGATATGTCATGTATGTACCTTCTCTAACTGTCCGGTGTAGCCCTCTCCAAGAGTCAACTATACTAAGCTCCTCAATAATTTCCATTAACGCTGCTGCTACTTTCGGGTGGTGGTCGAGTGACGCCCCTTGTCTGTCAACAGCAGGCGAGAGAACGACATTGAAATCCCCTCCCCATAGAACAGCCATATTGCCTAATGCCCTCATTCTCTGTCCTATTGTTTGAAAGAAAGCAGGATTGTCTGTGTTCGGCCCATATGTATTTATGATCGCCACTGGGGTGTTGTATAGAGTACCTTGGAGCATGATATATCTCCCTCCCCTGTCTGTGTATTTGTGGTGTGTCTGCCATTGTAGCCCTCTGCAAATTAAAATTGCCACCCCTCTGGAGTAGTTTGAGAACCCAGCTTCCACCACCTCCCCCCACCTCGTGTGCTTAAGTGCGTTAACTGTCGCAGCTGTTAAGTGGGTTTCCCGTAATAGGCAGATATCTATTGCGTGCCGCAAGAGGTATGAGTGGACCAGCCGGACCTTCCTACAGTCGTTTAGACCTCTCACATTCCAAGAAAGACATTTCAGCCTGACATTTTGAGTACATGTGACAGGTAAATGGGCAACCAGTGGCATGCATCAAATAGCATTGTACTATGAGCAGTTTCATTTGACTAGGAAGAAACAAAGAATAGAACATGTCCCCCTCCTCCCTCCACCCACACCAACCCGCCAAATAGGTTGTGAATTACCCTCCCTCTCCTCCCCAACCTGCAAACATATGGTCCACAGTCGTGAACCCGCGGGAATCATCCTAGTGGGGTACATGAGTTTGCCGGCAACACTCCCCTGTACTTTTGACAGGGTGGCAGAGTGTAGAACACACATCCCTGGTCCCAGACATAGAGTGTGTTACATTGCAATGTTCATCCGTCTGGTCCTGCGGTTCTATATAAGACCCTACCGCCCACCAACATTCTCAAGTTTACTCTGCCAATACCCCCCCTGGGGTGGCCCAACATTGTATCCCAATGTCCAAACCATGCTATTTATCTGCGTGGTCGATATCCGGGCAGTCCCCCTTCAGTCATTGTCACTCAGATTATTTTCGGTCTGCGGGTTACTGGCTCCTGCTCGTTGTTTGTGGTCCTTGGCCAGTTGCTTGGTGTACATCAGCGCTGCTTTTGCGTCCGTAAAAAACATTGGCTTTCCAGGCCCCTGGACTCTCAGCTTGGCAGGATAAATGAAGGAGTATCTAGTTCCAATTTGTTGAAAAATCTTCTTAGCCAGTATGAATTCCCTCTGCGCTGCTTGGACTTGGAGCGTGAAGTCTGGATACAGCGCAATGTTTTTGCCTTTGTACTATATTTCACCCCTCTCCCTTGCCTTGCGCAATATCGTATCCCGGTCCCTGTAGTTCAATACTCGCGCCAATATGGGTCTGGCTGGTGCCCCAGGTCTCGGTCTTGGTCCCAATGTGTGGTGCGCCCGTTCTATAAGAAACATGGCTGACAAATCTTGTCCACATAGGTCCATCATCATCGTCTCTATATATTTCTCCATGTTCTGGATATCTGTTGATTCCGCTATTCCCGTGATGAGTACGTTATTGCGCCTTGATCTGGCTTCCAAATCATCTTTGTTCTGGTGTATGGCATACAGAATTCCGTCCATGCTGCGTATCTTCTTGTCCATTTCCTTCTGACCCTCCTCCGTTTCTGTGACTCTTGTTTCCAGTACGCTCACTCAGCCCTTCTGTTTATCCATTCTTTGTTATTCTGTCCATCCTGTCCACCAGGGAGTCCATCTTGGCATCAAGGCCCTGAACACTAGATTTTAAGTCCTTAAACATTTCCCGGATATCATCCGCCGGTGGTGGTGACACAGCATTGTCCTCTGCGTGATCCTGGTGGCCAGTGTCTACTTCTGCACCTTTAGCAGTCTTTTTGTCAAAGTTCAATTTTGCTTGTCTTGTGTCTGGTTTCGCCATTTTTAACACTCAGCGGCTCTGTATTCAACTGACGTTTACTGTGCGTCTCCCTGTAGCATTCTTGTTCAGGCGAATCCCTTGGGATTAGTTCCCTTTATTTGCTATAAGGAGGGCCCTCTGCCGCACACAATGGTTCGCCAGTACCGCACCAAGATATCCTCCGATGTTTTGAGCCCAGGCTTTCTCCGCCGGCCACTCTTCCGGTAGTGCCCCCCTTGTGCAGACCCGCAACTCCTCTGAGAACTTGGGACTCCCCGAGGGAGCGTGCGAGTGTCAGCGACCCACAGAACTAGCAGCGGGGCACTACACTTTCAATCGCCTAACGGCTTAGTGCCGGGCCGCTATGCTTCTCCCTCCTGCTCACAGCGTATAGCGCTATCCCAACGGTGCTCTCATATGCAGCAGTTAGGGTCACACGTGTCCACCTGGGGCCAGCAGCGTAGGGGTGCCGGCAGATCCGTAGGACCGTCGCTCTTCCCCAACTCAGGCCAGGGGAGGGGGGGCCGCTGATGTCAGGCACCTTGTGCGAACACCCTCACTCTCTCCGTTCCCTCCTAGCTATCTGGGCTGCAGGGCCATCATTCACCATTCTGCACTATAGTCGCTCCCACACACCACAAGCAGCTCTTTAATTCTGCCTATATAGTGCCTCCTCCTGTGGCCTCCCCGTTGTGCGTGCTGTGCGTGTGAAGCTATGAGTGCAGGATTCTTGGAGAGCACCACACGTCCGACATCGTGCTCCTTTAAGGGTACTCAAAATGGAGGCTCCACCGCTATTGCTCCGCCCATACCGTCCTCCGGTCGGTTCAGCCACCCGGCACCTTGATTTGCAATCAGCGCTCCTCTACATTTACATGTGCCGCTCCGCTCCCCCCGCACATACGCCTCCTCAGTTCGCAGCCCTCCCGGGCTGGTCCGACCCAAAACCGCGGCTGCCCCGCTACTCATCGCCTGCAGAATTCATAAAGGCCGGCATCTTTTCCAGGTCTCTATCACCCGCCCGGTCACGGCCAGCACTACCTTGTAGCTCCAGGTCCGTTCTCCTTCGATCTTCCGCCACTCGTCTTCTGGCGCTCAGTGGTGCCCGCGTATTCTGGTGTCCTCTCCGCTCTTCACAGGACGCCTCCAAAATTCAGTCCCCGGCTTTTTCTCAGCAGCTGAGGGCCCATGCCACACCGAGTCTCGGGAGCTCCTCCCGTTCCACAAGCCGTGTTTCCCTCGCGGCAGGGTCCCCTCCAGTCACCTGTGCGTACCTGCGACGGCCACAAGCTCTTGGACCTTATCTCGTGTGTGTAGTTCGGATTATTAACAGAGTAATTCACTCGGCCGGCGGAGCCGCTCTACCAAGCGACCATTCCGCTGCTCGGCCAAGCCACGCCCCCCCATGGGCTAGCATACTTACCAGCATACTTACCAGTGTGAGCTCTTTTGTTGAGGGCAACTCGCTTTGGTGGAATATATGTATATATACATATATAAACAGATAAATAATCAAAATATGACCATTGTCAATCTAACACAAAGGGAATTAAGAAGCACAGTAACAGCAGTGCTGAAGAGAGGATTGACATTATGCCTTACACGAAACTGGGACTACGCCCAAACAAGAATAGACGTATATATGTTTATAAGAAAACTTAAATTAAAGAGAATGTTTGCATTAAATCCAAGACGAGGTCCTGCATAAATAGACACAACAAGTACTCCCAGAGACACTCTTGCTGGGAATGACTTAAGCACATTAGTCACACTGCACCAATTGGAAGCGACAACGGACGCAATGGGGAGCCAGGAAGCAAGTGATTCAGTTGAATTTCTCAGAGAACTAGGTATCAAACAGAGAAATATCAAAAAGTAACTTTAAAGCAAAATCTAGGTTCGTACCTAAAGGACCATTTGATGTGGTGGACAGTTTTCATGAAACTGTAATTAGGGATTTGGATAAACTCAGGAGAACTGGAAATCACTCACAATCAGGAAAAAATAAATTCAACCTAAGTAAGGAGGGACAACAACATCACTCCAAGAAGATCAAAGTATAATCATTAAACCCTCAGATAAGAGCGGAAACATCGGCCTACTAATATAGGAACAATATATGGAAGAGGCGCACAGATTACTGAATGATTCAGTAAATTATACAAAGACATCCAGGGCAACATATAATGCCAGCGTGGTGGAGTTTGAATACATCCTCAGAACTTGGTGCAATGAAGATACTCTATTGGAGGAGGAATACGGTTTCATAAAAGTGGACTATCCTGTGATACCGACTTCTTACTATCTACCGAAGTTCCACAAGAACATGGAGAAACCGCTGGAACGCCCAATAGTTTCATCCAAGGAGAGTCTCTTGGAAAAAACATCAATATATGTGGACTCTTTTCTCGCTCCACTAGTAACAGATCTTAGCTCATACTTACAGGATTCGACAGATTTTATTTGTCTAACGCAGGATATTCAATGGGAAACAGACTTCATCATGATTACCATGGACATAACAAGCCTTTACACATGCATTAACCGTGAAAAAGGGTTGATGGCTTTGGAGGATGCTCTAAAAACGAGACCGTTACATTATGTGCAACATAACTAAATGCTTTTACAAATGGCTTCCTTCTGCTTAAAGAAAAACATATTTCTGTTTCCAGGGGAATTTTACTGGCAGAAACAAGGGACGGTAATGGGCACATGCTTCACCCCCAGTTACGCGACTCTTGTTGTATGCTGGTGGGAGAAGCATATCTCCTAGGCCGATAAGAACAAGCAGTGGGTGCAAAAGATCGTTCTATGGGCTATGACCTTTTTATCATATGGCAAGGGAACAAAGGAGAAGCAGAACAATATTTCATAGATTTGAATATGAATGAATTGAACTTGAACCTCACCTATGAAATAAGCACAACAAATGTACCTTTTCCAGATCTAATGGTATTTGTTAACAACAACAGGCTCTGTGCCAAATTGTTTAGAAAGCCCACAGACGGTAACACAATTCTGCACATGGAAAGTCAGCATCCAAAGTGCCTAATTAATAGCATACCCTATGGGGAATTGTTAAAATCTAATTGGAATTGCACCTTGAAGTCAGACTTTGTGCAGACAGAGAATGAAATAGTAGATGGATTCAGGGAAAGGGGACACACCAATGCAACATTAAAGAATGCTAGTGAAAAAGTGAAAACAAAGAATAGATAGGATCTCCTAATATACAGGGGAGGGAGAAAAAGAAAATGGAAAGAAGGTACTATGAAAGATAGTACCAGATTACTCCTCAGTTTCTCAGCAGAATCTAAGCAAGTACGAGAAATAATTGAAACGAACTGGGGTATACTACAGGCTGATTCAATTTTATGGAAGGAACTACGAGATAAGCCTCAGATTACATACAGGAGGAATGTGTCCCTTAAAGATGTTCTAGTATACAGTCATTTGGAGAGAGAGAAAATCAGGGACATTGGTATTGTAGGATACTATCCATCTACTAAGTGTAAGGAGTGCAGAGGCAGTACAAAGGTAAAGGAATACGAAATACCTGGGAAAACTGGGAAAAATAACATTTCCAAGCTGCTTAATTGCAACTCGCATTTTGTAATATACTGCCTGGTATGCCCCTGTGGCAAGAAATGTATCGGGAGTATGGTGCACCAAGCAAAGAAAGGGCTCTAGAGCATATCTGAGCCATTAACAACTGTGACAACACCTATCCGGTTGCAAGACATTTCGCAGAAATGCATGATAGCAAAGGTGACAAACTGCGATATTTCTGTATTGACCAGGTGCAGCACAGGGAGAGAGGAGGAGACAGAGTGTGAATACTTAGGCAAATGGAATCCAGATATATTGTGGATCTTCAAACTAATATTCCTATGGGGTTAAATACAGAGGAGGAACTGTGGAGACACATAGGGTAAGGAGCTAATGAATAATCAGTCATTCAAATGGGGAGAGGGAAAAGGGAAAAAGGAATTCATTAGAAGAGCCCACATAACAGCATCAGCATTGGCACATTGATGAATGGTATTACTATCTGCACATAAGTCCCTGTGCTTTGAGAAAAGAAGGTTAGAGAATATTTTAAGACACATAGTAACTGAGGAATATTGATTTGTTTGAGAGCACTATACACTTGGCAATTAATTAATGATCTTTTCTTGGGGTTATAGGGAATCCGGGGGTCTCACTGCCAGAATTTGCACTTGGCACTTTGTTATATCGCAAATTATGTTTTTAGATCCATGAACTATAGGTAACAGTCCTTTATCATATATTTTTTTAAATACATATCATATATAATAATTTTTGAATGCTTATAAATTGTGGACATTGAAGATTGAAGAAAGGGAACTTCAAGTAAATAACTAATTGCCCATTCAGGGCGGAATAAGACAGACGGGGGGCAACAGTATATGGGTATTAAAATAGAATTTAAGAAATGGCATATTAACATGCAGAATTTATAATGCCCTCTACACATGCAATTCTGTTGTATTTGGGGAGCAGATCCCAGGTACAGGCTTATGTTCACCATGATTTTTAAATGCATAAATGTAGTGTCCATAGGGGCCCAAATGAGTTGGGTTGGTGTGCCATTTGATTGCATTCTCGAAGAAACAGATCAATAATATCAGCAAAGGAATTTTACGATGGTTTATTTACAAATGGCTAGAATCCAAAATGGGATGATACTATGATAATGCTGTACACTTTGTTCATTTCAAATGGCCACAACCTTTTCTGATTTACTAGATTGATAGGCAATGAGAAGTCATATGTTCATGTTGATTATGTCTTGTGGAATCACGCAACACAAGTGTATTTAATTAAGGGATTTGAAATGTGGCGCTGACGTTGAGAAAGGCCAGGGAGCCGAGACGCGTTTGTCAGCCAGGGTGACACACATTGTATTTACAATAAAATATCAATTTTCACAGATCCCGTAGTGCCCAGCGTTTTGAAAATTACTATGTGGTAAAGAGAGTCCATCATTTATTTTTTTCGTAAACACATTTTATTCATTACCTTCAGATGCAAATACATCCAAATTCTTATTATAGAATGTGCATAGGATTACATTCTTTAACACCTTGGACACATGTTATGTTCTAATCGCAATCAGTTCAGCCTCATCAAGGCCCTCATCGTCAACCACAGTCTCGGAGCTGTCCGCCCAGCCAATAGTGCTAGGATGATGCGACCTCCCTTACCAGTTAGGTCGTCCAAAACTTTGACGCTCCAGGCTTGACCATAGTCCGGTTCACCCAGACATTCCATGAGTTAACTAAAAAAAAAACTCCCCCCTTATCCCCTCCCCCTCAAGCCCTACCCACTCCCCTCCCCGTCAGACATGTCGCTCTACCCGCACCTTCCAATGTCTCACCTCATTCACTCCTACAGTTTAATCGTAATCATAGTGTCAGAAAGAAAGCTTCCACTTAGGGGATGCTCTCCTGCCAATCTCACTACTCAGCACCCACACCCCCTGTTCACCAAAGGCAATGATCCAAGTCACAGGTGCGGGTCCCCTTTTTAGAGAGTCAGTCACCGTCATCAGTCGGGCTCTTGAGCAAGTCCACCATCGCTACCCATGCTCTGACCGCTTCCAATAATTTGTCATTATTGGTTCTCTGAGCCATTTGTAGTCTGAAATTCCCCTCACAGTGAGCCCACTTTATAAATTCCCTCAGCCAACGTGAGGCACTAGGTGCAGTGACCACCTTCCAATGGCTAGTAATCTCTATTTTGGCTAGGACTAATCCTAAATCCATAAATGTACTGGTGACCTTATTGCGGGTGGTGTGGGGGAACCAGTGTAGCAGGCAAAAACCCGGGGTCTGCTGAATATCCCTGTCTGTTACCTCATTTAGTCTGGTCATGACCTCCCCCAAAACCTGTGTAACAGTGAACATTCCTAGAGCATGTGAACAAATGTGGCCTTTTCTAGTTTGCACCGCGGGCAGGCTGTGCGGGATCCGAAAAACTCGTTAATTTTGTGAGGTGTGAGATACCCTCGATGGAGCACATACAACTGTATTAGTTGAAATCTCACGTTTCTAGAGCATTTCCATGCCCGTTCCATCAACATTTCCCACGACTTTTCTTCTATAGGTGTCCCCAGGTCCGCTTCCCATTTAAGGCTCAGCCCCTCTAAAGACAGGTAACTGACTTGACCTTTCCCGCTGAAGAGACCACGTATTGACAGGGGAGAAAGGTCGGTGGTTCCTCCATCCCTTTCCTCCCATGTTTACGAATGGCTGCCCTCAATGCCGCGTGTAAGGGAAAGTCTTGTCTGGGTATTTCATACCTTTCCATGAGGCCTTGAAAGGGTAGAAGCGTACCATCTTCATAAAGGTCTCCAATATTGGAGATCCCCAAGTCTTCCCAGTCCCGCAACCTCCGCCAATCTTCTCCATGCACCAACACCTCACAGAGCCACAATGGAATCTCAGGTGCATACGAGAGCCCCAACGTATTTCTGCTAGTGGCGCGATTCCAGCATTGCCGCACCATCCACATGTCCTCCTCAGAACCTCCCTCTTGCACACCGGCAGCTGGAGAAGAGTTTGAGAGAGCTGGCGGAGGCCGAGGTCCATATCCCTTTGGTCCTCATCTACCCGCAGCCTCTCTGCCATCCACTGCGTGAACCATTAAAATTGGGCCGCGTGATAATATGCCTCAAAATCAGGGCCTGCCAACCCTCCCTCCTGCCTAGGGCGCATCATGGTGTTCAGCGCCACTCTACGCCTCCCAGAGCCCCATAGAAAACCCGTAGCCATGGAGTTTAGTTGGGTAAAATATTTCCCACGTATCCATATTGGCAGTGAGCCAAAATAGTAAAGTAGGCGGGGCAGGGTTACCATCTTTAGCAATGCCACTCTCCCGCTACTGATAGAGGCAGAGTCCCCCAAAAATTGAAGTTGCTCTTGGTAGCTCTCAATGCCCTTCATATATTGCCTTCGAACAAGTCAGAAGGCTCATGATAAATTCTAGCTCCTAAATAAGGCAAGCAGCTGCTTTCCCATCTCACATCCAGTTCTTCTGGCAGTTCAGCTCTACCCCTGCAGACCGGGAAAAGGCACGTCTTATTCCAGTTGACTCTGAGCCCTGCCAATTGCCCCAAACTGGCCAGCAATTCTCGGGCCCCTTGTAACTCCTCAGCAGCATTGGCGAGGAACATCAAAAGGTCGTCGGCGTACAGGGCAATGTAGTATGCCTGACCCATCCCGTCCAGGCCCCTGTAATACCGCCCGATCGTGCATGGACAGCTAGTGGTTCTATTGCCAGAGCGAACAGGAGGGGAGACAAAGGGCAACCCTGCCTCGTCCCCCTGCCCACGCTGCAGGCCTTTGAAATCATGCCTCCCATTCGAACCCTGGCAGTCAAGCGGTTATTTAGAATCTGCGTCCAAGCCACAAATCCCTCGCCCAGTCCAAATGCCCGCAGGATCCTGAACAAATATGCCCACTCAAGACTATCGAAGGCCTTTTCAATATCAATCGATAGTATGCACGCCTCTCCCTCCTCACCAACCGAGCCATGTATCAGTTGACACAGCCTTCGTATATTCATAGCCGTATTCCGGGAAGGAAGAAACCTGGCCTGGTCCCCATGCACAAGTGCAGTTATATGGACCATCAATCGACTGGCCAAAATACTACTTAAGATCTTATAATCGAGGTTAAGCATCACGAGAGGACGATAGGCAGTGCGATCCCACGTTGGTTTGTCCGGCTTGAGGAGCGGTATAATTTGTTTAAATTAATTTTATTGGCATTTCAAAAACAAAAACAGCAGTTCAAGGCATCAGCATATACATACATAGTGCGAAATCAAAAGGCAAATGATCGTAAATGACACATAACCATTAGTGCACTTAAAGACTAAACCCCAGCAGTGTGAATGCCGTCTCGTGTGTGGTACCCCAGGTCAGAAAGAGGGACCAGAAGTTCTTAGGCCTGTTGCGGGGAGGCAATAATTCACTATATAGTTCTGTTTAGGTACAACAATAGAGCATTTCTTTAGACCACTGCTCTAGTGTCGGTGTTGGGCCCCGCAGCCAGGTGAGGGCAACACATCTCCTGGCCAGGAGAAAGGCCATATCTACCAGTCGCCTATGATCCTTGGGGAGTGGTTTGGAGTAGCCTAAAAGAGCCAGTAGTGGATCTGGAGTCAATGTTAGTTCAGTGATGCGGTTCACCTCCGCATATACCCTGCCCCAGAAGGCCGCAATCCCCGGACAGTCCCACACCACATGGAGAAATTCGGCAGACATCACTCCACACCTCTCACAATGTGGGCTCTCCCGGAGGCAGTATCTATGTAGTCGTGCAGGCGTATAGTATACCCTATTCAGAAATTTGAAATGGATCAACCTGTGGCGTTCGTTGAGCGATATACATTTAGTGCTCGAGCAACAGTACAGCCACCTGTCATCCGTCATTTCCACTCGAGGTCCCTCTGCCATTCCATTCGCGTTTAGTGTAGTTGGTGTCCCTCTCCGAGAGGGCTATACGGTACAGTCTGGACACCATTTTGGCGGGCGACTTAGCTGTAATAGTGGCCGTTAACGTCATATCCTCCGGGGGCTCCGCCATATCTTCTCCCAATAGGCCCCCGAGAACATGTCGCACCCTATGAACCTGGAAACTCGACATCAGTGAATAAGACTCTCCCTCCTCCTCCACCTCATCCCAAGTGCACGCCGTGCCATTAGCGAAGAGGTCCCTCATATTGTGTATTTTCAGCTTTCTCAGCACTGCTATTACCCCTTTATCTTTGCATGGGGTGAGCCAATAGCACCAAGTGAGAGGAGCTAGCAGAGCGTACAGCAAGTTACCAGCCTGAGCATCCATGCGTGACCAAATTTAACGAGTCTAGTATGCCAGTGCATCGGTCTCTAGGTGAAAACAATAGGGCTGGTAAAGGAGTCGGGTCAGCAACAATAGTTTCTATTCGAACGTGTGGTATCTCTACAGGGCCATGTATACAATAATATGCATGAGAGCATTGTGCCGCCCCATAATAAAGTTCCAAATCAGGGGCACCCAAAACCTCCCATTGTGTACAGTCGGGTAAGTGTCCTCCAGGCCACCCGCGGCTGCTTGCCCGCCCAGGCCAGGCGAATCATCGAGCTGTCGGAAAAAAGCTTTTGACAGAACCATGGGGATATTAGTGAATAGGAAGAGGAGACGTGGCAATACAAACATTTTCATGAGGGACACCCTCCCCATCAGCGATAGTGGTAGGCCGATCCACCTTTCAATATTATCTTCCAGTTTTGAGATGGCAACCCCATAGTTTTCCCTCAGTACCACCTCTGCATCTGTATGCAGTCGAATCCCTTGGTATCGCACCGAATCGAGGTCCATTGCAATAGGTATTCCGGGTCCACTCGTACTGTGGCTGGCGTGAAGGGGAACATGGTGGACTTGTGCCAATTGACGTTTATTCCGGAGAGGGAGCTGAACAGCACGACCTCTCGTAGGACTGGGGAGAGATTGACTTCAGGCTCCCTAACGTATAGAAGGGTATCATCCGCATATGTGGATACAATTAGTCGGTAGTTCGGGAACCGTATGCCCCTTTGCCTGTGATATTTATGCAGGGCGCAAGCCAGTGGCTCCTCCGTCAGAGCATAGAGTATTGGGGATAGGGGACAGCACTGTCTCGTGCCCCTGCAAATTTGTATAGGATCAGTGACCAAAGAACCAATCCGGACATGGGCCAATGGGGCGGAATATAGCGTTGCCAAGAGCTGGAGAAAGACCGCCTGACTCCCATTCGGCCAAGCACTTGCCTCATGAAAGGCCACTCGACAGAGTCGAAGGCCTTTTCCATATCGAGAAAGACTGCCACCGCGGGAACCTGCTGGCGCATGTGCTGCATGGCCGCAAAAACCGTCCGGAAGTTATAAGTCAAATTGCGACTGGGCACAAAGCCAGCCTGTTCCGGAGCAACCATTGTAGTGACCAAAGGACTGAGACGGTTGGCCAGCAACTTTGCAAAAATCTTTGTGTCTCCATTCATTGAGTTACAAAGGCCTGTAGGAAGCGCATTCTTCTGGAGGCTTCCCAGGTTTAAGTATAGTGACCAGTATCGCCTCACGCATAGTCGGTGGCATCACCCCAGAGGAACAAATATCTCCAAACAACGCAAGTAACTGTGGGATCAGCAGATCAGGGAATGCTTTGTAAAAGGCGACTGTGAGGCCATCACTTACCGGCGCGCTCCCCGCCTTCACCCCCGACAGTGCCCAAACTATCTCCTGGCGTTCTAACGGTTGCATTAAATATTCCCGGTGTAGGTTCGATAACCATGGTAATTCAATATGGGTTAGGTATTCAAAAATACGCTCTTCCGGGGCAGGCCCTCGGGCGGCATACAAGGCCGCATAATATTCCCGGAACCTCTCCGCCACCTGTGTCTCAGTAAGTGGCGGGTCAGTCGGCAAAGTCCTCATATCCGGTGTCGCTGTTCTGTCTCTACGTTGTCTAATAGTCTGTTCTAGGACCACCCCCAGGCGCTCGCCCTCACCATAAGATCTAGCCGTGGCATACTTCCCAAGATGCTTTATTTCCGCATCAGCTTCCTCGTGATATTCACGCAGCATCTGCGCCAGTTCGCGAGTGAGCACTTCACCCCGGTCAGAAATCCGTAAGTCTTCCAACTCTTTCAGCTTTTTCTCCAAAGTATCTAGACGGCCCCGGATTGACCTCAGTACCCCCGCGTGCTTAGAGATAGTGATCCCTCTAATATACGCCTTGAAGGCCTCCCACACAGTCTGGAACGAGTCAACCGATCCAACGTTGGCTTCGAAAAAAGTCTCAATGGCCGTGGCCATTTCTTCCCTAAAGGCACTGTCAAGTAGAGAATAGGGCGGGAAACGCCACATAAACGGGGAAATACGCTTCTTTGGTAAGGCAACAGTCAGTAGGAGTGGCGAGTGATCCGAATAAGTACGGGGCAATATCGCGCAAGCCCGAACATGTTGGCTTAAGTCTTTGGAGGCCAGCCAGTAGTCAATACGATGATGAATATTATGAGGTACGGAGTAGTGTGTGTAACCGCCCTGGTGTGGGTGCCTGTGTCTCCATAAGTCACATAGGTCCAGTCGTAACATCAACGTCTCTAGAACTCTGGCTGAGGCCGAGGGTCGTCTGTCAGGGCCATCTGATCTATCTTTATCAGGGTGTCTAACAAGATTGAAATCTCCTCCCTAGAGAACATAACCCCGCGTATGTAACTGAGCTTTCAACGTCAGACTGGTGTAGAAGTCTGGATTATCATAGTTGGGGCCATAAATGTTTGTTATAAAAAGCTTCAGTCCTTTCCCACATCATTTGGAAATAGCAACGTGTCCTTTCCTGTCCGTCTCCAGGGGTGTCAGAGTTATGGAGGCCTTCAGGTTCACTCACGTTAATACCCCCCTAGCGTGTGAGGTAAATCCTGCTGAGTGAACGTTATCTAATGGACCCTTAGTGCGCAAAATAGGGCTGTCCGGTTGGAGGTGAGTCTCCTGGAGAAGTGCAATGTCTACATTATGTCGGGTGAGGTATTGTAGCACTTTCCAGACTTTGCGGTGGTCATTAAGACCGCGCACATTCCAAGTCAATAGGACCAAGGAGTCTGAGGACTCCTCAGGTGAGATCACCGAAGGGTCAGTCGCAGTTAAAGGAGCCATGGTGGGGTGTCAAGAGAAAATGCAGCTGTACCATGCCATGTCTTAGCCTTGCCATAGGGCCAAGCATAACCAAAAAAAACAGCATTAAACCTCCCCAACAAATGTTTCCCTCCTGTTCGTATCTTGGGGACAGGATGTGGGTGTACGTCAGAGGACCAGATTCCCAGAATTCCTGTACAGAAGAGCATCAATTATAACCACAGGAGAAACATAGATTCGCAATTCAAACCCCCCATTCCCTCCCACGCCTGCCCAATCCCAACTTGGCTGTGATGTACATCCTTCCCTCTCAAATAGTGACCATCCCCCACCCCCGTATCCCTCCGCAACAAAAAACATTTCAAATGTGGTATTCACGCTGGGGTGGATGTAGCTCGCTAAAAACAAAACGCTTACATTTCCAGCAATGACCATCATCCCTGCCTCACTGAGGGTGGGTATTGGGAGCCACACAGTAGTGCATAAGTATACCTCTATCAGTACCCACACCGCAACCGACCTGCTGGGCGACATATTATGCAGGGACCCCTTCACCCAGCCCCCCACACCCCAGCAACCCCAAGGAATCAACGCGAACAATCGCAGACCCCGGCACCTTCCTTCACAGGGGGCGCAACTCAGAACAGTGATGGAACAAATGTGCCACATAGATGGTTAAAGAAACTCGTTTCCAACACCCCTCCCCGACAATCACCCAGCAAATGGTTCCATACTTGTGCAGTAGTCCAAAGGGGACAGACCCCACAAAAACCAACATTGTCCCTCTCGTTAATTGGTGACAGTAACATCCCTTCCAAACTTACAACCGTCACAACATATACTCAGCCATCAGGGTTCACATGACGTGTTCAGTCCTGCTCGTCTAGTGCGCCTCCAGCCGCCTCGTCCAGAAGAGCCTTCCCGGGAGAGGCCGCCATTTCTTCTTCCAATGTTTAAGGGCTTTTTGAAAAGCTTTAGGGTCCGTAAAAATCAAGGAACGCCCCTGTTGATTGACCCGCAGCTTTGCAGGGTGTAGTAGTGGGCCTCAGCAAGGCCTACCAGTGCTAGGGTTTCTCCCTTCTCTGCACAGAGTCCTCAGACCAATAGAAAGAAGTTGGCACAGGAGCTGGAATAGAAAATACAGAATTTATTAAACCTCATGAGGTGGAACTACATTCACACAGCACCCTTCGGTAATGTATGATGTAGCACCCTGAATGGAAGGAGCTTGGTCCTTTTATACCCACACAGGGGCTCAAATGAAGGCGGTACAAGTACAAAATGCTGGTTTTAGGTACATATAAGGTCATACAGAAAATGCACAGTCAACAAGTGGGAGGAGCTAACAGTTGCTAATTTTGGTGAACACATCCTGACAGTTACAGACTGGGGACAGCTGCAAGCTCAACTGAGCATGTGCGGAGCAGAAAAGGCTAAATATATCTCATCTCTAGGCAGATTTCAAGAGCAGTTAACAGGAAGGTAGGACAGAGCACATGGTGAGCACATGGTAGCACATGGCAAACAAAATGGCTGACAGAAATACAAAATGGATTCCACAAAATGGACAAGATAGTCTCTAAATACAGGATGGCTTCTGCTAATGCTAACCCCATTGCTGCCAAATTACAACAAGGGTACAGCATTGCGTAGTCAGCCCCAATCTCTCGTAGTTGTCTTTTTATTGGTACAAACTGCTGTCTCGCCTCCTGCACCTTGGCTGTGAAGTCAGGGAATAGCGAGATCGTCAAACCCTCATATTGTAGTGGCTGTTTCTCTCTGGCAAGCCTGAGAGCTGTGTCCCAGTCTCTGTAGTTTAACAATTTCGCAATTATACGTCGGGGAGGCACACCCGGTTTCGGTCTTGGGCCCAGGGAATGATGCGCCCTCTCGACGACAAACATTCCGTAGAAGGCGGTGTCCCCTAACAAGTTCTTCAAAAGCTTTTCAATAAAGAACTCCATATTTCCCGTTTGGGTAGTTTCCGGCAGGCTGGTAATGCGGAGGTTGCAGCGCCAAGAGCGGGCCTCCAAGTCTTCTGTCTTGTCTTGTATGACCTGGAGGACCCTCCCCAACTGTTTGTGCTCTACTTTGAGTTGTGTGGGCCTCCTCCACCTCAGTCAGCCGCCTCTCTGACATGTCGAGGCGTTCCGCGTGTTTCTCCAGCCTCTCGGCCATGCGGTCCATACGGTAGGTGAGCGCATCCATCTTGATTCCCAGAGAGGCGATCCCGCCCTGTAGGCTCTTCTCCATAGCTATCAGTAGGCCACAAATGTCTTACTGTTGATTCTCTCCAGTCTGATCCTGTTCGCCGACCCCATCCTCCTGGGCAGTCTCGTTGGACTTGGGCCTCTTCGGGTCAAGCGATAGTTTCGGTTGTGTTCTGTCTGCCCGCCCCATTACGGCATCGCTGGTTGTCTCCCTACTAGGTGAATCCGTCCAAACAGTGGGGTGGCCGGGTGTGCAGGCTCCTCAATGCCGAACCACCTGGCGCAGGGTAAAATGTTAATAGAGCTCGTTCCTGTCAGGGTGTTGCCACAACCTTCACCCCAGACCTTTATCCCCGGACTCCACGGTGGCTATTCTCCAAAGGTAGCCCACCTTACTGCGTCCGTTACTGGGACCCAGCAAAAGGTAATCGGAAGGCCTCCCGGGCGGCCCCCCAATTCGCCGTGGGTACACTAGTCTTGGGCCCAACTGGGGCCGTGATCCGCTCCCAGGGATCACGGGGCGGGCCAGACACCCAAACCGCTGATCTGAAATTCAGCTGTCTCACTCCTCTCCCTCCAGGCTCTTCAAGGCGCAGGGGAGAAACCCGGTGGTCCTTCCATGCGCGGGGAGGGGGCGTGCGCAGCTCTGGTATGTCCCAGTTTATCAGGGCAGCGCTTTGCCGGCACACGTGCTGCGCAGCGAAGCTTCAGGGTGCTCAAATGGTGGCAGAGCCCTCACCAGGATCCTGTCAGGGCCCTGTCCCCATTGCAGGTCCAGATATAGTATGTACGCAGAGCTCACCGCCAAACAATCCAGCACCCGGGCCAGCACGCCTCACCTTTGTGCCTCACTGCCACGCAGTACGCCCAGAGGCACCGCGGGTTGACTCAGGAGGGGAGTGGGGAATCTGTCCCGCGGAGGTGAAGCAGGGACAGGCCTGCCACATGAATCCCTCAATCGCAAGTACGCAGCGCGGCATCCCCGGCAGCTCCAGCAGCGGGGAGTTCGGCACCCTCCAGTTAGTTCTTCCTCCGAGGGAGCAAGTCCCCCAGGCCCCGTCTCAGCAAATCGGTGTGCCGTACCCTCCAGCAGGGATAAGTTCACCCATTGCAGCCACCTGCAGTTCCTCCGCCCACCGTGATAAGAATGGGCTGGGCGGGACACGCAGCAAGTTCTGACACGGGGGGGCAGGACTCACCGCACAACCCCGTTGCCGCGCCAAACTCCGGTTCTCCTCCGCGCCACAACCCTGCAACCAGAGCGCAGCTAGGGGGGCTCTTGGTCCAGGGGCAGGCCTCTCGTCGCTGCCGACCTCAGCGCGCGAAGTGACCGCAGCTCGGGCAGCAGGAAGGAGGCAGGTAGAGAGCCCGTTCTTTCAGCGTTCCACTCTGCTATGACTGCGACCCCTGCCCGCACCCACACCAAGGTCCCTCTTGCAAAGGCCGAATATGTAGTATGAAACACCTGTCCCCTCCAACGGCGTTGCAACGCTGCCACCTCTGTCTTCGTCAAGTGGGTTTCTTGTAGTAATGCAATTTGCACTCCTCTGCGCACCAGGTAGGCATGAATTTTGTGTCGCCGCCCATAGTGTGCATCCCCCTAACATTCCAGGACATCATTTTGATTCCTACGGAGGCACCCATGGCTCCAGATCTAGGCCCTGACTCCAGAGAGCCCCCATAGCGACATGTCTGACCCCCCAACCCGCCCCCAACTTCAAACTTTACCCAACTCCCACTCCCCAGGACAGGTACACGAAAACAGGTCCCCATCCAAACAAAGACAATCATACAAAGAACCATAGGAAGAAGGTGGTGCGTGGCTCGCCTCCGGTGCCGCCTACCCTCCTCAAGCTGATCACCCAAATAGTCCATCGGCTGTCTGTGGAGTAACATCTGTCAGGTCAACATCAGAGAGTCCCAGCGCACTGCTCGTTCCCGAACTCTCCATCCCTACACTCTCCTCATTCGTGTCATTACTATTCAGGCTGACTTCGCCTTGACTAATAGCCACCACTGCCAGGACCGCTCTGTCTCGTTCCTGTCGTTGATCAGCAGGGGAGATGGGTCTCTGTAACGGTGACGAGGTGGTCAACTGAGTTCGAGGAGAAGCCGACTGTGGCAAGCGTGCTCCAGTGCTAGCACTGGTTTCCAACCAGTCCCACGCAGCCTGCGGGGTGAGAAAGAAGTGTGTTTCTGAGTCTGCAGTTACACTAAGGCGGGCTGGGAACAGCATGGCATACGAGAGATGAACCTGGCGTAACTTTCGCTTGACAGCCAAGAAGGAAGTTCTCTGCCGTTGTACTTCCCGAGTGTAATCAGGGAATATCATCACCCTACTATTACCAATCTGCAGATTCTGTTGCTCCCGGGCTCTCTGTAATATGAAGTCTCTATCCCTATAATGCAGCAGTCTCACCACCAAAGGACGGGGCAGAGCTCCAGGTTTAGGCAGACGCACCGGGACCCTGTGTGTGCGTTCCAGCTCATCGAAGGGGGATAGAGCTCCGGTGCCACCTCCGTTTTAAGCCAGGCTTCCAAGAACTGAAACGCATCAGCCCCCTCTTCGCTCTCCGGTGCGCCTATGATGCGGAGATTATTTTGCCTTGAGGGCCCTTCACTGTCCTCAGCCCTCATCTCCAGCACTTTGACCCTGTTCACTACTTCTTTCAGAGAGTCTCGCAGATTGGCGACCATATCCGGTGTGTCTTTCATGGTGGTTTCGTTGGCCGCTACTTTCTCTTTGAGTTTTCGGTGGTCGTCCTTCAACAGGGTGAGATCCGAGCCGATGGTGTCCATCCGCGCCTCAAGCGCCTCTCCAGAAGCTATAATAGCCTGCATGATATCCCCCAATAATGGGCCTCCAGGTTGTCCAGGCTCTCGCCCCCCAGTGGCAGCGTCGTTGTCATCTGTATGCTCTTCTGATTCCTCCATCCGCAAAACCTCAAAACACTTTTTCATGGACACCCTGCCCATCTTGCCACCCGTAGACAGCAGACGTAAACTGTATAAGGGGAGTCTATGAGCTCCACTCTCCCCGGACAGATGATGTAGTGTCTTCACTCCCACTGAGGTGATGTCACCCAGCCTTCGCCTAACGCCTGCAGGTCAGATGGGTCCACCTCGTAGGTTCTCCCAGTAGCCACCCCAAGTGCCTCAAATAGACTGGAAGCAGACTCTCCAGACTTAAAGCCCCTCGTCTCCGTCCCCGCAGCAGCAGTCAGTTCTCCTTGCCTGTTGTGGTGGTGCGGTTTATGCCCAGCGTCAACATCAAGGTGCACCCAGGCTTCTAGGGGATGTGCTTCCCACGCCTCTGTCAGAAAATAGTCCCAGCTCTCCCCGCTCCAGATCGCAGGCCTTCCACACCAACAGCAGCACTAACCTCAGCACGGACTTCCGCATGGCAGATGTTAAATAGACGTTAAAAGCGATGGGGGAGTGTTCCTCATGGTATTGCCTTTGAAGAAGTGAATAAATGAAACGTGTGAGGCAAAAAAGTGATTTGCATTTATTTCTTGCTTGCGGGCGGATGCTGACTGTACCAGTGATTTAAGGAACAGGTTGAGCCTTACGCAGCTGCTCGAATGCTTTCCAAACTATGTGTGTCAACCAGGAGCTTGATGTTTTGGTGGCTGCACGGCCATCGAAAGGGCACCAACCCGCGAACATTGGGGGCCATGAGGCTTGGTATTTACCTACCTGATCATGGGGCAACTGCGTTGGATTGAGGACAGTGACGCTTGTGGGAGCTCATCCAAAGCTTACAAGAAATGTGCTTCCATCTGAGGATTAATTTTGCACACTGCATTTCCCAGAAGACGCCACAGTTCCATTTGGACACCCCATCTGGGCGTGGCAGATGTTAAATAGACATTAAAAGCGATGGGGGAGTGTTCATCATGATATTGCCTTTGAAGAAGTGAATAAATGAGAAACGCGTCAGGCAAAAAAGTGATTTGCATTGATTACTGCTTGCAGGCGGATGTTGCCCGTACCAGTGATTCAAAGAACAGGTTGAGCCTTATGCAGCTGCTCAAGTGCTTTAAAAACTGTGTGTGTCAACCAGGAGCTTAATATATATATATATATATATATATATGTATATATATTCACGCTCCAAAGAACTCCCTTCCGTGTAAAAGGAGTCGAAAAAGAGCACTCAAGTTGTGCGGCGTAGAAGATTTTTATTCAGCCAGCAGCAGTTCAAGACAGACGCGTTTCGTTTCCTTCGTCAGTGTCATTTAGTTACGCCGCGAGGACGCCATTTTGAGTGTTTTACAGTCACTATGGCTATACGCCGAGTGGCAGCAAGTAACATTACAATCATGAGGAAAATTATCGGCCATCTTAACACAGTCAATTCGCTAGTGTTCACCTTAGCAAAATCATATGTATAATGATCTTAATTCATCAAATTTACACCAAATGTCCACATTTCATTATGGGATTTCCCACACGTTTTTTACGCGATCTTCACCATAACCAGTTCCGTTATAACTCACGGGTAGCAGAGTGCATATTAATCGTACCCGTTTCGATTGAAGGCTGTTCGATCATATCGTACAGGTTAAATCAAGGGTTAAATAACACAAATGCTTAATATTAGGAGCATACAACCTCAGCCATCACATTATATTCTGAAATGCAATATCTTTCTACCACGTGATTCTGGTTGCCGAAATGAACACCATTCATTGGTGCTTGTCAAGTGAACCCAGGGACTCGGAAATAAAGCTGTGAATCGCATTCCTAGTGATAACATTGGTGCAAAGCTATAAGACCGGTGTTTTTCCTCATTGGTGCACATATTTACAGTGAGGGGTGATTAAATCAGAATTAAATATACTCATCGGAAACATCATCAAAGCAAAATGTCAGATCAATATTCTTCAATGTTTCAATGTTAGAGTCTAAAAGGCTTAAAGATTTCAAAAGGTGAAACAAAGCAGATTATCATGATTGTCATCCTTCACAAATAAGTGAAACATGGAGAATGTCACATCTCTAACCTTATAATTAATGCTATGCAATTGTGTGGTCTCTACCTGAAGATCTTAAGTGATTCATCTACCTAGGTGTACTGCTAACTCCTCCCCACGGTTCAATCCCCCAGGCATCTTTGTCTGTAGATCAATTATAGTGCGCGACTCTAATCTGTGTAACCTCTGGACCCTGTCTCCTCCTCTGGGGTTAATAGGTACGCAATCCAACCCAAAATATTGCAATAGGTCCCTATTGCTTTGATGTTTCTGGGCGAAGTGTCTGGCCGCAGGATAATTTATATCCTTGTTAGTAATGGCATGTTGGTGTTCTAGGATGCGCACCTTTACACTATGAATTGTGCTCCCCACGTATCTTTACCCACAGGGGCATATTAGACAGTATACCACATGGGATGTGGAACATGTGATGGATTTATTGATGGTCTTGGGAGTTTTGAGTCCAGGGATTTTATAGTTTAGGACTCTCTTGCTACTTGCACACGCTCTACACCTGCCACAGGGAAAGAAACCTTTCATTTCTTTCAATGTGCCACGCCTTGGTGAAATGGGGGGAAGATGACTCTGGACTAGGGTATCCCTGATGGACCTCGCCTTGCGAAAAGTAATTAAGGGAGTTTTAGGAATATCTCTTCCTATCACTGCATCTGTTAGGAGTATATTCCAGTTTACTCCTTAGTATATGTCTAAGGCTATTCGCATCATCGGAATAGGTTGTTATCATTCTGAATTGACCCTTCCCTGTGTCTGGTGTTAGGTCATTATTAGTCCTGTTTTTCAAAAGATTTTTTCTGGGGATGGTTTTTACACGTTTGAGGGCGCTATCTAACACATTCTCATTGTAGCCCCTTGCTCTAAATCTAGAGAGACAGCTACTTGCCGCCATCTGAAAATCTACCTCCACCGAACAATTGCGTTTTAGGCGGAGAAGTTCTCCTAGGGGATACTTTTGATTAGTTGAGGCGGGTGATTACTATCGGCGTGTAAAATAGAATTGCCGGCAGTTGGCTTTCTAAACAGTTCTGTCTGTACCTTGCCATTTTTAATGTATACACTTAGGTCCAAGTAGTTGACTGTCTCTGTACTAGCCTCATAGGTGAACCTCAGATTGAGATCGTTTTCATTTATTTCCTTCGTGAACTCCTTCACTTGCTCCATAGATCCCCTCCAGATAAGGAAGAGGTCATCGATATAACGATGCCAAATGACCACATGTTTTGCCCATTTTGCCCGGCCGTCGGCGAGGGCCACCTGCTCCTCCCACCAGCCTACAAACAAGTTTGCATAACTAGGGGCGAAGCAGGTGCCCATCGCCGTGCCGGAAGTCTGTCTATACAGTTGTTCTTGAAATAGAAAGATGTTGTGGGACAGGCAGAACTCAACGAACTCTGTCAGCATGTTATTGTGTTCCAGGAACTTCATAGGTCTTTTGTTAAGAAAATAATTAATGGCATTAATACCCTGTGTATGATCAATGGATGTATATAGACTAATTATGTCCATAGTTATCAACACAAATGTGGGTTCCCACTTAATGGCCTCTATTTTCATGATGAAGTCCTTGGTGTCCTTGACATATGAAGCAAGTTGTAAAACCATCTGAAAGAGGAAGGAATCAATGTATATAGACATGTTTTTGGTCAGTCCTCCTATCGATGAGACGATCGGCCTCCCCGGTGGATCTTTCAATTTCTTATGTATTTTGGGGAGTTGATAAAAAGTAGGTGTAACGGGATCACTGTTACATAAAAAAAGAAATTCATTAGTGTCCAGTAGTTGTTTATTACGCCATTTACTAATCAGTTTTTTTTGTTTAATCTGTTTATTGACTTTTTTTAGGTCTACGAAATATGATACAGACATATATAAAAGCAATCAGTACCAGTTGGTAAGGCAAATTAAGGAGCTAAACATTGCATTATATCATTGCACAAATGGATAATAGCTTAACTCAATCATATCCAAATAGCATGCCAATACACTTTACAATACCAAAGTTATATACCAACATTCAAGGTCTGCTATCGGGTCAGTATCTGGGCACCATGGAAGTGCACATTTCACTCCCCAATATGTTCTATCTGCATATTTCCAGTGACTCGTCCCGACAACACCATAGAGTCATGACTATTGCACAATCTACCAGATCCATTATAACAAAACTATAAACATCCAATCATAAGGGTCAACTGGGAGGAACAAGGAGGGCTGTGGAGGGAGGTGTGGGTAAACCAGTTCAAGTCTATGACCATAGCGTCCTTCACACAACCCCAGTTACACCAATCTCAGTATCACATTTCAGCGTACCACTTTGTCGGATGTTATGCACCATACTTAGTTCAGAGCTCATTATTGACTGTGCACACTGCGTCCCGTGGGTGGGCTAGAATGATTGGTGTCAGGAGTAGTCAGAGGGTCATCCGGGGCCAGTTCTACTTGTAGTGCCATCAGTATCACTCCCCATGCTCCTGAAAGGGGATACTTTTTTTTTACTTTATTTATCATGTTTTGAATTTTCAACTCTAGGACAGTAACTCCAGCAAGGTACAAACTTATATCGTGACCGCTCCATTCATAAAAATCCACAGAGCACTTTCAGCAAACGGCCTGATACAACACAATAGCCAGGATAATGGAGGCGCAGAACTACCTCTTGCATGGTTACATGTCAGCGAAACCTTATTGAACTATATGAGAACTCCCCAGTCCCCCCTCCCTCCGCCCCCAACCCTCCCTCCAACTCCCCCCCTCCCTCCCCCTCCCCAGCTGCCGGGTCATGGAAAAGTTGTGAACTAAAAAATAGGGTCTATGCCATATGCAGCCTACCCTGGGTCATTGTGTGTCCCGTCGCCCTGAGTCAGACTCTCTCCCTGTCCCAAATCTACCGGTACCGAACCGTCTTGCGCTGAAGGGGCATCCAGTCCCACCAGCTCCTGAAACATGACCCCCAAGCCTATAAGACCTCTGGTAGCCTCCCATACCTCCTTGTATGCCTCATGTGTTCTTCGTCTGCCAGCGCCCATTCTCTCAGGTCTGCCGTCCATTTCTGCAGTGTCGGACCCTGTGGGGACAACCAATGAATTGCAATACGGCGCCGGGCTGTAACCAGGCCTAGTATCAGAAACCGCCTGCTCACCTTTCGTTTGGGGTCTCGGGGGATTAAGCCTAAGAGGCAGGGACGTGGGTCCAACTCTATAACCCACCCCGACACTCGCATCAAGACCTCCCGTACCGCCACCCAATATGATTGAAGGACCGGACACGTCAATACCATATGCACAAAGTCCGCCAAGGGGCTGCGGCATTTCGGGCGATGGGCCTCCCTGGTAGCATCAATGGTCTGGAGACGTTTAGGGGAGAGGTAGGTCATGTGGATAATATTATATGGGATTTGTTTGAAGCAGTTTCACGCTGACACCTTTCTCACACTCTCATGTATTTTTTCCCAGTCCCGGGGAGCAAGCTCTTGTGGACATGCCTGCTGCCACTTATCCTCTATCGCCAAGGGCCGTAACTTTTTATCCTCTCGCAGTGCCCTATAAAGGTGAGTCACAAGCTATCGTCCCCCCGCCATTGCCAACATAGTGACCAGAGTAGAAGTGGGCGCCTGGGCATCCGGGAACGTGGGCCATAACTTCCGCGCAGGCGCCGCCATTTTAGCATATTGAAGAAATTGCCCCGGACCAAGCTCAAAGGTGAGAACCGCCTCTTGGTAGGTAATAAATTTTTCGTTTGGGTACAGATCAGTCAGCATCATACAACCCCCCTCTGTTCATTTGTCTGTGGACATGACCCGCACAATCCAGGCAAAGGGAGGCAACAACCATAGATCCAAGTCCGGAGCAAATGGCTCAGTATGGATGTGGCGCCGCACCACCCGGTCCCAGATCGCCGCCACCAGCCGCGCCAGCGGAGGGATGTGGCCCCGCTGCCCCCCACCTGCCAGAGCAGCGCTCCCAATTGCCCACTCCCATAAGTCCCTGCCAGCAAAGACCGCTCTCAGGAGGGGTTGACATCCAACCACGCGATCGCGTGTTGCAGTTGTGAGGCAAAGTAATACAGCTCCAGATCGGGGACTTCTAAGCCCCCGGCGCCCCATCTGCGCTTCAGGACCTCCACAATCACCCTGCATCTCTTCCCATTCCATAATAGAAGGACTAGAAGGGAATCCAGTTCTCTAAAAACCTGGTGTGGTATCTCATAAAAAGATCCCTGCATAGTATACAGACAGCGCGGGAGGACCACCATCTTAATTAAAGCAATCTTCCACATCAGGGAGAGTTGAAGGGTGTTCCAGAAGGCGATACTTCCCTTCAGACCCTGGAGTATCCGTCCCATGTTGTGTTGGAAGAAAGCGGCTGACTCCAACCAATCCAGATCCCTAAATAACGGAGTGTATCGTCCACCCAGGGGAAACCCATCTCAGGGCGCGGAACCCCCTCCCAATCAGCCCGCTCGGCAATTGTGTAGAGCTGGGATTTCACGTTATTCACTGCCAGGCCAGAAGCGGCCTTAAACTGCGTCGGCTGGCGTGGATAAATAAATGCATCGTCCACATATAAGGACACCACGTGCTCCACCTCCCCTATTCGAATACCCCAGCCCTTAAGCACCGTAAGGAGATGGCATGCCAATGGCTCCATCGCCAGGGCGAAGAGCAGGGGAGAGAGTGGGCACCCCTGACGCGTGCCCCGCGATATTGGTATCTCCTCCGAGATACACCGGCCCGTGCGGACCCTGGCAACCGGTCTGGCATACAGCAGCTGGACCAACCGCACGAATCCTTCCCCCAGTCTGAGTTTCAACAACACTTTTCAGAGGTAGGTCCAGTGGATCGAGTCGAACGATTGTTCGATATCCAAAAATACCAGCGTGCTGCACTTGGCCCGTCCCTCCAAGGTTTGCATGACGTGGGCCAGGCGGCGGATGTTCCGCAAGGTGTTCCGGCCCGGGATGAACCCCGATTGGTCGTCATTGACCAAGTGACGAAGATAGGGAAGGAGTCTAGAGGCCAGCACCTGGCTGAGAACCTTCAAATCCACATTCAACATGGATATGGGTCTATAGGATCCCGGGAGGAGAGGATCCTTCCCTGGCTTAGGGATCATAACTATTTTTGCCGCCCGCAGAGAGTCTGGGAGCGAGCCCCGATCATAGGCCTCCATTGCCACTTCAAGAAGTTTCGGGACCAGAACGCCCTGGAACTCTTTGTAGAGTTCGGCCGCCAGACTGTCCGTCCCCGGCGATTTTGCCGTCTGCAGATGGGCTATCGCAGCCCGCAGTTCCTCCTCCCGGAGTGGCCCACCCAGGTCCTCCTGACTATCTGCATCAATGCTGGGCAATTGTATCCCCTCGAGGTACAGTTCCATGTCCTCGGCACCTGGTAAGTGCTGTGATTCCGAATATATTCTGCATAAATGAGAGCGGAACGCGTCGTTAATCGCCTGCTGCATATACACCATCCGGCCTAACTCGTTTTGCAGTGCCAGGGGATGGGTTTCTGCCCGGATCATACGCGCCAGTAGCCTCCCAGCTTTGTCGCCCTCTGCGTACCATCTCCTCCTGCTGGCTGTCCTATTAAAATTGCCAAGGGAGGCCCAGGTATCCCCTAGGTGCTGTCCTGTGGCAGTCCATTCAGGCCGTTGTTCTTTATCCCTAGGGAAGTCCCTCTCCAGTTCTGCCAACCGATCCTCGTCTTGTCGGAGTTCCCGTTCTAGTACCTGTGTGACCCCTACTTCCGTGGACAGACAAGTACCTCGGATAACGACTTTCATCGCATCCCATTCTGTGGCCCTTGTACTAGCCGACCCCCAGTTCACCTCAAGATAAGCCTCGAGCCCTTGCGAAATAGTCTCCTTATAAGTGGGATCACCGAAAGCCTCCGTTTTAAGCCGCCATAGCGGGATCTTGGGCCTAGGTCCACCCACCAAATATGTAAGCAAGAGCGGAGAGTGGTCTGACAGGTAACGCGCCAAGTAGTGGACCTATTCCACCCGGCCGATAACCCTGCCCTGGAGAAAGAAATAATCCAATCTACTGTGGGTGTTGGCAGCAGGCGTGTAGCACGAGTACACCCGATGGACCGGATTGCGGTGTCTCCAGATATCTATCAGGTCATAACTGCGGAGCATCTGGGTCAACGCCTCTCTCATTTTAGGTTTAGCATCTAACTTTGGGGGGCATCGGTCTAGGTCTCCATCAAGTGCACAATTAAAATCCCCTGCTATAAGGAGCTCCATATCCGGGTCTATATCTATCTGTCCCATCATTTGACCTAAAAACTCGCCATCGTCAGTGTTTGGGGCATACACGTTCAACAAGCATACACTCCGTCCATCTAAAGTACCCATCACTATAAAGAACCTGCCCTCCGGATCCAGCTTTGTGTGAAGGGCTTTGAAGGGAACCCCCAATGCTACCCAGATGAGGGCCCCTTAGCAAACCCAGAGTAAGACGTGGTGAAAAACTGGCCGCGCCATCTACGCTGAACATATTTAAGGCAGTCCCCCTAGAGGTGCGTTTCCTGGAGAAAAGCAAAACTGACACCATAACGGCGGAGATACGTAGCCACCCTGATCCTTTTGACCCTGTTATTAAGCCCCCTAACATTCCACATTATTAATTTGTATTTACATGCATCACCTGTCATCATATAACACTTTACAACTGTTCAGCACCCATCTGGTACCCTTTGGAGCCCCCTCCATAGTGCGGCGTGACCCTTCCATATGGAAAAAACTGAGACATTTCAAAGCAAAGACATAAATGGACCCGGCAGCTTCCCCCCCACAACCAAAACAAGGAACCTCAACATCACCCACCCACAGGCGGTAGCACCGCATCCCCCAGTCAACACCTGGTCAGGAGACCCCGAACCCCGCCCCAACAGCACACCACCCCCTCAGACCCACCCCGTTAACTTGCAATTAGTAAATACATTTTGCAAAACAGTATCACAGGTAATAGTCCAGAAGAATCCCTTTTCCCCAGTAGGTGAACATTCAGCCGACTGACTGGTACCGTGCAGCCCTGCCCGGCCTAGGCCAAGCCGACCGCCTCGGCACTCTACAGTCGGTCACGTAAGCTGGAATTGGCACCGTTATATAATCACTGTGATACTCAGGTGCTCAGTCCCCCCCGCCATTTACTAATCAGTTGATGGTATTCAATGATGCTTTCTTGATACTTGTCTTTGGTTGTCTTCTCATAGTAACGATTGTCATTCAGTTGCCGCAGAGACTCTTTACAATATTGTTCTCTGGTTAGCAGTATGATGTTACCGCCTTTGTCTGAAGGCTTACAGATAATTCCCTCATTTTTACTGAGATTGAGCAGTAAAGTTTCTTGTTCTTTATTTAAATTCTTTTTCAAATTAGTTCTCCGGTCGTTATTATTGTAACGGAATTTAAGTAAGTCCCGCACAACTGCCTCTGAGAATGTGTCTATGGCGTCATAAGGCATCTGTGGATTGAATTGAGAGATAGGTTTCAAACTGGTAACTGGAGCTTCCTGTTCGATCCCTACTTTTCTAGTCCTTACACTCATGTCAGCTTCTTCAGTCTCATCCCGGACCTTCTCTGTGCGTAGTTCTTCCAGCATTTCGAGCATATCTAAATCTTGCAAAGCAAGAATATCGGTGTCTTTCAGATGTGATTGAGTTTTCAGTCGTCTGGCCTCTGTAATAGAAGGTTTCAATTTGAAGAATTTGTGCAACTTGATCTTCCTGACAAACTTGAACAGATCAATTCTTGTCTGTGTGAATTCTAGTCTATTATTGAGGCAGAATGTTAGTCCCGGTTTCAATGTTTCTTCTTCTTTTGGTGTTAATACTCGGTCCGTCAAGTTAATTATAGAAAGACAGTCAGTGGTCTCTACCATCTGGCTCCTCTCTTTTTGCGATTGCTGTAGGTCGCCGTCCTTCCTCTTCCAGCCCCGCGTCTTGTTCTTCTTCTTTTTCTGGTGGCTTTGTCTTCCCCCCTCTGAGCCATGTTTGGCGTATCAGGTTGAACTCCAAATGAAAAGGAGTCTTCCCTTTGTTGCTTTTTCCTGATGTGGTTTCATCGCCAGATTGTTCTCCCTCTGTGACTTCAGATTCGGAGGTCTCGACTCTTTCCTGTGAAATAACAGGATTCTTTTTGATTAGTTCTCTGCGGGGTGCATCGAATTTCTTGGCGAACGTCAGAATTCTACCTTGACTGTAGTCCCGTTCGTCTCTTGCAAATTTCTCCTGTTTTCTTTGCCTGATCTTTAATTCATAGTTGGCCAGTCTCTGCTTCATCTGTTCTTTCATTTTTTCCATTTTTTTTGACCCAGACACTGAGGAAGGAGTTGGTGTCTGAAACGCGTTTGTCTGTATCACTGCTGCTGTTGCTGGCGAAATAAAAACTTTGCCACTTACCCGGAGTGCTTTTGTCATTTCCATGAAGGGAAATTGATTACGGAGCTGCCATATATATATATATATATATATATTACCTACTGGCGGTCGCCAGTAGGTATATATAGTTAGGATTTTTTCTCTATGGGATTTTTGAAAATTCTATGTCTAATAACTTTGGCGTTTGTGGACGGAATTGGCTGAAATTTTCAGGAAAATGGAACATTTTGTTTCTGAGCAGCCACTGAAAATTTGGGGGGGGGGTCATCAAGGGGGGCCGAGAAAAAAGGGGGGTCCCAAAACGCATTTTTCCCATGTTAATTTCCATAGGGCGGTTGGCCTCACTTTTAGCCCGAACGGCTGAATGGATTTGCACGAAACTTGGCAAAATTGTAGGGACTGGTAGCCCGATGTGCCTTTGCTAGGTCTCAATATATGTGCTCCAGTGGATTTTGATAAATTAACCTTCAAAAAAATATATATATCTGTAAGCGCGCTCCGGGCAGCGCCCCGGTTCGCGTACCTGACGCGTAACGGAACTTCACGAAGCGAAGCTGATTGGCTCTCTGGTGTCTGTCAACATTCTAAACAGTCCGGAGAGGCCGCCATCTTGTCTCTCGGTAGGATCGAGAGACAAGAGGAGGCCAAAACAAAGGGGGAAATGACCATAAGGGGGCATAGTAGATCCTCCCTGACCCCCTAGGTTTGATGTGGAGGCTTTAAAAGGGCCCCGCGGGGGAGCGCCCGGTACGCGCACCGGGAAGCGGTCTGGGGAGCGTACTATAAGGAAAAAAGAATGATAGACTATGATATTTTGAAATATTGTAGGTTTATTTATTGTTCTTTTTTATTTTTTATTTTTTTATTTAAGTAGCAGTATTTATGATTATTAAATATAAATTTATTTTTGGGATTGTGCACAGTATACTATAAGTCTGACTTTACATTATAATCAATTTGGTACTAGTTTATGAATTACATATAAAAATGATTAAAGACTCAAATAGTTTTTTAATATTGAATATAATTTTATTTTTCTGATTCTGTTTCAAAATTTAATAGAACGTCTAACATTTGACTGTCCGATATGTCCTCTTGTTGAGTGAACATAACTTCCCACATTTGACCGTCCTGATAATGAAGTAAGAAATCCCCAGATTCTACACATTGTAGAAGTTCATGGTCCCGTGATTCATCCATGAATTCCAAGTCAATGGGTTCAATGATTTCCTCATTGTTAATCTCTAGGACAATTTCAAAGGAAACGTTCTGTTCTCCTTCCATTTTTGTGCTGAAATTTGCATAAAAAATAAATATATCAGTAGAGATAGGGCACTGTTGGGTTTAAGTTCAGACAGGTACTTTTGAGGCGCGAAGTAGTACTATTAAAAAGTGCCTGTGAAAAAGCCTAAGTAAATTCATAATTATACCACAGAAACCTAAATCAATCCATAATTATAATAAACAAGTCTTTCTCAATGTCTAACTCTTACAGAGGGATAGTATATAACTATCTGAAAATGTTTTCAAATTTATAAAATAACATCTTACCTTTTAAAAACAAGTTTAAGTTGTGAGTGAAAATGATTTTGCAATGTAGTTCAGGAAGTAGTAGTCAAAATGGCTGTGTTTCTCTCTCTTTCTTTATATATATTCAGGTACATAACCAATCAAATGTCAGGTAAAAAAAGTAGAAAATGAAAGTAACATTTTAATTGGTTGTCAATTCCAACACTTCAGATGTGTTTTGTGAAGTAATTTACCTCAGGGTATTTAGAGAGGTCTACAGGCTAAATGGCTAAATGGAATTTCAATCAAATTTGTGAAAATGGTAGGGATTGGTATGTAGTATGAGCTAATCTATATTTGGTGAAAGTGTCTCCAGTGGTTTTTCTGTATATTACGCGAACCGGCAGCGTTACGGGAGTCCTCCATTTTGTGTTTCGGTATAATTGAGATACAAGATGGAGGGCAAATAATGATCAGAATGGGTAGAAGGGGGCAAGGTACACGTATCCTGACCCCCTAGGTTTTCTGAGGGTGGTTGAGGAGGCCCATATGTGCGAAAAAAACCCTTTTTTTAAAAAAAATTCGCGTGGTTAGCGTCCGGTGCGCGTACCGGGTAGCGCTCCGGGGAGCGTACTTTGGTGAAAATTAGTGAAAAAAGTTAGAGTAAAATAATAATTGTGAGTGATCAGATGTAGGGTAGCTCTGAAAAGAGCTTTTGGGTCCTGTGGCTGATTTAGGTACCTACAAGTAGGTACCAATGCACAGTCTTAAATTCAGGATGAAAATTCTGTTCCCCTCATCTGAGAAGTGAACTCCATCTGCTCTGTAGATATCTTGCATGTAGTAACGCAAGTTATTGTTGTACATGGAGCCCATTCCATGGTCTCTCATGTAAGCTGAAACAGACTTATTTACATGCTTCCTCGATTTCTCAATTTGTGGACAAAATTGGTTCGACCACCTCCATTTCTGTCTTTGGCATATATTTGAATATACCAAGGCAGTTTGAGGAAAAAGTGCCATCAATTGGTCAAAGGTGTCCTTTAAAAGCATTTCCAGACCTACCCCAGTCAAAGTGCCCAAGTCATTTCCTCCACAGTGCACAATTAACAGGTCAGGTTTTGGCAAATGCATAAAGGTTTTCACCAATGGTATCAATTGGTGACATTTTAATCCTCTGTGGCTAATCCACTTAATTTCCACATTATGTAAATTGAGGTTAGGTAAATTTCTGTTATCAGTATACCTTTGAGCCCAGTAGATGTAACTAGGTCAAACAATCCAGACAGAAAACATGGTGAGAGGAGGTTCTGCTGCAGTCAGATGAAGTGTGGCAATGAAATGGCAGTTGAAAAAATAAGAGTTTAAAATGAAAAAAACGGTGGAGTTTCTGTGTTAATGAAGCAGTAGCAGTGATTGGTGGATTTTGATTGCTGAAAACAGAAAGTTAGGGTGCATGGATGAGTTCTTTGAAAGATGTAATTTGAATGGTCAAGAAAAAATCATTTTATGAAAGATTGCACTGGATATGCAGGTGTACTGAGAGTTCAGAGTTCAATTGAAACATTGTTGTGTGAACTTGCAAACATCAGAGGTCTTTCAGGAGGTGGTTGCTATGCAAAAAAGGCAGAGAGGGCAGAGGGGGGAAGGGTGTTGATTTGAAAAAAGTGAGGGAAGAGTTTTGATTGGGTGACATGAGAGATATGTGTGATGAATTACAGCTTTTCTGTGCTTTTTATGGCTGCAGACTCTGGAGTGCATACCTTTTGCTCTGCTAAAGACAAATTTGTGTGTTTCTGAGACTGTTTTGAAACTCATAAAGTATTTGCTAAGGTGAGAAAAGATTCATTTAATTTAGATAGAGAATAGTATGGTTTAGGGAGAAAATTATGAAGAAAGTTGTGTATTTAAAATGTTGCTTTGTGTCAAGTGCTTTACAAATAGATTTTGTTTCTTTGTGTTACATAGCCATGCTAAAAGTGACGCAAAAATAGTGCAAGGGTCTTACAAAAATGCTTTCATGTGTCTTAGGGTATTTTAACTCACTTCCCCATGAATGTATGAATATAATTTCTTTACAAGATGTGTTTAAAAACGTTTTTTGAAATCAATTAGGTTTCTTGATATGTACTGCTAGAGTTTCATAGGTTGCTTGGGGCATATTTTCATGGCTTTTGAGTTCCTTTGATGTAATTTTTCCCATTTTAATTTAAGACCTTTCCCCGTGGTGCAAGGTCCTTGTAAATATGCTCCCATCTGTGCTTGGCAAATTTAGATTTTAATTCTTTGACTAACATAGCCATGTTAAAAGTGACCCAAAAATATTGCAAGGGCCTTAAAAAACGCTTTCATGTGTCTTAGGCCACTTTAAGTCATTTCCCCTTGAATGTAGGTATATAATTGATTTAGATGATGTGTTTAAAAACGATTTTTGAAAACAATTCGGTTTCTTGATATGTACTGCTAGAGCTTCATAGGTTGCTTGGGGCATATTTATAAGGCCTTTGAGTCTCTCTGATGTTATTTTTCCCATTTTAATTTAAGACCTTTCCCCGTGGTGCAAGGTCCTTGTAAATACGCCCCCATCTGTGCTTGGCAAATTTAGATCTTGATTATTTGACTTACATAGCTATGTTAAAAGTGATCCAAAAATGGAGCAAGGGTCTTACAAAAATGCTTTCATGTGTCTTAGGGTATTTTAACTCACTTCCCCATGAATGTATGAATATAATTGCTTTACAAGATGTGTTTAAAAACGTTTTTTGAAATCAATTAGGTTTCTTGATATGTACTGCTAGAGTTTCATAGGTTGCTTGGGGCATATTTTCAAGGCTTTTGAGTTCCTTTGATGTAATTTTTCCCATTTTAATTTAAGACCTTTCCCCGTGGTGCAAGGTCCTTGTAAATATGCCCCCATCTGTGCTTGGCAAATTTAGATTTTAATTCTTTGACTAACATAGCCATGTTAAAAGTGACCCAAAAATGTTGCAAGGGCCTTAAAAAAAACGCTTTCATGCATCTTAGGCCATTTTAAGTCATTTCCCCTTGAATGTAGGTATATAATTGATTTAGATGATGTGTTTAAAAACGATTTTTGAAATCAATTAGGTTTCTTGATATGTAGTGCTAGAGTTTCATAGGTTGCTTGGGGTATATTTAAAAGGCATTTGAGTCCCTTTGATGTTATTTTTCCCATTTTAATTAAAGACATTTCCCCGTGGTGGAAGGTCCTTGTAAATACACCCCCATGTGTGCTTGGCAAATTTAGATTTTGATTATTTGACTTACATAGCCATGTTCCATACAGTTCTCACCTTCTGCGTAGTCTTTGATATGCTACACTCCATCTGCACAATGAGATACGTAAGCAAAGGAAACACAGGTGATGTGATTGTGAACTGAGGAAAAGAAATTCCACATTTTTCAATTACATCACCTGTGTTTCCTAAGTTTATGAATGACATTGTGCAGATGAGGTTTAGGCCTGTCCACGGACACAGAAGAGGTCTGGCCTTTGTTCAAGAGTGAAGTGGACATTACTTACTTCATTGGTAGGCCTTCACATGTATTATCTCCTCTGTACTCTTCAACAAGCGTAAATTTCATCTGCAACCCTGAGTAGGCCTCACCTTAAACAAACCTCTGGATAGGCCACACCTTATCGTCATCCTGAATCAATCATTTAAAATGTGAGGGACAGATTTATGATAGGTGTATGCCTCTTTTGCATCACTGTGCGTCACTTTTGTGACGCAGCGGCGGTGCAAAAGATTTGCTATGTGGTGACATATTTACAACTTGATGCATCTAGGCAGATGTGTCATGCTGTAAAGTCCCGTGCCACATGAAACCGATGCAGCAGTGATGCAAAAGATGCACCATGTTGCAAGACAGGCCTCACTTCATCTCCAACAAGATAAGAAGCTGAATCTTCTGTAAATGTCAAAATTGTTGTATACACTGCTGAACTTCTGTGTACTCTTTGATATGCTAGACTCCATCTGCACTATGAGATACCTAAGCAAAGGAAACACAGGTGATGTGATTGTGAAATGAGGAAAAGAAACTCCACATTTTTCAATTACATCACCTGTGTTTCCTAAGTTTACGAATGACATTGTGCAGATGAGGTTTAGGCCTGTCCACGGACACAGAAGAGGTCTGGCCTTTGTTCAAGAGTGAAGTGGACATGACTTACTTCATTGGTAGGCCTTCACATGTATTATCTCCTCTGTACTCTTCAACAAGCGTAAATTTCATCTGCAACCCTGAGTAGGCCTCACCTTAAACAAACCTCTGGATAGGCCACACCTTATCGTCATCCTGAATCAATCATTTAAAATGTTAGGGACAGATTTATGATAGGTGTGTGCCTCTTTTGCGTCACTGTGCGTCACTTTTGTGACGCAGCGGCGGTGCAAAAGATTTGCTATGTGGTGACATATTTACAACTTGATGCATCTAGGCAGATGTGTCATGCTGTAAAGTCCCGTGCCACATGAAACCGATGCAGCAGTGATGCAAAAGATGCACCATGTTGCAAGACAGGCCTCACTTCATCTCCAACAAGATAAGAAGCTGAATCTTCTGTAAATGTCAAAATTGTTGTATACACTGCTGAACTTCTGTGTACTCTTTGATATGCTAGACTCCATCTGCACTATGAGATACCTAAGCAAAGGAAACACAGGTGATGTGATTGTGAACTGAGGAAAAGAAATTACACATTTTTCAATTACATCACCTGTGTTTCCTAAGTTTACGAATGACATTGTGCAGATGAGGTTTAGGCCTGTCCACGGACACAGAAGAGGTCTGGCCTTTGTTCAAGAGTGAAGTGGACATGACTTACTTCATTGGTAGGCCTTCACATGTATTATCTCCTCTGTACTCTTCAACAAGCGTAAATTTCATCTGCAACCCTGAGTAGGCCTTACCTTAAACAAACCTCTGGATAGGCCACACCTTATCGTCATCCTGAATCAATCATTTAAAATGTTAGGGACAGATTTATGATAGGTGTATGCCTCTTTTGCGTCACTGTGCGTCACTTTTGTGACGCAGCGGCGGTGCAAAAGATTTGCTATGTGGTGACATATTTACAACTTGATGCATCTAGGCAGATGTGTCATGCTGTAAAGTCCCGTGCCACATGAAACCGATGCAGCAGTGATGCAAAAGATGCACCATGTTGCAAGACAGGCCTCACTTCATCTCCAACAAGATAAGAAGCTGAATCTTCTGTAAATGTCAAAATTGTTGTATACACCGCTGAACTTCTGTGTACTCTTTGATATGCTAGACTCCATCTGCACTATGAGATACCTAAGCAAAGGAAACACAGGTGATGTGATTGTGAAATGAGGAAAAGAAACTCCACATTTTTCAATTACATCACCTATGTTTTCTAACTTTACGAATGACATTGTGCAGATGAGCTTTAGGCCTGTCCACAGACACAGAAGAGGCCTGGCCTTTGTTCAAGAGTGAAGTGGACATGACTCACTTCATTGGTAGGCCTGGACATGTATTATCTCCTCTGTATTCTTCAACAAGCCTAAATTTCATCTGCAACCCTGAGTAGGCCTCACCTCAAACAAACCTCTGGATAGGCCACACCTTATCGTCATCCTAAATCAATCATTTAAAATGTTAGGGACAGATTTATGATAGGTGTGTGCCTCTTTTGCGCCGCTGTGCGTCACTTTTGTGACGCAGCGGCGGTGCAAAAGATTTGCTATGTTGTGACATATTTACAACTTGATGCATCTAGGCAGATGTGTCATGCTGTAAAGTCCTGTGCCACATAAAACCTGCGTCAGGTTTCATATAGGTGTTTTGTTGCAGGGTGGGCATTCATTTGCATGAAAGCCCTGTAAAACTAACACAGTGAAATTTAGAAGATTTCACTGAGTCAGCTTTATAGCATTGCTGAATCAAATCCTTACGCCTGTTTGAAACAGGCATAAGGAGTGATGCACCATGCAATGTGAGGCTTCCTCCTGTGCATTGCAGTAGACATGTTGCGCTTACGACGTGATTCCTGCAATGTGCTGCTTTTGCGGCACAGATGCGTGACGCATCTGTGCTGTTTTTGCTCAATGGTGCTCCACATTGTAAATGCGGCACATCATGGGTGGCAGAGCAGCGGTGCACGTTAACTGGTGCATCTCCGGGGATGTGCCAGTTAACATAAATCTGCCCCTTTACATTTAAGTATGAGCAGGGTAAAAAGAGTTGGTGAGGCTTATCGAAGGTTAAGAAGAGATGAGTCCTGTTCACTGAAAACTTGGACATAGGCCTCACCTCCTCAGCATCGCTGGACATGGCTAAATAATAATTGCAAAATGTTACTCTTGTTAAACAATTTTAATATTATAGTCTCTGAGATTTATCTCTTACTCTGCAACATCTCATTGTTGTTCTCTTTCTTTAAAGATAACAACAACATCAACCATGAGTGATAATGAGCAATCCGTTGATCTCGATATTATCATTGAAATTGTGATTGAAACGTCAGTGGAAGTAGATCCCTTGGATGATTTAAATCCGGAGGATGATGAAGAACATGATGAGGATGCCGATTTGTCAGAATTGTATGACATAGGGTGGGAAGCTGACCTGCTTGAGCCTATGGAACTATAAACATTTATTTTTAAAAGTTACTGGAAATGAAAAATGAAAAATAAAAATGTAAACCGTTTCATTTAAAATTAAACAAAAGTTCAAAAATAGGTTGTGTGTAGTGTCTTTAATAAAATATTCAAATATGCTCATAAAATTAGTTCAGATTCACATATAAAACAGCACAGGTCAAATGTAGAAGCATTCAATTTCTTTGCTACTATTGTGAATACTAAATTTGCCAATGCACTAAAAATGACAAGTAGTGTGTTAAAATTTTGATGACTGTTATTGATTTACTGTTTGCTAATAGTGGTTAATAAAAATTTTTATTATATTTTACCACAGATTCAACTGCAGATCATTTCAAAATTAAAGAATGCCTTCGAAGGACAGAAGGTGAAAGGCTACCAAACATCAAAGACAGCAGCTTAAAAAATTATTGCAGCAGACCTCTACAATAAAAACTCGTCAAGTCACCAAGAAAGGTCCGGGTAAGATAAAGAAATCATTCATAAGAAATATTTGTAGAAAAAAAAGTAGTAATACAGAAAATGTTTTAGTCCAGAAAAAGAGAAGCAATTTAAACGGAAAGGGAAGGCCAATCAAAAATGTTACTGCTAGAGCAGGAGATAACTCTGTGCATGGTAGTAGAAGGAAAAATCAGTTTAGGGACATTCGTAGACGAATGTTCCGCAACAGGATAATTGGCAATTTGTTAAAAAATATTAAGAAAGGTCAGCAGAAAGTGGTTTTTTATAAGAGAAAAAAAAAATTTGAGAAAGTTATTGATCAGGCATTTAAAATTAAGCGAAAGTTATTTATTTTGATAATCAATAGAATTAGGAAGCTAAACAAGGCAATTTATGATTTCAAAAGAAATAGTAGATGGAAGAGAACAGTTAATCGTAGTAATTTTTGTGAAGTTTTTTCAGGAGAATGGATGCATAGTTCAAGTTGTGAGGCATTTTTTAATGAGGAGAGTTATTTCCAGGATAATTATTTGGTGCATGCAGTTGACATCAGTGGTCGAGCTTATGAGGTGAAAGATGGTTGTCCAGTTGAAAAAGAAAAACTTGTGACAACAGAGGCAGAAGAGGTGTTAGGTAATGAGGTTTTAGGAAGACGTCCTAAGGGACCTGTGTACACCTGGAAGTGTAGTAGTATTTGCAGTGTGCGACAGGATTCCATCAATTTGCTTTGTGATTTTGTACGGACATTTAATAAGAAAAGTTTGAAGCAGAAAATGAAGTTGTTGCAAGAATTAGATCCTTGCAGAGTGAGAGAAGTGACAGGTTTGCATGGTCATTCACTGGCTTGTCTTTCCAGGAGAGTATGCCAGAGTGTTTTTCATCATTTCAGGATGCTAGCAGTGCATCATAATAAAGTGAGGAAATTAGTTAGAATGTTGTATTATGCTAAGAGTCCAGCAGTTATGCTTAAACAATTATGCACTGCTCTTTTGCATGGTTCTGAAATAGATGTGAAGAATATTTGTGAAGAAATTGAGTTTTGTTACTTTGGAAGTAAAGAGGAGAATGTTGAAATTGACCCAGAAGAAGAGGGTAATGTGGAAGATAGTGTACAGGTTTCCAGTACAGATAATTTTCAGAAGGAAATTGCCACGTTTCAGGTGAAATCAAGTGAGAGGCCTAATTTCACTTGTGTGTGTTGTCGACGCACTTATTATAAGAATCAGACTAAGTTAGTGGATTTATATGCAAAAAGTGAAAGGGAAAATAATAGTGAATGGAAGGATTTTGCAACATACTTGATGGTAGAAAATTGTTTTGATTTGGGATTGGATCAACGTGTGTGTACTTATTGTTGTAACAAATTAAATCAAAACCAGATGCCTGCTAGAGCGGTTCATAATAATCTGGAATTGGTTGAGATTCCTTCTGAATTGAAGGATTTAAATACTTATGAATCTATTTTGATTCAAAGTATCCATCCCTTTCAGGCTATTGTAAGAATGGAGCCAAAGACAGGGAAATTGCCTCCATCAGATTTACAGAGAGGATTAAAGGGAAGAGTTGTTTATTTGCCTCTAGATTTGAAGAAAAACATTAATACAATTGGAGTAGAAAAAGTGGAAGAGGAACCTCTGGTTATCTTAGTTAATGGGGTTCCGACAAAGAGTAAGAAAATATGGCAAGATTTAGTGGATGTTAGGAAAGTCAAAAAGGCAATATTGTATTTGAAAAAAAACAATAAGTACTATAAGAATGTATATGTTGCAGAAGAGGAAGTAAGTGAAGAAGAGGATAGCGGTTTGTGTGCTGGTCAAATTGAGAAAGTAGAACCCTCTAAAAGTGAAGAAATATATGAACATTATAGTGTTCATCCTTTGCATTCCAAGGAAGTCATGGGGAATGCTATTGAGTTGTTTCAAATGAAACAAGCCAAAGGGAGTCCCATTAGTGTTTGGGAGGAAAGTTTGGAAGGTCGGTGTTTCCCACAGCTATTTCCAACAGGTCAAGGAGGAAGATATGATGAGCGAACTCATCAAATTCCTGCTTCTGAATACCGGACTTTACGATTGTATGCAGAAGATCCTAGGTTTCGACAATGCATTCCCTATTTGTTTCATCTCCTGTTTGAAAGCGATCTGTCTGTACTGTCATATGCAGTGAACCACATCTTGAAAAGTGGTGTACAGCTGCAAAATATCTCGGCAAGTGACTTTATGGATAAAGTCAATGTGCAAGACAGTATTTTGGATTCTCACCTGATTAATCTCATGGCGTGTCAGCGTGGTACTAATGAGTACTGGTACCGTCGTCATGGTGATTTAAAATGTATGCTGAGGAACTTAGGAACTCCCACATGGTTCCTCACTCTCAGCTGTGCCGAGTATGGCTGGGAAGACTTACTTGAATTTCTACGAGAGGCAAATGGAAACATTGAAAATATGGAATTCAAGACACCCGGAGAACTGTGCTCTTTGGATCCAGTGAATGTATGCAGGTACTTCAATCATAGATTTGAAGCTATGATGTCTTTCATCATGAACAAGAGAAATCCACCTCTTGGAGAGGTGTTGGATTTCTTCTGGAGAAAGGAGTACCAAGCAAGAGGTGCTCCTCATATACATATGCTGCTGTGGATCAAGGATGCACCTAAATTTGGAACAGATCCAGAAGACTTAGTGATGAGTTTCATAGAACAGTATTCTACATGTGCTGTTCCAAACGCAAAGGAGGACAAAAGCCTAAGAGAACAAGTTCTACGCTTCCAAAGCCATCGTTGCGGAAAGTACTGTCGTCGTAAATTCAGAAACAAGGACAAGTTCTACACCAAATGTCGTTTCGCCTTTCCACGACCGGTGATTTCTAAAGGAAGAGTGAACAGTTTGATGTCTTCGCTGCGACATAATGTGATGAAGAAATCACCTAAAAACACATACAATTTGAAAAGGAACGAAGAGTCCAAGTATATCAACGACTACAACCCAGTGATTTTGTCCATGTGGAATGCTAACATGGATATACAGTTTGTGGCTGATAACTGTATGGCTGTGGCTCGGTATGTGACATCTTACATCACCAAAAAAGAAAAGACAGAATTGAAGGATATGTGGGAGGACATTTCCCATGAAAAGAGCCTCAGTAACAAGTTGTACAGTTTCAGTCTGAAGATGTTGTCGCATCGAGAAATCGGAGCTTACGAATGTTCTGACCGATTGTCTTCAGCAAGTCTCTATGCCAAATCTAGGAGTATCATTTGGGCGAGTCTTGGTCTTGCTGCAACGCGTAATCGAGTTCTGAAACCTGTGCGGGAAATTGAGTATTTGGCGAAAAAAGGAGCCAAACAGTACAGATATTTTGAAGACCAACATGTTGGATACATATTATCCAAATAGAAGCAGTCACCTCGAGAATGTTTGTCTGTATGAGGTTCTACAAAATTACATATTCAAGAGGAACATCAAAGAAGATACTGATAAAGGAGTGTATGCTGTAATTGGAAGTGAGGGATGTCTGGTCAAGCAAAGAAAATGCCACTTGGTAAACCATCGAAAATTGAGTGGCGAATCTCCTGAAAGAAAAGAGTTTTTCTATTTAGCACTTTTGCAACTTTTCAAGCCTTGGCGTGCAGAAGAGGAACTGCTTGGAGATTTCCTCTGTTACGAAGACTCTTTCAATGCCACCAAGGAGACCATAGAATGTCCTGTTTTTCCCAAATATCTAGAAATGTTGAATGCGGAAATCGAGCAGGAAGCAACGATTGCAGCCGAGATTGCTAGAGACAGTTCTCAGGACAGTCAGAGTTCTGTTTCATTGAGTCAGGATCCACTAGGAGGACCAGTTATCGAAAATGAAGCTGCCACTGCCATGATTGAAGTGGAAAGAGCCATGGCACATGCTCAGGAGGATGCGGTTAACTTAGAAGACTTGAAAAGACAACTCAACGTTGAGCAGAGGAAAATATATGACGAAGTTACACACCAAATTGATCATGGATTAAGTCATGAGAAGAGAGAGTGCTCATGTACGTCGTTGAAGCCTGTCCGACTGTACGTGAGTGGAGAAGCGGGAACTGGAAAAAGTTTCCTCATTAAAGCAATTTCATATTATTTGCAGAAAAGGACTGAGTCATCGCTGTCTTGTGTTGTCACCGCTCCAACTGGACTGGCAGCACATAACATTAAAGGTATTACTTTGCATCATCTACTGATGCTGCCAGTGGAGCATGATAACAAATTACAATTCCACAAGTTATCTGGAGATGCTTGTTGTGAAGTTTCAAGAGTCTTGAGGAAAATGAAACTTCTTATCATTGACGAAGTAAGCATGGTTTCCAATGTCATGCTTGCCTTTGTGCATTTGAGAATGCAAGAAGTTCTCAAATCAGAGTATGATGTGTTATTTGGTGGCAAACACATCATTGTTTTCGGTGATCTTCTGCAGCTGACACCAGTGAAAGGACAACCTGTGTTCAAAATGCTCACGCATGAAGATACCAGGAAGTGCCTAGGGAGCATTGGCAACGTCAATATATGGTTAAACTTCAATTATGCTGAACTGCGTGAAAATATGCGTCAAGCGAAGGATGAAGATTATAAGAATATTCTACAAGATGTTAGAATTGGAAAAGTGACAGAGCATGGGAAAGAAGCTTTACATGCACGATTACTGTCAAATTTGTATCCAGAAGAAGACGTTGTGCCTGAGAATATTTTTCGGAAAATTACTGAGAAGAAATCTGGAATATGTTTGATGCCAACTCTTGCAGAATGTGCCATCTTCAACAATAAAATGTTGAATTTAGAAAACCAAGAGATTGTGAAACTGGAAGCTATTGACAGAATAGAGCATATGGGAGCAACAATTATTTTGTCTGAGAATTTGAAATCAAAATTGGATTCATTAGAGAAGACTATATCTAAAACTGCTGGTTTTGAAAAGACTCTGAATGTGTGCTTAAATTGCTGTATAATTTTAAGAAGGAATTTACATGTTGAAAGAGGTCTGGTAAATGGATCAATGGGTAATGTTGTTGATTTTGAGAAATACAGAAATAGAGATGGAATTGAATTTTTAAAAATTAAATTTGATGGCATTGAGGAAGTACAGCTAATTGGTCATTGCTCTGCTAGGTTTTTGCTTGTAAAAGACTTATATGTTCGCCGTAAGCAGTTTCCTGTTTGCTTAGCATATGCGGTGACAATCCATAAATCGCAAGGTTTAAGTGTAGACAGTGCATTGGTGAATATTGGCAGTTCTGTGTTCAAGGAAGGTATGGCATATGTGGCATTGTCACGAGTCAGAGCTTTATCGGGATTGTACTTGATTGAGTGTGATGTCACAAACATTTGTGCGGATCTAGATTGTATTAAGGAATACAATAGGTTACGAAGAGAGTATGTGCCACATTTGCCTCAATATCCTTTGTTTGAGAAACGTGTTGGTAGGCCGGAAACGAAGAAATGTGACCAATAGTAGGGAGGTTGTAGCAAAAAGGCGAAAAGTCGATGAACCCAAAATTATAAGCAGAAAAAAAATGGATTCTGTTGAAGATGTTGTTGGTTTTCAATTTGAAAATAGTTCTGGTGTCAACTGCTATACTGATGTAGTGATTAATGTTGTCTTTTCTCTAGAAACTTTAAAAGAAGAGATTGTGGTCAATTCGGATCAAAGATTTTGCAGTTTGTTGAATTCTGTGTTAGAGAAATGTAGCACTGATAGAATAAAAATAGAAAGTTTGTCTGAAATTCGAAATCTGTTAGACAAATGTTCAGGTAAAACGCAATTCTCTCAAAATATTCAGCAAGATTGTCAGGAGTTTTTAATGTATATGCTTGATGTATTGCAAGATGAAGGTGTAGATGTAGATCATCTGTTTGGCCTTTCTTATCAATGGCAGCATGACTGCGAGAACTGTAGGTTATCAAGTACTACTAGTGTAGACTCAGAAAGATTTATATATTTAACTTTGCCAGACAGTAAATCAGTGTCCTTTAATAAGCTAGTAAAAGCAGCTGATCACAACATGGAGTGTAGCCAATGTAAGTCTGCAATGTTGTCAACATTATTTATACAAACATATGGCCAGTATGTCATTTTAATGTTCCAATGATGTAGGTCTGATGGAACAAAATTGACAACTTTAATTAAAAATTTTGTGGCTTCGCAGTTGTCAATATCAGGAAGGACTTTTGTAACTGCAGCAATTATATATCATGACGGTCCTTCAACAACATCAGGACATTACACAGCTTATTTGAAGTCTAGAAACGGCTGGTCATTCTGCAATGATTCTGTTTTAACTTTAAAAAAAAATTGCCTTTTGACCTTAAAAATTCTTACCTGGTGTTTTTACAACCAGAATTTTAGGGAAAGAATCTCGGGATTTGCTCTGAGGAATTTCAAGAGGTTCTAATGGCTCCTACACTATTTGGCCTTGAGGATAAGTGTAGTACAGAGTAAATTGTTATTTTTGAGTTTTAAGTAGTTCCTGAAAAAAAAGAAGGTTTTCTTACAGAAAGTGGTGGGCACGGATTAGTTAAAGGACAACAGAGTATTCCCCAAAGCAAACGGTGTTCTTACCATAACACTTGACGTCATGGAAAAATAACTGCACTTTGAATGAGTTCAGAAAAACTGTTCTTTTAATAAGCTAATTCAAGCAGCCAATCAAAACATGGAGTAGAGGTAATGTAAGTCTGCAATGGTGTATACATTTTTTCAACAAACTTTTGGTTACAATGTCATTTTAAAATTCCAACTATATAAACCTGATGAAAGTAAGTTTTCAACTTTAATTACAAATGTTGTGGCTACACAGTTGTTGATTTTAGGAAGAACATTTCTAACTGCAGCTATTATATGACATGATGGTCCTTTGACAACATCCGCTTATTACACAGCTTATTGAAAATGTAAAAAAAAGCTGATGTTTCGGAAATGATTCACATTTGTCTATGAAACAATGTTGCCTTTTGACTTAAAAATATTCTTACTTTCTGTTTTCAGAAGAAAGAATTTAGGGTAGGTAACTGGCCTATAATGATTCTAGGAGTTGATATAATTTTATATACTGTTTTAAATTGCTTTGTGATTAAAAGTGATGTAGAGAATTAAATAATTGTAGTAGTCATAGAGGTAGTGTAAGTCTGCTTCATAGTAAGCAGTATCAGTGTCATAGGAAATGTGGAACATGAGTGAGCAAGAAGGGTGAGATATTACTAGTACAGGATTGTGAAAGTGATCTTGAACGTTTTCTTTCTGAAAGTTGCGGAAAAAGAAAATGACGGTATTTGCTTAGAAGAATTCCAAGAGTTATAAATGGCTCTTACACGATTTGGCCTTGAGGAGAAGTGCGGTAGAGAGCGAGAAGTCATTTATTGTATGTAACATATTTGTCAAAACGATGGAGTTTTTCTTTCAGAAAGTGGCGGGCTGAAAATAATAACAGCACAACAGAGTATAAGCTGTTCATAAGACATCCTTCGACGTCATGGAAAGTAAATTACTTTTGAGGAGTTCTGATTTCTGATTGGTTATGTTATATGGGTTTTTTAAACACAATCATTTTGATTGTGTTTTTTTCCCCCGCTGTTATATGATGAATACCTTCAAGTCACTGTTTTTAGTGAAATTTGATATATTCTGAGAACAGCAAAAATAAACCATTTAACATGTATAATTAATTCGGTACTTTTTGTATTTATGATATGCATTTAGAACTGTGTAGGAGGCATGGAGAAACTGAGGCTTCTGTAAGTGTCAAGGGAGGTGAGTAATGTACATTGCTCTGTTGCATACAGTCCTCACCTTCTGCGTACTCTTGGATATGCTAGACTACATCTGTACAATGAGATACCTAAGCTGAGGAAATACAGGTGATGTGATTGTTAAATGAGCAAAAATATTTGCACGTTTTTCAATTATATCACCTGTGTTTACTAACATTACGAATCACATTGTGCAGATGAGGTTTAGGCCTGTCCAGGGAGACAGAGGAGGTCTGGCCTTTGTTCAAGAGTGCAGTGGACATGACTCACTTCGTTGGTAGGCCTGCACATGTATTATCTCCTCTGTACTCTTCAACAAGCCTAAATTTAATCTGTAACTCTGAGTAGGCCTCACCTCAAACAAATCTCTGGATAGGCCACACCTTATCGGCATCCTGAAACAATCATTTAAAATGTTAGGGGCAGTTTTATGATGGCCGTGCGCCTCTTTTGCACAGCCGTTGCATCACTTTTGTGACACAGCAGCAGTGCAAAAGATGCACCATGTTGCAAGATAGGCCTCACTTCATCTGCAACAAGATACCGTCAGTTTAAAATGCATATATTTAGGACTGTGTAGGGGGCATGGAGAAGCAGAGGCTTCTGTAAGTGTCAAAGTTGTTGCATACAGTGCTCACCTTCTGCGTAGTCTTTCATATGCTAGACTACATCTGCACAATGAGCTACCTAAGCAAAGGAAACACAGGTGATGTGATTGTGGAATGAGCAAAAAAAATTGAACGTTCTTCAATTACATTACCTGTGTTTCCTAACATTATGAATCACATTGTGTAGATGCCTCACTCAGTCTGTATCTGACACTCTTTCCTTCACTTCCTCTGTCTCCTCTCTCCCTCACTCTCTTTTCCTTATTCACCCTTTCCTTATATAGTTTACCTTACTCACTTTCTTTTAGTAGCTTACACAACTTCAATTTAGTTTTCTCTTCTATCCTTCTTTTCTGTCACTGAAAGTATCTTCTTTTTTTTTCTCTTAGTAATTTACTCTATTTCAATTTCTTTTTGTGTCTGACTGTCTATCACCGTTTCTTTCTCTTTTTTTCTGCATGTTTATCTCTAACTTTATTTCTTTGTAAAATTGGATGATTGTCAATCTTTTCCCTTGTCTTTTCTAATTTTTAAATACATGTTTTAATATTTTTCAAATTTTTGTTCTTTCTTTCACAGATTGAAAGTATAAAAATAACAAGTGACTAAGTTAACGACAATTATAAGGTAAATGTTTTGTACTCTTTTCGTTACATTTCTATCACATTTAACTTCTATTAGTTCCACTGCTTCATTTCTTTAACCCTCAGTTTCCTGCCTTTGCTACTTCCCTCATTCCTTTCTCTATTACTTACTTACTCTACTCCTTCCACTCCTTTTCTCAGTCCCTCTGTTCTCATAGTTCCTCACTCCTGTTCTATTACTCCCACTGTCTCTGACTGATCACTCTTTCACTACTTGTTCATTATGCTTTCTCCCTGTAGTTCAAGCACACTAAGGGGCATATTATCAACACAGGCGATAAAATTATCGCTGCTTTTAGTGGCAGAAAACTGCCGCAAAAGCGGCTTTAGCGGCAGTTTTCTGCCGCAAAAACGGCTTTAGCGGCAGTTTTCTGCCGATAAAAGCAGCGAAAATTTTATCGCCTGTGTTGATAATATGCCCCTATGTTATTTACATTTCTTTGCTGTTTCAATCATTCCTTTTCTGTCACTTCTTCTTTTCTGCTTTCTGTTTTTTCTCTCTGTTATTTCACATGTTTTAACCTTAGTCACTATCATACGTCTTGTTTTATTCCTATTTACTCTTGCTCACTGTTTTCTTAACACTTTCCCTCAGAATTGTTCTTTTAGTCCGGTTCTATCCCCACCTCTCATTCCACATCCTTTACTATTTTTCTTCTTATTTTGAACATTCACTCACATTCTCTAAGAAACTCTTGTTTATTATTCTTCTACTCTCCTTTTTTTCTTTCACTTCCTTATCTATTTTGTTTTTCACAATTATACCCTCTTCCATCTTTTCTTCGGTAAATAGATCTATTAAACAGTATCGCTCTGTTACTCCCTCTAGCTGTCTTTCTTTTAGCATTACTCTCTGTTTCCTTCCCTTATACTAACTCTTCTTTTTTAAAAAAAATTTTTTTTGGTTCGCTTCTGGTTCGCGTACCGGTGCGCGTACCGGGAAGCGCACCAATGAGAAAAATGAAGTCAAGAGTGCTAAAAATTTTAGTAATTTTTTTTAAATGGGAGGTAGTTCTGAAAAGAACTTTTTTTAAAATGTTTTTGTTGTTTTATATATTTTTTTACTTTTTCTGAAATTTTTTTGGTTTTTTTTGTATTTTTTGTCATTTGAGATGTCATCAGTGATGTCATCAGTGATGTCATTTGAGATGACATCAGTGATGTCATCAGTGATGTCACTGACCATGTCATGAATGATGTAATATGTGACATGATCAGCAGTGGATTGCGGGTGCGCGATATATAGTTAGTACAACTAACTATATATGCGAATTTCAATGGTTTTGTGTGAGTAAAATAAGGTTTTGTAAATGCTAATTCCTAACTATATATGGTCTATAACCTATGGTTTTTTCAGTGAATATGTATATATATATATATATATATATATATATATATATATACATACACACACACACACACACACACACAATAAAAATCTTGAAAAGTTCCCTTCATAGATGAAAGGAATTTCAACTACATTTGATTACATTTTCCTGATCCTGAAGAATAAATGTCAGTAAAAAGGCTAAGACTGATAAGATGTTTAATCTGAATTGTTTCTACAATATGCAGTAACATATTAACCTTTCTCCTGTGTGTACGAGAAAATCCCTTATTGCATGGTCACCCCCGTTTTTTTACAGAATTTTCTTTTCTGTTTTTTAGACTCTATACACTGGGGAATTGCTGCCTAGTGAGCAGTGTATTTGCTTTGACTCCTAAAACACGAATAAATTGGTTAATACCTGAATGGCTTATTTAACTTACTTATATAAGCATGTTATATTGTGCAGAAAATACACCTAGAAAGGTAAAATACCACCTGTGGTCTTCAGTACCTCCTTTGTCAATAGGTACTGTGACAAAGGAAAATATGGCTTCAGGCCTCCCTCTGTAGCCTGACTGCGGCAGTGTGAAAACCTGCAGTGCAACCTACTAAACTAACCATTTTTAAGAGGTTAAAAACCTTATTTTTAAATAATAATTAGTCATCCCTTTGTAAGCCTTCTATCCCACAATGTATGGAGCAGAGTAGTTAAAATTGGCACATGTAGAAAGTTATTGTTAACATGTCTCTACAGTAACAAGGCCCTAAAAGCTATTTTCGATGCGGTAGGTCTGTCTGTAAAAAAGATTTAAAAACATACTGTTTCTCAGGAATGGAACCAGCTTTACAAATAATCGAACCACAATGTTTAACAGTTATAAAAAATCCTACTCAAAGGGAAAATCAATAAATATTCAGGAAAAGTGACTTTTAGAACGTTATCCTTTACCTGTCTGAAGTGTCAGAAGGCTAATTTGCATTAGCTTCTGTTCACTACCAGCCTGTGTTTTGCCTGGGAAGAGGTTTGAAATTCCTCCCAGGGGCACACGATAGGCTGACCTGAATTGGCAAAAATGATGCCTCTGAGCTCAACAGAATATGTAAGGTGGGGGCTGTGCCTCTCTCTGGGGGACACCGCAGTATCATATCTGGCATTACAGGCCTGTTTAAAGCACATGTAAAAGTTCTGCACCCTTCAAAGGGAGCAAACAGGATACCAGGACATTTCTTGCGTATTCCCTATATAGTTACTGAATGACCCTGATTTTGTCCTATCAGAAGTCTGTCTTTGGGTTCGTTGTCAGTACAGCGCCTGCTTCAAACTTCATTTTAGTGTTAGGTGTGCTAGGACACCAGGATTACCTTAGTCCACTCACCCCCAGCTCCTGAACCCATGTTTAGTGTGGCTGAAGCCATTTGACATCTTGGATTTGCCCTGATACATTGCATTTTGAGTCTCTTTGCAGTAAAAAAAACAGGAACTCCTGCTAAAGTAGGTAGGTCAGGGCTTGAACCCCTTTACTCATTGATCAGAAAGGTACTAGGAGGGACTTAGGCTGTTTCCGAAGCACAGGCTGGTGAATCAATCTTACAAAGCTGGACCTTCACTCAGTCTTCCATAGAACACTGCTGGACTTGTGAAAGGATACCAGGTGGACTCAACCTGCTACACGTGCCATCTGGGCCTATGAGAAGGCCCTGAGGAGGTTGGACCCCCCTTTCACTTGAAATATAAGGACAGAAAGATCTTCAAGTATTGTAGGTTGATCACCTTGGTGGCCACAGGAACATAAAAAACCTGAAGAGGACTGTTATAATGATGCTATCATTTAGTTTGTTATTAGCATAACACATATCGTTATGTTCTCCCTCCTTCTGGTTCATCCTTGTTCATCCACTGTTTTAAATGGTACTGTCCAATTGGCAGTACAGAATGTTGGATTCTCTGAAGCGGTTATTCTTCTGAGGCGAGCTCAAAGAAAGGAGGGGGAAGCACATGTCTTCAACCCTCACTGTTACTCTCCCCTGTTCAAGTGGGAGCATCATCACACTATTGCAGACCCATGCTAGAAAAGTGAGGCATACTGTTGACTATGAATCTGCCATCTCTTCTCACAGCATGCGTGTACTACTTTGTATGCCGCTATTACTGGGTGCAGCATAGAAGCAGTTTTTTCATCTTGCATGCTATGTGGAAGTGAGAAAGATCAGAATGTAGTCATCTACCCGTGTGATGCACCTTTCCTTAGGGTAGCATACTGTCTTCATTCTCCTGTGCTCCACCCAAGTTTATGCCTACCTTTCAGGACATGCCTGGAGATTGCTGTATCCAGCCTTCTTTCTCCCGTGCTTCACCCCGGTTTCCACTTACCTTTTAGGACACGCCTGAAAATTATACGTATTTTTACAAGTCTAGGACAGGCTGTTGGAATTGCACTTCTTGGTGGACGGACTTCTCCTGATGATTGTTCACTTCATATCACTGTGTTGTGGAAAAGTCTAATGTTCTGTTTCAGTTTAGGCCATGCAGAAAGAAGACGATGATCACGGTGATATGCACACAAGCGTATCCATCATTTTGACATTTGAAGTAAGAAGTTCAAGGTTAAATACTTTGTTTAGCAAGCGGTACCACATTATTTCAGCCCTGTCACCCAAGCTCAGAACTGAGGAAGTACATGATCGCAGTGATACGCTCCCCATTAATTATCAGTGTGTTGTGGATTTTCAAATCTTGAGGGCATATCCTTTAATGTTAACAGTTAACACACACATATTGATGTAGTAAAGGAATAATCACTATTGTGGTGTGTCACTCCAACACATACTCCTATTACTAAGCATTTGTATGTACAACTACTTTGTTAACACATTTACATAATTTCCAGGTTAAGTGTGGTATCTAAATGTACACTTCCTTCATCTTATTTTATAGAACATCTGCTATTCCTGATGCGCATTCTAGTCGTAATCTTCATTGTTCTCTTGTAGAGGAATTAAAATTCAAATGCTATGGGGGATGGGGTCACCCGGGCCAGGCCTTAGGGTCAATATTCCCCACTGTGCAAGTTGGAAGGCTGTGCGCAGCATGGGATTGGCTGTATGGGGGTGTTGCACGTGGCAGGCGGTGCATTTACTTATGGTAATTGAGTATTATTTTACGCTTAAAAAAATGTAGAAATTCGTGGGAAAAACCCACCGATTAAAGTAACATTATGGTTATGTGTGATAGACAGATTTGTGATTGTATTTAAAAGAAAAAACCTTTGAAATTCATTGAAAAAATCATAGGTTTTAGTTAGGTGGATTTATCATTGACAACATTAAAGTTTTGAACAAAAAAAAACTGAAATTCGCTATAGCTTGCGCCCCAGCCATGCACTGCTTATGACTAATGAAACTAGAGACATTGGAGTTCTGTCGGAAAATCCGTCTTAAAACATTTTTTCAAGACTCTACTGAGAGCATACAGGAAGAAACTACTGGCCTCAAGAGAAAGTCGACATTCTGTCCTAAAGGCCCTAAAATCCCAAAGGAAGTCTCAACGTCTGAAACTACTGTATTATCAGGGATTTCATCGATAGAGAAGAAGAAGTCATTTGTGAAGTTCAACCTCTCTAGAGCTGAAAAGGATGCCTTAGTGGCGGTTAAGAATGATAATACTATTGTAGTAAAACAGGCCGATAAAGGCGGAGCAGTGGTGATATGGGATATTAATAAATACAAACTAGAAGTGAACCGCCAGCTCAATGATCAGAACTGCTACAGACGCATCGGGAAGGACCCAACATTGGAATTAAAGAATCAACTATTTGATATCATCCAAAGAGGCTTTGATGAGGGAATTATAGGACCAAAGGAGTTAGCATTCCTACAGAATAAAAGTCCTAGAACACCGGTGTTCTATGTGCTCCCTAAATTGCACAAGGACGAGATAAATCCCCCAGGACGACCCATAATTTCAGGGTGCGAATCTCTGTTTGAACCTATTGCTAAATATATTGACCATTTTTTGAAACCCTTTATACAGACTATTCCCGCTCACCTCCAAGATACCACCGCGTTCCTCAATCGTATTTCTACCATCAAATTCGATAAGAATAGACAACTCCTAGTCACACTAGATGTGGTGTCTCTATACACCCAGATTCCCCAAGACCAAGCACTTGAAACATTAACCGTTTTCTTGGAGAAAAGGGTGAGACCAGTCAGAGTTCCCACTAACATTATACTTGACCTTGCACGGTTTGCCCTGCAGAAAAACTTTTTCACGTTTGATGCTGAATTCTTTTATCAAACCAAGGGGGTGGCGATGGGTTGCCCCTTTGCCCCAGAGCTAGCCATCATGTTCATGGGGCTCTTTGAAGAAAAATTCATTTATCAAACTAATCCCTTCAGCAGCAACATTTCTCATTACATGCGATACATTGATGACGTATTCATGGTCTGGACAGGAGAACAAGAAGACCTTGGACAATTCGTGAGTTGGCTGAACTCAAGGACGATTGACATCCAGTTCTCGGTCTCGGCATCAAATGAATCCATTAACTTCCTGGACGTTAAAGTAGAACCTTCTAATGGAGGTTTAAGCACAACGTTGTTTCGAAAACCCTCTGACAGGAATAAAGCGTTGCATTTCTCTAGTAACCACCCTCGGAACCTGAAACAAAATCTGCCGTTTGGGCAATTTCTGAGAATTCACAGAAATTGTTCCTATAAGGAAGAATATTTCAGACACGCAGAGCATTTGAAACATCGACTCATGCAGAGAGGGTACCCTAAAAAACTATTGAAAAATTCACTCAAACGAGCCTGGTGGACTCCTCGTGAGAATTTGCTTGAAAAAAGAACCAAGCCAGATGTTAAAAGGATGGTGTGTGTCACCACTTTCTGTCCTGCAACTAACTTACACAGGAAGCTCATTACATCTAACTGGCATTTGCTAAAAAATCTGCATGAAGATTTTTCAGCGCCACCACTATTTGCATACAAAAAGGACAAAAGTGTGGCCAATTATGTTGTGAAGGCGGCATTACCAACTATTAAGGCTCCCACATTACAAAGCCTGTTTGGATTACCTCCACCTAAAGGACACCACAAGTGCGGCACTTGCACTTGTTGTGTGGAGACTATTGAGGACTCAGTGTTTACATTCGACAATATTCATTGGAAGCACGACCCCTTCACTAATTGCAAATCAAAAAACGTCGTTTATGCAATTGTGTGCCCATGCCCTTTAGTCTACATCGGAAAAACATCACAGGAAATCAGAAATAGGATCACGCAACATAAATCACGCATCCGCAGGAGAGTTGAAAATGCCCCATTAGTCAACCATTGGGCGAAGTGTAAGCACGAAAATACAGACTTGCGCTGGACAGTACTGTCCAAAATTGAAAAAGACCCCAGAGGAGGTGACATTGATGCCCAATTGTCCCGACGTGAGGCAATGCTTATAATGAAGTTCAACACCGCCACGCGGGGTTTAAATGAGATCTCTGAAATTTACAAGCCTACTGTGTAAAGTCTCACTGACTAACATACTGTCTAGTCCGGTCCGGGTTTTGCTTCACCTCTGTGGCATAACCGTCTTTGGAACTACAAGTCCCAGAAATCCCAAGCACCAGGAAGCACTGAGGATACGCTTTCACCCGAGGCCTTCTGTTGTGCCAAACATGGAAATCGCCTAAGGAGAAGGACTGCTCCCTTCGTCCTGCATTGGTACGTTATACCGCGCTGCGGTCAACTGTGAAGCCAGCTCTTTAGGCGTCATACAGCTAACGCTTATTTCGTTCCATGTTCACAGAACAGGAGCCGACGCCTTGAAAACTAATGACAAAGCGGCAAACGAGGAACTGTGCTCTAGCGGGTAAGTACAAGGGCTGCCCGCATCAGCTCGCAATTGCACATGAATGTTTCGTAAGAATGCGAGGTGTGACACATGAGTAAATGTTGTCGCGTTTGTTGTTCTTCCCGCACAGTTGCTGGCATTACATCATTTGGGAAAATACAACTCGACTGGAAACTTAACTATCCACCATTGATTACGTTCCTTTTCTTGGAATAAGGTAGGAAGCCTTAGCTGAACACAGGGAGTTGATCCCTTCTTTCTCATAGTTGTTTATGCTCCATACATATGCGCTAAAGCCAGTCATTTTTATTGTTTCAGAACCTATCCGGTCCTGAGGAGAACCCCACTCTAATTATAGGGGTTTGAAACGCGTCAACCATTTTTTCGTCCAGCATCTGGCCAATCTTTTTTTGCATTTAATTGGGTCCACAAGAGATCTTGTGAGAATTTCAACTACAATAAGTTTGCAAAAATATGAAAAGAAATATTTTGGACTGATTTGCTTTCCGTTGCTTGGACGCACTGTTATCTATTATTATTTGTTCTATTGTTGTGAATGGATGGTGTATGAATGAACGGCCAAGTGTGTTTGAAATCGTGGATTTAACTGTTTGTATATAATGTACATATAACTGTATGCTTTTTGTATTTTGTATTTTCCATGCACGATAAACAAGGTGCTAACAAGAAAAATGATATTTCCACAAAAAAGAATAAATTTGCTTAAAATATAAATAGGTTGTTTTTGCTTTAATCAAAGCAGCTTGTCTTTGAAACTCTAGTGTTGTTGGATCATAGTTCCAGGATTGGCTTTTGTTTTGTTTAATAAGTTCAGTTGGACTCAGCCTTTCTGAGTAAGGAGTCAAGGCCCTTTTTGATTCTCGTATGACCCCATATATGACATCACTGATGGCATCTCAAATGACATCATTGATGACATCAATGAGTGTGCTAGTTTGCTTTATAGTTTACATAGTGGTGGGTAACTACCATATTAATGGTCTACCTATTTTGGTACAGTCTAGGTCCTCTTAATGGATGTAATTGTTTACAAAACACATGTGCTACTAATGCATCATAGGTGTGCTGAGATAGTGAAGACGTTATAAATGTTTGCATTGAAGAGTAACCCTGTGTGCAGGTGACAGTTGCCAACTTGTGTCCATTATATTCCACACAAGTTTTTAGGCTCTGTAGAAAATGCTTGCAACAGGGCAAAGTTTTTACATACAACATACTAAGTATTTTAAGCACCCTTTAGTAATTAGACAGAATTGTGTCAGTATGACAATTTCTATGTAACATTGATGACTGTGTGCACCAGGTATTAAGCTATGTGCATGTGCTTATTTTGCTTCAGAAGATGGGTATCTGGAAAGTTTGCACCTCTGTTTGAAGGCTGTAGGTTGTATGATCTTTAGCAACTTCAGACCTTGGTTGTTTTAAGTGAATAGTCTCTGGATAAGTTAAGCAGAGAGTGTGCACTGTGCTTAATAGATACTTTTAAATACTCTGCGAGAGTTTCACTGTGTGCAAAAAGTGTGGTACATAGAAAATGCTCTCCATATAGTAAACAGTGTTAACAGTGCCCTCTTTTCTACCTATGTCTACCTCATTTCTCAATGTAGGTTCAGTGACTGTCTGGGGTTTGATACACGTTGAGTGTTCATAGTAGGGCAATAGTTATATAACAGGATTTGAGTATCTGGAGGAAATTGGTTTTACCTGTACAGTTGTATACAGATTGAACACTGTTTGTAGGATAGTCAGCATGAATTTGGATACCCATGAAGTGTATGGTATAGGGTCAATGTTGCAAATAGCACAAGCTTGCTTTACCTATGGGGTTTGTATGTATGATAGCAGTAATGACGCTTCATATTATTTTGAGCTATCTTGCATTTACTTTCATTGCTCAAATGATATACCCAGTTACAGAGGAATGTGTGTAAAAGAAGTTTGAATTATGTCATCACTGATGTCTTTTGAGTTGTCATCAATGATGACACAAGTGATGTCACAGAACACGTCATGAGCTCCTAACTATAACTGGTTAATTTCTGTGTATTTTTTTAGTTCAAAACGATAAAGTTGTCACTGACAAATTCACCTAACTATAATGACCCAGTAACCTTTGTTTTTTTCAGTAAATATATGTATATTGACTGAAAAAAACAAAGGTTACAGGGACATTATAGTTAGGAAATAGAATTAAAAAGCCTTAGAAATTCACAGAAAAATCCAAAGGCTACAGGGACGTTTTAATAGTGGCGGTTACTCCGCTAAAGGCGGAGGAGCGTCACTCCACTGCTTTGCAGCAGTCAAAAAAAGGGGAAAAAATTATAATATCTCGAGGTCCATATAATTATTTTTCTCCTGCTGCCGGCAGCTTTGCGTGTGGGGCTGCTCCGAGGAGCAGGGAAGGAGCGGTTTACCCACTCCAAGTGTCCATGACTGCTTGGCCGGCCCTCTCAGACCGGCCAAACTCTCATGCGCACTTTGCATGTTCTACACACAGGCTGCATTACAGCCTGCATGGAGAACATGCCCAGGCCCCCAGCCCCTGTCAGAGTGCCAAACCACAGTGCTCAGAACAATCACAAGGCTGCATTTCAGCCTTGTTATTGGCTTAGGGGAACCAATCATAATGCTGCATTTCTGCATTGTGATTCATGCAGGGAAGCCTCAGTCTGGGTGCTTGCTCTTTGGAACACTGGCCAGGAGAGAAGACGGCAGAACGACAGCAGAGAGGGGTGGGAAGTGGCTAAGGATTTTTGTCTTTTTTTACAATAACTTACACCCCCACCCCACCACCCCCAATTGGTGCCCGATGCTCCTGGCGTTATAGTTAGGCGTAGATTTCACTCGTACAAAACCACTGAAAATCAGCAGTTATAGTTACCAGAGCTAACTATAACTTTTATCCCCGCAATGCACTGCTTATGACCTCACATATTACATCCCTCATGACATGGTCAGTGACATCACTGATGGCATCTCAAATGACATCACTGATGACATCAACCAGTCATTGTGTTTTGTTAAAGTTTTAGCGTGTTAAACATGTATACTAAGGAACCACACAAGTTAAATTAGTATACTTTGTGTACTACTAATAAGGGATTCCTTTTTTGTAACACAGTTCATTTAAGTCACTGTGTGACTGTAGCTATCCATGTGTTAGTGTGTATCTGAGTGACTGTACAGGTGTGTGAGTGGCTGTGTGAGTGGCTGTGTGGATGTATAAGTGGGTGTCTGAGTAGCTGTGTGGGTGACTTAGTGGCTGTGTGAGTCGTGGCATTGGTGAGTGAGTAGGTATGTCATTGGCTTTATGGTTGGGTGAGTGAGTGGATGTGTGAGTGGCTGTATGGGTGAGTGGGTATGTCAGTGAGTGGGTGTCTGAAAGGCTGTATGAGTGAATAACTGGGTTTGTAAGTGATTGTATGGCGAGTGAGTGGCTGTTTGAGTGAGTGTTTGGTTAAGCGAATTGATGTGTGAGTGGCTCTATGGAAGAGTGAGTGTCTGTGGGATTGGCTGAATGGATGAGTGAGTGGCTGTGTGAGTGGTTGTATGGATGTGTGAATGGGTATGTAGATGGTTGTGCGGGTGTATGAGCGTGTAAGTGGTTGTATGGGTGAGTGAGTGGCTCTGTTGAGAGGCTGTGTGGGTGAGTGTGTGGATGTGAGAGTGGCTGTATGGGTTAGTCACTGCTTGTATGATTGGGTTCTATGAGTGAGTTAGTGGCTGTGTGATTAGCACTACGGATAAGTGAGTGGTTTTGTAAGTGCTTGTATGGGTCTGTGAATGGGTATGTGAGTGGTTGTGTGGGTGTATGAGAGGTTATATGGCATGTGAGTAGGTGTGTGGATGATGTCACTGACTATGTCATGAATGATGTAATATGAAAGGTCATAAGCATTGCAATACAGAGGTATAAGTTATAGTTAATCCCCCACAGCGAGATTGCTCAGACCTCATTGATGGCCCGCCCCCTTTCTCAATCACTTTGCAAACAACCCTCAGCAGCCAAGGGGACTTCATCCCCCAACCAGTAGTACGCCAGGAGGTGCATTTGCAAAGTGGTTGAGAAAGGGGGTGGTGCCTCTAACAAGGTCTGAGCAATCCCACTGTGGCGGACGTACTTGTGGATGTTATTTAGCCCCTGGGAGGTGGTGGTCCACGGGGTTCGTGGTTTACGGGGCTTATAGAGCCCATGGAGTAGGGCCAAGCGCCCCTTCCTTTTCATCAATAAAGCCCCGGGGAAGTGGTGTCCCCGGGGTTCCATGAGCCATAGGATGGGGTCAACTGCGCACCCTCCATTTTAAAAAGTGACCTTGGGACTTGACCCACCCACGGGCTGCATTCAAAACAAGCAGGAGAGCCCATGCTTGCTTTTTAAAAAATGTGTCACAGATTTGCAGCTCTGCTGCGTTTTCACTGCAAAAGTTTTTTTTAAGTGATTATTGGCCCTGTCGGGGTCACAGGGAGACCCCAGTACCACACCGAGGGGTTCAAGGTATTCCTACCATTGCCCCTTTCCTTTGATTTAAATGTTTTTTGTGGTACTCGGCTGAAGCCAAGTCCCAAGTTGGCTGCCAACACTTCCTGGTTGAAGTCTTGGCAGCCAATCAGATCTCACAATGAGATTTTTGCTTAGGTTCCACCCAGTTATCCTTATTTGTTTTCCCTTAAATTTTGCAACAACTACTGCATGGACTTTCACCGGATAACTGGAAGTGAGATCTGTGAACCAAAATCTACCTTCCTGACAAATTTGGAAACATTCCGTCCAGTGGTTTGGGCTGTAATCGTGTTCAAAGTTCCTATGGGAAATCATATTTTTTTCAACCCCCCTTTTTCTCAGCCCCTGCTTGACGGATCGCCTTGAAACATTCCATGCAAAGCAAAACTCCCTATGACACTATTTTGGGAAATTTCGTGAAGATTTTGCCAAAGATACAGGCAAGTCAAAAAATGCTTTTCTGTGGAAACACAAACCTAACTATAACTTCCTACTGGCAACCGCCAGTAGGTAATATATACATAGATAGAAATAAGGGTTTCACTTACCTGATATATACTTGCCATTTCGTTGTAAAGGCATGCAATATAAAGGCATTCGCGTGGTAAAGCCTGTGTGGTAAAGACAAAGCGTGGTAAATGCATTGGGTGGAAAAGAATGCATGGTAAAGGTATGCGTGGTAAAGGCATTTGTTGCAGCGCCATACAACCCACAGCATCAGATTGAATTTCTGGTGTCTCCTTCATGGAGAAGAGAAGAGTTTTTCCTCAGAAAAATTACAAGTTCCTTTCAGATTGGAACTCCATACTTCCAGGCCCTACCCACGGTCAATCCACATGACCTGCATTCCATCATGGTCGTCATCAAATCACGCTTAGTTCCTGATCTACTGTGGCTATTGACTACCAGTGATGCTTTGGAGTGTCTTGGTGCAAGTTTCACTTACATTTTTTTTTAATCCATAATTCTGGTTCCCCATATTGGATGTGGGATTTTATGGTGTCATTTTGCTCATTAAAATATTTTCTATTAATAACATTTTGGGGTAGGATTCTATTTGTGTTGTGTTTTTAACTTATCAACTGTTTTTGTACTTATGAATGCTTTTCCTGTTTTCTCTTAGTTAAGTCTGTCTGCTCTGTGCCACAGCTTCCAGGGGTTTAGTTCAGGTTTAAATTACCTGGACCTTCGACAGGACCTAACAAGTCAAATAACATGAGTAATGCGACCCACCAATCAAAATATAATGATTGTACAAAATGGTGAATGTGGTCAGTGCATTCCATAATATTATGCATAGATGGATGAATGAAGAACTCCAACGTAAATACATAACACCGTCAGCTAGAACCTTTGGAAAGCAGGCAATTAAGTATGCGTCTTCGCAGGTGAATACTGGGTAATCAGCCTGCATGTGTTTTACTCAGAAAGTACTTAGATGGAGACACAGTAAGCCTTCTCAAGGTTTGCCTCCATTGTAGCTTGAAACAGCATGTTAATGTGCATCTTCTACCATAGAAATGTCAGCAACGAGAACAATCCATACTATGAAGATATTCTCCCTCAAAGCATGGGGAAGTGTTCACCATGGGTAGCAGTCATTGTGGATGGTCTTCCATGCCTGGTCACTGTATACTAGATGGGAATAAAATGACAGCTAAGCAAGGGAAGTTTTCAACATTGGTAAACATCCACTGTGGATGGTCTACAATGGCTGGACACTACACACAAAATGGGGAAAACATGGCAGCAAAGCACGAGGGAGTGTATGCCATGTGCATCAGCCACTTTGGATGGTCTATCATGACTGACTACAATATTCTCAATGGGGAAAACATGATGGCCAGGTATGGAAGAGTATCCCTGGGAATAAGCCTGGACAGTTCACAATAGTGCCCTTGCCACCATACTTACAATGCACAGGAGTGTCACTTACAGGCCCACAACACTAAACTTCACTACAATATGGTATAGCAATCTGATATTGTATGAGTGATCCATAACATAGGTTTTGCACACATTGCAAAGAACGTGTGATCCACTAAATTGACCCGAACTCCATGTTTGCAATGGCAAGAAGTTAGGGGCATACCAACCAGTGGTGCAGCCGGTACAATGAACCAGGGCCCAGAGGTGGGAGGGGCCCAATTACAACAGCCCCTAGAGCCCTGAAAGGGGATCTAAATAACCACACTAAAGGTCTGAAGGGGAACGAGCGTTTAAGATGACTTTACATTTTGTTTTTATCTTGCCATATTTGCTGTAGGTTCAAAGATGGAGGTCAGATGTCAGTCTAGTCTTCTGACAAATTGCTGCTTATTCTTACAACATGGAGACATGTATTTACATTGCTTTAGTTTGGGACAAAGTGTGAGGATTTTGTAAAGTGAAATTTGAAAATCTTGCATGAAAGCAAAAGCTGTAGGATGTCGTTTTCTTCTAGCACACGACAAAAATTAAATACCTATAAATTAACTGTACAAATATTTCAAAATATATATAGTTACGAAAGCACAAATGAAGTGCATTTTTTCTAATTCTGAAGTGTGAGTGACAAAGATTTTAATAGGATCAAAATAAATCAAGACAGTTGGTGATACAGAAATGACAAATATGTGCTGAAACACAATCTCCATACATTATCGTTTGTGCTCCATATAATTTTATCTGTAAAACTCTGTCTGTGTAAATTTAGTTGTCATTGAATAAAAAATGTGCTGTCTGTAAATGACAGTGACTACCACACCATGTTTTAGTAATATATTTGTGACAGTGCACTCCTAAATGCACCACTGGCTACATACCACCCTTACCACTCTCCTGCTGAAAAGGTGTAGCTCATTTGTGACACTTCTTCTTTTTGTGATGCTTGGAATTTTGTGAATCCTTGTGAGTTCAGTGATGGCAGCCCATAGAGGCAAAACATTGTTCAAGTTCCACTGCCTAGTAGGACCACAGAAGCTCTTACAACACTGGGAGCTTGCTGCTAGTTCCATCTGATTCCCCTAGCTTGGGAGTCAGACTCTGAGCTGCATAATCAACTGAAGCACCTGCGTGGGCAATGCGAAGGCCACATTGCATGTGCACTGAACGGCCAAGCATTGGGCATGCTCACTTTCATAAATGCAGAGTGCGCCATTTGGTGCGGGCAGCCTGATGCCAGTGCAGGTCAAGCAAGATGGTGTGCCCATGCTGCTGGGTAACCTCTAAAGGCAAGACAATCACAGAAATCACTGCATTCAGCATGGCAGGTGGAGGGCAGACAATGGCAGTAACTGAAAGAACGAAGACTTACTTAGGACAGAGTGCTGGAACTGGGAAAATTAATGATTTGATCATTACTTGTTTCATTTTATGCTAACCAATTCTTCCTTCTTAATACCAGAAGTAGGAATAATTACCATTTAGGGACACTTAGAAACCAGTCATAATCTCAGAAAACAAGATGTTCCTCTTTCAAGTGAGATACTGAGAGAGGGGAACTCAAATAACTGTTATGCACAGTACTCTAGGCAAGATAGGAAAGCCAACAAATTAACAGAGGGAGCAGAATCAAGAGTCTGCTTTGGCTCTAAGAGCCCAAGCAGAAGCTGAGCAATGGGAACATTTTCATGGAAATTGTGCAACAAATATTACTTAAAAATATGATAAAGTCTCTTCAAACCTCAATAAAAGTATATTTCTTTGGCCAGCGTTTCGCCTTATTACATCGAATTATATAACTGCAGTGAGAGGAGATTATTAAAAGTGTTCATTTTTAGACATAAACAAAGAAACATTTGTGCCCCACCCCCTAGTCAGACGGCAATACCATTAGTGAATTAAGAGTCAAGTCAGCTGTCACGTTCACCTATATTTGGGCTATATGGATATATTACAACGAGAAAAATTATAGTCCATTAAGTCAAACACAAGACAGATTTTTGAATAACACACATCCTCATGTATATCAAGGTTTTCTGATATCCAGATAATGAAAAAGTAAGATGAATGATAAAATAAAATATTTGCCTGGGATCACACAATTTCGTCAAGTGGGATTGATCTAAGGTTTTTTGGTGCATGAGGTTAGAAAGTGGGTAGCAGGCAGAAACCACTAAAAAGCTCAACTCGTCTTGGGATCCAGGGGTCAAGAGAACCTCAAGCTGAACCAGAGCTTAGCATCTGGCTCAAGTCTTCAGTGGTTCACCCATTGCTATACCCCGCTATGGATATTCTGTAGCTGAAATAAGCGTAGGTGCTACTGACAGTGTGATATCTGTTTTGTATGTAAGGACATCTTAGCTTGCACTGCTGATGACCATTTGTGCCTGTGCAGCATGTGAGGAGAACTTACACTACTGCCAAATGCTGCACATTGTAGGTGAATATTTACACACAGGGGTGGAGTGCTGCTGCAGGTGCTGTCCATGTTCTGTGCATGTGAGGGAAGCTTGCATTGTTCAAGACCAGATTGGTATGTGTTCTGTGGGTGTGAGGGAGGTGTCTACTCCTGGCTGGTGCTATAACTATTTTGTGTGTGGAAATATTGCTATTCGTGTGGGTCAAGCTTGCACTCATGCACCCCAGGGCTGCTCCTTACACTTGTACCAAATCTGAAAGGCTGCCTTTTAATTGTATCCAAAGGAGGCATAAAATGGTACTGCTCAGTGCCACACTTGCTCCATGTCTTTGAAGGAATCTTGCAGTGGCCCTGCAATATCACACTTGTTCCATGTCATTGAAGAAGCTTGTACTGGCTGATCCTGAGTACGACACTTGTTCCATATCTTAGAAGGAAGCTTGCACTGGCCTTGCAGAGCCACACTTGTTACATGTCTTAGGAAGAAGCTTGTACTGGTCCTGCAGTGCCACACTTATTCCACGTCTTTGAAGAAAGCTTGCACTGGCCCTGCAGTGCCACACTTGTTCCATGTCTTTGAATAAAACTTACACTGACTCGGCAATGCCCCATTTGTTCAATGGGTTAGCAGGAATGCACTGGCTGTCCCTTTAGGAGCATGATTGTTCCATGTCTTTAAAGAACAGGAAACAAGTCACTGGTCCAGCAGTACTACACTTGTTACATCTTTCAGGGAAGCTGTTGATGCTCTTGACCAGTGTTGTCTGTCTTTGTGTGAGCTAAGGGCCTCTTGCGCTCCTGCTCCCTGTGTTCTATTGCTGTGTGTTTTAGGTCTGGCCAAAAGACTGTTTTAGCTGACTCACCAGCCTGATATGTTCGCAAACATAATGCATAATTTAGCTTAGAGAAAATGAGCTTTGGGTACGTTCACTTCTGCTATTCATCAAGCAGAGTGTCATTCGCATATTAGTTCAACCTTCAGAACAGCATACAAGCTACTGGACAGTTCTTCATCCATTGGCTTTGTTGCCAATGTTTGGCTCTCCCTAGGGGGCAACTGCTGCTCTTTAAGATGTCATAACGTTTGAGAAGCAGTGTTTGCCTAGTTACTCTATGTTACTCTGCATCCAGAGGTGTCTGACCACAAGAGATATTTTCTTTAGTTCATTGCCAAGCAGCTCACCTGCAAAGGCAGACTAGTGCTAATTTAGTAATGAGAGTACCAGCAGCTGGGCTTCCATTGCTACTAGACCACAAGGTTCTTTTGGAAAGCGCCAGGCATCATTGCGGCAGGCTTAAAAGCCATGCCACCATCTTGAAATAGAATTCTGCATTTGCTATCTTGTTTTTCTGTTCCAAGATGGAGACCAGTGCAAAGATTTACTTTTTAATTTTTTTATTGATGAACATGCCCTCCACGTATAGTTGCCATACTGTTTCTTTTCTTTCGTTTTAGTTTATCTGTTTCTATATTTATTTTAGCATATGCTTGTACTACAAAGAAAATCACCACCTTGTTTTTTAGATGGCAAGTGGGACTTTTTTGGATGACAAGGGTCTTCGACGCAATATTCCACCAAGATCAGACTCACATAGTCTGCAGTAGTGGTCTAAATGTGTCTGATGGGGAATTAAATGACCTCAGTGGACATTCAGGCTAGGGTGTAGCTTACCTCAACCACTTTGAATTGCACTAGTGGGCCAATGTACCATATACTCAACCTGTGCCTCCAATTCCACCATCAGTCTAAACTCTGCTTCTTCCTAGTGAATGGAGTGTGAGGAGTGCGCCTGTGTGCATGCAGGATTAACATTGTCTGTTGTGGGGGGGGTGCTAGAGGGCGCACGGCGGAATGGCTGCCTCTTAAGACAGCTCCGCCGGCCAGGGTCTTCCAACGGGTTTTTATGGCGTAAAGCTAGTGTTCCTGTTATCGAAAATGGCATAAATCGGAATCGGAATGCGCCAGGAATGCTGGGGAATAGCGAAACAAACAAGGCGAGCCGAAGCTGACCGGGAAACTGCCTCGAAGTCTGGAGTTGCGGGCCCCTGACGTGAACTAAAATGGCGGCCCCATGGACTAGCTGAGCCCCGAGACCAGACAGACGACACACACGGGAGGTAACGGCGCGCTGATTGACCGGAGCAGTGAGGGGGAGGCTGTGAAAACGGCAGTGTGGACTATGCGTCCCAACTAGGCACTGCGCAGACACGGCAGTGGAGGAGGCTGAACACCAGCGGCTGATACGAACCTGGGCGCAAAATGGTGGCAAGAGAGTGTGCAAACGTATACCATCGGACTAATAATAGGTCCCCAGCGCCGACACAGCTCTGAACCCCACCAGTAGGAGAAAGTGCAGACCCCACAATATTTCCACAACGGTGGCTGATACAGCGAATGCACTGAAATACCACAGAAGTGCGGCGAAGTGTGAGCCGGAGCTACAAGATGGCGGCACCCATGAGAGACTAGGGGGAGAAGATGGCCGCAGCCCGCGAATCTAATGACGACAAAGTACTTGCAGCACATAATGGATAAACGAGGAGAGATGCATATACAATAACGGCGGATGAGCGGGGGAAACCAGCTACATACGCGATACTACAGGACCGGGCGAAGATACTCTGTGCACCAGTGGCTGTCGGAATATCGGAAAGGAGTGAAAAGAGGTGAGAGCAAGCGGCGAGGAGCGCAAGGTGGAGAAGACATTGAGTGCAACGAGATCGCACTTTGCTAATACTGACTTCGGGGAAAACGCACGCAATACAGTGAGCTGAGGGCCATGCCTATGCGACACAGCTGAACCTCCCTTGACAGCGAATGCGAGAGCTCGAATCGGAGACGACACTGAACAGAAGTGAGGCAAATATTGACTCAGCGGGCCACCTGTAGGGTGGAACACGCTCCGAGTTATCAGCGGGCAGAGTTGGAAGGGTACAGCGGCAAGTCGCGTACCTAAGGGAAGGGGCTGCATAACCTATCTCTACAGTTAGAAGATACACTGAAAACACCGTCCGCCTGCACACACACACTGGAGAGACGTTTTAATCGCGCGCTGAGAACCAGTGGGCTAGCCGTAATGGGGAAGCCGGAGAAGGTGCAGTCCAAGCTGGCATTTGATTCAAGGAAAAATGCGAAGGGAGCCAGTGCGCCCTCAGACACTGAAATCGACAATGACGCTGAATCGCAAAATGGCTTGGCGCAAACATTGAAAGCTATACACAAGAGTCTGCAGGATGTGCACGGGAAACTGGACTCCATCACGCAGAGAGTTGACAACATGGCCGCATAACTGGACAAACACGGTGAACGGCTGGAAGAGGCTGAAACGCGCCTATCGGCTGTAGAAGATGAGTCTCGCACGACAACACAGAAATGTTCGGAGATAGACAGGGTGCTGGACGTCATCAAAAACAAGTCTGAGGAGTTGGAGGCGAGATCCCGCCGCAACAACGTCCGCATAGCGGGAGTCCCTGAATCGACCAATACTGGAAAGGTGGAGACATATGTGGAATGCCTGCTGAAATCGATATTTGGAGCTGAACACCTATCGGCGGTACTTATTGTGGAACGAGCACACAGAACTTTGGCACCAAGACCAAAACCGGGGGCTCCCCCACGCCCCATTGTGGCGCGCCTTCTCAATTAGAGAGATAGAGACGCAGTGTTGAGAATGGCTCGGGAGAAACAGTCTATTGAACACCAAGGAAACAAGTTGCAATTCTACCCAGACTTCACGGTCAATGTGCAAATGGCGCATAAAGAGTTCGCGTCGGTAAAGCAGAAATGAAGAGACATGGGTGTTGAATACGCAATGCTTTACCCGGCCAGGTTGAAAATAACCACGGATGGAAATCAGTAATCTGCCAGACTCCCAAAGAAGCAAACGATTTCATGAAAAAGTTGGGTCAGAGGCGACGGGAGCAAAGCAGTCAGGAACAGCACCAAGACTCGAGTGAAGCACGGGCAGTTGCACATAGTGAGGCGGACCTCTCGCAAACACAAATACGTCAGGCTGAGAAAACAAATGCTACCGTAATACCACTGTGCTATGAATAGGAGTAAGGGGATAATTGCAGGGTGCCCGTTGTTTTGGACCGGTGCCACCCCTCTGGAGCAGTGTAGACATGGACCAAATGAGTGTACTAAATGGGTGGCTCCAAAGCTGGAGTTGTAACACTGGTGACTATAGTGGCTGAAGCGATGCTCCGAGAGGGTAGGGAAGGATATGCCGGGATGGTGTTGTGCCTTGCCCGGCAGCACGAGGAGGACTCAGAGAAGCGTGGTAATGTATTGTACATGATTGCACTGAGCCCAGATAGAAACATACTGACTGCGAACTTTGTTGATGTAGTGGAGAGGTAGTAAGACTATAACTGGACAGCCTAAACTGGTCACGTATGGAGATGCGGGGGTGGATGGTTTAGACTCTCCATGACTACTGTGACAATATAAGTGGGAATGAGTTAATAGTGGGGGAGAGCAGTGTCACACACTATAAACATCTGAAATGGCCACGAATGGAGATATACTAGCATTGCACACAAAACCCTGGCCATATCCACAATGTTGGATGGAGTCGTGTGACCCAAGTGGACCCCCTAACAGGGTGACCCCCTACAATGGTTTAGATAAGTTAATTGTTCGAGCAAGGGAGTGTCTTTGGCATGTTTGGGGTGCTAAAGTGGGTGCAGGGAGGAAGGGAGGTGTTGGGAAAGTTCGGTTTGTAATGCTGCATTTGAGAGACACTGCCGGAATCCAAGGGAGGAATGTAATTGTTTATGCATTGCATCTGCTACAGAGGGTACAGTACACAACCAAGACTAGAAATTACAACCCGAGTAATAGGTTACTAGAGAAAGAAAATGGGGGAGACTCAGATGTTGGGTGAGCTAAAACTGATCACCTGGAATGTGCGGGGTTTAAAAAATCCCAAGAAGATAAGGCAAATACTGGCATACTTCACGAGGTTACACGTTGACATAGCCTTTCTCCAAGAGACACACCTGGATCCTCATGCACCATCACAGATTGGTAACAGATGGGAGGAAGCTAGGTATGGAGCGGCCTACTCATCGTACTCGAGAGGGGTCCTAATATTATTCAGAAGAGGGCTAAACTTCATAATGGAACGCGTGCACACTGACAGTTAGGGGAGATATGTGGCCATCACAGGCACCCTCAGGCGACACAGGATCAACTTGCTGAATATATATGCACCAAATGTGGACGACCCCATATTTTACAACAATATCTGGATGAAACTAACTGAACTACCAGATGTCCCGGTGGTGTGGGGAGGGGACTTCAATGTGGCTTTAAAGGATGATGTTGACAGGTCAGGTACATCGGCAGAGACACACAGACAAGTGTTGAAGAAACTCCAAGACGTATTGGGGGCTAGGCAATTAGTAGACCTCTGGAGAACGAAACATCCAAACAAATTGGAGGCAACACACACGACAGCGGCCTATGGCAGCTGGTCACGGATAGATTACTGGATTGGATCCCCTGAAGTGTTACAGTGGATGGTGGATATTACTCACCTTCCGCGAAAGCAGTCAGATCACAACCCGGTGTTATTGACACTAAATTTACCTAACTATGTGCCACCACCGTTTACTTGGCGATTCAATGAGAAAGCCCTACTTGACCCTCTTTACAAATACACAATAGGTAAGGCCATAGCGGAATATTTTGAGCTCAATGCACCCACAACGGATGACCCGGGGTTACTGTGGGAGGCTTTCAAAGCCACGATTAGGGGTATATGCATTAGCACAAATGCAAGTATATTGAGAGACTTGAGACAGCAATTGACGAGGGGAGAAGCAAAAATACGAGAACTTGAGTTGGAGTTTGCACGGACACAAGATCCGGGTCTACTGGGTAAAATTAGAGTCGAAATATCTGCTTATCAAAATAGTGCAGATGCTGTACTAAATTATGTGCACAATAGACGGGTAGCTAGAAATTATGGAGAGGCTGGGAGACCTGGAGCAACACTGGCTGCAAAAATAAGTGCGCAGAGGCCGCCTCGAGTAGTGGCAGCGGTGAGAGATGCAGGTGGGGTGCTACGACATGACGCAAAGGGGATATTGGAGTCCTTTAGAAATGCGTTCGGGAAATTATACACGGCAGAGACAACTGCTCCAGCGGACGAAATAGCGCAGTATTGTGATGACGTGGCCCTGGCCTGGCTATCGGATGCGCAGAGACAGTACCTGTCACTACCGGTGACAGTGGAGGAGGTCACGGAGGTCATACAATCATTGCCGAACGGCCCGGATGGGTACACCGGGGAATTTTATAAGGCCTTTGTAGACATACTATCTCCACATATTGTGGCTATGCTGGGAGATGCACATGAGAAAGGGACATTGCCCTCATCCCTAAGAGAGGCCATGATTCTAGCACTGTTTAAGCCAGACAAGGATCCGACTGCGTGCGACTCTTACAGGCCGCTCTCGCTGATAAACGTTGATACCAAAATACTCTCTAAAATCCTGGCGACTAGACTTTACCACCTGATGACCAGATTAATCCTGCCTGACCAGTCGGGCTTCATCCCAACCAGATCGATATCCCACAACACTAGAACCTTGTTTGCATTATCCCACTATTTGACGCCTGATTCAAAGGCAGCGGCAGTCCTATTGGACGCCGCTAAAGCGTTTGACACCATAGCATGGACATAGCTGCGCACTATCTTGAGCAGAATGGGATTCCCACCAATGTTCCTTCAGTGGGTGCATTTGTTATATACAGCACCCATTGCACGCATTCGTATTAACAAATATGTCTCAGAGCCCATTACTATAGAGAGGGGCACCAGACAGGGTTGCCCACTCTCCCCTTTACTATTTGCTATAGCGATAGAGCCTCTAGCCTGCAAGATTAAGCAGGCCCATCACTACTCGGCGTTGCAGTTTCCCCAAAGACCGCTCCACATTTCGCTATATGCGGACGATGTGCTGCTGTACGTGCGAGACCCAAAGGACAACCTGAATCCGCTACTGTGGGAGTTTGTTACATTTGGGTACCACTCTGGGCTTAGTATTAACTGGGCTAAATCAACGATAATACCGCTCACTGACAGCACTCTCCGCATCCAAATGGAATATCCCTTGGACTGGCAGACAGACCCGGTGCGATACTTGGGGGTGTGGTTCCATAGAGACCCCGAAGAAGTGATCCGCACGAACTACGGTTGAGTGATTGCAGGGCTAGAACAAAAAATTGACAGATGGATTCAGCTGCCGCTATCCATGGCGGATAGAATAGCGATAGTAAAGATGGTAATGCTGCCAAAGATACTCTACTTATTTAATAATATTCCGATCAAACTGCCAGCACCAGTTTTTCAAGCGATAAAATCTGCAACCCTGAAGTTGATCTGGGCAGGTAAGACTGCTAGAATAGATCTGCACACGCTTACCTTGCCGTTTGCGAGAGGGGGATTCAAGGTCCCGGACTTTCTACTGTACTATCTGTGTGCGCAGGCCCAATAGGCCCACTTTTGGTACCATAAAGTCCCATTTCTTACACATGTGGCGGTTGAGGAGGGGGACGCCCTTCCTTCACCCCTAGATGCCATACTGACACATGACAGACCCCTCTTGCACAAACAGGATATAAATACAATAGACGCTACAACTGAAGCATGGCGGCTGATAGCCAAAAAGGTGAAGAAGCAACCAATATACGCGCCAGAGCTGCCGCTACATCATCATCCGGCATTGTCGGTAACACAGGAGAAGGTGGGGATGGAGCTCCTTAAACAGGTGGGAATGGACACAATAGGAGACCTGGATCATGAAGGAATGGTCACGACATTAGAGGACCTTGAATATATCCAAAATCAATCGATGCTATTTCGATTTACATATTATAGGCTATTGAGGGCACTCAAAACACATTACCCGACCTACCCAGCAGAACCTGACGTGCTAATAACTCTACAAATGCTTCTTAGGTCACCAGACCCCAGACACCTAGTGTCCAGGCTATATGTATCCCTGCAGGCTGAAATAGGTGTTACAGCACAAAAAGCATTTCAGAAGTGGGATGCTTGCTTAGATACACCACTAACTGAAGACGAATGGAGTGTAACGGGCACGATAACTGAATTATTAACCCCAAACGGCAATCTACGATTAATACACATTAAATACCTGCATCATACTTATCACACACCACAAAGACTGCACAAATATGGCCTGCGCACAGACTCCAGATGCCAAAGATGTGGAACGGATAAAGCTGATTATATACATATGGCATGGTACTGTAGGGAAGTAGCGCAATTTTGGTTGGAGGTAACAGATTTGCTGGGCAAGATGGTAGATAGCAGGATTGACTGCACTATAAGATCGTGCTTACTGGGTCTCCTACCGAATATTAGGGCAAGCAGACGTACGTTTTGTGTAATAGCCCTACTTATGGCCAAACGAAGCATAGCGATGTGTTGGGGGGGTAAGAAGGCACCGCAGGTCAAACAATGGATACGAGACATGGTGTATTGTAAGGACACTTTGAAACTGTATGAGGAAGGACTACCGCTAAGAGCACGACCAAAAGACTACTGGCATTATTTAGTGGATTACTTAACTGGGTTGGATGAACAGCTGTAACATTTTTGAGATGTAGTGTATATAGTAGTGATGTGTCACGTGAAAATGTAAACAATTGGACATGGAGTGTTGTAATGTAGTAAAGTTGTAAGAGGCACAAATGCCTCATGTTTGGACGCAGGATGTCCACTGTTGTAATTGAAATGCTAATAAAAAAAAAAACATTGTCTGTTGTGAGTGCCGGGTAAGTGATCTACAGGTTGAAAGTTATGCATGTTTGACTCCAGAGTGAGGTATATGCCTTGGTGAGTGCAGCATGAAGCATGTGCTTATGTGAGGATAACAGAGTGAGTGGGGGGTCCTTGCATGTTATGCCTTTGTGTGCATGCACTTCAAGAGGACCAAACCCATTGACTATGGTAATGCTCTCTAAGGTTATAGTTTTGACTTGCTGAAATGCAGTGCAGGGATTGGATAAACAGTAGTGTGTACAAATGCAAACTCCATCGAAGGAGGTTGAGGAGTGCCAGGGGCAGCTGACAGACTGAAGTGTCACCCTAGTGAGGGAGACCAGTTACTTTGCTTGTACTAGGGTCCATGGCACCCTAGCTACACCACTGATGGCAGTTGCATTATAGAAGAACATGTGTTCAAAAACAGTCCGGACAAGGCCAGTCTTCAGTAATGATAATCCTAAATTTAGTTATTAATTCATGATCAATGGCGTTTTATATTGGATGGCTTAATCACCACCCTAATGACTTGGATGTTGCATTGTGAGTGCACTGGCACTGGGCATATTTACCCTTGGTCCCTCTTTTTGAGTCCACACATTTATACATATTCACTGAAATAAACAAAGGTTAAAGGGATATTACAGTTAGGTAAAAATGTCAGTAAAAACATACTATTTTAAACTAACAAAACCACTGAAATTCACAAGTTATCTCAAGTAGCTATAACTCGTGCCCTAAGGTAACTAGAACTCATGCCCCCGCCGTTCACAGCCTCGTCATCAATCATGTAATTTCAGAAGTTGCAGTCATGCTATCAATGATGTCAAAGATCATGTCAGGAGTGTTGTAATATGTGAGGTAATTAGAAGTGCACGATGAGAGCACGAGTTATTGTTACTTGAGATAACTATAACTGGTGATTTTCAGTAGATTTGTTTGTTTAAAAAAGTATGTTTTAACTTGCAATTTCACTTAATTATAATGTCCCTTTAACCATTGTTTTTTTGTTTCTCATATGTTAATACCATACGTAATGCCAATCACAAGTGGGGCGCAGGGCTTGGCACCCAACCTCTATGGTCAGCCAACCGCCAACTGCACATGGCCTTTGGCCATGCACTTGGTGGGGTTGGTTGCAGGTCCTGGCCTGCAGCGTGCAGCCAGGCTCTGCATCCAACAGCTCACAGGCCGTGACCCTCATGCCGCTAATGGTCAAAAGCATGCGCAGTAAGGTGAGGAGTCACAACACCTAAATATAAAATGTGAACCTATTGGCTCTATCAAAGGGTGAGTAAGGAAAACAGATGGTCCCTGACATACTAGAACATACTTCAATCAGCAAGTATATTGTATGGAATTCAGTATAACATTTCCTAATGTAAGCACATCCAATAAACCATTCAAAAGTCACCGGAGATAAATTAATTAACAAACATCAATTTATTCTTCATACCCAAAACATGAATAACGTACAAGGGGGAATGCTCTATTGCACTGTTGTTTCCAAGGAGAAAGGGAGAAGGGGTGAAAGATAAGTGCTCATGTGTGAGATAGCAAAGGAAGGTAAGAGTACATCAAAGAATATTTACACAGTCCAAGTTCAAATGATTTCAATCAAGGGATCCAACCATATATTTACAGAAAAGGCTGGTACCTCTACACTGGTGGGCCTACCCCTAATCACAATCGCAGTATTACTTTTAAATCTGTAACATGAGAATAGATCTCTGATGGCAATAGTGGTGGGGGTGGATGCTGGGTGTAGGCCCCTCGGGGGGGGTTTGTCAACGTTTCAACCCTAGTGCCAAAGGGTAGGTAGATTCCTCGGCAGCGGGTCTTCCTCAGGACGGGGAGGGGGGATTCATTATTTTGGGTATGAAGAATAAATTGATGTTTTTTTATTAATTTATCTCTGGTGACTTTTGAATGGTTTATTTGATGTGCTTACATTTGGAAATGTTATACTGAATTCCATGCAATATACTTACTGATTGAAGTATGTTCTACTGTGTCAGGGACCAACTGTTTCCCTTACTAATTGACACCCAGGTCCTTTGACATTTAACTGGGTTACCCCATTATCTATAATGGTCTATCAAGGGGTGAGTATATCAATACATATAACTAAAGCAGATGAATGCAATATATAAATAACCAATATTTGTAATCACATTTATTTCAGCAATCCACACAAAGCTCTTAAAACTTTTCTTTTTTCCCAGGCATTCCCCTCTTAATTCGGTTCCAGGCTTCTAGTTCTTTTCGTCCCTTGGGTTTGTAGTACTACAAAAGCGCTCGGTGTACGCTCGGTGTACGTGCGCTCTAGAAATATTTTTAAACTCAAACTCAATGTAATGTTTAATAATAGTGATTATCATAAAAATGATTAAATCAATTTTAATTTAAAATTTAACCTCATCGCTGCTAGAGAGTTTCCCCTGCTGTGCCGGACAGCAATAAAAACGGGTGTGATCATGACGAGCTGAGCTCGTGATGAGCACCTGAGAGGTATATGCCATGACGAGCTGAGCTCGTCATGAGCATGGAAGGGGTTAATATTATATTTGGGGGTGAAAAATGTTAAAAGAAAGAGTCAGAGACATATTGTCTATTTAAAAAACAAATCATGTCTCATAAACTTTTTTATCATTTTTAAGCCCAAAAATTAAATCATAAAAACAACCACAAGAGGGCCTTGCACTCCAACTGAAAATCATAGAGTTCCAGCTAGAAGTGCTTTAATAAAATAGGGTATGCTCCCCTCGGGTCATGGATTCAAGGACTCAGGAGACCTATTTTGTTAATGTTGCTGGGGGGGACGGGGCCCTTCACTCCCTTCAGCCTCCCATAACATAAAAAAAGGCTTGGTGGCGCTCCTCCCTATTCTAGGGACACCACCAAGCACAAAAAAGTATATTTTTTAAAACTTCGCAGGGCATTATGGGGTGCTCCTTCAAGCAACAGTGAATTATAGGTTCACTCCTGCTGCTCATTTTTTTATTGATTTTTGTGTCCCGGTCGCAGCCTGGGACAATCTATTTTCATAATTACTGGGGAAGGGGTCATGCAGCCCCTCTACCCAAGACTTTACAGTTGTAAAGATAATTGACTTGTAGACAGCTGCCATGCATCCATTGAGTAATGAACTTATGACAGCCCTGAAAATCCCTAATTACAGTACTAAGCTGATGAAAGGCTAACATAAGTTGTGTATCATCAGCGTATGAGACGATGTTCATACCCCAGCTTTGCACGATTAAAGCTAAAGGGGCCAGATAGATGTTAAAAAGGGTTGGGCTTAGTGATGATCCCTGAGAAACACCACAGCTTTAGACTGGGAGGTGAAGAAACAGGGGAATACCGCCTGTTGTAACACAGCCATTTCAGAATGCTTCACATGATTCCCACCTGCTTCATTCTTTGTAAAAGGATCTTGTGTGAAACAGTGTCAATAGCAGTGAAGAGATCCAATAAGATGACCACCGTTTTTCTGTCCCGAGTCAAGGATGCCTCTGATGTATTCAGTGACTCTGAGCCAGGCTTATTCTGTGCTGAAATCCGCACGGAAGCCCAACTGGATGGGATGTAGAATCTTGTTCTGTTCCACATATCTGGTGATCTGACGGTTCACCAGGGGTTCTAACACCTTGCCAAGATCTGGAAGGTAAGCGATGGGCCTATAATTACTCAAGGTCGGCATTAATCTTTTTTTAAAGAGGAATCACCAGTGCCTTTTTCTAACTAAGAGACACAATACCACGGGGCGTGGCCTGCAGAGGCAACATGGCGGACGTGCTGGGATTCTGCTCTGCTGTAAATCCCCTTATCCAAGACATTTCTCCGTAACTGCACTGGCATCCAAAGCGCTGACCGGAGGGGAAACTCGGCATGACCTCAGGAGCCGATTGATACACGGGCACCCGCACGACATTGGCGGCTGGGGCAGATGTCCTGGATATGACTCACAGCCCACTGAAGTGAATGTGACCATGGCCTGGCATACTGACAGGGAACCTAAGCTGTTGTCCGCACTGTCGCCATACAATGCAATTGGGAACCCTTGGCGATGCTGCCCTAGTGGCGAGGAGACGTCTGGTGTGGCTCCCTGGAGTCCTGGAAGATAGCGGACTTCACGTTCCGACGCAAAGGGAAAATGGAGCAGGAACAGGAGGGTGCCCTCTACAGCAGAACCTGGCAGAGACGCCCCTAGTCCGGGAAGGAGCCAGGCAGGCATTGAGGCCAAGCGGCATATCGGCCCTGAATCTACAACGGGTCCAGCACCTGCCCGCTTGCCTGGCTGTAGTGTGGATGTCGGGCGGATCAGCGGGAACATCAATACAAAAGTGCACTGGGATTCCCTTGATCCCATGTGAGAGGACTGTGGCGTTGGTAGGCAGCGATGGAGGTGGAGCTCATTGAGCGGCCTGGACTGGAGCAGAGAGGTGGCGCGGGCAAAAATAGCACTACACGATCAATGGTCTCCATTGGGGAGTTTCTGACACGAGGCTCACAGACTTGTTTCCACATCTGACTGTGGTGGGAGGCAGTTATATTACACGCCCACCCCAGCTCACAGACACAGGTTTCGGGGATTCTACCAGATGCCCTTGTGAGGAACAACCAACACCATTAAGCAAGCCCCATGTGACTGGGAGTAACGGAGTGAGCAAACCATTACATGCTGTGGGGGTGGGTAATAGAATTCTCCCAAATAAATGATTACACTGGCAGTGGGTGGGACCTGCCAACCTGGGACAGTGATTGCGACCCTTAACCACGGACATATATTGCGCTACGACACAGCACATATGGGGGACAGCCTTTATATTGACTAAACTGGAGCTCTACTGACGTGGTCGCTTCAACTGCAGAGAACCAACTGTGGAGGATTTTAGCGTAGCAGAGTGAGGGAAATCACCAGGAGGTGGCAGCTGTCGTCACTATAACGGCAGAATATTTGACAGGTACGACGCTCAGTTAATCTGGTGGAAAGGAAGTGGGTCTTCACCTGAAACTGGTGCAGCTGCCCTGCGTCTCCCCCCGCACCTGCAATTACCTGGTACGCATTACAGATCTCGGCTGGACAGAAGGGTCGCACTAGAGGGGCTGGTTTGCGAACTTCCTCGCGAGTTGCAAGTTTGGTGGATATGGATCAAACTCAGCCATTTGTGTGAAAGGACCCCCAGAGGACCGACTGGATGCCATACTATAAGCCATAGAACGAACCAGGGAATCCATGGAGGCCAAAACAGACAAGGTTGCACTAGACCTCAGATGATTGCATGCAGACCAATTGAAGCTGGGGGATCATGTTGATGCAGTGGAACAGGACATTGTGGAGTTGAAGCCGGCAACAGACTTTTTAGAGAAACAGCAGAATGCCCATGAAGCTCGCATCAGGTTCCTAGAAGACAGAGTGGAGGATGCAGAAGAACGCCCCAGGAGAAATAACGTTAGCTCAATCAGGCTTTCTGGAAGGCTGGCCTAAAGATATTCTCCCTCCCTCCCTTCCATCTCTTCGTTCTTCCCCATAGAGAGAGCGGACCGAATACCTGGCAGGAAGCCAGCCCCTGGAGCAGGAGCACACCCACTAATATTTAAACTGCTGCACTTTAAAGACAGGGATACTATTCTATGTGAAACCAGGAAGTTGACAGAAATTTAGATTGACAATGTTACAGTCCTCTTCTTCCCAGACTATACGCTTAGGGTTCAGCGGCAACGAGGTTCCTTTCTTCCAGTAAAACAAAAGCTTCGCCAACTGAACATTGTCTACTCATTGATCTATCCAGCGAAACTTCGAGTGGTCTCGGACGGGAAAGCATGCTTTTTTGACACCCTGCAAGATACATCGGACTGGCTGGAAACTACAGGTCAATTTTCAAGCCCCAGATCTATGGGTCTGTTAGCTGCTGGAAAGGGAGGATGAGTGGTCCCCGAAAGCGTCGCAGTAGGCCCAGGATATGTGGCCCTAGTCTATTAGCGGCAACAGGACAAGATCATATCAGACAGGAAAGGCAGGCAGCGGTACGTGAGGCAGAACGGATTGCGGCGACTGCAGAATCACTCAGTAAAAAGGGAACATCAGAAGATGATGGTTCGTCAGCTGTGGGACTTTCGGATGTGGTGTCGCCTCAGCTGCCGGAAGTAATGCCACAAACGTCGGATGGTATTGTATGATTACTGGGGCACTGAAGTTATCATAATGATATTGCACAGAACTGCATCCCACAGACATTGGGTCTTTGACATTGTTAATTTGTTGATCGTAGTGTGGGGGTGCTTACTGCTGTTTCAACCCCCACATGGGAAATGTTAATTGTTGATTATCTGTGCTGGTTGCAGTTACATAAATGTCACTCTGCTCTGCATTGGGGGATCGCACAGTGGAGCGCCTTGTTATGGCCAGCAAACCCCCTTGTTCTCCCTCACACAGGGAACCAGTTGCTCTCATGGATAGAGTTTCATTCCACTTGGGTTTGGGCAGCATCCCTTGTTTATGGGAACCACCCTGGTAAGGTTTTTTTCCCCGTCTTGTTGACATTTGTATCTTCCCTTATGATTATGGAGGTCTTTTCAGGAGGGATGGGAGGAGCTGCTGGGTCCTAATGCACTGTATTACTATCTGCGGCTGCTTACTGGAGCACGTCAGGGAGATACACAACACAATGTTGTGACCAATCATACAATACTCACATGGAAAGTGAGGGGTCTCCGAACACCTTCTCGTAGATACGCGGTCTACTCATATCTTAAAAGACACAACATACAAATTGCTGTTTTACAAGAGACACACCGGAACAGTGCTCAAGTGCTTCGACTGCAGAGGAAATGGAGGGGCAAAGTGTATGCCACTGACTATTCACTATTAGCGAGAGGGTCCCTGATCTGGGTTCGTCCAGGCACACCTTTTAATGCGGAAGATGTGCTTCTTGATAAAGATGGTAGATATGTGCTCGTAAAGGATAGACTAGACGGTCATCACATGCTGTAGGGAAATGTATATGCCCCTAACATTGAACTAGAACAATTTTTTAGCTCGTTTTCCCCACTATTAACCAAATTGTGTGACATACTGTGGCTCATTGGGGGTTATTTTAACAGCGTCATGAACATTGGTTTGGATAGATCTTTTCCAGGGCTGGACTGGGAACCACAACCGGCCCTGGCAAAGTGCTCGGCCGGCCACCCTCCCCACTCGGGGGGGTTGGAGGTGCCGCCGTGCTCTTTGCCCGGGCCGGTTTTCGGCCGATTCTGGTACAGATCCCATTTTGCAACTATGCTGCAAAAACGGCCCTGTAACAAAAACGGCCCCCAGGGGCCCAAAACCAGCCCCCCACCCATGCGGCACAGCAGGGGATTGCCCGGTGCCCGCTATGGCCAGTCCGGCCCTGATCTTTTCCCCCCTTCGGAGCACAGCAGCTACTACCAACTCTACCATCCTGAACGCCTGGGTACGTGGGTGGGATTTGGCAGATGTTTGGAGACACCGGAATCCCGCGACAAGGGTATACTCCTTTCACTCTATACAACATGACTTGCACGTTAGGCAGGTTTCTCAGCTCGCCCTCGCTGCTCTCTTATGTAGAGTATTCAGACTACCGGGGTTCCACACACTCTGACCACAACCGCCCTTATGTCACAATGTGCTGGGACAATGCACTCCCTATTGTTCCCCTTTAACCATCTTTATTAGAGGACATGGTCTTTAGAGACAATTTGGGGGAGGCCCTCAATGAGTATTTTGCAAATAATGCAGGGACGGCCTCATCCGCTATGGTAGAATGGGCGGCTTTGAAGGTCCCGATAGTGGGAGATGTCTATGGATGGGCAGTGGAATGAGAAGGCAGGTAGAATCCGAGCTGCATGCAGTAGAAAGAGATCTGTTGAGTTTAGAAACAAGTTTATTGTTGGCTCCCTCAAACCCTACGACATTGTCAGAGGCCCGTAAACAACACACTGAACTCTTGGAGCGACAGAGATGTTTAAATTATGCTGCGCACTCTACGTCGGCACATGCATAGGCAGACCGCTCTGGAGCCCTGCTGGCCTGGTTAATCAAGAGAGATCAGTCCATGGGTCTCATCACTACACTTCAGTCACCGGTTGGTGGCCTTAAATACACACAGCAATAAATTCATAGTGAACTGACCACACATTACAGTCGGCTCTACACCTCCACCCTGAAAGCAACTGACACAGATATACAGCTCTGAATGGTCTCTTTTCCCACACTGACGCCAGAAGAGCGCAATGAGCTAGACACACCAATTACATTGGAGGAAGTGAATGGTACAATGCGGACACTACCCTCTGGGAAAGTACCAGGACCAGATGGCTTTCCGCATGAGTTTTCTAAGACTTACGCAGACACTTTAGGTCCACAGCTGTTGAAGATATATGAAGAGGCAATAGAGAGTGCTGCCCTTCCAGCTGCACTTACCGAAGCTACTCTGATATCCCTCCCGAGACTAGACAGAGACCCCACCCATACAGGTACATATCGCCCTCTGGCACTGTTGAATGAGGATTATAAAATATTAGCGGGATTCCTAGCAGGTAGATTGGCCCCGATCACCCCACAATTGATTTACCATGACCAAAACGGTTTTGTTCTAGAGCGTAAGACATCCCTTAATATCTGCAGACTTTTTCGGGTGATGAGGGGTGCCATAGAGGCCTGGCCAGCATTGGGATGCTTGGTTCTGGATCTAGAGAAGACCTTTGACACAGTAGAATGGCTGTTTATGTTTGCGGTGTTACGCCGCTTCAGGTTCGGTCCGTACTTTCTTAATCTAGTTCAACTGCTGTACGATTCACCCACTGTGAGAGTCAGACTGGGAACCCTCTTCTCGAAACCCATTCTGATTGGAAGGGGAACTCGACAGGGATGTCCCATTTCCCCATTAATATTCTCGCTAGCTGGTGCTCACCCTGCGCCATTCTGCGACTCAATGGGGTATACCGCTGGGGACGGAACTCCACACTTGTATCACTATATGCGGGCAATATCCTACTTTATTCACAAGACTTTCAGAAGATACCCCCGGTTATACAAAAAACCCTTACATTATTTGCTAAAATATCAGGACTGAGGGTGAGCTGGGGAAAGTCCTGTTTGTTTCAATTTACCCCTGGTGCATGTGCATCACAATTGGTGATGGATGGCACCCTGGTGACTTGGCAACCAGCCGTGTTTAGATATCTTAGTGTTCGTATATATCACACAGATGAAGACTTACTGGATGGTAATTTGACCTTAACAATCGCAGCATTGCGGCCTCAAATTGAATTCTGGAAGACTCTGCACCTCTCTGTTGCAGGCACAGTTGCAGTCTATAAAATGCTGATGCTACCTCGCCTGCTATATTTTTCGCGAATCTCCCGCTGTACCTGCCGGGGTCATTTTTTAGGCCACTGGAAAAAATTATGAGGAATCTCATGTGGAACAACATATTATGCAGAGTGGCACTCGCCAATCTGTATTTACCCCAGCTTAGCCTTGCCCAATACGGAGCATTATTATCTGGCATCCCAAATACAGTGGATTGCAAAATTGATGGAGGAACTCCATCTTGATGACACAACAGAGAGGGGGCCCTGTACACACTGGACAAACTCATTTTCCTCTTCTACCCGTGCGCCAGGCCTAGGGTTCCTTTTCCACTTCTGGTGCAGGTAGCCCAGAAATGTTTTCGCAGGGCCCTGTACCTCACCAGGCATATCACACCTTATGCACTTGCAATGCCAATTTTAGGAATGCCAAGAGGGGGAGGCCGAACTGCTGCATCGCTTAAGGCTTGGTGCGATGCATGTATACATACTTTAGGAGACTTATTTGCAGAGGGCGAACTGAGGCCATTCCTATCTTTCAATGAGGAAGAAGGTGTCCCCCCAGGGCAATTTCTTAATCACACCTCCTGGATAGCTACTTTGAAACGTCAATGGGGTGATATCACACAGGAACCCCCAACACATCTCTTACTGCAATATATTCATGTACTAGGCACGGACGTCATCTAATAAAATGGTTCATTGACTCCATCCGCTCATATGCTGGCACTGACTTAACGTCCCTACGCAATAAGTGGGACATAGACCTGACTAGACCCTACACGCCGAAAGAATGGGAAGGGTTGTTGGACAGCCCTGGGCAGATCCCCAGAAATGCCAAGTTTAGGCTTATCCAATTTAATATAATCCATAGAGTTTATTTGACCCCAGATAAAATTAAAAGATATTTCAACAGAACAGATGCATGATGTCCGCACTGTACCTACATATGTTGTGATCGTGTCCCAGGCTACTGGGTTATTGGCACTGTATAATTAACTTACTGACCATCAGCACAGACAGACTGCTACCGACCACGTGGGAGACCTGCATAATGCGTATATACTCTCGAGAGAAGGAACAAAGGGCAACCTCTAGATTCCTGCACCTGGGCCTGATGGTTGCCAGAAGGCTTATCAAACGCCGTTGGAAATCAGCTGAACCCCCTCTCTTATGGCATGAACTAACTCTATGTTAAATTGGGCCAAAGCTGAAGCGGTCTCTTTGCTGAGGGAGGACACGCTGGGGCTGCGTAAATATCCCATCTCGGAAGGCTGGGGTGTGATCTTGACGGCATTACAGGTGGCATCAGCTTCAGATGACCCACTGGATGTTCCTGATATAGACTGATTTGTATTTATTATAGCTGTGTAATGACTTGTTGTTATCATGTATACTACTATGCTCACGTCTTGCGCTCAGTGGATTGGGGTACCACAATTCATTATTGTAATGATACAGATGTGACGTAACTGAGAAATATCGAAGCAAACGCGGTTCCTTCTACCCCCGCCTAACCTCCCCTTTTCCCATTTTGTTATTTCCCCCTGTTAATTAACAGATACTTATTACATAGCTACAGTCTTAAATTTGTATACCCTAGTAGAAGCCACATGACAATGTGGGAAGGAGACATTCGAAGAATGCGTAAGAGGATTTATTGTTCATCCATACCGTGTAGACATACTAGGTGAATGTAATGATCCAGTGAATAGCTCTGATAACAGTTGTTTAACGCTGACTTTAATTGGAAGCTGAACTGATATATGATTACCATTGATATAAATAATGTTAATATACCCAATGACCTTGTACACTGTATAATCTGTGATTTGACTTTAAGTGATGCTACTGTTAGCAATATATATCTGTATTGTAATATGCATAACTGAAAAATGACAATAAACAGTTTTAAAAAAAAAGAAGAGGCACAATACCACATTTTAAAGACAAGTTAATAAGGGCATTCATTTGAGGATTTATGGCACCGGCCCCCTTGGAGAGCATAAAAGAGGGACAGGGATCAAGTGGCGAACCGGATTTGATTTTATGGATCACGTGCTCCAATTCAGCTAAAGGGATTGGTGTGAATGACTCACCCTGTATTCCCTCCGCGGTATCCAACTCAATTCAAGAAAACGAGGATGATAGCCTGGACTCTGGGATATTCTGCCAGCACCTACATATACTTTTGGACTTTGTTGAGACCAATCAGGCTAAATAGTCCAGACTAATGAAAGGGGGGAGCCTACCGTAAGGGAGGGGTAATTGGAAAATATCAGATCCAGTGTATGTGCACCACTATGAGTGGCAACCGCTACCATTTGGGTTAGGTTATTGCCTCTCTAAACTGCTCTAGTCTGCCGTTTGGGTCATCCATGTGAACACTGAAATCTCCCATGACTATAAAATTGGAATTTTGTCGCTAGAAGGGGTAAGCACATTGATAAGTGTGTCGAGGGATGAGGAAGAGGCTTTGGGAGGGGGATAAATTACGGCACCTGAGAAAGAGAAATTTGGAGATACCTGAAGGGAAAAGATTCAACCCTTGAGACAGTCCATGCCTTCAAGATTCGTGAAAGTACAGCCTAATTTGAAGTGATATATGATGGCAATCCCACAGCCCACTCAGGTGGAGTGATCAATGTGGGTAATCCAGTAAATCTCTGCTATGGCCAGGGAAATGTCAGGGGCTGAGTGGGTGTTAAGCCAGGTTTCTGTTAAGAAAAGGACATCCCAGTTATTGTCTTTTTATAGGTCCCAAATGTAAGTTTTGTGTTTAGGGAGGGATCTTCCATTTATTAAACCGCTTTGTAGTTCACTTTGGTCTAGGGAAGAAGGCCTCCTGCCATTATTGGCCTGGGGCAACACACTGGTGCTCAGGGTATACGAGGAGCTACACAGGGAGTAGGACAGTAATACTTGCAAATTGAGCAATAAGATGAAGGGCTGGCCTTCTGCGGGCCGAAAAGAAATGTGCCTTAGAGTTGAGGATGGAGGGCGAATAATGCTTCCGTACCATAGTGTAATCTATGAGGCTGTGATGGGTCGATAAGGGCAAAATGGTTGGAACTGGACGAGCTACAGACACAGACGAGTGCAGATAGACTTGACTTTGATGCACCAGCAGTGCTACAGCGGTGCACCCGCTGTGCTCGTCCAAGTCATTTCCTTCATCACTCCTCCCACTAATTAAAAAACCTTCCGCAGACCCCCTGGTTACCTCCAACTACAGACCCATCTCCTTGCTTCCAGCATTAGCCAAAGTCTGTGAGAAAGTGGCTTTTCGTCAACTTGAGAGGTTCGTGGAATCTACTGGGGCATTACACCCTGCCCAGTCAGGTTTCCGCTCCTCTTTTAGTACTGAGACCGCGCTAGTGGAGGTCACTGAGGCTATCAGGGACTGTTTGGACGGGGGCGGCAGAGCGGCCCTAATTTTATTGGACCTCTCTGCCGCGTTCGACACGGTTCCTCATGCCCAGCTGATCTCTAGGCTAGAGGACATTGGCATCACTGGCGCGGCTCTCAAATGGGTCAAGTCCTTTCTCACGGACCGTTCACAACAAATCTGGCTCCCCCCCTACCAGTCATCGATTAGCAAGGTGGACACTGGAGTCCCCCAAGGGTCGACTCTAAGCCCCCTGCTCTTCAATGTATACTTGACCCCCTGGTATATCTTGCAGAGAGTCTGGGTGCAAAAATAATGGCCTACGCCGATGACACCCAGCTTCTCTTCACATGGGACAAGAACAACCTCAATACAATGAGAGTCCAATCATGCTTGTCCTCGGTTTTTGCCTGGCTGGCCAAGGCTGCTCTCAAATGCAATGAGGACAAGTCGGAGATTCTCCTGTATGGCCAATTCCCAGTGGGATTTAGGGAATCCATCTGGCCCACTGGATTGCCGTGCCCATCTGGAAATTGTGGAGTTGCAAAAAACCTAGGGATCTGGTTTGGCGCCGATCTGTGCTTCCGAGAGCAGATCTCGCGATTGGCGGGAACCTGTTACGGGACTCTTATTACCCTCCGGAAGTTCTTTCCACTTCTTCCCCAGGAAGCAAAGGAAACAGTGGCCAGAGCACTCATTCTCTCGCGTCTGGACTACGCCAACGCATTATATGTGGGCACACCTGATTTCCTGCTCCGCAAACTCCAAGTAGTCCAGAACGCGACTGTGAGGCTTTTATTTAACATCCCCAAATGCCATAGTGTACGAAGACAACTTGCGGAACTTCACTGGCTTCCAGTTGCTCTCAGAGTGCGCTTCAAAATCCTAACACTGGCTTTCAAGGCCTTACACGGTCCTTGCCCACCATACCTCAGTGTCAGATTTGCCTTTTATCATCCCTCGCGACAATTGAGATCTGCCTCCCTCAGGCATCTGGTCACTCCCAGATTTAAGAGAGCTCGCCTGGGGGGAAAATCCATGACAGTCAGAGCCGCTCAGCTATGGAACAGCCTCCCTGACCATCTGAGACACACGACAAACCTTGCATATTTTAAAAAACATCTAAAAACCTTTCTATTCAGGCAAGTCACGTAATTCACATGCTTTCTCTTGTCATCTCTTTTTTATTTCTGACACTTGAATCTTCTCCCGCGCCAGGACAGTCTCGACTAGCAGTGCGCGTTATAAGAAATATATAACATAACATTAAATAGCCTGGGCAAGCTCTATTAGTCCTACCCACCTCCAAACACTAGTGAGTTGAGCGAAGCGTGACCAAAAATGCAATCTAAAGTAATGTTTCTAATCACTAAAATAATTCCTCTTGACAGAAAGTGCTTGTTCAGCAGTTAAAAAATAACAATTTTAAAAGATTACAACAATGTCAGCAGCAACAGGATTAGCAGTTTTGGGTAATTTAAGGCATATAATGGCTCAGAAAGCGGGGCTGCACAGCTCCCCTCCCCTTTGACATTTCAGTGCCGAGGGTGAGCTGTGCATCCCTCTCTTTGTTGATGATTTCAGCCCTGAGGGTGGGCTCCCCAGGGCCTACAATGGCTCAGGGAGGGAGGCCACGGGTCCCTCTATCTTTTCAAAAAGGTTGTGGCTCTGGGTGATGGGGTCCCCAAGGCCTTTACAAGGCTCAGGAAGGTGCATCAGTGTTATGAGCACCTAAACACCTTCCCCTTTCAACACTTGCTATGCCTTGATAAAATGTGGGTTTGCTTAATTGGACATTTACATCTAGCAATGCTTGTTGTTGTTTCATTGGGCGTGGGCTTTTTGCAGTGTTTGTCATACTGAATTTAGCAATGCTTGTTGTTGTTTCATTGGGCGTTGGCTCGTTTTACTGAATGTGCATAGTAGAAGAGCCAGCACGTTGTACATGTGTTTAAACTGAGGCCCGGCAACATGTGGAAACTGCCGTCGGCTGTGAGACTATAAAAGCCTCGTCTGAGCCCCAAGAGACGCTTCGCTTTGAGTTGTCAGCGTCAGCGTCTCTACGAGATTCCAGCCTCCCGATTCCCTTCGCCTCCCTCTCCCTCTGTGCCCCCTCACCTGAAGTCCTCAGTAGCAGCAGCTTCCAGAGCAGCGGAGGTCCAGAGATTTCTTTCATTCTCCCTCGTCTTCTCGGCCAGAGCTCCGAACTTCCGGTTTCATCGTCTGAGCCTTTTCCTCGCCGGACTCGTCCTCCTGCTAAGGGGTTCCCCGCAAACCGACTTCCGGACCTGAAAATGAAACAGTAAGATTTAGTTAGTTAGATGGAGAGAGAACAAACTTTGGTAAAAGCAAATCAGACTTTTGAATCCAAACCTTTGGTTATTTACAGACAATTTATCCTGAGGAAAAAGACTTGGTTGGACAGGTCATTTCAGCAAATTAATGTAAAGTAACAGTGGCTTTTAACTGTTGCCTTGAGATTGGAACTGCATATTGTAACAGGCTTATTGCAGGCATTTCGAAGAAAGCCTTTGTCAATTCCTAAGTTTTCAGGGATTAAGAGAAAGCAGTTGGTTGTGTTTTTTCTCGCTTTTCCTTTCTTTTCAGAATCCCTATTCAACGCAAGAACATTTTGTCGCAAGGTAGGGAAATACCAGTTGTGCATGACTGTTCACAAGTTGTACTAACCCACTCATTAATCGGTTAAACGCAGTTTGTAATGTAATGTCATTATTTCCTGTATTCAACGCTTAATCACTGTATTGTTTCTGTAGGTAACAAGTTTACATTGGAGAACGCTAATACCTTGCAACTACGAAGTATATGAATGGGTTTTTCCTAGTTTGGGTATGTTTTTGATTGAGTCAAGAAAATACAGGTATAACTGAAATGTTTAGTTAGAGTTGCTAATTCATGTGATGTTGTGTTGTTAATAATGTAGCTACAGTATTCAGCTCAAGTCAAACCACAACAGTAGGAGAAAGCCCAGAATACTTCACGAGAAACAACAGCAGCAATCTCCTATAAGAAGAGATCCTGTGTTTCTTTGTTTATTTCTCATCCACTTCCCCTTCCCTTTTGGGACTAATTGGTTGTGCCAAGAGCTAAATCCTTGTCACGCTAGTTGGTTTTAGAAGGAATTGGGACTAGTCATCTTCAAGACGGAACATCTGGAATCTTGTGGTTGTACACCTAACAGAAAGAGAAGCCATAAATATCCTATTCCCTCTTGGAGTTGACTATTTCCATGGATCTTGCTAAAATGGATGTTACTCAGTTAACCGAGATTGTGCGTAAGATGAATGATGAGGTACAGGAGCTACGTTTAGAAAATCATTCCCTTAGGCAGGAATTAGAAAGCACCAGAGAAGAGTTAGACAATACCAGAGATGGTTTTACGTCTTGGAGAGAAAAAGTTGAAGTTAAAAAAACAATCCTGACACCACCAAAATTCGGAGCCCCATTTCAGGGTCCAACCCAGGGGACAAGTTTTGGTCAAAGTCAACCAGTCCAGTTTACAGTAGTATCTCCACAGCCTGTTCCCTTAGCAAATCCGGAGAGGTTTTTAGGAGATAGTGCACATTTTCAGACTTTCATGAGTCAATGCCAGTTACATTTCTTGTGTAAACCTAACATTTTCACTACTGACACCACTAAGATAGCCTTCATAATGTATTATCTTGGAGGGGTAGCGGCTAATTGGGCCATGCCTTTAGTTGATAGGAATGATCCATTACTGCATAATTTGACACACTTTAAGACCGCCATGTCTAGTCTGTTTGCCAAACATGTTTTTCTGCAAGCTTCAGATAATGAGTTGTTAAACTTGCGTCAAGGTTCCAAAGATCTAATTTCTTATGTGACAACTTTTAATCGGTTGCTAGCAGAAACTCAATGGCCTGAGGATAAGAGAGTATCCTTGTTTTATAGAGGGCTTAGAGAGGAATTAAAAGATTCTTTGTCACATATTGTGAATTTACCCGAGGATTTTACCGAGTTTCAGGACTTAGTGATCAAGTTGGATCACAGGTTAGGCGAAAGAAAAAATGAACGACCAAGAAATGATTTTAGGGCTTTGCATTTTAAAATCGAAAAGAAAAGTACTGAGGATAAAAACTCCCAGATAGAACCAATGCAGATAGGAGGAATTAAGGGACCTTTATCTCAAGAGGATAAGGACAGGAGAAGAAAGGCTAACCTATGTTTATACTGTGGGAAAGCTGGCCATTTTGCCAGAGATTGTTCCGTAAGGCCAGTGAAAAAGAAGGTCTTTACTGTGATTCCAGATTCTACACAGGAAACGGGAAACTAAGCGTCTCGAGGGAAGGAGGGGTCGATTCCTCAAGAAATAGTTGTGTGAAGACCTCGCAGAAAGTCATAAGTATTCAGAAACAAATACCTCAACATTTCACTATTAGAGTGATTTTGATTTTAGACAATCAACAAAAGCACAGTATTCCAGTATTAATTGACTCAGGTGCTACAGGTAATGTCTTTGATTTGGGATTTGCTAAGAAACTGAATTTAACTCGATTACCCAAAAAAGAACCAGAACCAGTGCGGGCAGTAGATGGCTCAGCACTTTCTTCTGGTTTGATCAGATTCCATACTCCACCTTTGCTTCTGGTATCTGATAACGGACACACAGAATTAACCAGTTTTGATCTTATTGATACACCAGCCTTTGGTGTTATTTTAGGGATTCCGTGGTTAGAACTCCACAATCCAAAGATTGACTGGGAGAAACGCACCGTGACCTTAGACTCACTGTTTTGCAAGACTCACTGTTATCAAGAACATAGAGACCCAGCCTATCCGCTTTTCTGTGCAAGTGTTCAGATTGACCCTCCAAAACTTCCACCAGAATATCAAGATTTTTCTGATGTTTTTGATCCTGTGAAGGCCACAAAATTACCTCCTCATAGGGTTTATGATTGCAGAATAGACCTCGTGCCAGGAGCAGTTCTGCCGTGCAGTCGAATATATGCCCTTACCGAACCTGAAAATCAGTATTTAAGATCATACTTAGATGAACTCTTGGAAATAGGCTTTATCCGCCATTCCACCTCGCCAGTCTCGTCTCCTTTGTTTTTTGTAGCAAAAAAGACTGGTGATTTGAGGGTCTGTATAGACTATCGCGCTGTCAATAAGGCTACAATTAAAAATCGATATCCCTTACCGTTGATCCCGGTTCTTTTGAATCAAGTGAAAGGGTCAACAATCTATACTAAATTGGATCTTCGCGGAGCTTACCACTTAATACGTATCAAAGAAGGAGATGAGTGGAAAACAGCTTTCCGCACAAAATTTGGACTCTTCGAATATACAGTGATGCCCTTTGGCCTTTGCAATGCTCCAGCAGCATTTCAATATTTCATCAATGAGGTACTGCACGACCTTTTGGACATCTGCGTCATTGTATATATCGATGATATTTTAATTTTCCCAAAAACTCCTGAGGAACATGTAGGACATGTAAAAGCAGTTCTGAAAAAATTAAGAGATAATTCCTTGTTCGCCAAACTTGAAAAGTGTGTTTTTAACGCTTCTAAGGTTGAGTTTCTTGGTTTTTGGCTTTCTCCTGAAGGAATAGTCATGGACCCAAAAAAGGTACAAGCAATTTTAGATTGGCCTTCCCCCAATTCTGTCAAGGAAGTACAAAGAATATTAGGATTTGCAAACTTCTACAGGAGGTTCATTTCAAAATTTTCAGAAATTGTAGTTTCAATTACTAGCCTTTTACAGAAGGGAAAGAAATTTCAGTGGAATGCAGGAGCAGAATCAGCTTTTAATGTTTTAAAACAAGCTTTTACATCCGCTCCTATTCTGAAACATCCAGATCCTGACAGACCGTACTATGTTGAGGCAGATGCTTCTCAAACAGCCATTGGAGGAGTCTTGTTAAAAAAAGATGTTAACTCAGGGCATTTCCATCCGATAGCTTTCTATTCTAGGAAGCTATTGCCTGCTGAACAGAACTATACTATTGCTGAGCGTGAACTTCTAGCAATTAAAGCAGTCTTTCAGGAATGGAGACATCATCTCCTAGGAGCAAAACATACAGTAACTGTTTTTTCTGACCATAAAAATCTGCAATTTTATTCCACAGTCAAGGCTTTTACACCTCAACAGATGCGTTGGCTACAATTCTTTAGTGAGTTTGATTTTCTTATCACGTATAGACCAGGAACCAAGCAATTGTTATCAGACACACTGTCACGATTGGTCTGTGATAAAAGCAAAGAGTCTAATGAGAAACTGCAAAGTATTATTCCGGTAGAAAAAATATGTGCAGAAATTACACAAGTTGATTTTCTAACTATGCTAAGAGATCAAACAAAAGAATTAAACCAAACAGATTGGCTTTCACAAAAACGGTCTACAATTTCAGATGGTTTATTCTTTCATAAGAATAAATTATTTGTGCCAAAAGAAAACTTGAGAGAACAAGTGATTAAATGGAATCATGATTTGGCTTTAGCTGCTCATCCTGGAATAAATAAAACCCTAGAGTTATGCCAAAGACATTTTTGGTGGAAGAATATGAGATTTGATGTACAAAAGTTCCTTCAGGCTTGTCCTGTATGTGCTCGACAAAAGTCTTCTCATTCATCTCCCATGGGGTTGTTACAACCAATGGAAATACCTCCTATACCCTGGCATACTATTAGTTTGGATTTTGTCACAGACTTACCAAAATCATCTGGAATGACAACAATCCTAGTAGTTGTGGATTTGTTGTCCAAAATGGGACATTTCATCCCTCTATCAAAGCTTCCATCAGCAGTAGAATTCAGTGAAGTGTTTTTATCTAATGTTGTGAAACTACACGGTTTGCCACAGAAAATATTTTCGGACAGGGGCCCCCAATTCTTGTCAAAATTTTGGAAACAACTAAGTAGTCAGTTGGGGATTGACTTGGCATTATCTGCGGCCTTCCACCCTCAAACTGATGGTCAAACCGAAAGGTTAAATCAATATTTAGAACAAAGTCAGCGATGTTTAACCACTACTTTGTCTTCAAATTGGGTTGAGGCTCTACCTTTAGCAGAGTTCACATATAATAACACTTTACATTCTGCTCTTGGTTGTTCTCCATTTTACTTTCTCACTGGCCAGCACCCTAGGACCTTACCAATACTTCTTCCTGAGAAAGCCATTGACATGCCAGCAGTTTCAGAAAAAATAGCTTGTTTGCGAGATTTCCAGGAAAAAGTCAAACAAACTTTAGCAAAACAGAAACTTAAAATGAAAACCAGTACCGATCTACATAGAATGCCATCACCAGTTTATAAAACTGGAGATCAAGTCTGGCCATCTACTAAAAATATTCAAATTGAAGGACCTAGAAAGTTAAAACCTCGATTCATTGGCCCATTCACCGTAGAATAGATAGTGAATCCCGTTTCAGTAAAACTAAGTCTTCCCCAAGAATATAAAATTCATCCTGTATTCCATGTATCTTTGATTAAACCTGTAAATCCAAACACCCGACCTGATGAACCACCCCCTCCAGTTGTTGTGGGAGATCACGTAGAGTATGAGGTTAAGAAGATTCTGGATTCAAAAAGAGTTAAGGGTTGTTTATATTATTTGATCGACTGGAAAGGTTATGATGTTTCTGAAAGATCTTGGGAGCCGGAGAATCATGTACACGCTCCGCGCTTGGTTCGTTCTTTTCATGTCATGTATCCTAACAAACCCCGACCTGTGAGGCGACCTTTGGGGGGGGGAACTGTTATGAGCACCTAAACACCTTCCCCTTTCAACACTTGCTATGCCTTGATAATATGTGGGTTTGCTTAATTGGACATTTACATCTAGCAATGCTTGTTGTTGTTTCATTGGGCGTGGGCTTTTTGCAGTGTTTGTCATACTGAATTTAGCAATGCTTGTTGTTGTTTCATTGGGCGTTGGCTCGTTTTACTGAATGTGCATAGAAGAAGAGCCAGCACGTTGTACATGTGTTTAAACTGAGGCCCGGCAACACGTGGAAACTGCCATCGGCTGTGAGACTATAAAAGCCTCGTCTGAGCCCCAAGAGACGCTTCGCTTTGAGTTGTCAGCATCAGCGTCTCTACGAGATTCCAGCCTCACGATTCCCTTCGCCTCCCTCTCCCTCCGTGCCCCCTTACCTGAAGTCCTCAGTAGCAGCAGCTTCCAGAGCAGCGGAGGTCCGGAGATTTCTTTCATTCTCCCTCGTCTTCTCGGCCAGAGCTCCGAACTCCCGGTTTCATCGTCGGAGCCTTTTCCTCGCCGGACTCGTCCTCCTGCTAAGGGGTTCCCCGCGAACCGACTTCCGGACCTGAAAATGAAACAGTAAGATTTAGTTAGTTAGATAGAGAGAGAACAAAGTTTGGTAAAAGCAAATCAGACTTTTGAATCCAAACCTTTGGTTATTTACAGACAATTTATCCTGAGGAAAAAGACTTGGTTGGACAGGTCATTTCAGCAAATTAATGTAAAGTAACAGTGGCTTTTAACTGTTGCCTTGAGATTGGAACTGTATATTGTAACAGGCTTATTACAGGCATTTCGAAGAAAGCCTTTGTCAATTCCTAAGTTTTAAGTAATTAAGAGAAAGCAGTTGGTTGTGTTTTTTCTCGCTTTTCCTTTCTTTTCAGAATCCCTACTCAACGCAAGAACATTTTGTCGCAAGGTAGGGAAATACCAGTTGTGCATGACTGTTCACAAGTTGTACTAACCCACTCATTAATCGGTTAAACGCAGTTTGTAATGTAATGTCATTATTTCCTGGATTCCACGCTTAATCACTGTATTGTTTCTGTAGGTAACAAGTTTAAATTGGAGAACGCTAATACCTTGCAACTACGAAGTATATGAATGGGTTTTTCCTAGTTTGGGTATGTTTTTGATTGAGTCCAGAAAATACAGGTGTAACTGAAATGTTTAGTTAGAGTTGCTAATTCATGTGATGTTGTGTTGTTAATAATGTAGCTACAGTATTCAGCTCAAGTCAAACCACAACAGTAGGAGAAAGCCCAGAATACTTCACGAGAAACAACAGCAGCAATCTCCTATAAGAAGAGATCCTGTGTTTCTTTGTTTGTTTCTCATCCACTTCCCCTTCCCTTTTGGGACTAATTGGTTGTGCCAAGAGCTAAATCCTTGTCACGCTAGTTGGTTTTAGAAGGAATTGGGACTAGTCATCTTCAAGACGGAACATCTGGAATCTTGTGGTTGTACGCCTAACAATCAGTGTAGTCCTCTGCAGGTCCAAAAGTGAACTGGAAAGTGAGTCGGAGGGTCCAATTTTTATACCTGGGGAAGCTTTGAAGTGGAAGAAATTGCTAAAGACCCCCACACACAGATACTACTGGAGTTTCTTCCTTCCTGCCCTGGTTCCAGTGTGCCTTGGGTCAAAAAATGCTAGTGTAAGGTTGTTTGTGTGTGGGCTGAAGCAACTCTTTGAAATATAATAGGGATGTGCATAGCTCCACCCCTCCTATCCAGTCAGATAGTCCATCTTTCTAACACCCTGTCACACTTTGTGTAACGGTCTGGGAGGAATACACAAAGCCCAACTTCCAACTACACCTAGTCATGTGGCAAAGGAAACAGGCCGTAGGCACCAAATGATTAGGACAAGATAATGCTAAATTTCTAAAAGGGGAATTTTCAGAATTGTGACCTAAAATCCGATTTTACCATTACAGAAGGTTTTAAATTATAATTCCTTGGACACCAAACATGACACGTCTACCTGCTCCAAAGCAAAATATATCACTTATGAACAGTAATAAGGTAACCCAATGCCATCCTATAGTAGAGGTAGGCCTCACAATAGTACAAAATTAATTTGTGAGTTTTTCACTACCAGAACATGTAAAACCTGAAAGTATATGTCCCGCATTTTAAATACAATGCACCCTGCCCTAAGGGTTGGTTAGGGAATACCCTAGGTGTAACTTATATGCACTAAAAAGAGAGTTTTAGGCTTGGCAAAAGAGTTATTTTGCCAAGCCGAATTGGCAGTTTAAAACTGCATACAGGCTGCAGTGATAGGCCTGAGACATATTTTAAAGGGTTACTGAAATGGGTGGCACAAAAAATGCTGCAGGAATATTAGAATATTTTCATAGACAACTCAAAGGCGTGTCAGGGACCATGAGTACAGTTATTTATAGAGAAAAAAGCGGTCCCTTCCAACAGGATACTTTATAAAAATGCACACAGAAGTGAAATAATTTCTATGGCAACAGAAATCAAATGTAGTAATAAAAGGATTTAATAAATATTGGAAAAAAACAGAAATAAAAGAGTGGGAAACGTGCAGACAACAAACAATTAGATTAACAAGCCTCATACATTTACAAAGTGACTACATAAATAATAAACTGTTAATGTCACATCTATTTTAATTTTAAGGTACCAATGCTATCCTTATTAAAATGAAAAACAATTGCAATAGTCATGGTACTCCATAGCAATAAGTTTACATAGCCCTGGGTGTATGATATACTACTTTACTAGGGACAGCTAAGTAGATGAAATATGCCAATCAGATGTCATCCTATTTTACCATGCTTTAGGGAGGGAGCAAAGTACTTTAGCACTGGTTAGCAGTAGTAAATTGCATAGAGTCCTAAAGCCAACAAATACTAATTCAGCAAAACAGGAGGGTGAGAAGGCAAAACACTTTGGGGAACACCACCCGCAGGCTGACAAATCTAACAATGGATTATTCTTCATATCAAAAGATAGTCGTACAGTAGGGTGAATGACCTGTGCACTATAGAGGATACAACATTTGTCCTGTTAATACAGAGATGGTAGGCCCACCAGAGGGTGGGAATATAAGAGAACATGACAAATGACACTGTGATATTTATTAAGAAAAGTAATTTTAAAAAGTAAGTTATCAACATCGCACCTGATAAGTCCGCTAGGGACTTGACATGACAACGGACAGTAACGAGCAGCAAGAAGCACCAGCGAAACAATTTTATAAAATTTCATCCTTGCTTACAGTCTAAGAATGAAGAACAATCAGAAAGTTAATGGCAGTAGGATATAATTCCTCAATGCACAAAGTAAACATTACACTTAAGCAAAACAGTAATGATTTTAATGACAACAATGGTCACAGTGTAAAATGGTGATATAGTATAGACTACATATCCCAGGGACAACTGTCTCTTAGCTTGAAAAGAATGGGTCAGTTGAGGAATATGAGCCCTCAATCCAGAAGCAAAATTCTTATATTGCAAGTGAAACAGAAATGGTTTTAATATACACAAATGGTGGCACTGTTATATGGTGATTTCACTATATCATACATATCACAGGTTTCAATTGACAGTGGGTTACAGAGGATGAGTCACTGGATACAGGTGGTAGAAGTAAAAGACAGAGGAAATTGACTGATAACTGACCTTGATGAAAGCCAGCAGTAGTCGAAATGTATTGGTACTTGGTTGCACTTCAAATAATGATTAAAAATTAAATATTTACTCTGACACAAGTGCGCTGTTAAAAGCAACAGAATGTGGTGAATGTTTGGATATATATATATATATAGATATATATATAGATATATATATATATCTATATATATATATCTATATATATATCTATATATATATATATACCAACGAAGAGTTGAGCCCTCGATGGAAGCAGCCACTTGACATCACAACATGGCCGCTGGAAGGGAGCACTGAAAACAGGCTCCCGGGATCGGGCGGATTCGATCAGTATCTGCCCACCCTCAGACAACCGCAACCAGCGCTTTGTGCCCAGCAACGGCAGCTACTCACCACGCTTCGCTCTCCGCCGTGAATATCCTCCAAAAAGAGGGGGATACCGGATGGAAGTCGAACGGACATGTCCTGCACCGCTTCGTTGATGAGCCGGCCCGACTTGGATCATCTGCAGCGCTCCTGAGATCCGCAACAACTGCCCCACGAGAAGCCACCAAATGAGTCATCAGTCCGACGGAGCCTTCGCCTCGAGCCCGGACTGCCGAGCTGATTTTCGGAAGGTTTCACGTCGATACTGTTCAGGAGCAGCTCCGGAGGTAGGAAGCCTGACTCCAATATGGCCACCGCGCACGACCTCCACAACATTAATTAGATGCCCACAAACTCCTACTGCCCCTAATTGGACCACCAAAGCTCTGAATCCCCTAGAAACTAATAAGGGGAACCTAGAGTATAACTAACCCCTCTCATTTGGGGACCGAGGACACGCTTGACCACAGGATGAGCCAGCCTGACCCCAAAATGGCCGCCATACATGACCGCCTCTACTCCAATCGAACCGGGCTGACCTCAAAGGCCCCTAAGTCAACTAATGGAGCATGGGCACCCCTCGAACTCTAAGAGGATTCCTAGAAAAAAACCTATCACCCCTACTAGCGGCCTGCAAGCAAGCCTGATCACTGAATAGGCCAGCCTGACTTCAAAATGGCCGCCACGCGCGACCTCCTCCTCACCAAATGAAGTGTACCAACTTCAAACGCCCCCAATCAGACTTACGGACCACGGACAAACCCGGTGACTCGAAGATCTAGTGCCCCCTATCCCTGCACCAGAACGCAGCCACCCCGAGGATCAATAAGAAGATCCCTGCAAAGAAGAATCCTATAAACAAGTCGAGTCACTTGAAGAGTATCCACGACCCCAAAACGGACACCACGTGCGACCACCCCGACCTCGAATGAAACGCTCCGACCCCTACTGCCCCCAAATTGTCAACCGGAGTACAATCAGCTTGGGGAGCAAAGAGGGGACCCGAGAAAAATCAAATCGCTCTGGCCAGCGTAGATAAAGCTAACCTACAATGATCGCCCTGTGAGTCCCTCTCTCCTATGACTAGGACCCCCCCTCCTTTCAGTGCATTCTCCTGACCAGCAGTGGTCACCCACACAACCTCAAGTCTTGCACGATAGCACAGAACACTCGGGCCGAATCACGACCCGTCAATAAGCCTGGTATTGAGAGTAGCGGAAATTCTGGTCAACTGCAGGAAGCCTACCCTCTAGCACACTTCGAACCGCAGACTACCTTTCGAATAGACCCTACACCGTGCTTTGTAGAATCCCGGGAAGCAGATCACTAAGCCTACTAGGAACTACGACCCCTAGACCGGGACCCGGTCTGAGTCCCAGATATACCTATCACCAGGCCTCTCTTCACAGTCTCCCTCCCCACACCCTCCTCGACCGACTCCCCCCGTTCCCCCCGCTCAGGCACCCTCCTCTCACATTACCTACATGATGGCGCCAGCCTCTCCCATGCAAGCCCTACCTGCCCACCTGAAACCCCACAGCCAGAACTCATTCACCATCATCTCCCCCCCCCTCCTCTCCACAAAAACGAGACGCATTTTCAAACAGAAACTTATCCGGCAACACATAGAAACCCTATTCACAGACATCTACCACTCAGCCTCCAAGGGTCCGACTAAGATGGACCTTATATTCCACACTGAGAGACCGAAAGATTGGATCGCCATGATTAGAACACAACTTTATATCGCCAAAACCACATCCACTTCCCACAGCTGCAAACTTACCTCCATACTCCCTAACCGTACGACCAGAAGAGGGACCACATCCGTGACCATCTACACGAATGGCACGGTCCTTATTCAGGCAAACAACGAAAACCTTGAAATCTTTGACTTCCTATTTCCAGCACTTAGTTCTGCCCTCCCACCCCTACCGCACCCCACCCCAATCCCCAGCCCGCCTACATTCACAGCTAACGCCGAAACCAATGTTTCCATCATCCACCCACCCGGCACCGCTCCGGCCCCCTACGCTCCTCTTCACACGCCAGGCCTTGCCGCTTCCCAACTCACACCTACAGCCATCCAGCCACAACAGAAAACTCCAGTCACATCTCCTCGGACCCAACCCATCCAGCACACTTCACCTGCCAAGCTTATCCCCCTGCCCCTTTCGGAAATCTCTACCTCGCCCCCTTACTGGTTCCCTCCTCAGCAAACTCACAGACGTAACTCGCCGATAGAGACCACTCCCCCCACGAGCTGCTTCCCAGCTTTCAGATACTCAAAACCCTACCCTGTCCCTATCCATCCCCTCCTTCTGACCTCACCCTTGACCCTGAAAAATGACTACCCGACATGCTCCACCAATATAAGACCTCAGCCCCTCAATCCGATCAACACCACACAAGATGACCCAGTTATCCCTAACTCTTCCCATGACACCCTGGCGCAGCGTCTTACGGCCCTAGAAAGTCAGATAGACACAATCTCCCTGGGCCTAACCGAAATCCTCTCTAAGCTGGATAAAGCCCGTAGACCCCTGAAATCCTCTCCCAGGACTCCCCACACCTCCATCGCAAACAGCCCTCCCGGGCCCTCAGAAACCCCTGATATCCAGCAGCAAAGTCCCCTGACCAGGGCCTCGAAACCAGGCTCACAAGAAACCTCTAAAACCTGAGTCCCATCCCCTAGGACCAAGACCAATCCATTGGCTAATACAATTCACATGACCTCAAGGCCCATTAGAACAGAAGCTCCCATGTCAGACAACGAAGCAGCCATGCTAGCCTCCTCATACGATTCTCCCTCCTCGGACTCTCCTAAATCCAAAATCCAAGTGATCACAGGCCTCCGGAAAGTTCCTCCTTGCAGAAAACCCCTGAGACGGCCTGTCCTCACCGCCATACCTAGGGTGACCAAAGAAACCGCCAGCAATCAAGAGCTTTTCACAAACTGCCTACTGATCAACTGCAGATCTGCCTCACTTCACGCAACGGAGCTAGCCGAGGCTATCCTCTCACATAACATTGACATTGCGTTCCTCACGGAGACATGGCTGAACAAGATATCTCCCCCCTGCCTAGACATGTTGGTACCACCTGGCTTCTCCCTGATTAACAAAGACAGGATAGAGCAGCGAGGAGGGGGAGTTGCTATTATCCACAAAAATAGTCTGGTCGTCTCGGAAACCACCTCTTTCGATTACGATTCTTTTGAATGTCTCTCCTCCATCATCAAGATCAAAGATAATAGCTCCCTACGGTGTCACCTGCTCTATCACCCCCCAGGTCGAAACGCCACATTTGGAGAACAACTGTCTGACCTGATAGCGCAAGGGGCTCTTGGTGATTCCAATAATCTCATTCTCGGTGATCTGAATATATGGTGGAATGAGACAAACAATCCTCTAATCCAATCGCAATCCAGTCTCCTATCTGATAACAACCTTACACAATACTGTTCGGAGGAAACACACTACAAGGAGCCACACTGGATGCCATCATTGCTCAAAATAACTCAATCACGATTAACCACATACTCCCCGTCGACTGGTCTGACCACCACATGATACTATTTCATATCAATCACCCCACTCTCTCTCACCAACCTGTACAAGATCCTCCCAAATGGAGGAGAAATCTCTCTCAAGCGCCCCTGGAGATCTTGAAAGATCAGATAAGCTCACTCCTCCCGGACAACAAAGACCACCTATCCACCAATGACCTCACTGACCGGTACAATTCCGAGCTAGTGGCCTTACTTGACAAAATAGCTCCACTTAAGCTCAAGAGGAGCAGAACCATACCATCCAGAACATGGTTCAACTCTGACCTCAACTCAGAAGGGAGAAACTTAAGGGCCAAAGAAAGAAAATGGAGAAACAACCCCACCGCCATCCTTCGCGATCAACTGAAATCAGCCCGTAGGAAGTACAACAACCACATCAAAAACAAGAAATCCAGCTTATTTCGAGAGGCACTGGACAGTGCCAAAAACAGACCTAAGGAGCTATATAGTATCATCAGAAAACAAACCTCCAAGCCAGTGGCCTCACCCGTACAGGCGTCCAAAGAACTCTGCGACAACTTCGCCAACTTCTTCAATAACAAGATCACAAAAATCGAACTATCATTAGCCTTCAACAGCTAACATCCCATAAAGAATATCACGGCTGCACCTCATGATCGCTCTCCTGGTTCTTCGCCCACCCCCTGGCTGAGCTTTCGCCCTGTTCAAGAAACGGAGATAATCTCCTTGATCTCGACCTCCAAACCATCAGCGCATATCTCAGATCCCATTCCTCCCCTGCTAATCAAAAAAATGAAACACGGTTTTGCACCGCTTTGGGGCAAAATCATAAACAGCTCCTTAAAAAATGGAGTGGTCCCCGACTGTCTTAAAATGGGACAAGTCTCCCCCCTGCTGAAAAAACTCGGCCTAGATGCAACTGATCTGAACAATTTCAGACTTGTATCAAACCTCCCCCTGCTCTCAAAAACACTCGAACGTTGCGTACTTCACCAACTAACACAGCACCTGGATAACATCAACCTATTGGACCCCCACCAGTCTGGTTTCAGAAAAGGTTTCAGCACAGAAACTGCGATTCTGAACATCATGGACGATATCCATTTATCACTAGACTCTGACAAATGCTGCCTACTCATTCTCTCGGCAGCATTCAATACAGTGGACCATAAACTCCTCATCAGGGCTCTTCAAGAAAGAGCTGGTCTCGGCGAGGTAGTTCTCAAGTGGTTTTCCTCCTTTATACACAATCGCACACAAAAAATCAAAATCAAGAGCTTCACCTCCGAAACACAGCAAGTCACCAAGGGCGTCCCCCAAGGTTCGGTGCTCTCTCCACAACTCTTTAACATTTACATGGAACCACTATCCAAATTACTCAGAAAAGCCAACATCCGCTTCCACCTCTACGCGGATGATACACAGATCTATCTGGAAACTTCCTCTCTCAATGACATCCAAAGATTAAACAACGTCTTGAAAGATGTGCAAGAATGGCTGACAATCAATCACTTGAAACTAAATCCAGACAAGACCGAGACGCTCCTCACCTCGAACAAGGAGGAAAACCCACAAATCGCTGAATGGTTAAAGGCTATCGATGCTCTCAAAGGGAATCTTACTCTAGCAGACTCTGTCAAATCCCTAGGCATTACCCTAGACCCCAAACTGAACATGATGAAACACATTAAGAACTCGGCCAAAAGCGCATTCCTTAACCTGAGACTTCTGAACAAAATCAAACCCTATATTCCAACAAAGGATCTCAAAGTGGCCACACAATCTCTGGTACTGTCAAGACTGGACTATGGGAACGCAGTCCTAACAGGAATCCCTAAAGCACATCTGGCACCGCTCAAAACAACATTACATACGGCAGCCAGAATGATCACCGGCATCAAAAAATCAGATCACATCTCCCCCGCACTTAAGGAACTCAAATGGCTTCCAGTAGAAATGCGAAGTAACTTCAGAACGGCCTGCCTAACCCACAAAGCCCTACATACAGGCAAACCCGAATACCTGGCAACAAAACTTAAAAAGGCAGGTCAAGCCAGAAATCTGAGAAGCTCTAACTCCCTTTCACTCATACCACCTAAAACTAGAAAGAAAAGAACAGCGGACTGCTCTTTCTCTGGAAACACCCCAAAAATCTGTAATTCCATCCCTCCGCACATCAGAATCATACCCTGCTTTTTGGAATTCAAAAGGCAACTCAAAGTCTTATTCCTTACCCGTTCCCCTGGATGTGGACAATACGGGACAGTCAGCAAGCATAGAGTTATATGATCCATAAGAACCTTGAAATCAAAGAAGCTCTATATGTCAGTATGTCGCTCTATACTATGTCATTCTTTTACTGTACATTGCGCACCTACATGTTTCTGTTGATTTTATACTGTTGATTTTTACTATGCTCCAACTGTAAAGCGCTCTGATACCTTTGGGTCTTGACAGCGCTATAGAAAACTTCCAAAATAAAAAATAAAAAATAAAATAAATACTTGATCGGAAATTTGCATCCATTTCATTTAAGGAACAGCTGCAGCAGGAGATGCAGAAGAAACAGTCATCGTCTTTCCTTAGCCAGACCGGTTTCAGGAATGTAATCCCTTTCTCAATGGCTTCTGCATACCGTGAAGGTTCATCATGCATTGGATTTTAATGGGCCTGCCCTTGTGGGCGTGTCCGCAACCTGCGGCGTTCTGGATCCTGTAGTGCATGAGCATTAGTCTCTAGTGAGTTCTTCAGTGTAGCAGTAAATTAAAACAAAATAAAACCCCTGTGGGCTGATGTGCTGTAATGCTGGGTGTCCTGTTGTCATTATTCAACTGCTCCTGGACACCGGTCTCCCGTGTCAGGATAGCGTAGTTTGGCGCCATCACAGGTCCACGATTCGCAATTAAGGAATATGTAGGATTTGCAAAATTTATTGCAAATCCTACATACATAGCATTTTTCGATTCTCAAATAGTGATTCACAAAAAATCGCTATTTGAGAATCGCAAAAGAGGATTTTGATACATATGGCCTATATCTTAATGGTATTATCTATGACATCTAATGCAGCTTGCATTTGACATGGAATTTCATGGTCTACTCATTTCATCTACCCTCACTCAAATCCTGCATGCAAAGATTTTTGTATTTGTTATTTATAAAAGAGTTTTCCACCTTGTAGTAGGCCTCAGGGCTCAGGTTAGGAACTCCGGAATCAAGGAATACTAAGCGGTCCCTGAGATGGATGATTATTATTATAAACACTTGTCAAGCACATGGCATCCCAGTGCTAGCAGAGTCGCACAGACAGACAGACTAGTGGGATCATAGTGCAGCATTTTGGAACAGCCAGGTTTTGAGGAGCTTCCGAAAGGGAACATTTTGGGTCAATGACCAAAGATGAAAGGGGAGGGTGTTCCACAATCTAGCGCCATTGTATGAAAAGGAGCATCCTCCTCATCTTTCCTTTTTTTTCTAGGAACTGAGGCTAGGAATAGGTTGGCCAAATCAAACTTTTACCAGAACGATAGAAAGAGATGAGAGAATGATTGATCAGAGGCCCTTTCCCCCAAAGTATCTTGTGAGCTATGTACAGCGATTTAAACTTAATTCTCTCAGTGATTGGTAGCCAGTGTAAGGTGTTCAGTTCAGGCTTGGCAGACTGATTTTTGGGAATGTTAAGCAGTATCCGAGCTGCACAGTTCTGTATCACTTGTAGTTTCCTTGTGGTTGACTTAGGGCTCCAGGAGCCCCTAGGTAGAGGGAATTTCCATAGTCCAGGTAGGAGAGAATCAGAGCCTGGACCACATGTCTCATCGCTGTGACGGGGAGCAAAGGTAAGACTTTAAGAAGTATCCTGAGAATGCCATAGCAGGTCGCTGCCAACTTCACTGCTTGATGGGCGATTTTAAAGGACTTATCCAGGCACATACCTAAACTGTTGATTTTTGCCTTAGGGGCAGGGCAGGGCCATGGCAGTTTGGCCATGCCAATCCATGTTCTAAGATGAAAATATTGCCCAGAATCGTCAGCTCCATTTTAACTCCATTGAACTTAAGACATGAGTGTTCCATCCATTTTGCCAATTTCTCTAAACAAGGTTCAAGGCAAGAAGGGAGATTCTGAGAATGATTCAAAGACAGAACCAGTTGAGAATCGTTGACACATGTGACAATGATAATCCCATATGGCACAACAATCTCTGCAAGAGGTCTCATGTATACATTAAACACTGTGGGACTCAGAGATGAGCCCTGACGCACTCCACAGCTAAGCGGCAAGCTCTTGGAGATGTTGCCTTCTTCAAAAACCTGGAAAGAAGGACTGTAACCAGGTGATGACGCCTCCTGAGACTCCGATATTTCTAAGTCTGTTTATAAGAATGGCGTAGTTTACCATATAGAATGCAGAGCTAAAATCGAGGAGGATAACAGCAACTGTTCCTCCTTGGTCGAGGATTTTCTTAGACTCCTCGACCACAGTTAGAAGAGTGGTTTCCGTGACATATTGCAGCCGAAATCAAGTTATGAGGTTCTAAAAACTTTGATATGATTATATTGACATATTTTTCTAATACCTTGCTTATCCCAGGGAGTTGGCAAATGGGACGGTAATTAACCAGAATCTCATTGTCTAAATTTGGTTTCTTTAGCAGTGCCCTCACCATGGCATGTTTCCAGGGTGGAAGGACTTGGCCGGAGGAGATAGATCAGTTTATCAATTTGAGTATGACCGGGAATACTGCTTCAGCAGCCCTAAGTAAAAAATGAGGAAATGCCCGATCGGAGGGAGAGCCTGATCTTTGATTTTGAAAAATGTGTGTGTTAGACCTGGCACCTTGGAGTGGGTCTCCCTTCCATTTTTTGATGTTGCCTCTGGTTATAGATGCTTTGGGCACTGTGCCACTGCTGTCCAGTGCCACAGTGCAAGTGCTCCCTACGGTAAATTGATGTATGGATTAGTGACTTCATGATTGGCTGGTTTGGTTTACTTGTCAGACCCTAGTACAGTGCACTGAGTGTGCCGAGGGCTTGTACACCAAATGCTGCTGGTGGGCTTGCAGCACTGGTTGTGCCAGCCACAGAAGCAGCCTGTAAAAGTGTGTCTCAGGTCTGCCATTGCAGAGCCTGTGTGCAGTCCGGTACTGCCATATTGACTGGGCAAGTGCACCCCCTTGCCAGTCCCTAAACCTTCCCTTTTCAGCATATTAGTCACCCCTATGGCAGGCTCATGGGCAGGGTGCATTGTAGGTAAAAGGTAGGACATGCCCTGGTGTGTGTGGCATGTCCTAATAGTGAATTACAGCCCTTTTCGTATTTCACTATTGCAAGGCTACCTGTTCCCCATAGGCCAGAATGGGCAGTTTGAATATTACATCTTATAATCCTAACTGACTCAGGGAACTAGGTAGAAATTCGAGTTTAGTAGGCCTGAACTCAGAATGATAAAATTCATCTTTTAGGGAAGTTGGTTTTAACATTGTTTGAAAATACCACTTTTAGAAAGTAGGTATTTTCTTGTCTAACTATCCAAGCCTGCCTCTGCTAGGTTGTGTATTCCTTGTCTGGAGTTTGAGTGACAGGGGCTGGGGGATTCCAGGAGACAGGGTGAGTCAACACGGGGCTGAATAGAGAGATCTGCATGTAGACAGATGGAAGTTGCACCTGGGACCTGAATAGGGCTGTGCCTTCCCTCCACAATGCTGGCTCCACCCCCTGTGGTGCGTCTGATGTCCCTGGCCTACACTGTGAAAGGAAAGAAGGAGTCTTGTCAACAAAGTGCTCCAGGACTGACCAGAACTGGTTTGGACTAGGCAAAGGCCTCTTACCTTCAGAGAACAAAGGGAAAATGGGTATAAAAGAGCCCAGACCCCAGAACTTTAGATCACTTTTGGGAAACAAGAAGAAACCTTTGCTGAGGAGAGGAACCAGAGGAACTGAGGAAGAGACTATCCCTAAGCTGAGTGCTGCCTGGGGGATTGGCCTGCAGTGGTTGCCTGACTGCCAAAGAAAGGAAAAAAGACGTTGTGCTACTTTCATTCAACTTGTGAAGGATCTCCAAGGGCTTGAGATAGAGCTTGCCTCCTGCTGAAATCTCAGGGACAACAGACTTCACCCACCAGCTCCCCAAGAGTTCTTTGGAAGTGCCTGCAGTTGTGTTGGGCTGTCTGAGGGACTGAGTGACGCAAGGAGCTGGACTGCGACTCACGAAGGAGAAGCGTGTCGCCGCCACTGTTGTCGCATCACTGAAGAAGGGTGTCGCCGCTGTCGCTATGCCTTGCAGAAGCGCCTCACATTGCCGGAGAAGAGTGTCGCCGTCGCATCAGACGCCATCACATCACTGAAGAAGGGTGTCAACACTACAGCTGTCGCATTGCATTGCCGAAGCGTCTCGCATCACCAGAGAAGAGTGTCGCCATCGCATCAGATGCAGTCGCATCACCGGAGAAGTGTTTCCCAGGGCCTGTCGTGGCTCAGAAGAATCATTTAGTCGCCGTCGGGTGTGCACGCATTGTGTCGCATTAAGGAGAAGACGCCATTTTTGGTATCATTGCACCCGATCTTCATCACATCACGGCGCTGCTGATCGTATCGCCACGAATGCGCAGTAAGAAACCAATGCATCACCTCCCCACGCCGAGAAGAACCAACACATCCCCTACGCAGCAGTAGGGAACAGACGCATCACCTTTCTTGTGGGTAAGGAACCAATGCATCACCTTCCCTACAACACTTTCGTTGTATAGCGTTACGCATCCAAAAGTACATTGAACTTAAAGTGTTGCATTTACCATCTTTAGAGAACTAAGCTATTTCTATCAGTTTTAAAGTACAGTATTTTGGATTTTTGTCGTTTGTGGTCTTGTATTAAGTCTATATAAAAAGACTTATTTTTATAGTACAACTGGAGTGGTCCATCTGTAGTGTTGTCACTGGGTTACTGTATTTGTTCACAAATGCTTTACACACTGCCTCTGAGAGAAGCCTGTCTGCTCGTGCCAAGCTACTAAGGGGGTGAGCAGTGGTTATTTTAGGAGTGTACCCCCTTACCCTGACTAGACGCAAGGGTCCCTATTTTGTCAAAGGTACCTACCTCTGCCTACTAGAGGCCCCCAAATCTAACATTGGTGGATAGTGGTGAGCACTTGGACTTGCATTTGTGATTCATATACAGTGATTGGTGAACACTACTAGTGAGTGCAGACCAAATGCGACCACATACTTTTGGTAGATTGTTTTTCCTGGGATTTTCTATTTTTGCAAAGAACTGCCAAGTTTAACCACCATGGAAAAAAGCAGCATCCATAGCATCTGTTGATTTTGATTGGGAAGAGGAGAAACTAGAATGCTACAATGTGAGACAGCTAAAGCACTTCTTCAGGAAATTTAAAGTTGCTATGACCGGTCTCACCAAGAAGGAGGAGTTCCAAAAGGCACGGAGGGCCTGGGTTGAAGCAAGGAATACCCCTGAGAATGAGGAGGGGGCTGAGAATGCAGATGAGCAGCTGGATGGGCCATTGGGTCAAGGGGGAAGAAGAGCAACCTCCCCAGTAGGTAGCAGTGTTTCTGCCAAAGACTTGTCCCCAGAGGAGTTGGAGGACAGGAAGGAGTGTAGGATGCATGAGATGGAGTGGGCCAAGCTCATGTTTAGTGGGCAGATAGAAATTGAATTGCAAACTAGGAAATTGGCCCTAGAGGAAAGGGGGATGCAATTGGAGCATGAGAAAAGTTTGAGGGAGATGGAATTGAAAGCCAGAAGCTTAGAGATTACCCCCTCTGGTGGCAGCACACTGTCCATGTCTGTGGAAGCTAGGGTGTATAATCCTAAAGATGTGGTAAAAGAGTTGTATAAGAATGATGACATTGGGCGGGGGTGTAAAGCCTATGAGCTAGCCATGTCTTCCCACGGGTCCCTGAGAAGGATTGGGGGCAGGATTGTGGGGGCAGTTCCTTAGTGAGGGGTGGGATACACTGTTAGACTTGCCCTATGAAGTCCATAATTCTTATAGCCACAAGAAAGATGCATTGATGTCCAGGTATGGGTAGACCTGAATTGTATAGCCAGAAGTTTAGAAATTGCAAAAAGTTGGAGTGAAGCACATGGGTAGAATATGTAACTTTCTTTTGTAGAGCGTTGGATGGTTGGGGGTGTGTTACTAATTATTGAAACAGCCAGGGAAGTAGCCAGCGGTCTCCTGAAAGAAATTGCTGAAATGGAAGATCTGCTTCTGAAAAATGATGCAGTCGGTGATGCTAAACGTAAATTAGAGGAAGTCAATTTGGAATTAGACTCCTTTAGTGAATACATCTTACGTAGAAAAACTGACAAACTTAAAAAAGACATCCGTTATTTCTCAGAGGAGAGGGTGTACCCTTACCTCAATGCCCAATATTACTCCTCTAGAGAAATGCAACAGGGAGACCAACAATTTTGGTCCAATAAACAACTCCGGAATTTCTCAGAAACGTCAGAATCTGACAATGAAGGTACATCAAGCTCCAATGAGAACTTCTCGAATAGACGCGCACGATTTAATGGACCCCAGAGATCGAATCGTTTTTTGGGGAACCGCCAAGGCACGTCGCGAGTAAGATTCAGACCTCAGGAGAACACACGTTACCAACAGAGTGGGTATCAACAAGCAGAGAATCCCCCACGTTTTCTGGAAACCAGACGGAACCAGTATTGGAGGGAATAGTCAGTACAGTTGATACGTCTACCATCCCTATCTTCAATTTGTCCAAGAAACCTATGGAAAAGATCACTGTGGACCTTTTGTCCCGTGGATTATCTTTCGTCCCCACGGCTCCGTTTAATTCGTTTGACTCCATAAAGACATACAATCTTTCTTCCGCAAGATCAGGCTCAGGAAATTCTTTAGGAATAGAGAGATCGAACCCTCCAATAACATCTCAGGGTTCCGACCTCCCTCTGTTTTCACACCATCTCTGGAACAGGTGGGTCCTGAGGTCGGTGTGTTTGAGAAAGCGGTAGGCATTCAAATCCAGAGCCTTGTTAAATATGTTCCCAGACCATCATACAATCTTGGTTATGACGAGTATCAGGCCCTTAAGAAGTTGTCGGCTGACAATTCTCTTATCATTAAACCTTGTGACAAGGGAGGGGGCATTGCTTTGCTAGACAGTTCCACATACAAAGAGCGTATTCAATCTATGCTCAACTGTCCAGGACACTTTGTCAAGGTCACCAATTATCCGGCGAGAAGAATTATGACAAAAATCTTTGATATCACCAACAATGCTCTATCTAGAGGTTCTATCTGTAGTCAGGAGTTCGATTACTTTAATGAAACCTTTTTCAAAATACCAGTCTTATACGGACTCCCTAAACTACATAAAAATCTCACAGACCCACCATTTAGACCCATTGTGTCTACCATTGGGTCTCTCACAGAACCGCTTTCCAAGTTTGTGGATGCATGCCTTGCCCCCATTATATGCCGCCTTCCTGCATATGTGCGCAACACTGGGCACTTGATTTCCAAAATCGAAGGTCTAGAATTTAATCCTCATACTGACCTCCTCGTCTCAATGGACATTGAGGCATTATACTCAAATATTCCACAAGAAGGGGCGCTGGAAGCAGTCAAAAAGATGCTGGACAGTGCTGAGTGTTCCTTTGAAAAATTATTTGTCCTTGAATGCCTCACTGTAGTTCTTAAAGAGAATTTCTTCGAATTTGATAAAACCATCTATCAGCAAACACTGGGAATTATCATGGGAGCGGCTTGTGCCCCGAATGTAGCCAATGCGTATATGGGGATGTTCGAAGAAAAGCATATCTATAACGAACTTGCCCCCTTTTTTGAGAATGTTACCCAGTACAATAGATATATAGATGATATTTTCATTATTTGGCAAGGCTCCTGAGAACAACTGAATGAGTTCATCCTGTGGATAAACCTTTGCGACCCGCACCTCAAATTCAGTACTAATATCAGCTCAAATAAGATAGAATTCCTGGATGTATGGATTCTAGAGAACAACAACCACATTGAAGTATCTCTCTACACTAAGCCCTCTGCCCGTAACACTTTGCTCCTGTACAACAGTTACCACCCGCGTAGCCAGAGAAATAGCATTCCATTCAGCCAATTTCTCAGGCTCCGCCGTAACTGTTCCGAATTGAGCAATTTCGAATACCATGCTGGAATTATGAAAAAGAAATTCATAGACAGAGGTTACCCCAAGAGGCTCATTAGAGACTCATATAAAAGAGCTCAATACTTCAATAGGGAGAGCCTACTGAAACCTAAGGATAAAAAAAGATGACAACAAACTTGTGATGATTTCAACTCATTCAAATTTCAATGATAAATTGAGGTTTATTATCAATTCACATTGGCATCTTCTTAATATAGATAAAACCTCAGACAAATTAGACAAACCCATCTTTGCGTTTCGACGCAACAAGAATTTAAGAAACTTTCTAGTGAGGGCATCGGCATCTGAGCCCATAGGTCCTATTCAAAGAAGCATCACTGGAACTAACCCCATTACGGGTAGTCAAAAATGTGGCGGATGCCACGCTTGTAACCAAGTTATCTGTACCCCTGAGCTCAAATGGGGAAAAAGGAACATCAATTTTAAAGAAATGACCAATTGTAGGACCAACAATGTGGTGTACTTACTTACTTGCCCCTGCTCGAAGGGCTATGTGGGTGAAACAGGCAGAGAATTTTGTCTTCGATTCTCCGAGCATAAATCCTGTATCAGAAACTCCCGGCTGGGAGCTCTTCTTGTTGCCCATTGGAAGGATTTGGGTCATAAGATTGAAGACCTCAGGTGGCTCATTCTTGAGCGCATCCATTGTCCGAAAGAATGGAAACTCTGATGCTTTGCGGAGTAAAAGGGAAGTGTATTGGATTTTCATTTTGGAGACGGCTGTCTCAGGATTCAATGAATCCATCCTATGGGAAAACGCGATTCATTAAATTAATTTATTTTGCTTGGTCTTTACACATATAATTCCATTCATTATATTTATATATCTTGGTTATATATATTTTTTCACGTTTTCTTATTTTTTATTTAGCTTTATTCCTTTTTATTTACAGAGATAGAACATCTCTTTGGGGGTTGCTGAGTTGCCCCTACCAGTCCTATTTCTATTGCCATTCCTCCATACATTTATATTTTTTCCTTAGGAATAATAAACCCTTTTTTTTGACGGGTTCTTTCTGTCTTTTTTCATCTTCCCCCCTTTCTTTCTTCTGTGAAAGGCTATAGATCTATTTCTGTCAATTCAGAATGGATCTCTATGTTTCAGATTATACTTTGCTGGCGCAGTATATATTCGTCATCATCCTTCAGTCCTCTTTCTATTACCCCTTTTCTCAATGGGAAGTCTCTCGCTTGTTAAAACAAATTCCAATATGGCGTCGTCTCCCCTTCCCTGCTTTATCATCCGACGGGATTTAGGTTACTGTTCTAGTGCGGGTTGACCGTTTCCACACAGGTGCAATATATCTTTCCATCCTAGCGCGGTATATATTCGGTCCATTTTTTGGAGGCATTCCCTCCATTCTGGTGCAGAAGGTGACCCGGTCGAAGACTTTCATGAGAGCACCGCCATACCTTACGAGTAAGTTCCTACTATGCAGCGAATCCTAATTTCTATCTTCTATCTCCTTTGGGATGTTGGACTTAATCTGTGCCTTCTGCATTTTTTTAGAAACTACCTTTGAAGCACATATCCTGTTTCCACCTGGCTGGGCTCAGCGTGTGTAATTTCTATCGGTCTGCTTCTTTTGTTCATACTCATGTGAAAGTTCGGAGGTAACTATTTTTAACTGGTTATTTGATTGGCATCTGGATATGTACTCCTAGCTTCTTTATATACTGTGCATTTCAGCATTGTATAGGTTTACTCTGTGTCTTGTAGCCCCCTTTGAATACAAGCCCCACTTGAATATGATTCAACTGTACCTGTGATCTGGTTGTCGCTTAACAAACCATTTTATATTTTGAGATGGAACGGGCAATGCTATATCCTTTATCTCTCCTTTACAGTATTCCCACTAATGTTCGTGTCTACCATTCACTTGTATCGGGACTGTTGCACCTCTGTCTTCCCATTGAACAACCGCTACTCTGAAAATATAGGTGAGCAGTCTTGATTTGTCATCTTCATCTAGACTTTGTTAAACATCTAAGTGAATAGGAATTGATGCATTCTTAGACTCGTTTCTATATACAGTCCCCAGAGTCCGTTATTTCATCGCCCTCTTCCATGTCAGCGGCCATTTATTGAGTGATCTGCCGTTTCCAGATTAGAAGGCTCGGACGCTGCTCTTCCCTCTGGTATGTGAATAACGAGAATGTGTCCAGGCCACCCTTTTTATTTTTTATTTTGTTCGGCGGTAACTTTGAAGTTAAAAAGGTTTTCTTTCCCTTCATCTTTTTTTTCGGTTTACTGAGACTCCCTTTTTCTTATTCTTTTTAGTGTGTATTACCCTTATATAGTAATATTCTTTCTTTTCTCTGCTAGAAAGTTGTTTGTTTGTAGATATGTTTATTTAATGTATTATGTCTGAATTATGTCTTTGTTGCACTCCAATATTGACCTGTCCCATTCCCCTCCTCTCAATTTTTTAATTATTTGGAATTTTGGTTTATTCATTCTGTTTTTGCCCACAGATACGCTGGGATATGTTGTTGTTTGCGCAGAAACCTGGAATTGAGCTAAAATTTCATCCCTTTGATAAATTGGAGGATCATGATGGCCACATATAACTGAATGACTTGCGCCCTGATGAAGGAATCTCCCATGGTGGCATTTTTCCGAAACGCCCATCGGCGCTTTTTTCTGGTTGTGTGCTGAGAATGTGGTTGTAGTTTACGGTATCTTGATGTATGTGGTGATTTTTGGATGTGTGTATGCTTGAGGATATGAGTGACTATTGTATATAAAATGTTTTTATTGTTCCTTGTTGTTCTGGGCTGACGTTACATGAATTACATATGTCAATAGAATTTCTGAAGTAATGAAGTCTTTTTTATAAATATATATGTATATGAGAATAATATGATCTGATATCACCAGCTTGTCTGTGGGCAATTGTTTATATCGGAACTGATTGGTCCTTTAGAGTAATGGGAACTTCTCATTCATGTTGTTACTATTATTGACTTCCCTGGTGGGTTGTTCCCCCGTATCCTTTCATTAGGTTCAGGGTCCCCTTTTGCGTTCTACATAACTATCCAAGCCTACCTCTGCCTGGTTGTGTATTCCTTGTCTGGAGTTTGAGTGACAGGGGCTGGGGGATTCCAGGAGACAGGGTGGGTCAGCACAGGGCTGAATAGAGAGATCTGCATGTAGATGGGTGGGAGAAGTTGCACCTGGGACCTGAATAGGGCTGTGCCTTCCCTTCACAATGCTGGCTCCACCTCCTGTGGTGCGTCTGATGTCCCTGGACTACACTGTTAAAGGAAAGAAGGAGTCTTGTCAACAAAGTGCTCCAGGACTGACCAGAACTGGTGTGGACTAGGTAAAGGCCTCTCTGCCTTCAGAGAACAGAGGGAAAATGGGTATAAAATAGGGGACCCAGACCCCAGAACTTTAGATCACTTTTGGGAAACAAGAAGAAACCTTTGCTGAGGAGAGGAACCAGAGGAACTGAGGAAGAGACTATCCCTAAGCTGAATGTTGTCTGGGGGATTGGCATGCTGTGGTTGCCTGACTGCCAAAGAAAGGAAAAAATACTTTGTGCTGCTTTTATTCAACTTGTGAAGGATCTCCAAGGGCTTGAGATAGAGCTTGCCTCCTTCTGAAGTCTCAGGGACAACAGACTTCACCCACCAGCTCCCGAAGGGTTCTTTGGAAGTGGATGAGAGGCAACATAAATTAGAGCAAGTTACAAATGCATAATCAGATTGACGAAGTGAGTCTTGTGTTGGTATTCTTCTTTTATTTTCAGACATATTTTGGTATGCACAGGAATAGAATCAGCCAACGCGTTTCGCCCAATGAATGGGCTTCTTCAGGGCAACATATTGTTGGTAACGCAGATAAATCCTCAAGGTTTTTCCATGAGGTGCGTAGTAAAAGAACAGTCTGGTTTAATATTGCGAGAACTCCAGTGTTGGAGAGTATTCCATTATAGTAGACAGAAAGGACAAATGAATTTCTTTGTTTCCAGTGCTATTTTAGAGCTTTCTGCAAACTACACTCACGTTATTTTTAATAACTTTGAGGGAATAGCGTATTTTTGTTTTTTAAATAGCATGCACAAAAACAGTATAATTTCAATTTACACCAGTTATTTCCCATGTTTATGTCAATGTAAAAATCGTCGCTGCACACCCAGCACGAGGGCCGTGTGCCTCAATGATGCAGTACCCGCCCCAGTAACTGAAATATGACGAAAGACTGAAAGGAGTAGCTACAAGCTGTGCTCTAGTTATGCTCTCCAAAAAATCAGCAAAGAAACAAGCAATTAAGAACATTTCATTAAAGAAACCATTGAGCAGGAAACAGAAGGAAATCATACAGAAGGTTATGGAGCAGAGAAAGAAGCTTGAGGTATGTAAACACTTTTATTGTGCAAAGGCCGTCAATTTCAGGATGCTCAGATGCTCTCATTGGAGTGAAGCGATGGCTTACGTTGAATGAAGAAGCAGCTCTGAGCACTTCAAGAACAGCTGTGTAGTTTACCACAAGGCACAGAGGCTCAGGCAAGCTTGCATAATGTGGTGGTAGTCCACATCTTGTCATCTAGTGCCCCTCCCTTCTGACCCCATTATAACACGTTTGTGCCGAGTTGGCTCTATGGTTTATGCTGGAATTAAAAGAAACAAGTAAAATGCATCAGAGATGAGAAAATAAAAAACAGCTAATCTTTTGTACTAAAAAGATGTATGTGAAATAGTTACGAATCTGTTGAAATATGAGCGACAATCCTAAAGTCATCCAGAACTTACACTGGTGCTGTTCGCTGAGGGGTTCACTCTGCTTATTCAATTGTTGACCTCTTGCTGAGACGGTGAATAAAAAGCTACTTAGTGTTAATTTGTATTAGAGCATGAATTACAAGATCAGCGAGTAGTAGTGAGACCACCCAACAATTATCCATCAGTTGGAAAGTAAGGGGCCATTCTAGAATGGCAACACTCCGATCCCGGACTGCCTAACTCTCTGCCCACCCATAGTATAGTCTGGTAATGATGAAGCTCACGTGTACCTGTGCAGCAACAAAAAATATCAAAAATGTATGTTCTCGCCGGTGCTGAACTCTGGATCGATAATTATTTTTCATATACATTTTTAAAACATAAGTGTTCCTCTAAGGCACATGTCAAATGCTATTTGTAGCCTTGAAAGTCCATAGGCCCTGAGAAGTGAAAGGTGATTGGTGAGGGCAAGTTGTGCTAAGACATACTCCTACGCTTGTGTGCATATTTTTGGGGGGCATGGACTGATCTGGCGGCCTAGTGGACTACCCTAAGGTCACTGGTTCGAGGCCTTGAGGTTCCACTCAGTCTTCATTCGCTCGAGGTCAATAAAACAAGCCCTGGTGGTGTTCGTTGACTTTCAAAAGCGCCTAAAGGCTCCCTTCTAGATGAACTGTATGATAGATATCTCTGTTCTGGATGTGCACTGAAGTTTGATAGGTACAGTTTGCACAATTCAAGTGCTTCTTTGAGTAGAAGAGAATGGCTTAACAGGCACTCGGTGCACATAGTTCTCTTGGGCTCACATCCAGAATATAATGGATGCATTAAAAAACACTTTGTAGTTTAAATACAGGGAGAGTGGTATTACCTCATGAAGGAATGTGGTAATACCACTCTCTGAACAAGTCTTGCATGGCTTTCTGCACACGACAAAAACCAGTGCTAACTCTACACCTTTAAATGCTAAAACATGCAAGTACTTTCTCATATAAATAAGATTTCGGTAATAGTTACATTACAGAATCGTGTTACCGCTACCAGCCTGACCTACTGAGGGCCTTACACAGATGTTGAGCGTGTGCTCAGCTGTCATATTGTAGATGTTAAAAAATGTGGTCTGTGGCTTGTCCCTCCTGGTACAACGTGTGTTGTGTTCTAGTGCACTGTATGTGACCCTTCCTGGCCATATATGATAAATGTAGTTGGTCTACCTCCGGTGCAATGTCAAACTGTATATATCCACCTCCATACGCTCAATTTGGGTTCCGTCGTGCACTGATGTTGCCCCGTTAAACAGTTGGCATCAGTAGTGTCGCATGGATGCCATTGGCCACGGTGCAAGCACAAGCATTTGCAATGCAATAGGTTTCGCAATTGTGAGACTTTGAGATATCAGCATTGTAACTGACAATGCTTTTTATTTATTATCTATTTGAAAAACCTGCAATAACAGAATGCATTTTCAGTTACAATACCAGTAGGTCAAAGTTTTAAAAATACGAGACCTGTTGCATTGCAAATGCTTGTTTATGTAATAGTGGATGACAATTGTCCCAACAAGGACAGTAGTGTCCATTGTGTAAGGGATGATGCTCACTCAGTGCTGTGTCTCATTTGATGTTGGCCCTCTGACATGTGTGATAGCATATTGTGTACTTTTGATGCAAACACTGAGCAGTTCTTCCGCTTGGTAACTGCGGAGTATAAAGTGAGCCAGAAAAACAGACATCACTGGTGCTATGAAGATTAGACTCTATACTTTGTTATGTTTACCTTTCCGTGTAGTACTGTCCTGTGCACTGATCTACATGTCTCCATTTGTTCATGGTTGATTTCATATCAATTGTATGTGTAGGCCAATCTGTATTAGCAACTATGCTATTGTATATATTGCATAAACAAAGCAGTATGACTTGTCCATCATTCCATCAAGATATTGTATAAGATATATGACCATTTGGTTGCTGCGGGGTCTTGTGGGGAGTCTGTATTTCTAATTTTCCCTTTGAGGACATAATTGAAGAAAGCAGGTTATCAATGTTTACAACAACTCCCAAAATGTACAAGGTGTTAATGTATTCTACCAGTTGCATGAGGATGTAGATCCTACAACTTCAGTACTGCAATTTTTGATGTCTGCACGTATTACTTCACGGCGAGAAAGAGTTGAAATTTGGGTCACGTGCATGCATGTCCTCATGCTAACTTATCCATGAGCAAACAGGTATTTGTAGGTTGAATCTTCTGAAAGGCTTGATAAATGTTCTGTGATCAAAGCTGTTAGTAAAGTATGTCCTGGCACATGCAATATACCTATTATGTTTTGAAGTTTCATCATCAACCCAGGGAGGTGGAGGAGACATGGCCGACATCAGTGGGGAAGCAGCTGGCCACAGTGATTTGGCTAAAAAAACATCAGAGACCGATGAAGCCAGAGGGTGTGGAGCTGTCATGGAGGGGGCAAGCTCAATTACATCATCTTTGACTGAGTCTTCCTCCAGTGGACACTCCCTAGTGGTGGCGAACCCAGCAGGACAAATACCACCATCTTATTTGTCCTCCACCCCACAGTAAATGTCCACCCTCCCTGTTGCTCCCCATCCAGATGTCAAGCCCCGGATGCTTCATAGATTAGCAGTCTCCTTCGCACCAGGCACCTCTGCACCTGCCCCAGTCCCCTCGCTGCCCTAAGAGAGGAGGCTATTGACCTCCTGAGGACCATCTCTGTAGGTTTAATGAGTGCCATCCAGAGGCTAGGCATCCATCTGTGGCAGATGTTGGCCTACTTGAAAGTCATCCAAGGTGCTCAGTCTGCCCTACAGAGATCCTTTCAGGCTCTGGTCTCCTCCCTCATCGAAGCCTTCCACCCGCCCCAGTCCTCCGCACCCCATTCTTCCTCTGCCCCATCCCGAACCACATACCCTATTCAACATCCTATCCCAAGCCCACTCCCACTTTTGCATGCCACCACACCAACAGACACAAGCACCACAAACATCAAAAGGGACAGAGCCACTTACCCACATATCACACACTTGCCACCCTCACCACCCCCCAGCATTCCCACAGACAGTACAGACACAGATCCATCGACAACACCCAGCATTCTCCCAAGCCCCACAGCTGGACACACAGACCCATCCACCTAACCCAGCATTGCTGAGACACCAGACCCTCACACACAGACCAATCCACCACACCCAGCATTGCCCCAGACACCACACCCACAGACCCATCCACCACACCAAGCATTGCCCCAGACACCAAAGAAGCACACACAGACCCATCCACTACACCCAGCATTACCACAGACACCCCTTGGGCACACACAAACACAGCCACCATACAAAGCATTGCCCCAAACATCACACCCACATACACAGACCCATCCACAACACCCACCATACCCTACCCATCCACCTCACACACCAGACAAGAACGCATACCCACACACTCACCCACACAACACACACCTGCACCAACAACTCTACCACCCACACCTGGCACTTCCGCTCTCTCTGCCTCTCAAGCCCAATACACTTACAACTATCCTAAACCCAGTTCTCTGTCCTTAGCCGTGAGCCACAAAACCCTCCCTCCCCAAACCAAGGAACTGACTCCCACACCCCAACCCATCCTTTCCACTTCCAAAACCACCACTACCAAAAAAAAGCCAACCCTCCAGCAAAAGAAAACAAGCCCACCAAAATCACAATCCACCACTCCCAAGAAAAAAAAAACCCTCCTAAATCCGAATGCACCACTCACAAGAAAAAAACAACTATTCCTAAATCCCAAATCACCACTCCCAAGAAAAAAACAGACCCGTCCAAAATCCCAGACCACCACACCTGCAACCCAATACATCCACCCCACCACACATTCCCCCTTTGCCAAACCAATCCACCCCCTCCCAAATTACATCTTTGAGGTGCCTGGACTGCCAACTCGATGCCCCTTCCTGGGGAGGTTGCCTTGGCAGTGTTTTGGTAGGCAAGTTATGTGGAACAGCACTGTGCTGGTCCGCAACCTGACACATTTGGACTGGCTATTGGCCTTTTTTGATACCATTCTCTCAGGTTATGTGACAATAAAAACATGTGTTTGTTTTGTAATGCAGTTGTCCAATCATTACTTCATTTGCTATTTAATGTTCATGTATACTTGGGGATATGTGACTATAGTTATGCTTCTGTAACCCTGACTACTGTGCAATTTGAAGGGTATTGTATATTCTGGCTTTGCAAATAGTGTGGAAGTCACACAGGACAAGAGGAAAGGTTTAAAGGATGGATATGTGGGATGGATTCAAATTGGGCCTGCATTGATTTGTATTGGTTATCATGTGGTGAGTATTTCTGGTTGTTTGGGGGCACTATGTGGCACACGAGCGAAATGGCTGCACCATAGGGAGGCTCCTGTGGCTCGGTGAAATTATCCTCAATTATCCTGCCCTAAATGCCCACAGGCAGAAGTAAGCGACATGGGAATCTAGCAAGAATATTCGTTGCCGCAAATAGGGATCTTTTCTGGAACCGCAGAACCGATTGGCAAAGCTACATGTACGCTGCTTGGATGTAAGGGCGGAGCCCTGATCTGAACCAGCCTGCTTCCGGACTCCGCACCGTGCGTCAACAAAGGCTAAGGCTTCCATATCCTGCTACGGCCCCACAGAGACCAGCGCGCCATTTCGGGCATCTCAGAGCGCTGTGGCAGTGAGAGTTATGAGTGGAAAGAAGCGGTAAGGACTCCTGGCTCCTCCTCGTTGCTTGCTGCCGTGAGGGGGTGAAGAAACCCAGATCGCGAGACATAAGTAAGGAGGCCAAATGGCCGCGGAAGCTGGCATAATATAGCTTGAACGGCTACAGGCTTAAACACATCTCTCTAAGGGTGCGTGATTGAGACATGGGGGGCTTGGGGGAGGGAGCTGACCGAAGGGAGGTCTCCTCCCCCGGGCTGTTTGGGAGGGCTGCGAGGGGTTACACTGGAAGCCTCAGGAATGTTCTGGATTTGGGCTGGCCTAGTAGGACTGGCCAGCCCAATTATAAATTTCCCGGGTCCCACCCCCTAGCCACCATTTTAGGTTTGGTGACCTGGTGGCTAGGTGGGCTGTTAGAGTTTTTGTCAAAGAGATTACTGTGTTTTTTTTGAGACATTTTATTAGGCTTTATTGCGTAGGCTTAATTTCTTCGCTACTTTAAAATGGAGGATTCGCGAGTTGTCGAGGCGATGCGTCTATTGGCTGAGGCAGGTCGTATGGATTTGCTGGCAGGAGGTGTGCAGGCGCGGCCCCAGCGCCAGGCTTCTGCCGGCGTGGTCGCTGCGGTAATGGTGTGCTCGTCGCCGAAGAAGAGACGCCCGAGCCAGGTAAGCGATAGGGGCCGGTCCGGTACGAGGAAGCCGGCCCCTCAGCGGCTGGCGCGCGTAGTTGCGGGGGAGGTGGAAGCCCCGGCGGTATGCGGCGCTTCCAGTGAGGGCGGGAGGGAGGCATCCGTGGCTCTGGTGCCCCAGGTAGGAGTTGTGGTGGGGGCGGGGGGAGCTCCGGGCATGCCCGGCGCCTTGGTGGGGCGGGCGCAGGTGTCGGGTAGCGCGCCGCTTCTCCCATCGGGTGTGCGGGCGGGAGCCCTGGCTTTAATTGAACCGTTGGGTTCGGTTTCCACATCGTCGGGAAGGCGGGGAAGAGGGGGCCGGGGAGGGAGCAAGAAGCGCTCCGCTTCTGACCCTTTGGTCGAGCGGCGCGTACATTCTGAAGAGGTAGTCTCTGCGCGTGGTGCGCGCAGAGGCTCTGTCCAATTTGTTGTTCAAGGGGCAGGTCAGGAGCGGGTTGTGCCCGGTGTCCATGACGTTGAGTGGGTTGTCGAGGAGTCGCAGTTTGTGCCTGAGACGGCTCCTCGTATGTTGTTAACCCCTTCCAGGCATATTGCTTATGAAAGACAGGCTGGGGAGAGGAGGGATTTGAGCATAGTGGGTCCTCATGTTGAGTTGGGCACAGGGGGCTTGGCACCTTCTTATGGTCAGGCAGTTTCTGGGCAGGATGCAGATATTGGTGTGGTGGACGTTGGGGGCAATGTGGGTAGCCCTTTGTTGTTTTCCACGCCTGGTTCTTCAGTGGGTGATGTTCTGTCTGTTGGGGGGGTTCTAGGGGTGAGGGAGAATGGGCCCAAATGGGCGAAGGGGGTTCTCTTTCTGGAGTGGCTTTGGGGCAGGAGGCTCCACGTTCAAAGGGTTTTGGGTCTTCTGCTTTTCTGGGAGTGGATGACAGTCTTCAGAGAGAAGGCAGGAGTGTATCAATGGGGGGCCACGTATCCTTTCATCCTGACAATAGTGTTCCACGATATGCTGTTGGTGCAGGGTCAACAGTTCTTAGTTCTTCAGTGGTATTTAATACTGGAGGGCCTTGCACACCTGGTGCACTGAGCGTGGGGGGTGTGGGCTCTCGGGGCACGATGTTGGAGCATGGTAGGGGTTTTGGCCCTGTGAGTGGTGGGTTGGTACAAGGGCCCAGGGGTACAGTTCCACTCTTGACTGGTGATACCAGAGGCCCATATTTTATGTGTGGTTCCCCAGGGTGGGAGCATTTTGGTGCGGCAGGTCTTGCGCAGCGGAGTTTTCAGAAAGATGGTGCAGGCCATGAGTGGCGTGCAAGGGCTCCTATTCAGACTTCTTCTTCTGCAGTAGCTATGGATAATTTAGATTACAGTGAGGATGAAGAGGTGATAGGTGGCTCTCCGGTCAGGGAGGTGCCTTTGAGGTCTAGTGTTCGAGGACGTTCTTTGGATAGGGGTCAGATGTTGAATGTGGATGGTAATTGGCGGGGGACAGAGTCTGGTTTGAATGTAGTTTTTAGGAACACTAGCATACCAGTCCAAACCTTTTCTTTTCAGGACAGGGATAGGTGCGGAGGTCCAGACTTGGCAGGGCGCGGTCCAGTCCACTTTCGCCAAGGGGAAGCGAGGAGAATGCCTAGCGCGGCCCTCTCTGTTCCACCGAGGGAACCCGACGCGGCCAGCGCACGAGGGTCTGGCGTGACCCCGCTGGCCCCAACGAGTAGCAGGTATAGGTGTCCTACCTTGCCGGTGGCTATGGAGCCGCAGAGTCAACGCAAAGGGAGGTACAGGCGTGTACAGTCTGCTCCCCCCCCTGGAGGTTCTTCAAAAACATTTAAATGTACTATTGTTGATACCGGGTTAGGTAAGACCCGTGGTGATGTGTTGCATACTGGTATTGATTCAGTGGTCCTGGACTATGACGAAGATAGTCCCGAAGAAGGTGAATTGCGGGACGTGGAGGGGGGGGGTGCCCTCTCATGTCTCTGATAGTGTTTTTCAGGCTCCAGTGGTACAGAGTCAAGTGCAAGTGAGAAGAGAGCACGGCCCATCGTTCAGGGCGCCTCGCAGACAGGACACATTGACTTCAGCGCCACGGGCGGAGCCCTCGAGAGTGGTCTCTCTGTTGCCAGGTGAGCAGTTAGCTGCACAGGCCAAACCTACTATGGTGTCTGTGGGCACAGGGGGGGAAACCGATGTTGTTATGGGTGAGGGGAGGTTGCTCAAAGGACGTTACGTGAAGGACACTGCTGTGGGCACTGATGATGTTGTGGAAGTCACGGGTAAAGTGGAGAGTGGTACTACCACTGGTGCTTCCAGTACAGTTAAAGAGCCATTGGCCAGTAAAGAGTTGAAAATCAAAAAGTTACCTTATATGGGGGTCACAAAGCCTTTGGGTGCTCATTTGATGTTGACTACAAAAGAACGTATTTGGAACGGTGAGTATGTTGAGCTTCTTAAGCTGCTACACCGGGAAGTCCGGTCCAAAGAGGGATCTAAGGAAGAGGAGTTTGAGCTGGCAAAACGTCCTAGAGTCCCTTTAAACATTGAAAATTGGACAGCTGCATTCCTTATTTATGCGAGTGTATACTGTGAAAAATTTCCAGAGCGCAGCGTGTCTCTTTTTAAATATATGGATGTTATACACAAGGCGCAGATTACTGGAGGGGGGTTTGCTTGGTCCCAGTATGATGAAGAGTTCAGGGCCAGGATGGCTTGGGATCCGGAGGCCAAGTGGGGGGAGCTAGATCTTGACTTATGGCAGCATACCATGGGGTCTGCATCAGAGGGAAAGACTATTTTTACAGCAAGTGGCTTCCCTTTAGTTTAACGGCCCTTTCAGGGTAAGCCCACCCGGGGAGGGGTGGGAGCTACTACAACCTCACAGTCTGGAATTGGCACATGCTGGGAGTTTAACAAGGGATCCTGTACCAGAGAATATTGTAAGTTTAAACATGAATGCTCTGGCTGCGGTAAGAGACACCCATTGTCCAGATGCTGGGATAACCAGCCAGCAGGAAGCCAACAGGGGAAACAGGCGACTACAAGTGGTGCAGGGACGCCCTCACAGTTTTCAGGGGGAAGGGGATCCAGAGGTACTAAGGGTTTTGGGTCCAAGGGCTCATACACCGGTTAAGTTAGAGAGGTTGCGCCTTGCGCTTCATGACTATGAGGATGAAGCAGTAAAAGAAAAATTGTTGGATGGTTTTGAATTTGGTTTCCGGTTGGGTTACATGGGCTCAAGGGAGAGGAGATGGTCTGCCAATTTGAAATCAGCATCTGAACATGGCACAGTGGTGCAAGATAAACTAAATAAAGAAGTACATGAAGGAAGGATGGCTGGCCCTTTTTCTGATTGGCCGATCCTTAATTTAATAATCTCACCTATTGGAGTGGTCCCGAAGAAAGATCCGGGACAATTCAGACTTATTCAACACTTATCATGGCCGGAAGGGTTGTCTGTCAATGATTTTATTGATCCAGAGGCGGTTTCAGTCTCTTATTCCTCAGTTGACGTAGCCATGTCACTTGTTGTGACCGCGGGCGCAGCTGCTGAGATGGCCAAGTGTGATATAAAGTCTGCATTCCGGCTGTTGCCAGTCCACCCGGATGATTGGTGTCTCCTGGGTATACATTTTTCAGGTCAATGGTATGTGGACAAGGCTCTGCCGATGGGATGCTCCATTTCATGTGCTCTTTTTGAATGTTTTAGTACTTTTCTGCAATGGTACTTCACTCATCAGTCCTGTCACTCACTGGTGACGCACTACCTAGATGATTTTTTCTTTGTCGGGTCCCCGGGCTCCACGGAGTGCCAGTCTGCTCTGGACACTTTCCAAGGGCTCATGGAGGATCTGGGAGTTCCTTTGGCTCCCGAGAAAACGATGGGTCCTGCAACTGTTTTGTCCTTTTTAGGTATGGAGATTGATTCTGTGGCAATGTGTGCTCGCCTGCCTGAGGATAAAAAAGTGAAAATGTTGGAGTTACTTGAAGCCATGTTATCGAAAAGGAAAGTGTTGGTGAAGGATGTTCAGGTGCTACTGGGCCATCTCAATTTTGCCTGTAGGGTGGTGAGAGCAGGCAGGACTTTTTGTCGCAGACTGGGCAGGGCTCTTGCAGGTCAACATTTGCCTCACCATCGTGTTCGCTTGTCTGCTGGTGTCAAGGAGGACTTGAGAATGTGGAAATTTTTTCTATCTTCCTTTAATGGTGTTCCTTTGGTACGGGACGTTGACTTCCAGTGGGATGTGCAAATGTTTTCAGATGCTGCTGGCAGTGATGGTTTTGGGCTGTATTGGAACGGAAGATGGTGTGCTGAACGTTGGCCGGATGAGTGGTTGAATGGTGGTCCCAGCATTACCTTTTTGGAGCTTTTCCCTTTGCTGGTGGCGTTGACCCTTTGGGGGGAGGAATTGGCACACAAGAAGGTGCTTTTTCGTGTGGATAACATGGCTGTAGTGGAGATCGTTAACCGACAGTCGGCCAGGGATGATCAGGTATTGAAGCTCATGAGAGTCTTCGTGCTGGGTTGTTTGAAACACGACATTCACTTTCGTGCTTTGCACATCCCTGGTGTGGACAATGACATTGCGGATGCTCTGTCTCGTTCACAGTGGGGGAGATTCCGTGGATTGGCGAGGGAAGCAGACAGAACACCGACCCCGATGCCGATTCATCTGTGGCACGTAGGCAATGTCGGGTCGTACAACTGGTGGTAGGTTCCTTGTCTGTGTCTACGCGTTCTGCTTATTCTCTGGCCTGGAGGGAGTTTTTGGAGTCCGGTGCTGCTAGGCGAGAGGAAGTTTGGCGTCGGTCTGAGGATGTGGTGAACTTCATTTTAGACCTCATGGATAGAGGGTTGACCAAGGTAACCATTGCAGGTAAATTGGCTGGGATAGCTTTCATGGGTAAGTTGTTGTGGGGTTATCCTCCGACAGCGGGGGAAATTGGCAGAAGGATGCTTGAGGGCTGGGCCAGAGAGCAAGGGCATACTAGTAGACTCAGGGCTCCTTTATCTTGGCAGATACTGGCCCGGTTGTTAACCATTCTACCTTCTGTTTGTTCAGATGACTTTGAGTCATGTTTATTTTCCATGTTAATGGCATTCATGTTCTTTGGAGCTTTCAGGGTTTCGGAGTTGTTGGGTTCAAAATTCAAGTGTGGCCTATTTTGGCGTGATGTTTTTTGTTCTGATGATGGGGTGCATATATGGTTGGCCAGCTCCAAAACTGATCAGACGAAGAAAGGGAAGGGTGTGTGGTTGCAGGCGGGTGCTCCAAAGCTGACTTGCCCTTTACTGTTAGCGCGGCGCTGGCGTTCACTGTGTGGGGGTGGTGATGATGCGCTTGTTTTTCAGCATATTGATGGCACCCCTGTTACAACATACCAATTCCGCATGGTTTTGCGCAAGGCTTTGCAGCACTTAGGCCTGGATGGGAACTTATATGGGACACATTCTTTCAGGATTGGTGCTGCAACTGAAGCCTTCAACAGAGGCTGGACTGACAGAGATATTATGAGATTGGGGCGTTGGTCTTCAAACTGCTTTCAGCGCTACGTGAGGAGTCCAGCGGAGGAGGCGCATGCGTCATCTTCCTTCCCATGAGCTCTAACTCTGTTTTCTTTTGTAGGATCTGTTGCTGGGCCTCGTTCTCCGGTGGTGACAGTTTGGATAGTTGGGCATTCCTTCGTGAAGTGGGCCCGAGTCCAGGCGGCACAGAGTTACTTTGGAGAACTTCTGGGTTTTAACGCTCGTATGTTTAATGTGGTTTGGAAGGGGAAAGGTGGGATGCTCTGGAGAGAGTTAATCCCTTGTCTTAATAACAGTATGGTGGGCGGGCTATGTCCTGATATTTTGGTCATCCATCTGGGGGAAAACGATCTCTGTGCTACCAAAGGTGTGGTGTTACTTAGAGCTATTAAGCGGGATTTGGGTCTTATTAAGGAGCTTTGGGCTGGGTGCCATGTCTTTTGGACTGAATTGATACCGCGTAGGATCTGGAGAGGGGCAGTCAATCCCAGGGCCGTTGACAGGGCCAGAAAGAAAGTAAACTCTGAAGTTTCTCGCTGCTGCCGTGGTCTTGGTTTTAGTAGAATTTCACATAGGGAGATTAAATTTGAGACGGTGGAATTTTTCAGAGATGATGGTGTTCACCTGTCCAGAGTGGGAATGGACCTATACTTGTTAGAGTTACGTGAGGCTTTGGCGCATTCGCTAGCTATGCAGCGTTAATATTGGTTCAGTTCTGTTTCTGGTCTTCTGGGTGGGGGGGGGCAGAAAGGCAGGTGGTGTAGTTTTTCTCCCCCTCCTACCTTTCTGGGTGGCGGGGTTTTTGGTTGTATCGGTGCGGTTTATGGTAGATTGTTTGATGAGTATTGGATCGATTCTTTGATTGACAGGTTCAGGGGAATGTTGGTCATTGTTTGACCGTTCAGGTTTTGGGGGGTATTGGCAGGAGTGAAGGGGCAGGCAAGGTTTATGGTTATAGAGGGCCTGGCTTTCAATATGTGATTGGGGTTTGATGAATAAAGTTTTGAAATGATGACGTAATGATTTGATTAATGACGTAATGTTTTATTGGTGATGTGATGTTATAATGTTGTTGTAATGTTTTAATGCTGTATTGTTGGGTGGGGGAGGGGCCAAAGAGTTTTAGGGGAGGGGGTGGGGGGCGGGGTTTTGTAGTTAATTATTTATTTAGTGAGGTATAGTTTTGTAAGGCGTTGCCAAGGTTTTATATTTGTAATGTGCACCTGTTTCCTAATAAAGCGGCCTTTTACACACTCAAAACAATCTTGGTCTACTTTTCTCCCACCCCTCGCCCTCCCTCCCAATGCTAGTTACAGAACTCCGGCCTGCGCTGCATATTGACACAGGCACTAGGCTTTGCACTTAAAGCTAATAACATGACTGAGGTGAAACATAAGCGCTGAAATGCAGGCACAAAATGGCGGCAGGCATGGGATGAAGATCCCAGTGTGAAGCGGCGACAGTACAATTCAGAGGCAGACGAGAAAATCTAAACCTCGGCAAGGCAACAAGGATGCAAGCTGCCAAACACGAGATCCCATACATGGTGGCATAATACCTGTTGGAGTGTGTCACAAACATACAAATCTTTTGGATTCCCTCTTTACCCCATTTTCTTCTACTACTGTGCACAGTCTATGGACTGACAACCATAATGACTAGCAGATAATCATAACATAGCTCTTGCACTACAAGGAGTTATAAAGGAGCATGTAACACGGGGTGCTTAATAAGTGACTAGGCACATTGGTCATAATAGCCATAGACACACATTTCAACCTGCAACGGCTACCTATTTGAATCACGGCAGTGAACAGCAACATAGAACAGTGCACGGCACCTGACCATACTACTCTCGATCATGGGAAAAGCTGATGGCAAACAAGCAAAAGTAAATTTTGAGCCCAAAAAAGGAACACGTTCACAACAGGAAGAAGCTGAGCGCCCAGATATGACACCTCCACAAGACTCAGCACCTCCCCAGGAGGATGGATTAAAGACTCCACAACTGGTTATGCAACAAACCCTTACTTCTATAGAGACTAAGATGGGCTCAGTGAATACCAGAATGGGCTCTATAATACTCAGACTAGACAAGCTTGATACGCGCATCACTGAGGCAGAGCATTGAATCTCCGATACAGAAGACAAAGCGAGTGGAATCCACAAACAAATGGCACAGATGAACAAGGTGCTGAAGGTGATAGCGGCAAAAAATTTGGATTTAGAAGCGCAATCCAGACGCAATAATAAACGAGTCTTGGGAATACCAGAGAGCGCAAATACAGGTCGAATAGAGGATTTCATTGAATGTATGTTGTTTACAGTGTTTAGCGCTGAATCATTCTCTCAACTTCTGGTGGTAGAGAGGGCATACCATTCACTGGGCCCTCGACTGCCTCCAGGTGCGCCACCGCGCCCAACCATTGCAAGACTACTGATCTTTCGTGATAGAGATGTTGCGATTAGCCAGAGAGAAAAGAAACCTTAATTTTGAGGGACAAGACTTTACAATATACCCGGAATTTACTCTTGCTGTGCAGGAAGCCCGTTGAAAATGTATTCAAGTAAAGCGTAAACTGAGGGAAGCACAAAAAGACTATGTTCTTATGTATCCAGCACGTCTTTGGATTACTCACAAAGGAAAACAACATTTCTTTGTTCAGGTGCAACAGGTGGAAGAATTTCTCAAGCGTTGCACTGAGAAAGACAGATGACAGCAACAAGAGGCCTCTCCCTCGAGAGCAACATTGCCTATATCGGAGTAAAATCCAGAAAGCACGACTGACGCTATGACCTTACAATGTTCTACAAGGATCAAAACTGGCCAGATTGCTTGTGCTGGTATGCTATACCAGACAAATTAGATGGAAAAATGCAGATGAAAAAGAGAGATCGCTGGAGATGGACAATAAGGCCATAATGGACTGTGGCCAACAGATAAGTGGCATACAGGGACAGGTGAATAAATATAAACCAAGCACTCCTCTCCCCTTCTCCCTTATCTCGTTCCATGCAGGGGACTTATCAACTGTAGGGGAAAGGTACCCGTGCTAGCCCCTGTGGCACCCGAAGGGAAAAAACCCTGAGTTTAGAGATGAACCTGTTGTTTTGGTCATGGGTTTGTTTGGTTGGGGGGGACTGTCATTCTGGCAATGTTGGGGTGCCATTGTGGGTGGGGGAGGGATGGGGAACTAATGTTTATGTTGGCATATTCCCAGGTCTACAAGAAGAAAGACTATATATGCATGCTGCATCGGGTATCATTAATAGGGATGCCCAATCCCCACTTCATTGTCTCTTTTTAATGCAGGATGGCACAGGTTAAAAACATACAGGAATTACATTTCATCACATGGAACGTAAGAAGGCTTGGTGAACCACGTAAGCGAAGGCAGATTTTAACTTATTTAGAACATCACATTCATACCGCAATGCTTCAGGAGACACATTTTGATGCCTCTAAGGCATCCTCATTTGGTGATAAATGGGTAGACCGTCATATTTTTTCGTCCTACTTCATGTATTCCAGGGGGACAGTTATTCTAGTTAAAAAGAATGTGCCATTTACCGCATATGGGATGACTCGGGATCAGGCAGGGCGATATTCAATTATGTGGGGAAAATTGTGTTCTGAATCAGTCACTCTAATTAATTGTTATGGACCAAGTGTCGACAACCCAGAGTTCTGTGCATCACTATGGGGAAAAATAAGATAGATAGAGTCCATACATTCCTGATCTGGGGAGGGGATTTCAATGTAACACTTAACCCCCAATGGTACAGATCCAAACAACTCCCCCAGCATTACTCCAAAACACAAATCCTATTGCAGAGTATACTGATGGATAATAACCTCTTAGATGCATGGAGATATGTACATCCGGAGAAAAGGCAGGGAGCACACTTCTCTACATTTCACTTATCCTGGGCCAGGATAGATTATTGGATTGTTTCTAAAGAGTGGGACCTTGGATTACCAAGACGATTCACTTAGCTAGGACACATTCTGACCACTCACCAGTTCAACTAACTTTAGCCCCTCCACACTGCACAGTGCCCCATGGAAACTGGAGACTAATGACAAAGATGTTACTAGATACAGCATTTCATGCGGAACTTGGTCAAGAAATAACTGACTTCTTCCAGTGAAACAAAAGCACAGTGTCCCATGTAGCTAAAGTGTGGGAGGCTTTTAAGGTCACTATTCAAGGGTTTTGTATAGCTAAAGGATTCAGAGTCCGTCTAGACATACTAAAAAAGATTCACACACTTGAATTAGAGCTAAAAATGAATGGAACAGGATCTGAATGGCAGAGTAGATGGTATTCTTCAAAAAGAAATGAGAGACAAATTGACAGATTATAAAGAGACTGCAGAAAGAGAATGTACATTTCAGGGGACATATTTTAAGGCCCGTAAATATGGTGTAGGCAAACGAGCTGGGAAGGCATTAGCTGAAGAGATCGTAAAGCCTCGCTTCTCTAGCTATGTGCTGGAAGTTACAGGCCCCGAGGGTAACATCCATAGAGACAATGCTGTTATACTCCACAAGTTCAAAACCCATTATTCTAACATGTACACCAGTAAGTGACAGACACAGATAGACTTGGACACACACTTCAGTGATGTAACACTGGCTTGGTTGGGCAATGCACAGAGGGAATTTTTAGCTGCCCCACTAGAAGGGGATAAGATTTGCACTGTGATAATGCAGATGAAATCAGGCAAAGCTCTGGGGCTAGATGGCCTCCCAAAAGATTTTTATAAAACGTATAAAGTTCAAATTGCACCCATATTAAAAGAAGTATATGAAGAGGCTTACGAAAGTGGGACCCGCCACCGAACTATAAGGGAGGCATTGATAACATCAGTCTTAAAACGAGAGAAACCAACTGACCAGTATGATTCATACAGACGCTGTCCCTTATCAACAATGACGCCAAAATCTCAGCAAAAGTCCTAGCTAACAGGCTCACCCCCTTGATGGAAAAATTAGTTCTGCCACTCCAGGTTGATTTTGTTCGAGGGAGGGCGACATCCCATAACCTCCGCACCTTGCTTTCCATCATGCAAGGCATTGACCCTGACTTAGAACCAATAGTTTTCCTTGACGCTACCAAAGCGTTCGACTCAGTGGAGTGGGATTATTTATTAGGGATATTGCAACCAATGGGCATGCCGGCTGGTTTTCTTACATGGATCAAATTACTTTATACACCCCCCACAGCTAGGATATTCATTAATGGGCAAAGCTCACCTCTGTTCTCTATTACTAGAGGGACAACGCAAGGTTGCCCATTGTCCCCCCTTTTTTATGCCCTTGCTATTGAACCATTATCAGCGAAATTTAGACAACATCACCTAGAGAAAGCCCTAAGATATCCTATGAGGGAAGTGCTCATCTCCTTATATGCTGATGATGTTACCCTACATGTCAAAGAGCCACAACAAAACTTAAACCCTATACTTAGGGAGTTCATTAGATTTGGGGAACTTTCAGGCATGCACATTAACTGGGGAAAATCTTAAAAGTATCCATTGACAGGAGGTACCTCTTCTTTCCCAATAGATTATCCAATACAATGGTGTGAGTAAGAGATAAAATACTAAGGTATCCGCATTACAGCATTAGAGCAGAATTCATGTGCCTTAATTATGGTACAGCACTACCACAATAACTGCATGGGTTACGCGATGAATCTCGCTTCCCCTATCCCTGGCAGGGAGAACATCGTTGATTAAAATAATAATCCTCCCAAAATTATAGAACAAATATTTTTTGCTGCTTTAAAAACAGAGACGATACATCTGAACTGGGGAGGAAAGCAACTGAGAATTAAATGGGAAACACTTACTAGGACACATGCACAGGGAGTTTTCGAAGTCCCAAATCTGGAGCTTTATTATTTCTGTGCTCAAGCACATTACGCGAAATACTGGTTTTACCTGCCACCATAGATGCCACACTTTGCAGTGGAACAGGGTTACATGGAGTCGATTCCAGTCGCATTCCAGTCGCAGGTGGCATCACCATGAATCCCAATGTCAGGGAGAAAGACCGTACTAAGGTAGCCTGCCCTGTGAATGCTTGGAAGTTTGATGTTCCCATGCCCTATTCTCCATTACTACCACTTCTCTATCACCAACAGATTCAGTTATTACAAGAAAACAGCTTTAAAAAAATGATACTCAAGTTCAATATAAAAACTTGGGGGGACCTATATATCGACGAAAGTTTCCGCACTAGAGAACAATTTTTGGGAGAAGTGGAACCCACACCAATAGAAGTATTTTATTATGTAAGACTGAGGCAAGGTTTTAACACAACATCCTGTTCTCTGGAACCTCTGACACTGACCCCACTACAGAAGCTTTTGCAGTTAGACACACCTTGACATTTGGTTTCTGTATTATATCATAACTAAGGCTCCCTGTTTTCCGTTTTTACTGATTTTTATAGTTAAATCAGACAGAAAACATTAATTTTCTTGTCTGTATTTATTTTTAGATGTGGATAAAAACGGAAATTTGGTTGCTTTTTGGGCAATTCTAAATACTGTCTGCCATGACTGCGAGGCCAATAGATGTGTGGATTGCTAGATAAGGGGGTTTAAAAAAAGGAATTTTATTAAAGAGACTTTAACAGAAGTAGATATGCACAAGGTTGATACTGACATTTGCTTATCTTCATATAAGTGCACTGATTTATCTTCCGTGGGTGTTCACAGCTCTGAAACCTGGCAGACATTCAAGCATGAGTGCATATTTATTGGTTGAATAAATGTGGAAATATACTAATTTCAGCTTACTTTTTCCTCAAAACTCAAAATAAATATGGATAAATACAGATAAAATTAGCAAAAAATAAATATGGATAAATACAGACGGAAAAGGCAAAAAAATAAATACCATAAAACCGGAAGCCCTAATCATAACACTCTGAATGCTCATGCTGGAGGTATCTGTGTCGCTCGCGGACACTGGGAACAAGAACTAGGATTTGAACTGTCAGATGAACAATGTTTGTACACAAACTGGGCAGATAACGGCTAATAGCCATCCCCATATTATTCACTTCAAATTTCTACATCGTGTATATTATACGCCGGTTAAAATGCACAAATTTCACATTAGAGAAGATAATCGATGTGATAGAAGTGGGGTGGATGGAGCAGACTTTCTATGTCTGGCTTGGGAATGTAGTTCAGTTAATCAGTATTGGCAGCAGGCCTTTGCAGCATTGACACAGATGACAACAATCCAAATAAGTGCCTCCCCCATGTTGGCTCTCTTGTGACATACCGCACAGATTTATTTATTTTGTCTAAGATATTTTTATTGTTTTGAAGTCAAACAAAACAATTGCAGGCAATATCAGGACATAATTGCATTTAGAGTAACATGTCATGAGGGTTAGCAATAATTGAGGATTACCTCACACATCTGACAGGCATTTGTATCATATTGACACACCGCACAGATACCGGTAGATTGCAGGAAATATATAGCACTCGGGCTGTTATTAGCTACATGGAAAGTAGCCTGCAGATGGGGATGGGGTAGAGTTCCCGAATTCAAAGATTGGATCCGGGACTTACTGTTTTGGCAGGAACAAACATTGATATATGCAGAATTATTACCACCATCACCTCGCCCACGAGACATATGGGATCCATTAAAGTCTTATTTGCCATCACACCCTGTGGATGTAGGTAGAGACTAATGTAGAAGAGATAGACGCAGGGAGGAAAAGCAGTGAGTTGACAAGACAAGAGATTCGTAAGATAGTAATTATTTTAAAATGTGTGATGTAAATTGTTTTATGACACTGGATCTGATTATTGGGGATAAATTGGACTGAAGATTACAGAATGTGATAATGAAGAAGGAATGCTGATTTATAAAACTAAACGTGGAATTTACATATTTAAAGTCAAGGGCTGTTCAGACCTTTATCGTAAATGGTGCTGATGATGCATATATGAAACATATGTTATGGGAAATGCGCAAACGTTTGTATTTTGTTTCATAAATACCAATACAGAAGTTTTATTTAAAAAAATATATATTGCATATGTGTTTGATGTGTGCAAGCTAGTTATTTGTTTCACTACATCTGGGGGTGTTTTTTGCGTTGGTATTTTAGTGTGTGTTCCTCACACCAAGTTGATATTTCAGCAAAAAATGCAGTTACTGGTGTGCTTGGTTTTTACACATTACACACATCTGCATGACAGTTGGCTATCCTATTGGCTGTCCCTAATGTACTTCACACCACAGGTACTGGGAGCATTGAGCTTCGACGCTTGTGCAAAGTGGACTGGGGCCCAGGCTCTCAGGCTTTCAGGATTCCTGGTAATAGCATTGCTATTCTGCACCAATTCTTCACATTATGACTTTTGCATGCTTCTCACCCTGTTCAATTTATATCCTATTTATCTGACATTGCCTTTTGGGGTGGGGGCATTTTGGGAATTCATTACAGTGACTTGGTGCGGCATGTATATTTTGTGGTTCTTAACACATCCTTACAGATCCATTTTGATATCACACCAGGACCAGCCATATGGGGAATGGGAGAGTGTTACAGAAAATGATAAGTGCGATAGTCATGATTTGCAGCTGCTGTGTTATGGTAACTGATTGCCAACATCACAATATCCGAATGTAATTTGTGAACACATTGCACCTTTTGTGGTGCATACCTGTGCTTTGTCAGTGACCTGGCCATGGAGGGCATCAAGTGGCTGTAATTGGATTGTATATTGTGTATATTTCTAAAGGGGCCCCATAAAATATGTTTGCCACAGGGAGCCCATACCCTTGATAGGTCCATGGCAGGCCATCTATTTGCTGTGAAATCAATAGAATAGGGTACATGTATAGCTTACCGTCTGTTGCGTCCATGACAGCCTCTGTTTTGGACATCCTCCATCAGGTACAGCAGTGGCAGGACCTGTAAGATCGGCTCCATGACACCACAGGACGTGTGTAGCTGTGTACAGGTCAGTTTCAGCCTCCCTGTCTGCCAGCTCGGATGTGGTGGTTGCACTACCACAGGAACCTCGGCGGCGGAGCACATCGTGATTGGGTGGGCGCTCTGACTGGTGGTCCAACAGACGCTTTTTGCTTGACCATCGCGGTTGAGATTTACTGGCATGGGGCGGTGCAGCGGGGGTGTCTCAAATATATATGCAGCGGTGTTCCCATCGCCGACGGTGTAACGGTCCCCGGACCGCCAAACTCAAAATCAGGCCCTTGTAATTTTCAGAGACTTCACTAAAAATCCTGAAAAAATCTTTTCCTGTCCAACAAGTAATGTCATTCTCATAGGAACCATCCTACAAGCAACTGAGGACTACATAGTATGCAATACCCAAATTGGAGCTGACTTAAGTTCTTCATGTGGCAAAGCACCTGCTTCATTGTTGAAGACTCCAGTTTTACAACAGCTCAACCTTTCATAATTGGAAAGTTAGTACTGCTTAACATTTAGGAAACTTGGGTTTAGTCTGATAGACTTTCACAAAATGTGCAGACCTTCCACAGTGGCTATATACATTTGCACACCTCTTCTTTACTTTTTTTCATTAGGAAATAGTATGTTGATTCTACATAATTACGCAGGCTCCAGAACTTCTATTCTCTTCTTCTCAAGAACATATTACAAATATTTAGTATCATTCCAATGTTTTCTGAAGGACGCTCAGTTAAGGATGATATAAGTGTACCACTAAGTCTGTAAGCTGTTCACATTTCTTATGGGGGTTTCTTGCTTGTACCACTACATCTTTTAATTCACTTCACCCCTGGTAAAGCAATGTGGATATTTTTTCTTCGGGCAAAGCAGTCTCAAAGGTGAGTATGTAACTTAATAGGACTTTATGACCTTTTTAAATTCAACAACTCACTGTCTAGGGAAAGAGTCTGTGAACAACTAGCAAACAACTTCTGCATTTGCAGAATGCAGAACAATTAAATAACAGGATAACTATTCTCTATTAAATGAATTATCTTGTTAGTAGCATTCTCGCTCAAGTAAAATAAAACAAAATATTTGTTAATCTGATCATCAGAAAAATGTCAAAGGTTAACAAATGCAATGTAGGAGACACTCACTGAGGTACAATGCAAAATTCTTAGAGTCTCCACTAAATCTCTCTAATTGTGCAGGAAGTATTACGGTTCGGAATTGAGAGTATGACTGCACGCTAGCCTTACAGTCTTTTATAGGAGGTGGCAACGCCCAAGGATCAGTTAGCTTAGGTTTAGTAGGTAACAGTAGCTGACTAACATCTTTTTTTATCAGGCTTTAGCAGAAAGCTGTAACCTAGTCTAATGTGTGTTAGCTAATTTTGTAGAATTTTATTCTCAGACTTTTTTTAACTGACTTTTTGTTGTAATTTAGTTACATCTAGGATTTAAAATGATGTTTTATCAATGGGGTATCAGAATATTGAAATAATATCTAGGGATAGACATCTGTCAAGGTGTACTAATTTAGCAATCTAAGCCCAACACAATTGATGACAGCTTACAAAGTTAGCTGAACCCACAACTTACTTGTCATGTTATGTTATGCAGATTTGTAGAGTGCCCTATCACACAGGTGGATATCCTGGTGCTGAGCAGGTGTGAGTCTAGCCACACTAAGAGTCTAGTGGGACTACCTTCTTGTGGAATTCAAGAAGTGAGGAGGAGGTTTTTATGTGTAGTGTCATGTCATTCAATGCTTTAGCAGTGATGCAGGAGAAGGCTCAACTGTCTGATCTGGTTTCTTGTATGCATGGGAATTGTGTAAGTAGAGATCGGGATGAGGGGAGGTGTCTGAAAGGTTTGTGAACTCCGATGTGATTGTTGTGGTATACTGGGCCAGTGTTATGTAGCGCCTTGAAAGTGTGGGTGAGGAGTTTCAATTGTGCCCATTTGTGAATGGGGAGCCAGTGGAGCTCCTTCAGGTGTAGTGTGATGTGAGTGTGGTGTGGGAGGTTGACAGTGATTCTTGGCCACCGAATTCTGAATGATCTGCAGCCTTCTGCTGAGTTTTTGGTTGATACTGGAATAGAGGATCTTCCCATAGTCCAGCTTTCTTGTGACCAGGGTTGTGTTTTCTGAGTGCTGATTGAGAGATTTGAAAATCTTTCTTAGTATCTTCAGGTTAATTGAAGCATGAGGCGGTGACTGCATTGACGTGGAAAGTAATGTCAAGTTTGCTGTCAATGATGATCCTGAGGTTCTTGGTGTGGATGGTGGAGGTGGGTGTTGGTCCTAGCTCTAATGACCACCAGGTGGAGGCCCACATGATGTGCTCTTCCCAAAGATTGTGATTTCAGTCTTGTCAGGGTTTAGCTTTGGAAACTTGGGGGCATATGTACAAGCCCCTATCGCCACCACAACGTCACTTTTATTGATGTTGTGGTGACGATAGGGGCTTAGCCTTTTTTACAAGGCAGCGTTAAGCCACTTAACGTGGCTTGACGCTGCCTTGTAAATGAGGCCCCCTTTCACATTATGGTTAGCGTGAAAGGGGTGGGCAGTGGCTGTTGTGGTGGGCGTACCACCGCAGCACCCATTGATATCTACACTGCCCCCTATGTACAGGGCAGCATACATAGGCGGCAGCTCCAAAATTAAGACCAGGTAAACGCAAAACGAGGAGAAATGCATTATTTCTCCTCGTTTTTGCTTTTTCCATGTGTGCTGCCTTGTGCAGCACACATGGAAAAAGCAAAATGTAATGGATTGTTTATGTACAAGAAGGTCCCCCTTCATGTACATAAACAATCTTAAAAGAAAAATGCCCTTTTGTGACTGCCATGTGTGCTGCATTAAGCAGCACACATGAAAGTGACTGAATGGCATTTCAGGATTGTTTATGTGCCAGAAGGGACACCTTCCGACACAAACAATCCTCCCCTGCACGCAGACTAGGGTGCCTGTGTTGGCGCTACACTGCAAAGTATAGCGCCATTGCAGGGGGAAACGCAAGGATTTACCATATCGTTGTAAATATGGTGCAGCCTTCCGTTTCAGAAGTGGCGGAGTGAGGCGTTAAGCCTCGCCACTTCCTTGTACATATCCCCCTTGGTCTTCATCTAGTAGGTGATTTCAGCCAAGAAGGCTTTGTACTTGATCTGGGTACTGGACGTCTTGCTGTGAGGTATAGAATGAGTTGGGTGTCATCGACATAGAAGAGGGCGTTAATCTTGTGAGAGCAGTGTTGCTTATTAGAAGGTCATGTATGCGTTTAAGCGGGTCAGGCTCAAGGAGGATCCTTGCTGAACTCTACAGATGTGGTTGCAGGCATCCAATGTGTATGGTGCCAGGCTGACTGACTGGGTCTTTCCAGTCAGGAAGGAGCATATACGTTAGAGTACTTGCCCTTGTATTTCAATATCAGGTAAGTATTGGAAAAGGATGGGAGACTGTGTCAAATTCTGCAGAGAGATCCAGGAGGATGAGTGCCGCCATGTCTGCTCTGTCCAGAGTTATGTAGATGTCATCCGTGACAGAGATAAAGGCAGTTTCCGTGCTGTGATTTGGTCTGAAACCAGACTGAGTGGTGTCAAGGAGTTGCTGGTCATTGTGGTATTCGGTGAAGTGTCTGGTAATGATTCTTTCTAAGATATTGGCCAGGAATTGTAGCAGGGACATCAGTCTGTAGTTGGCGAGCATTAAAGGGTCCACGGAGGGTTTCTTCAGCAATGGGAGGCCAGTTGCATATTTCCAAGCATCTGGGAACATTTCAGAAGATGCAGAAGCATTCAGAATGGGTGTGACCATGGCGTTGATGGGTTGCAGTCTTCTGGAATAGGGGAGGTGGGGTTAGGTGTCCGATTGGGGCACCTGGGTGAATGGACTTTGTGGTGGCTGCTGTTTCTTCTGGGGTGATGAGGGGCTATTTGGTTAGCATTTGTTCTTTGGATAAGATTGGGAAATCTTTGGTGAGGTCTGTTTAGTCCAGTTTTGGGCTAAAGGTGCTGTAAATGGCAGTGATATTGTTGCTGAAGAATTGAGAGGGATTGTTGCAGAGGTCCTGTGAGACTGTTGTCGAGTTAGAGGTATCTGATGGTGAGGTTAAATCTTTCACAATGGCAGAGATTCATTTGCTTCTGTTGGTGCTTGCATCGATGCAGTCCGCCAGAGTAGCGTGTTTAGTGGTCCGAATCATTTGATGACAGCGTCTTCGTGTGGATTTGAATGTGCTCCTGTATGTATTGCCCTGGTTCATTCTCCATTTATGCTCTAGTTATCTCTAGTAGTGTTTCATCAGTCCAAGTTCTTCCATGTACCAACTAGCCTGGGGTCTGGATATTGTTGTGTTGATGTGTTTGAGGGGGGCCAGAGAGTGGGTGCAGGAAGTGATTCAATTGTTAAAATTCTTGATGGCTTTTGGGAGGTTGTTGCTGTGTTTGGGACGGTGGGAATTGAGGGTGGTGGTCCAGTCCTTGTCAGTGATGCTGCTCCCGTTTCAACAGGCTCGTCTGACTGTGGTGCCTCTGTGTTAGACTGGGATGAGATGCCGAACTCGATGAAGGTGTGGTCTGTGCAGGGGACTAGTGTGGGCTTGTCAACTTAGATGCCATTAAAATTAGTGAAAATAGGGTATATGACGTGCCTGGAGACATGGGTAGGTCCTTCTACTCATTGGGTGAGGCCTAGGCTTCTGGGGTCTTCAATGAGTGTTCTTGAGATGGGATCAGCATGGTCTTCCAGATGGAAGGTCAGGTCTCCAAGTAGGATTCAATTGCTATGGGCATGGATTTTGGAGTGTAAGTTTAGATATCATATATATCATACCTGTTGACATTTTCTAGATTTCTTTCTCTTTCTCTATCATGAATTGAAACTAGATATTTTTTCTGAGCTGAAATACCATTAAATTGATATAGTAACTGTGGCTCGCAATCAGACTTGTAATATATTGATCATAAAGAGAACTACCTTCAATATTAGGAAAACGGCTTTCTGTCATTTGTTTACATTCAATATAACAAGTTGATAACTGGACCATGAAAGGTATGTTTTATTATTCTGTATTGCAGCGACACCACTAGTATCCATATATTTACTATTATTGATATCATCAAACATACTACAATAAATCTGTGCCAACATTAAGTCGTGAGAATTTTCAACAATAATTACTTTGCGAATCACAGGGGTAACTAATTGTGAAACTAAAGGTAAAAAGTGTATAGAGCCCTATCCATTGTCTCGTTATGAAATGAGTACATGCAAAAGATTTTGTGATTCTCAAAGATTGCTCAATGTGAAAACAAGCACGTGCCATAGAGTTTGAAATTCTTAATGAATGACTCCTTTGAAAACTAACAAGTACACAAATATATTCTTGTGAGTGGGATGCTGGATAGTTCTCTGGGTCCAAGATTTATTTAATTGGATTCATCAAACCTGGCTGCCAAGACTTGTAACTCCCTCCCCATCCACCTTCGGCTGACCCAGGACCATCTCGCCTTCAGGAAACAACTCAAGACCTGGCTGTTCGAGCAGTAGCATACCCCTCCCCCAAGCGCCTTGAGACCCTCCCGGGTGAGTAGTGCGCTATACAAATGGCATGATTGATTGATTGATTGATTGATTGAAAGAACAGATGGAAGGGATCCAAACTGCAAGACCCAGTTGAAGCCACTGTATATCAAGACTCCCTATCAAGGATGCTATGGTCCATGAGGAACTTATATTCTAGTTATTGTCTCTTGTGGGCTTGTTGGAAATGCATTCCTTCTTGCCTTTACTCAAGTATTCATGAACCACATCTGTCCAAGATGTGCGGCTTCTGTCCAGGCAGTGCGTACCTACACTCTGAGTACCATTCCATCCTCTTCTGCTCCTGAAGCTATCCACGTTCAGGAACCTCAAAGTAGCAGTCGAATGGGACTGCCACATAAAGGTAAGTGTGTGCCTCAACATATCCTCACCCAGTGTTTTTCTGAATGTATTTTGGGCTGTTTATTGTCCTGGGAAGCCATTGCTCTGGAACAGATAAATCTCATAGCATTAATATTAGCATACCTTGGGAAACATCCTTTATTTCGCATGCCTTACACTGCATAACATTCCCCTGCATTTTTTACACCACAAAAACTTTTACAACACAGGGTTTTACACCGCAAACCATTACAACACATTCCCCATTACAACGCCCTGGTGGAGTTAGAATAGTAAATGGCGCTGTAATGGACAATGCATTGTAATGAATTGCGTTGTAAAGCCCTGCGCTGTAAATGTTTTTACGGAGTAAAAAACGTGGGGTAATGGCATGCGTGCAGATTAAAGTGTCCTATTCGCATACCTTATTATAATTGGCCCTTTAGCTTGGAAGATGCAATTATTTCTGTAATTCATCTCTGGCTTCCAAACATATTTAGCATTATTTCAAGCCTAACTACATATGCACAAAAAAGTCACATTGATCACCATCAACACTAAAAGGTTATGATTTTAGAGTTTCATTTACAATTTCACATTTGAAAGAGTGCTGTTATACGTTTACTGGCCTTCAGTGTGATAGAAGTCCCACCAACATTTCTGTGGATTATGAACATTAGAAATCACATCTTACAGCATACTAACTGGGTATGCATTTAACTGTATGGACAGTATTCCAATATTATTATTCCACACCTGATAGTGTCAGCCTACTGTTCTAACTTGTGAAGCGCCTGCAATAGCAAGGGAAGCAAAAGGAAATGTCTAGTTATCATTATATTCCCTGCGGTAATTAGGGAAGCCACAGGTGGCAGCCAAACAACAAGGACTTATATCTGGTTAGATAGAGATTCCTTCAACAATGAGCCCCTTACAATCTCAATCAAAAAATGCCAGGCCAATGGACAAGCTGTGGGAAGCAGTGTCTATCTGCTTCGGTGTTCCCTTATGGAAGAAGACAAATTGTCGCAGGACATTTCTTCTAATATCTGAAAAGAACATTCTCGGTAGAAGTAGCATTTCATTGTCCTGTGGTAAACGATCATTTATTTTAATAAGGAGTCAGTCGTTGCCATGGAGACCATGGATACTTTTGCACCAAGGGAAGTCTTAAATTCTAGGCTGTGTCAAGTCATACGGGCATTATGTCCATTTAACATTCTGACTTTCTTTAAATTCTTGTCCAAAAAAGATCAAGTATATGTAGGTAGACAGGGGATAATCTTTAAATTCTTGTCTTTCAGGTGTGATAATACATGATTATGTTTCCTATTCTTGTGAACACTGCCTCTTAGTCAAAGAGGAGGTTCCCTGTTTGACAACCATATGAAGAAATGGGTCACCATGATGCCATGTGACACATAAAAAAAATAGTGAGTTGTTTAGCAATCCCCCAGCCCAAGGAAGTGCTGGGCAATTGCTAAAATCCTCTTTTTTTTAATTTATTTAAAGATGTTGAACTCTAATGAGGTCCACAATAAAAGTACATACACATTATTACCTAAAATATCATAAAACATATACAGATTTTTCAACAGATAGCAACTTCTGCAAATAGAACTTGGAGTTAGCAGCGTAATGATTGAAGTAATAAAACTTCTCCCAAATTGTGCACAAAAGCATTTAAGTAGCAGCCAATTCATGTGCAAAATACAATTTCAAAAAATCCAGCTTCAGCTGGAGGTTAACTTGAAATTAACAGCAAGAAAATTGTGATAAAAAAACATATCCTAACATGTGCTACAGTAAACCGTTGAGTTACATCAAATTCATGTACAAAATACGCTCCGAAATCCAACTTCAATAGAGAACAGAATTTCAAAGTTAGCAACAAGAAAATGGACGAAAAGCGAGACATAATCCAGTAGAACAAAAAGCAGTTAAGTAATAATCAAAACGTTTGCAAAATACTATCTGGAGAAGGAGAAAATATTAGAACTCCATAATGGGGCAGCAAACACGAAGGGAGCAGCCAGATTAAAATAATGTATACAGAATGTTAAAATATATTATTAAATTCCTTAAAAAAATTAAATAATTTTACACAGACTACTTCATTTTTTGGACAAAAGAGGAAATCTCGGGCTGAAGCTACATCTTTAACACCATTTTGTATAAACATTAGCCTAAGCCTGCGACGACGACTCAGAACCAATGCTGGGCAAACAAACAAAACATGATCCAGGTTCTGAATACTCAGCTCGTAAAAATTACAACTGTTTTCATTTTCCAAGTTCTGAGACCAGTTTGCTGTTAAATCATTTAAAGGTAAGAGATTCATGCGACATAGGATGAGCCAATGTCGGATTCCGTGTTCTAGGTTCCAAGATAAGTATTTCTGGGAAATTCTCGGGGAGCTCGTCCTAACTATTATCTTTAATCTCTCTTTAGTATTACAGATATTGATATCTCTATTAAAGCTGGTCTTACCACTTAAGGTTTTAAAGAGGATTAAAATCATGATATAGGGAATATTTCCCCCCATTACCGCCAAAGATTTCTTGACACATAAAACCTCTTAATGAGTAAGAATCACTATTTTTTAACTGGTATCCCCAACGAAGAACCCTGGATATACCTTGAATATAGGAGCTTAGTAGGCCGAACTCCAGTCTTATAGGAACTGATGGAACTGACGTGATAAAATTTCACAATTTACGTAAAGTCAAGCCTTTGATCCTATCTAAAAAACTCCAGTCTTTTACGGGGATTAATTCAATTGCGTAGAGCAGGGTTGGGGGAATTTTTGCTTTAAAAACTGTCAACAGATGTAAAAAATGCCTTCTGCTCATTGCACTATAAAGAATGCGCAAATCATTAGCATGGGATATAGTTTTGCAAGTACTGTGTTCAATATGAAGTTTATTTTTCGCATTACTCGCTATTAGTTTCCCTAAGTAGAGGTATGAATCTACCACCTCCAGTTTTTCAGGACCAATTTGCCACTTAAAATTACTTGATTTTCTACTTCTATTGCGTTTCATGATTAAAATCTTGCTTTTTGATACATTTACCTTTAAGAAATGAGCTGCTGTATAATTCTGTAGTGATATCAGCTTTTTGTTCAGCACAATTGGAGTTAAGTCCATCACTACTATATCGTCTGCATAGAGGGTAAAAAGCGAAAGGTTGGCTACCTATCTTTGGTGCATCTCCCTCTAACTGAGAAAAACAATCCGGTAAATCTGCTATATATAAGGAGAATAATAGTTGTGCTAGTAGGCAACCTTGTTTCAGGCCATTTGCTATGGGAATTACAGATGATAGACCTTGGTTTCCTCCTATTAATACCTGGCACCTTGTTTGAGAATGTAGTGCAATAATTAATGTTAGCAGGGGAGCAGGTAATCCCATATTATGTAATTGTCTACATAGTAATGGTCGGTCTACCTTATCAAATGCTGTAGAAAAATCTATAAAGGCTGTATAAACGCTTAACCTACGGGAGATCGTATATTTTTCCTCAATTAATTTCAACATGGAGATATTATCCAGAGTGGAATGATTTTTACTAAAACCTGCTTGTTCTATTGGAGGACCTTCTTCTCTATCACCCTTTCTGTGATGTGATCAAGAATACTACTGGTAAATATTTTGCCTACTGCATCTAATAAGGCAATTTGCTGGTAGTTACCCGAAAGGTTTCTAGGGCCCTTTTTGTGCAGGAGGATTAAAATGCTTCTGGACCAAGATCTTGGAGTCTTCCCCTCAGAGTAACAAAAATTGAACAATGGAGATAAGTACTTAGCCCTCAAAAGTGGCTCCTTTTTAATTACCGTCATGGGGATTTCATACGGACCCATAGCTCCTGAAGATCTCCTTTTTTAAATAAATCCAACCACATCTTTCATTGAATGTGCATAGTTGAATAAGGGAGTTTCAGGGGAGTCAGGTGCAGCAGTACTGATAGAATTAGAATTCGCAGAGTAGAGATCTACCAGGTGGAATTTTCAATCCTCTTCTTTAATAAGAATGGGGAGAGATTTCACTCTCGTGCCACAGCAATCAGCGATAATTTACCAAAACGTTTTAGAGTTCTTTTGTTGAGGCCGCCTCATTTAACTGCACCCATGCGCCGTCTTCTTTTATTTGTTTTAAACAACATTTGTTCCTCTTTCTTTTCCTCTTTAATAAATGTATTAGATTACTTCGATCAATAGAATAATTCAGGAACTGGGCCCTTACCAATTTATTTATTTCCCTATTTAAGGTAAGCATTGGATTAAAATATGATCTCCGTTTAGCTAGAGCATGCGATGGTTTACATAATGTAGCCAAAGAGCCTACATTATGAGAAAAGGCTTCAAGTAAATCAAATTGGGGAGAGTCACGCTCGGCTATTACTAAGTGCTGCTGATCTTTTATCCAAGCTGTTAAGTTCGCTTTTAGTTTAGCGGTCGCTTGAGTGTTCCACTGAACTTTACCATTGGTTGCATTAAACCCTACTGAACTGCTTTTAAAATTCCAGGGACCTACCTTATCACCAATAAGTATAATTTTGAGCAAATCAATGATTGGTCGCTAAAATAAGTTCCCAAAACTACCATACTTGCGAGATTACAAAAACAAGTTGCTGAAATAATTAGATAATCTATAATGAATCTCCAATTTGGGGTCTTATGCGTATAATTTGCTGGAATATCATTTTTTCACCTCCCGTTTGTAATTATAAGGTCTAAGCTTCTCAGACCTTCGAGTAGAGTAGTTCCTCTTTTATCAGTCCTTTTGTTCGGAAATTGGGCAGTTGGTATACTTAAAGCTTTGGTTTTTTCATTGTTAGAGAATACCCTTATACTGTGAGAAGAAACTTTCGAATTCAGATCTCAAACTAATATTAAAAACCTGCAGTTTTCCTTTCTAAGGTAGAGGATATAAAAAGGAATAGGTCTTTTAATAAATAAGAGTAAGATGCATCGGGGGTAAATAAACATTTACGATCAACAAGAAATTTGGATAATCCTGGACATCCTTGAGATTTAGCTTAATCGCCTGAATTAAGTTGGAGGCATAAGAGAATTCTTTGTATGACCACCTAAGATTTGAACTTAGAATAATAGCAATACCTCCTTTAGCATGTCCTCTCTTCACAGGGAGCGCAGGTCGGCCCAGCACTATATAATCTTCAGTGGACCAATCCTTTGTGATTCAAGGCTCTTGTAGACAGATTATATCTGCACTCTGCTCTTAACCCCTTGCCTGCTTCTGTCGGCCGTTGGCCGGCGGCAGCACTACCTCGCTAGTGCTGCCATCGGCTAACGGCCGACGCGGCCCGCACATTTTGCGGAAGTGCCGCACTGCCGCAAAATCACGGCCGCATGAAAGGGGTTAAGAATTTATTATTATTAGTGCTTAGGCCAGCTGCTTTCCATGATATCACAGTAATAACCTTGCTAGGAAGGAATCCCAAATTGTTACCCTAGGGATCTATTTTTGTTAATAGTGCCTGCTACCCAACTCCATTTCTTATCCTCCTCATCAATGTAAGATTCATACTGAGGCTAAACTACTCACATTTAGGGAGTCACATCATGCCCATGGAGATTGAACAATGGTGCATGATTTTGGAGAGGGGCTCCTTTACATATAAAAGTGAATTGTCCTTGAAGGATTCTCTCAAGGAAATTTACCCTGGTCCTTTGACAGTTCTCTGATGCAAATAGGGATGCCCTTTTTAAAGAAATATGACTTTGGCGGAGGTGGCCAAGCTGAGAGGAAGATGGTCTCATGCTACTAGATCTCTGATTGGATCTGGCCATCTAATTACCAGCGATGGAGGCATAGACATGCATTCAACACAACAGGGGCAAGCCTGAGGAGGGGTGACACATGGAAAGGTCTGTATTTTTAGTTGGGGCACTGGGCTGGAAAATACGAGCTGAAGCAGCAAAGCTGTACGTGAGGCCAAGATGGCACCCAAGTGGCAGTAAGGGTTTGGAAGGGTGGGCGGCACTTTGAATACCGCTGTGGCCCTGGAGAACAGGACCTCCAGCCCCTACACTCCCCCATGCAATGGAGGAGCAACAGCCTGCAGTAGAGTATCTGCAGAGAGGACTGGCTTGGGAGTGGGGAGGCTGTGTGGCTCATGTGTGGGCTTTGACCACAACATACAGTGAGAGTAGATCAATTGACACTGTTACAGTAGGGAGTCTCAGCATCAAAATTGGAAGAGTTGCAACTTCGGTATAAGCATTATCCACCTGCTTTTTATGCCTGCAGTAGGAACAATTAGACTGCAGTTTAGATATAGCAGAGGCAAATGACAGCAATCACTGTATGCACACTTGCTGCATGCTTTAGTCATAAATAGGGTGGAACCTACTCTTGTGCACTTCAAGAATACACACCACATCCAGAGCAACAGGGTTGGCACATACCTAGTGAGATAACTATGTAAAAAACAAGAGAGAGTTTATATTCGAGAAATTGTGATAGACAAAGGTACCGCTGTCTATAGGGAGGAAGGCAAACGGCTAGCATTTCACAGATTCTACTCGGCGATATATGCCTCAGACTTACTCCCAGTGACTACGCAACAAACTGACCTAGACAAAGCCCAATTACCATAGCTGACGCCTGTCCAAAGGGAATCCTTGAATAGTTCATTAACTGAAATCAAGATTACTGCATCCCAGACCAGATGGGTTCACAGAAGAGTTCTATAAAACCTTTGGCTACCTCTTGATTCCACATCATGCTTGACTCATCAATTCCTTCTCTGGGTGGTGAGGATGTGACCCCTCCCATGGCAAAGTAACCATATATTTAATTCACAAACAGTGCAAAGACCCTACACTTTGTCCTTCTTACAGACCAATAGCACTCCTCAATATTTACTCTATTAATAATAGAATATTGCCCTCACACTTGGATGATATTCTCCCCCTGATAATTCACCCCAAGCAAGTTGGATTGTCTAGGATACCTCTAAATGGAGGACTGTCCCCACCTCCTTCCCTCAATAGAAGCACCCGTCTAGGATATCTCCCATTCCCCCCTCACTATTTGCTCTCTCCATAGTACTACAAGCCAAATTGATAAAAAAATGACAAAAATATGTTATTTTCAGATGACATCCTTCTAGAACTAACAAAACCTGAGGTATCTCTACCATGCCTGCAAAGTTTCCTTCTTGAATAAGAAGCAGTCTCTGGCGGCTTTAAGCTTAATGCATCAGAATCAGAGATCTTACATCTTAAATTTTTGTAGGCTTCCGAGAGGGTTCTCCAAAACTCTATGCGACTCCTTTGGGCCACGAGATCAATCAGATATTTAAGGGTAGCAATTTCACCAGACACTGGAAGACTGTACAGGGCTAATTTTTCACCACTCTTGTCAGCGATTAAGGCGTAGTTTAGGAGATGGCAGGGATTCCCAACCTCGTGGATCAGAAGGATACATTCCATCAAAATGACCGTCCTCCCAATATTACTATATCTTTTTCAAGCACTGCCCAAACTTGTGCAATAGTTCTTCTTCGCAGTATATCTGTAAATGGGGTTGGAAAGGAGGATACACAAGAGTATCTTATAAAACACAATGTCAGTCCAAGTATGGGGAGGGTTGGCCCTGCCTGAATTGAAAACATATTTTAGAGCCATTTAACTTAGGCCCAGTTTGCAAGTTTAGGTGTTATTTATCCCACCCACGGGGTATGTAATTTATCAGGTGTGACATATAATACCTATTACGAGTTGGTGGGGAATATTATGTGGATTTTGGTGTTTAACTTCCAAAATCCACCTAATACTGTATGCTTTTTCCCCTATTAAATTTCAGCAGGTTTTACCTGCCAAAATTTAACATAGGTAGGATGTATTTAATGCATTCCATAATCATCACAGGCGTTAAATACCTAGCATCGCCCAATTCTGACCAATGAATAAACAGGGGTTTATTCACGGGACAGAATACACCTACCAACTCATAATCAGGCCATTAGAGGTTTAGCGGAAGGAAGCACTAGCATCTCTGATAACATCTGGCTAGATATGGATAGGACTGTAGCCGGCCTCTCACTTTGGGATCTCATATGAAAACCAAGATTGGACCACCCAGCAAGCACATACTTCGGTACACCCACAGCTACCACCCTCCAGACATGAGACCCCATCCAACGACAGCTCCACATGACCACCTACCCCTCCCCACACACACCAATCCATTTTATTCTGATATTTACACCGACCTTACACGTGATCCTTTTGACACCTAGTGCAGAGGCAACTATCTTATTGTTTCGAACTTATTCAAAGACAGGACGATCAGGCCCTTTGAAGAGTATAAAGTGGAGTTTCAAGTGGAAAAGCGGGATTAAGTCCATTACACAGTTATGTAACTGGGTGCTGCAGAGGGTTCGAGAGAGGCTGCCATCAGAGGCTTGACCACTTAGGAGAATTGAATCTCTCGGGCTACACGGTCAAAGGGCATAATCTCGCAATTGTATACCCTCCTTTTAGAAGCGTTGCCTTGCCACCACGCAGATGTAACCCTCACATAGTTACACATAGCAAATGTAACAATCACATAGGCCCAGTGGTTCTAAATCTGAGGGACCGCCACCAAAGGTGTATAGCGTATTGGGTGGGAAGGCACATTATAAAGTATTGCTGGACTTGCACCAATACCCAGCTAAACTCTATAGAAACAATCCACAAAGAACCCCAAATGTTGGAGGGGGTGCAATGTCAATGGAGATAGAGAACAAGTCTGATGGGACTGCCCGTGAATCACTCCATTTTGGAACGAGATTACACAAGCTTAATATACCCACTTTCCTACTAGGGGTGAGACTACCGATCCTGCAACAACAGACTAGAGTGGACAAGAAAGTTATTTGGAATGGCTTTAGAGCAGCCAAAACCACACTGGTAAAAGCTCCACCCTCCTCTCATATTGGCATATAAGGCTGGATAACCTTCTGGCCCAGGAAAAACCCAGGGAGGAGGGGCAGGATTTTGAACTGACGTGTGGTCCAAACTTTAGTTAGGCAGTATGCGTGTGAGTGTAACATCCTGGTGCATGACATCACACGTGGCATCACAGGAAGGACATCACAAGAAGTGACATCAGATCTTAGGTCTGCTATTCTTAGAGCTGGCGCACTTATGGCTGCCTGGCACCAATGCAGACACACCAGCATCATGCCACAAAGGTGCTTCCCATGTAGTCAGGATCATTTTTGTACTGGAAGAAATACCTTTCTGCAAAAAACTATCCTTTGCTGCTATTTCCTTGCACACATGCAAAAAGGAAATAACGAGTAGACATAAAAATATTTCTTCTAGTTACACCAGCCTCAGGTAGGTGCACTATTTTGGGGGAGCCAATGTTTACAAGTCTTTGTAAATATGGGTTTGCCTCAAAATACATGGGAGGATGCCTGAGAGCGCCAATTTACCACCCATGTAACCCATATAACGCCTACCTAACAGAAGGTAATATAAGGCAATGCATGACTTTTTTTTTTGCAAAGTTGATTTGCATGGTAAATCCCAAATATATTTTGAATCAGGGCAGCAACAAAAAAGTGACACAACCCTGATGCAAACTCTTATGAAATCTAGGCCTCAACTCATATATTTAGTGGCAGATTACCTTTCTTTCACAAAACGCAGCAAGGCAACTTGCTGTGCTGCATTGTGTGAAAGGGAAAGGGCAGAAATACTTCATATATACAAAGATATTGAGAATTTCTACTCTCTCCTTCTGCTGGTGCACTGTGTGCTACCTACTGCCAATGCAGAATGCTTTGCAGCCTAGCACAAGGAGGTCTGTGTTACAGGCAGGATTGTTCTTGAACAGGAAAGGACATCTTCCAACCACAATCATGAGAGGCAAATTCCTCTTTCAATGTGTGCTGCAGAATGCAGTACATGTGCAAACGGGAATTAACGAAGAGTAATGGCATGTTATGCCTCTGTTACGTAGGTGCACCATTTTGATGCTAACATAGGTTTACAAGTCTTTGTAAATCTAAGTTTGTGTCAAAATACACTGGTGGATAAATGGGCACACTAATGCTAACTTATGTAACGCCTATAACGTACGGTAACAGAAGTTATCACGATGCACTCTGTTGCATTACTTCTTATCTACTAACCCACACAAAGCCATACAATGTGGATTTGAATAGCTTAGTAAATCCCAGTTAAAGATGTGTGTTGCCTTGCAATGACTTGTGTGATGCTAGGACAACACAAATCTTCAGTAACTCTGACCCCTATGTTTTTTAAACTCTGTCACAATAAAACTGGCAACAATAAGAAATGTGAAACTATATCTGTTCTGGATTGGTGGCAAAAGCTGTATTTTAAAATATCTTATAGGGGTTGAGGCACCTCCTGTAGAGGTCTTTGAGTGGCCGATAAATCTCATGGAATAATAGTGATAGTAAAATAACTCTAGTGGTTAGTACATTTGCAAAAGAGGTCTATGTTTGTATAGTCACAATTTTGACTCAAAGTAGCATAGAGGGTTAATGTGTCCCTGAAAAGCACTTTGTGTAACATGCAGATGACAGATTTGTATTTTATGTAGCTAGGTAAGTGGGTTACTGCTTTTAACAGAGATCTTTTTGTTACTTGCAGTCCAAAAATAACAATCCTTCTAATATAGCAGAGTGAGCTAAGAAAGACAATATGTTATTCCCACACCATGTAAACCTCATTGTCTTATGTAACATACCCTGTGTATTGATTTACACATTTGAATGATCTCTTGTCAGTGTATAATGTATGCATGTGATATAAAGTGCTCTTATAACCTACATTGGGATGAGTAGTGCTAAAGAAATTGGGTTTTTAAATTACTTGTGTAAATCTTGTATAGACCAATACATCTGACATTCTTACAGCACATGCCAGTCAGTCAAGAATTCTTTATTTCGGCCAATATGACCATAAAAGCACAGGTAAAAAAAAATACAACACAATTCAACATATAAATTTCAAGGGTAACTTGCATGTGCAATATCAAAGAATTACGTATCAAGAGAGAGAGAGGACTAGTAAGGTAGTCCGAATCCCCAGGGATATTTATATGTATCAAAAAGAACTAGCTACTTGTGACTTGTTTATAGAACTCTGAGATGTCTTATCAGGTGGCACCTGTTAGGTGTCTTCATGTAGCCCTCACCCACCAACCTAGTTGGTGGCATGCTTCATCATCGGGCCCACCCAGTGACACCTAATGTGTCCCGGGTATGCTTCAATGCCTGATTACAGCGAAGCAGGTATTTTACTGAGTGCAGTGTGGACAAGGTGAAGTGAGATTAAAACGGCTTGGCAAAGGTCCCAATATCAGAGGGTTAATTAAATTATAATAAATGGGCCCCTGTCAGCGGTTAAAAATAAGGCAAAGTGGATGTTGTGGTGGCAGAATTACGACCTCCTACATCCGGTGTTGGTCGACATGTTTCAGCCAGTGCCTTCTCTTAATTCTGGCTTTCCTCAGGACCGTAAAAAGTGTAGGTGCATATTAGTTTTGCGGGCTATGTGTCGCACTCACTAAGGTGCTCTAGGTGTTAAAGAAGGGGATTCCCTCCTCAAGCATACCTGGACATACAACATGTATGACAAGGACAAGACATATATAGAGAAGTAAGTAAGTAATTTCTTTATTGCCTGATTAATAAAAATCTTTGCAATTATTCATAAAAAGTACTTGGTTGCGCGCCATTTAAAGTACATAAATCTGGATATAAAAATTAGACATTTCATACAATCACATTAGTATAAAAACATTTCTTAATTTGCAATATTAATAAATATGAAAAGGAATCAGCGTGTGCAAAGGTGCATCTTGTGCTATCCTTAAGTAAGGAAAAGTTGAAGACCCAATAAAACCTGTGAGGCACTGTCCTTGAATAGCTTTTGTAATTGCAGTAGCAGGAAAGTCAAAAACTCAGACAAGCACTCGCAAGTGAAAGGTTCTTTACTTGTCGGAGTTTTCCGCCGGTCATGGTTTTCCCAGTTCATGGAGTAACGGCTAAGTTTAATGCAACGTTTACTGACTTCATGAAGTGAACCAGTCTGCAGGCTAGTTGAATATCCTCCCCATTAAAGCAGGCCAGCAATGCCTGTCGGCGAGTTCGCAGGCGTTTTTGGTTCCACAGCTGTGTTAGATATCTCCTTCTTTCAGTATCTAGGGCTTTACAGCTGCATAACAAATGCAGTACGTCCTCCTTAGTATCCTTGCAGAGTCTGCACTTTATGTTTGAATCCGAGCGTTTCCATGGGGGGTAGGTGTTCATTTGACGGTATTACCCCCATCGTCAACTGCAAGAAGATTTCCTTTGCCGCCCTTGAGAAACCAGTGCCTAGGTAGGCCTGTGGTTGCAGCCTGGTGTAACTCTGGATCACAAACCATCCATGCGTCCTCCTGGTTAGAACTGCTTTGTCTTCTTCCAGGGATAGGATCTTGACAGTTTTGTTGACGAGCCGATTGAAGCATTTTTGCGTGCAGCTTGCTTCCCAAAGGTCTTTTAGCGCTAGGGTGTTTATTGCTGCCTGGAGATAGGCCATTGCAGGACTGTCCTTATCTCTTTCCAGCTCCTTCCATAGGTAAGTATTCAAGGTGCCCAGCTCAGCACTCTTTACTTTGTGCCAGCACTTTGCATAAGCACCTTTGCGTGCTAATTGTTGTTGCTGTAGGCCAAACTCAAGCCTTAATTGAGCTGGGGAGGTGTACGATGGTAGACTGAACAGTATTCGCATCGACTTTGCTACTACTTTGTCTAAGGTGGACTCATCTCGCCCTCTCATACATTCGCTGCCGTAGGTTATCGATGGCAGTAATCTCGCTTGTAGAACATTTAGCAGGGGGATTAAGTTTGGACCAGCTATTTTGCTCTTAATGCTCTTTAGTGCAATGGCCAGTGATACCCCTCTGTCCTTAATTGCCTTTTTTTGTTGTTTGAAAGAGCCTTTTGAGTCGAAAATTACGCCCAGATATTTATATTCTTTAACAGTTTCCATCTTCTGATCTCGCAGAAACCACTGTGGGTGTCGCTTTTTGATTTTTTGGTTTAATATCATCACCTATGATTTCCCTTGGTTTATGCTTAATCCGTTCTTGTCTGTGAAATTGATTGTTGTATCGATGAGGTGTTGAAGGCCAACAGGAGTTTGGCTTATTAGTATCAAATCGTCTGCGTACAATAGGTTCGATAAAGTCAGGCCCCCTAATTTTGGAGAGTGATGGTTGCATTTGTCAAGGTCTTCGGAAAGGTCGGACATGAAGAGGTTGAACAGGGTCGGTGCGAGAACGCACCCCTGTTTCAGACCTTTTGTTGTTTTTATTTTCCTTGATAGACAATTGCCTGCCCCCAGTTTTACTTTGATCCAGGTTTCTGTGTGCAATAAGATTAATAGGTTCAGGAGTTTGGGATCTGCGTCCCAACTTGAGAGCTTGGCCCAGAGTTTTCCTCTATCTATACTGTCAAATGCAGCTGAGTAGTCGATGAAGCACACATTTAGCATTTTTTTGTATTTGATTGTAGAGTCTATTTGCAGGGAGAGGGCCAGAATGTTTGTTGTAGTCCCTATGTTTTTTTGGAAACCAGTCTGATTAATGGGGATTAGATTTTTCTTTGATGCCCAGGCTGTAAGCTCTTCTAGTAGGAGCCCCGAAAAGTATTTAGCATCTATATCACTAAGAGTAATCAGTCTATAGTTCTTGGCTTCGTTCCTGGAGCCTTTTTTGTAGATCGAGGCGATAATTGAACCCATTCAGGAGCTCTGGATTTGCTCCGCCATCCAAATTTTCTCAAAGAGTGGGAGCAATTGCTCGGCCCAGTAATTTGGATCTTGCTTGTAGAGGGCAGGTGGGGTTCCATTTGGCCCAGAGGCTCCCTCGTTCCGGCCTTTCACTATTCTTCCCTTGATCTGTGTTGTTGAGCCTGGGAAGTTGGTCTCCTCGAATGGTAACTTCTGGCCCCTCTTGTTTTCCTCCCCAACTTCTAGGTCTTGTGTTACTTTGTCAGTTGCGTTGTTGAAGTGGTTGGTTAGATGTTTTACCCAGCTCTCCTCCGTTATATGCAAATTTATTCCGGGAGCTTTAGGATTCTCAATTTTATTGATAGTGCTCCAGAATCTTGCGCTGTTTTTACTCCTTGCGTCGTAAAGCAATTTTGCCCATATTTTTTCTGTGGAGTCCTGCTTTATTCGCCACAAGAGCTTATTCTTGTTGATCTTTAATGACCTCAGATCGATCAATAGGTGTTTGTCACTCACATTTTTCCTTTGTCCGCGGAGTGTTCTATTGATTGCAGATTTTATTTGCGTTAGTTTCAGAGATATTCTGGATCAGTTATTTTGTATTTGATTCTTTTGCATTTTGACGTAGTCGTTAAATTTTGCATGCCGGTTGGAGTTGTTAATGCTGTCCCCTGTGCCATCAGTGTCAATTCTTGCGGTAGATGATCACTACAATCCGATGTACCAATTTTGAAATCATATACTAGTGGAAAAAGCGAAAGAGATAGAAAGGTATAATCTATCGCAGTACTAGAATTAAAGTTGTGAAAGGTGGCAGCTTGGGGTCGATCCCCTGGAGATCGGCCGTTTATCGAAATGAGGCCCAAATTTGTTAAGTCGATTAATAAATTTTTGGATAAAGTTGTTTGTTTACCCCATGAGCATTCTTCCAGTATAGGGATCCCCCTTTCATGTAATTTGTCTTCTATTGGGTGGTTGTATCCTTTGGTCTTTGAGAGAAACATGGTAAAATCACCTGTTACAATAAGGTTTGGGGTTTCACCTTCTGTTATATGATTCATTAATTCTGACACCAAGGACTTGGCGCCGTTTTTTTTACCTTTCGGGTGCAGGTAAGTATTGACCAGGATCAGCTGTTGTTTATTTTTCCCCGCGATTGAGAATTCCAACTGTACTGCATTTATTCCATTGTCTAGTCCCGATGTGTTCTTGCTCAGCAGTTCTTTTGCTGTGTTTATTGTTTTTATCGAGATGTATGTAGTTAATCCTCCTTTCTGGTGAACGTACTTTGAGGTTCTATTGGCTGGAAGATGGTATGATTTAAAGCCGTGAAGGTGAAAAGGCTCTACCAGCTATGTTTCCTGTAGTAATATTAGGTCAAACTGCTGGAGGTATAACAATAGGTCTTTATTTGTGGTTTTTGGACCTAGTCCATTTATATTCCAAGAACACAGTTTTAGAGATGACTTTGTTTTTGGTGCTTTAGTTAGTTGATCTTCGGACTGTCATCGGCCAATATGTCTTGAATTTATGGTTTTTGCTACCCAATCCCAGTCGTGGACTTTGGCCAATTCGCCTTTGTTTCTGTGCCATGAAAAATCTCGGGTTTTACGATCAGCTGAGCTTCCTCGAGCCCCTCTTAAAATTGATTTTTTGGGTACACCAGAATAAATATTTTCTTTTGAAGGGTTGTTATAATCCTGACAGTAACGGCGTAGAGGTTCGGGATAGCCAGGATTATGATATGGTTTTATCATATGCCCCATGCCTCGAGTTGCCTTTCCTCTTTCAGAATTTTTTCTGCCAAATCTCTTGTAGTCCAGGTGGTTTTAGTAATTTCCTGTTCCGACAAATGCTTATAACTGACAAATTCTACTGCCTCCAAATCTTGGGTATTTACTCTCCCTAAGTTTGTAATTGAGTTTAGTAGTCGAAGAATGTTGCTTCTATTTAGGATATTCTCTCGGCCTTTTGACATGTACTCTGGGATAAATAGTATAGAATTCTGGTCGTCAAAATTGGTGTTGCCCAGAGAATGTTCAGGTCTTGTTTCAAATTCTATTCTATGGGGCATCTTGAGAACTTGAGGGACTTTCCCAATCTCTATTAAGGGTTCCTTATTAAGAATTGAGATATGGTTATCATAATTACTGTTGTCCAGTGATTGTGCTGATTTTGTTTCCTGTTCTGTTTTTTGAGGTATTCCGATGGTATGTGGGTCTGGCCCTCTCCGGTTCAGTGATCCAATGTCAAACTTTACCTCAGGATCTATTGTACCTGTTGTTGGGGCCATATTAGTAACCAGTTCCTGGATATCTGAGCCTCCTTTATTTCGTGTGGACGGTTTTCTAGCTATTTTTGTTTCCTCTTTTTGGACTTCTAGGGAGGTTCTTGCACTCTTGTTGGTTGGCTCTGGACATTCTTGCTTATCGTCTTTCGCCTCTGATCTTTTAGTCTTGTTGTCTTGCAATATTTTGTACTGTAGGGGCGTTGTTTCTTGGTCCCTTAGAATTTGGTCCAAAGTGGGGCTCGGATAGAGGATTAAGCTAGATTCGTCAATAGTACTTCCTTGGACCGTCTCAGATTCCGCCACCACCTTGTTCGCTTGTTGGAGGAAGGATTTTATGGTAGATGTTTTATTTCTCCCTTTTCTCTTCAATTTCCGTCGTTGTTTTGAAGTTTGCTTCCTGCCTAACCATTGATCTCCTTCTTCTGGAATAATTGGAAGTTCTGTGGAGGTAATCATTTGCTGCTGTTCTTGTCGGGGCAAGTATATGGAACCCCCTTGCTCTGATCTCGGACTTTTGATCATTGGTTGTCTTTGTCCGTCCTGAACGACCTCTTGGACTGTACTCAATTTGTGGCAATCCTTAGAGTGGATTTTTATGCAGTTAGGTTCCTTGATGGTTTCACTGTGGGTCAATTCCTCTGTTTTTTGCTTTGGGGGGTATTCCACATTTTTTCTTTGTTCATTTCTATTTCCCTTTGCTACTCCGTCCCTTTGAGGATTGTGATTAACATTCTTTACATCTGTTAAAAGATCACTCATTACAGCCGGGAGGGTAGCTAATTTATCGATGATAGCATAGCAAGTACAGCCTGGAGGGTTAATCATATTTTCTGATTGGGCTTTTTTAATCACCTCGTTCAGATCTAGTAGCTTGTTGTTGATGTTGATGACATGCGTGGTTAGGCGAGTCAGGAGGGTTAGTTGGGTATCCATCTTGTCTGAATGGTATTCCATTGCTTTTGTGGAAAGATTCATGGTATTTAGAAGGGATGCCCATAGTCCACTCTCCTCTACTGTAAGATCCTTTGAAGTTTTATGTATCTTATTATCTAAGTCATGCGGTGATATGTCACACTTTCCCTGGGAGTAGGTATCAACCATTTTTTCCCATTCTTCTGTTGTCAGGAAGGATGAATTAATCCCTGCTATACCTGGTGGCAGATCCTGCGTGAAGTACGAATTAAATCCTGCGGTACCTGGTAGCGGATCCTGTGGGATGTTGTTCTTATTTTCCGGGGATAATGTGTTCGCTTGGACCCAATTGGAGTTTATTGTGTTTGTTAAGGATTTTTCTGTTAGTTTTTCGTCTAATAAATGTTGAAATATTCTGTCTCCTTCTCTTTCCAGTTCGACAATATTTTTGCATCCCTCCTGTGCTCCTTTGGTACGATGAGTAGAGGAAAGGACAACAAGGCCATTTGCGGCTGTTGTTACTGGGTTCCTTGTTAAGTTTGTTTTTGACCCAAGATTGCTTGGTTGAATTATGATGGTTGGCTCCAGTGCCACTCTTGGGATATCGGCGACTCCTAAGTTGTGTTTATTTGTGAAATTTTGCATGATCTGATTATAGCCCATCTCTTTGGCTTCTTCATTTTTTGCGTCATCCCCAATTTGGGTCTCCTCTTTGCTGCATTTAATGTTTTCCTTATGCCACCAGGCTTGGTTCCTTTCTTTTTTGTTAACGTCATCTCTGTTTCCTTCTGTATTGGGTACAGGCGTTAATCTTGGTGAGTATTTTTTTGTTGTATCATTTAAAGTACTCCCTATCCCTAGGTCAAGTGTTCCTTGATCTTTTGTGAAAGAAATTTCCGGGCACAGGGGAGAGGGAAGACCCTTCTGTGTGGAGCTGGTGTGATTCAGTAATGCCCCGCGTCTTTTATGAAGGAGAATCTTGTATACATTTTTGGTTGAATAAGAGGTTTTTTTACTTTTGTCTGGGTTAACGCCGATTCCTCTGCTTCTATTTCCCTTTCTAAATCCAGGTTCACTAAGATTTCATCCTCCGTGTTGCTAACTGCATCTGTTCTTATTTATTTCTCCTGGATGTTTGAAGGCACCTTGAGGATTTTATTTTTTTGTTTTCGATTATTAATTACCGTTGTGACTGACCGCCTTTCTTTGCCAGATCTCATGTCTAGACCGTTGTCTGTGGTGTCTGTCAATCTGTCTTTCTGTCTGTCTCCGTCCGTCTCAGTAGCACCTTGTTATTCCCGAACCTGTTATTAATATTGTTTGCTAGTGGCTAGTAGCTGACCTGAGTGGGGGTTATGCTCCTCAACCCACTTGGCCTAGCGCCTGGCGCCTATGGGTAGGCACCCCCCTACTTGCAGCCCATTTAGAGGATCATTTATAAGTCATTTATTGTCTTTTATTTATGTTTTGTGGTGTATTTTTTTACAGTTTTTACGGTGCTTTATGGGGGTCTTCTATGAGTCTTATGAGTCACCCCCAAGCTCCAGTCTCCCTGAGGGCAAAAGCAGGAGGGATTAATCTTGCCGGCGCCTCTCACCTTGTGCCTTCCGCCATCATACCGCTGTGTCCTCTTCTGCCTTTCTTTGACTTTCTTTGCTCTTCTTTGCTTTTTCTTTGTTTTTGCTCAATTCTCTTCTTTTCCCCAATTGTGTGGAGTTGATGGGGTTAGTGAGATTGTTTAGGATAATTAGCCCAATTAGCTGCAATATCGGCTGGTTTGGATGCAGAAGGGGCAGAGGTGCAGAGGAGCGGAAGAGTGGAAGAGCAGCTCTCCCCTACCAACACAACTTCCGGGTAAGCTTTTCTTTCCATACAGGTTCCTAACCGCCAGTGGTCCCCCCATTTGTATTCCAGGGTCAACCCCTTTGCCGACCCACTCGGGAAGCATCGCGGGCTAATCATCAGCATGATAACCTTTGTCCTTATGCCCACTTCTCCACATAATGTGTGTGAGCTATCCATTTCGTAGCATCACCACGACACTTAGAAACCGATTATTACCACTAACAGTACCACCAGTACTGTTACACTTTTGCCGCTTGTAGCCCCCACACTAAGCACTTATCAAACGGCATATTTCAGATTGACTTGTGCTACATGCTAATGATCTTCTCTATATATGTCTTGTCCTTGTCATACATGTTGTATGTCCAGATATGCTTGAGGAGGGAATCCCCTTCTTTAACACCTAGAGCACCTTAGTGAGTGCGACAAATAGCCCGCAAAACTCACTTACCTTTTTTAATATGCACCTAAACTTTTTACGGTCCTGAGGAAAGCCAGAATTAAGAGAAGGCACTGGCTGAAACATGTCGACCAACACCGGATGTAGGAGGTTGTAATTCTGCCACCACAACATCCACTTTGCCTTATTTATAACCGCTGACAGGGGCCCATTTATTAAAATGTAATTAACCCTCAGGTATTGGGACCTTTGCCAAGCCGTTTTAATCTCACTTCACCTTGTCACCACACTGCACTCTCAGTAAAATACCTGCTCCGCTGTAATCAGGTGTTGAAGCACACCCGGGACACATTAGGTGTCACTGGGTCGGCCCGATGATGAAGCATGCCACCAACTAGGTTGGTGGGTGAGGGCTTCATGAAGACACCTAACAGGTGCCACCTGATAAGACATATCAGAGTTCTATAAACAATATCAAAGAATTCCATTTAAAAATTATAAAATGCAATAAATACATTAAAATAAACAATTGCTACATTTGGGGTTTACAAAAGGTGGGGTTGATACCAATATAAGGTCACAGAAAGATGATGGAGTGATCAGATTAAGCAAAGCCTGATTTTAAAATAGCTCGGCGCGCACACCACATGGAGAATAGGAACGGAAGACAGAATACACAATAGGCATACTAGTAACATATTTTAAAATCCTATAGGCTTCCGCACAATGGTTTGTTCCAAGGTTTCTACATATCTGTACTAGCCATCGGCGTCCAGCCTTCTTGTATGCCGGGCAAAAAAACAGTACATGTTGAGCTGTCTCCGAGATGTGGTTGCAAGCTGGACAACCCTGAGTTGGAGTGCCCCTGCCCCCAGTTATTTGTGACGGTACGAATCTGCAAAGCTCAGTGCCTGAATTGTAGGTGCAGCTTTTTTGCAAGGGGGGCTGCATGACATCGAGAACAGGTTCCAGGCTATATTGCTCTTTAATCTCTAAGAAGGATGCGGTCATTGTACCAGTTACGGGATTCCTCTAACTGATTAATTTTGTAATCCCTAAAGATCTGTGACAGGGTCCTCCTGGATATTAACATACTGCTTCCTTCAGTGTTAGCCCATAGGTCACCCATCCCCATAGCTTCTAAGGAGTTTTCAATATAAGCCAGCCATGGGATTTTGCTAGCTACTTTTAGGCTCAGTACATCCTTTAACTCTGCTCTAAAAGCTTTTAATTCTGGGGTACTCCATAGACGTCGCCAATGTAGTAAGTAAGTAATAAGTAACTAATTTATTATGCAAGATTAATTAAAACCGTTGCATACATTAAATAATCTTTAAAATCTAAAATCAACTGTTACAAAAATTGGATGTATGATAGTACAACGCGATCATTTTGATCGCGGTACTTTACTTCGCGGATTTTACAACGCAAGTCGTTACAACGACTTGCGTTGGAGGGCGCGGATTGAGGATTATTATAATTTTCTATTCCAACACCAGCCCACGTAACAGTAGGGAAGGTGTTGGAATATAAAATTACAAAATTCCTAAACCAACAGCGCTATCCAGCGCAAGTAGTAGTAACGGCTTGCGTAGTAATGGCAGCATGGTAAAGGTTGTGTGGTGTAAACGACGTTTACCGTTTTAAAATGGTTAACTGTTACAAAGAGATTAACCAGTTTTATAATAACCCACTCTGTATCTTACATAAAGCTGTATAAAATGTAGTTAATGTTTTGGTCAGGTTAGAAGACTATCTCATATGGGTTATGTTATTGAGCAATCCACCCTCAGATTCATTGTCAAGAGTATTTGTTCAGTGTGTAAATGTTTTTCTCCTTTGGGTTCCCTTGCCACTGAAATTGTTTGAGGCAGTAAAACAGCTTCAAGATGTCACTGGTGGAGTGGTCCTGATGTTATGCTCAAGTTATTGATGATAACTTCCTGAGCTGACTAGATTAGTTCTGAGGACCATCATGTGGTGATAGTGCAAGGCCAGTAGAGATATGTTTTTTTAGTCTCTGTTCAGTGGGATCAAGGAATTTTGTACGGCGGCAATTCAGATGTGCAAAGGTTGGATTGAAGTACAGGCTTACCGCCTGTCTGCAGGACCTGATGCCATGCTGGTTAAAGGATGGTGTTAGTAAAATTTTCCTTATGTTTTTTAACTTGTCGCAGATACAAATGATGTGGATGAGGTTCTCGACTCTACGAGCACATAGCCTGCACAGCTGGTCTCCTCCTCTACTTTCCCAAGGTGGTAAAAATGGGTTAATTGAGCCAACTCCCAGGCAAAGCTTCAAAAAATGTTCTTTAGTTGTTATGTTTATTCCTGCATTTAGGTAAGGTTGAGGTTTACCAGCTTCGTAATTGTTGAGCACAACCCATCCATGGGCCCGTTTTGACAGTGCTTCCTTATCCTCTACAATAGATTTAAGTCTTGTTGACTTTGTGACTAGTGTTTTTTGAACACACAGTGAGCTGTTGAGGTTTTCCAAAAGTCTGTAAGACCTAGAGCTTTGATAGAATCCAAAGGGTATTTGTTCGCTGGTGTAGTAGGGGTCTACGGGCAGCTTCCTCTGCAATTGGACCAACCCCAAGATCCGTTTGAAGTGGCGTACTTATCAGGAGGCCTAGGACTTGCCTAAGAAACAAATTTTCATTCTTAGATAGCGGAACGGTTGGCCGATGGACCCAGATTTCTGCCCCATACAGGGCTGCCCCCCTTATTAGAGCTTTGTGAATTTAAATCCCTGGCCCAACTGCTTCATGGGTACACTTCCTGAGCGCTTTGGCCAACCCCCTGTTGTCTGTGCCAGCTTAAGGCTGGCCTTCTTTATTTGTGAGCTCCAATCCATCTTCTCAGTCATTGTTAACCCTAAGTATTCAAAAATGGTCACTTTCTCTAGTAGTTTCCCGTCTAGCTGGGGGTTTGGTTGTGTGGTATTTCTTACGTTAAAAGCCATATATTTCGTTTTTTGTGTGTTTATCTCTAAACCCCTGCTTTTACAAAATTAATGGAAAATATCTAGTGCCCTCTGTATTCCCAAAGGGGACTTAGTTAGTAAAAGGGTATCATCGGCGAACACCAAGGCAGGGACCTTGAGGTTCTCTAACCTAGGGGTCTCTATATCCCTCCCAGTGGTCAGGGTTTCCAGTAAGCCATTAATAAATAGGGAGAAGAGGGTCGGAGCCAGCACACACCCTTTTTGTACTCCTCTTTCTACGGAAATGGGGTCAGAGAGCTCACCATTCTTCCCATGCCCGATTGTGGAGCCATTTCATCTGGTAGCAGAGGTAGGGGGAGCCCCCATTTCTAGTAAGATGCTCCACAATTTGTCCCTGGGGACCAGGTCAAATGCGGATTTTAGGTCGACAAAGATCAAATAAAGGCTGCCACCCTCCAGAAGTACCGTCTTTCAGTACACGAGTTACAGCCTAAGAATCTGATCTATTGTGGACATTCTAGATCTAAAACCTACTTGGAAGGGGACGAGTATGGAGTATGCCTCCATCCAGCTCTCTAATCGACCCAATAGCACTCGTGAATATATCTTCTGGGTAACATCAATGAGGTATATTGGGCGATAATTGGAGGGTAGCAGTGGTGAGCCCTTCTTATAGATTGGAATGATTTCCGCCCCCATCCAGGTCTTGGGGATTGGCATTCCCTGCAGGATAGCATTAAAATGGTACCCAGGTTTTCGGCTCATTGCGGAAAAGGTCACCTGGGATCTTGTCTAATTCTGGTGCCTTAGAGGGAGAATCCTATTAAGGGCATCTCTTATCTCTTTTAGAGAAATTGTTGGCGCAGCTGAAATAGTAACTGCAAACGGGGGCACTCATTTATATCCCGCTCAGCTACACCCTCTACCCTTTCATATAGAGATTCAAAGTGGGCCCTCCTAATTTCTGCCCCCAGATTTGGTTCTATTGCCAGTTTGTCATTTGTGCAGCCAGTATTTACCAAATACAGCACATGCACACCTCTTACAGGGATTGAACAAAGTCAAAAAGCGTGCCCCCAAATCGTCCTATCTCTTAAGTACGTGTGAAGTAAGAAAAGGTTGTGTGCCTCTGTTTGTAGCTCATAACCAGGATCATACTGAAACAAACTTGCTGCCTGCATGTTGTTGCTCAGAATGGAAAGCACACAACATGCAGGTGTTGGTGAATGTGTCCCAGTGTTGGAAAATTACACCGGGACAAGTTCAGCATATTTCATTGGGGCCCAAAGTCTTGGCAGGGGGCTGTGAAAATAGTGGATGGAAGCCATTTATCCGCTTGTACCCCCTACTTGTGCCCTGCACGGGAGTAGCTACGAGAAAGAAATGAGAAGGACAGAAGAAATTGGGCAAAGGGAGACTGACAGAGGAGGGAAAGACCAGAGATTAAATGGTGGCAAAAGGGATCGGAAGTAAAGACTGTGCTTTATTTGAGCCAGTGGTTTCCTGAGCTTGGCACCGGCACCTAATTGTGAACACAGCACCAATGACAGTCTGCTACATGTTGGCAATATTTGTCTAATTTAGAGATACGCACAACAACAGTAGTTTATAAATTTGATATATATTAAAAATGAATAATACCTGCCTCCACCTCATTCTTATAGTTTGGTGTCCTCCTGGAATAGTCTGAATTGTCAAATCTGTAGGAGTGTGATTGTTAGTGTTTATGCTGCTGCTGTCATTGCAGTGCTGGCAGAGGCAGTGGGTTGTGCAAGCTACAGTGGCCTGCTGACAAAGGCCCTGGCACTTACTTTTTCCAAATTAAGCACTGAGTAAAGACCAGTTGAAAGAATAAGATGAAAGTTAAAGGTTCAAGCTGAAAACAAAAATGAAAGAAGAAGGGAAGTAAGAGTTCAGGAAGAGGTGAAATGGTGCAAAGGAAAGGGGTAGTATGTAAGTAGATAGGGTGAATTAGAGGCTGTATGAATGGGAAATGGCAAAGTAAGAAAGGAAATGGGGACGAAAGAAGAGGGAGGAGGTATTAGAATAAAGATATTTGCTCAAGATCTTCTCACCTAGTTGACCTGTTAGGCTGCAACCTAGCAGGGATCAGCCCTGTGTGTGATGGTAAACCGAGTTTAATTTAAACCGATTGCCACTCCAGAAATTTGGTAGAAGAGGGAAAGTTTACGTTCTGAGAAGAGAAGCTATAAATATTTGCCCAAGTTAGGGTAATGCCTGAGTCCCAATGCCCAGAACTTGAAGATTGACAAGATGCAATTTTCATTAAAACAATTGCAGTATTGGAGTGGTATCAAAAGGGTTATGTGTCATTATTTGTGATTGTTGTTGTTCATTAGAATTGCAATACGTATGTTGAATGACTGAGTTTTATTTAAATTGATTCTCACTCCAGCACATATTTAACTGGTCCACTAAATGTTATTGCAGACTGCAGGTCTAGTTTATCAAAATGTCAAGAAAGTATTTTTGATTCACACAGTGTAGAAGAATGCGCCATATCATCTGTTGTTGATGTTATCACATCAGTTGGACAGGTTTTGGCTAAGGATGAATAGGTTGAATGCTCTCTTACAGATAATGTACTTACCATGGTTGAGTAGTATATTGTTAAGGGCTGGCCTTTAGAAAAACATCTATCTAAAAATCTTCAAGTATTTTTGAAAATCAAAGGTGAGCTGTTTATAGTGTTGTATACCTCCTAGTAACATTAGCTATTACATCAATTTGAGAGCCCATATTGGACACATATGAAAATCAGACATCATTAAAAAAAACGATAGATTTATTTTGATAGCCTTTTATGGATGCAGATAGTCAACTTTGTTAAAAGTTATCTTTCAAGTCAGAATTCAGATCAAGTCTTATAAACTTAGCAGGCTAAAAGAACCTCTTCAGAAGAATCTTGGAAGGACTTAGCCATAGATTTTCTAGGTCCATATGAGAGCATTGTTTAGGGTAAATTATTTGCTTCAGTCATTACTGATTACTTTTCCGTGTGGGTGAACTCAAATTGATTTCTAGAAAGAGTACAGCTAGCTATTAAGTCCAGAATTGACATAAGGAAACATATTTCTGATTTAATTTGGTCTTATAATTGCACTCTTCAGCCAATTCTATTGTTCCCTTTGAGCTGTTAACGGGAAGGAAAATAAGACAGCGTTTGAATCCCATCTGGTTTACGGGACATTTATTCTCAGGCAAGTGCCAGCGTTAATGCTCTGGAAAAGTCAGTTTAATCTCGACGCAAGAGCCTGAGTCAATCAAGTCAGATTGCTTACAGGTAGGAGATTGCGCGAAAATCAAACTTCCTGGGCATGTTGCCAAAGGGAAATCAATTTTTTTCTAAAACTTGTAAGGTTATCAACGTAAGGAAAACGTTATCTCTTTTAAATAATGGTTCATATTGGAGGTTCTCCAGACTTGCTAAAGTTAACACTTGCTTAAACTACTGACATGATCTGGCAGTGTGCCCTGTGCCCTGTATGCTGAGAGGGGGGCTTCGTTGCTGTTGACATCTACCCTGCTGCCCCGTAAGCTCCTGCCTGCACACTCCTCTCCCCAGAACCCGCGGACCGCGCGCTGCCTACTACGACATCCACAAGGCAGCGCGGTCTCGCGTGAGGTGAAAGGGGGTGGAGCTACTGGACCTACAAGATCGGACCGGGGCTCACGCGGGTGAAGCCAAGGGCGGGCCGTCTGTGGCCGTCCGGGACCAGAGGAGGCCGGGCTGGGCCACCCCCTTTGGCTGGTCGGACAGTGATTGGACTGGTCCACTACTGGCGGTAATCATTATACCCTAAATTAAACCTTGATGCTGAAGTGACATTTTACATTAACATTTGAACTTATGCCACAGGGCCATATTATTTTTTAGAGACTGAATATCTTTATTCCTATTTTATATTTTATTTTATTTGTTTTGGGATTGATATGTTGAGCTCTTGTAAACACAAACCCCCAAGATCTCTGGGCTAAGGAACATGGGCAAAAATATTCCTCCGCATCCTCGCCCTCTCACCAGGCAAAAAGCAGCCTCAACTACTCCACTCCCGAGCTTAACGGCAATAGACAAAATGCTGCAAAAAACAATAGCGGTGGTTGCATCTGCTATAGAGAATACGGAAAGGCGCCTTTCTCTTCCAACTGGTATGCTCCCCCCTTTGCCATCTGTGAATGTATCTTTGGCTACGGTAAACTCTCCTGATTCAATGTTAGCGTCCTCTTTCGTTGGGATCCCATGTGCCCAGCCCATTCCTTTAAATCACGAGATTGTGCCTACTCAGCATAGATTGTCCCTCGAACCCCCTTCCTTGCCCAGCAGACTCTCCCTGACACCTACAATGATGTCATCAAATGTAATGGATGAGACCCCCTTTTTAATTGATGATTCTCCAGATCAGGTGGGAGGCGATCCCCCCCATAAGTCCTAATCCTGTATTATCACCTAGGCCTAATAATGTAAGCCCGCATGTCATAACCAGAGGACAAAAAGCAAAATGTAAACAAAACCATACAAATAAGGATGAACTGCCTGTAAACAATGCTAAAGGGAAGGGTAATCTTAACCAACGTAAAGTTGTTGTAAATCCCACTGGAAGGAAAGGGAAAAAGGGCAAAGGCCAGATAGATAGTATTTCTGACCAAACTAGGTTAGGCAAGCTAGAAAATGGTGAGAATTTTTGGGGAAGAATGGAGACTTTGATATCAACACTCACGGAGCCTATATCTTTAAAAATCGGCACTATTAAAACTAGGGTAGCAAATATAGAGGAAAAGATGATTAACATCCACCAATCCATTCAGACAGCTCATACTAAGACATTAGTTCACCCGTCATCGGCCAATACAAGAGGAAACCCTAGGGGTCTGTCTACAGGTACGGCTAACCTAGTACAACATAAAAACAGGGAGCTTATTAACAGTTTAGAACCAATTAACCAAGGGGGTAACACCGGAACCAGTGTGGCAAATTTAACAGGTCCAAACCGGGGAGGTAATAACAACAGCAATACCAACTGTGATATGGGAAGAGATCAGTCTGGCCAAAGGGACACTGTAAATAAACCCCTACTAATTTTAAATCTACCACCAGAAACTACGCCATATACAGTTGTGTTAGCTAATGTTCCAGTTTTACCCCCCAATGCTTTTGAACACTGGTCGACACTGAGAAACAAATCCCTTCACTTTTTAACCTCGAGGACTGGATTCAAAAACTCGGTTTTCTGAATTCAAAATGGCCAGAAGGGTTAGCTGGGTAGGCACATCTATTAAATCCCTGAATGGAGATTGTGTCATCTTAACGTTCAGGTCTCTGCACTAGGCACAAAACATCATTGAGGGGGGTTTAATGGGGCAGTTAACACTGAGTTTATTAACATTCTACCCATGGGTTTCTTTTATCGTCCTACGGATTTTGTAAGGTACCCAGGACTCCATTGCCTAGTAGAAAACTACCCGAGTCATAACCAAGCAAGATACTGTGTTCCGACATCAAATCCCTTTGAGATTTTGAGTGGTTTAGAAAGTAATGATTGACTGCAAACGAAGAACTCCGCTAATTTATTTAGCGAAGTAGTTCACCACAATTATACGCTCAATCAGGGGGACATTTTGAATGAGAGGGTGGAGAATGCTGGTACTCCGGGGATTGAGGGTACCATCAAGGGGATGGAGGCCACGGAAGTTGGTCTTGAGTTAGTGCACCCTAAAGGGTCCTTGTTGGAAGATGTCAGGCCCCCTTTTTCTGCACCAACCCCCGTTATAATCCCTTTATGTTATGTCACCTCCTGGAACATTGCCGGAATTAAGTCAAAAATTAACAATCCACTTTGGCAGGACTTTATTCAGTCCACAGACCTGCTTTTTCTTCAGGAAACTTGGAGCAAGGAAGCGGTCCATTTCAACGGGTACAAGACCTATCATACCCCGGCTGTTGAGGTTGTGCACGGAAGAGCTAAGGGAGGGCTGAGTGTTTATATTTCCAATAAACTGAACTTAAAAAGGGTTATAGAGCCCATCAAAGATACTTATTTTCAGTTCTTGGTACTTGATCTGGACTCTGACACTTCCATTGCCCTGGTTAATTTCTATAATAATATTCTCCTGGGTGAAGTATCAAATGTTATTAATATTATGTCTAAACTATTGTCCTCCCAGGTTATAAGCAATAGGAAAGATATGATGATTCTTCTGGTAGGTGATTTCAATTGCACCTTATGTAGAATGGTTGAAGATAATAGATGTGGAGTGTCATGGGAAGAGGGCTTGGGTCGATCTCATTTTAATCATACCCCTTTGGGTGAACAGTTAAATGAAGTACTTAGCAATTTTGATCTTGGATTTGTTAATGAATTATGTGCATCACCATCCTCTTTGCCTCCAACATTTAATAGTAGGGACTGCTGTTCTACTATTGATTATGCTCTTGCAACTAGTAAACACGCCCACAGATTTTATTCTTTTAAAGTCTCTGGCAACGTACTAAGCGATAACTTCCCGCTCTGTATGGCCATCTTACTGCCAACAAAAAAACACCTTAAGGAGTAACAATGGAAAAGATCGAGTGCGAGAAAACGTATCTATTGGTAGTATAAATGGGTACTCGCTACGATGGGCCATGGTCGACCAAACAGAAATACTTAATATAGTAATTGGCAAATGTACGTCAGAGTTTGCGATATGCTTGGGCGAAGATTCCGCCCCTGAAACGCACCTTGCATCCTTCTTAACTATTACAAATGTAATGAGGAATTCCCTTATGAGACAGCGTAAAAATAACAGGGACCAGAAAGGATGGTTTAACTCTAATTGTACCCAAGCCTACGCACTCTTAAAGAAAGAACTGCACAAAAACCCAAGAAGTATTACGGAGGTGTGGAGACTTAGGAAATAATATAAGTTAACTGTCAGATACAGGAAGAATACGTTAAAAATAGAGGCATGGGAAGCCTTGCACGTAGCATCTGTAAATAATACTAGTGCAGGCTTCTGGAAGATTATCAGAACCCCCTTTTTAGTGGAAGAGACTGGTCCCAAAATAGAGATAGCGATTCCAGAAGCAGACTGGATTGGGCATTTTGCGCAGGTATATGGGGGAGAGGAATTATCACCTACCCCTTGCATACCTACTGCCTACCCAAGAACAAGGAATTTGGCGTTTACCTTGGATGAGGTTGAAAAAGCACTCCACGCTAGTCAGGGTGGCAAGGCTCCTGGCCCGGACGGTGTCCCCATAGACATTTTTACAGCTACCATTTCTCTGTGGGTTCCCCTTCTGGTCCAGGTGCTTAATGCAAGTTGTACTACTTTTTTTTCTCTATCTGGGTGGAGTTCATAATCGTGCCTATCTTCAAAAAAGGGGATAGACACGACCTGGGATGTTATAGACCTATCTCCCTGTTGGACTCTTTTACGAAGATAGCTGGGCGGATAATTTTGGACCGTCTTTTGGACTGGGCTGATGACAATTCCATTTTATCTGACTTGCAATATGGATTTCGGACTGGCCTAGGAACAGTGGACTAAACCTTTTAATGTTGGTGGGAAAGTACACGAGTGCCAAGAAAGGAAATTTGTTTTTGGCCTTCGTGGACCTCTCGGCCGTATTTGATTGTGTGGTTCACTCTAAATTATGGACTCTGCTAGGGCACTTAGGGGTTGATGAAAATATTATTTCTTTTCTTAAACGTCTTTATAGTGACGCGTCAGCTCGCGTCCGAAATGGCTTGAAGGGGGAACGCACGGCCCAAATCCCAATCAGGAGTGGAGTCAGGCAGGGATGTGTCCTGGTCCCATTCCTTTTTAATTTATATATAAATGGCTTGGAGGGAGCCTTGTGTAGAGTTAGCTTAGATTCCCCATACGTAGCTGGCCGTCCAATTCCGGCCCTTTTGTACGCAGATGATGCTGTGTTAATGTCGCGTACCCAAGTGGGCCTTCAGCACGTGGTGGATAGTTTTACCCTTTTCATGAAAGATCTGGGGTTAAGGGCACTGTTCCCAGGAAGGTGCGCGGCTGGGTGGCCGCGCACCTCTGTTCTCCCGAGCGCGCAGTGCTGTGTGTGAAGCGCACACACACAGCACATCCCGGAACAGTCACGCAAAACCGACCTCACACTGGAGGAACCAGGCGCACTTGGCCCCCACCCACCCCTGTGTCAGCCCAGGATGATACAGCTTCCCGAGCCGCATCCGAGTACTTCACAGGTCTTTTAAAGACCTTTTGCTTGTTAATGTGGCTTTGATGCCCCCCTGCTTTAGAGCCCCTGCAGCGCCACTCTGCCTTTTGCTTGTAGAATCAGCCCCCCACCCTTCACCCCTCCACTCCCACCTCTCCCCCCCCGAAATTTGACTCTAGTTGCGGCTCTGGGAGGAACGTAGGCTCATGGAGCGTACATAAATAATTACCGTGGCCTGACATATAAGTCAAGTGATGCGCGTCGTTGCTAGGGACGCCGATTGATTCGTTCTCAAATCAGAGTTAGACTCTCATCACACCGATGTAAGGGACTCTTCCTTCCACGTACAGCGTGTCAAGCACTTCTGGGTGTGCAGTGGCAGTTACTTCTGGGGCAGCTCTTTTTTTCCTCACCAAACGCAGGAGTTATGAGGCAGCAATGCTTCACGTTCCTTCCAGAAGAGTTCCTTAATTTGTCAATCAGTGCGGGTTAGTTATCCGAATGTATCCCCCAGCCTGATCTAGATTAGATGAAAATGCAGAGGGTATCTGAGTGCTAAAAACCACTTAAAGGAGGCAAGACAGGAGATCTCTGCTTGATTCGGTAATGCTGGCACATGTTTGCATCTTGACTTTAAAATCTGGTCATGCACGAGCCGAAGAGGGTAATGTAACTGCTGAACTAGTGAAACTCTTCTTTTGGCTCTTAAGCACTAATCAACTGAATGTAATACAATATGATGTTTATTTCTTAAGTTTTCAGATTTTATATAGCACTTATTAGGCCTATTAGAGCGCTGTAAAATAGATTCAGCACTTAGGGGCCAATTAGGATTGCGGTTTTTCCACATCCTCCGGGCCGGCGGAAGTGTCCGCCGGCCCGGAGGATGCGGAAAATCCGCTGTGGAGCCTTCAAAGACCCCCGCCAGATTAGGATGGCTGGGGGGTCAGGAAGACCGCCCGCAGCTTTTCCGCCGCGGTCGCCTTCCGACCGTGGCGGAAAAGCTCTAACATGGCTGGCGGTGTCTATCAGACACCGCCAGGCATATTAGGATGTTGGTGGTCCTATGCTTTTCCACGGCGGCATTTCCGCCGTGGAAAGGCATACAGTCTTTTCTTTGGGGGCCCGTTGAGGGCCCCCAGGGGTGAAGGGGGGGGGGGGTGCACATGGGGGGTACCTATGGTACCCCCCTGCCTTTGCTTGCACGAAGCGGCAGGCACCGCGTGGTGCCTGCCGCTTTGTGCATGCAAATGCACTGCTTTCATTTTTAACATTGCGGCGGGTGCTGCTTCAAGCAGCACCCGCCGCAATGTTAAAAATACAGGATGTGACCGCCAGGGTGGCGGTCACATCCTAATTTGCACGGAGGGACCGCCGCTGCCCCTGCGGACGGTCCCTCCTACTCTGGGGTGGCGGACAGACGCAGGTCCCTCCGCCATCCTAATCAGCCCCTTAGTTTGTAACACAAACACAGAGTGAAGACCAGTCAATATCAACCAACACTGTATCATGTAAGGTTCATCAATAAATAGAGCAGGAGATGACTGAGGTGCTTCCTAAGGTATTATGAAAGTATAGGAAGTTAACCAAAAGTGGCAAGAGAGTTTTGTGGTCCCTTTGAAGGCCATGTAAAATGAGGTCATGCGGATGTTCTGGGGAGGAAGTTCCAGAATCTTAAAGCACTACCATAAAAGGATTGGGACATATAACGTTTTCTCTTGAAGGTGGGGGGGGAGGGGAGGGAGGGCCCAAGTACTGATTAGAGCCTGACATGTTTAGATAATCAGTTAGATGTAAGGGTGGAGAGGAGTGTAGAGCTTTGTGCGTGATGCGGGCTGTTTTAAATTGGTATCTTGCCTCTGTAGAAAGCCATTGAAGGGAACATAGAATAGGAGTCATGGGAGCACCTTTCTTGGGTTCTGAAACGAAGCGTGTTGCTGCATGAAGAACTAGTTTGAGTGGTTCTAGATGGATTGTGAACTTTTGTTTAGTTTTCTTGATATTTATGGTGTATTTCTTGATGCTCCGACGTCATAAACATTACTTTTGGCTGTGCTTCAATTCAGATATTTTCAGTAAAATATGTTTTATTATAGGAGTATATGGTTCATTGAACCCCCACTGACAAAAACCTTGTACGTCAATTTTCGTCTTGGTACTTTACCATTATGCACCCACACTGTCAACTCGATATCCCATGTCAGTGAACTAAATGCAGCAAGTCTACAAACAAGCATCTGAAAGCACATGTTCGCGCTTTTAAACTTGCTGCTTTTCTTTTCTAAATAGAGAGCAGCTGTGGGGCTGATTTTTTGCCTTTTGAAAGAATTTATTTTAAATGCAGCCCTTGATGGGCGCTGTGATTAACATAAATACTATCAAAAGGCCTACAATCAGCCCCGCAGTTGTGCTGAATTAAGAAAAGAAATGCAGCAAGTTTAAAAGCATGAACGTGTGCTTTCAGATGATCCTGGATCCTGAAACACACGTTATGCTTTTAAACTTGCTGCAACGCCCATAGGGCTAAAAGCGCTTCAATCGTTAACCCCTTCAGTAGCACAACATGTAGGTGCAACTCTAGTTCACTGGAAGGGCTGGGTTAAGGAGGTCAGTGGTTGGTTATTGGGCTCCTCTCTTTTGACACACAAGCACTCACGTCTGTGAGCACGACTAGCGGCCTGGTCCCCATAGCACAGCAACTAACTCCTGCGTAGGTGGAGTACAAGGCTGATCACTAGTTTTCACTACCTCTGTTTCCAAACAAGTCTGCAGAGCATGATTGGTGCACTGGCCTCCTTAGCATAGCAGCTAACTCCTGCACAGCAGCTATCCCATGCACTACATAGCAGGGTGGGGCAGGTGCAGCGAAAGGCCGGAGCACAACTTTCCACTACCTCGGTTTCCACACTAGCCTACATAGTGCTATTAGCAACCTGGCCCCATTAGCACAGCAGCTAAAACCTGCACAGCAGCTCACATCTGCACAGCAGAGCGAGAGAGGTACAGTGCAAGACTGAGCACTAGTTTTCACCACCTGTTTTTCCACACAAGTCCACTGAGCACAACTAGTGCCCTTCTCTCTTTAGCACAGCAGCTAAACCCTGCACAAAAGCTAGACCCTGCGCAGCAGCTAATCCTTTCATACTAGAGCGAGGCAAGTGTAACCCAATACCGGAGCCCTAGTTTTCACTACGTCTGTTTCCCAAAAAGTCTGCAGAGCATGACTGGCAGCCTGGTTCTTTTAGAACACCAGTTAAACTCCACATAGCAGCTAAACTCTGCACAGCAGGGTGAGGCAAGTGTAGCACAAGCCTAGGGCACTATTTTCTACACATACACCCCATCTATCTACACACAAGTGTGCAGTGCACTGCCATCTTCCTCTCCTTATCTGACAACATTTAGCCCCGACAGCAGCACAGTGAGTCTAGACTTGCATCACTTGAGCATCACTAGTTCATTAAGCCTCTGTGGGCAGCTGGCTACTAGGCTGATTAGTGCTTTATGATGGTTGGCACATAAACAAGACTCCAATATTTCCATGGATATGCTCCTACTTTTAGTTGGCACATGTCAGTTGGGCTGGGGAAACTGCGGCCGGTGCATGAATAGTTATTAGAATCCCAGGGGACCTGGTGATAAGATGTTCTATGGTTAATTGTGACCATTGTTGCAAAGTACTGCTTTCTCAGACCCTTAGTGTAAGAGTTAACCCCTACAGCACACAAGGAGACTTTGAAAGTACATTAGTCCCTGGGGGTGGGTGGAGGAGGAATAAGGTGGGTTTATGGTGAGCGGCACTGTTTTCACACCATTTCAAACCTGTAATGCATGGCTACTTCAAGACCAAACACAAGTTAACCCCTTCAGCACACAGTGATCCCGTGCAGAATAACCCCTTGATGGTGCCTCATTAGTTTACTAGATCATGAGGGTCCTGTCGACAGGGTGGTCAGTCGTTGACAGCGGTCGACTATGTTCTCATAAACACCCTCCCTCAATCCTTCCACACAAGCGGCTTCTCAATCAGCTCCTCACAGCTGTATAAATAATACAAGATAGGAAAATTAACCCTGGCAGCTGAGCCGGCACACTGCTAGCCAGACAGCAGCCTGCTGGCTACTCAGAGACAGGTAGGACTTCAGAGACATGAAGTAATCTCCGCTTAGTCACTCACCCTGCAGCTAAATGCGTTCATTGCAGCTCTGCTGTGTCCTTCTGAAAACCACACAGTGTATATTATTTCTACAATCTGGGTGCTCTCTCTAGTGGTCAATGTACAATACATCCAAAATATCGTAGGCATAGAAAAGGGGTAGACACCGCTAAACTCAGCTACGCAGAGGTAGGCAGAGTTTTTGTTTAAACGTAGAGTGGCAAAACTCTGCTGGAAGGGCAGAGTTTAGGGTTTGTCCCTGGGCACTTATTGTGCAACTATCTCCACATGCTGGCCCATGTGTTGTGTTCAGCGAGGGACCTCCCAGAAGCGGCTCTCGCCCTCTCTGTGGACCCACACAGCACAGAGTGTTAATGTCCCTGCCATAAAAAAAAGTGTACCTTGCAGATCACAGAACTGAGTGTGAGTAAACTAGAGTAGCGCTATTAAAAAATGAAATGTTTATCAGAAAGGTGCTATAGGGAGATGAGGTGCATTGTTGGTGAGTGGTGGTGAGGGAATTCATGGAGTAGGAGTAAATGGGGGAGGGTGCACCACTGTTGTACAGTGAATGACCAGTGTTAGAGCCAGCCTTGGCTGGAAGTGTTAGCCCCCCCTGAAGTTTGGGTCTTGTTGCTCCCCTGATCACAGCATCCGTCATGGGCTGCATTTAGCATGAATTCTTTCAAAAGGCAAACTATCAGCCCTGCATTTAGAAAAGAAATGCAGCAAGTTTTATATAGTGCTAACTCAACCCAAAGGTATTGGAGTAATTTACATGATTTATTTAATTATTTGTATTCATGGGGAGATTAATTGATTTGCATAGAATCACAGGATGTTAATCTGACCCGAGACTCAAAACCCATCACCTAAGTCGGCAGCTCTAGCATTAAGCCACAACCTCTACCACAAGAGCAGAAGCATTTTCAATATTATATACAACTTTATGCCACAAACAACCGTTGACAACGCTAATAGTCCTGACTTTTTGTAGGTGTAATGTTACTTGTAATAAATATCTGGATGCAATGACAGAAGAAGCAAAATATCAGTCGGGTGGCACACTATGCTAAGCTCAGATTTTTAACTTAATTGCTTTTAAGCCACACCCTTTATTGCATCAGTCACGCCCCTTTGGGAGACACCCAGTTTTTTCATCCCACTTAAAGCCCTGGTCTACAAGCGCGGTTGGGTTGTTGGCGCACATAGCCTTGGCTGCAGCGCACAGATACCTTACTCTGCCGCACACAGAGGACAAAAATTAGAGGGAACATTGGTTAAGGGTAAATTCTGCTAAAACATTCATCATGCGCTGTGGTAAGGATTTTAAGACCAAAAGGACCATTTTTATTGCAGGACAGAAGCTTGAGACAGCCAAGCAATTTTGCTATCTCTGAATATTAATTGCACAGAATGGGTCATGGGCTCAAGCAGTAGCAGCCAAGAAACTGGCGATGGTACGTTCTACTGCTGCACTTAAGATTTTTGCCAATAAATTGGGTACAAGACCTCCCGTTGAGCTAGTTAAAATCTATAAGGCCAAATGTGTATCTGCTTCTATTTATGGGAGTGGGGTATGGGGCTTTGTAGACCCGACACCCATTCAGGTAGTTGAAAATTCTTTCCTAAAATATATTTTAGCAGTACCTAATAGTACTTCAAGTTATGTCTGCCATGCAGAATTAGGCCTTCCATTCATATCTGACTTGATTAAGCTTGAGCCTGTGCTTTTATGGCATAGGCTATGGACTAAAGAGGAAACCAAGCTGAATAGGGACATCTTGACAGATATTTTGAAACTGGAAGTAGTAATGAGGATCCCATGGCTGAGTTTTGTGTTTAAGTTTTACAAGGATCTTGGTAAACCTGAATACTTTTTAAATCCTCTCACTATCTCAGCCATTTCTAGGAAAGATTTGAGGAAAGAGGGCTTGACTCTGTTGGACACTTTAAGATTATCAACAGAGGTCTTAAAACCAACTGTCCTGCAACACCAATTGTTATTAACTACTTTTAATATTCAACCCTATTTGGTTTGTGTTCCTGGCACTTATGACAGACTTTTATTATTTCGCTTTAGATTGGGAATCTTTCATAGATTGGTAAGTTTTCCAACCGTTAATGACTGGTCATGTGATCTAGAGCCTTGTCCCTGTGAGGATGTGTCTCCCCAAAGCACTATTCATGTAGTTTTATTTTGTAAATTTTATACTCATATTAGGCGCAGGATCTTACTGCCTCTCCTGAAACAGATGGGGCTGCGCCTATGTCATCCGGCCCTGTTATGTATACAATATTTGGATAATGAAAGAGGCGTTTTAATAATCACAGTCTTCCTGAAAAAAGTGATACATTGGAGAAAAACTATGATCATGTAGTGTACTTTATGTATGGTGGTGTTGACTTGAACGGAAATCTTCCTCTAATGAATTGTTGTACATGTTTTTATATATGCTTCTTAGAATATGGTGCTTTTGTAAAATGAAGTGAATGTGATTTATTTTTAACTTGTATGCGTTTATGATTGCTCTTTAAACAATCGAATAAGGCTATTTTGATTGAACAAAAATATATAGTGTGGTGTTGATTAAATATGTCCTGATTTTGCTGCGTAATAATTATAGTTTTGTATAAGAATTATAATTCTACGAATAGTTCGAGGAATTCCCTTGCAGATACTGCAATTGTTGACAAGTCGATGTCAATGCATAATCAGATTGTGGAAAGGAACAGGTTTATGTAATGTTAGGCTGCCAACAATGTTTGGTGGTGTTGTTGTGCATTAAACACTGTTTTCTTTCTCTTGTTTTATTGCTTCATTGTTTTCTTTACTTTTCCCCCAAAGGGAGGAGGTATGTGGTAACCTTTAACACGTAAGTTATAGGTCTGAATTTCACGTTTGGGAATGTTTCTTTTCCTTAGTTCTTTTAAATGTGATGTGTTCATTTTCTACTGTTGTTCGAGTTATGCTCAAAACGCCGAGGCTCTTAGTCACTCACTCCTGGATGTGATCTGCAGCGTGTGGGTGTTCTTAAAAAGGAATTAACTTTCTTCATGGGCTCATAAACTACCACTAGATTTCTGCATTTCTTGAAACTCCTTTTTTGACGTTACTGCAGTTAAATGCGGATTCGTGCACTTCTAGTATAGAACTGAAAGCATAGAATTTGATCTTCGGTGTTGGAAAATAAGTTACTGAACTTAAGTCTACATTTAACGATAAAACGAGGTTGTGGAAAATGAACGTTTTGGCATCATGTTCGGGGGTGCAGTGGAGTACGTCTGCCGCTAGATGGCTGCATCAGTATTAATGGTTCTGTTGGGTCGGACCAATTACTTTGAAAGAAAGTCATTAAATGCAAACAAAAACAGACGCTCTCTGATACATGTCCGACATTTGAGAAATGAATGGTCAAAGACTTAGGATTATGTAATCAATCGATTATATTATAAAGTTCAAACATTTAGTATCCGAATTGTACTCATTCATGGATAACATTCAATGCGTGTTGTGACTGTCAAAATAAAGTGACTTTTTGTGAAAGGTGCTTTGTAGGTGACAGAATATACAGTGCAGTAGATTTCTTATGTACAAATATATACAAGTCTTTTCATTGGCCATATGACGATTCTAAACCAAGGATTCCTAGTGTTCCTATCGGGATCCTGGTATTTCTGGGCCTATGATGTTCGTCGACGTTTCGACCCTGGTGCGCCCCGGTTGGTGGTCGCGGCGGGTCTTTATCAAGACAGAAGGGAGACAGTTTGGAGTCAGGCCAGGAAAGCCTCAGCCTGAATCAATGGGTAGCCCAATGGCCGATCAAATCTCGTAACTAGAAGGCTTGATTTTCGGAACACGGAGGCGCTTAGTTCCTCTCGTTCGTGCGCGGATGCTGGAGGCGCGTAGTCTACAAGCCGTTTTATTGATCCGGCTGTGGCGTGCACGTTGAATGCGTTCGTTGCGTAGCAACGGCCCAACATCTCTCACTGTATCACGCAGCATGCGTGGTCGGAAAAAGAAGACCCACGGCAAATGATGACGTGTGTGGGTTACTGAGAAAGAACACGAGGTGGCTTTGGAGTTAGGGATAACTGGGTAGGTAATCCAAACCAGGTGGGACATACCACTTCTATTTGAGATGCAAACGGAACTGATGTGCATAAAACCAACATCATCTGTGGGAATTGCATAGAAACCAGAACATTTGATTAAGTGCAATTTCTAGTACATATTCAAGTGACTGTTACAGTATCATAATATGCATTATGGGAGACATTGGCTTAGTATGTAACAATGGGGTCAATGTATAGGAAAGTCCCACAATATTGTGGTATACATAACAACATCGTAATCTGAGGAGATTAAGTTGAAACCAGGACATTCGGCTAAGTATGTACAGCGTTCACTTTTTAGTGCCTATTCACACGGGTGTTGCAGTATCATAGTATGCATTATGGGAGACAATGGCTTAATGCGTAACATTGGGGCCATAGAGCGTTTAGATTATAATGATAACAGGATGCACATGGCTGAAGATCAAGATCAGGGTGCAGAACGTCCATGCCAGTTGGGACTGCGTGCTCCGTGGTTTAAGTTGGAATATTACAGTTGAATGTATAGCTAGCAAGAACGAATGGTAGATACAACAACATTTACAATAGACCCATTTGTTTAGCTATCTCCTCATGCTCATTTAGACCAACCATTACAGAGTTTAGAGTGTGAATCCATTTACATTCCTTCCTGTTGAGGATAGATGTTAATGACCCACCTCTGGGGTTGGCATTGATTTTTTCAACAACCCTCCAACGTATACTCTCTGCGCTATGGCCTTTGTCCGTGAAGTGTTCCACTAGGGGTGCACCTTGTGTCTTACATCTGATTTTACTCATATGTTGCAGGATCCTCATTTTCACCTTTTGCGTGGTCTGCCCAATGTATGGCATGTTACAAGGGCATATAATTATGTAGATGACATTGGTGGTATTGCAGTTTGTTAGAGAGGGAAGTTTGTATGTTTTATTTTCATGTTCAAGAGCTTGACCCTCTATGCAGTGTGGGCATGCCTTACACGTGCCACATTTGAAGTGTCTCACAATGGGCGGGAGGCCCAGTAGATCTCGTAGATCCGGTGCTTGGTGGGGTTCCAGAAAGGCTTTTACGACATTGTCTTTGACGTTGCGTCCTCTCTTGAAGGCAAACAGGGGGTTTTCCTTCATGTTCAATTCAGGTGCAACCAAATTGCAGTACTTCATCACTGTTTTCTTGACCATATTACTTTTTGTATGGAAGGTGGTGACACATACAAGGTTATTTGTTGCTGGTTTTTTGTCCTTGGGGTCTAGAAGTTGATCTCTGGGGCAGTACCAGGCTCTTTTTTGGCACGTTTAAGAAGTCCTAGGGGGTTGCCCCTTTCGCGTAAGCGTTCGGTCAACACTTCGCATTCTTTGAAGAAGTCACATCTTCTGGTGCAATTTCTTCTCATCCACAAATATTGGCCATATGGCAGGTTATCACGTAGATTTCGAGGATGGTGTGAGTCATATTTCAGTAAGGTGTTTCTTTCTGTGGTTTTTCTGTAGAGATCACAGTAGAGCATGTCATTCTCCACTTGAAATGAGAGGTCTAGGAATGCAATGGTGTTGCGATCGTAGGCTATGGTGAATTGAATGTCCCTGTTTCTTTCATTGAGCCACTCAAAGAACTTTTGCAGGTCGTTTTCGGTGCCGGTCCAGATCATAATGATGTCGTCAATATATCTCTTCCAGATGGTAATTGAGTCAATGAATGGGTTCTCATGTGTGTATAGGAACTCCTCCTCGTAGTTATCCATATATATATTCGCCAGGCTGGGAGCATATGTTGCGCCCATGGCTACTCCTTTGCACTGGAAGTAGAATTGCCCTTTGAAGATGAAGTAGTTCTTTTTCATGGCAATTTCTAGAAGGTTGGTCAAAAAATCTGTTGGTATCCAGTGGGGGGCTGGACGTCTGTCCAGTGTGGCGCGGATCACCATCATGGAAATCGAACACCAGCTTGGGGTCAGAGAAAGTTACCAACCGACCCCAAGGGACCCAACAACAAGCAAAAAGTCACTCATTGTGAATCTGGCTGAGGAAGGAGTCAATAAAGGTTTCTTAAGTATTCCAGAAAAGGAATTCCTGATCAACAAAGAACCACGTATTCCTACCATATATACATTGCCCAAAGTGCACAAGCGGTTGGTAAACCCGCCCGGCAACCCGATCATATCCGGTTGCGGTTCAATACTGGAACCAGTGAATCAGTTTATAGACTATTTTTTACAACCACTCGTCCCTGAAACCAAATCATAGGTTTGTGATTCCATGCATATCATTCAACTACTGGAAAATCAACCATACAACAACACTACGCAATTCATGGTAACATTGGATGTTTCATCGCTTTATACCTCCATACCCCAAAACAAGGCCATAGAGGTGATCCGCGCCACACTGGACAGACGTCCAGCCCCCCACTGCATACCAACAGATTTTTTGACCAACCTTCTAGAAATTGCCATGAAAAAGAACTACTTAATCTTCAAACGGCAATTCTACTTCCAGTGCAAAGTAGTAGCCATGGCGCAACATATGCTCCCAGCCTGGTGAATATATATATGGATAACTACGAGGAGGAGTTCCTATACACACATGAGAACCCATGCATTGACTCAATTACCATCTGGAAGAGATCTATTGACGACGTCATTATGATCTGAACCGGCACTGAAAACGACCTACAAAAGTTCTTTGAGTGGCTCAATGAAAGAAACAGGGATATTCAATTCACCATAGCCTACGATCGCAACACCATTGCATTCCTAGACCTCTCATTTCAAGTGGAGAATGACATGCTCTACTGTGATCTCTACAGAAAAACCACAGAAAGAAACACCTTATTGAAATATGACTCACACCATCCTCGAAATCTACGTGATAACCTGCCATATGGCCAATATTTGCAGATGAGAAGAAATTGCACCAGAAGATGTGACTTCTTCAAAGAATGCGAAGTGTTGACCGAACGCTTACGCGAAAGGGGCTACTCCCTTGGACTTCTTAAACGTGCCAAAAAAACAGCCTGGTACTGCCCCAGAGATCAACTTCTAGACCCCAAGGACAAAAAACCAGCAACAAATAACCTTGTATGTGTCACCACCTTCCATACAAAAAGTAATATGGTCAAGAAAACAGTGATGAAGTACTGGAATTTGGTTGCACCGGAATTGAACATGAAGGAAAAAACCCTGTTTGCCTTCAAGAGAGGACGCAACGTCAAAGACAATGTAGTAAAAGCCTTTCTGGAACCCCACCAAGCACCGGATCTACGAGATCTACTGGGCCTCCCGCCCATTGTGGGACACTTCAAATGTGGAACGTGTAAGGCATGCCCACACTGCATAGAGGGTCAAGAGCTTGAACATGAAAATAAAACATACAAACTTCCCTCTCTAACAAACTGCAATACCACCAATGTCATCTACATAATTATATGCCCTTGTAACATGCCATACATTGGGCAGACCACGCAAAAGGTGAAAATGAGGATCCTGCAACATACGAGTAAAATCAGATGTAAGACACAAGGTGCACCCCTAGTGGAACACTTCACGGACAAAGGCCACAGCCCAGAGAGTATACGTTGGAGGGTTGTTGAAAAAAATCAATGCCAACCCCAGAGGTGGGTCATTAACATCTATCCTCAATAGGAAGGAATGTAAATGGATTCACACTCTGAACTCTGTAATGGTTGGTCTAAATGAGCATGAGGAGATAGCTAAACAAATGGGTCTATTGTAAATGTTGTATCTACCATTCGTTCTTGCTAGCTATACATTCAACTGTAATATTCCAACTTAAACCACGGAGCACGCAGTCCCAACTGGCATGGACGTTATGCACCCTGATCTTGATCTTTAGCCATGTGCATCCCATTATCATTATAATCTAAACGTTCTATGGCCCCATTGTTACGCATTAAGCCATTGTCTCCCATAATGCATACTATGATACTGCAACATCCGTGTGAATAGGCACTACAAAGTGAACGCTGTACATACTTAGCCGAATGTCCTGGTTTCAACTTAATCTCCTCAGATTACGATGTTGTTATGTACACCACAATATTGTGGGACTTTCCTATACATTGACCCCATTGTTACATACTAAGCCAATGTCTCCCATAATGCATATTATGATACTGTAACAGTCACTTGAATATGTACTAGAAATTGCACTTAATCAAATGTTCTGGTTTCTATGCAATTCCCACAGATGACGTTGGTTTTATGCTCATCAATTCCGTTTGCATCTCAAATAGAACTTGTATGTCCCACCTGGTTTGGATTACCTACCCAGTTATCCCTAACTCCAAAGCCACCTCGTGTTCTTTCTCAGTAACCCACACACGTCATCATTTGCCGTGGGTCTTCTTTTCCCGACCACGCACGCTGCGTGATACAGTGAGAGATGTTGCGCCGTTTCTACGCAACAAACGCATTCAACGTGCACGCCATAGCTGGATCATTAAAACGGATTGTAGACTACGCGCCTCCAGCATCCGCGCACGAACGAGAGGAACTAAGCGCCTCCGTGTTCCGAAAATCAAGCCTTCTAGTTACGAGATTTGATCGGCCATTGGGCTACCCATTGATTCAGGCTGAGTCTTTCCTGGCCTGACTCCAAACTGTCTCCCTTCTGTCTTGATAAAGACCCGCCGCGACCACCAACCGGGGCGCACCAGGGTCGAAACGTCGACGAACATCATAGGCCCAGAAATACCAGGATCCCGATAGGAACACTAGGAATCCTTGGTTTAGAATCGTCATCTGGCCAATGAAAAGACTTGTATATATTTGTACATAAGAAATCTACTGCACTGTATATTCTGTCACCTACAAAGCACCTTTCACAAAAAGTCACTTTATTTTGACAGTCACAACATGCATTGAATGTTATCCATGAATGAGTACAATTCGGATACTAAATGTTTGAACTTTATAATATAATCGATTGATTACATAATCCTAAGTCTTTGAGCATTCATTTCTCAAATGTCGGACATGTATCAGAGAGCGACTGTTTTTGTTTGCATTTAATGACTTTCTTTCAAAGGAATTGGTCCGAACCAACAGAACCATTTTTGTACTTAAACCACAAATGCCCAGGTTCTGAGGGACACAGGGTTACCCCTTTGCTTTAACTGCATCAGTATTAACGCATGTTACAAATGACCGTGTTCAGACCCACTCAAAAAATCGAAGGATGTTTAACGTGATTGTACGCGAAGTGGACAGACATAAAATGTACAGCAAGTGTACTTTGTCGTGCCACTAAATTCTCAACTTTATTCGCCCTTTCTAAAACTTCAGAGTGACTCATTGCAAAGTCAACACCACACAGCAGAGACTTCCTTCAAGGCAAGGTCAATCTGTGTTGCTTGCGGTGCAAGTAACAGAGGAGTCAAGTTCTCGAGCTAAGCTCTTCGCCAGGGAGTCAACAAAAAGTTAATGATTTCTAAAAGCTACCTGGTGTTTATTTATCCCATCAGTTTGCTGTCTGGAAAGACTGAACTTGGATTATTTTGAGATTGTTTCGCATTAGAATCCATGCATGTTCCTACTTCTTGTACTAGGTCTGCTCGGCAAGTGTAAGCGGCAATAAAGGGGAATTCACTGAGCCGGCTGCAGAGTAGAAAACTCATATCCTTATTTTGACCAGACATACATTAGCACACTTCGTATTGCCATGCGAGTTGTTTATTTTATTTAAGGTAAATGAAAACCATACACAATTGTTAAAAATCACTATAACAAATAATATATTCCGACATTCACAAGGCGGCACGTGGCATCGCAAACTTCCAAAGTAGATCAAATATTAAATTGGCCAAAAAGTTATACAAACTTATAGTTGTTTCAGTCCTCTATTCATTGTTCAACGTGAACTGTTACAAATGGAAGGGTGTGAAATGAGTCCAACAACGTAACAATCGCTAAGAACAATATTTTTTTTCTCATAAGGTGCGTCTTAGTATGTTCACATTACCGTCGAATTGTATTTAAAAGTGGGCAGACTAAACAATGGTTACCCCTCAAATAGTGTCACCATTAAAACATAGTGCCCAAGCTCTCGAAGATTTAATAGGGGGTACCAATAATCAACCGCAATTCTATATACAATGTTTCAAACCGCTTAAATCTACGTCAGCGCTGTATAAGTAAACATAAGAATATATTTCCTGGCCTTTCCTAACTGCTTCCTTAAAAACACGACGTGAATTTAGACTTTATGAGGGCAAAACACATGATGGGAGGAATTCATCATGTCCCACTGTGTTAGTTGTTGTCATATAACATTTTGGAAAAGAAAACTATCGGTCGATTTTGTTTTATTCAACGATGCAGATGCAAAATAGTTTCGCCTTTTCAAAGATTCCGACTATATTGAATTCCCGAAGAAACCAGACGGGGGCACCAAAGGACAGCAGCTAAATTTCCTTGATGCTGGCTACTTGCCCATAGTGCTGTAACCGATGGTTCCCTCGCCATGGCAGACCACAGGGATCGGCTAAAATCCGGTTCAATGCTCAATGCAACACTATTGAGAACAGATAACCGCATTTTTTTTCTTCAAAAACTGAAATAAAACAGTCGCAATTATCTTCAATATTTAGGTGAACATATTCAGTGGCAGTGAGGAATGTGCCCACTCACTTTAAAATAGCTTGAATTTAGACCACTTCCTTGGCTGTATATTGAATAAATGTTTGCACTTCGCTCGTCCTGTCGGCCTATAATGCATTTATAAGCTGAACTCTAACACACGCCTCACAGGCACCTAGGATTATGTTAAATCTGTAAAATCGTGGGATTTAGAGACAGCAGGTTTTGTAACATGTTTGACTTTTCTCGTTTTGAGTTTAAGATTTGACATTGGTACAAGATCACATAGCGCGGACACCTCGCCGCCGCTACCGAAGGAAGTAGGTTTTATAATGCGAGAGCGCTAGGATAGTGACACATATTTACACAGTGCTAGTAGATGAAGTGAAGGGGCCCATGTCCTCGGAGAGCAATGACATGGGCATCGCATTGCCCCGTATCCTGCTGGCATGGCTCGCCGTTTGCTGCCATTAAATAAGGACACTGTAAGGACTAAATACCACACTAGTGTGAATATTGTAATTGAACGAGCAGTGCTTGTGCATGTTGGCAGAGTCTCAGGGAACCGGAAGTGAATCTGGACACTACAGAGACGTTTTAAGGCCTGGGCAAAGTGGGCAATTGCCCAAGACCCCCACCTATCAAGGCCCCCCATGTAAGGGGATCTTTCGATCACTCGATCTCACTTTTGTTAAATGTTCTATATTGTTCCTTCGCGCAGGTTTCAATTGGCAGAACATAGGCTAAACATTCAAGGTTGTTCTGAAAGGGGACCTCAAAATAGGTTTGGGCCAGCCCTCCAAAAATTCTTAAGATGACACCAGTGACACACGTGATACAAAGGACAGAGATGGCGCTGTATTGCCGGTGACACTTATTTAGGGAGTCTGTCCTGAAAATAACATTTATTTTAAGAATCCTGCCTGGGTGGCGATCTCCATTTTAACGTATCGGACTTGTGACCATATTTTATTAGTAACGGTTTCGTGCTGTCTTGGCAAGGACATGGCAATTACATGAGTTTTAATGAGTCTGCTATGGCACCAACGAGTGTGTTTGGGCAGTGGCATTCACTGTACGGAATCCGCCATGCCTTGCAATAATATTCCTTTTTGGATTCTGCCTAGGCAATAACATTCATCTTAAGGAGTCCGCCAATGTAATAACATTCCTCTGTAAGGAGCCTGCCCTGGCATGGGCCTTATGTCTAAGGAGTACACCTAGGCAATAATATTAATTTTAAGGGGTTTGCTTTGCCAATCACATTCATTTAAAGTAATTAGCACCCCCTTGGCAATGACATTCATTTAAGAAGTCTGCCTGGGCAATGGCATTCCTTTCAAGGAGTCTGCCATGCATTGGAAATTATATTCGTTTTAGGAGTCTGAATAGGCAATGATACATTATTAGACGGCGTGTGCCTTGGAAATTATATATATTAAAAGGAGTCTGCAATGCCGTGGAAATGACATTCACGTCAAGGAGTCTGCAATGCCTTGCAAAATACATGTTTATGAGCCTGCCTTGACAATGGCATTCATTTCAATGAGTCTGCAATACCATAGACATTCTATTCATTTTTAGGGGTCTACCTCGGCAAAGACTCGTTTAGTTTACGGCGGGTGTCTTGGCAATGACATTCACTTGAAGGAGTCTACCATGGCAATGACATTAATTTCAAAAAGTCTGCAATGCATTGGAAATGACATTCGCTTTAAGGTGTCTGCCCTAGCAATGGCCTTCATTTCGAGGAGTCTGCAATACTTTTGAAATTATATTCCTTTTTAGGAGTCTACGTCGGCAATTACTCATTTATTATACGGCGTGTGTCTTGACAATGACATTCATATCAAGGGCATTCACTTTAAGGAGTCTGATTTGGAATGACATTCACTTTAAGGAGTCTGACTTGGAATGACATTCACTGTAAGGAGTCTGACTTGGAATGACTGACTTTAAGGAGTCTGACTTGGAATGACAATCACTTTAAGGAGTCTGACTTGGAATGACAACCACTTTAAGGAGTCTGACTTGGAATGACAATCACTTTAAGGAGTCTGACTTGGAATGACAACCACTTTAAGGAGTCTGACTTGGAATGACAACCACTTTAAGGAGTCTGACTTGGAATGACAACCACTTTAAGGAGTCTGACTTGGAATGACAATCACTTTAAGGAGTCTGACTTGGAATGACAACCACTTTAAGGAGTCTGACTTGGAATGACAATCACTTTAAGGAGTCTGACTTGGCAGTGACATTCATTTCGAGGAGTCTGCAATACTTGTGAAATTCTATTCCTTTTTAGGAGTCTACGTCGGCAATTACTCATTTATTTTACGGCGCGTCTCTAGGCAATGACATTCATTTCGAGGAGTCTACAATACTTTGGAGATTCTATTCGTTTAAGAGTCTATGTTGGTAATTACTCGTGTATTATGCAGCGCGTGCGTTGGCAATGACATTCAGATCAAGGGCATTGACCTTAAGGAGTCTGACTTGGCAACGGCGTGGACTTAAAGGAGTCTGCCTTGACAAGGACATTCACTTAAAGGAGTCTGACTTGGCAAGGACATTGACGTTAAGGAGTCTGCCTTGGCAAGGGGCATTCACTTAAAGGAATCTGACTTGGCAAGGGCGGACACTTTGAGGAGTCTGCCTTGGCAATCCAGTTTGTCAATAACATTGGTTTAAGCCAAGGAATGGCACTGTCATTGTAATAACAGGCATTTCGGGAGTCTAACAAGGCAATAACATTCATATGAGTCTGTTCTTCTCGGAAATGACCTTCTGTTAAACTTCTAAAATTGCCACACAAATTCACCGTTATGACCTAATCTAAGAAGCACAGGAAGCCATTGCGGATTTTAGCTATCACTCGACTTTGATATGCGTGAGATAGTTAACTAGTCTAAATCTAAGCGCGCCATTGAGAACTGTAACTAGATTACACCGTACTAAACTGATGCCTTGTTTTTAAATATTACAGTGGCCTGCATGCTTTCATGCACATCAAACCTAACCTCTAAAAGTGTCGATATTCACGTAAAGGTCAACATCTGCACACACGCCTTCAAGTAGGGCCTTGTAATAACCCGATGTCCAGCAATGTTCATAAAAAATGATATGCTTAAACGTCTGATGTGAAGAAAGGCAGAGTACCGTCGTACAACACAAGGCACGTGTGTATACTGAGGAGCCCAGACACTGCTGTTACAAAAGCGTCTCTAAAAGAACTATCTATTTGGAGGGTTCGTTTAAACAGTAAAATCCAAGTCTGAAACAGAAGAAATGAAACAGATGCAGAGAAAGCATGTGTCTGACATCCTGGTGCACAGCAATGCCAGCGTGTTCCGGGGTTATGCCCTAAAATGTCTATGAAGCTGGAAATAAAAGCAGGAAGTGGTGTTCACAAAACAAGATATGTGCGAGAAAAATGAGACAGAACCTGCATCATTAGGAACTAAAAGGCAACAAAACAAAAATCAGAGCATAATGATGTCCCTAAATGAAGGGGGAAATGTTGCACGCCTCATTTTATTAATCAGACTGTCAATTTGAGCCCCCTGAGGCCAACCCCCAGTGCAGCTCGGGCGGGCGGGCGGCGTGTGATGGGGCGGAGGACAGGACTCGCCTCTCTTCCCTTCTCTCTGCTGCTCTACCTGGACGGGGCCGGCTGCTCGGAAGCACCTCCGTTATCCCCTGACAGGGGCGGCTATTTATTTGCTTATAAACCTGTTACAATAAATGATTCCTCCGGCGGCGTCACCCGCACCTTAATGAGCAGCGCACTTTTTGATGAATGACACTCGGGCCGGGAAGGATGTATGGGTCATTGTGACCAGTCACCCCCTCGCCTGGCAGCCACTGCTCCCACGCCTCGCTCAGAGGGAGAGCACATTATTGAGAGCCCCTCTCCGGACTGAATGCGAATCAGCTCCTGCTCCGGATCATCATTAGCGCGGGACCAGCCCTGCAACTTTCACTGGCTTTCTTTTTTTTTTTCTTCCAACTGAAGGCGAGATGATGGAGAGAATCAGAAAGGAGATGGTCCTGATGGAGCGGGGGCTGCAGAGTCCCACCACTGTCAAGAGGCTCTCCGGGCTGTCGGACTCCACTGGAAACGCTGTGCTAGAGGCCCTGGAAAATGCCCACCACGGATCCCGGCTCAGCCCCCGACTCACTTCCGCCTCCATGCACGGCGCCCTGGGAGACCTCCCGGGGAAAGGGAAGTTCGAGATAGACTCGCTCTTCGGGCTCTCGCACCAGAACGGAGGCAGCCCCGCCGGCTCGGACATGGGCTCCGCGGACCCCCGCAAGAAGCACAGCCACTACTCCGAGGTGGGGCAGGACTCGGACATGAGCAGCGACGTGGAGGTGGGCTGCTCCTCCCTGCGCTCCCCGGGCAGCCTGCACGGAGGCCAGCTCAAGGAGAACAACAAAGGTAACTCGATCTGCGTTCCGGATCCAAGTGCTAAACACTTCGAAGCGCTATTCTAGGATTAGGAGTACACAAAAATGGACGCGCAAACGCCTTTAGGAAATACACACTGCCAGGGGGAGCTACAGAAGGATTACTTAAAGATATCGAATTCTTTTCACTATTAACTCAGCTTTATACAGAGTCCTTACCAAATAACATTTTATTCAAAACAAATTATACTACAAAAGACATTTTAGAACAACCAAAATCAGATATAATTACAATGTGCCACGAACTCGGGGCGATTATCGTTCCCATTTCAAATTTCGCGATTTGTTTACAAAAAAAATTGTCGGCATATTATAAACGAGGGAGCATTAGGAACACACTGTGGGTGCAAAGGTTGCTCATTTCATTGCAAAGACAATTGAGCCTTGATGTGGCCACAAGAATGTAGAATTATTTCACTGCAAAAGCAGCTGACGGTCAGGTGCCGGGTACACCTCAGCGTTGCTGTGGCGCTGAATCTGCTTTTTTCCTGTATTTGGTACAATATTGGTCATTACAGAGGCACCGCACCCTGGGTCTGAAGCAGCTCGTTTATTAGGAACGCTTTGTTGCTGAAGTCCTTACAAAATAGGTAGATTCTGTGAAGTGAAGCAATGTGCATCCTAGGATGGCAGGATTAATTTTGGCTTAATATTCCATGCATTTTTCTATGAACTGCTACCCGTGTTTCTTTCCGTGTGCGTCTTTTCTCACGTGTTTTACCCTCTCTTCGCAGTGTACTCGGAGGGCAGCAGCACCGGCTCCTCGGGAGGGTCCGGCCTTTCCCACCTCAGTAGCGGTAACGTGGGCAGCTCCGGTTCGGCTGCGGACCAGGTGCGGAGATACCGCACGGCCTTCACCCGGGAGCAGATCGCCCGCCTGGAGAAGGAGTTCTACCGGGAGAACTATGTCTCCCGGCCGCGGAGATGCGAGCTGGCCGCCGCCCTCAACCTGCCGGAGACCACCATCAAGGTACTTGATCTATTATAACGCGCGCTGAATCGTCCTCTGAGAATCATGGCCAGGGCGCCGGGCACTTTTCACCTAGAAACAAGTCCAGTGATCTCTTAGTTGATAACATCCTTAAACTACAACATTTCAGAAACGTGAAGGAGCATGAACAAGTGCAGCCCAGCCCAGTGAGTCTGGTGATTTTCACAACTACATTGTTAATGGTGTTATTAACTGATGTTATAAAATATCCCACCGGGGAACAAAATCGGCGTGAATGTTTGTAAGCCGCCAGAACACTATTGCCAGTTAGCCAGGTGAAAACGTCAAAAGTAATGTTGGTTAGTGACTTAACCAATTTAACTTGAGATCCTTCTAGCTGTGCTTTTACTTGTTTTGTTATAATAAGAGAAGGGTTAAACTACGCCAAAAATACTACTGCACAGATAACATCATTCCTAGAAGAACATTGTACGGAGTGTACATGCGGATATAGTTACCTTTGATAACAGGAAGACACATTATACTGCATTATGTATACTCTTAGTAAGGTGGTTAATGTGATCTCAACCCCACATCAACGCGCTGGGACTAAAATAATAAACTAGCATTTTTTTAAGGATAATTGTGGTTTGGGGTAGAAGATAAATTGTCACCAAAATAGTCCGATGACAGTTAACGAAGACGTGCATTTTGATATGGCGCATAATATACTGCTCTAATGTACAAAAAGTAAATATTCAAATAGACTGGTGCACTTGTATAATTGCTCTCCCAGCGAAACTGCAATATACAAAACAGTTCTGGAACATCCTCACAGAGACTGGCAGTGTATGTTCGACAAACATGGACAAGTCGAAGTGATTTTTTTCCGGACAAGCAGTTAGTGCCCAATTATTATATTTTAATATAAAATATGATTTCAGCAATGTTTGATTACAGTGCATGGTTGCATTCTTTAGTTTTATTTTGATCCTAAACGGCAGACGAGTTTGAACAACATGCTTAAATATACAACCACGGCCAAAATAGTGACCAATATGTGATGTTGCGAATCTACCTTCAATAGCCGATTATTTCTGCTAAAAGCGGATGTTTTGACTTTATATTTTAACGTGAACTATTTTTATTAAATGGAGATACCTTCCTTTGTGGGATCAGATGCATCCTTTCATATACTGCTTTGAGAATGCATAGCCGTGTCCTATTGTAGGGACAGTGTTACAAGATACAAAAAGTAATAATTGTAATTGACTGGATTCAGTGTAATACAAAATACTTAAAATAATAATTGTTATTGAATAATACAGAGGGAAAGACTGATCTAATTTTTGAGTCTCTAGGTGATATTATACTTCTTTCTGTGCACCCTTTATCTAGTGTTCCTGAAAAGACGAAGCGGTTCCTTGTTAGACTGCATTAAAGTGCATTTCGTGGGTGCTATATTGAAAAGAGATTTGTATGGAAACTAGCACCCACGATCACACTTTAGGCTAAGAAAGGCAAAACGATTGTATAATCGGTTGTTTCTTATTCGTTTTTATTTAAACAACGGCCATGATGTGCAGTAGGTGTTTATTTCTCCATGCATCGCGTGCAGGCGAGTACACGGCCCGCGATGTGTTATAAACGTCTCTGAATAAATGTCCTGTAGCCAGATGTTCATTTCTCCAGCAGTGTGGCCAGGCCTTGCCCTGGGTAGGTGCCGACGGTTCTAACCCTCTCTCTCTCTCTCCTCCCCGCAGGTCTGGTTCCAGAACCGGCGCATGAAGGACAAGCGGCAGCGCCTGGCCATGTCCTGGCCTCACCCGGCCGACCCCAGCTTCTACACCTACATGATGACCCACGCGGCGGCCACCGGCAGCCTCCCCTACCCCTTCCACTCCCACGTGCCCCTGCACTACTACCCGCACGTGGGCGTGAGCGCGGCGGCCGCCGCCGCTGCCGCCTCCGGGGCGGCCGCCTCGCCCTTCGCCGCTTCCATGCGGCCCCTGGACACCTTCCGCGCCCTCTCGCACCCCTACTCCCGGCCCGAGCTGCTCTGCGGCTTCCGGCACCCGGGCCTCTACCAGTCCCCGGCCTCGGGCCTGAGCGGCGCGGCCGCAGCCGCCGCCGCGGTGGCCGCCGCCGCCTCGGCGCCGCCCAGCTCCTCGCCCTGCTCCTGCCTGAGCTGCCACAGTAGCCAGAGCGCGCTGGGCGCCCGCGGGGCCGAGTACGGCTGCACGGCGGGGGCGGCGCCACCGCCGCGCTCCGAGAGCGGCTTCCTGCCCTACTCCGCGGCCGTGCTGAGCAAGACTTCCGTCTCCGGCCCGGACCAGCGAGACGAGGCGCCGCTCCCCAGGTAGCTGACCCGGAAGAAGCCCCCGCGCGGCGCCCGAGGCTAGCAGGACTTGCACCGGAAGAGGGCCCAGGAGCGGCTCTGCAGAGAGACGCATGATGCAGATAACTTTACCGGAAGTGGCTCTGCAGAGGCCAGGAAGTGGCCCTGGACAGCTCTGTAGGGGACATGAAGGGGTGCCACTCCACACCAATGGCACAGGTGGCAACTTTTACCAAAAGTGTCTCTCCAAAGTAAAGGAAACAGCCCTGAAGAGGTTTAACTGAACAGCAGTGGCACGTGGCATCAGCTTTCGCCGGAAGTTGTTCTGAAAAGTACAGAGCCTACTGAGCTTGGTATCTTAGCACCCCAGACTAATGACTCCTAGTGCCAGTGGGCACACAGAATGAACTCCCAACGGGAAGTGGCTCTCCAGAGGTCAGAGCCGCAAGCTTTTCAAGAGCTGTGCTATTGACAGGCCGAATTGGAGCGCTCAAATTGTCAGGCATTCATGACATCCCTATATCCACACCAGCCACTCCCAGAATTGCCAGTATTCAGGTGCCACACTGTATTGCGTTTGTCAGAAATAATGCTTGAAGTGTGTTTCAGGGCCACGCATCCAAAATGTACCTTTTTCGTTTTTATAGCAGGGTTTTTTTTCTTCCAGCACCAAACTGGAAGAAAAAAAAAGAGTTTATATAGGATTAGAGTACCAAATTGCTGTATGAAAAATAAACATGATTTTCGAATTGGTAAACTTGTCCATCTCGTATACACCATACAGGATATCAGACATATCGAGTTGCTTCACTCTTGTTTCGAGTGTGTTTATAGAAACTGTTTCTTGGTGGAAATTCCAGTCGTCGGGTTACAAGAGAACTGCAATATAACTTGTCATTAAGGGGGTTTGAACATCTACATACGAACTGGCTATGATACCCAGAGGAACAAAAAATACATTTTATGAGTCAGGAATCAATACAATCAATTACTTATAAACCGGTCCCACTGGCATTTCCACCAGGATTATACATTGTAGTTATTTGCAACTGACTGTTAAACGAAACACGTGGTCCATATCTACCACCCCAAAAATATTGTGACGACTACTTACTTGCAGAATATAGCGACAATTTCGCTACTTCGGGGCTCTTAGGCACTATGATATGAGAGTGCATCGGCGGCTATTGTTGAAAGATGTTACTTCCATGGCATTGGTTTGCGCAAAAGTCTATCTGGAAATACTTGAATATGTATACATTAATCTGAGACTATTTTACAGAGAAGTCTGCCGGTTTTGCCTCTGAAAGCCGTCACTCGGTAACTGAGATCTGCTACCAACCCCTTGTTACTGGAGGGACTCGAATCTGTTTAATGCATTGCTACTGGAGGGACTTCCCTGAACCTAAAGAAAGGCGAATCTAAAAAACAGTGTTATAGCCATGTCAGTTTTGATGCTAATAATGTGAAGATTATGACGAAAATTGCCAATCATGTTCTCTGATGGACCTCCTTTGAATGTGGAATTGGTAAAAAGTTCCCCGCACAGAGACCTGCTGTCAAATACTAACAACCCGCTAAGGGAAGTCATTAGAAGAGACAGATAAGAGACTGGGTACATAAAACATTGTTCTTGTGCACAGAATATATTTTATTTAATGTTCTCTCTGTTTCCTGGCGTGATTTCACAGAAGAAAGCCGCGCTCTTGTCATCTG